>NC_090332.1:87760983-88960983 GCF_035084215.1 Heptranchias perlo | reverse complement strand
TATTATTTTGACAATAAAGTACTTCAATAATATTACGACGGTGCTTACGAACATATAATGAACATCATCACCGTCTGAATGTTGTTTAATTACAATTACTGTGCGACTTATAAGAGTAAATGAATCAGTGGCTTGACTCCCGCTAATGACTCACAGCTTCGGGACAACGATCCCACGTCCAAGTTGTAAACTCGCAGTTTTCTTAGAATACCGAAGTTATTTTTGTTTTAATCCCTTGATTGTAAAATCTTGATTTTAAAATGGTGATGTGACCAGCAGATGAGAGCGGCGGAACCAAAATGCTGGATTCGGACCATTCCTCCGAGCGCTGCGGGTACGGAGAATTTCTTGAGAAGTTCGGTCCCGAATTCCTGCAAGTATTTGGGACCGGGGTTGTGGAAATGGACTGCCTTGTAACCCAGGCTGACCTCTGGATGACACAAAGAGTGGACAAGGCAGTCCTCTGTTTAAAGAGACAACCCCCACGCCCCCCCGTAACCTCCCTCAAACCGTCAGCAAATATAAAGCATTACATCCAACAATTCCTTCAAAACCTTCCAAATAAAAACCCCTGCGGCAATCAAAAACGACAACAAGTTTGTTTAAAACCCGCTTTCATACTAAAAAGGAATCTCGTAGATTTGCAAATAAACGTGGCAACCAATTTGCGAGCCGTCTAACTGTCATCTTATTTTGCTGACCTTCTACAGTGTATCAAACTTTATGGCCATGTTCAGGGGAGAGGGTTTCTAATAATTGTTTTATAAGTGTGTCGAGGTTACTTGTTGGAAAATAGACCTGTGTCTCTGTTTTAACACGACCAGGGACAGAGCAAATCTTTTAAAGCATTTGCTCTGTCCAGAAAAACAAGGTGAAATCCCCAGCATTGCTCTCTGAACTAATGACCTTGATCGGCTCCCCATGTACCTCTCCCTCTCTCCCTTTCCTTCCGTCTTTCTATTTTTCCCTTTCTCTCGATTGCCACCAATATTTGCAGACTGCCTGGGTTGAGGAAATCTGAGCGAAGAACCCCAGCCTTGGGACGAGCGCAGCGAGTGGATGGGCTTTTGCCCCGGGCGGGACTGCGCTCTGCTCCGTGTCCTAGAGACCCCCTCCCTCCCCCGCCCAGTGTGAGCGCACAGAAACCAAGCTGCGTTTTAATACATCAGATAAAGTAAACTCCAATGTACCGAGGATGGGAACATTAATACTCACCCATACGGTTTGTCGGTTTCAATCGCCAAAAAAAAAACCAGCAAGAGCTGGCGATTATTAATAAAGAAGATTCATAAATAAATCAAAGGTTTTCATCTCAAAACTGGTCGTTCCTGGATTTGTATTCTAAGTTTTTCATCGATTGGATGAACGGTTCCAAGAAAGTTTTTTTTAAATTTATGTACCGTGGCATCCTGTGCAAAGAATGTGATTTTAAGGTGCTACTGTTTTTAACTGCACATATGTTCAGAAAAATCAAGTCCAGTCTTTACAGTGTACATACACACACACACACACATACATATATAATGTGTGTAGATAGATAGATAGACAGGTAGATAAAAGAAAGGTGTGATAAAATCCACTATTACCTGCTGTTCAAATGATTGTTATCTGTTCCAAAAGTACATTAAAAGCTAACTATGCTGCCAGGCATACAAATTAAACATTGGACAACTTAACAAAAAACCTTCGTATACCAAAACTGCATTGTATCGAAATGAGACCTATTGAAAGTTGCTCCATAATATTCAGCCACTTCCCAAATCGTCAATTGTGTTTTAATCATGTCGGATAACATTCAGTTGTTGCATGTATAAATTAAATGGTATCTTGAACAACGCGCAATATTCCCACTCTAGTTTAGATGCTTTTCCCTCTCCCCTTTACACTTTCATTTCTAGGAATAAAAAGTAATGTTACGATTAAACTGTCAAAAAAAGTTTGTGGTATGTGATCCGGTAGATTGTGTGTAACAGTGATGGAACTTTGTAAACGCGTTGGCAGGTTAGTGATATATCTTAGTTATAGATGCTTCTATCTCGCCCTTTTAATAGACGTTGATTATCGTACCGTGTAATGATTTTATGGCCAGTCTATTGCAACAGTCGGTGAGATCAGAACACGTTCTCTTCCGCGTGTTCTAACAGTAATAACTGTTTGCTAACTGTAAAAATCGTATCCAGATGAGGTTTGAGTAAACAAATTCATATCATTTAACGTTACACTGTAAAAACTAGAGAGTCACTAATCTTTGGGGGTTAGACTGGTCACTATTTGAATGGGATTTGTAGTGACTTTTGATGTTTAAATGTAGCGTTTGAGATCTCTAATTTCGAATCAATTACGTTACTTTTTTTTAAAGAACTGTAAGAAAAATATTCTCTTACCTGAGACACTCGATTTCTTTTAATGCGTGTGAGAGCCAGGTTTGGATCTGTAATCATTTCCGGTCGTGTGCAGGAATCCATCAGAATTTATGTAGATGGCGCGTTATCACAGGAATAATATTTGATTAATTTTTCTAAACAAAAGGTGCGTGTTTCTGCTTTTATGCTTCTCAGTCAAAAAAGACCATCGCTTGTATCTTTCATTGTCTCGTACTGAATTGCTCACACGCGCGGGGCCATTCAGATGAATTTTTTTTCATGGCAATTTAACTCTTGCAAATTTTGATAACAATATTCTCTGTAACTTTTAACGGTGGATATTGATCTTATGAATGAATAGTGTTTTATTTCATGTGGCTTTTTTTCCCCCTCTCCAACCAACTGCCCTGGCTCTTTGACAGATATTTTTTTCCCTACAAACACGTTTAAGAAGCAATCTATAGGGTGGCGTTCGCTAGGGGAAACAGCCAGGTGTAGCACTTGCAAAGAACAAAGAAAAGTCCCCTAAAGGAGAAAGTTATTCTCATGGATATGGTGTGGAAGGGGGGTTGTGAGGAGCTGGAGATTTTTTTGGGGGGACAGAAGTGAAGCCGATGGCAGTCTCAGTGCTGAAACGTGGTTCCGCCCCCATCTATCAGTTTAAGCCAATCAATTTGGCCACTGATGCATCCTGTGATAATTGATCACTGACAAAGCCAATCATATTGTGACGTTCCCACGGCACGTTTTGATTGGACGGTGGCTCCAGCTCCAGCTCCAGGGCCAGTTCATTCTCTCTGTAAGACAGGGGGAGGGGGTGGGGGGAGAGAGAGGGAGAGGGAGAGAAACGCAAACCGCGATTGTCCACAACTTTCTGGACCAAGCGCCTTAGGGAACACCTTTGTAAAGTCATACGTAACGACACAAGAAACGGGATGTTGATTTTATTTGAAATTTGGTGTAATGATTAGGAATGGGAAGTGACAATATAAGTAACGTGCATTAAACTAGCAGATTTGGGCAAATGAACAGCCGATTTTAAAGACTGGAGTAATCCCATCAGAGTCTCATGAATCAGCCCGCGGAACAATGAAACGGTATTTTGCGACAATATAGAGGAGAATGTCAGAGCGTATGAATATTACACAATAAAATCACCAAAGAGACAATCTAAACAAAACAAAGACAAAACTAGTTCCAACTTACAGCCAACTGAGTCTGACCACATTTATTTAGCAAACAATAGAAAATATTACACTATGCTGGATAAATCAAAGCATTCCATAAGTAGCTTACGCCTTCAGAGTAGTTACCTTTCTCCAATTATTTTGCTAGGAAGCAGTGTCAGGCACCAACTCCAAGTGCGTTCGCCATTTGTACATAATCTGCCAGCAGTCTGCATTATTGGACCAAATGACAAAGTAAATGTTTTAATGTTTTTTTTTTAAAAAGTTAACGATATAAAGAAACAAGGCAGAACAGGACACGCAATTGTTGAAAATCAACTTTGTTCTGAAGACACCGTGCTCACTGAAAATCACCAGAACCATTTGCACGCCGTGTTCAGAAAACTGGGGAAAAAAATGTTAAAATTGTGTTGCTTTTAGGCGTGGGTAAGAATCTGTACCTGCCAATTGGTGTGATTTGTATTGCTTTCGCTAGCATTGTATGTCTATCGCTCTTTCTATCTCCAGCTGCCTCTCCCCCACCCCTCCTGTGTGTGAGAGTTGAGGTAGTCCGGTGCGCATTGTGTAAGACGCGACCTGTTATGGCCACCACTGCTTCCGGGTTCCAGCATTCTCTCCAAATCCACCTCTGGCTCCGCAACACTGGGGCAGCGGCATCGGGCCCTTTAAAGAGCTCCAAACTCCAGAGAGAGTGAGATTCCCCCTGCACCATCTCTCCGAGGCGCAAGGCGCTTGCAGGCTATTGCACACACAGGCGATCGGGAGCTGGACTCCTCCGGGCACAGCTCGCTGCCATCACTAAGGTGTCCCGACCAGTGGAAGTGGACGGCGGATCATCATTCATTTCACTACCTTGACAACCTTGCCTTGATTGACAGCTGGAGTGGCAAAAAGCCATGAGACTCGGCAGATTTGTTTGAGGGGCGCTTTTTCTGGCTTTTGGGGGAACGAGATTCTCTATCCGCTGAGGTGCTGTGGTGAAAAATTATATATATTTATATATATATATATTATTGCTGATCAGAAATATTTTCCCCGAGTGCATCCAAGTTAAGCTGAAGAGTTTGGGGCTGATCATCTACACAAGGGACTCACAGGGATATTGACCTGGCTTTTGGAGTGGCGTGTTTATTCCTTTTGATATTGGTCCTATAGGATACAGCAAAAGCTGCAACGGAGAGGAGGGTGCGAGACAGGCCGATGGCGCAAAGGGTGAGTGTTTATAGTGTTTAGTGTCTGAAACAACTGCCAGCCAAGTGCGATAAAACTGAGTTGCGGGCTGCTTCGACAAGACGGCGCGGTACTGGCTATGAAAACTTTTCACATAAAATTTGCCCTGTTCTGTCAAGAACTTTTGAAAATGAAGTTGTGTTTGGTGCTTTTCATAGTTTAAGTTTGTTGATATGCTGATTTCCGCCCCTCACGTTTTCTCTCTCTCTCTCTCCCTCTCTCCCTCTCTCTGTTTGTTGCTGTGCAGTACGATGAAATCTCACATTACGGTGGTATGGATGGAGTAGGGATACCGACTACTATGTATGGTGATCCTCATGCCCCCAGGTCTATGCAGCCTGTCCACCACCTCAATCACGGACCGCCGTTACACAGTCACCAATACCCGCACACAACCCATGCTAATGCCATGCCGCCAAGCATGGGATCCTCTGTAAACGATGCATTAAAGAGAGATAAAGATTCCATTTACGGGTGGGTAGCTAGCACATTTTATCATTGTTCTTAAAATTATTTCTGATCTGTGGCAGAGATCTATGTAGGACATGTTTTTTAAGAGCAAAACTTTTATTAACATGTGGACCAAAAGGTCTTTTAGATTTACTTTTTGCGGAAGATATTTAGAGTCGAGGTTTTGGAATAACTTGTGTCAGTTTGATTTCATTTGCAATTGTAAATAACAAAACGACTCATCGCTGATGATTTGATAAACATTTTTGCATATGTATTTTTTGAGTGTAAGCTTTCTAAAATTTGGGGTCCAAAATGGCTGCTTAAAGTTTACTTCTGGGCCATTTTACTACCAAATTTTCACATATTTTGTGTGTCTTAATCGTTACGTTTAGAAACTACTGTTAAGATTTTCAGTGATTAGAAAGGATCGCGGTGTTTCTCCAGTAACTAATTTGCCACAATTTACGACTGTAATTTATGTAAAGCCAGAAATCAACAAGTACCTTCCTAGTGAAGTTCTAAGTGCAGCTCTGTCGTGTTGGTTATCCTACTGCTCACACACAAGAGAAAAAGAAAATCGCCCTCTACTTTTGTATTGTTTTGACGTTCAATCCTCTCTTACAGACATCCGCTGTTTCCCCTTTTAGCACTGATTTTTGAGAAATGTGAACTCGCAACTTGCACTCCCCGAGAGCCCGGGGTAGCAGGCGGTGATGTCTGCTCCTCGGAGTCTTTCAATGAAGATATAGCAGTGTTCGCTAAGCAGGTCAGCCAGCACACATGTCAACTTCAATCTTAAAACCTTCTTATTAAAAAAAAATTACAAATATTTTAAGTGGCTAAACTCATGTTTCCCCTGGACTGCAGCATGTCATACAGGCAAAAACAACAACAAAAAAATCTGATCCACGATAAGTAAAATAATTAAAGAAAGTTGTACAATAACAACATTGAACTGTCTCAGAACGTTTGCCCCGAATCAAGAAGTGAAATGAATAATTGTAGAAACCGATTATAATTAGAGCATTTTGCGTGTGAAGTTTTACTACTGCCAGTGGAAACATAGTGGATTTAGCTTTATTGTTTTTTTAAAAACATTTTTTAAAAGTTGTTACTATCTTGAAGTGTTCCTTAGAAATGTAATAACTTATTTTCTATTCAAACAAAAATGTTTTAATCCTAATGCTGGCTAAATAAAACGTGTTATCATTTATGTTGCTTACTAAGAATGTGTGATATTAAAGTGCATTAGAAAATACAGTAAAGTTTGGAAATCTATTTGAATTCATTGATTATGACTAATATTAACATTTTACAGTAGGGGGATCACAATATTATTATCTTCTCACTTTAGATCCGAGCAGAGAAACCTCTTTTTTCTTCCAATCCTGAACTGGATAATTTGGTAAGCCTGGTAGTGTTTTTTTTAAGAGAGGAGGCGATGTTGATAAACTTGTGAGCGCGTTCTGTTAAACCAAACAAAAATATTAGCAAAATCCACATGCCTCCTTGGAAATAATTCCGACATTCGCCGTGATGCTTTCAGTTCACTACAGACCATGTTTTGTAAGTCAGTAAACAAGGATAATGATCGTCACAATCCATTGCAAATCTGCGCTTTTGATTTTATGATAGCGTTGGCTGTCACAGACGATAACCATCGCGTTTAGTTATTGTACGGCTGTCACCCCACTTAAGATGATGTGTGATTTTTATTTATTTAATTTTTTGTTGTTGTTTATGAACGCTTCTACTAAAATCTTGAGTTTCGGCAAATTTTAAAGAGACTGCGGTTTACAACACCCCTCCCAAAGTACACGAAATCCAGTTGTGTAAGTTGCCCTTGACTCTGAGATCACCTAAAGAACTTAAACAGTTGCTTTTAAAAAGTAGACCCTCCTGACTGGTTTCATTATACTTTTTTAAAAAAAAAAGTTTGCATCATTGCTAGGAGGGTACAAATATTGGAACTGTGGGTGCGCTCGGCGGGGATGCTTATGCCCGAACATGATTGTGTTCTCTGTGACAGTTCCGTGTATGTTTAATGTAAACGCTTGACGTTAAAATCAGTACATAGGTAGGATGGAAAAAAAGGAGCAGACACTGATTATATTTTCGTGCTTTTACGGCACATCCAACTACTGTGCGCCCCCCTCCCCCAACTCCCCCCACCCCTCGCACAGATACACAGATGTTAGGAATATTAAAGGTTTTACCATTTCAACTAATAGAATTAGGAAGCATAATAATAACATTTTTGTGTGCTGGGCGCTAATAGATGTTTACATATTTTCTTTTCAGATGATTCAAGCCATACAAGTATTAAGGTTTCACCTTTTGGAATTAGAGAAGGTAATTTTCATGTCCCTCTTTTTTTTAGATTGTGTTATACATTAGTTCTTAGTGCGAGTAGATTTGCATAAATGTCTTAGTTTCTGGCCTCCTTGTAATTAGTGTCAAAGCTACTCCTGGCGCTCATTTCTCTTGCTGTTTAATTACAATTTATGCCACTAAAACCCTAACCGCAAACGCCCCAGCGTTTTGTTCAATTTTAATCTCGTGGTGGGATTTAATTTTGATCATCTTTTAACATAAATCCCTTTTTTTTCCTATTGAGACCAAATATTTTAAATAGTCTAAAGATGAAAACAATCTGCCGATTATGACTAATTAGATGGGAAATCATAATATTTTGTCCCATTAGTCCACGGGAAATATTTTAATGAAATATAAAAGGCAAATCGTGCTTTTTAGAGGAGATATCATACACGTGTGACGGAAACTGTGAGCGCCGCGTGTTTTTTTTTGCCATGTTAAGAATCTGCTCCTCCTCACCACAATAAATATACTTCTTTGAAGACCATGGGCAGTGTATATGAGGGCTCACCATTGATAGACATCTGTGTCATATTCAAATTCTGCACAGCTCCTTTGTGTGTTCAGAGTTCCTCAAAGGTTATAATGAAATAACTAGATGAAATTAAACTGTTTACCTTAAATGTCACTCATGCAGGTCAATCCTCTAATGGCCACAACCCCGGGAGCAGATGAATTTAACACGGGTGTTGAATATGTTGTAGCTGTGAATCATCTTGTCACTGTCAATTTTCAGCGATATCTCTATTTTGCAGAAGTTATTCCAAATTCTTGATGCGTATGTCTCTGGAGGATAATTGTAATGTTCCCGAGTGCTTCCCACTATTTTGAACTTTCATGTCATAGGCCGACGTGCACTTGTCACTTTCATTTGTGTCTTTCTGTTTTGCCTTATTTTTTTTTCCACTTCCTCCAATTGTAGGTACACGAATTATGTGACAATTTTTGCCATCGGTATATAAGCTGCTTGAAAGGAAAAATGCCCATCGATTTGGTTATTGATGAAAGAGAAGGAGGTTCAAAATCAGACAACGAGGAAATCACCAGATCGTCCTCTGTTAATATTACAGATCAGGTATGGAGCCCTCAGAATTGAATTCTCAATGCCTGCTATGGCAATACGCCTCCTTATTATTTGCATATTATCAAGCCCTTTCTATGAATTTCTGTCAAAATGAATATTTTACTTAAGTGCCTATTATGTGCTCATTAAGGATCGCTCTTAGGTTCGACCCGGCAGGATTGTCTTGTAGAGTGATGGTTAGAAAGTTAACCCGCTTCTTGTCGCTTCTAATTTTTATCTTCTTTGCGGGGGAAAAAAAAAAGTAATTGTTGTTGGTGAGGCTGCAGGGAGAAGGAGACGAATCTTTATAATGGAAGTAGCTGCAGCTGAGATAGGTGGTGTTGGAAATGTGTGGAGAGAGAGAGAGAGAGAGTGGGAAATCTCTCACATGGTGTATTTTTTTTTGCCTCTTGTCCTACGGTTCATTAGGCTGGCTTGTCCGTTTCCCCTGGCCGATCGCTCGCAGAGCTGAGCCACGCATTACGGGTTTGCGTGGGGCCGATGCTGTTTCAAATTAGAGAAACATCGCACTTTTTAAGTCCCCCCCCCCCTCTCCTCCAAAAAAAAAACCCCTACAAGGGGCGAATATCGCGATCGGTGGCTCAAAGAAAAAAAATGTAGACACTCGGGGGCGATTCATTAAAAACTTGGTCTAAGGTTCACCGAAGCCTATCTGATTGTTTTATTTTTGGTTTGGCGGGTTCATTAAAGATAAGGAGGGAAAAGAAGAGAGTTTGTTGCCCGCGCAGAGCGCACCGGATTCGGGGAGACTGGCAAAAAAGAGTCGGCGCCATGGGAACGCGGCTATTTGCAACGTCCATCCGCCGGTTGGGCTTTAGTTTTTTCTTGTTACAAAAGACAGCGACTTGAGGGGCCGTAACAGCAGCGATCACAGAGAATGCATTAAAATCGTTGCTATCCTTTTTTTGTCAAATGTGGAAGACACTACTTGCGACGCAGCCAGCTCGCCGCCTAACGCCAGCCAAACGGGATCCGAACTCAACAGCGTTTTATTTAAAATCAGGATTCTTCCCGCATAAAGACATATGAAAACCCACGCAAACTGTTAGACCATCCCCCTCATAGAGTGATATTTGTGAATGTATTTACTTTTCACAGAAAGGGGGAGGGGTGCGACGTATGTAAATAGACTGCCCTACTTTTGGAAGGAGATATGCCGAGCTCTTGAGGCAGGTAAAGATTTCAAAACCGTTTAAAAGGTGTGATGAAGGCGCGATGCAATATATATATATATATATTTAAAAAAACATCATCTAGTTACACGCAGCGCATCGCTGAGAGACCAAACGAGAGTAATTCCACGACCATGTCAGAATAATCGTGCAATTAAAATGTTTTAAGACACATAATCATCTCTTATGGTTGTCTAACTAGATGGAAATTTAATGAAAGTGTTTCTTTTTAAATCGCGCCGCTTCAAAGCGAAATTCACTTTCATGCGGTTTTCTGGCATTAACTAAATCACGTGTAAATAGTCACTATTCAAAAACGAGTTATTTGGGAACCGCTTCTATTGCTTCTTCAAAGTGCCACATGAAAAAAAAATTGCTTTAAAAAAAAATAGTTTTCACATTTTGGACCGAATTCGGTTTTGAACATTACTGCGAATTTTGAATTCCCACATACGCTCAGTTAAAAAATCTGTTAGTAAAAAAAGCTCGGGAGGCGCAGAGCAGGAGAGCTGTTTGCAAAAAAAAAATACACGTATTGCTTAGGGGCTTGAGTGAAATCAACACGTTAATTGCCTCCAAAATGAAGATTTATACCCTTTTTCTTCAACGAATCATTCATTATCCATGTTATGTTATTACTCAGGCCGCAGCACAAATCAGGCTTATTTGTAACTGTGGTTTCGATTTCACGAGTGGCAAAAAAAAAGTTTGACAAAAATAAAAACACGTCTCGTTGAAAAATAGTTTAAAGGCGACCACTGTCCTCCTCCCAATTCGCGTGTGTGTTTTTTTGTTTCCTTTTCCGAAAGGTTTGTAGTTCCTGTACATTTAGTCGTGATTCGTGACATTAGTGATGTGCCATCTCTGGATTATTCCATCCCATATGTATTTTTAATATCTACCTTCGGGCGAAAAAAAAATGAATTGAACCGGAAAAATAAAAAATCTGTTGTGTGTATTTCTCAACAATGTCAAAAAAAAGGAGACATGTTTTGTTCCATGTATATATATATATCTGCATTTAATTTTTGTATCTGGAGTAGAGGGATTCGGTTGTCAGATTTGTCCTATTTTGGATTGCATTTGTCGAGGACGTTTTCTCTCAGAGCTTGTGAAGAGTATCATTTTGTTGGGCTGTGTGGAATTGCGGGCCCCTCCCTGTAGCTGCAGTGGGGAGAATCTCAACGCTGGCCTTGAATGTGGCTGATCCAGTTTGAGACCCTTGCCTTCAAGTAAAGCTCAACAAACGTTTGATCCCTTAATAGTCACGTGAGATGAGGTTACTGCCTACCTGGTGGAAACAGCGAGAAAAAAAAACTAAGTAAGGCGATATTAGGGTGCATAAAGTGCATTATCCATAGGTTATACCGCATTGTGTTTCGCGCGTGTTTGTTGTACATTACTGTACAATATCAGTGTTTTTCTGGTTAGGAGGGCAAACTCGTTGGCTTGTAAATTGGAAGCGGGTCGTCGGAGTCTCTTCTAGTTTTTCCATCGCTTATTCCAAAAAAAAGTGCCACCGAACAAAAAAAAAATCTCTTTTAATTTTTAACATGTATTTTCTCGCTACTTTCATTTGGTGCAGGTGGTATTCTTCAGGCGTTATTTGCTATTTCTGGACACCGTTACTAAGCCCATGAAGAGCTGCTTGCATTGCATGTCTCGACTCCTTTCCGCTTTGCCCGCAGACGGATTAGGGCGCCAATCTCCGCCAGTGGGGCGCGGGAGCTGGCTGGCACTGCCACCCGACCCCCACCCTGCCCATTGTAACGTGACTGACATTGTTATGTGACCCCCACCCTGCCCATCGTAACATGTCTGGCATTATTACATGACCCCCACCCTGCCCATTCTAACGTGACTGGCATTGTAATGTGAACCCCACCCTGCTCATCGTAATATGACTGGCATTATTACATGACCCCCACCCTGCCCATTGTAACGTGTCTGCCATTATTACATGACCCCCACCCTGCCCATTGTAACGTGTCTGCCATTATTACATGACCCCCACCCTGCCCATTGTAACGTGTCTGCCATTATTACATGACCCCCACCCTGCCCATTGTAACGTGTCTGCCATTATTACATGACCCCCACCCTGCCCATTGTAACGTGTCTGCCATTATTACATGACCCCCACCCTGCCCATTGTAACGTGTCTGCCATTATTACATGACCCCCACCCTGCCCATTGTAACGTGTCTGCCATTATTACATGACCCCCACCCTGCCCATTGTAACGTGTCTGCCATTATTACATGACCCCCACCCTGCCCATTGTAACGTGTCTGCCATTATGACATGACCCCCACCCTGCCCATTGTAACGTGTCTGCCATTATTACATGACCCCCACCCTGCCCATTGTAAGGTGTCTGGCACTGCCATGTGCCCCAGGTGCCGCCCGCCCGCCCTCATGGGACGGGGCTCGGCCGCCAGCTGACATGGTCAAAGTAACTTGCGCTCCTCCGCTATTTCCCACTCCTATTCCGCCTCAAGCCTCAATTTCGCGCTTTTCCCGGGACTCTTGTTACAGTTTCCCGCCCTCTCTTGTGTTGTTTTCACACTTGGACCTGAGCTACTGATATCGACCAATTTTTGACCTGAAGTTGGGGCCCTTGTTTGGTGTGTTGCTCTTTTTAAAATAAAAGCCGGTAGTTTTTCGGAGAGAGGATTCTTGACTATTGCCGATTGGAGCGTTGTAAGAAACACGCCCGCTAAAAATAATCGCAAAACTACCGAGCACAATATATTGAAGTCGGGTTGGAAGTCTTGTTCTGTGCTGTCAGTTAATAACATGTTTTAACTATTAGCATTATGTTGTGTTTTGAACACAAAGTTGGGTTTGAATAATATACTTTAGACCGTGGATAATTCAATCGAGTAGTTTCAATGATGTCATAAACCACAAGAATAAAATTCACGTGGCATAAGAAGGGCAGCAGGAGTTTAAGACCGAATTCGACTTAACTTTTACTTTATTTATGGAAAACTTTATGGTTTTTCGATTTCTTTTTCTTTTCCTCATATAGCAAACACGCCAGGCGGTGTGATGTAGTGGAGAGAGTAGTAAGGATGTAGTAATCGTGGAGTTGAAGGTATATGGAATCACCTGACTCATACTATAGAGTTTATCCCAGTAGTGGATTATTGGGAAGTAAACTATTTAGCATAAATTTTCTAAAGTGTATATCTAATGACATGTTGGAATACTCAATATTACACAATGAGGAAAATCGAATAACTCACCAGTGGAATTAAATGGGTATATGCTACTGCCCTCAAAGTGAACTTTTTTTTATATAATGCATGTTGATAACTTTAGTGATATAAAATAATTAAAATTGTAATAAGCTGTTTACTTAGCTTTAATGAGGATTATTCTAAGTGTTCAAATACCCTAATATTCCCTATCCTGTCTTGTTAATTGCAGTCTCAGCTTTGTCCAGAGATAATGCCACCGCTAAAGGCTAAATTCACAAGGCCTGCCTTGGTCCAGTTAATATTTGTTTCATCAGTGAGTTACGGAACAAGTATGGATTTGTAGCTTCCTGACTTTGTGTTAAAACCCTCAAGATTAACAAAAAGTTCACATTCTTAATAAGCTGCTCTAAAGCAAAGGCAATACCACTGCTACAAAATACCTCAATGAGCCAAGTTTACAGCAGCCCCCGTATGTTTTGAGGGAAAACACAAAATAATCCTTGTAAAAATATATCATCTCAAATACACGGAATAAACTCTATTCCACGTATAATCAGATAGCAAATAATTCCAAACAGTTCTTGTCTATATGTGCTCTATAATGTACAATACTATTTCCAGTGTTATGTGTATTCTGAATGAACATGTGCTTTCTGTTTTTTCTTTGTCGTGTGGTCTGTTCTTTTTTTGATTGCCTTTTTTCATAGTATTATTTTATAAAATTCACTGTCAAATCGTGTCAAATCAAGAAACTGTGACAAATCTCTCATTGTAGGAAACTTCCCCCATTATAGTTGGTAGAGCAGCAGAGATCTCAATTAAATGCCTATTTATGTCTTGCTCCACACTTTTTTAATATGGAGGTTAACTATAAAATTAATGTACACTGCTCAAACAATAAAAAATCTTTATTTCTTCAAAGGGTTAAAAGTTATGAAAATTGTTTGTAGCATTATTATCTGTTTGTCGGCCCTGAGGGTCCTTACGTTGTACAGTTTGTGGAGTTTGTATAGGAGATGATCATTAACTGGAATAGTAATAATTCAAATATAAATACATCTTTTATTCTTATGTTGTTTTAGAGTTTGTTTTTCTTAAGCAATTTTCTGTAACTTTTGATATTTTGATAAATAACTGAACAGTTTAAAAGAATAGTGTTATGACATATCGGATGGTAAATATTAGTGTACAGTAGGTTCAGATTGCAACAGACAATTTTATAGACAGAGCAAGATGTACTATGGTTTGTGAAATGCTTAAAGCTGTTACTCTGGCAACATGTTTGTGTTATGGATAGAGGATACCACATGGGTCCTTATGTGATACCATACTTAAACAGTGAGTGGACCCAGGTATATAAGTCGCAAAGGTGTTGCATCTGGTGGATACGCAGGTTGACATGGTTCTCTATTTGTCGGATGGCTAACTAACATTACTTGTTAAAAGTTTGAAATAAAAGCAATTATAGATGAAGTAAATTCTGGACCTATCTTACATTGATGCACCATGCCTTAGAGAAATATTGTTGTATGTAGTGATTCAGCTGGTATACTGAGAGTTGGGATCGGGCCCTCTGGGATATTTCAGAGGGTTATATTTTTATCTTTATGATGTATTTGAACACAATATCACCACGTTTAAATATGCTGAAGAATTTCTGGGTTGGTTGGTGGTGGTGTTTTTCAGTTTAATCGATACTTTCCTTTCTTTTTGTTGAAGTCTGACGAGAGGAGAAAGAGCTGCAGTGTGACACCTGGTCACATGGTGCAGCTCGTGACAATGGAAAGTATTTTTGTGAAAAAATGGCGTTACGCTGGTGATTTTACGATGCTGTAGCGACCACAGTCATTGTATAAACTACATTAGTTCATTTTACATCTCTGTGCTGTTATTATTTAATTTGTTACAACACTTATTTGTCCAGTTATTTCTCTGTTTTTGTTTACGAATGCACTACTTCATAGCAGTAAACCTATTCCATATCTTTTCACTCCCATTCACACGCTTTCTACGTGCGTGCCACATCTCAATATTCATTTTCATACTGGGTCTGGTTTTCCATTTTCTGTGGTGATCTGATAATGTTCTGAGTTGAACTTACACTTGTTTCACACACGCTAACTACTGCTTTGTGACATAGCCCCAAAGCCTCAGCTTCATTCTTTATTTTAAACTTTCCTGTATAGTTGACAAAATGAAGAAATTTCAACATGACATTTGTAAGATGAAGTGTGTACTTGGTATCAGTTTATTAGCCAATGTGGGATGTTCCTTCCTGTGCAGTTTGCTGTTACTTGTCTGCTCTTTCTGAATTAAAAGTCTTTTGCTGTTACTGCCACAGAGCTGTCCAGTTTGTACTGGCTGAATAGGACAAAGCTAAGGCCATAGTTTCTTATTAATAATTTTTATCAACATAATTATTTTTGTGATAGTTTGTAAAAGATAAGAAAATGAAATTCTAAAAATATGTAACAAATCAAAGAAATAGGTGTAACTTAAATAAAAATGGGCCGTGCCAATCTTTTTAAATGAGACATTTTATATTTAAGTTACTGTTTTGCTATTCAATTTAATTTTTAATTTAAAATCTAGCTGGGATGTAAAATAGAATGAATGAAATGTTCTGACACAAGACATTCATATATGCTTTCTTCCAAATTTGCATAATTTAATGTTTGATTTTGTGTTTATTTATTGCAAATGAAATAACTTAAAAAACAAAATGTACATTTTGCCGGGTAGCTTGTCTTACAGCTCTTTACCATGCCTCTGTGCTGAATGATGTATGTCTTATTGTTAGACCGATATTTTATTTTTGTTCAATTGTCATTGTGGGTCATGGAGGTTTTGCCTGTGGTTGTTCACTCTCTCAGGAAATTGAATAAGTTAGGAAGAGTCTATGGTAGTGCAAATTGTATGTGGTCTATTGAAAGGAGCAGACTCAATGGGATAAACAGCCATCTCTCATTTCAGACATTCTTATGTTTTAAACTGACAGTACAGAATTGTACCTTATTGAATTAAAGCTATCGATCCAAAATCTGTAACATTTATCTTAAATTATATTTTACTGTATAAACTTTTGTCATCTATTTGGTTACTGATGCTGCCTGTATTTGAGTTCTTGCTTACAAAGGCTGAGCAATTGGCTTCTTGACTTGCAGCAAGCTGGAACCCAAAAACAGTAAACCTGAGACCTAAAAGTTTACTTATGCAACCAAATGCTTTCAGATAACATTCTTAGTTTGAGTCAAAAGCAGAAGGACTGGAATCATTCTGTATTTATTAATCTGACTTGTGTAGTAAGCAATCTATTAAATTCTACCTCTTCTGCCGTAAAATATATTAAGGGAACAAAGCACAATGTTTTAGTATGTCTTAAATTCCATAATGGGGTGTCAATGAATTGCAATATTTTTGATGAAAGTTAAAATAGAGAAACTGTCTTGATGTGTAATTACCTATAAAGTATTGCTTTATGTTTTAAAGAATTTGTTCTCTGAAACACTGTCCAGAAAACTCAGTTTGCATAGTGTTTCTACATTTGTCACACACTGCAGAAGGTTGCACACAGCACAATGCTTCATGGTACACTGATCACATCTGGTTATTATCAGGTACATGTTGAAAATACTGGGCGATAATTAAAATAACAGAAAGAAAAAAAACAATTTATGTTGTATATGTAAAGCTTACATAGCAGCATATGACAAGAAAAATAGCTTCAGGCTGACTTTTGGAAAGTAATCTACCCTAGAGAATGAACCATCCAAGAGTATAGCTTTGACTAAGTCTAAGAGGGCTTGCTTCTAATAACCCAAACCTCCTTCCTTAATATCCTGCTTTTGTCCAATACAGTGTTCAAAAGCTTGTGTAAAATTTGTCTAATTTGGTAACAGAAATACTAGTATGGGCCATTCCTTCTTGAGCTGACTACAAGATAGCAGCTGGACAAAATCATAGTAACTTTTATGGCTAAACAAACATCCCATTAGAATTATTACCAGCAGTCAGTTACTAGTTAAAGATCTTAATCAATATGTCTATAGCTTGTGCCTATTTGCACTGCATACTTCAACAGAATAGAAACACTTTCATAAATACTGTGTATTTCTTTAACTCTTAGACATCAATGGATTACTTTATTCAGCAGAAAGTCTATTTGCTTTGTATAGCAGCAGTTAACAATGCACAAATTAAAAAAAGGTTTTGAATCTGTGTTACTGCAGTTATGGACAGTGATTTTGTTTTCTAACCATGCTGGTAGTAGATGTGAATTGTATTACACAATTTAAGTTGGCCAGGAAACTGGAAGCACACGGTTGTATAGACCTTATTTGTACAGACTGAAGTTAAAGTGAAGAGTGGTATTTATTTATAGAGAACAGTTGTTTGAAAGGAGTTCTGTGCACTGGCTGTGGCAATTGTATTTGGCCATATAAAGTGATGTGCCTAGATTTATAATGTTTAACTGATGTCTGTAGGCTTGCTTCTTTTTAAATTTTTTGAGAGAGAATGCTTGTATTCATTTGTATGCAGAAGGATAGGGATCTGTGTGTGACAGTTTATGGTGTAAAACATATCATATGGTTTGTAACACTTGGCAATTAATTTATTGCATTTGTATTTTAATGTTCATTGAAGTTTTACTTATTTTGACAGAGAATCGAACACATATAGAAAATGATGAACTGTCACAAAACAAGGTCATACGGCCATTTTTGCACTACTGTACATAAAATGCTGTTTCTAAGAAGGACTGCCGACATAGTCTAATCACAAAATAAACACATCATATTTTTATATGTAATTTATTATCTGTGATTATTTGTCGGCCGACAAAAGCAACCAAAATAAGTTGAGACTCATTTTTACCACTTTCTGGTCAACCAAAGTGATCATGGTAGTAATATGTCAATTTCATGGTGAACGAGTCCTAACTCCAGAATTTTTGAACCATAATTTTGAATTAGAACTAAAGTGTCCAGCTATTAAAATAATAACTTGGTGTATACACTTTGTTAGTTTATAACTAGTTTGTAAAGTGTAGCATTTTGATTTGTTTAAAATATACTAATCTCTTGGTCTTATAGAGTTAAAAGCTTTCTATGAAATATAGTGTTTGGCAAATTATATAGCAAGAAAAAAATAAAGTGCAGGAAATTTTAGGAAGGAATAGAAGCATTTTTATTCTAATGTTTACATCGTCACAGAATCCATTTTGTTTTTTCAATATAAGCCCAGTACAGCTACAGGTAGATTAACATAACTGGCACTATATAAAACAATATTGCCTCTCAGTAAATCAATTGTCACTTTCCGAAGTATAAAATAATTAAACTCATTATTACACTATTTCTCTTTGTTAATTTGTGCAAAATTTTATTTTGTTCCCTTTTGGTTTTAGAATGCTTGGTTGATGATAGAAATTTGGTGAGAGAAACAGTAGTCTATTAGTAACAAACGAAAGGGACAGCACATGCAATGTGACATGTATCAATGTATAAATATAGAAATCAAATCAGGGAAAATACAACAGATCTAATACTTTTCTGATTACTGGACTTGTTCGTGAAATGGCTGCAGATGATTCACAGGGTGTGGGTGTTATTTTAAGCTTCATATAATAAATTTCATTGCAGCATGTGATAGTGAACTGCATTTATCAGTCAAAGCACGTTACCCTTTGGTTAATGGAACTTCAAGAAGGAAGTCTGAGCATGTGTGGTACATGTAGGATTATTATGTTACATATTTTTGGAACCCATGTCATTGTGTGATATAAGACATTCTTAATGTTTTATTTACAGTATATATATTATATATTTTTTAAGTTAACAACCTGATGCAGTACAGTCCAAATAAATGTTATTATGTCTGCTCTATGAGACCCACTTTCTGCTCCCTCGATTCTCTCCTCATCCAACTCCTGATCATGCATTTCCTTGCCCCACAGTTCACTGAAATTGCTATTGGCTCCATTTACACAGGCATTGTTCCCATCCCTTTCAAAACTGCTATCATCATCCTTCCTCAAAAGAAAACAACAATTGAGCCCTCCATACTCTCCAAATAGTGGTCAATATCTAAACTGTCTTTCCTCTCCAAGCCCTTGAGCCCATCATTGCATGTACAACAATAATTCCCTGTTTGAATCCTTTCTGCCCACAACACTGATACTGCCCTAGTCAAAATCCCTAGTGGCATCCTTTGTGACTCTGATCATGGTGCATTATTCCATCTTGTCTTCCTCGACCTTTCTGTGGTATTCAACATGGTCATTCACTCCCATCCTCATCCATTGCCTCTCCTCAATGGTACATCCATGAGACTACCCTCGCTTGTTTCTACTCCCACTTGTCCCAAAATAGCCAGCATATCCCACCAATGGCTTATCCTCCTGCACCCAAATAGTCACCTCTAGTGTACATCAAGGTTACACCAATGGCTATTTCATTTTCATTTGCCTGTTACCCCTTGGCGACGTTCTCTGTTGGTATGAGGTCAGTTTCCATCTGTATGCTATTGATACTCAGCTGTCCGCCACAACCCTTGATTCCATGGCCATCTCTGTATTTTACAACATGACAGCTCCTGCTAGAAACTCTATACCCTTATCTCCGACTCAAGCCACTCCCTGGCTAAACCTTATGGTGTATAAACTCAGTGTCTTGTTCGACCCTGAGCTTACCTTCAATCCTATCTATCACCTACTCCATTTGCTTCCACCTCTACAACACCACATGTTTCTGCCCTTACTTCGCTTGTAACGCTGCTGAAAGCCTTTTCCAGCTTTTGTTACCTCCAGACACGACTTCTCCAGACCTCCTACCTGACCTCCTAAGCTTCATCCTCTATAAAGGTCAGCTTCTCCAAACCTGTCTTTGTGGCGACCTCATGAGGTCTAGAATGAGGGGGCACAGACATAAGATTAAATGTAAGAGATTTGGGTCAGCGAGCAGGAGAAACATTTTTACACAGAGGATTGTGAGGCTTTGGAATGCACTATCAGAGTTAGGGATTGAAGCAGAGGCCATGTTAACATTTAGGAATAGGTTAGATAGGTGGTTGATGGAAAGAGGGATAATGGGATCTGGGAACAGGGTGGGATTAGGACTACAGCTTTTGCGGGGGATAAATACCAACACAGCTAGTTGGGCCCAACTACCTCATTCCGTGCTATAATTTCCGTGCAATTCTAAGTAATTCTCTCTCCGCATTAATACACCTCCTCAAAACCTTTCTTTCGATCAAGCTTTCAATTATCTCTCCTAATTGTCCTACTGTTTTTTTGCATCCATTTCTCCTCCTTGAAGTGATGTGGGAAGTTTTCTATAATACAGGTGCTATCGCAAAATGCAAGCAATTACAATAAGTAATAACGCTCTAATAATAAGCTCAACAACATCCTGAGATGTGCTAAACAGTCAAGATATGGTTTTTGCTTTCTGCATATTGGAGGGATTTGTCATTTTAAAGAAATAATTTGTATTTGCATATGACCTCACAGCACTTCATAAAGAATGACTTACACAATCTCTTTTATTGCAAACGCGGCAGCCATTTTGCATACAGCAAAGTCCTACAAATAGCAATGACCTTATCTATTTTTGGTGGTGGTGGTTGAGGGAGAAATGTTGGCCAGAACATCAGGAGAATTCCTTGCTCTTCTTTGAATACTGCAAAGGGATCTTTAAAATCCACCTGAACTAGTAGAACAGGTAAGAAGGAAATTGGTTTGACATCACGTCTGAAGGACAGCAGCTCTGGCAATGCAGCATTCCCTCGGTACTGCACTTTAAATATCAACCTAAATTATATGCTTAAGTCCTGGAGTGGGGCTTGAAACCAAAACCTTCTGAGTCGTCAGGTGAGAGTTCTACCAGCTGAGCCAAGCTGATACTTAAGTATGATTCTTGCAGCTGATTTTATATATTTTTAAAATTCTTTTGATTGTTTTTGAGTTAAACATCCAGCTCAATTGATACTAGCTCAATTGTTAAATTTAAATCTGAGATAGATGGCTTTTTGGCAACCAAAGGTATTAAGGGATATGGGCCAAAGGCAGGTATATGGGGCTAGATCACAGATCAGCCATGATCTTATCAAATGGCGGAGCAGGCACGAGGGGCTGAATGGCCTACTCCTGTTCCTATATTCCTATGTTCCTAGTACGCAGGCTGGAGGTGACCACAGTGTGATAGAGGATTCCTGTAAATTAATACTTTTCACTCGTAGGTGTTGTAAATGACTACAGCGTAAAATTCCTTGGGTTGGCATCCTAGCCGTTATTCTGGGCTCACGCCCGACAGTAGCTTCCAGTGCTGACTTTGCCACAGTTTGCAGGGGTAGTGGGAGGGCAGTTCATTTATAAGGGCCAGTTGGGCCCATCTACCTATGACTGCCGGAGACCTCAGCTCCATCTCGCCCTCGTTAAATCCCCGTGTGGCCTACTAAGTTCTTCCCTAGGTAGCACCGATGGACGGTAGCATAGCTAACTAGCGAGCTGCAGGCAAAACAGGTCCTGTACCTATATCTGTAATTAGCCCTGATGACTTGCACTACTAACGATCTCCTTTGCTGCTGTTTTTTTGGACTCAGTGCTTTCAGAGACCACACTGACTTCCACTTGTGTAGCAGTATGTGATGGCACAGACCCGCCACTGACGTGAATGCCAACTAACTGTTCTTGGAATACTCCACATACACTGCTGGTAAAGGGCATCTCATCATGATGCCTACTCATCTTGGAATCTCTCATGGTTGCCTGTAACAATTCTCCAAGAAAGTTTAAACAGTCCGTGTTGGAATTTCATCTTGGAATTTTGGACCCCAAAACCTCTATAGCAACAGTGCGAGCATTCATGATGGATGCTATACTGTGGCTTTGGCCTGTGTAACTAAGGTCTCCACTGCAAATACTACTGATGTTGCCACAAGGTCAATGTCAGGATGAAGTGCATACAATCAATGCCCCATTGTTGAATGTGTTGGATTCCCCTGTGCAACTCAGGCCATCATCCAATACAGTGTGCATGGGTGCAAATAACTTCTTCAACGCAAAGCAGGCCCATATAAGCTGGGGAGGGGAGCTCAGCATGCTGGAGTCCCAGCCTGTACTAACTGGCCCCTTATCAACTCCCACACTTGGCATCCCTGCATCACCAGCGCTCAGTGCCTTTCACTGTGCTCTCTCCTCACCATCACTATCTAGTAGTGCGTTACCTATGGTGGCGTCTACTTCAGTGGGGATAGTGATTGTTGGTGCTCAGGTGTGTGGTGTTCTTCAGGTGTACCTAGATGACTACTGTGTTCTCCTTGAAGAGAGCAGCTGGGGCGTTACCAGTACTTAAGCACACTTATTCATTGAGTACTACATTGTTATTACATGCACCAATATGTACTTGTACACAATGAGTGTACATGAACATGTTGATGCAAGAGATTGTGCAAATCATAGTGGTTAATATGGTACATACCAGTGGTTCTGCACACCTCTCCAATCTCCTCAGTCCCAACACCTTCCCCAAATAAAGCAACTATTGCTCCCTGGAGTAGACTGAGTCATTTCATACACAGGGCTCACCACCTGTTCCACACTCTGTGAGAGTTTTTCCATTAAACAAAAGAGCAGTGGGGATTAGGTATTAGCCAGGGCTCGGTGAGTATCACTCTCGCCTCCAAGTCAGAAGGTTGTGGGTTCGAATCCCACTCCAGAGACTTGCGCACAAAGTCTAGGCTGACACTCCAGAGCGTTACCGAGGGAGTGCTGCCCTGGCAGAGGTATCGTCTCTCAGATGAAACGTTAAACCGACGCCCCATCTGCCCTCTCAGGTAGACGTAAAAGATCCCATGGCAGTATTTCAAGGAAAAGCAGTCAGGATGTCCTGGCCAACATTTATGCCTCGACCAACATCACTAAAACAGATTATCTGGTCATTATTTTATTGATGTTTGTGGGACCTTGCTGTGTGCAATTGGCTGCCGCGTTACATTACAACAGTGACTACACATCAAAAGTACTTCATTGGCTGTAAAGCTCTTTGGGATGTCCTGAGGTCATGTAAGGCGGTATATAAATACAAGTCCTTTCTTTATTGAGACAAATGATGTTACCCACAAAAATTCCTTTCTGCAGTATTTTCTCTTCTACCATCACGGCACGTACTGTATAATGTGATTTGCATAACCACACTATTTTCACTTCTAGTGCCATTCTTCATCCTTGCTAACATTCCTTTGTGTCTTTCACGTTGATATATGTTCTTTGCTGCTACTTTACTGCAACGTTCATGTCTTTTTAACCCATGCGACGTTTTCCAGACCCCCAGCCAGGTCCTTCAAGTAGTTGACACCTTGCTCACTCTTTCAGTGATATATTGCTACTCTTGATGCCTCATTTCATATTTGAAGGATGTCCTCTCCCACCAAAAGTCTGTTTGCATTTCTAAATAACTGAGGGTATCAGCACATGCAGGGCCTCATCAGTAAATCAAGCGTTTCACGATATTTAGCCATTTTCCACCAAAAATTGTGCACTGAGACAGCTGTAATAACAAACTTTCTGACATTTATATTGGTTAGGTGGTTGGTTAACTGTTTGTTAAGTGTTAACGGGCCATTATTGGAGGCGCACCTTGATTAGCTGCTACTTTTTCGTTAGCGGTAATAAAATCATATTCTCGGGAAGTGCGTGTTTCAAAACTGCATGTCCCAGGATTTCGTAAGCGGGCTGTAAATTATGATGGGAAACAAGCACTCCTCCCGTTTTTCATTCAAAGAGGAAAATGTAATCCCTAGTTATTTTACTACCTCACCTGTTGAGGCTCAAACAGTTGCCATGATGGTAAATTACATCATTAAGAGAGAAATGGACAAAGTGACAATTGCTGGCAGATCAAATAAATAAGGAAAGAATATGCTTAAATGCTGAATATTTTAATGTTATTAGTAGTAATAAAATATATCAATTTCAGTATCAAGTTATTTGAATTTGGCTACTGGAAAGAGCCAAAGCCATTTAATTGCAAATTTATTTAATTCTTAGATAGCTTTCAAACCCTTCTAAAGATTTTCTGAGTAAACTTTTCAAAGTTGTATCCTATTTTTTTGGCTATATTTTGTATCTTTCTTCCTGCCCCTGGCTTCCCTTCCCATAATCTTCCTTCAAGTTGGACTCCACATCTAGACTGTCCTGTTCAGTGTGGAATGCTAGACTTTTCAACCAGCATACATTTCCAGGACCGCCATCGATGTCGCTCCCTAGTTGATTGACTTGCAATCATGCATTTGGGTACAGGAAGAGACATTTTCCCTGTTCGGTTTTCCCTCCTCCAAAACCAGGTGAATCCTGGATAAACTTACGTAGAATTACGTAGAATCTACAACACAGAAACAGGCCATTCGGCCCAACTGGTCCATGTCAGCGTTTATGCTCCACACGAACCTCCTCCCCCTCTACTTCATCTCACCCTATCAGCATATCTTTCTATTCCTTTCTCCCTCATGTGTTTATCTAGCTTCCCCTTAAATGCATCCCTGCTTTTTTCACTAGGGGAAACCTAAGTATGACTGTGTCAAGGCTGGGTTTCAAACCTGCATCTGCTAGTTGGCAGAGTAGCAGTCCAGCTACTAGTGTAAGTCACAAGTTATGCTCTTAAATCATAAATGGGGAAAATGAACATTCAATATGAAACAATCTGTTGAATATATAAGGTTATCATAGGAAATTAAGCTCAAATGATATGCACTGAAAGTGAGATGCAGATTTCTGTGGATAAAATCCAATAGGGAATTCAGGAGAAACCTTTTTACCCGGAGAGTGGTTAGAATGTGGAATTCGCTACCACAAGGAGTAGTTGAGGTGAATAGTGTGGATGCATTTAAGGGGGAGAAAGGAACAGAAGGATAGGCTGATAGGGTTAGATGAAGTAGGGAGGGAAGAGGCTCGTGTGGAGCACAAACACCGGCATAGACCAGTTGGGCCGAATGGCCTGTTTCTGTGCTGTACATTCTGTGTAATTCTATGTAAAACATTCCAAGACTAAAGCTCTTGTTCACTTGTTTACAGTAAAATCATCTGATTCCATATTTTAATACAAAAAAACCTTACTGGTTTGACGCAGAGAAAGATTTGGACATAGATAATATAGAAATCCTTTTGTTAGATGGATTTTCTTACCCATTGGGTATTTTTGCTTGCTTACACTATTATGTACAAAAGTTAAATAGCATTGCATCTTTTAAAAGTATATATTTTCTTTTTTGCCATTTTTGCAATCCAGACAGGTACTGAAATCTTGCATCGCTTTACACAGGAGTTTGATTCTTTGAAAATGGGTATAATTTGTTTTACAAAACACTTCATTGCATCGAGAAAACAGCTTTCTTCAGTATCTCTGCTATGCGCTTTTGTCCCTTGAACAAGAGAAAAATTTAGAGGCTTCAAAACTGATTTGTACTCTCCTTTAAGTCCTAATACTAGCTTTGCTGTGCTCTCACTGATGGGGAGGCTGATAGGTCCCAGTACAAATCTTCCCTTTCCATTTGTGCCAGTGCGAGAATGAGTCTCATTGTTTCTCTATTGAAAAGACTAAGGGGTTGCTGAAATGTTACAAATGTTTTTAATGCCATTGATTCTGTTGCATTTCATTGTAGCAGGATTGTATTAATAATGTTGTTTCGAATACAACAGTTATCCAAAGTAGAATGGAAAGCAGCATTTAATTTTTACAACTGTAATTACACGTTGTAGGAACTGGGCAATGAAAGAATGATTATTACTTTAGTTCAGCTATTCAACAACGAGTTTGTTGCAGAAAGCACCAGTTTAAATGACTCCTCGTCTCACTCGTATAAAAGAAATAAACATTTTGTCCATTTTGAGATCACATTAGAGAGTGACTGTAGCAGAAATTGTAATAAACTGAGATGGAATCCAACATTTCTTGCATGGTCGCCTGTATAATGTGGAGATAGCTGTGTGAAAAGGGGGGGTGCCCAGCATCTAAGACCCAACACAATGAAAATGCAATGAATCGGAATGCCTCACAGATCATAGCGGAATCGGAATTTCCAGCAAGGAAAATCTTTTCATGGTGAATTAAGTGGTGGAGGAGAAAAATAGTGATGAAAAAGGTATGCTCAGTTCACAAATGCTGCACTCGGAGCTCAGTGTGGAAGATTTAAGGACCTTAGTGAAGGCTATGAAGAATAGAACGTGGAAAATTGAATTTACTAAACAATTAAGCATTGAATTAGCCTGCATCCAGTATTGGAGAGAGAGAAAGGGAGGAGGGGGAGGGGAAAGGAGTAGGAAGAGCCGAATAAATCGGAGTAGCTCATTAAGGGATAGTGAATATGTCAGCCTGGTTGTGTGGCAGAGGATAGTTGCCAGTGAATCATTGCACAGTTCTTTTAAGCAACCTTTTCTGAAGTCATACACTTAATCTGGTTAATAAAAGCTTTTCTGCTGAGACCAGTCTGTTTCTCCATATTTTCTCATATTATATCCAGCTTTTCTATTAATTACAAGTTGTATTGCCAATCAACAAGAGTAGTAAGGGACAGAATAAATGGAATGAGAGTGCCCTGGAGATGTCACTTCTAGGATCTGATGTATCCCTGAACTCCCATGGGTCCCTGCAACCTCCCACATGCCTTGCTGGTCTTTTGTTCAATTACAGTTAATGCAATAGTTTGCCATTTTCTCCTTCTAATTATATTTTCAAGTGGGATTTGTAGCACATAGAAAAACATCCTTTTACATGTTGAGGCACCAGGGCTTTGTGCCTGGTATTGTCTGTCCCCTGGGTGCTGTACTATTCTTTCTACAGAGCTCTGAATAAACAAGTCCCCCTTTTAAAAAACTGCAATGGTGCAAGCTGACAAATTCTTTAACCATGTACACACTGAATATGTGTTTGAGATTGCAACTAGCAGCTTATTTTCAATTACTTTCGGTATCAAATCTTTCAGAGGTATTTTTGCCACCTGTTAATTTTTTTTCTTATTGTCATTACCAGTGCGAACAGTTTTTTTTAAAGAAAAGTGTGTTGGAAC
The DNA here is from genome assembly GCF_035084215.1 of Heptranchias perlo. Lineage (NCBI taxonomy): Eukaryota > Metazoa > Chordata > Chondrichthyes > Hexanchiformes > Hexanchidae > Heptranchias > Heptranchias perlo. Next base: position 88,933,851 of record NC_090332.1, on the reverse strand, counting down.
ATTTGTTGGCCACTTGTAAAATGAAAAATGAACATCATGTTTAGTGATCAAACATCCCATGAGGTATAATGTTAAAACTCTAGAATCAGCAACAGCAGCAAATAAAAGCCTCCCCATAAAGTTTCTGTTTCTCCTCTGTGACAACAGCATTTGATATTTATGGCATTGTCACCATCTCCCCTTTCCACTCAGCACAAATAGAGTTTCTCCCCAGGGCACACACAAAACTATGTTTGAACCTGGGTCAGTATTTTCATCCCCCTACTCCCCTGCTAGCACAGATGCTAGGAAGCCAGTGCCTGGGTTTATAAAAGCAGGCGGACACACACACACACACACAAAAAAAAAATGGATAGCTGGCAAGACAAGTTTTCCTCTACGAGTTGGCCACAAAAAGACTTCTGGATTTGTGCGCAGATAAAATCTGCCTGGAATGGTTTTATCTATGTAGATGGGATTCTGTATTGTAAGTAAATGTATTTTTTTTAAAAATCAGCAATAAGGAGAAAAACAGAAGTGATCCCTTCAGGATAGAGGTCCTGCAAATAAGCAACAGTTCGTAAGGAGAAAAAAAAACTGAGGTGAGGTGAGGGCCCCTTACCTTGAAGGGGGTATATTCGTGCATTATTCCAGGGGGGAGCTCTGAAAATTGGCGTTTAGCACACATGTGGACTCTCATTCCATTAGCTTAAAATTTACATTTACTCTCATCAGAGTCTTAACATTTTGCAATGGCGCAAATCAGGGCTGTACACAGTCAGCTGCTTAATGCTTTTGAGGGGGTTTTGGGCACTGGGACACTTTAAACTGTGCAGGCAATGGAATTGTTTCAAATACTGTACATACCAGTCCGTTGTTATTACGACGTTCTTTTAAAAGTGAATATTTGTTTGCATACCAATTCAATCCCTTGCCACATTAAAAGAGTGTTTATTTAATAGAAACGACTAAAGGGAGTAGTTCCTTACCAACATGATGCAAGCTGTATTAATTCTCTTTTAGAGTTCCCAGTCCCAAAATGCCTGAGCACGGTCACTAAATGTTCCATTAAAAGGGTTTTATTGTATTGTTACCCATCCTTTTCGTGGATACTGTAGACCATCTTTTTCAAAGTACCTGTGACGATGAGACACTGAGCGAGGTCGTTGATTATTTTGAAATACAGCTTAGATCTTCCCAAAAACCCGACACAGGAAATTCTAAATCATTGCCATTAACACAGGATTCAATTTGCCAAATGCAGCACAGAGTCAGTGCTTTATAGCACATAGTAACTTTCCTTACATAGAATGTACAGCACAGAAACAGGCCATTCGGCCCAACCGGTCTATCCCGGTGTTTATGCTCCACACGAGCCTCCTCCCATCCTACTTCATCTCACCCTATCAGCATATCCTTCTATTCCTTTCTCCCTCATGTGTTTATCTAGCTTCCCCTTAAATGCATCAATTATAAATAGATTTAATTCTAAATATATTGAGAATATACTGAGTAGTGCATATTTAGTGACTGTGCTCAGGCATATTGAGACTGGGAGGTTTAAAAGGGAATTAATACTGTTTGCATCATAGAAGTGAGATTTTTTTAGTGACATTTCAAAAAATAGTTCAATTATTCTACCTTAAGCTGACTTAAGACGATAATATACCATGTGTAAGTCTATCCTTTACATATAAAAGCCTATCCAGGATAGCCAGCAACTTATTGATGTGTTTCGAAAGCTTGTACTGAAAGCTAATTAGATTTTTTTTTGAGTGACAAAGTACAGATTTTGGGAGGAGAGCTTGCCATAATTGTTTCTTTTTTCAGAATTTAATTTACAGCCAATTTTTTTCCTATCTGAATGTAACTTTGAAACACACCCAGTGATAAGGGGCAACATCTGTTTTCTGTTCAATAGCACAAGGTGGCTCGGCATGGAGCTGAGTGTACAGAGTCCATGTGAGGCCATTTTTGGCCCTTGTTTCTTATTATCCCATGCCTGGTCCATTTGCTACATACCAATCGGCAAACAGCTGACACTAAGTGGCCCGTACGGGCCTGGTTTAATTATGAAGCAAATTTTAAGTCTCTTTCCTGCCCACCCTTTATTTCAGCTCATGCAGTTTTATATCATAATCAATCTTAAATACTGTTACAGTTTTGCTGCTAAGGGGTAATGTACAATTACTCTTTGATGCTAAATGAACATGTTCAAAATTAAAGGATCATCACACTTCTTCATAGTTCAACCATGGTTATTCAGTCTTATTGTTACAGATAACTTGCTTTCCCGATGTAATTTCTTTCCAACGTAGAATCATAAAATGATACAGCACAGAAGGAGGCTATTCGGCCCATCATGTCTGCGTTGCTGCATTATAAGGCAGATATGCTTTTGAATATTAAGTTGTCCAGAAAGTTGATGATATGCAAAACAGCACTAATGAAACCTTTGTAGGTCAGAAGAATCAAGTCAGATTGACCTGTCCACACGGTGAACAGCTTACGCAGTAGTCTGCCGTATCATTTATTGAAATTTAATTTGTGTAAAAAATGACGGATCGTTTTTGGCCAACCAGATGGTTTTGCAATTTACAAAACCAACAAATGTTTATGTATGACACAAAAGCCTTCAGCCTACACAAAAAAAAGAATTGCTTAGTTTAGGGCGCTATTAGTTCTAACTACGGTGCACAGACTTTCAAGGTTGGATTTTAACTCCGGGTGGGAGTCATGTGGGCTGGGATCCAAAGCAGGAAACCGTCCACCCTCCATAGCATGAGGCCTGGGAGATTTTAACTCTGCACAGGCCCTTCCCGAACCCGGCGGGAAGAGCTAGCTGGCCAGCGAGCGGGAGCGGGATCTCGAGCGGCAGGAGGTCTCGGAACGGTCCCCGGCACTCAGTTAAGTGCATAGGAGGGGGTGGGGGGATTCCGGAGGGCATTGTGGTCAGGGGACAGGGAGTGGGCGAAGCCCGGGTCAGAGGAGCCCCAAGGATTCCTTGTGGGACCCAGAGGAAACACTCCTGCTCCTTCCGGCCCACGGGGAAACCCTTTCCTTCTTTCGGCTTCTCCTGTCTCCGCGGAGCTCCTCTTGACTCCAGGCTGGCCTAGCAAGGGAGCCACAATGGCCTCCCCACACAGGCCGCAGGTTAAAATTGCAATCAGACCCTTTCTGGCAGGTTTCCGGGGAGAAGGCAGCGGGATCCCAGCGGGTAAGTCGCCACGGCCATTTTAACTGCCTGGTTTACAACCGGGCATGGGCAGGATTAAAATTGTCCCTTTAACTATTTTACGCAAAAGGCACTCTCGTATTTAAGTAGGGGGTCCTGGGAGAGCGGCACTCAAGTGAAGGCCTCCTAATCAAAACCTGTGCATTTCCAGCTAGGTTGAGATACAACTGCAGCTCACAGAAGCCAAAAAGACGTGAGTTTCCTAATGCTATTGTGCAGTGAAAGTCCCCAGCTTTACTCTAGAAAGTGCCATCTGTGGCAGGACAACCCCACATTTGCAATCAGTGGCGCTCTACTGCCATTTACGTGCCTAAATTGAACAAATTCACTCTGAATACTATTAACCTATATGTAGCTCTGAATGTCATTTAAACAGCGCACCAGCGTAAAGTACCCACAGGACCAAAACCACTAGCAGTAAATCACTGGGCTGGTTAATGGGTTAAACATTACTGTCATAGTGGTTGGACTACATATCTGTCCAAATGTTAAGGCCTCACAGTAGCCTGTAGTACGCTTCTGTACAAAACACCAACTGTGGATGCAATTAGTTAACATTTGTTGCCAATGAATATCAAAAACGCCAAAAGATCAACTTTTAATTTGTCGGCAAAGGTCCACAAAAGTAATCTGCTACTTAAGAAAACTGTGCTTTTCTGCCCAGAAGGGTGGGGTTAACAGAAAAGAGAATAATATGCTCCCACACAGTGAGTTCCTAATCTCGGCTAGCTCAGCTAGCAAGGTTCTCAAATGATGACAAACCACTTCCCCACAGGAAGAAAAGGTAGAACTGGAGATCAAGTGGATCGGTGATACTCTTGCACATCTCCCAGCAACAGTGTTCAGAGCTGGCATTGGCGAATGTCTGTAAAAGATCGCTATCATTTGGAGCATAATTTGCAACATCAGTGGTTCTAAGGATGTAGGGGGAAAAATAATATTAGGTGAGCGGGGAAATTAATAAAGTTAAAAGACTAATGTGTTAATTTGCTGACCCTTTAATGTTTTTTGTTTTTGTATAAATTCGTCTACTGTATTTGTATCTTGAAATAATTGTTGCTTCTTTGTCATTTTAACTAATGCATCATTAGCTGCCCCTTCCATCTGTATCATTCTGCCTGTAATAACCTCAGATGATTTGCTGATTAAATACAGAATGGGCTTGAAGATGTATATCAGTAATGGAAATACAAAGAGAGAGTCTGATATTTATCTTTGTTGTTAGCAATTTCTAATACTTAAAGAGTACAAGTTTTTAGCGTTATGTAAAAATAGTTATGTAGTAATGATGAGACACCCGGTGCTGATGTGATTTCACATCTGTGGTGCTGAACAATTTAATGCATGGATCCTCAGTGATCAGATTGTGCAAAGGATAAAGTTTGATTTTCACATGTGGCAGAAAATGGGCAAAAGGATGTAGGGTGAAAGATGCATACTCAACAGAGCAATACAACAGTAGCAACAACGTACGTTGACATAGCACTTTTAACATGGAAAAACATCCCAAGGCCCTTCACAGAGGTGTAGTAATCAGACAAAATAGATGCTGAGCCAAAGAAGGAGATATTAGGAAGGGGGACCAAAAGCTTGGTCATTAGTTAAAAATTAAAGAAACAGAGGCACCTGGAGTGCCTGAGTGAGAGTATAAATGGGACATGTAAAAACAGATCTTGGCATTGACTAGGTAGAAAATTATGAACTGTTAATGAACAAATGTATTTTTTGGTGAGGTGGGAATTACTTTGTATTTTTTGTCCCCATTCGCTCTGTGGGCTGCCCAGGCCAGCATTCTCACTCCTTGAGAGGATGTTTAAAAGATTTGAATCAGATCTGTGCTAGTGCCCCATATAAACAGGTGCCAGGAAGCCCTTTGATATTTCCTCATTCCTTAGGTAGAGTGTTTGACCTCTACTCAAGGCCTAACCCTGATACACACCCCAGGGTCGAGTTTCTGTTTTGGGCACAGTCGGGAAATTGCGTCCAAAATGTGCTTGAAATTGTGCTATTTAGGTTCGGCTTCAAGTTTCCGCTAAAATTCGTTCGCATAATCGCAAACGTAAAATCTCCCATGAATCGGTTCAATCGGGCAGCGTAATAGAATGTAATTGTCTCTTTTCTTCCATTAAAAAGCATTCCTTGATGTATTTAGGGGCGGTGACCTGGGGCAGATTTATTAATACAGCTGAAAATGGGTTTATCACCAAAAATAAACATTTTTAATAAGGGCGTCCTGTCCTCCGCCTGTGAATAACCTGATTTAAAATCACTGAAAATGACTTAAATAAATTATACTGAACCATTTAAGAGTTTCATTGGTGAACACTAGTCAGTTTCTTAGTAAATTAAATGTTTTTTGATATGAAAACTGCCGACTAGTGCCTGTGCCCCTAAGAGAATGAGCCCAGTTTGAAAAGCCTTCCCGAACCAGCGCAATCGGGGAAATCTCTCAATATCGACCTGGGGGGGGGGTGGGGGCGTGGCCAGTTCTGTGGGCGGGGCCCGATCCGGGCAAATTGAATCTTAAACCAGCGTAAAAGATCGCGGAAAACACAAACGTAAGTGATTTTGGGCATAACTCATGTTTGAAATTCCCTCGATCTTTTTCGCTGGTTCGGCCGATTTTGCAGGCATTGTGCTGCTATTACTGGCGTTAAACGAGCGGAAACTCGATCCCCCTGATATCAGGAACTCACATGCGAGGATTCACGGTTGCAAACTGACGTGTACCATGCTGTGTTCACCCCAAGGCAAGACCGCATTGGTGCTCTAACCAATTGTTTTGAAAGTACCACTCAAGAATAAGAAATATTTTCTGCCCATACTTTGTGCCTGAGATACTGTGTGATTGGTGATGGAGCTGTGAGCATTCTGTTCCCTTATCGGTATCATTCCCTCCTTCAGACTTGGAACAGAGATCATGATGACACAGCGTCAACGCGTTCTGGGGGAACCCCTGGACCCTCCAGTGGGGGACATACGTCACACAGTGGGGATAACAGCAGTGAACAAGGTAAGAGGTTAAATGATCATTCTCAGGTTAATAAGGTTGCGTGAAAAAATTGAATTGGAGGTGTTATCTCAAGAGGCATAAAACATGAAAGCCAAGAGATAATGATGAGCCATTAATAAGACCTCAGTTACGGTATTGTGTCTAGTATTGGGCTCCACACTATAGGGAAGATATTGAGGAAATGGAAGTTTGAAGAAAGACTTGAAAAATTGGGTCATTTTTCATTAGAACAATGCAGATTATGAGCCTATATAATAGAAGTGTTTAAAATTACGATAGGATAGAAGCAGATTGATTCCGGGAGTTGAGGGGCTAATAACAAGGTGCCATAGATATTAGAACAGAGGGCAGGAGAAACTTCTTCGCACAGAGCGTTGTGAGGCTGTGGAATTCACTTTCTGGGTTAGTGGTTGAGGCAGAAACTAGGTTAATAGTTGGCTGGTTCATCCTACTCCCTATCCCAGGGATACTGGGGACAATCATAGTGCCCTACAGCCACCATGCTAAGATCAGCTAACTTATCACAAACCAGGGACTGAACCTGGGACTTTTCTGGGCTGTGTGGTTCAGTAACACACAAAGTGACACACAAGGTAAGCCGCTGTGGAAGTCTGATTTTTTTTTTTAAACAACAGGCAAAAAAAAAAGATCTTTATCCTGCACTGTTGAAAAATGATTCCACGCCAATCTCCTTTCCTCCCTCCACTTTTCTCCCCATGCTCCTTTCCTGAAGGCGGTGAGTTATGTTGGGGATATGGTTCCACAGGTGTGAGTGGCCCTCCTAGTGACTTGCTCAAACAACCATTGTTCGTGTGTGAGCCAGGACAGTGAGGAGGAGGGTTGGGGGGGGGGGGGGTGGGGGTGGGAGGGGGGGCGGCGAGGGGAGGGGGGTGGATTTGACGGTGAAAGGCAGGGGCTGCTGCACAGCAATCGAGAGTGGGAATGCTGACTACGTCTTTTGCCCTTGACTAGCCTAGGAATACTCAGGCCAGTTTTACAGTTTGCACCATTATCCCTACTGATAACAGACACATTAGGAATCAAAACTTTAATGTCATGGTCTGTATGTCTCTGTGCCACACCACTTGGTATACTTACCTAGTGAGGATGGGTGTGGAGTACGGGCTACAGTTCAACATGTTTTAGATGAATTTAGATGAAAATAAAATTTATATACAATACTCGTGTGTGGCAGATTCTGCCGCATCACAATAAATTGTAAGAGTTTAACTGTTAACTTTAGTGTTCCCCACATTAGTTAAATGCAAGCCAGACTAGCCCCTGACTGTAATGCGGCCTGTGTAACACCGGCATTGCATCTTGCACTATATGTGAAGTGTGATCATGTAGATTGTTCCTGGACTGCTTGAGTGAGCTCAGCCTGTATCGTAGGATTAATGTCATTCAGTCATTACTTTTTAAATCTGTTTTTATGTTACTGAACTTTGAAGAAACTTTTGAAATTCAATACAGTTAACTCTCTGTGGCAGTCTAATGCTCCTTCAAATAAATTCTATTTGAAAAGGTGAGATATTGTGGCTTTTTTAAATGTTGGTTTGAGTACTGTCACTGATTGATAGGAGCATTGTGATATTAGTGAGATTTTGAATGCAGGAAAAGATAAATTTTGGGATTAAAATTCTAGCAAATTGCAGAGGCGCATGAATAATCTTTTAACCTCTTATTTTGATTTGAAAAATGGTTTACAATTTGAATTAGCCATTTATAGTAGATTAGTTAGGAGATTCCTGGTTTAACCACAAAACTTGCTTCCTGATAAAATGAACTTCTGAAGGGCTAATTTAATCAACAAATAAAAACTAAATAAGTGTTACTGCCAGAAATAACAATAGTGGGAAAAGATCTCCTCTCGGTGTTATATAGGAATAAAATTGGAATCCTGTTTATACAGAATGGGGTTACAATTTGGATACAGAGGAAATGTTCCCCCAGTGTTTTTAGGTTGTTAAAAGTGGGCATGAGATAGACAGACAGAGATAGAGAATGTGAATGTTTTGGAGAGAGCATGTTTGGAGTGCTTTGTCCAATCTACTCTCTGCACTAATTTAATACTTAGCATATATTCTTCCTCAATGAAAACACAGACCAGGATTAAATCACCAAAAGAGAATCTCCTCACTCTCCATGTCCCACCCTACAAGCCCCAGTGATGCATATGGTGTGTGTGTGGTGTGTCTGTGCCTTACATGTGTGTGGTGTGTGTTACATGTGTGGGTGTTACATATATGTGTGCATGCGGTGCATGTGTGCAGTGTGTGTCTATCTGTGTGTGTACCTGTATGTTTGTGTATATCTGCGTATGTGTGCGTCCGTATGTGTGTGTGTGTATATCTGTTTATCTGTGTATGTGTGTATGTCTGTGTATAATCTGTGTATGTGTGTGTGTCTGTATATGTGTGCGTATGTATGTGTGTATGTCTATGTGTGTGTATATCTGTGTAAGTGTGTGCCTGTATGTCCGTATGTGTGTGTGTCTGTATGTGTGTGCATGTCTGTATGTGTGTGCGTATATCTGTGTGTGTGTCTGTATATGTGTGTATATCTGTGTGTGTCTGTGTGTGTGTGTCTATGTATGTGTATGTGTCTGTATGTGTATGTGTGTCTGTATGTGTGTGTGTGTTTGTGACTGTATGTGTGTATCTGTATGTGTGTGAGACTGTATGTGTGTGTGACTGTATATGTCTGTACATGTATGTGTCTGTATGTGTGTGTGTGTATCTGTGTGTGTGTGTATCTGTATGTGTGTGTGTGTGTGTCTGTATGTGTGTGTGTGTATATGTGTGTGTCTGTATGTGTGTGTGTGTATCTGTATGTGTGTATCTGTATGTGTGTGTGTATGTGTGTGTGTGTGTGTGTCTGTATGTGTGTGTGTATGTGTGTGTGTATGTATATCTGTATGGTAAACCGGAGGCAAAAAGCAACTCCATTTATTATTGAAGGGAACATTAAGGCAGTTGTTTCAGGTCTGTGAAGCTAGCAGGCAGATCTGGATGAGGAAAAGGGTCGACATTATGTTCCAGACGACTGAGCAGCGATTTACTGTAGATAGCAGCTTGCCTTTTACATGAAGAAAGAAAGTAATAACAGCACAGACCCAGGCATTGGAAACAGTCAGATGTCTAATGACTAACTGGTGGGAAGGAGCACTCTGATTGGATGTCTTAATGAGCAGAGTTTAGGCCGCAGTTCCCTTGACCTTTGCTCTTTATCGACCAAACTGACACTTCATTTTTCACATTCTTCCAATTATCGCTTGGCTAAAGGTTTGCCCCAAGCCCCCGCCCCCCCAATTTTTTTTTTACCCCTTATAGACAACTTGTAAGCATCTTAAGTTAGAGCATCAAGGACTTTTTAAATGTACAAAACCAGCAATTCAGGTTTCGGGTGAAATCTGAAACTGGTGTCAGAGTTTTCACACAGTTCTTATCAAAACAAGGAGCACCGATAACTTTCCCTGCAGGTAATACTTGGAAAAAAAGAAATTCTGACCGATGAAGGACTTTTATCAGAAGCAAAACGCTACTGCAAAGGTTAGAGTATTTTAAAGATTGTTTGTGTATTGTTTATTTCAACAACAACAAAATATGGGTTTGTCAGTTTGAAGCAGGCGCATGGCACAAATGGTTTGACTGCTCTCTTTACCATCGTTTGATTCCATGTGGCACCGTATTGATATTGTGAATATGCTTCAGTATAAAAAAAGGCTTTGTCAGCCGGAAAGAATCAAAATGTTACTGCGGGTAAATTACAAACGCACATGACCAGGGCGCACCTATTTAAAATGTTTGGCAATTGACCCATTTAGTTTTGTCACAAATCGGCTTGGAGTCTGCGGCAGTTTGCTGGAGATCAGTTTGAGAGAAGATGAGGGTGGGGAGAGGAGGTGAGGGTGGAGAGATTATGGACAGTCAACATAATTTACTTTTATTGGCAAAACGGCCGGTACACCTCTGGTTTCAGCTCAGACTTTGTTAGAGACGCATATTGAAAGTTAATGCACTATTTTGTATAACAAAACCCTTTTTTCTGGGCAGGGGCGGGGGGGTGGTGACATTTGCCAGATGAATTAAAACTGAAATATTTAAAATGCACCGAAAGACACATCAAGACACGGGGATTGAGAGGGTGAAGGGACCAACAAAAGTAGGGCGATCTCAGTGAAACTAGGACACCCGGGTCAGTTTAGCTGTGTGCCATTGTTTTGCTACAGTTACTTCACACAGTGCTGAGTGCGGCCTATGACTCATTCGACAATCGCAAGATGATGTAAGATGGAGCATTATTGTACACGGCTGTGGGCATAAGTAATGGATGGAAGTGGTTTCCTGGCGGGAAGAAGCAGGTATCAGATAAAGGGAAATTCCCATGGCCCGTGACCCCGAAGGGGTTCCAATAGAGATACAGAGCTGACAAAAGATGCCACTTAAACCTCACAGAAATCATTGTGTCGACAAGACTATTGATAGGCATCCATCCGTATGCTTGGCACTCTTTCACCAATTTTCAGCTGTGTACTGTAACACTGCGATAGTAGCAGGGCTTAATACTTCCCCTCTTACCTTACATATCCATAAAGCCGTGTATTTTTGAACTACTGCAGATGCCTGGAGGGTTTAGGGACGAAGGAGGAGAAAGGACATTTGCTGGCTGACTATTTTTGTACGCTCAACAAACTGAGAAAAATAAGCTTTTTATGTTACGCGAGTACAGAGGTGAAATGAGCTGACCTGTAAGTGGGCTTTCGACCATTTTAAAAACAATTGATCACCGTGAGTGCAGTTGTCATTAGCAGACATCGACTGATGGCAATTTGTCACGAGCTTAGAAGGTCAACCAGGCTGCGGATGCTTCAGCCTGTCTTTGATTGACCTTTACTGCCGCCATTGTCACGTGATTGGTTTAGCTCAACATGACCCTGAACTGGAGGAAGACAGACAGGTCATCAGTCAGTCACAGGCTCCCAGCATGCAGCTGGCCCTTGCCATCTGAGTTTCCAGTTGGTATTTTTTGCAAGTGTTATTATATAATGAGAGAATAATAGTGAATTGTACTCAAACAAAATTGTAAGATCTTCTGATAATTGCCTTTCTCGCACTATCAAGTCTTCCCTATCCCTATCTGCTCCAATTTCATTTATATACGGAATGTCTATTAACTCTTATTGTACACGTGCAGCATCCAAACACTACACGCTGAAAGATGAAAGGGTCAGCAGAAACTGGGGCAGGCGGGCGGGCAGTTCAAAACAGGCAGGCTACTTACCCGCTCACAGCCCGCCCGTCTCACATCATATCAACCTGCAGGGTTTTGCAGGCGGATGAGGAGCCCGCCTAAAGCAGGGGAGAGGCTCATAAATTTATGCAAATTGGGGTCCCAATGCGGGAAAGTGAACCATAAGCAGGAGGGCAATAGGAATGGGAGCACCAGCCCCCTTTTTTTCCCCTGCCTTCTGTTTGACGAGGCTGCTTCATAGTACCAACAAGACAGTGCCGTGAAACTAGAAGCAGCGAGTTTGAATGCTGAGTCTGGATTACAGCCGTAAGTGTGATCCCAAGTAGTTTGAGAGGGTGATGCGGTTTTAGTTACATTTATTTTTGCTGCATGTGAGTAAAGGAAGTTTGTTACTGGATGTGATCGAGTAATTAATCAAACGGCGAAGAGCAGAATTGAACCATAATGGAAGATTTTTGGTTTGCGGAACATTCAGTGCGGACAGAATTGGACCTCATTGTGCCTGTTTTCTGGGCGGAAAAGGTGGTGGGGGGGGCACTGGAGTTTAGTTTAAGAGGCCACCTTCCTACACCCAAATACGTCCGATGCCATATTGGTTGGGGCGCTGTAGACGCATCCCTGGCGGCCGCCTAAAATAGGCACCAGGCCCCTCGAATATGTTGTAGAACTCATTCTGGAAATTGGTTTGCCCTGAGCAGAGCAGATGCTGGGCTCGCTGCGTTCAGCATAACCCGGTCTACATGCAACCTAACCAACGGTTCTTATAGGGACTGCTATAGGCCATCACCAAACAGGTACATTTTTAAAAAAATGACCTGCCTTCATGGCAGAGCCGAGAGGAGCAGAAGTCTTCCTCTTGGCTACTTAGCACTACTGCAGGCTGCTGCTGTCCTACACTCAGCTCCCTCCGCCGTTCTCCACCTCCCTTCTTCCCCCACCCCCTGGACTTACCTTAGGGTTGCTGCTGGAATTTGAGGGGACCAGAGCTGCCTCTGGGGGAGCGATGGGCGCTCAAATTATTAAGATGTGGCCCGAGGACCAATTTATCCCCCAGAGTTTCTGTAACTAAAATTTCCCCTGTCTAAATGATCAACAGTTGGTGCCTCTGTTTTCTTGTTGTTAACCTTACTGTACATTCTTACCGTGTTCCCTGGTAACAGCTGTTAATGGAAACAAGGTGACAATATAAATCCTTAAGTTCAAATGTTTAAATGTAATGCAGGACGCAGCTAACTTGTGCACATACATGTAGCCTGCACCCTCTCTAAGAGGCTCTTTGGGAACTATGCACAATGTATGTTATAGTAGGCAGCATGCTCTTGAAATGGTAGTTGCATGATTTTTTAAATTAAAGATGGAATTGTAAGTGCTGTGTGTTATATCTGAGGTTTAGGTACATGAGGTTGTGATATATGGTTTTTATACTGCGGGGTTAAGGTACTTGATATGCAGAGTGTTAAACCCCAAATCTGAAATATGAATATTCTTCAAATGAGTTCCTGAATTTTCAGCTTATGGTTACAATTCATTTTTCATGGTACGCTACCTTGTAATTTAGATATTTGGGCCCCTATTCAGTAGGCATTTGTGGAGCTGTAAAATTGTGTTTTCCAGAAAATTTTCCACAAAAGCCACTTATGGAGATTTTGCAGGTGTGAAAAATATTATTGAGCTGCTGAAATTTTGCTGAATACCAAGATTAAGCACAAAATGGAAATGAGGGTCTGCAAATTATTTCTCTGCTAATCCACTAAACAATGCTGATCTGCATTGTGGAGAATTGAATTCCAGGAACTTCAAGGTGCTTATTAGTTTATCCACTAACAGTATATATAGCAAAGTGCGCAGCTATTGATTTTAGCAACATGATTTATAATAACCACATAATAGGAAGGTGGGGAATGCTTTAATCCCACTCTCACCCCTCTTCTCATGATAACAAAGATCAGATGGATTCTCAAATAGGAACAGGAGGAGGCCATTCAGCCCCTCAAGCCTGTTCCGCCATTCAACTAGATCATGGCTGACCTGTATCTTAACTCAATCTACCCGCCTTGGTTCTGTAATCCTTAATACCCTCACCCAACAAAAATCTATCAATCTCAGTTTTGAAATTTTCTATTGACCCCCAGCCTCGACAGCTTTTTGGGGGAGAGAGTTCCAGATTTCCACTCCCTTTTGTGTGAAGAAGCGCTTCCTGACATCACCCCTGAATGGCCTGGCTCTAATTTTAAGGTTATGCCCCCTTGTTCTGGACTCTCCCACCAGAGGAAATAGTTTCTCTCTATCTACCCTATCAAATCCTTTAATTAGATCACCCCTTAATCTTCTACACTCAAGGGAATACAAGCCTAGTCTATGCAACCTGTCCTCATAATTTAACCCTTTTGGTCCTGGTATCATCCTGGTGAATCTGCATTGCACCCCCTCCATCATCCAAATCGTCATTAACCATGCATTATTCTTTGTTGTGAGCTTGAGGGTTTTGGGGGCTATTGAGTCTGAACTGCGGGAATCATTATCTGCCTGCCCATGTAAAGATCACATCAGCATTAACATCGCCCGTCTCTGCCCCCTGCCTCAGCGCATTTGCTGCTGAAACCCTCATCCTTGCCTTTGTTATCTCTAGACTCGACTATTCCAATGCTCTCCTGGCCGACCTCCCACCTTGCACTCTCCGTAAACTTGAGCTCATCCAAAACTCTGCTGTCCGTATCCTAACTCGCACCAAGTCCCGTTCACCCATCACCCCCTGTGCTCGCTGACCTACATTGGCTCCCATTCCAGCAATACCTCGATTTTAAAATTCTCATCCTTATTTTCTAATCCCTCCATGGTCTCACCCCTCCCTATCTCTGTAACCTCTTCCAGCCCTACAAACCTCCGAGATCTCTGCGCTCCTCCATTTCCGGCCTCTTGCGCCTCCCCGATTTTCTTCATTCCACTATTGGCGGCCTAAGTGCCTTCAGCTGCCCGGGCCCCAACCTCTAGAATTCCCTCCTTAAACCTCTCCGCCTCTCTACCTCTCTCTCCTCCTTTAAGACGCTCCTTAAAACCCATCTCTTTGACCAAGCTTTTGGTCACCAATCCCGACATCTCCTTATGTGGCTGGGTGTCAAATTTTGTTTGATAATCGCTCCTGTGAAGCGCTTTGGGAGGTTTTACTACATTGAAGGTGCTGTATAAATGCAAGTTATTGTTGTTGTTGCTTTGCCTCTGGTGCATTTCAGGCGACAGCAGGAAGCTTTGCCGGCCATCGTGCAGGCATCCATGTCACCCCGAATATCTGAGCTGACGGATGCTCTTGTCAGGTGAGAATGCCCTGTTAGCTGGGTAAATGCTGCAACAATAGCCTGTCACGAGCAGGAGTTCGACGAAAGAGCAAAACTGGCTCTCCAAATCCCCTCGGTCCAATCAATTGCAGCCGTGCAACACTGAACCCACCCATCTGTTGACAGCTTTCAGGAAAGCTGCAGTGCAATGAGAAGAATATGCAGGTAGCACCTTTAATTACTCCAACTCCACGACATGGCTATGGGCGTAGGCCGTGTTATCTGCTCAGCTCCAGCTCAGAACACAGTCCTCAGTCCATGCTGATCTAAAACAGTGTGAAATTCTTAAGTTGTGTGCAGCTTTACATCACCTCACATTTGTTTTTTGCTTATGAAGCACCACTGAGCTTGGGTGCTTGTGTTGACCTTTTTTTTTTACATAGAATCTACAGCACAAAAACGGGCCATTCGGCCCAACTGGTCTATGCTGGCGTTTATATTCCACACAAGCCTCTTCCCACTCTGATAACCTTTTCCTGTAACCCTCTATTCCCGTCTCCCTCATGTATGCATCAAGCCTCCGCTTAAACACATCGATGCTATGTGCTCCATGTGGCAATGCATTCCTCATTCTCACCACTCACTGTGTAAAGGAATTCCTCTTAAATTCTTTATTTAATCTGTTAGTAACAATCTTATATTGATGCCCCATTATCCTGGGGGGCTTCTCCAAATCCACCCCATCGAACCCCTTCATCATTATAAAAATCACTATCAGGTCTCCTCTTGGTCTTCTCTTTTCCAGAGATAAGAGCCCTAGCCTGCTCAATCTTTCCTGATAGTTGCATCCTCTCAATTCTGGTAACATCCTTGTAACTCTTTTCTCCAGTGCTTCAGTATCCTTTCTGTAGTATGGAGAGTGAGAGTAAGGGGTACAGGAACAGAGAGATCTGGGGGTATATGTGCACAAATTGTTGAAGGTGGCCGGGCAGGTTGAGAAAGCGGTTAAAAAAGCATATGGGATCCTGGGCTTTATAAATAGAGGCATAGAGTACAAAAGTAAGGAAGTTATGTTGAATCTTTGTAAAACACTGGTTCGGCCACAACTGGAGTATTGTGTGTAATTCTGGGCACCACACTTTAGGAAGGATGTGAAGGCCTTAGAGAGGGTGCAGAAGAGATTTACTAGAATGGTTCCAGGGATGAGGCACTTCAGTTATCTGGATAGACTGGAGAAGCTGGGGTTGTTCTCCTCAGAGCAGAGAAAGTTGAGAGGAGATTTGATAGAGGTGTTCAAAATCATGAAGGGTCTAGACAGAGTAGATAGAGAGAAACTGTTCCCATTGGCAGAAGGGTCGAGAATCAGAGGACACAGATTTAAGGTGATTGGCAAAAGAACCAAAGGCGACATGAGGAAAAACTTTTTTACACAGCGAGTGGTTATGATCTGGAATGCACTGCCCGAGGGGGTGGTGGAAGCAGATTCAATCGTGGCCTTCACAAGGGAATTGGATAAGTACTTGAAGAGAAAAAATGTGCAGGGCTACAGGGAAAGGGCGGGGGAGTGGGACTAGCTGGATTGCTCTTGCAGAGAGCCGGCATGGGCTCGAAGGGCCGAATGGCCTCCTTCTGTGCTGTAACCATTCTATGATTCTATGATTCTGTGAATTCAGAGCTGCACTCCAACACTTTTTGGCAGATCTATTGCCAAATTCTGTCGGAGGACTCTATGGGACAACCATAAGTGGGCATGGTATGACCAAAGAGCTATGACCACTGTCTGGAAACTTAATTTCCCTGTCTCTAATCCCATGCTGATCCTCTATTTTGATCAGTAGTGGCCAACATTTCTTATGCTTGCGACCTGCCCTGGTAGAAATTCACATTTACAAGCTAAAGCAGGGCACCTATTATAAAGATATCAAACAAATAAGGCAATTGAGCTCCAGATTATAAAATACTAGCTTGTCTCAATTCAGTAGCAACAGAAAATTAAGGATTTCAGTAAAGCAAGAACAACGTGTGGTTTGGAATCTATACAGAATCGTTGTTTGCATATTGTCACCACAGTGTTCTTAAGTTGTTTGTTTCAGCAGATCTGCAGATTTCTTTTCAACACTTGGTGACTGACTTAGCACTTAACTGAATTCAACAAACTTCCCAAAATGCAAATCACACTTGCAAAGAAATGCTAAATGTTTAGTGAATAAGAGCAGTCCACAGAGTAGTGCCATATTACGAGAGACTACTTGTATATTTAAGCACCATTGTATAATCTTTTTCTCCGATGCAAAATATCTTTGCAAATCTGATGCTCAGATTGTCGCTGGACTGTGAATTCTTACCTTCTGAGAGAACTGCTGGTGAGAATGGGTTGACAACAGTTGGCAAAGATTGGCAGGTGATTGCCCCCATAAATGAATGCCGTCAAATTATAATTGTTGCAACAGGATTGTTTGATTACCTGGAAATTGCCTCTTTCCCTGTGATAGCTTTCAAATCACTTGTTTGTTGTGAGCAATTGTCAGCCATACTGTTTATTACCTAATTGAATATCAGTAGCAAATGTACCCAAAGATAAACGAAAATGCAAGTACTTATTGACCTTGACTTGTTTTTACAAGTTGAGTTGATGGCTTTATTGCTGTTCAGTTGATAACAGTTGTATGCTGTGCTATGAGGGAAAATGCTTTAATTCCCAGAGAAAAATGCCAGTTTGCTCTGGGAACTGGTCATGGACTAAACGCCCTCTCCTGAAGCAGTAGGGTCAACTTCCACCTGAGCTGTGGGAAAAAACAGACAAAGGAGGAAGGCACCATTTTACAGCTTCATTTTCAAAGATACTGCAGACAATACGGACAAAGGTTCTGCTTTTGATGCAATAAAAGAATTACAACCTTAAAACTCAATCAGTTCGATATTTTGTAAACTCTACTAACTAATAATTTACAGCAAAATGTGGGATAACTTTTAAAGACAAAATTATTTAACCGCTTGGAATACATGTTTGTAACGTGTCGTGCGCTGTTGAGCTGTTATAATAGCGAAAGGAAATTTCAAACAAACGCATTAAGCATTTGTACACTTAATGTATTTGTCTGAAATTACTACGGTGCAATTTCAAAGCTTTAGAGTGCAGATATTTTAGACGTAAAATGGTAAATCCACCGATCGGGTGCTTGGTACTATAGCACTGTTGCCCTTTCTTTGATCGATGCACCGTTCAAGTGCTGCTCCCTCCCGGGAGTGCAGGAGTGCTGAATTTACCTGAAAGTTTCTTTATTTAGTTTCCTACGTGTTAAAGTAAAATGAACGCAATATTCAGCCGCAACAAATAGTTTATGAAACTTAATTAGGTTTCCAGATTTTTGCTTTAAACCAAAAGGAAAATGTTGAAATTAATAACGCTGATTAACATAAGAACAGGCTTAGCTACATACTTGAGTAGAATACCTATGCTTTGCATGTTAGATTTCTGACAATGATGCTTTCCCTAAAATAAAAATGTTATTTTACTTACTTCAGCAACTAGACAGAGGAAACGTTATGACTGTCTGACAAATGACGCTGAGACTGTCTGACCAGACATGAAACAACGGTCCTCTATATGTTTTTTTGCAACCAATTTTACTTTTCAACAAAAGAAAAATGGAAAGCCTCAGATTTAGGCCAGCCAAAAATATATGGCTAGAAGTCATAAAAAAACAAAGCAGAGAAAGCAGGACACCCAACACAATTTATATTTTGCTCGGTTTATAATGTAGAATAATGGCATAAAAAACATTGGGGGAGATTTCCTCTGCGCTCTAACTATAGTGAAATTGTAAACCTGTTTATAGAGAATGGGTTTATGATTTTGCTGCATCTGGCACACAGAGGAAACTTTTCCACATTCTTCCCACAGTATTATTTTATGGTAAAGAAAATCCAAAATGAAAATGTTTGTGTGAATGCTAATTGTAAAGCGGATAACTGTGCAATATTGCACACCTAGAGAGTCATTGTTCTCAGTTTACCTCTGTTAGTTTCTTGGTGAATGCAGATTAAGAGAAGGCTACTTGCATTGCTATTTCCTACAAAGGCAAAGACTTGAGCAGATAATCTAGGCTGATACTCAAAGGTGGTGTTAAACCAAAGCCCCATTTTCTCTCTCGGGTGAACGTAAAAGATCCCTTGGCACTGTTTGAAGAAGAGCAGGGGAGTTCTCCAAATGAAGGGTGGAGAAACCAAATAAGGTGGTATTGGAGTGCGATCATGTTTTCTGTCATTAACATCAGTCACACCAGCTTCTTACTCAATCCAGCTTTGCGAAGGCCTGTGGACAGGTTTTGAAACCTTAAATCTCCCCCCACTTAATGCAGTCGATCACGATGCGACCGATGCACTCTTGCACACTGGCAGAATTTGCTGGATTTGTCACAGTGGTCAGACGCCTTCCTCAAGGGGGGCATTTAAACTGCTGCAGCGGTCTGAATCCTGCAGCACCTAGGCATTTTCTCTCTCAACCCATCTCCCCCCTCCCCCACCATGGCAGGCCCCCTAATGTAGGCTGGATTATACCAGGAAAACACCAAAACTATTCAAATATGGGACAATCAGTGCAACTGTCAGAATTCCTGTCCCATCACCCTCACAGCAGCACGGTTGCTGAAAAGGAAAATCTGGGCCTGTATATTCTGGTATTTATCTTGCACCAATCTAACACTAGCTTTTTTTGAATAATCTACGCTATGTTTATCCAACTATACTGGGCACACATTCTGTAGGCTTGTTTTAGCGACAGAAATCTCCCAAACTCATCTTTTGTTTGTCATGATGAATTGCACCTTGCGATAAAGCAATGAATGACAATCAATGAGAATTTCTCAACAGCCGCAAAGAGGCATCGGGGTGCTGAGAGACACCATCTGGTATACGTTAGCCACATTTCCAGGGAAAATCTGACAGAACGTGGAGATTCTGTATCTCTAACTGATTAGTATAGCAAGGTCAGGTGGGCATGGTAAGAGAAGGGAAGTCTAATGGTGGTGGAGTGATGAATGGGATAGAGAATTTAACTCTTTTCTCAGTCCCTATCTCTGTATTTCGTACAGCTAATCCTACTGGGTTTGTTTTTAGTGTTTGATTAGGAGATTAGGTGGGTATCTATCAACTGAATGGGTTGTATCTATTTGATCCTCATTCAATTGTTCTGCATTATCATTCGTTGGCTTTAAATCCTATAAGGGAGTGAGCTAGTTACTATCTGCGCTGTTTGAACAAAAACTTTGACCTGCTGCAGATCTCTTTATTTCATCTTTGTCCTAAATGATACATCAAAATGCTTACCAACTAGTTTGATTTTATGAAACCATTTAGCAGATGTAAAGATTTCACTGCAGCTAATTCCTGTCTTTCAAAAAAGAAAATGGTCCAGTTACAAAGGGTGCGATAAATATCCTGGTCAGAAGTTTAATTGCTCATTTCTTCCTTTTAATGCCAAAAGTAATGATAGAAATACTGTTTGAAGTGTGGTTCTCAGAGTGCTCGTGAAACAGCATGTCACTGTTTCTTGCATATTCGAGATACAGAATATCAGACTGAACTGAATCATGCTTAATGCTGCAGTGCTGTGCTAATTTTAGCTTGGAAAGAGGATGGAGATAAACTGACTACTGCTAGCTCCATATGCTGTGTTGGTGATAATATTGTATTGTGCAATACTCTGTGAATAATACCACTGTTACTATATTACATTTTTGAGATGTAAGAGTAGAATTTTCATAATACAAAATGCCCGTTGAAACTGTTATACAAAATATATGCTGCTGATTTGTTCAGTTCCTGCAAATTCACTGAGCGTTAGAATCTGTAATGCTATTAGTATCATTGTATTGCTGAATTAGCCTATCAGAAAGGTTTCAAGCATAGATTTAGTTCAGAGTTTGTTTGGCTAGAAAACGATCAAATTCGTTTGAATTGTTTTCAAACCCAATATGTTCGGATTCTGAAAGAATGCCAAAGTGTAGCACTTTCGGTTGAAATGAAATCCCAGCAAAGCCACGATTTGTCCAAACAGATGACGGAGCAGTTCCATATTTGGGGAATTTTAGTTCTACAGTTGCAGCTAAAGAGTGTTTGACCTTTTTATTTGTAACTGAGACCACTTCACAGGGTGGGGATTATTTGTTCCTGCTAAGCTGAGAGAGATCCTGTGTGGACACTGCAGATGGAGTGAGCCTTGTTGTAGGCCTTGGAGGGTGGGTGGAAGCTTTGTGTTCACAACTGGCAAAGAGCTTGACCTGTGGATGACCCCTGGCCAAACAAACCCGGAGCTGAAGAGGCTCCTTTTGACATGGATACCCATTGAGGGTTTTTTTAGCAGAGAGCTAACGTGACCCTCACAGATTTCTAGGGAGTTAGGTTCAAAATGCCTGACACAAGGTATTCCCAAGTTTGTCTTGGAGGAATTAAATTGTTGTAAGGTGAAAGATATCAAATACTGCCAGAGAGAGGTTAGTACAAAAGGTGGTGTTGACTCTTCCCTTTGTGTGTGCAAGATGGTGGAAAATGCATTTTAGTAAGTTCTGTTGCCTTGATGAAGAAGTGCACAGATTTTAACAGGTAATTTGATCTTTGCAACAGCTCATGAAGTTGAAAAATAGGCAGGGCTCCATTGATGGAAATGTATGATAAGTGCTGAATAAAAGGCCTGGCATTAAGCAATGCCAAATCTTCTCTCTGCTCCCCCTGCTCTTTGTTTCCATAAGGTCTTTTTTCACAGGAACAAATACATCCAAGTAAATAAAAGCAAAAACAACAGCAGAGGCCCATATCATCGCAGCACACATGCTCACAAGTCAACTTCTGCAGGAAGCTGGAAAGGCCTGTTGCATACCATTTCCATTGCATCTTTATCTCTCCAGCTCATTGTTTGCTGCTAAGAGCACAAGCTGCAATTTCCCCAAGTAAAAGCTTCCTGTTGCCTGCCCTTTTTAACACAGTGTTTTTTCAGCAAGATTCTTGAGTCTATTGGATAAATGGTGGAAAAAAAAAAGAAACAACACGTTAAACAATTACAGGAGCAGTCACAAATACTGAAGAGCAATGAAGATTCCACAAAGCAGGTGGTTGGGGGGCAGGGGTGGGGGGCACAGTAAGATTCCAAGTGCCTCAGTGGGTCTAGGTTTATTTATTTCATTCATGTGATAGATTAAAATAATCAGAACTGTTAATCCAAGTTATTCTGACAAAAGCATAATTGAAGTTTAAACCGAACCTTGATACAAATTGATTGGAACAATGAAAAGGAAGAGTATGATGCAGCGTAGCTGACATTTATTCAGAGTTACAAACTTACTCATCTGTAGGAAATTAAACTTTTTCCCCAGCACAACGCACAAACATATTTCAGCCCCTGTTATTGGCACAAGTGGATGAAACTTTTTTGCTAAAAACCGTACCTTAGGTACTCTCCCTATCTTGCGTGTCTTATCATCGCTAAGGAGTTAGTATTTCAGAGAGGCAGTCCTGTGCCCCGGGAGTAGGGGCATCCATTTCTGTGTCCCGATAATTAATTTTCTCACAGTGAAGGCCTCAAGTATCCTGTGCGCTGTTAAGAGTTAAGTCCTAATGTGATGCCACGAGAAAGTAATACGTGAAAAATAAAAAAGCACATCGCATTCGCAAAGTGTTTTAAGTTGAGAAAGGAGTCCTCAAATTTTAACTATTTTCTAGTTTTAAAAAAAGAGAGGAAGACATGTTTACTTGATTGCAGGGTTTGGGTGAGTTGATAATTTTATTGACAGTAAACTTGTTCACAGTAGTGATTTGTTCTACCACATTGACAACATAAAAATAGATAATTTATTACACAGTCATTTTCTCATTTCAGTTTATCAGAAAACTAATGTGTTACAAGCCACATAATGCCACATTTGGTCACGCCTATATTTTAAAATAATGTTACATTTTCCCCTGGTTTAACACTATGTGAATGTAGGCATAGAAAAGTGCACATGTAAAATTTTATGTTTGAGTGTTTTAATAAAACTACCGAAGAGAAATGGGGAAATGCTTCATTGTCCAGGGTTAGCATCCTTCATCTTAATGAGCGCAAAATTCACCAAAAAACTTGAAAAACTGTCCAAGAACAGGCATTATGTGACAGTTTGTTGAAACAACATTCAACTGT
Source organism: Heptranchias perlo (assembly GCF_035084215.1). NCBI lineage: Eukaryota > Metazoa > Chordata > Chondrichthyes > Hexanchiformes > Hexanchidae > Heptranchias > Heptranchias perlo. The sequence continues at coordinate 88,910,926 of NC_090332.1, read as the reverse complement.
GGGAATGGATGGCTGCAATGTTTAATTCAATCTCAGAAGCTGTCATTGTTTTCCACTGTTGTGTCTCAGAGCTGCTGCTGTGAGTTTAAGAGAATCATGGAAAGCCACCAAACATAAATTGAAAAAAAATATGCATGCTCACAATCTGATGGTAATAATGAATTTCGAAATATTAATTTATCTTGGTTTAACCATTCCAGGGTCCTTTTCAGTCCTTGACTTTGCCTGTGCCAAAAACAATCTCCCGCTGTTCTAAAATCCATGACAAGTACATATCATCTCATTTATTATCACTCAATTGCATTTTGAAAAATTGCTCATGTAATAAACGGAAACACGGATTGTAGCTTCTCCTAGTGATTTGAGTGATCTTTTCTGAGTTGTTTGGAAGCATCAGCTAAGACAACAACAAAATATGCTTTTAATATGCGCCTGAAGATGTCAATCTCTCCCCACCCCCACTCCTCAGTCCAACAAAAATGTCAGGAAATGATGAGAACCCTTGGTGTTAGTCTAAATCCTTGCACTGTATTATCATTGCTGTTTGAGTTTAGCATAAGACATGTTTGTTATAGGAAAAAGCCATACACATGAAGCTTACTTATCTCTAGCCTGTGTCGTTTAGATAAGTGGTATATAAAAAATTATTCATCCACTATGTCAATAGTTAATAAAAAGCGCTCATTTTGGTAAACCGCGGAGCTGAGTTTACACAATGAATAAAGAAATATTTGGGAACATGTTAAAGGCCCGGAATGCAATCACCAGCTGTTTCAAATGGTACACTGGAGCGTTCGTTCTTTCTGTCTCTCTGTCTCTCGCTCACTCTTGAGACTGAAAAGAAACAGGACTTTATTACCCATGCTAACATTGCAATCAGAGTTACACATTAAAATAATAAATCAAAATGGTTTGCACTCTAAATGACACATTGACCAAGGCCATATCCAATAGTTGGAACTACAGTATCTGCAATCAGTGATGCAGGCCAGTTAGTAGTGTGTGATTTTTTAATGGCAGGAATAGAGATGGATGGTGGATGTGATAGATTTTTTTTTTAAAAAGAGAGGAAGGAAAATATACTCAGATCTTGAAATGGCATCAATCCATAAAAGTATTGATTTTAGAAAATGTTGGTACAGTGAAACTGTATTTATGGGTTCACCCTTGGGACTGATGTCTGGCTAGTCAAGAGGCCGTCCTTATTTACTTTTATTGGACACTCTTCTCCAAAGATCTGAACACTTGCTGGAGGTGACTGCCTAATTGGGATGACCACAAGGGCAGGTTTCACTGTAGAGTACAGGCTGATATTGAGCCTTTTGAATATGCTGTTAGCTTTGTTAGATGGGATAATAACTCTCTTGAAAAGGGTAAATGTTACATCATGTTAATCTCTCGTGAATTCAATAAGATTTTTTTTTTCATTCCTATGCCAGTATGGCAAGACATTTTTGCAAATAGTACAATAAATTCTTTGAAAGATTATGGTCACAGTTTTGAAGGAAACTAAAAACTGTTGCCAAGTTTATTTGAAGGATAATGTGAACGAAAAAATATCCCACCTTTCTATATGTTTATCTAATCCCGTATTATATTCCAGCACAGGAATTTTACTCCTGTTTGCGGAAGGCTTAAAATGATGCAATATGTTTGTTTATGTCGAAAGCTGCATGGAAAGATGTGATGTGCTTTGAGGAGGTTAAAGAATTCATAATCTGTTTTGTCCACATAATTGTTAAAACCATACCTATAAATACAGCACCTTCAGTGCATCAGAAAACCTCCCTTGGTTTCTAATACCAGTAATTGGAAGCAGACACTGTGAAAGGTTGTCTGCCACATTCATATTCTACATTTGGAAGCACTTTGAACCTTGATTATTCATTTAAAAATAGTTACCAATAACCAATACGTTATTACACATATTTGTGCAGAGATTTGTTTCAAGAGCCATTTACAGGTTCAAGTGTGCAAGTCGCAATATATTTTTTCATGGTACCACATGTTCTCTGGATGCTTCCTGTATTTTTTTTTTCTCTTTACTTGCCAATTTTCTCTCCCGCTTCACCCCTCCCCCTCCCACCCACCCATTCTCCTGAAGGGGCTGACATGGTTCTGTAGGCACCTAATGGCCGCTTTGCTCAAGTGGCCATTAGTCACGTGGGAGCCTTGGCAGGCAGTGTTGGCATGCTATTTGATTCTAGCGGGCACTACAGCCGATCCTGATTCTGCCCTCTTCTGGCCGGAGAGCTCTGTGGCGTTTGCTATTTATAACAACAACAACTTGCATTAAATAGCGCCTTTAATGTAGCAAAACGTCCCAAGGCGCCTCACAGGATCAATTATCAATCAACATTTGCCACATGAGGAGATATTAGGACAGGTGACCAAAAGCTTGGTCAAAGAGGTAGGTTTTGAGGAGCGCCTTAAAGGAGGAGAGAGAGGCGGAGAGGTTTAGGGAGGGAATTCCAGAGCTTGGGGCCCGGGCAGCTGAAAGCACGGCCGCCAATGGTGGAGCGATGAAAATCGGGGATGCGCAAGAGGCCGGAATTGCAACAGTAACACAAATGCATTCCTTATGCACACATTTACAATTTTGCTACAAATAGAAAATGGAGGAAATGGTCCTTTCTGATGTCCACACATGCTAATGTCCAGCAGAGGTTGATGAATAGTAATCTGCAGTGAGAACCCAGGCCAATTTCTCTTAACTCAGGGATGTTGAAGCAAATGACAGTGCCTCAAATTCCTGCGCTAGCTGAAATTAGCTAATTCAGAACAGATCAGAGATTGAATCTGAGATCTTCCTTGCCTGTACGGCTTAGCCACTCGCTGAATACGTTCACTGAGCCATTGAGGAGCCTGTGTTCAATTTTTTTAATGTTTTAAATGTTCTCTCCAATTTTCTTCCCTCATTCTCCGGGAGTTACGGAGTCACCTTGGGTTACGGCTCCACGGACATTGGCTGGCATTGGTACCTTTCCCAAGTGGACGCTTTTTATATGTAAGCCTTAGACACTGAGGGCTCGCTTTTAAAAGGGAAAAACGGGTGGGTTGGGGTCGGGTGGGCTTTCAAACCAGCAACCATTTTAGAACCGCCCCCAACCCACCTCCAACCCGCCCATTTCCGGTTTTCACGAGGGCAGGACGAGGAGCGAGCGACCATCCCGCTCCAAGGAGGCGGGTTGGGCATTATAACCTTTCCAGGAGGCTGCGGGCCTCCATTTTTCCACAGTTTCCGATTTCAACTCCGGGGGGGGCCAAGATTCCCGGACCTTCTGTTTCACGCCTGAGGTGCGAAGGCCCGAGACTAACAGGTAGGTGACTTTCCGGCACAGCTTGTGGGCCAGAGGAGCAGGAGTGCTGCCCCCAGGCCCAACAAGCCTACCTGCAACGACCCCCCCCCAACGATCACGAAGCAGCCCCCCCCCCCCCACGATCTCCGACCCCCCTCTCCCCAACAATCGCGGACCCCCGCCTCCGATCCCCGGTCCCCCGTTGGAAAGGTACCAACGATCACGGACCCCCACAATGATCCCTGATCCCGACCCCCCCCCGCCTCGTGACTGTTCCCCAATCCCTCCCCCCATGACTGACTCCCCCCGTGACCCCCGGCCAACCCATGCCCCTGTGCCAACCCATGCCCCCTGTGCCAACCCATGGCCCCCGTGCCAACCTATGCCCTATGCCCACTCGTGCCCCCCCCATGCACTCCCCCACCAAACCACACAAACAATGACTTACCTGAAGACTCACCTGGACACGCCCTCTCTCTGGCTGGTCTCCCGTCCGACTGAGACCAGCCTGTCAATCAGGCCAATCAGTTGGACGGCAAGCTGACAAAAAAAATGTCCGTACATCAAAATCGTAAGGACGTCCGGGAAACCCATACTTCGGGGTTTCCCATCTGCAATTTGTCCTCCCCCGCCCCCTTCCCGGCTCGGAGTCAAAATCATGCCCTGGGTGTCAGTGCACTATTCAACCTGTAGCTTGAGTGGGAGATTGGCAGAACCTCCAGCGTCATTGGCCCCAAGGCGGCCATTTACCTGCCAATCACCTGCTGAAGTTACAGCAGGTGATCAGGAGAACCCCGCCCCTGCGGAATTTCAGTGCCCAAAGCGTTTACCATCAAAGGTGAAAACAGGAAACTGCACGCAGTGGGGGAAATAGGGAGAATTAGGTTTGGGGACCAAAGGCATGGTCGTAGCAAGGGATTTTGATAGCACGGAATGGAGGGAACATCCTTTGAAATTCCTCCATTCACTATTTAGTGGAGGCAGTAACATTGTGATTTCAAGGCCGTCATCTGCTATTATGGAACCCATTAAAATCTGTTTCACCCTATGGTGATCATAGTGGATAATGGTAATTATAGTCATGGCAAGCAAAACACAGAGAGACCATCTAAAACTTCTGTTTAAATGGATGGAATAAATAGCAAGACTCCTCAGTTGATAGGGCTCTTGCCTCTGGATCAGAAGGTCACAGATTCAAGCTCCAATCCAGAGACTTGAACACGTTACCCATGCTGACACTTCAGTGCCGTACAGAGTGAGTGCTGCATTGTCAGAGGTGCCATCTTCGATGAGAAGTTAAACTGAGGCCCCGTCTGCTTGTTCAGGTGGACATAGAAGATCCCATGGCACTATTTGAACAAGAGTTGTACTGGTGACCTGGCCAATAGTTATTCATCGTCCAACCATCACTAAATCAGATTATCTGCTCATTGCTGTTTGTGGAACCTTGTTTTGTGCACAAATTGGCTTCCATGTTTGCCTCCATTATAACAGTGAGTACACTTGAAAAGTAATTTATTGGCTGGGAAGCATTATGGGATGTCCCGAGGATGCGGAAGGTGACGTTTTTTTCTTCCTTTCAAAAATAATTTTTATATTGTCCCACACCTCCATATGAGAAGTGCACAATTTAATGAATTAGTAAGGAACTGTACAAAAACTTTCTGACGGAAAGCACATTCAGGGCTATTGCGTAGATTTGTTTTCTCCCTCTGAGTTTCAGCATTTGTCTTTTTTAGGCCGTAATTTTAACCTAACTCGCTGGGCGGGAAACCCATGGGATTGGGTGGAATGCCGGTCTCACACCCCGCCGAGTATAACCATTCAGCGGGTCGGATTTTGCTGTGAGCGGCCAACGATTGGTGCTAGTCATTCATTAGACTTGCACTTGGCCATAGACTCTCTATGAGCTTTTCCACGGCAAATTCCTGTAAGTTAAAGTTCCAATCAGCACGGCCCCCTCTACAGGGCATCTGGGACCTGTGTGAACAGGGCAAGCAACTGTGGATCTCCTTAACCAATCAGATTGAAGATGAGCAGCGCAGAGACTGAACCAGGAAGTGTAACTTAGAATAGTGAGTTCTATAGGCACAGAAGGTAAAATAAAGAGAGGGAAAGAAAGATTGAATTGAGAGACAGAGATAAAAGAGACAGAAAGAAAAAGTAAGAAAAATGTTTTTATTTAATTTTTTTTTTAAATGACTAACAATAATTACAAGCTGAAGGAATGAGACTCCAAACTTTTAAAAGTTAATTCTCAGTGCCAGTGAGGTTGTTTGGCAGTAATTAAGACTGATCACGCCTTTAAAAGGGCACTTAGACTGGAATGGACAAGCCCTAACTTTTTGTGGCGAGGTTAGTCCGTATCGACGATGTCTGTGCGGAAACTTCACGCTGCTCGATACATTTGAACGGTGAGCCAGATGGCGAGATGCCCTTTCCGTGCAGCTTACAGAGGAGGACACATCTGGTACAGCAACTCCCGGATTTCTGCATTTAACTGTGCATGTGAGGTCACCGGAGGTTACTGTCCAATTTGCCGATAGATAATGGTGAGTGCTCTTAGCCTCACTGTTATTTTCACAGCAAAGTCCTGCCCAGTGACTTCAGGCTGGGTGTAAAACCAACGATGCTCCCGATCCCTTTGGTTTGCAGATTTTACACAAACAATGATCATTATGTTTAGCTGCACAAGTCAAATAGTTAAAAGGAAGTGACTTACCTGTGCATGGTGTCAGAGTTGAGTTAACGCCTCATGGCAAAGCAGCTCGTCTCCAGAGTGGAATACTAACCTCTCAACATACAAAACTGCTGAGATGAGAAGTTCAGACTTGCAGTAACTGATTCACCCACAGGCAAATTCTGGGAAAACAGCAGAGGGAGTTTTTCAACCTCAAAAAAAAAACCTAGATTTCTGAACCAATAAAAACTTTCATACCAGAAAAAAAAAAGTTGAAATTGGTAAAGACATTTCTATGAATAGAAAGCTTTCTTTCATGAAGTGATTCTTGTAAAATAGTAATGTGCAGGAGATCTAAAAAAAAAATCCTTCCTGGTTTTGGAAGCGGATAATCAAATGACTGCTGTTTTATTTGAGAATGCAAGTCAGGAGGATTATCAGCCACCTGACACCAACAAAATATGTTTTCATACCAACAAAGTAGTCGCCTTCAGTGGACATATGTTCCTCTGTGCGTTTAATTTTATGAAACAATTGGTGTGCAGAAAGAATCATAGAACGATATAGAACAGAAGGAGGCCACTCGGCCCATTGTGCCTGTGCCGGCTCTTTGAAAGAACTATCCATTTAGACCCACTCTCCCCTGCCCTTTCCCCATAGCCCTGCAATTTTTTTCCCTTCAGGTATTTATCAAATTCCCTTTTGAAACTTATTATTGAATCTGCTTCCACCGCCCTTTCAGGCAGCGCGTTCCAGATCAGAACAACTCGCTGCCTAATTATGTGGTAATCAATAAGTGAATTTGGAACATCAAGTGATACCTGGGGCAGGATTTTAACTGGGAAAAACAGGTGGGTTGGGGGTGAGGGGGGGCATTTAAAATTGCAACAATTTCAGACCTGGTTTTCACTGGGGCGGGACGACGAGCAGATGACCAACCTGCTCTCAGGAACCTTTCAAGGAGGCTGCGGGCCTCCATTTTGAAAGCTTTTGCAATTTTAACCTTTGGAGGGCCAGAATTCCCGGGCCTTCTCCTTCACACCATGTGAGAGGAGGCCCGAAACTGCAGGTAAGAGCCTTTCTGGCACAGTTTGTGGGCCCGGAGGAGCAGGAGTGCTTCCCCCAGGCCCAACAAGCCTACCTGCAGTGACCCCCCCCAACGATCGTGACCTCCCCCCTAAAATGATCGCAGACCCCCTCCTAATGATCGAGATTCCCCCCATAACGACCGCGGACCCCCCCAACGATCATGGATCCCCCCAACAACTGCGGAACCCCCCCCAACGATCACGGACCTCCACGATGACCCCCAATCCCGACCCCCCCCTCGGTGACTGACCCCCTGGTGAACGAAACCCGATCACCCCCCCCCCCCCAATGACCCCCGATCCCCCCCCACATGACTGACCCGCCCGGTTACTGACCTCCCCTCCTCCGCCCCCCCCCCCCCCCGATGACTGACCCCATGCCTACTCATGTTCCCCCCCCCCACCAATCCTTACAAACTAAGACTTATGTGAATGCTTACCTGAAGACGTCCTATCCGTGGCTCATCTCCCATCCGACCAAGACCAGCCTGCCAATCGCTGGGTCAAAATCCTGGAACTCCCTCCCTAACAGCACTGTGGGAGAACCTTCACCACACGGACTGCAGCGGTTCAAGAAGGCGGCTCACCACCACCTTCTCAAGGACAATTAGGGATGGGCAATAAATGCCGGCCTCGCCAGCGACGCCCACATCCCATGAACGAACAAAAAAAAAGGCCGGCCTGTCAGACGGGAAACCGAGAGATTAAAAAATAAAAGACGTCCTTACGTCAAAATCGTAAGGACGTCCGGGAATCCCGTACTTCCAGGTTTCCCATCCGCGTTTCGACCCCCTCCTCCCGCCCCCTTCCTGGTTCCGGATCAAAATCCCGGCCCTGCTATCAGTCAATTAATAGAACTAGAAGATTTCAAAGTATTGATCATTCTTTTAGAGGAGAATCATAAAAGTTAAATAACAGCGTAAGAGTTTTACAACGGTTGACACTTGCGAAAACACCATATATTTTTATCTGCGTTGGTCCTGAATTTAGACCCTGAATTTCCTGTCAGCTGCACTGGGCGGCAGACCCTTAGTGGGATAGGATTCCCACCTACCTGTTACTTGCGTTCTGACTCCAGCCCTCTCTCTGGGGTCAACGGAATTTACATATGCCATCCTGTGCTGATGAACAATTGCAATCGGGAAACTGACCCTTTTAAAGTTCAATTTTTCCCCCAGACATCTTTAACATGTAGTGCTGCTACAACAACAACAACAACAGCAACTTGCATTTATATAGCGCCTCCAACATTGTAAAACGTCCCAAGACGCTTCGCTGGAGCGATTATTGAACAAAATTTGACACTGAGCCGCCTAAGGAGCATTGTGGCCAAAGAAGTGGGTCTTAAGGAGCGTCTTAAAGGAGGAAAGAGAGGCAGAGAGGCGGGGAGGGATTTCCAGAGGTTAGGGAGCAAATGGTGAGAAATATGTTGAATGAATGACATTGTTTCTCTCACTCCCAGCATTATAACCAGCCATCAAATCGTACACAAATTCTGATGGGCAGAAAAAGGAATGGGGATCTGGTGTAATCGGATCCTCCCTCCCCCCCTTCCCTCCCCTCCCCCCAGCCCACCCAGGTTATGCCAATTTGTCAGAGGAAATTTGGGGCAGTAGTCTCTGGACCTACAGACTAGTTTGTAAGGATTGGTGGGGGGGGGAACATGAGTAGGCATGGGGTCAGTCATCGGGGGGGGGGCGGAGGAGGGGAGGTCAGTAACCGGGCGGGTCAGTCATGTGGGGGGGGATCGGGGGTCATTGGGGGGGGGTGATCGGGTTTCGTTCACCAGGGGGTCAGTCACCGAGGGGGGGGGGTCGGGATTGGGGGTCATCGTGGAGGTCCGTGATCGTTGGGGTTAGTGACCACAGAAACAAAGTCACTATTGGCATTCCAGTGTCCGTAGGCTCACAGTGCTCGTTTGTAGTACTCCTATTACGGTCAGTTTATTATAAAAGGATAATGCCACAGTTTATACTGCGCACAAGATTCCAGATTCGAAGTACATAGCTGATGTACTGACGACACATACTGGACAGCAGTGTTTGAACTGCTTCAAATTTTACTAGCAATGTACTGCTCAACCAACTCAGCATGTCCCACATGTATTCAACCTTAGCTGCAGTGATTTAAGAACATAAGAACATAAGAAATAGGAGCAGGAGTAGGCCATACGGCCCCTTGAGCCTGCTCCGCCATTCAATAAGATCATGGCTGATCTTCGACCTCAACTCCACTTACCCGCCTGATCCTCATATCCCTTGATTCCCTTAGAGTCCAAAAATCTATCGATCTCAGTCTTGAATGTACTCAACGACTGAGCATCCACAGCCCTCTGGAGTAGAGAATTCCAAAGATTCACAACCCTCTGAGTGAAGAAATTCTTCGTCATCTCAGTCCTAAATGTCTGACCCCTTATCCTGAGACTATGTCCCCTGGCTGGAAAGTCAAAAACTAGGGGAAACATCCTCTCATCATCCATCCCGTCAAAATCAGAATCTGATATGTTTCAATGAGATCACCTCTCATTTATTAAAGAAAAGTAGGAGCCTTAACAACAAGGCCATGTTTTGGTATACCCAAACAATCACCATCACCTCCACCCCCCCACGAAAAAACTACAAACTGCTGCCCCTCCTGGCCCCTCATAAATAATATTAAACTTACCTTGACTGGTTCTCTCCTCTATTGCTAGTGGAGATGACCGGAGTGTACACAGTGCTTTCTTCGACCATTTCCAACCTAAAATGGAAGTCGGGGACCCAGGACCTCAATTTGCACATCACTAGGCCCCTTTCCAAATGGCGCCAGCCGCATCGTCAGGGTTAATGAGGCGGTGAGGCTACTGACGCCATTTTGAGGCTGTTCCTGCCCCATTAACGCCAGGTGATACAAGTTAAAATCGATCCCAAGATTTAAAAGAATTTGTTAGAAATATGACAGTCGAAAATTTGTGGCATGCACCTAATTCATAATAAACCCCTCCTCTACTCCAAAATCAGGTTCAGTGTTCCGTATAATGTCACGGAACAGGCTTGAGGGGCTGAATGGCCTACTCCTGTTCTTATGTCGCTATGAACGATAACCATATTTATAATAGATTACTGCGGTTTATAAAGATTTGGCTGATAAAGCAGGTTTACAAATTACGCTATACTTTCCATAAGACGATATTTTAAACATCTTAACATTAGAAAAAAAATCACGTTCACCTTTCGCGGGCGACAAGAAGATGCAAAAAAAAAAGAACAGAGTTTTTTGCGGGGTTGTTCGGCCTGCTGAAGTATGAACTTTGTGCTAAAGTTACTGTTTCTTTTCAATAAATCACTGCAGGTAAAGGTTGAATACATGTGGGACACATTGAACTGGTTCAGCAGCACATTGCTAGTAAAATTTGAAGCAGTTCAGACACTGCTCGCCAGTAGGTGTCTTCAGTACATCAACAACATCCTGGAATCTTGGCCGCAATATAAACTGTGGCATTGTCCCCTTATAATAAACTGACTGCAAAAAGAGTACTTCTACAAATGAGCACTATGAGCCTACAGACGGGAGAATGCCAATTGTGCTTTTGTTTCTGTGGTCTGTAACCTCAGAATGGACACTAGTCTGTAGAGCCATAGAGTCTGTAGAGCATGGCACAGGACCCCACCAAGGGCACAGGACCTTGCATGGAGCCCACCAGAAGTGCTGTATTCCTGTCCGGCTTACCACGTGCCTGAACGTTGTGTCACGAGTCATTAGTATGGACCTGAGCTCGCCTCAGCACAGGCCTGCTCCCCTAGCAGGGCCTTGCATTGGGCATCGGAGGTGGAATCAGGGGTCCAGCTAGAGATCTGAGAGGCCATCTCTCTTGTGTTTCTTCTGGACTTACTTATTATATTCAGGGCTGCATATAGGACACCACTATTCCTGGCCTGAATGGGGATGATTGGATAATTTCCCTATCAATCGCCTGGTGACTGCACTGATATAAGTGACTGGGATTGATGTTACGCGTATAATTTGTATTCCGTAACTATCCTCCACTCACTGCATTTTGCTGGAGAAATAACCTTGCTTTTATCGGGAGAAGTTGCTGCAGTTTCAGTCATGAATGCTGTTTGCTGTAGGTCGTAGAGATTCTTTTTAAATAGACTCTGTGGACTGTTTGCTGTCGTGCATTGTTGAAACAGATTCTGTTTGCTGAGTAAATAGACTTTGTTTATTGTAAAATAGACTGTTTGCTGTGAGTCCTGCCATAAGTCCTGGCCCACCTTTAACTCATTGGCTGACATAGTGGTGTCAATAGACACTCTGTATATTCAGGGGCTTGTGGATATATTGAGATTTTTTTCAATTTTTATTGAACCAGTCTGCGTAACTAGTGCGTAACTCCAAAACCAAAATACAAAAATTAAACAAAAAATATTGAAAATAACATTATTGTATAATTAAGCTGATATTTAGTTACTTAAGGAATGTTAAAGGACAATTATTGCAAGCACACTGCGATTGGCAGATTTTTAGTCATTCCCACTAATAACACTGTATATGATGAAATTGACCCTTGTAAGACTATGTACACTTGTCCTTTAGCTTGTGAGTGTAAAAAATAATGAAAAAAGGTACTTAATCCTTTTTATTTGGGAAAAAAAGAGGAAAACACTGCTTTAGGAAACTTGCACAATTGCTGTCCTCATCAAAATATGGTTGTTTAACCATGGTTATTCTGCAATACAACAGTGAAAGGCAGATACGCATAAAGGAGTTATCAAAAGGTGTTTGGCAAAATGTACTCGTTTGTTTGCCACACAATCTGATGAGATGATGCAGCATCGACCAAAATGGGCCATGATGTGGTGAAAACAGCAGCACACTGCTGGAACGTACCGTCATTGTAACGTAAATGTTGCATGGCCATTTGTCTGTTCTTGCTCCTCAGGCATATGACAGGGCTCCTGAATCTACTGTATTCGAACCAGATCAGCATAACGAAACTGCTTTGACATACAGCTAGTGCCATGTGAAAGAACAATCGACACTGCAGCTTTTAAACATAATCTATCCAGAGAACACAACGAGACATTTTCGTCATTGTTTGCTATAATTTATTTGCGCGATTTATTCAAAGGTACTGTGTTATTTCAGTAGTCAAAGACAACAGCTTGAGAAACATCAATACTTACAGCAGTAGATAGTTCTATCTTTGTTCACGATGACAAGTGTCTGTTGGAGAATAAGTACGGACCTCCCCATTTTCTTGTGACTAGCAAAAAAAAGAATGGACATGTCACAAAGGAACTGAATTTTCTTCATATTTCTTTTCTAAGCAGTTTAGTGGAAAAAAATGTTACCGAAAAATCCCAAGAGAATAAAAAAAAAATCAACAATATCCGTATTTTGATTAACTTAACTACTTCGAAGCTAATGATTACTTCTAGTAGTCTCAAACCCTCGGGATAAAAAGTCAGGAGAGGCTAAAACGTAAGGGAAAAAAAACACACACGTTGTTAAAAGTACAGTGGAGTAACACATTTGCAGCCATGAAAGAATAAGCAACTATAGTATTTTTATAGCATGGCTAGATTTTCGAGAAAGAGGAGGATTGAGGACGTTGACCTGGGTGAGAGGAACCCCTGCAGACATAACCATTCTGACCCATTGAATGGCCTGAATACGATAAACGCTGCTTTATCTTTTCTTGAAAGGAACAAGATAGTGAGGCCTAAATGCTGGGGCATGCTTAAATGGACAACTGTGAGACTTTTGAGCTGAGTGGGTTTGAAATCTGAGCACTCCGACAGGCTGAGAGCTGCCACAGGTCACCTGCAGCCCTCCATGGGGATAGGCCCGGGTCTTACAAGAAATTGCCCGTGGACGAATTATAGTACAGATTCCTTTCTCTGCTGGCTGGCCTCTTTCACCAGACCATGGCCCATACCGTTTTGTAAAAACAATTCAAAAAATATTTGAAAGGGGCAAGCGGCTGTGATGAAAGGTTTGACAGTTTGACTTACAGTTCACGGTCTTCATTACTAGAAAATTGAATTGTGGGGCCGTGGCTCTATAATACTTGCTACAGATCCGATGGCTTCTTAAATAAAGTCTGGTTGTTATGCTTTTGTCTGTGCTTTCAGCAGTAAAACAGCAATATGTTGGCTTCACTGATTTTAAATTGTATTTGACTAAATTGTGATAAACGCAAAAATAGCTTGCACCTCGACTGGTAATATGCCATATATATAGAATCAGGTATCGGCAATTAAAGTGCCATTTCAAACAATCATATCAAAGGAGATTACCCTAAATTCATCTGATAATGTCATGCAACGCCTAGAGAGATTGACTGGGAAGTTACTCCGCAGACTGACGATTTGAATGGATCAAACTCATCAGAACTAAGACAGCAGGAATGTTCACATGATGGCTAACTAAGTGAGTTGCATATGCGTGGAGCGACTGCAAGGCCGTGTGCAGACTCTGCTCCCCCCCCTCCCTCCCAAATAGCCAGGGGCCATTTAACAGTGCCTCTGGCCCCCTAAGTCACTGTCCTGCTGCTTAATTGCCACACGGAGTCTGTGACACACGGGCAGATGATGTGACATTTTCAGTTCCTGTCACTAGCGAAAGCCACAACGTAGCTCACACTAGTTGCTAAGAAGCTGTCAGAAACTGTTAGCAGTTGGCATAAGTTGCCCTATGGCATTTCCTCATGGCATCAGCAAAATGAGCATAACTCACCCAGTGGAGCCTGCTGCTGTACTAATGAGGCTGTAAGCTTGTTTATGGACTAGCATCATTTTTATGATTATTTCCACCTTTTCAGTTTTCCTTCATAATTTGCCTTCATTTGGAGGCAGGAGAAGTCAAATGTAGAAATGAAGTCACTGCTGACATTTTACAAATGTGGCCCATAGCTGTTACCATATGGCCTGTCTGAGAGCTCGTTGTGAGTTAGCTCATTGGTGTCTAAAAAGAGAGGAAAAAAAAAAGAAATTAGCCCCAGACCTCAAAGAGGTGATTGATGGTATCAAATTACAGTGAAAATGGAAATGCCAATAAAATTGATGGTTTAGAGTTTTCTCCAAGGTTTTGACTCTCAGAGGTCAGTATGCAAGAAAAGTTAGCAAAGAATAGGTTAAAAAATGTTTATAGAAAGAGGGAAAGGTATAAAAGGATGGGTGTGAGAACACTATAATTGGCTTTGACATCTTGTGGGTAAGGATATCCAGTTCTTGTTATCTATATCTTCAAACTCGCTCCAGAGCAACAAAATTAGAGTTTATTTTTTTAGGCATCTCTGAACATGCACCAGATTTTGCAGTGGATTGAAAGCATTTGCTCCTAATGAAAATCTTGTCTTAGATTACAAGCCAGCGGTGTAATTTCCCCTCCCAGATGAAAGCAAAGCTGCTCTATTTGCCTAAAAACAGTAGGAAGAACAAACTGTGCATTAAAGCCTGGGCTGTGTTTTTTGGGCTCGTGCTAATGATGTAACAGAAACCTGTTATTTGGGGTAGGCCACTCTCTACAGATTGATTGAGGGGAATACTCCTCACTTAAAAGCTTCCACCGTTGTATCTACATAAGTCTTTACTTAAAATTTCTTTTTCTGGTGTAGCGCTTTGCTACATGAGAAAAACAGGAAAGGTACTGGTGAGTGTTTTATATGGAATGCAGAAAGCCTTTCCTCTCCTAATGGTGTGTATAATTCAGGTGCCCTGAAGGCATGCTTTCAGGAATTCTTTTGCCCGAGGTAATGGGAAGCAAAGACTGTTTTAAAGCCTTTATTATTCTATTGATGCACAAAGCTGGAAAAAGTCATCTCTCGGATTATAGTAGATATTTCCATAAATTATCAATGAATTCGTCTCTAGTGAGGCAGTGGGGCATTACTAGTAAATGAATCTGAAGGGGTTTTTGGCACAAATGGAAAGTTATATGTAAAGAGGAGGGTTGATGCACGGATATCAAGATGGGGGAGGGTATGTCATTAGATTGCAGGCTATTCAGATTTTTAATCAATAACATGTATCCATGACTTTTATTTTTATATATGGATAATAATCCAGTGTTTATGGTATTCATATTCAGATTTAAACAGATGTTGATCTGTTTTTGCTAGTCATGTTTCTTTAATAAATTATAATGTAATGGAATAAATTGCTGTGCCTTGCAACAAAAAAACCTCCCAGCATCCACCTCAAAACTCAATTACAGTATTAGGGCATGTACTGTATGCACTATACGTTATTAATGAAGCTGGCAGTGTATTTTTCTTTGTCTTTCCCCACTAAACAAAACGATAATTCTAACTATAATATTTGAGCACTTCCGGTTCTGTATTTATTATGCAACTCATTAGCATTTTATTTTTGCTGCCTGTTTAATGGTCGTCGGGATATGGAGAAGAACAATGCTTAGGGAAATTAAACATTGTTCACTTGGCACCCAGTGACAGCGCCAAGTAATCTCAGGTCAGGAATAATATAGGTCAGATTCATTGTGCGTTCCTCCGCAGTGGGATTTTACCTTTGCCTCAGAATGGCACCCCCTACTGCACCAGTGCGGCATTTTCTTTTCCCATGCCATCCGGCCTCATTTCAGTTTTGACAATTCAGTGTCAATTCGTACTGTGCTCACAGTCAGTATTGCACCGTGAATTTGTATCCACAGAGGATAAGCCTGGGACTGTCCAAACTAAATTTAAGTGGGACCCTTAAGTCTCCAGAACGCAGACACTTCATCCCATCTGTCTGGGCTGCACTCGGACCCCTGTCTCAGAATTGAGAAGCCAGTGTTGTCTCTTCACAGGCGCACCCAGTTCATTAGTATTGTAACATTGAATAAAGCAAAAACGGTGGTAACAGTATTAGATTTATTTTACACTAAAGCTAAAGCTTAGATACATGTATTGGAGGGGACTGAAAATCAACACTTTTTTCCCTGACATCGTTTTCACTGCAGAGTTTAAAAAGAGAATAGGGGCCGTGTGGTGAGTGCTTTTGAAATATTCGAAGCGTTAATGAGATGTACCTGTTTCACACCCGACAGGTGGTATCTTTTACCACTCAGCTACATAGGAGTTACAAATACTGTATTGTTAATTGTACTTATATGAGCAGCCATGTGTTGTTTTACACTGTGTGCAGCATTGAGACAAGCTACAGTTAGAAGTCCAGGTGCAAGTAATATTGGTCCCAATTCTTCAGTCTTGGCACAGGCATTAAAACCATTAAGTGCCAACCAAACTGACAGACAGATGGTTTGTGTCCATGCCTGTAATGTTACTTTCTGCAATCCCTGTCCAGCAGTGGTGCTAGGAAGCCAGCATTACAGCAATTAGGAGGGATTGAGCAAGCCCAAGACAAGGAGAATGGTGATATGACTGCCCTGTCCAGCTGTTTTGCCATCCAGTTGCTTGATACAGATGTAAACGTTTTGTTGTTTAAATAAGATCAGGGCACAGATGGCACATGCTGGGCTCAGTGCCATGTTCCTAATTTTTATTAAAACAATGAAGAAAAGAAAGGAACAATTAGTTTTCCAGGGGGAGGTGGGAATGGGCCTCTCTGGTGCAAAGTTCAGGGCGATCAATAAAGTGGACCAGAACAGTGCTTAGCGCATTTCCACCTGACTGACGTGGAGCACAATGCTGCGCTGAGTGAGAAAGTAGATTTTAGGAGCTCAGACACAAGTCAACTGCTGTTGTGCTTGACTTTACAAACAAGACTGCACTTGTGCCCCAGGATTGGGAAATTACAGCCAATTTATTTTGATGTATCTAAGAATTTGTGCTAAAGACCACAACATGAATCACCCAAGGATTAAATGATCTGTAACCTCCTATACACCTGGAAAACGTTGATATATAAAACAAAATCTCCTCGTATTGTGCAACCTAATAGAAGCAATACAAAAGTCTAAATGACCAAAAAGATTGCCTTAAAACTGCATCTTTAATGTACTGACAGGTGATGGCTTGGACAACAGTGTAGCTTCACCAAGCACAGGAGATGACGATGACCCAGACAAGGATAAAAAACGTCAGAAAAAACGAGGGATCTTCCCAAAAGTAGCCACAAACATCATGCGAGCATGGTTGTTCCAACACCTCACAGTAAGTGAAACGTAAATTGATACGCATTGAAACGCAACTCTGTGCGGGTGGATTTATAGACAACAGAGGGCAGATTTTTCTCTTGTGCTTTGGTGTAAACGGTCACCTGGATGGAGCGCATAGAAACAAAATCGGGCGGGGAGGATCGCACGCCTGTAATGGAGCCCACCCAATTTTCTCCCCATTAATATAAATCGGCAGAAAATTGGATGGGCTGTTTTCCTTCCCCGCTGATTTTCCTCCATACTCTGTGCAGAGGACATTCATTAGCGAAGCTCAAAAAGAGGAACATGTCTGGTACAGAAAGGACTGGGGGTAGGGGAGGAGGGGCTCATTTTCCAAAGAAGTTGGAGCAATAGCAAGATGCAGCTATGTTGCCAATTGGCTTTCTGGCATTTGGACCCTGTAAGCTATTTTAGAACTTGTAATTTGCAAGAACTCAAAGGCACAGAAACATTGAGAGTTGGGAAGGAGTATGTCCAAAATAAAAATGTTCCCTAATTTTCTTATGACCTTGCAAACAGTTGAGTAGCTTTGAAGTGAAAAGTGCAGTAAGCTAGAATATTGCACAAGGGAAAAAACAATTCTAAATTATTATTTTTGGTAAGAAGGTGATATTAGTCAAAACTAGCAGCTTTTTTTACCATAACAATTTCTTGCCTTCCTCCTGGTTTCCTAAAGAGGTTCACTCCTTGCAGGGTATGGATGGTTTCAAGGAAGCCATGCATCTTCTGATACAATGCCTCCATGGCTGTTATTCAAGTGTGAGCACAGGCAGTACGTGTCAGCAGACTATTTGACTATGGTAGGTATTATATCTGAGCCATATGTCCAAACACATAGGCTTTCGGTGCCCAAAGGGGCAGGTGGGAGTAAGTACTGAGTGGGGTGCCCCAGGATTGATGTTGGGACCACCACTGTTTCTAATTTATATCAATGGCCTGAACTCAGAAACCTAATGCAAATTAATCACATTTACAGATGTGCCAAAGTTGGAGTGACAGTGGATTAGAAGGAGGCAGCTCAGTAATTACAAAATGAGCTTGAAAAATTAATGTAACTGGGCAGAAAAATGACAGGTGAAATTTAATACAGACAAGTGTAAATTAGGAAGGAAAAATGGGCAACACCTGCACTTCTTGAATTAGCTAAGCATGAAGTTGAAAAAGTCCTAGGAGTCTTAGTAGACTCGATGCTCAACATAACCTAATCAATGCAGAGAGGCAAAATACAAAGCCAGTTGATTGCTGAACTAAATGACCAAAACAGTAGGAATACAAATTAGAGAAAGTCTATCATCAGGGACAGAGCGACTGAGATAGGACAAGAATGAGCTGATCAAAGAGAGTCAGCGTGGATTTGTGACGGGTTGCGTCATGTCTGACGAATTTAGTTGAATTTTTTGAGGAGGTCACTAACATATTGGATATGGGAGTGTCTGTGGATATTGTCTACATGGACTACCAGAAGGCATTTGATAAGGTTCCGCGCATTAGATTATTAGCAAAAATGAGAACGCACAGAATTTTAGGTAACCTTGCAATGTAGGTCGGTAATTGTTTGGGAGGTAGGAGACAGAGAGTAGGGATGAAGGGACTGTATTCTGATCGGTAGGATGTGACAAGTGGTGTTCGTCAGGGATCTGTACTGGGGCCTCAGTTTTTCCATGTTTATTAATGACTTGGATGAAGGAATAGAGAGTTGTCTATCCAAATCCAACAGAGTGAGTGGGAAAAACTGTGGCAGATGGAGTTCAATATGGGGAAGTGTGAGGTCATCCACTTTGGATCCAAGAAAGACAAATACTTTCTTAATGGTGAGAGATTAAGAGCTGTGAAGGATCAAGGGGATTTGGGTGTCCAGGTACACAAATCACTAAATGCTAGTGCACAGGTGCAAAAGGTAATCAAAAAGGCTAATGGAATGTTGGCCTGTATCTCAAGGGGACTGGGATACAAAGGGGAGGAAATGATGCTTCAGATGTATAGAGCCTTAATCAGACCCCATCTGGAGATACTGCGTTCAGTTTTGGGCACCGCACCTCAGGAAAGATATATCGGCCTTGGAGGGGGTGCAGCGCAGATTCACCAGAATGAAACTGGAGCTTAAAGAGTTAAATCATGAAGAAAGGTTGCATGAACTTGGCTTGTATTCCCTTGAGTGGTGATCTAATCAAGGCGTTTAAAATGATGAGGGGATTTCCTTTGGGGAACCCAGAAAAGGAGGACATAATCTTAAAATTAGAACTAGGCCGTTCAGGCGTGAAATCAGGAAGCACTTTTTCACACAAAGGATATTGGAAATCTGGAACTCTCTCCCCCAAAAGGCTGTGGGTGCTGGGGTTCCATTGAAATTTTCAAGACTGAGATCGACAAATTTTTATTAGGTAAGGGATATTGATCGAAGGCAGGTAAATGAAGTTGAGGTGCAGATCAGTCATGATCTGATGGAATGACAGAGCAGACTTGAGGGGGTTAATGGCCTATTCCTGTCCCTATGTTCCTATGGATAACCTGGTCAAACCAGATCTTGAGTGCTGTGTCTGGTTCTGGTCAATGAATCACTAGGCAGACACTGAAGGCCTGGAGGCAGAGCAGAAAAGATCCATGAGGATGAACCCCAGTCTTAGATGTCTCAGCTTTGAGGAAGAACTGGAGAGATTTGGCCTCGAGTCTTTGAAGGGGAGAGCTGAGAAGTGGTCAGTTCAGGCATACAAGCAGTGTGGAAAGGTAATTCTGGAAAACTACTTTGAAGTAAATTGCTAGAGTAGGGCAAAGGGGCATTGGTTTAAACTAGTAAAAGGCAAATTTAGGACTGGTACCTGGAGGTTATTCTTCACACAAAGAGCAATCAACATCTGGAATGGACTTCCAGAAAGAGTAGTGAAGGTGAAAACCTTGAAATCATTTAAGAACCAATTGGAAGCAGCAATGGGGGGATCTTAGGGTCATTCTGGATGGACGGATGGACTGCCTTATCTGTAATTATCTTGCGATCATGTGATAGTGATCAGTAGCCAAACTCTTGACTGATTTTCCACTTCCTAATCTAGGGTCACTGAGGCCAATTGGAGTACCCCGGCCACTGCCTTGACTGAGATCACCACAGGCCTTCCTGATATGTATAGCTCAGCCATTCAATCTTGGCTGCTTTTGTGTAACTTCCATCTGATGTTATTATTTCAAAGGTGTTACAGAAAGTATTAAAAGTTGTAAAACGCGAGGAAGAAGCCAGTTGAGAAACAATGGTTGAGGCATTTTTGAAAATCAAGCAAATAATTTTTCCATTTTGAGATGGTTTCTGTAGCATATCTCGAGCAACAGCTGGTAAGATGGGCAAGAGGCAAGTAACTGTGGGCATTGAACCCTCTCCTAATGCAACTTTGTGGTTAGCCAGTAGTTCACGGTTCTGCAGAAGACAATTTTAAAACAAAGCACAAACAATCATATTTTGATAATAATAGATTGTTTGGGGAAAGAGAAATTAGGAAAGAATAGTTTGAACTAAACAATTAATAATAACAGAATGACAAGGCTTTCAACAGCAGAAATTCCACGGCAGAATTTTTAATTGATCTGCTGCCAGCATCCGACAGCAGTTTCATCTGTCTGCTACTTTCCAATCCTGAAGTGAAAATCTTGTCACTGTTTTTATAAATGTAAAGGAAAACAACAATGTGTGCTCAGACCTTTCTCTGTGGATGTTAGTGCCTTGTAAAAATGGAATAAGAGTTTATTGTACCATGTGTTTTGACTGCTGCCATTCACTCCCAAGTTTTGAAGTGCACAAGAGATAACATTGTTGTTTAATGTAAGCTCTTATAAACATTCATGTATGGATAAACTGCTGAAGTGAAATGAGAAAATATTAATCCAGTTAAAAAAACTTTTGCTATCGCTGTACTGCACATGTATACCTAATAATATTTTAAGCATTTAGCATGGGCTTCAACTGTGGAAGTGAGAGAATGTCTAGCACTGTTACAGTCATTCAGTATAATCAGTGGGGTAGTATATGGTAGTTTTATGATGGTGTTGTAGCCCTACTGGTATCAAGGTGCTGTTCGAATTTTCTGACGAAACGTGCAAATATCTTGTCAATGCTAACGTGATGTGTTAATTTGCCCCCACGTCTGCTTGAGCTCTTGTCCACTTCCAAATAGAGACGGCATACAGGCCTGAGGGGAGCTCTGGCAAATATTGTGCCACTCTAAGGCGATTGCTTCTGCACGTGAGCAAAGACTGACGTTTACACGCTGACACCTTGACAGACCCATGGCCTACCGCTCTCTTCCCAGTCCTCATTACCTATGGCAGTAAAGCCCAGAAGAACAATGGGTACTCCAAACGAGTCCCACATGCTCTTCTGAACATCATCCCTGCCTGCTCAAACCCTTTTTGTGTGTGCTCATACATCTGTTCATACGATACACACTGCATTGATTTATGGGATCCGGTACACTATCTTGATGTCTCTGTACTGTGTCATTTATGAATTTTTAAAAAAGTGTAGGACTATTAGAAAATGGCAGAAGGCATTAGGAGTCTCAGATGAAAAATGGAATAATTTAAATATGGATTGCGGCGTGCAATCAATATTTCAGGTATTACATAGAATTACATAGAATGTACAGCATGAAACAGGCCATTCTGCCCAACTGGTCTATGCAGATGTTTATGCTCCACACAAGCCCCCTCCTCCTCCACAAGTAGCAAATATTAAGCAAATAAAAATCCAGGAAGCAAATAACTTCAGTCGTAAGAGCGAGATGAGGAAAAATTTCTTCACTCAGAGGGTTGTGAATCTTTGGAATTCTCTACCCCAGAGGGCTGTGGATGCTCAGTCATTGAGTATATTCAAGACGGAGATCGATAGATTTTTGGACACTAAGGGAATCAGGGGATATGGGGATCGGGCGGGAAAGTGGAGTTGAGGTCGAAGATCAGCCACGATTTTATTGAATGACGGAGCAGGCTCGAGGGTCCGTATGGCCAACTCCTGCTCCTATTTCTTATGTTCTTATGTTCTTATAACACTGTAAAATCAAAGTGTAATAAAATAACATATAATTAGTTATAAGAAATGAGAAGCAGAGTAAAGTAACAAAGTGGCAGAATCTAAAAGAAACACTATTATATTATATTATATTCGATATAATTGACCAGAAATCAACATTTTTATTTAATAGAACACTCTACTCTGTCTATAATAAGATACTTTTGTGTTCTATTGAGGTGCCTATTATCGTGAATATCTTGTGATGTAACATTGGTGTGATTTTCTGTTTGGTGGTAATTTTGATGCCTGTCTGTCACTATTCTGAATACTGGTGAGGGAGAGAGATCCCCTGGGGAGTGCAGCCTGAGCCAATGCCATTGCACCATGGGCGGCTCGGCTGTACATGGCAGTCGGAGAAAGGTCAGGACAGCGATAGTGATAGGGGATTCTATAGTTACAGGAACAGACAGGCGTTTCTGCGGCCGCAGACATGATTCCAGGATGGTATGTTGCCTCCCTGGAGCCAGGATCAAGGATGTCACTGAGCGGCTGCAGAACATTCTGGAGGGGGAGGGTAAACAGCCAGAGGCCGTGGTCCATATCGGTACCAACGACATAGGTAGAAAGAGGGATGAGATCCTGCAGACAGATCTTAAGGAGTTAGGAAAGCGATTAATAAGCAGGACCTTAAAGGTAGTAATCTCCGGATTACTCCCGGTGCCACGTGCTAGTGAGAATAGGAATAGGAGGATAGAGCAGATGAATGCGTGGCTGGAGAGATGGTGCAGGAGGGAGGGCGTTAGATTCCTGGGGCAATGGGACCAGTTCTGGGGGAGGTGGGACCTGTACAAGCCGGACGGGTTGCACCTCAAAGGAGCTGGGACCAATGTCCTCGCGGGGAGGTTCCCTAGTGCTGTGGGGGGAGGGGGGTTTAAACTAATTTGGCAGGGGGGTGGGCACCAGGATGTAGCATTGGAAAGGAGAAACAAGGGCACAAAGGATTAGGAGAGACAGATAGCACTAGAGTAAGAAACTGTACAGTATTAGGTGGGATCAGACTGAGAGAGAATACAAGAAGGTCTAAGACTGGTCTGCAGTGCATGTGTGTAAACGCACAAAGTGTGGTAAACAAGGCTGGAGAGCTGCAGGCACAAATAGCCACATGAGAATACGATGATGTGGCAATAATCGAGACCTGGCTCAAAAAAGGGCAGGATTGGTTACTAAATATTCCTGGATACATGATGTTCAGGAACGATAGGGAAGGAAAGAACGGAGGGAAGTGGGGGGGTGGCAGTATTGATTAAGGAGAATATTGCAGTGCTGGAGAGAGAGGATGCCCTGGAGGGGTCAAAGACAGAATCTATTTGGTTAGAGTTGAGAAACAATAGAGGTGCCATTACACTACTGGGTGTATTCTATAGGCCATCAACTAGTGGGAAGGATATAGAGGAGCAAATTTGCAGGGAAATTACAAAAAGGTGCAAAAGTCGTAGTGATAACGGGGGGACTTCAATTATCCTAATATAGACTGGGATAGTAATAACATAAGGGGCAAAGAGGTGGAGGAATTTTTGAAATGTGTTCAGGAGAACGTTCTTGATCAGTACGTTTCCAGCCCAACGAGGAAGGAGGCATTGCTGGATCTGGTTCTAGGGAATGAGGTGGGCCAAGTGGAGTAAGTGTCGGTGAGGGAACATTTAGGGAGTAGCGATCATAGTATCATAAGGTTTAGAATAGCTATGGAAAACGACATGGAACAATCTAAAGTAAAAATACTCAATTGGGAGGAGGGCCAATTTCAGTAGGATGAGAACGGATCTGGCCCGGGTAAATTGGAATTAAAGATTGGCAGACAAAACTGTAATTGAACAATGGGTGGCTTTTAAGGAGGAGATGGTTCGGGTACAGTCTAAGCCAATTCCCACGAGGGGGAAAGGTAGGGCAACTAAAGCCAGAGCTCCCTGGATGACAAAAGAGATAGAGAGTAAGATGAAGCAGAAAAAGGGGGCGTATGACAGATGTCAGGTTGATAACACAAGCGAGAACCAGGCAGAATATCGAAAGTTCAGAGGGGAAGTGAAAAAGGAAATAAGAGGGGCAAAGAGAGAGTATGAGAATAGACTGGCAGCCAACATAAAAGGGAATCCAAAAGTCAATGATCCAAAAGAACAATGTTGGACTGCAACCATTGTTCCAGTATATATGTGCTACCACGGAGGAGTTAAGTAAAGTGAGACTTTAAGGCACTCTGTATTAGCCGACAATTTCAAACTTGTTGAATTTGCATGCTTGACTGATAGTGGGATAAGATTGCTTAAGCATGAAAAAATAATACTTGATCAAAAGCCCCAACAAAAGAGAGCAAAGTAATCCAGGCTTCATGGCATCATTTAATTAGTTTGGAAATTATTATTTCTTTTATGGGTGCCCAAAATTTTGAGGCCTAGAAAGCGAAAAGTCGCTGTCAGCCCCAGAATAATGTTTTTGCATTGACTTTGAAGTGCCTCCACCTACTCATGTGAATGAGGCTGTGAGTGTTAATGTACACAGGCTATGACGTTTACTGTCACTGATGCCAAAATCTTTCCTCCTGCAAAGATTGGTGACACAGCGATCGACAGATTCGCAGATACAGAGGGCTGTATTTGCAACCTCACATTAGAGATATGCTGCTCGTTGTAAATATACCAAGCCCATTGCGCTGTTATTTTCAGTGCAATGAAGAAAACTATTGGTTTTAAATTGCCAATGCTTAGCAAGTTTAATCCTCAGCTGATTGACTTATTTTATGGAAACTGTTTCAGTTTTTGATTTCCTAAACCAGAGCAGAAGGCCTTGTATAACCAACCATTGTTCCCTCAGTTTGCTCTAATTACTCATCTGGAGGAGGGACAAGATGCACGTACACATGAAGAGAAAAATTAAAAATAGCAACTGTTATTGACTGGTGACAAACTAAAGCCTGACCGATTCCAAAAATGGGTTTTAATTGTCACATTCACAAAGCTTCGCGTTTGAAAGAATAAGCCCAGTCAACGACCACCATCTTAACCTGACAAACTTCGTACACTTTTGTGAACTGAATGTTTTAATTCTACTGCTTTTGTTTGCTAATGGGTCGACTGAGATTGCAGTTTTCCTATATTGGATAATGCATTACAGTATCTTGTTAGACTAGATGGTAAGTGTGAAATTGTGTGTGAATCGTCCCTCCCGTTGGCAGCATAGTTTATTGTAGGCGCAAAAATGGAAAGGTTCAGTCATTCAACACCGCTGTAAAAATGACTTCCAGTATATTGTTAATGAAGCAGTTCTTAAATTGCAGGGATGGTTAGTAAATGCTTTCTTGGAATTAAAGAAAAAAGTTATCGTGAAATAATATGGGCAGGTTTGCTGGAAGGAAAATCAAACCACCTATTTTTGCTGCTGTTGCAGTTTACACCAGGAAAAACCTGTTACACAGGCTTTATTTAGGCCCTCGGTGTAAGTGAAAGCGAATAAGCATTTAGCTGAAAATTATAACCCTGGCACAAGATCTGGCTGTAGGACTTCAGGTATCCTGTAAAGTAAAACATTGTGCCTCTTGCAGGTGCAAATTTGTGACAATAACCACCTCTTTATCTTAATAACAACTCCAAACGTGTGAAACCTATTGCACTAGTCAGAAAGTAAATGTTAGGAATATGAGCTCATTCTGTTTTATGTAGTTAGTGTTTATAACAGCAGGATTGCCGTGAGGTTACTTATGGTCAGAAATCATTTTCCAAGTGGTCTTCTCTCCCTTTTTTTTTCACACTGTTGCTGTTTTCATGTTGAATTTATAGAGAAATAAATAGCAAAGGAAAATCACTGCCCAAATTCCCACTGTGAGCCTGTTTTGCACACAGCTCCCCAGTGGAAAGGCAATTTGTGAAATTATGTGATAGAGTAATTAGACGAAGCCAGGGCTTTCTGATTGCTGCCATGCATACACATTGAAGACATCTTAAATGCTGCAGCAATACGCTAACAGGCTGCAAAAAGTGTCCTGGTTTATTTGTAAATAAGACTACAGGATAACCACAGATGAAAGCACTCAAAACACTACCTCATGAATTGGACACAGTAGAGCCTTTGAGATCTGTAAAATGCACATGTAAAATCTGAGCTGAAAAAGCTGCATGCCTCTTATAATATAATTAGGATCTAATTTACCACCCTTTGCACACAGATGTAACAACGTCTAGATATTTATTTTCTCCTTAAACACATTACATGTACCTCTATGAAGCAGTTATTGAACAGAAACAGGTGTGGAGACATCTCTAATTCATTTCTTCACTGTAAACACAGAGCAGTTTAAAAGAAATATTTACCAAAAGGACACTGCACAAAAAAATGAGAATGCCGGTAAATGACATGTTAATGGACAGTTGCACTTTACTTACTGATGGATTTTGTGATGGTTAAGTAAATTAAAGCAAATGTAAGAAAAATCAATAGCCATGCAGAGGCCTGGTTGAGGCTCATAGAGTATAGACAGAATGACAGATGTTCTGCATATGACTTAGCTGAGAATTAATGCTTGTAGTACTAGGCACACATTGAACTGTTTTTTTCTTCATAGAATTTTTTTTTTGCTTAAACACTACTAACCCATTGTAGTTATCCAAAGGCTCTTCTTATAGCACTGAATTCTGATTGTTTATATATATATATAAACAAAGAAATATATACATATACATTTTTATACATAACAATGTAGACTATTATATATATATAAATGTATATATAAAATTGTCTGAATCATTTTGCTGATTTATTTACTCTATTTACGCGTGATTTAAAATGTCTGTCTACTCAGCCACTTTAAAAAATGAAGAGTTCCATCGTAGAGCGACCCGTTCGGCCTGCTGGGACCGCATTTTGAAATTCAAATGTAGCAAATGTCCCGTTCTGTCACTTGAGTATTGGTGCTATGCAGCAATGCTCCTGTGCAGTTTGAGTATTGGAGCTGTGCAGCAATGCTCCTGTGCAGTTTGAGTATTGGAGCTGTGCAGCAATGCTCCTGTGCAGCTTGAGTATTGGAGCTGTGCAGCAATGCTCCTGTGCAGCTTGAATATTGGAGCTGTGCAGCAATGCTCCTGTGCAGCTTGAGTATTGGAGCTGTGCAGCAATGCTCCTGTGCAGCTTGAGTATTGGAGCTGTGCAGCAATGCTCCTGTGCAGCTTGAGTATTGGAGCTGTGCAGCAATGCTCCTGTGCAGCTTGATTATTGGTGCTATGCAGCAATGCTCCTGTGCAGCTTGAGTATTGGTGCTGTGCAGCAATGCTCCTGTGCAGCTTGAGTATTGGAGCTGTGCAGCAATGCTCCTGTGCAGCTTGAGTATTGGAGCTGTGCAGCAATGCTCCTGTGCAGCTTGAGTATTGGAGCTGTGCAGCAATGCTCCTGTGCAGCTTCAGTATTGGTGCTGTGCAGCAATGCTCCTGTGCAGCTTGAGTATTGGAGCTGTGCAGCAATGCTCCTGTGCAGCTTGAGTATTGGAGCTGTGCAGCAATGCTCCTGTGCAGCTTGAGTATTGGAGCTGTGCAGCAATGCTCCTGTGTAGCTTGAGTATTGGAGCCATGCAGCAATGCTCCTGTGCAGCTTGAGTATTGGAGCTGTGCAGCAATGCTCCTGTGCAGCTTGAGTATTGGAGCTGTGCAGCAATGCTCCTGTGCAGCTTCAGTATTGGTGCTGTGCAGCAATGCTCCTGTGCAGCTTGAGTATTGGAGCTGTGCAGCAATGCTCCTGTGCAGCTTGAGTATTGGAGCTGTGCAGCAATGCTCCTGTGCAGCTTGAGTATTGGAGCTGTGCAGCAATGCTCCTGTGCAGCTTGAGTATTGGAGCTGTGCAGCAATGCTCCTGTGCAGCTTCAGTATTGGTGCTGTGCAGCAATGCTCCTGTGCAGCTTGAGTATTGGAGCTGTGCAGCAATGCTCCTGTGCAGCTTGAGTATTGGAGCTGTGCAGCAATGCTCCTGTGCAGCTTGAGATGTGTCTCTTGTCATCCGAATGGATGAAAGTTCACAGGGTGATTTATAATGATAGCCGGTACCAATATCTAGCTTCATGCCCTCTATCTACAAGACGTAACCCCTAACCCATTACCACCTGGCAAACCCAGTGCCTTTAATATCATCTTAGCCCTGTACACTCCCTCAAGTTACCCTCCGCCTCAAAGTTGTTTATGCGGCCAATCCCACTGCTTTGGCCACGAGATCAGCTTAAGACAGTTTTCCTCAAGGCAATCCAACTGAAACTAGCCTAGTCTCCCTCTGGGGAACGTCAGCCGTGACTAGGATTCCAACAAGTTCAGAGACCGGCAGTCTTGCATTATAGCAACTGGAATGTCCCGACGAACGTTTGTTTTAACATTTCCACTCCCTGAGAGAAGAGCTGATTGGTGCCATTACTGGGCATTCTCTAGTGCTAGGTAGGAGGTTGTTGTGGCCACTTCAAGTACTAATTTGCTAATTACTGTAATTTATTATGTATTATGACATAAGGTGTGAAGCAAATAATAAAAGCTTCTTTCAAAATACTCACTTTGCATGGTAAATTGGTACCATGGAGACAGACTTCAGAGATTCCTCAGAGGAGTTGATTGTAATTTAACAGGTTGTTAGAAAATTCATATAAATTATTGTTTCATTAATCTTGTATTACAAATTAAGGTACTTTAGAATTTACAAATAAAAGGTTTTAGATAACAGGCTAAATGGATTATCTGTTAGAATATATTAGTTAAACTGCTGGAATTTCCAGGCTTCCATCTACATTCAGATATTTTGGGGAATTCAGGAAGTTCAGATTGATATTTGGAGTTTTCCATTTAAAACCTTTAGTTATGGTTAACAGGCCTCAATTGAGCTGCCAAATGTATGTTTCAGCTCATTCCTAAAGCAATTCTTATTCAGCCCCCGTTGTCTTCCTGACTCGCTGTAGCCTCTGACATGTCACAGCAGCAACAGGCTCTTAGGCCAAAGAAACCCATTCTTTTGTGATCGATCTCAACCCCACATCCCCACCTTCTTACAAATACCTGATTCCTACTCTATTCAAATGCGTTCAATCGCCATTAGTACCCATCTCCGTTAAATGGATTCCATCTGCGACAGTGGCCTTTCCTCGTAACATTTGTGTAAAAAAGGAAATCTGCCCACTTTCTCTTTATCGTAATTTTTAAGTACTCTCCTATTTCAACTTTTCACCATGGCGAATAACCTGTCTGGATCAGCCGTGTCACTTCCATTCATTAGATTCTTGAAAGCTTCAATTAAGTCACCTTGAAGACTTTTACTGTTCCCAAGGAAATCAAGTCCAACTTCTATCAGCTTTCCTCGTCATTTAAATTCCTGATACTCAGAATTGCCTGCCCCTCATCCTCTCAAGGACAATGAAATCCACCCTCCATGAGGTCACTGGGAGAAGATTTCCTCTCTACTTTATACCTACATTCACGACAAATAGCGAACAGAGGGAATCTTCCCTCTCGAACTGCACACATTATCCCCGATGAGGTCTGGCTAATGCCTTAAACTGCAACAGTGTAATCTCTTTTGATTTTGCACTCTAGCCTTCTGCTAATACAACTCAGTAGCTTATTTGCCTTTTCAACTGCAGCCAAGCAGTGAGCTGACAGTTTCATTGATTTCTACACAGTGACCCAGACAGGAATCAGCACCAATATATTTTTTACACAGAATGTACAAGCACAGAAACAGGCCACTCGGCCCAACTGGTCTGTGCTGGCGTTTATGCTCCACACGACCCTCCTTCCACCCTACTTCATCTCACCCTATCGACATATCATATAACATATTTTGAACTTGGATTCCAGGCAAAATTGTTAACTTTGAGGGGACAATCTTTACTCATAGTTCAAAACATCCCCCCAACCACCCCCCAAAAAAGTGCATTCTTGTTATAGGTCACCAAAAAATTGATTTGATTTTTGTGGTTAACTACACCAAACAATTTTCATTACAATCCACCGCACACAGCCACATAAAGTGCGTTCAGAGTACTGATAGGTGTCAGTGTTGCAGTGTAGAAGTTAAATCTAATGTCAGTAGAACACTGAGAGCAATCATCCTCTCAATTGCACCAATAAGCACAAAAAAAAAGCAGTTTATTCTTTTGTTAATATTAAGACAAGTTCACGGAGCAAATGTCCACCTTCGTCGTTTCCAGCACACAGCCTTGTGTCAGGAGTATGTTTAGAGAATTCGGGCGTACACCTGTTACAATTTTATATCCATTAAAATTAATGAATGGGAAATCATAGGAGGCGCAGGTGTGAATTCGCGCTGCAGGTTTAGGCCGACGTATTTTAATAGTTAATGTGAAGCAATTAACAAATTGGCCTGTGAAAGGTTGTGCGAGAAATCATAATATTTTTAAAATAATCCAGTTTACAGTTCTTACGAGATTAACTATAACTACTTCATACTAAACCTGAAATATTTATTCCACCCCCCCCCACATGCCCATCCCGTTTTTTAAAAAAAATTTGAGGCCGAAAGACTTTCTCCCATTTCTTTGGTGTCCCCAAGCTACACACCAGCTGAAGACAACAGGTGAATGGGTGGAGTGATTTTTTTTTTCCCCAGTCTGCTCACTTGGAGATTATACGACTGTGGCCCGAGTGAGGCCTTTCTGGCTGATTTTTGATCCCTTCTTCTGGCAACAAGCATGGGCGTTGCCTGGTGCATCTCTACAGTGATACCATTCAGACTGGTAACTCAGTGCTGTGGCGACCCTAACCCATGAACCACAAATGCATGAGGCTGCAACTGATGCTGTTAACACAGGGACACACTTCCAAATTCATTTTCTCTCCACACTAAATTTCTCCCATTTAGCAGCCAGTTTGGCCCCAAAATTTGCTATAAGTGTTAGCTTTAAACATTAGTTATGATTGACATCCATTATTAAAATATTAAGTTTTCAGAGCAGAGGCCGCTTTCAGAAAAACCCATCAGCTCGAGGGGCTCCACCTGCTCACCCACGTCCACCTGCTGTTCTTCGAGGCCTCTTCTTTGGTGAGCTGCCTGGTGGAGGCCCATTAGGTGTCTGCAGCTTGCCGACTCAATGGTAATGAGGCCAAGAGGCCTAATATTACGTGCGCGTTCAGGCGCAGAGGTTGCTCTCTGCACCACCTTCCCGTCCCAGTTTTTTTTGGGTGCGCTCGAATTTCTAGGCCGCTGACTCGTGATGAGGCATAGTTCCACAGGCACTGGTTGTGTTCCGATGCCTCACTCAAGTGGCTATTCTTTTATGCAAGAGCCTTAACGCTGAGGGCTGGATTTTCCGATGGGATAGCAGTCGAAAATGGGAGAAAACTCAGAGAGTGAGGCCTTCTGTCATGTACCCACCCCACCCTCTAATTCCCTCCCCCATCCCTGCTGGGGCGGCCAACAGCTGCCCCCTTCCCCGCCCACTGAGTGTAAATGCCGGTGAGAAGGTGGGGCCTAGCTAGCCACCGCATTTTCCTGGTTGCCGCCGCTGTCTCCACTGACCGTGGGGATCACCGTAAGTAGGGTTGTAGTCGTGGCCTGGGGCAGTGTTGGTGACCTCAAGTCACTGGACGTCCAAATGTTGAGCTCCTCTCCCTCCAAATAGGCACCAAACACCTACCTTCTTAGGCCTTGGACTTAGCTGAGGCATAAAAACATTTCTGATCCTCCTTTTTGGGGGCTCTAATTCCCTCCCCCCCCCCCCCCCGAAGGCAGCACGGTGAGAATTCTTTATCCTTGCAGCAGTGGGCTGTCACATGATGGTGGTGATCCTGGTCTGCGCAGCCCATGAGCCCAGACACAGGAACATGAGTTGAGTTTACAGGGGTCTGGAAGGTCCGTCCTGCCACCAACAACTGAGTGACAGTGGACTATTCTCCAGTGTGGCGTTAGCAGCTGGACCTAATTCTGCCCTCACACAAGATAAGAAATAGGAACACTGCTTGCTTTTTGTACCCCAGCCCTGGGGGCACTGAGACGGCAGTTGTAGCACTGCTAATACCATGTCAAACTAGGAATTGAATCTGAAGTCCTTGAGGGTCGATTTTAATTCCCTCCGCCTGGCAGAAACTGGGAACGGGCAGGGGATGGGGTAGTTAAAATGGAGCGAGGTCCTTCTTTAAATATGCAGATCAGGCTCCGAAGACATCAGTGAGGCCTGACTGCTATTTTTACCTGCGGCCTGAGCGGGGGAGCAGTTGTGGCTTCACCGCCAAGCCACAGCTGTCGGGAGTTGCATCGAGGCCCAATAAAGTGCTCCACCGGGCCCCACAAGGAAATGTCGGGCCTCCCCTGTCCTGCGATTGCCCCCTCCCCCCCTCCACCTTGCTGAGTCCCCCTCCGATCCACTTAACTTGTGTCGGGGACTGTTCCTGCACGCGGGTTCCCGGCGGCCGCTTCCTGCCTACGTCCCAGCCACCTGGGTCGGAAAGTCAGCAAGCTGCATGTTAATGAGGCCCGGGCCATTAAAGGCCTGCTACCACTCCCGGACGGGCAGCCGCTCGCTAGGCCGCACTCCCGCCCGGGACGGAAAATCAACCTCTTGCCGTTTTTATGGCTCTGCTTCACACCAACTGAACCATTAGGGAAGCCCCTTAGTTTTAAGATTCTATGCACTTTAATTGTTTGCCTGACAGTACAATGAAGGGATTTGATCACGACTGTCAAATTTGTGCATGGCAGTTAAATGCCGTTCTTTCGATTATATAACAGTGAGTGAAAAGGAGTGCCTTTATCATTAAATTTACCCCAATGTTCATCTGCGCACTAAACAACAAAAAATAAAAGTTAAACAAATTCAGTTTTGAATCAGATTGCCTATCTCATTACTTTTCAAGTTTTATTTTGCGTCAAGAACTATTAATGGCAGCTTTTAGCAGGGCCAACCAATGAAAGTATCTATTATGTCATATTTTTGTCAAAGGTCTTTCAGAAGACTGTGAATGTCCAGGAATTATAATGAGAATTGCAGGGTTTTCTTTTCAACTTCTAGCCTGAACATTCTGCGAGTGAGTGAAGTTCACGGAGCTGTCTTAAAACTGAGCCCTTCGAATCTCCTGTTGGATGTTTTTTTTTTGCAGTGGGAATATCTTATTCAGTCCACACAAAACCACACGTGTATAGTCACCAAATGAGTCTCACCATTGAATGCCCGTGATGAAAGTTCTTTCCCTCCCAGTAATCCATAGACAGGATTCACATGACTTTAATGGCAATTTGCCGCCGCAGGAACTGTCACCATAAATCAACCTTATGATTCGTGCATAGTATTTGTTTCATTTTTCTTCTTTTTATAAGCTGCATTATCCTTTGATTTGAGAGTGTAGAGGTTATGATGTCAGAACCATGTCATTCAAGGTTGACCCAAGCCTGAGAAGTGGTCACCAAGTTAATCTGAGCAATAGTGAATGTTACACTGTGATTCGGTGCTTCAGGAGATGAGCAGTGTTCAGTTTGAGAGTCACCAACATAATATGAAAATCAGATATTAAATAGGACAGGCAAACATTTACACTACTTCAGATATTATCATGAAAGGCATATTTGCATACTGTTGTGCACCTTATAGGTGGCAACTTTAATGAAAGGCTATCTCATTTTATGCTTTATAAGTATAGATAGATTGATTTACGGGCAAGTATTTTATTCAGGTTACCCAGAGGAGCAGAGACCGAGGATTTGTACTGTTCAGGTAGATGTTTTGTGTAATAGATCTAAATCCGTAGTCAGAGTGCCAATGGCAGGTCTTCGAAACCAATACTATTGAAGAGGAACAGGTCACCTCTGTTGAGCTCGTTGAGAAGTTATTTGTGTAATCACGATGGATTTTAAAAGAAACACATACACACAAGCAGGGCAGTTTGTCAGGCCTGTGCTATGTAACAGGAAACTGGGTGATGACACAACCTTTTCAGTTACTCACATCCATTTCCATTGCTATGGTGACAATGCACCGCGGTGAAAGTTATCATTAAGGGACGAACAGCAGGCATGGTTTTTACTGTAGCTGGAAGCCTTCTTGTTGCTGTGTATTAGAGCTGATGCCTGTTGTACCAGGAAAGGACCAGGGATCTATTGACAATGACACAAAAGCTACTGTTAGAGCTAGGAACTTTCCATTCCTGGTGTATTTGCTTCCAGCATGGCTGCCTGTGTTTGTAGCTCTATCCAGCAATGGGTGAAAGTTGCATTTTTGAAACACTCTTTTAACTGGCTCCTAGATTTGACCATTATCCCAAAAGTGTCCTGAACGATGTTTAGGATGGGAAACTTTCCAGCATAAATGATATTGCCTTTGTGGTCACTTTTGTTTACTTATGTCACTGGTGTTTACTAAGCTGTTAAATTTAAAATCACACATCTGTATTAAAATTGTGATATGACGTTTAGCAAGTAGAACATCCCTCGTTGTCACGGTAGCTTGCCAACAGATGCTACTTTCTTGAAACAGACGGAGAAGTTGTTGGTTTGACTTTGTTGCCTTTTGCACTCGATCATTTGTCAAACTGTCCAGGCCATTGAGAGTCAAAGGTCACTCAGACTCCTGAAGTCATTAGTCATTGGATGTTTATTGCTCGAGCCCCAGGATGTCAGTGCACTGGTCACCCATAGCAACCTCAACAAGGCATACTGTCACTGACTTGGCAAGGCGACAATATCTCATACTTCCCGTTCATATTTAGATTATTAGCCTGCTCCTGGACTTGTTCCGTTAATCTGCTTAACCTAAACTTTACTGGGCAGAAAACAATTGATCACAAACTCTGATGTAATCCAATTTAAATTTTAAAGAATATGTTTTGGAATATGAATGAACGGGCTTTGTTTGGAAATGTTTACTTAATGTTCTTTGTAATGAATTCTAAAATCAAACTGCATTGTACTGCATCAAACTGCATGTGTTGCAGAATCATTACACAACACTCAGGTTTTAACTGGATTTAACATTTATTTGTTAAAAGTTATATTTCGATCAAAAAGTTTTTTTGCAACAAATGTTACTGACTAAGGATCGTCAGTAGTTCAAGTTATTATCGTCACTAAACCCCATTAACTAGCTGGTTTAAGATTTACCAACATTCTACATGTGCGATGATAATAGGTCCCCTTTCACAAAATGAAAGAGCAGTTGGAATTAATGAGTTTATACTTACAGAAGTCACCAGTAAAAGGCACAGCTGAGTCAATTCATGCAGTTTTAGCTCCCCATCGAGCCCTGGTGGCTCCCAATCCCACACCTTGCAGTGAAAACATCATCAATTACAAGGCTGACAGGCCCCTGAGACAAAGTATAAGGATCTCCTTGGGGGTAATCACCATGGACCAAAAACTACTGGCACTCAGCAACATTCATCACTTCCACCCTCATAAGCTGATTGAATAAACTGCGGGGCAAATTATCAAAGGTTGATTTAGAAAAGAAATTGACAACAAATGATTTGATCCAGGGAAACTGGGCCTAGAATAGTGGGTGTTTTTGGTTGGTTTTAACTGAGTATCTCCGGTAGGAATGTAAACTGTGTACAGTATATTTTAGATACCAGAACAAAATACCCAATTTGTATTTATTAATTTAGTTCTTCAAGTAATAATTAGAAGCCTTTGGTGCTAAAACAGATTCAGCAAAGAGAAAAGTTTGTTTAAAATTAAAATAGAATTTTTTTAATATTTCATGTGTTGCAACTATTTCAGGATATGATGTTGGGGTATTAGGATGCTAACATTTATATACGCAGTAGAAATTACCCCATCAAATACATGGAATAAATTTCCTTGCACAGTCTTTGTAATTAAAATTCTGAACCATGATTATTGGCATATTTCCAAAGACATAACTTAGATTTTGTGAACTGAGGAGTTGGCTTATCTCTCCTGACCGATTGTTTTAAGCACAAGCGTTTGAGTATTGTGGCTGCTAGGGTGTACAAATAAACAGGAGATTGTGAGGTAAGGCTTATCTAGAAGCTAGCACTGGTTATCATATCGTTGTCCCTTTTTCATTAGCAGCTCCGTGTGGAGAGTTAGCAGCCACTGATAACCTTTGTATATTGGTTCAATCAGACATTACTGCACTGACAGCAGCAGGCATCATTACCTGATCTGGGGGGGGGGCAAAGCAACAGTGGCCTTTAATGGGGAGGCAAAGATACTTGTGAATTCAAATAAAATCCACTGCTTTGTGAGGAGAAGGCCCAGATGTGGCATGTGCAGATCATTATTAATGGCAAATGATGTTATGCAAAAAAAGGTGATGACAGGAGAATGTGCTACGGTTTTGTACATTAAGATGAAGGAAATCTGCCCCGTTGATCGGACACAGCACTATCTTCATAGCAGGAGGATGCCGGCTTTTAGCTATTTGGCTTTAGCGGGCAATATCTGTCCGGTCGCTAGGATCACGGCTGTACAGCGCACACAGTCCCACAATGAAAAAAAAACCACGAGGGTTATTTCTAGGACAGATAATTGAACATTAATACTCGTTGACATTGTCGTTTGAATGATATGTCAACCTGACAGGGCCGATGAGCTTGCATCTGCTGATTGGCCGTGGACGAAAGCTATGTTTGTCAGCTCATGGCCAGAGCCTTCAGTACTACGGATGAGGCAGCCATTAATCACAAGCTGCCATCTTGGGCTGACACATCTTCTAAAAATGTACCATTTGCATGTTCCTGTGGTCTGGTGCTCTGCAAATACCAGGCATGACTGCAAAGCTTTCTCCTACAGTGGACTTTTATTTTATTAGTGCTAGAAATTGTGGAGGGGAAAAAAACACATAGCATTCTTGGAAAATTGAGACATGAAAGCAAGACATGCAGAAACAGAGGAAAGAATATAAAACTGTGAAAGAATGGGAGTATCTAAAGTGACCTCATTTAGATGCTGCATATTTAGTAAAACTGAACCTAAATTACTATTCAGCCTCTTAAATCATGTTGTAATTTAGCACTACCACAAGCATATATTTTACTAGCTAATTTGTAAATAGTACAACTCTTTCCAATAACTGTACGGAACAGCATTGCTTCAAAAAAATCCTCTGACTTTATATTTTTAATAGGCTGCAATATTTTGCAATTAAAAGGTTGTTTGTATTGTGATTTTTACATTTTAATTCTTTCTTTGCTGAGTCAATTCATACGCTGTTAGAACAAATTAACTTTTAGATTTCAAAAATGATATCCTCCCCCTAAATTATACAAGTGACATTTCTAGGGTTTAACATTATGGAAGGTTTTCTAAGCTGCGCACAGGCTCAGTTTGATCGTCAAGAAATCAAAAGTCAGTTCGTATTTCAAAATGAAACCCTCCACTATTCTCATCACGTGACGCCTTCAGTAATTCATTTATTATTGGTAATTGTCTATATCAGGTACTCGCTCATTTGTTTTTTGATGCTGAAAGTCTGTAATTGGATTGATTGCTCCTCTGTGTAAGAAGCTGTACAACTGGCAATGACATAATGAGATGGTATTAATCTAATATTATACAAATACCAGAATTGACTAATGTGCTAAACAGATTCTGAAGTATCCATTTGTGTTAAGCTGTGAATGTGATGCATCTGAGAAATAAGACTTAAAGATTTGGAATAATTCCTTCATTCCTAAATCGAAGTGCGAGAGTGTTTATGGTTTGACTCAGAGTAGGTTTACAAAAGAATGGCAAGAGTGTGCTTCTTTATTGCCAATTTTTGCCCCTGGCACTCCTCCCCCCCCCCCCGCCCCCCCCCCCCACATCTTCTCCTAAAGCTGTGGAGTCCTTCCTGAGGTACCATTCAGTGTCCTCTAGGACTTTGCCCAAGTGACTGGTATCCATGTGCGAGACTTGGCCGTGTGCGTCAAAGGGCTGTTTGATTGTGAATCCAATCAGCAAACATCCACACACGCGCACACGCCTCCAGCAGATGCCACTTGACTGAGCACAGAGAGAAATCGAGCCTAGGACCTTCCTGTTCTGTATGGTTCAGTCACTCAATGGCTAACCTCGCTGAGACATTGGGGGAGTCCTGGAATGGTCCCATTAATAAAGATTCAAAATACTGTGTTATTTCTCTGTGCAAACTAACAGCGGGCCTGAGATTACACAGACATTCTGCAGTGACACGACCATTGTTAACAACTGGGTATTTTAACACTTAATCACAGAATTAGTGTTGTTATCATTTTGCACTGCATATGGTGCTATATGAATATTTAAATTATTGATCAGTGTAGCTACTGGGTATTACTTACTGGTCAAGGTTGAGAATTTTTGCCAGAATTCCTTGAAAACCTCTCTCATCACCTCTAATATATTTTATATATGGATACATTTAACACGGTTTTGAAATCTTTTGACGGAACCCCTGTTCCTTTGGGCTTTTGCCAAACTGGTCTCTGGATCGGCAGCCAGGGCCACATGCCTTTACAATGGCACAAACAGATTAAATAACAAACAGGGTGCAACATCCTCAAGCCATCCTCAAATTCCCGTGACTCCATTGCTCCAAAGCAACCAAATGCAAAGCATAACTCAGGCGTATACTAAAATAAGAACATACACTACAACTCATGCGCAAAAAAAACCCCAGATTATAAGCTGTTCGGGTTCTTTTCACAACAATAACCCACACTTGTGCTAATATACCCTAAACATAATCTAGCAGCAGTGCAACAAAGATGCAATACCTCCAACTGCTCTTTGAAATTTAGCCTGTTTTCTTTGCTGTGATTCACATCTTAATTTTTGTGTACAGAAGCCAACTGCAATATTTCGACATGAGCAGTGAGACTGTAGTGCCTTTTTGGAAGTCACCTGCTTGTTTGTTCCAGCAGATTAGAGCATTGATCTGCGTAGCACCGCACTGAATGGAAAAAATCCTCTTAGAGAGATGCGTTTTACAAATACAGCTGACTGTGTAGCGTATGGCAAAGCCGACTGGTTACTTAGCTTTCCTATCACCGGGTAGCTGGAGCGTTGAGGTTTCCCAGTGATGCTGTTCTAATTTTAACGTACATGTTGGTTTGTGAAATTTTAGACACTTGGTTTAACAGGACCAATAAACGAAGACTAGCTGTGAGAGAATATCTAGCCACACAGATGCTGCTGCACTTTATGCTTTGATGTTGTTTCAAGAAAGCGCTTCGAATGCATAGGTTCCCTAATGATTACAGAATGTAAAGTAGGCTACAAAGGTTACAGATATGTTTTTATTTCACTTTGGTGTTAGTTTTAATCTACAATGCCTTTCATAATGCATGATGCAGTCTTTTATATACCTAGCCATTGGTCTGTTTTTTTTTTAAAACGAGATTGAGGTCTATAAGCTCAAAACCCTTGCTGATTCTGCTTTTTTTTTACCTGCTAACTGTGCCTTTATCCATGTCCCTACAGATATTATGTCCCTGCAGACTCCTGGCAGCCTGCTTCCAGCTGTGGCAGGCATGGTGCAGTGAATTGCTTTGAATGTTCTTTACTCAAATAGGCAGTAATTACAAGCTTAAAGAGGTTTAGTGGTCCAGTAAACTACATAATCACCCCTGAATTAGCCCAAGCTCATCAGTTGCAGTCCAGCAAGTTCCAACCAGTGGTCTCATGTGGTCCTTATCGCACAACAACCTGAGCAGCAGGTGTGGAGCAAAGAGCACCCCTTAATACAGCCGTCTGAGTGGGGGGGACAATGATCCGTAATGGAATGTGGTTACAGCGCTACGGTGGCTTAATGGAGAACTTAACATGGATAAACATGCGCAAAGCTCCAAGTGTCGCCAGTTGTGTACTGTGGCTGCTACTCTCTTCAGTAAACACTGAATTTCTTTCTTCCTATAGCTATTTGGGGTTACCTGCAGTGTTTCTGCCAGAGCCTAGAGAAATGACAGCAGAGCATTTGAATATATATCTTGACAGCTCTAAATCAGTGCAAGCGGAGAGGAACCTCAGCCTTGGGTTAGAGTAGGTATCACCCAGTCCTAATGTCGGCATGAGCATCAGCACAATAATGACTTCAGTAATTTGTACTAATTCTGAATAACAGCCCCAGCTGTTCTTAGTCTGAGCCTCAGGCCTCCAGAACCTGAACTGTGGAGGTTCCTGATCGAGCGCCTTCTCCTCAGTTTACACTTTTATAAAAATGTTCTGTAAGCATCTTACATCGTTCCTAAAGCAGGGGTAAGATTTTGTTATATTTGTGATGTTCCTAAATAACACGGTGGTTTTAGTGCCCTGCGGAAAAGAAAAAAAACATTGGTTTTAAGTTTTCTGTGCTACCCTGGTGTGGAGGGAGAGGGAGAGGGGGAGGGGTGAGGACTGGAGAATTAACATTAATAATCATGTGTCAGGCACCAGTCATTGTATTTTATTATTTCTTAAGTTTTACGCAGGATCTACAGCATTAATAAGACCACCTTGGTGATGGCATAATGAGAGTGGTGTGCTGTGACTGCTTCATTTTCACAGTAAATGAACCGCTCCACAATCGCCCTCTCCCTGAGGGGACAAGGACCCTGAATGACATTTGTGCCATTTGCTACAATCTCAGCATTTTCTTAATGAGGGAGCAGGGAGGGGGGGCAAGTGTGAGAAAAAGGCGGTGGGGTAGTGGTGGTGAGGGGGGGCCGGGCGTAATGTCTGTATTATCTATTGAGCAGAGGTGTGACTGTTGTATCAAAGAAAAGCCTTACTGAATAAAAGTCATTTTCACCATGGCATGAGATTGCTATTAACACGTACAGTAACACTGATGCTAACAACAATAGTAAAACATTGCTGTTTTTTAAGTGTCGATATTATGAAACAGAAGTCCTTTATCAACAAAAAAAGAGATGGTAACATGTACACCAAAAATAATTGAAGAATATTATAGCTCAACTCAATCCACCAAATGTTTTTTTTATTCTGACACTAGGCTAGAAATTACTATTGGCAATATTAGTGAATTAATGTTTAATGCTTATGTATGACATTCCTCTACTATTTAATGGAGGAATGTCGTACAAATACGTTAAGTGTCCATCCGCTCGTATCGCCAATAGTCTATTCTAGTCTCATACATAAAACCACCTTTACTTCAAGATGAT
Organism: Heptranchias perlo; assembly: GCF_035084215.1. Classification (NCBI taxonomy): domain Eukaryota; kingdom Metazoa; phylum Chordata; class Chondrichthyes; order Hexanchiformes; family Hexanchidae; genus Heptranchias; species Heptranchias perlo. The sequence continues at coordinate 88,869,662 of NC_090332.1, read as the reverse complement.
TGTTCAGCACAAATTGATAAATTTAATACCTTACTACAGTGGTCAGACCAGGTGACCAGTCACCAAGCTCTGTATTTTTCTGCTGGTTTTGACAATGAACACTTTCATTTGTATTTATAACATGGGTCTTAAAACAAACCTTCCTACCCCCAAATTGCAGAAAACATGACTGCCTCACAAAGTGTAGGAAGCCAGTGCCCCCCATATACTGATTGTAAATGAAAGTAGCCCTCCCATTTAAATAGAAAGGTTTCCAGCAGGAAACTTTGGAAATGCTAACAAGCACCTTGGCTTCTGCTATAACCTCAAGCTGTGCCTTTGCTGGACACCACAGCTCTTCACTCTCACTACTTGTAAAGTGCAAATGCGAGGCACAGAGCGGATCTTTGATCACATTCAGTGGGGAAGAAACAAAAGTCACTTTTAACATTACTGAACAATCCATGCATGCTGAGCACTAAACAGGTTCTTTAGATGTAATGAAAATCTGTAAAACGTTTTTTTTTTCGCAGGGAGGATCTATCTAGCCATTGCATTCCAGAGTTTAGCTCAAGGTCAGCCTATATTAGTGCATTAGGCTGAATTGTGGAGGAGGAGGGCTGGAGGAAAAGGGATGAAAGAACTTCCGAAATTGTTCTCCAACATATTTAGTTGAGCAACAGAATGCTGTCCTGATAAGGGTCAGATTGGAGAGCTGCCATGTTGCCTCCTACTTCTTAAGCACTCAAAGTGCCTGTTCCCAAAACATTTTACAACATCGGTCTTTTTTTTCTCTTTCCCTCGCTCTCACTTGCACTCTTTTGTTTTGTACAAGTCCTTGAGAGTGGTTTGCACCCAGTGCCACCTGGCTGTAGTTATTCAGCAAACGTTGGTATTAGAGCCAGCAATGGCGAGTAAAATTACAGATTGCAGGCCTTCGCTGGGGGAAAGCACAGCCTCCCATTATCTCAACGGCTGGTTCTGCACAGGATTATTTTCAAATTTTCTGCAGCCATTTCATTGTGCTGTCATAGTGAGCAGGCCTGCGAGGGAGGGAATGTTATTGATACTTGGTTACAAGCAAAGATAAGATATAGAGAGTGTATCACTGTCTTGGCATCCACATTTTGCAGACTGTGGTGGAAAATTTGATGAAAGGAGTACATTTGGACAAGGAGTATCATTAAGATAGGAGGGCTGGAAATTTTCCATTGGTACTTAGCTGTCTTTGTTTCCCATCATTACTGGTCTGGGGGAAGCACTTGGTCTCTCGTTATTCACCAAAGGACATTTCAAAAATAGCAATGTAGCGTGACAATGTATCGTGGAAACTTTCAAAAAGTAAAGCAGTTTGAGGATTAAAAGCATTATTTTGGTACCATATAAATTTATCCTGACCTTTGTGAATCCTAGATGGAAACTTTTTGATTTTACTTTTGGGAGCGTAGATTGTTAATTACGCTGCGCTAATGCTGCAGCCCCGTACTCCATATTGAACACAATGCACACAAGCGCAGAAGTATTTGTAAGTAATTTTATAATGTTCTACTTGCCAGATTGCCAGAAGTGAGTTACTTTGGAGTATTGGTGTGTCAAAAAGCAACGCACGTCTCACTCTGTCTCTGATATTTCTCTGCTTCATTCTCGTCTCTCCTACCTTTGATCTTATGGGATATCTTGCAACTCTTTCCTTCTTCCCGACTCCTAATGATTTTTAAAGGTGTATTTCTAGGGGTTTCAATTAAAACGATGTAAGCTCTCAAATGGGAATCTCATTTGTTGAGTTGGCCCTCATTTCATTGGCATTTAAAGAAAAATACTCTATTGAACTATTACATACAAACTGCAGAGAGGGAAAAATAAGTCTGTTGTAAGTTAGGATTAAAATATTATTTTCAAGTTGGTTCTCCATTGAGGGACGAACATGTTTAAATTGGTCCTCATTTCCTATTTTATGGCTCTCATGTAGACCACTTATTTGAACTTCTGTGTGTTTTGTTTAAGTTTTAGGATCAATTTCTCCAGCTAAAGTTTGTGTTTCAGTTTTGGAGAGTGAAAGTTTATTCAGGCGATAAAAGAAATATCCTACTTGCTAAGCCACAAATAACTTAAACGATGGCTAGCCCTGATTGCAGGTTATATGTTTGTTGAGGGACATTAAAGCTTAATTGCTGTCAAGTTTTCGAGCAACTAAAAACGAAGAGCTTATTTAAGTTGGAGGACAGTAGTATCTTCTGGTGGAGCTCCTTGTACTCGGCCATGTTCTGTGCTAACTGGAAATCCTGTAGGCAAGCCTTTCCCTGTCCTCTCCACCATAATGACCCATCGAGCTCCAATTTTCACTGTCTGTCCACCAAACTGCAAAAACATTTCCTGTTACATAGATCCTCTCCAACTTGCACTCGTAGTTCAAATACACAACATTATTACATGTCAAAACACTTTACAAAAGCCTTGTATTTTGCATATTTTCAGAGTGCATTCAGAAATGTCATTAGTCTTTGTTTCCATGTGAGCTTCTGCCAGCATTAACCCCATTTCTCATATCCCGTCACAAGGTATATAGAACACCACAGACGGTGTTCACTGTTAATGTCATGGTGATGTGACATAGGAGCATTGGACGTGCAGGCCAATCTCTGACGTGACTGAATTCCCAATCTCGACCATATTGCAGTTGGTAGGCACTGCAGGGAGGGAAGCTGCCTTCGCGTGGTGGGGTTTGGAGGCTCATCCATCCTTGGGCCACTGCTGTGTCTCTTTGTGGTCAGTTCATATCAGCATTGCCAGAGGCCTGAGGGCATATCTCATAACCTGGGGATGAGGGGGGCTGGGCAAGACAATAGAGAAATTCCATACCCTCGGAATTTTTCTTTAAAAACCTAAACATACGCCATCTCAAATTCCAGCTTGTGTTATTAACTGAAAAGTGGATGGCTCTTCTGTTCCCTGCGTATACTCCCTACATAGCTGGTGAGGTTCAGCACTTTTGACACGAAAATCAAAAGACCATCTTCATATTTTCATAATGATATTTAATCATTAAATTGTTGTCCCAGTTCTTCTCCAGTCTCAGTTTGCCTGGACACCACGCAGAGCTTTGCCAAGTGTTGGAGAATGATGATGAACTAAAAGGGGCGGTGTTAAATATTCAAGAAGTTGGTAGAGAATGGCTGATCCCACTCTCACCAGACTGTAGCACATTCACATCCTCTCACTTACATAAAAACCAGGATCGGTATCCAAAATATCAGACGTCATCAGTAGCTGGTGTATTAAGCTGCACAGCAATTCATAACATGGCAATCATTAGTTTATTGGTACCGTAACATTTTCAGCTCCCCTCGCAAACCCTAAACTTTCTTGCTATGCGTGCGATAAGTTATGAACCTAAGTCCCAGCAGGTGTGTGACGAGAGGTAAAGCTGCTTGTTCTACTGCAGGTAAATGACGTGTTGCCCAGGATCTGCACAGTTGATAGACACTTGTTATAGTGCACGTTGATCCAAGAATGAGCAGCACCCAGGTGCAGTGACAGTGGGGCACATACAAAGTGCTCCCACTCCCACAGCAGCACATTTTTAATGTTGGGAGAGTGAGGGCACTTTTAAAATGCAGCTTCACGCCAGTATAGTGTTATGGTGTACCTGACGTAAAGTTCAAGTGGTGTGAGCACCCTCCTGGCTTTAGTGCCAGTCACATTGCTACTTTTGACATCGCCACAGTGCAGAAATCTTTTCTCATTGCTGTGAACGCGACAGTATTCTGCAGACTGTAAATATGCCTTTTAACATTAGATTCATTGGAGCCAGCATAACATTTTCGCCAGCAATGCACATCCACCTGATGCGATGGATTGGACGTGTGCCTCTCTCTATTTTGTTCCTACCTATTATATTTTCCTGGTTATCCAGGATTCTCATCTAGACAACAACAACAACAACTTGCATTTATATAGCGCCAGTGGTAAACCATCCCAAGGTGCTTCACAGGACAGGTAACCAAAAGCTTGGTCAAAGAGGTAGGTTTTAAGGAGTGGCTTAAAGGAGGAGAGAGAGGTAGAGAGGCAGAGAGGTTTAGGGAGGGAATTCCAGAGCTTAGGGCCCAGGCAGCTGAAGGCATGGCCGCCAATGGTGGAGCGAATAAAATCGTGGATACGCAAGAGGCCGGAATTGGAGGAGCGCAGAGATCTCGGAGGGTTGTAGGGCTGGAGGAGGTTACAGAGATAGGGAGAGGCGAGGCCATGGAGGGATTTGAACACAAGGATGAGAACTGTAGGACTGGGGGAGGTTACAGAGATAGAGAGGGGTGAGGCCATGGAGGGATTTGAACACAAGGATGAGAACTGTAGGACTGGGGGAGGTTACAGAGATAGGGAGGGGCGAGGCCATGGAGGGATTTGAACAAAAGGATGAGAACTAACTAAGTTGGTCAATTTTCTCTTGACGTACATGTAATGGGATCGGTTCTGAAAAGGGGCCACTCAGGCTTCCCCCACATAATCGCTATTTGATGACTTTTTACTGGTCCTCCAGGTGTTAAAGCAGATTAAATAGAGAGCACTCCCAACAGGACCACGACATTACTACAGCATCTCTACATTGTCCCAATCGTTAATTTGTATTGTAAGATCTGAAGTTAATTTTATTTGCTCTCCTAATGCATTGCAGCTATCCCAGTGGTCTGTGGCCTATCCGTTCTCGAATTCCCACTCGAATCGATTGTTTGCAAATAATTAAGCTTTTAAGAGATAGTGGTTTGAAGCTAAGGTGCACAAGAAATTAGAGGTCCGAATTATTGCACAAGGCAAAATTTACCCTGATAGCCTGAGATGACTATGGAGATTAAAGTATATTTGACTACAGATATCTTTCCAAAATATTTAGGTAGTAACTGCTGCATAACGGGGACCGTGAGAGATGGCGGGGGGGGGGATAAAACATCAAGGACGAGAGTCAACAGCAGTGTTGGATCCACAAGGCAAGAGTTTAAACTAGCTACCTACCAAATTTAAGAATGAATTCTTTATTGTCCAGCAGCATCAGCAGCTTTGAAAGCTGTCCCTTTGCTTATCTCCGAGTGATGATGTGATATCTGCCAGAGCCTATGGTGCAAGCCTCGCTCTGCTCGTGGGTGGGAAAGAAACATTAAATGGAATGTTTGTATAGTAGCCCTGGCCTGTGGCAAGTTGGTTCATTGTGAAGTCATGGGTTTCTATATATCAAGGACTGTAATTCATTCATTTCTTCTAATTTGCCTGACAAGAATTCACTTTCAGAGACCTTTTATGCCCTATCAATTTTTTTTTCCAAGAAATGGTGTATTTCTTTTCTCCTTGATATTTTGCTTTGGGGCTAGCTGCGTGAAGTCATGGTTTTCATGTGATTAGAGCAATTATTTTTTTTCTAAATTCAAAAGTCATACTGGCAGGCAACAGGGACCAGCATTAAAAAAAAAATCAGCTGATCTAGGGAGCATTAAGGCCCAAGAATTCATGTTTCCCCACATTTTTGTTGTTATTTTTAGCGCGGGCATGTTATTCTGGCATTTAATTTAATTCTAACAGTCGACCAATCCTGCACTTTTAAAAAGCAACACCAAATACTTTCCATTTCACGACGGAGACAGAATTCTTGAATCCTAATAGCTGGAGGCAGTGTATCAATTATAGTTTAGCACATCAAATTAGACTCAGTTTATAGCAATTACCTAAAAATCAAATCACATGAAAAGTAACAGATTTGTGAACAATTATTAAATAATAAACAAGGAGGATTTATCTACTTTTTTTGTTCCATAAGAAAAAAGGCAGCAAATTAATTTTGAAGGTTTTAGAATAAAGAGTTAAGTCCCAAAAAAGCAGATTTTGGGCAGGCTGTTATTTAGGATTTGACCTGCTAATTATTTTCAGTGTTCCACTGAACTGGTATGGATCATAACTACACATTGCATTCATTGCATATCTCAATACCTTTTTAAAGTACAATTTGATTTTAAAAAAATACAAATTTGATAAAAAAGGAAACAATAATTTCCCTAAAAGACTTTGAGCAGTTCTCGGACTCCCAACATATATTTAGAAGTAATGTCAACTAGTGACAATTTGAGAGTCATACCCTTTGAGAACTGGCATTGGGTTCGGTGGTTTATCTGGACAACATAACAGTGGTTTCATCTGCATTCACTTCAGACCCATCTTTGAAAGATAAAAAGCATAATGAGTAACCTAAAGCTGAATTGCTTGTGCTCTTTTGGCACTACTTTAAGTTGAGTACTATATGTAGTTTAATTTTAATGCTGCCATTATAGTGATAATGTTAGCAGTGTAAAAGGTTTTACAGTGTTAGACCACAGGGCAGCTTCTGCTAACACAGCGAGGGGTGACTGCTTAGCCATTTAATGAAGACTGTGGCTGCCAGTTGGCACTATAAAAGTGTTTACTGTGTTGATCTGGAATTCTTTAAAAACAATTGCAGAAAACATAAATAAACAGATTTTTTTTTTACACAGAAGATGCCCCTTTAGTCTGGCCTATTTAGACTGTAATTCAAAACGATTATAAAGGAAATCTTCGGTATACATAAGCCATTCTATTTTATACACTTCAGCTTTCTTGGGAAAGACCCTGATAGAGTTCCAATAAACACAATGTTGTTTTTACAAGTAACAGGAAACTCCCAGAATCCTGCAATCTGTAGTTACATGAGGTAATGGAAATGAGAAGAATACACCACAGGAACTGATTGTTATATCTAACCATTTACTGAAGAAACGAGTGAAAATACACTAAACTTTCTTTAAAATGCTGTCTTTGAGAGCCTAGCGATAAAGAGGTGTGCATTGGATGGAGTTATTATATGATTTCTATGTTGGAGAAGAAATGATATACAAAGCATTTTATATCAGAGGTCATGGTATATCAGAGAGTATTCTAATGGAGGGATGGCATAATATATTGTATGTACCATTGTCACTTAGCGTATTTAGTGTATTGTACCAATATACCGTATGATGCATCACGCTTAAGTTAAAGAAAGAAAAAAACATGCATTTCTATAGCGCCTTTCACATTCTCAAGACATCCTAAAGCATTTTACAGTCAATTAAATACTTTTGAAATGTAGTCACTGTTTTACTTTAGCCAATTTGTGCACAGCAAAGTCCCACAAACAGCAATGTGATAAATGACCAGCAAATCTGTTTTAGTGGTGTTAGTTAAGGGATAAATGTTGTCCAAGATACTGGGAGAATTCCTCTGATCTTTAAATAGTGCCATGGGTTCTTTTACATCCACCTGAGAGGGCAGACAGGTGTCTAATCTGAAAGACCGCACCTCCAACAGTGTAGCACTCCCTCAGTGTTGCACTGAAGTGTCAGCCTAGATTATGTGCTCAAGTCTGTGGAGTGGCATAAATACTGCCACTGATCCAAGCTTGAGACTTAAATTAGTATGTTGTTCTGATACTCTTCTTGTGTGCTGCTCATCACCTCAAATTGCTCCATTCACTATCAGCACCATCAGTGACAGACTTTTAACCACCACTATTTTGCCTTAGTGCTGTGTAGCTCTTTCAAACTTGACAAAATCTGCAACTCTGCTGTTGAATTTGGAATTCAGATGGGCTGAGTATAAACCATCCGCCCACCACTACACTTAACTGAGTTCGAGTGACAGTACAGGTTATGCCTTGGGTATGTCTTTGTATCTTTGTGAGATTCGCAAGTAACTGAAGGGAATGCTAAGTAGGGAACGATTCTCAAGGTAAAACAAAATAAATACGAGTTTCACTCATCAATGAACGCTCGTGGCTCTGCATGCATTGTCTTCTAAAGCTACTGTTATACTAACATTTCCACTTTACATCAATGCAAATTAAGCAGTGTGATGTAGGAATCAGAGTGGTGATGTGACTCCCTCGTGCACAGTGTGTAGTATAACTCGGGACCAGTGCGAAGCTGCTTTTGAACAGCGTCCAGGCAGCACGTGGATACTTTATCGTCTTAAGCAGAATCTTTTTAATGCGATGAGAGTGTGGACTTCCCGCTTGCACTCTCAAAACATTAAAAATTGATCAGGCAGGGAGTAGAGCTCTATGCATGCATGAAGGCACACATCCTAGGACTCTTCCCCGCTGAGCTCAGCGCCGAGACCCAGCATCGTGCAGCCCGTAGTATAACTTTGGTCTACGGGATATGCAATCCATTCCGCACCTACCAATCTCAGGCTGGAGGTGCAATTTGACAGCAGCCTTATGTTCCCCAGTTCTAGTAGCTTAGAAGCTATGAAAATGATCATATCAATTATTCAAGTCAAAGTAAGTAATGTGCAGCAGGATTGCTTTTTGAATGTTGTTTTAGTGTTCCGAGAATTTAATGTGTTTTTACTATCGAACTGCTTTTTCTCTTCTGAAGTAAGGTGGAAAGCTCTGTTGTTTTTACTATTAGATTTATAATAAAGTAGCACCAAGATTGTTCTACACTTCAAATCAGATTCAATGCATAGAATCATAGAATGGCTACAGCACGGAAGGAGGCCATTTGGCCCATCGAGTCTGTGCCGGCTCTCTGCAAGAGCGATCCAGCTAGTCCCACTCCCCCGCCCTTTCCCTGTAACCTTGCAAATTTTTTCCCTTCAAATTCTTCTCAGGTAACTAACTCTGATGTATGAGCAATGGTCAGTATTGCATTAGATAGTATTCAAAGCTCTTCGTCTGTTCTGGTTTTAATATATGAAATTACGGCCGATTTCATATTATTTGAAAACTTTTAGAATGGTGTCATCAGATAATTCCAATTACTGGACTGCAGATTCCAGCAAAGTTTGGTGGTTGTTTTCAAAATTAGAATTTTATAATATCTCACACCCAAAGGAAAAATGGGAAGCTGGCACTAATTAATTTTTATGGTCTTCTGTCAAATTGCCTGTCTAGTGTTCTAATAAACTTGAGTGAGCAGGTACAGCAAGCATCTTAATTAATGTAGCTGTTTCTACACTTCACTTAACTTTATAATTGGCATCCCATTTGCTGCCATTAATTAGATGATTTCAGATCCCACTAATGCTTATGAGAGTACCGCACCTCAGCTTACTTACATTAATTAATGAACGTATTCCGACTTAATAGGCTCAATTTTAAAATGAAAGTTCGGGTGTGCTGGGGGCGTTGGTTGGGGGGGGGCGGTGGGGGCAAAGAAAATCATGATTTTTTGAAGCGGACAGGATTCCCGGCTCCAACCCGCTGAAGAATGCACACGGCCCAGGGTCATCTGGGCGCGTGCCGTTCCCAAACACTGAAGTCCCACCAGCAATTAAAGCTGGCGGGACGATATTTAAAGGAGCAAATGTACCATCGAGGTACTTAAGGTATTTTATTTTTCGTGAACTGGGCAGTTAAAAAGATTTTAACCTCGCCTGGGCGGCTTTCCCCCCCCGGCTTCCGATTCACGCCTGGTGAAACTTTACAAGCATCGTCACCTGCAGCTCCTCCCTCCGATGTCCGATGTCACCTGAACCCCCCTCCCCCGATGTCCGATGTCTCCCCCCCCCCCGACCTTTGTCTCCCCCCTCCCCCAATCTCTCTCACAACGGCCGATGAGGTCTTTCTCTCTCTTTCTCCCCCCCCCCCCACGCCCCCAGTCTTTGGATGTGCATCTCCTGTCGGCAACCATCCTGTCAATCAGGCTGGCTGCCGGGCACGAAACCCGGAAGAGACTTTAATTGTCCTCTGTGGTCGCAACCCGCCTACTTCCCTTCCGGGTTTGGCGCCCGCAAATCACCCCCCCCACTCTTCCCACCGGCATATTAAAATTGTGTCCAATGTATTTCCACAGTGCTTTTAAGTACTTTTACCTGATTGTGTTGTCCTAACTGTGCCTCTTTGATTTGGTATCTTTCAGCACCCTTACCCTTCAGAAGAACAGAAGAAACAACTAGCTCAAGACACAGGGCTTACTATTCTACAAGTGAACAACTGGTACGTAATTTGTCTTTGTTTACATACAGACACCACTGCAGCCTCTGGCAAATTACAGCTAATGATCTGCATTAAGACAACACACCTCTCTGCTGTTTGTGTTCTCTTGAAATCGCTCAAAATAAAAGGTGTTCCCTGTAGATAATCCAGTGATTATGTTATTTTATGGTTTGATATTTTTCCCTCTTAATCCATGTGCATAGCTTAAATTTGATTACATTTTATTAAAGACATTTATAATGAAGTAATTAGATTGAGTCTCCCTATCAATAACTGCAAAGAAAAATGACAAACAGATCTAACTTTGTAAGAACCTTCTTCTGTTCTGTTGAGCAGGAGACATAGTGTACAGATATATAATTCTGTTTAAATATTGAATGCCAATGACATCATCGGGGAAATGGCTTGGAGCAGTCACTGATGCTGGAACTCGACATGTGTGAGAGAACTGAATTAACATCAGTAGATACAGTCATTAACCCAGGGTGCTTTAGTGTTCTTGTCATTTCAACTGTGTGTTAATTTGGCTCCCTCACGCTCTCAGGTTCAGTAACTGCTGCAGGCTAATTCCCAGACCATGTGATCAAGACTCCGAGTTTAAACAGAAATATGCAAACAAAAATACAGAAAACAAAAAGATATGACAATTAGTTCTCAGCTTTTTGTAACCCATCTTTAAAAAAAAAGCGAGATGCACTCTTTAAATTTAAAATGTCACTGTTACCTTTTAAATGTTGGGTTTAACAAGGTTTAAACTGGCCATCAAACAATTGCAGTAGTTTAGCTAATTTACATAGGAAAGAAGTTGCAAAACACTTTATAGTTCAAAAAGCAACCTTGTCATTAACTCTATTTCCACCACATCCGTTGTTATATCTGTTCCAATTATCTGACTGAATTACACTTTTAAAGTGTAGAGGTTGGGGGAGTTACCGTTTTGGATGCAATTGGGAAATTGCACCAAAAATGTGCTTGAAATAGCGGTGGAAAGGTTACAGTTCAAGTTTCCGCTAAAATTCATTTGCATAATCACAAACGTAAAATCTCCCATGAACCAGTGCAAACGTGTAGCGTAATAGAATGTAATTGTTTCTTTTTTCTTCCATTAAAAAGCATTCCTTGATGTATTTAGGGGCGGTGACCTGGGGCAGATTTATTAATACAGCTGAAAATGGGTTTATCACCAAAAATAAACATTTTTAATAAGGGCGTCCTGTCCTCCGCCTGTGAGTAACCTGATTTAAAATCACTGAAAATGACTTAAGTAAACTATACTGAACCATTTAAGAGTTTCATTGGTGTACACTGGTCAGTTTCTTAGTAAATTAAATGTTTTTTGATATGAAAACTGCCGACTAGCGCCTGTGCCCCTAAGAGAACGAGCTCAGTTTGAAGAGCCTTCCCGAACCAGCGCAATCGGGGAAATCTCTCAATATCGACCTGGGGGGGGGTGGGGGGGGGGAGGGAGGGGGCGTAGCCAGTTTTGTGGGCGGGGCCTGATTCAGGCGAATCTTAAACCAGCGTAAAAGATCGTGGAAAACACGAACGTAAGTGATTTTGGGCATAACCTACCTACGTTTAAAATCCCCCCGATCTTTTGCGATGGTTCGGTCGATTCCGCCCAGATTGTGCCGATATTACTGTCGGAAACGAGCGGAAACTCGACCCCCGTGTATTTTCCTTAACCCCCCACATCCCAATTCTTTCCCCTCTTTTCCTGAAGCCACTAACTCTTGCTGGGACATTGTTCTATGGTTACCAGCTGTCCCTCTGCCTCTGGTCCCATGACCTAGTGTGGAGGGAGCTGCAGCTCAGCCCACTCTCACCCAGTGTCCACACATGGTCACTTCCCAACAATTAGGGATGGGAATTTGGGCTGACTACCCCTCCCCCCCCCCATTCTAGCCTAGGGATCCACAGGCCTGCAGCTATTGCCTTGGCTGAGACTAGATACCTCAGTATAAACTAGAATTGAACCTGGGATTTTCTGGTTTATGTGATTCAACCTCATGGTCTGTATGTCTTGATTCTACATCAGAGAGCGTCTTTACCTACGGGACCATCAGGGGAACCACACTGCACATGTTTTAGATACGCTGATATATAAAGCTGATTTTATACTGTTAAAAAAAGGAAGAACTTGCATTTATAAATCGTCTTTCACAACATCCCAACTTTACAACCAACAAAGTACTCTTTGAAGTGTTGTCACTGTTGGGGCCTCGGTTTAACATCTCATGTGAAAGAGGGCACCTCTGACAGTGCAGCACTCCCTCAGTACTGCACTGAAGTGTCAGCCTAGCATATGTGCTCAAGTCTGTGGATTGGGGCTTGAACCTATGACCTTCTGGCTCAGAGGCGAGAGCACTACCACTGAACCAAGAATGACACCTACTATTCTTTCCATTTGGATTCTGGTAGCTCCAATCCTGGTACTTATGCAGTTAAATCCATTATCCATAGCCTGGTAGCAGACTCAGGAGTTCAAATTGGCTGCCATGTTTGCCTGCATAACACCAGTGACTACACTTCAAAAGTAATTAATTGGCTGTGAAGTGCTTTAAGATGTCCTGAGGATGCAAAAGGTGCTATATAAATGCAAGTTCTTTCTTTCTCTTTATTCAAGACTGGATCACGTTCTCCTTCAATCTTCTTCTCCCCCCAATGTAAACAAGCTCAGATCTATGTTTTTTTCCTCATAACTAAGACCGCAGCAATACTGCCACTTCCACATCAATACAAAGCAGTTTCATCCACACAAAAGTGTCAGGGTAACTCAGAAGACAGGTTCCAATCTGATTCCTGAATGTGTTAAAGTCAAGTGATGTGAGACCACTTTAAGGAGACCATCTCACACACTGCGGCTTCACACTGGACTCTAACCCGGTTCAAACTGGGTTTAGAAAGTATTAGAGCTCCTGGTCACTTTATAAATGGAGTGTTGCATCTTTTTAATATTATGAGAAACCAAATGCTGCCACTCAATTTTTCGCTAACATTAAAAACATAACCGCCACAGCGCAGCTCTGCGCGCGAGTGTGCAAAGCTCCCTCTAGATAGGCAGATGGTGAAATCCAGCTGTAGTGTAACTCTGGTCTTCCTCGCTGTGCTTCGTAATCTAGTGTAACTTCACCCTTATAGTCCGAAGGGGTCCAGAACAGAGCAGCTCAGTCACTATATCCAAAACATGAGCTTTTACCATTTATCACCGCCTATTACTCTGTACGATCTGTATGCAGTTTGATGACGTTGAGCATTTTCTGCACTAATAATATTGGGACAACTGGTCTATAATTTCCAGGTTCATTTCTAATCTTCACGTCAGGACATTTTCACGTCCCACATCAGTCATCCTTCTGGTCTTTCAGGTTGAAAACCACTGCCAAATTCCAGGCAGTGCTTTGGGAATTGATCGAAGGCTGCCCAGCTCACTTCAGTTAGGATTCATTAGAGAGCAGAGACTTTCAGATCACGTGTGTAGCCCAGGATTCAAACCCATGTTCCATACGAGAAAGAGTAGTGTTCTAATAGCCTAGATCCCCTACTCCTGTTAAGTGAGGCTCATTTAATGTACTTATCATTCTATTTGCACTTAGTTAACCTTAACATAAATGTTCTGGAATATTCTTATCATAGAATGATACAGCACAGAAGGAGGCCATTCGGCCCATCATGTCTGTGCCGGCTCTTTGAAAGAGCTATCCAATTAGTCCCTTTCCCCATAGCCCTGCAAATTTACCCCTTCATGTATTTATCCAATTCGCTTTTGGCAGTGCATTCCAGGTCATAACAACTTGCTGCGTAAAAAAATTTCTCCTCATCTCACCTCTGGTTCTTTTGCCAATCACCTTGTGTCCTCTGGTTACCGATCCTCCTGCCCCTGAAAACAGTTTCTCCTTATTTACTCTATCAAAACCCCTCATAATTTTGAACACCTCTATTAAATCTCCCCTTAACCTTCTCTGCTCTAAGGAGAACAACCCCAGCTTCTCCAGTCTCTCCACATAACTGAAGTCCTGCATCCCTGGTACCATATGGATGGTTCTTCTATTTTTTTGTTACTTGCCTTCAGATTGACATTGGTGCAATCCACATTGTCGCATTGCACTGACAGCCACCTGTTCAATACTCGACCATGGCGTATTTTTTCCATTCATCCCCAACAGATAAAACGATCCTTTCAGTTCAAAACGTAGAGCAATGCAATAAAACCTTGTAACAAGGCATGATTTGTTGCTTTATGTCAGCAGAATGTAAATCAAACTTCATATACTTGCAGCACTGAAATTTTGCTGGGTATCGAAATTCAATAGCCATTAAAACTAACTGTATCTAATTAATTGTCTAAATATTTTAGATGGATGTTTGTAGTAGGAAATTCTACTCTCTTTGATGTGAAAAAGCAGAAAATAGCCAGAACCAGCTCACAATGTTCTAGGGGGTTGCCAGTTAGCAGATAAAAGTATTTGTTCCTTCAATGAGTGTCAGAGATTAATATTTTACGGCTCTGATTACAACCATAATCCATTTTAGTGATTAAATTGGGCTTCAGTGTTGACATCACCTGCATTAACAGACCCAGTTCACTTAGAGAGGGAGGGAGGAAGCCTATGGGAGAGATTTGTGATATTATTAAACCCCATTAAAGAAAATGTAATTTCTGTCACTATAATCCCTGTATTGTTCAATTTCAGTACCAGAGAGATAACTAGCTACTTACAATATATTTGCCTTTGGAGGTTTAATTTACAAAGTGCACTATCTGACAGACACAGGCAGACTAACATGAGTGAAGCATGTAAGGGTTATCAATTTCTGTGACCTAACAGCAACCCTGGGCAATCGATTTCTGCAGCTGTGGAGGTGGGGAGGTGCGGGGGGGGCAGGGGATAATGGGATAGCACGTTCACAAGCAACCTATGGGGAAGGAGCGCTCATGGTGCTTTGCAGGCCATTGCAGTTTGAGTACGCATAATATCATCCTAACAGAATACTTCCTTTCTGGCCACAGGATTGCAACTCTAAGCTGGGGGGAGGTGGTACACGTAACCAGACTGAATTCTAATAAGTGAGTCTGGGTGTCAATATTACTGATACAACTTTCATTATACCTTGAACCATCCACAGAGGCATTGAAAATATTCGAGTGATGTAACTCCTTCCTATAAAATCTAACCATATATTTATGTCTTGAGTTTTAAGCAAGGCATGAATATATGGTTATAATTAAAAGGAAGGAGTTACATCATGTTTAAGCTCAATATTGGACTTGTACTTATATAGATAATTAGTTTGAAGAACTGGTCAATCAAACTGTCGATTCACTGTTACGTTACATGGGGAGGTATATTATTGTTATTTAATTACACTTAAATATATATAATTGGTATATTTATAATATGTAATAAATAACTTGTTTTTCTTTTCTGCTTTATGAGAATCCATTGGGCCTGTGCGAGGCGCCATGTTTCGGTTGACTTGTGAAGTAGTTGTCTGGTCAGAATATTCTCTCGCCATTGATAATTCTCTTACAAAACTGGTTAACAACTTGTCATTTGTTGGAGGAGTACCGCTATACTCTTTCAAGGGTACAATCAATCAGCTCTGACTATACATAACTTGAGTTTGAAAGTACAGCTTTCAGCCAATGCAAATGTTGTATTTTGAAACCATGCGCAAGAAGGTTTAATTGGAGCCTTCGTAAGGGTTTCTCTGGTGCAGCAATATAAATAAAAGTCACTAAAAGGGAAAGAAATGAATATTTGAAATAAGTGTCTGGATATTGGGGTATATTGGTAAAATTCTCTGTCCAACTGCCTAAAATGCAGTTTCGCATCTCCACGTTTTATTCTCTGAAATTTGTTAAGGCACATGCACATTTTTGTATTATTAATGACAAGTTGCTGTAAATCTGTGTTGCAGAGATTAAATAAAAATGCTGAAGGGCAGACTGGGTGCAGATCAGTCATAAATTATTGGCAGAAACACAGCATGTGGGAATACATGAAATGCAAATAAAAACATAAATGCTTGTCTTGTAGAACAGTAGCTGCGTTATACTGCGTACAGCAAATGTGTTTTGGGTGGTAGAAATGTACCCATTCTTGTAAAAGAGAGATGGGAAATGTTCATACAGGGTCAGAATGGGGCACAGCACAGATTGGATCTTTTCCATGCTTCTCTTTAATAGTCTACGTGCTTGGCACCTTTTAGGGTGCAAGGTTAAGTGAGCATTTGCTCACAAAAGCAAACAATAATACGTTATTTCAGCACATTTAGAATAAGCCTTCCTTCAAGAATCATTTATGCCATTTTGGTTAAGCACACAGCAAAACGTCAGTACAAGAATACAAGTTACTTTTCTATAGTACTTTTCATGTAGAGAACAATATCTCAGAGCATTTTACAGGGCTGAAGGAACAAAAAGTTAGACATCCAATCATAGCAGAAAAGGGAAACAAAAGTTAGGGCAAGCAAAAGCATGGTTAATGCGAAGGCTTTTGAGGTGGCTTTTCAAAGCAAATGGAAGAATAACGAGGCAGCAAGATGAGGGATGGAGCATGGTGGCTGAAGTAACAGATAATGAACTGGAGGGAGCAAGGAATGAAGGGTATGTACGTGGGCGTACAGTGGGAGTAGATCGCAGGTAGGGGTGATTTGAAAATAAGGATGAGGGTCTTGTTATCAATCTGCTGGGGTTTGGGAGCTTGGTAAGGATGGATGTTACAGGGGCGGGTGGGGGGGGGATTGGTGAAGGACTTTATGCGAATGAGGACATGAGCTGTAGTATTCTCGATAAGTTGTAGTTTTTGGAGGGTGGAGGCCTGCAAGTCAAGTATTGCAGAAGCTGAGGTTCGAAGGGGTTAAGGCGCGATTAAGGATCTTGCCAGCAGCAGGGAAGTAATAGCGGTAGAGGCAGGCAGTTTTTCAGAGGTGAAACAAAATGGCCTTGGTTGCAGATTGAACATGGGGAAAGAAGTTCCGCTCAGGATTGTGCAAGTAGCCAAAGCTTTATACCTCTGGGCTAAACCTAAGGAGGCAGCCATGAGGTTGATGGACACCAGGCAAGAGGAATAAAGGTACAGGTAGAGAGGAAGCTGGAGAGGATGGCTTCGGTTTTACTGACAAATAGAACAATTTTACATTCTGTTTCATATTTATAAGTCAAACTGCTTTAATGCAAAATTTTATCATATAATTATTATAGATTCAGATCAATTGCATATATTTTATAGGTTATGCAGGCTTTTTAGACTCATTAAGATATTTCAGTCTTAATTCTAGACTCATGTTGACTAACAAAGACCAGGGATTAACACAATACTAGCTCCAATGGCAAACTGCTGACCTCTCCCTCACTTGTTCAAGGCAGTGTGTTTATTTTGTAATCCAGCTATCTGTAGGTCCACAATGACTTGAGTATTGTTGGTTCTCGGCCAGGCGAGTAGGTGGAGTGCTTTGCAGTAAGAGTACTTCATCCCAATGGAGCAAAAATTCAAGAGAAAATGGGAGATCTAGCCCTTCCTTCAAAGTGCACCGCCTGGGGCATTAGTAGTGGCTGAGGAGATGCCTGTGTTTTGAACCATTCTGTCATCCCAAATACTAAAAGCAAACAACAGTAGGAATGTGAATATAAAAGAAGGAAACATTATAAAACTGTGCCAGTTTAAATTAGTGAAAACTTAGAAAAGCATGGCCTAATCAGGGACATCCAGCATGGATTTGTAGAGGGCAGGTCATGCTGGACTAATTTAATTTATAATTTTTGAGGAAATCACAGTGTACAGATAAAAAGGCTGAAGCAGAAGAATATATGGATTTTTAGAACATGTTTGATAAGGTGCTACAAAAGACATTTGTTGCAAAATGAAGGTCCATGATATCAAGGGGAAGACTGGTGTATGAATACAGACCTGGCTAGTGGACAGAAAACAAAGATAGGAGCAAATGAATGTTTTGCAGATTAATGGGCTGTAGATAGCAGTGTGCTGAGACCTCTCTTGTTTACATTGATAGAAATGTTATGGACATAGGCATGAGAAGAATGGTACTGAGGTTGGTGATGATACAAAATTAGGGGGCATGGAAATTGTGAGGGAGCATGCAAGAGATTGCACGAGGACACAAACAGGTTAGTAGAGTGGGCAAACAGATGGCAGATACAGTTCAGTGCAGAGAAATGTGAAGTACTATATTTTTTTGCCGGGGCGGGGATTGTGAAAAGAAATCTACCCGAAATGGTAATATTCTTAACAGAAAGGAGCAGCAGAGAGATGTAGGGTTAAGGTACAGAAATCTTAAAAAGGTGGAGTGCAGGTTAAAAAAAAAGCCATAAAAAGGCAAATAGGAATCTGGGTTTTATACATAGTCCCATTGAATACAAAAGCAAAGAAGTAACGATGAATTTGTAGAACACATTAGTTAAGTCCCAGTTAGAGTATTGAGTGCAGTTCTGGGCACTCCATTATAAAAAGATATTGAAGCCATGGAGAATATATAGCCTAGATTCACCAGAGATGATAAACAATAGCTATGAGGAGAAACTTGTGATATTGGGACTATTTCCATTGCAACAGAGAAGGCTAAGAGAAGATTTGATAGAGTTTTTTTCAAATATGAAGGATTTTCAGAGGATGGATAGGGAGGGATTATTTCCGCTGGTTGGGGTACCAGTGACAAGGTCAACAATTTGAAATTGTCATTGCAAGAGTGAGGAGAGAGGAAACAATTCTTTATGCAAACAGATGTTGGAGCATGGAATGCTTGTCCACAGGGAACGGGAGGCAGACTCCATTACATCTTTTAAGAGACAAGTAAATGAACATTTGAAGTAGGATCATAGAATCGTAGAAAGGTTACAGCACGGAAGGAGGCCATTCGGCCCATCAACTCCGTGCTGGCTCTATGCAAGAGCAAGAGCAATCCAGCTAGTCCCACTCCCCCACCCTATCCCCATAACCCTGCAATTTTTTTCCTTTCAAGTACTTATCCAGTTCCCCTTTTGAAGGCCATGATTGAATCTGCCTCCACCACCCCCTCGGGCAGTGCATTCCAGATCCTGACCACTCACTGTGTAAAAAAGTTTTTCCTCATGTCGCCTTTGGTTCTTTTGCCAATCACCTTAAATCCATGTCCTCTGGTCCTTGACCCTTCCGCTAATGGGAACAGTTACTCTCTATTTGCTCTATCTAGACCTCTATCAAATTTCCTCGTAACCGTCTCTGTTCCAAGGAGAACAACCCCAGCTTCTCCAGTCTATCCACGTAACTAAAGTCCCTCATCCAAGATGATACAGGACTAAGGGGAAAGAGCAGGGTATGAGGTTCATTTACAATTTCTCTAGCAAAGAGCTGTCACAGACGCAATGGGCTGGATGGCCTCCTCCTGTGCTGTAAACTTTTATGAATCTTTGATCAATATTTTCAAAGTTGCGAAAGGTTTTGAGAAGATAACTGGTGAAAAATTATTTCCACTGGTTGACGAATTAGTAACAAGTGGGGGAAAAAACTCAGGATTAGCATTAGAATGAACTTGATTTTACATAACATGCTTCACATTTCACAGCCAAAGAATTATTTTTGAAGTGCAATCATTGTCATTTCGCAGGCAAACATGGTAGCCAATTTGCACACAGCGAGATCCCACAAAGAGCAAATGGGATAAGAGATTGGTTAATCTGCTTTGGTGATGTTGGTTGTGGGAGGAATATTGGACAGGACACCGGGAGAACTCTCTGATCTTGTTTGAATAGTGTCGTGGGAGTGTTTTCATATACATCTGAAGAGACAGATAGCGCCTTGGTTTAACTGATCATCTGAAAGACGGTGTCTCCAACAATGTAGCTGTCTCTCAGTACTGCACTGAAGTATCAGCTTAGATTATGTATGTGCTTTATTCCTGGAGTGAGCCTTGAACCCACTAACTGGGAGGCAAGCGTGCTCCCACTGAGCCAAGCTGACTGTAAAAAAAGAGAATGCACGAAATTCTTCTCCCAGAGCGTTATTGAGGCACTGAAAGCGTCACTACATTTAGCTAGTGAGGCAGATACTATAACATCATAAGTATTTGAAAAGGAAGAATATAAAAGGCATTGGGGAAATGGCAGGTGATGGGATTAGAGTAGATGGCTCCAGTTTAAGGAGATGGAGGGTATGCAATTTGCTGTAATTTCTGATTCTATGACAGTGCTACTAAAAATATCCAGACCAGTACTTACCTGTAGCCATTTTTAATTCTACTGTCGCACAATCACACTTGTAATGGTGTAATACATCTTTCACATGATATATCTCGTTTGTACATCTGGGTGTACACCCTTTTTTTTGTTTACACTTATTTTCACTGAAACTTTTTATGCCAATTATTATCCACTTTATTCCAATTATTAGCCAAATTTGCTTAAATTTGTATATAAAAATATGAGGCTAGGTGTTACAGCTGGCAATATTAACAGATGAAGACTTAACACATTCATGTGACATTCCTCTATCTGCTATTTTAAAGGAGACCATAACCATGGATTTAAAAAGTTAAGATATCAAACAAAAGACTATCATGAGGACATATTGAGAATTGGTCCGCTAGTATTACCAACAATCTAGGCACTTTTAAAATCGATTTACTTCAAGATACGCTGCCACTGCTGCCTTGGGTGGGATCAACCAACTCAGGAACGGACCAGGGAATCGAGCCTTGGACCTTTCTGTTTTGTATAGCACTGTACATCTGGGAATCATTAAAAAAAAATTTGGAACGCCACTTAATTTGTTTGCCTTTCCTCAAAAGCAATGTGGAGATTCCCTTCTGAATAGAAAAAAAAAGCACAAGCAAAGGATCCTCATTTTGCAAATGATTGTAGTCATGCTGCATGCAGCTCTTGTGCTAAACCCCACAAGACACTTGCAAATACATGGTGCGGGGGGGATGGGGGGAGGGTAGAAATTGGTTGTGGCCCATTTTCAAATATATAATCGACAGACCGCCTAGGAGGCCCGAGGATCGCCTGAAATTAGGCCTTGGGTCTTAATTGCTTAATTTGGCCAAGCTGCAGGCGCCTGTCGTGACTCCACATGCAGTGCGCCATTTTGCCTGCACAAATGTCGGGCTGCTTACCACACTGGCTGTTTGTAAATACTGTGGAGTCAGGGGAGCACTCTTGCTCCTCTTGGCTCCACAGCGATTTTGGAATTTAGAGAAAACTCACCGCGGACCAGTTTTTATTAAGGGGGCCGAAAACAGGAGTCGAGCCCCTCATGTAAGGGACCTGCCGCCTATTTTAGGGACACCTGAGAAAAGGCCTGACCCAATTTTGGCTCGGATGTCTGTCAGGAGCAGGATGTTGGTCCCCGAAATTGGGCCAATTCCTACCCCATGGTATTTTCAAATCTTTTAATTGCAGGCCCATTGTGCATCCTGCTCCAGTTACTGCCTGCGCATATTTTAAGAAGCATGAAAGGGGCACTGAAAGCAGGGAGCAGACTTTACGCAGCTCGTAAATAATATTTCAGAAACTGCGAAGATTTGCAACATTCCTTCTTGCACCAGCTTTGCTTTGCCTGTCGAAACCAGGTGTAACATTGGCACAAAAAGGGTTTTGAACTTTGTTAAAAAAAACACATGCGCCATAAATTGGCCGACCATTCTCTACTCCCTTGTGGTCCTGCAGCATTTCCACGGCAGGAGTAACATTCAAGATATTTTGAGAGTTCAAACAGCACAGCTCCAAAGCCGCACACTGATTGGGGCAGTCCGCAACGATGGAATTTTAAGTTTAAGTGATGTTCATTTCTGCCATTTCCTGTGATCTACATCTGTCCCAGTTTAAAAGTCAAGGCTGGGACACACAAAATTTCAAATTAGTGCAAATATAACGCAGCCAACTCTTCTTTAATCAGTGCCAAAAATTGAAACACGTTAGATTCCAGTAGATGGGGGGGGTATCATCTGCAACTTTTATAAATGACCAGTATGCTCATATTATTTGGAACAAAGATAGGCTCCCAGAACCTTTAACCCTGAGTTGCATAAGAGGGAACGAGGGTAAGGGTTTCCTGTAGAAGGCTCCTGATCAGGGTTTAATAGTGGGGATATGGATAATGAAGATTATGGAGTTTTCCTTGATTACCTTTGGGGTCCGGGGAGTATTTAGACAAAGCATTCCCTCGTGGGATTAACTTTGTTGGATGGAATCCATGATAAGGTGTGTTTTACATGGAAGGGGTGGGTTTGATAGGCTTTCTTTATTCCTTACTTTCCTGACCCAACTTTTATTTTTTTTTACTTTTTTATTCTCTCTGTCTCTGTACCTAGTGACTTATATTCCTGGAAACTAAAAATAATAATTGTAACCTGTTAGAAAATACTGAAATGCTAATTGAATACAATTAGGCTATAAGATTTAATGAATGGTTATTTATAGAATCGAATGATCTTTTGGTGAAAAATGCTGAACTCTTGTGGGAGCTTTATTCCACGAGACTGACCGCCTCTGTAAGACTGTGCCTCTTACCATGTCCTCGTTACAACAGACATGCCTGTGTACATATAGTTTTCCTTGTAACCAATGAAGAAAAGTTTCAACAACTCAGGGATAGGGCGGAGTTGGCTGCCTCGGTAGCCAAGTTCACTGTGGCATTTGTTTACAGTGTAGCTCTCATTTAAGCCTTTTTAATATACTTGCTCACACGGTGTGCTGTTTTTTGCAGTTATCTTGAACCTTTGATCCCAAACTGAAATTGTCAGATAGTAAGCTGCATGTACACATTGAAACTTATGGCGGGCAGAATGATTAAATAATTGTGCACAGAGTGACGTTGTTTAATGTGCTAGAGGTCTCCAGCAACACTGTCCTGTAGATTTTCCTCGTGATGGCTGAATATGGAATATGGGCAGAAATACCACCCTGCTAGAACTGTGCCGGGTTTGCATCCTGCTGTTCAAGTCCCGTTCACCCACCACCCCTGTGCTCGCTGACCTACATTGGCTCCTGGTCCGGCAATGCCTCGATTTTAAAATTCTCATCCTTGTTTTCAAATCCCCCCATGGCCTCGCCCCTCCCTACCTCTGTAACCTCCTCTAGCCCTGCAACCCTCCGAGATCTCTGCACTCCTCCAATTCTTGCCTCTTGTGCATCCCTGATTTTCATCGATCCACTATTGGCGGCCGAGCCTTCAGCTGCCTAGGCCCTAAGCTCTGGAATTCCCTCCCTAAACCTCTCTACCTCTCCACCTCTCTCTCTTTTAAGACACTCCTTAAAACCTACCTCTTTGACCAAGCTTTAGGTCATCTGTCCTAATATCTCCTTATGTGGTTCGATGTCACGCTCCTGTGAAGCACCTTGGGACATTTTACTACATTAAAGGAACTATATAAATGCAAGTTGTTGTCGTTGTTGGAACATTTTCCAGAGGGCAGGACCAGTGGTGGTAGAAGCGTCTGCCTCAGACAGATGTTTCATTTTAATATGCCTCCGAGGGTCCTGCACACTGTTCCCCACCGTTGTGGCGTGTAGGTTGCCTGATGTAAAGATACCCTTACGTTTATATTACTGTGTCCTTTCCACGATCTCCTACTACTGCCTACAACTCTACAGTTGTAGGCAGTAGTAGGAGATCGTGGAAAGGACACAGTAATATAAACGTAAGGGTATCTTACCGACTTCTTAACCATTTTTCATCCTTTTCCTTTTCCCCGTTGGCACTCAGGGTTCTCATGTGCCTTTGTGGTAAGTGATGTAAGACCCTCCCACCCCAGCACCACTACTGGCACCAATAGGAATCCCCCGATCTGACATGTCTTGAAGAAGTTGAAGCCAATAAAAGAGTGCTAGACAGGGCAGGCTGCACGAGAGGTGGTCTGTACCCACCTGCTGGTATTTGCACATCCAGATCTGCAGACGATTAGTGTTGGCTGAAACTCGTATTCTGAAAGGAAGCTGGAACAGTGGATAAGATGGCTCCACTTATCTAAGAAAGAAAGACTTGCATTTATATAGCGCCTGTCACTTGCCTTCAGATCCATGCCCACATCTTGGGTTTCCTTTCTTCCTTCATTTTTTCCTGTCACTTCTTAATTCACCCCCCCCGCCCCGCCCCCTTCAGCCTTGATAAAATCTGTTGCTGGATGGAGATGCCAACTGAGCCTTTCGAAAGGCTTTCAGATTTTTTTGGCCGCCTATTTTTCAGTTGAACAATTGGACACAAAGTGCTGGCAGCACAGGTAACCCTTGTGATTTGTGGAGTGCAAGATGTGGACCCATCGTTGATCCTCAGTGTATCCGAGGGCAGCACACTTGCACCAAGTGTAGGAATATTGCGTCTCTGGAGCAGAGAATCTCTGCGCTCGAGCAGTAATTGCTCTCACTCCACAGCATCAGGGAGGATGAAGGAGTTTCTGGATCATGCTCTGCAACATATGGTCACCCAAGAGGTAGTGCTGGACAGCTCAGGATTTGCTTTGAAAACAAAACAAAATGCAATCACTCTCTAACTCCAACAGTCATTTCCAACACATGACATGGCTAGTTTAACAGCCTTGTTATTGTTTGCATTTGTATAAGCTTGGCTAATGGGTGCCCTGCAACAGGTAAGTAGTTGCATGTCCTTGAAATGTTTAGGTTTCTGAATAAGTACGTTAAAAGAAAACAAAATCACATCTTAATGGACTCTGTTCATGTTCATTAACATTTTTAAAGTTTGACTTATCCAGATCTTGTATTGTCACAATACTAACTCTCAATCAGCATGATTTGAGCCCCAACACTCTTGGTGGAGGAAATCAGTGCCATATTGCTAACCTGCCCTTCTTATGATCATATCATCTCTCTGCATAACCACATCACTGGCTCCCGTTGGTTGCAGAGTGGTGTGAAAATTCAAAATGTTTGCTCCAGTGTCTGGACTGTTTGCATACTCTGTGCCAATAGAAGCACTCTGCCCAGATGGCATTTTTTTTTCATCTTCAGTTCTCCCTGCTGTTACAACAGAGAGACTGTTTAGTTCTCTCCCTACTTCTACGTATTTTAAGTCCCATTCCTATGATCAAGTGAACATCTTGTTGAACCACTATAAATATCTTGATTTCAAGAGTATTTAGACAGAGTGCAACGTGTATAAAAACTGACAAGAGAAATAAGCAAACAGAAATGTAGACTTACTGTGATTTATTCTAAGGGCTAATGATGGAGTCTGGAGTGACGCGCTAGAGAATTCCAATGGAATATAATGTTTCTTTACTGCTTGTTATCTATCCCTATGTTCACCGCTGAGGTAGTGCCTTGTTACTTCATCAGAAAATCCTCATACACTAGAATCCTCAAGGTAGCTTGCCAGATCTGAGTGAAATAGTGTGAGATTGCATTTGTGATGCATCCTGTATCTGGTACTCTCTTTTCCATTTAAAATATGCAGTATGCCTTGGTACCGTGTCATGTGTTTTCAATAGCTTTGTCTGCGTTAGCGATAACTCTCACATTACATTCACAAGTCTCATGTTACTTTCACATGAAGGTATGAGGTGGTATAATCTTTTTTTCCCCTCTTGACTTCTCTCTAGTGAAAAATAGAACTGATTCAGAGATATGATAGACCACATCTTACACAGTTCTCATTGTAAATGAATGCACTTAAAACTATAGTTGGATACAACCAATATTTTTAATTATTCAAATAAAATTGGTTCACTGTAAAGTAATGTAACCATTTTCTCATAGACTCATTATAAAGATATTATCACAAAACATAAAAGTATTTTCTTTTGGATTATCCTTATTGATATAAATTTACCTGGTCATTTTTGAAATAAGCATAGGTCATAAACTACATCACTTAACAACATCTAAAGGCTTATTTTCCTGAACAACAACCTCTCCAGTTTCTGGTTGTACATGTAATATTTCTTAGTTGGTTTAAGAGATCAGTTGATTACTGATCAGCTCTCACTTCCTCCATTTGGCTGTTGCTCATTCTTTTGAGGGTAGCTACACACTGCTGGCTGTCGCGACTGTGATTCACTCCCTTGAAGTAGGAGTTAACATGGAAGCTAGTGACTTCTACTTGTTCCACCTGAAGAAATGCAAAAAAATATAGTTTGTCTGCATTTAAAGCCGAGCTCTGTTAGGAGTACAGAATCCATCTCAAACTCCTTTGTGGTTTTCAGTTGGTTTCTAAATTCATTGTTTTTCCCTCTCAATCCCCTCCTGTTCTCATAGACTCATGGGGAGGTGGTGATTCATTCTAGAGTGCCCTTTGCTACGTGCCTGCAGCCCACCAGTATGTTGCCCATCTGACTGTTCGTCACACGTGATCCTAGATGACGACAGTGCATCGACTATTCATCGTGAGGTGCATCACAGCTGAAACTGATCCTATCCTTCCCCAACATTGACACGTAGGTACTTTCCAGCAGGGGTCACTCAGTAGTGATCAGGAGCAGGAACCTTTAGGTGATGTGCTGATTCCACCCTCCCCCTGGCCAGGGACACTGAAGCCCAAATGTAGTCTGCCACTGCGGCCCCAGCTGAGCTTAATAACTCAACAAGATACTGGGATTGAACTTGTGACCCTCTAGATTTGTACGACTCAGTACCACAACACACCATGCAGTTTACTTAACCGCAGGGAAACCCGATCATGGTATTGTTAATGAGAAACTCCAATCAGTTTCCAAAGTATCTGATTGATTACTGTTAAGTAGCATTGCATTTCCCATTGCCGTGCTGCTAAAGTGGGAGAACAAATCTCTGGGATAGTCATGTTTTTATTTGCTAACATGCTTAGCAGGTTGTCAACAGGAATGAGTGATGATCTGCTATTTTTATTGTGTGTGGGGACTGGTGGGAAGGGAGCAGCAAGACAAAAGAATGATTGTGTGAACAGGCACTGTATATGTACCTGATGTGGAGAGCCTCATTGATCAAGCAGAGTGATAACGTCACGATTGAAATCATAGGTTACTTACAAAATGGCCAAATCCACCATTCGGAGTAGGGGATTTCTTAGTTTGAACTTCACATAACTTTAATTTTTTTTGTACTTGGAATAGTGGAAGTTGGTGGGTGAACTTTCGTAATGAGTTCATGGGATTGTTTTTCTTGGAGTTTATCTTTAACTGATATCTTAAGATGCAAGAGACCTCACTTCCCCCTTCACTTGCACTAATTGGACATTAATGTACCTAATTTGGCACAGATTACCACTTAGCCATTTTTCCCTCCCGTACAAATTTTCAGATGATGCAGTTGTATAATGGAGAAGTTGGGCTATTGTATGTCTGATAAATGGGATTTTTTAAATTAATTATATATTTTTTTAGTTTTGTCCCTCTTACTCAGAAGGTAGTGACTCTTACTGGGACATGGGGGTAGATTTTATGAATTAGCTCTCCCAGCATGGAGCTTCACATGTCAGGAGGGCATACCAGAAATTTAGACATGGAGATCAGCACACTCCACATTATCTTCTGTTATTAAAACTAATGGACAGAAAATTATAGAACCTAAGTTTCTAACTATCTGGACCTGCACAAATCTGATTACAAATGGCAGAATGGGTGACCAACCTCTGCCTAACCACAACATTACCAGCCTATTACACTAGCCGATGCTGTGTATGTAACTAAAGGGTTAACCAGCGCTCTCGCTTTCCCAGCACTGAACAATGGTCAAAGATCATCCAGGTCCGAGAATTAGACCTGCAATGTTGTAGCCCTAATTCTCCAGCCTGATACATAGGGAGGAGGCCATTCAGCCCCACAAGCCTGTTCGACCATTCAGTGAGATCATGACTGATCTGTACCTTAACTCCATTTATCCGCCTTTGATCCACACACCCTGATACCCTTACCTAACAAAAATCTATCGATCTCGGTCTTGAAAATTAAAATTGGCCCAGCATCCATAACCATTTAGGGGAGAGAATTCCACAATTTCACCACCCCCTGTGTGAAAAAGTGTTTCCCGATTTCATTCCTGAATGGCCTAGCTGTAATTTTAAAATTGTGCCCCCTCATTCTGGATTGTCCCACCAGAAGAAATAGTTTTTTTATACCTAGTCTATCAAATCCATTTATCATTTTAAACAGCTTGATTAGATTAATCCTCAACCTTCTAAATTCAAGGGAATACAATCCAAATTTATGCAACCTGTCCTCATAATTTAACCCTTTAAACCCTGGTATAATTCTAGTGAATCTGGACTGTACCCTTTCCAAGGACAATATAACCTTCCTGAGGTGCACTGCCCAAAACTCAACACAATACTCAAGGTGAGGTCTGACCAAGGCTCTGTACAACTGAAGCATCACTTCCTCACTTTTAAATTCCAATCCTCTTGAGATAAAGGCCAACATTCCATTGGCCTTTTGATTACTTTTTGTACCGGTGCATTAGATTTTAATGATTTGTGTACCTGGACACCCAAATCCCTTTGCTCCTCCACGGTTTTTAGTCTCTTGAGATTAAGAAAATATTCTGATTTGTCTTTCTTGGATCCCAAAGTGGATGATCCCATAGTAAGGTCATAACCTTACTATAATGATGGGTGGAAATTCATTTCTGTTTTCTGAAGCAATGGCTAAGGCGGGCATTGCACCTTTCTCCCCAATTACTCACGATACCAATCTAGTCTTATACTATTTGGATTGTCTTTGGGGGGGCGGGGGGGAAAGAATGGGGGAAGGAGCACAGGTCATTACAGCAAGATCAGATGCAGGATGTTATTGCTTAGGGAGGGAGAAGCCATTTTACTTGCTGCTTAATTTATTCTCTTTTTTTGCTGAAGGTTTTCTCCTTGGATTGGGGATCATTCCTTATTCCTTTTTTTTGTAATTTTCTTTATCCTTGCATTTTTTTTCCTGTCCCTTCTCTTTTAATCTGCTGTGTCTTCTTGCATCCCTCGTAAACCTCCGTGCTTCTTATTTTATCGCTCTTGTTTTCCCTGTCTCTGTGCACCCCATCTCCCATCACACACTACTTCACAAAGACCCTCAACTGCTGCCTCTCCACTCCCCTCAAACCCTTAATGCATTTTTTGCATGCGTAGAACAGCCAAATGCAAAGCTGCAAATACATTTTTACACTTGAGTGTTGCTTTTAGAATGAATATATAATCTTGCCCCTTCACCCTTTCCAACAGAACAAAGATGATGCTGTGCCCCATCCTCCACCCATTTACCGCTGGGGACAGCCCTGGACTTGTTTCATCAGGTATTATTCATCAATCAGGCCCACATTAGCAAACACTCATAAAGAAATAATTGGACAGTAGTAATCATCCTGATTGCAGGCAGCCCTAAATTCTCCCTTGATAAGTATATGACGTGAATTGCCCTTTTAGTGCTAAATTACCTTTGAAGCCTGTAGCACATTACTTATCATATACTCATCATAGAGAATAAAATCCTGTATTACTGTGAGCAAAAGGAAAAACATATGGATAAATGGTTTGCTAACATCTGTATTGCTACAAACCAAGTCTTAAGTTTGAAAAGAATAATTTCAAAGTGTGTACGCAGCGTTAACCTTGATTTTTCTGCACTGTTTAGTTTTTTCGTGAATAAAACATTCTATGTATGCAGTACTCTGTGTACAAAATGTACATTAAACAGATGTAATACCACATGAATTTGAGCAAAAGTAAATTGAAAAATGTTGTCAATATTCAGAGGCCAGGAATCACATTCCAAAAAAAACTAAACACGACTTGAGAAAATTTCATGCCATCATGGGATATTTTGAATTATTATAAATATCTTGTGAAACACTTCTAGAAAAAAAGTAGTATCAACAATAAGACATAGATAATGTTTTCCATACCATGAATCCAAAATATTCTTCAGGACTGTGGCCAAGGAAAATTACAAAATCACTGTAGAAGCCAACATCTGCCTTTATGATAGGATTAAAACACTTCAATTTTAAAATTCTCATCATTGTTTCCAAATCCTTCCATGGCCTCACCTCATCCTATCTCTGTAACCTCCTCCAGTCCTACAACCCTCCGAGATCTCTGCGCTCCTCCAATTCTGGCCTCTTGCGCATCCTCGATTTCAATCGCTCCACTATTGGCTTCAGCTGCCTAGGCCCTAAGCTCTGGAATTCCCTCCCTAAACCTCTCTGCCTACCTACTTCTCTCTCTTCCTTTAAGGCGCTCCTTAAAACCTCTTTGACCAAGCTTTTGGTCACCTCTCCAAATATCTCCTTACGTGGCTCGGTGTCAAATTTTGTTTGATAATCGCTCCTGTGAAGCGCCTTGGGACGTTTTACTACGTTAAAGGTGCTATATAAATGCAAGTTGTTGTTGTCCAACATGACTATTCTTTTCTCCAAATAGAATACACAGAACACATACTGGGGAAAGCTGGAGGTTCTTGTTTGAACAGGTTAATAATGGGTTTAAGCCTAAAAATTCTCAACCATTTTGAGTGTGGAATTGGTGCAACTTTGGGGGCCGGAGGTGTTCCAGACAGAACCTGTTTGCAATTGGGTTTCCACCCCTTTCTGACCACATTACGAAATTTCACCGTGTGTGGGGTCAGACACTTCTTCCACCCACCCCCCCTCCGTCTCCATCGTTATGTCATGGTTGGAGACAGGACTTGCAGAATCCACTGGAGATCCTGGCAGTTCCACCCAGAGTACAGCAAATGCAGGAAAGTGCCTCTGAATGATGCAGAGCTACGCAAGTGTTATCAGTGGGACTCACGGTTCCAATTACGAACAGCGATCGACCTCAACGAGATCAATTGCCACTGGAAGAGAAGGGAAAGAAAAAAGAAGCAGGTCGGAATTAAAATTTCTACCTCAGCCACTCTGGCCTGACTCATAGGATCATAGAATCATAGATTTGACTCCCCCCTCCCCTTCCCCCCAGAAGACAGGTGCCACTCTGAAATTCCAGTCTTTCTGTGGATGGGCACTCAGGGAAGCACTGTAAAAGCCTGGCCCTTTTATTTAAATGACCCATCTCCAGGATTTGGGTCGTTGCCGGGGCAGATTGCCAACTGGGAGTCCCACCATGCAGCACTTCCAGCTGTGCCGTTTCCCAAATAAAAATTTTTACCCTTTAAATGTAATGCAGATCACCTTTTTTTAATCAACATTTTGAATTCTATATAATATGTCACAATGCAGCCTTTTAATTTCTGGTGGCTTGATTGCCAAATATCTTTCTGAGCACTAAAGCAGTTTTGTAACAAAGGGTGTGTTTGACAAGTGAGATTATCCTAGCTCAGCAACACAATACAATTCCCACTTGCCATCAGAATAGAGGAACATAAATAAGAACATAAGAAATAGGAACAGGAGGAGGCCATGTGGCCCCTCGAGCCTGCTCCGCCATTCAATAAGATCATGGCCGATCTTCTACCTCAACTCCACTTTCCCGCCTGATCCCCATATCCCTTGTTTAATCGATTTCAGTCTTGAATATGCTCAACGACTGAGCATCCACAGCCCTCTGGGGTAGAGAATTCCAAAGATTCACAACCCTATGAATGAAGAAATTTCTCCTCATCTCAGTCCTAAATGGCAGAACTCTTATCCTGAGACTATGCCCCCTAGTTCTAGACTCTCCAGCCAGGGGAAACAACCTCTCAGCATCTACCCTGTCAAGCCCCCTCTGAATCTTATATGTTTCAATGAGATCACCTCTCATTCTTCTAAACTCCAGAGAGTATAGGCCCATTCTACTGAATCTCTCCTCATAGGACAACCCCCTCATCCCAGGAATCGGATTTGAAGTGCACTTATTTTACTCTTTTTGTATCACTGATACAAATTCCGATTGTTGTTTTTTTTTGTCAAGGTTATCCTTGAATTATTTCTTCGTCTGTTCTACAGTTATATAATCTAGACATTCATTTTTGTACCTCCCAGTTCCCAGTTCACTTTTGCTGGCCTCGATTTAAGAAGTCAAGTCCACAGAGCAGAGGCATCATGACTTGACAGGTAATGGTGAATAGCCTTGGAGTCAGATCTGACAATCTGTCCTGAGGGCTTTTATCTGAGTTGTGTCAGATATAGCCTATCGAAGTTCTGTGTGCCAGACATCTACAGTTTATGATGAGGAATTGGCGTACTGTTCTTACAAGTTTTATTCCTTGGCGGGTTAAATGTGTGCTTGTTCTGCTCGAGACATCTTGTTATGACAGTAAATACGAAGATTACAATAGCAAAGGTAAATTGGCCAGTGGCCAACATCATTACATCATTGAAATGGCAAACACTCAGGCAGATGTTAGTCCTTCTGGCTTTAGACACTTGTACAGTCTCAGATTACTCATTTCTTAAGTTATCTTTTCTTACTTTTCTCCTTAGAGCAGAAAAGGTTAAGGGGAGATTTGATAAAGATGTTCAAAATCATGAAGGGTTTTGATAGAGTGAATAAGGAGAAACTGTTTCCAGTGACAGAAGGGTCGGTAACCAGAGGACACAGATTTAAGGCGATCGGCAAAAGAGGCAGAAGCGACATGAGGAAAAAAAAATTAGGCAGCGAGTTGTGATGATCTGGAATGCGCTGCCTGAAAGGGTCATGGAAGCAGATTCAATAATAACTTTCAAAAGGGAATTAGATAAAGACTTGAAGGGGGAAAATTTGCAGGGCTATGGGGAAAGAGCAGGGGAATGGGACTGATTGGATAGCTCTTTCAAAGAGCCAGCACAGGCACGATGGGCCGAATGGCCTCCTTCTGTGCTATATCATTCTATTATTCTACTCAATTCACATTATCCATTTGACCTCCACCTTTTCTATACTTCTTCCTTCATGGAGTGCAGGGGGGTGGGGGGGAGAGGGCTTTCCTGACTAAGGTTCTGTCCATGGTTGACATCAGTGTTCCTTTATGATGATCTGATAGTAGAATTGTGAGTGGCCGCTGGTCCTCTGGGTTTTGTCCTTGCCCCAATATTGACCGACTGCTGCTGTGAAGTGCGCCCTCTTGACACCCCACCAAAAAACTAATGAAGGCTTCCCCATGACAGGGAACGAAGACTGGAATTCAAACAACCCCTTCCCCCCACCCCTGCCCTGCCCACCAATAGAGTCCAATCATCCATCGCTGGTGCTGCCAAGATAACTCTCAAATGACCCTTTTTGGTTTAAGTAATCTCCAGTAATTTGTGATCAATAATGAATGATCAGATTTCACACATTGATGACTTTCCACATTTTTTCCCTGTAATCTTATAACACACTTAGAAATGTTGTTTTGAACGATGAGGATTGATTGCTGCAGAGTCAATGCTGTTGGCAATGTTTTTGGAGAGGGGGGAGAAAAAAGCTAAAGAGCAGGAAAAGCACAGTGTTGAGATGAAGTACAAAGAGGTTTGTAACTTGTTCAGCAGCATGTATTCATTAGCTTCTTTGTTCAACACGTTATTTAGGTGTAAGGTCGGGCTAGTCACAGCAACTGTTACTCACATTGTGGTTAGGGCTGATTTTAAAGGACCTATTTTAACCCTGCCCACCTGGCAGTAACGGAGCGGGGGAGGCACTTATAATGGCCCCACCACGTATCTCACCTCATCCCATTGCCTTCCCCAGATTTCAATCTTAATCTGCTCTTTTGAGCACGCGAGAGAGACTCCCGTAGAAGGCACTTCTTTAAAGTTGCAGATTGGACTCCAATGACGATATTGGGGCTTAATTGTAATTTTCACTAGAGGCCTGCATGGGACAGCCAATGTGGCTTCCCCGCCAGGCCAACCCGGCAGCAAGAGGGGGCTAGAAGAGGCCAGAAATGGTAATTTAATTTAATTTAATTTTTTTGTTTCCTTGTGAGCCAGGAGGAGGAGGACTGTGCTGCCCCCAGACCCCATCATGGAAACCTTGGGCCTCCCCTGCCCCCGGGCTTCCCTCCTCCCGCCCCCCCAACCACTTACCTGAGTGCTGGCGACCATTCCTTCAGGTCACCTGATGGTAGCCTCCTACTGCTCGACATTCTGCTGCTGCTCACCAGCCGGCCAACGCTTCCTGCCAGATTCGGGCAGGAGACTGACGGGGCCCATGCAGATGAGGCCGCCCGGGAGTGACAATCTCCCAAGCCTCACATGGCGGGAGTTAAAATTGGCTCTTAATATTGGAGGCCTCCTTTGAGTGCCTGAAACTACTTGTATTAATTCACTCTATCATTGAGTACATTCACAAATATTTAATAAACCCTTTTGTCATGTGCATTTGCAAGGAATGTGTAATATAAACAGCAAGAATGCTCCTCTGTTGTCTGGTTGGACTATTAACTATCACATGTAGGTGGTTTTGAACTGAACTCTGGGTACATAACATGAGGTCTGGTTTGATGGACCTATCAGTGTAATTTGCATATACAGAGTTCTGAGCAACATTACGAAACCTGAGGGACAACATACCTGTTGCAGAGTCTGTCTGCATCGGCCGATATCAAATTGCACCAGCCCCAAAAGGTTAATACTAAGTACTTCAAAAATTAAAAAAATTGAATTTTTTCACTCCTTTTGTTGCAATGTTACATAACCTGTGGAACATTAAGTGTGCAAATGTGAGATACATTCAATCAGCTGAATAAAATTGTTCAATTTCTAGTTTTTTAATGTATTTTTGTTCTGGGAATGACACTCTCAAGACAGTATTTATTACCCATTCCTAGTTGCCCTGAGGGCATTAAGAGTCAACCACATAGTGTGTGACTGGAGTCACATGTAGGTCAGACCAGGTAGTGGGGACTGATTCCCTTCCCGGAAGGATATTAGTGAACCAGTTAGATTTTTCATGTCAATCCAGGAGCTTCCATGGTCATTTTCTGGTACCAGTCAACAAATCGTTAGATTTTTTAAAAATTCATTCGTGGGATGCAGGCGTCGCTGGCAAGGCCAGCATTTATTGCCCATCACTGGTTGCCCCGAGAAGGAGGTATTGGGCCGCCTTCTTGTGGTTTCATACAACTGAGTGGCCTGCTAGACCCCTTCAAAGGGCAGTTAAGGGTCAACCACATTATTGAATTTAATTTCATAATTTGCCATAATGGGATTTGAACTCATGACCTCTAGGTTGCTGCTCCAGTATCATAAACACTAGGCACTGGAGCCAGTAAATTTGGCTGTAAATGTTTGCTGATTATTTTGGTTAACACTGGGTTTTTCTGTTCCTTGGTCTGTAAGGCTGCAGTGTCATTGATAGGGCAGAATAAACCTACCTACCACTGATAGGTTGAGGGGATCACTCACAAATGACAGTCACAAATTGGATAATGAACCAATGGAAAACTTGGTCTCTTTTATAAAAGACTTTTATAGTAATAGTAAATAGTATAAATATACTAATATAAACAGTAAAAAGGGTACTCAAAGGAATTGTGGGACTGATTAGGGACAAAAAAGGAGATCACGTGGAGGCAGAGAACATGGCTGAGCCATTAAATGAATACTTTGCATCGGTCTTCACTAGAGAAGAGGATGCTGCCACTGTAGCAGTAAAGGATGAAGTAGTAGCAATATTGGATAGGATAAAAATAGATAAAAGAGGAGGTAAAAGATTGGCAGAACTCAAGTCGAAAAGTCACCCGGTCCAGATAGAATGCATCCTCGGTTACTGAGGGAAGTAAAGGTAGAAATTGCGGAGGCTCTGGCCACAATCTTCCAACCCTCCTTAGATATGGGGATGGTGCTGGAGGACTGGAGGATTTCAAATGTTACACTTGTTCAAAAAAGGGGAGAGGGATAAACCCGGCAATTACAGGCCAGTCAGCCTAACGTCGTTGGTGGGGAAACTTTTAGAGATAATAATCCGGGACAAAATAAATTGTCACTTGGAGAAGTCTGGGCTAATAAATGAAAGTCAGCACGGATTTGTTAAAGGAAAATCGTGTTTGACTAACTTGATTGAGTTCTTTGATGAAGCAACAGAGAGGGTTGATGAGGGTAGTGCGGTTGATGTTGTGTATATGGACTTTCAAAAGTCATTTGATAAAGTACCACATAATAGACTTGTTACAAAAATTAAAGCACAAGGGATTAAAGGGACAGTGGCAGCGAGGATACAAAATTGGCTAGGGGACAGAAAGCAGAGAGTAGTGGTGAACGGTTGTTTTTCAGACTGGAGGGAAGTATACAGTGGTGTTCCCCAGGGGTCAGTATTAGCACCACTGCTCTTCTTAATATATATTAATGACCTGGACTTGGGTATAGAGAGTATAATTTCAAATTTTGCAGATGATATAAAATTCGGGAATGTGGTAAACAATGTGGAAGATAGCAACAGACTTCAGGAGGACATAGACAGACTGGTGAAATGGGCAGACACATGGCAGATGAAATTTAACGCAGAGAAGTGTGAAGTGATGCATTTTGGTAGGAAGAATGAGGAGAGGCAATATAAACTAAATGGTACAATTTTAAAGGGGGTGCAGGAACAGAGAGACCTGGGGGTGCACATACACAAATCTTTGACTGTGGCAGGACAAGTTGAGAAGGCTGTTAAAAAAGCATATGGGATCCTGGGCTTTATTAATAGAGGCATAGAGTACAAAAGCAAGGAAATTATGCTAAACGTTTATAAAACACTGAATAGGTCTCAGCTGGAGTATTGTGTTCAATTCTGGACACACTTTAGGAAGGACGTCAAGGCCTTGGCAGAGAGATTTACTTGAATCGTGCCAGGGATGAGGGACTTCAGTTATGTGGAGAGACTGGAGAAGCTGTGGTTGTTCTCCTTAGAACAGAAAAGGTTAAGGGGAGATTTGATAGAGATGTTCAAAATCATGAACTGTTTTGATAGAGTAAATAAGGAGAAACTGTTTCCAGTGGCAGACGAGTCGGTAACCAGTGGACACAGATTTAAGGTGATCGTCAAAAGAGCCAGAGGCGACATGAGGAAACATTCTTTTACGCAGCGAGTTGTTATGATCTGGAATGCGCTGCCTGAAAGGGCGGTGGAAGCAGATTCAATAATAACTTTCAAAAGGGAATTGGATAAATACTTGAAGGGAAAAAATTTACAGGGCTATGGGGAAAGAACAGGGGAATGGGAGTAATTGGATAGCTCTTTCAAAGAGCCAGCACAGGCACGATGGGCCAAATGGCCTCCTTCTCTGCTGTACATACTATGATATTATGATTTGTCATATCGCAATACCAACTGTCATATACTCTATAATACTTGTACAATATTTTCAAAGGAACATAATTATTTTAATGAGCCATTTTGTAGTTCTTTTAGTTCAGGAATATCAATTGCAGTTGGCTTATGATGCCACTTTTCATCAATGGATGAACACTTACTGCATTCATACAGCATTTCTGAACACCAGTTAAAATAGTGAATGTCATATAAACACCTTAAATGTTTGTCTGCTAATATCGGCAATATTAATTCCCAGGATTACAATTTTTACTTACATTAGTCTTTCACGACAAAAGTGTGATAAAATGTCCTGTAACACTCTAGTATGCATAATATATATATATATATTTTTTAAATTGCTTGCAGATCCAGGCCTGTCCTTTGTGGATACTGTCTCAGTGAATGCTTCTATTAGCCCGTTTGATTGCAATTTGAATCCAACTTGTTCATTGCCCAAATGCAGTTTGAAAATTGGCTACAGATTTTAATTGGCTTCAATATGCAAACTAAAGACAATTTAAATCATTCCCGTCATCGTGATACATAGATATGCCAAAGTGCTCTTCTGTGTGCATTAGTTAAGGGAAAGAGAGTAGCTTGATCGAGTTTGTAATAAACCACATCCCATGAAGGCTTACAGATCTGCCCGAATTGGTTTCTGCCCTTAGCATGTACAAGTGAAACTGAGTCAGATCAATCTGAACTGGTTTAAAGTCCCTGGTGTGCACAGACGTTCAGTCACTCCTGGAAGTGTGCCAGCATTGGACATAGTAACACTACAAAGCAAAACAAAAAGCTGACAGGGATGTGGGGCATCGAATCAACCAAGCATCAGGTAATTTCATGCCAGGGAGTTTCAGGGCTTTTTAAGGTATGTTTCTTCTTGTCTGCAGATTTTTTTAGTTTTCCAATAGAGAAAGCTCTGTTCAGACAAAAAAAGATCCTGTACAGTAACCCTTTCGGTACCAAATGTTTTTAAAGCTTGCAGCATAAAACTCCTGCTTCCTATCATTTGAAAATACAAGTCCTTTGGTGATAGTATAAATGAATCAATCAAGCTGCAGAATATTCTTTTATTTATAATTGCATTTTTTTTTTACTTCTTTCAGTCTCATAGCTCATTGTTTTAACCCTTCCCCTTCTGAATAAAGATAACTCCATGTGATTATTCCAGCAAATACAGCAACAAGAGCTGTAAGAGTTAAGAGTAATTTTTGAATTATTAATAAAGGTGATAATACTGCAGATATCCAACATCATGGTTTCAGATGTGTAAAAAAAAAGTTCTTGTAACGTGTCGAGTGAATTTTCACTGAAGCTACGCAGGACATTTTGAGAAGGCTGCAGTATTTTTGCAAAGCATGTTATCTGGATTTGATTTCCTGTGGTTTTAACATTCAAGTCCTTAAAGACTGACAAAGGGGATACAGTCCTTAACATTTACAAGGTGGTCTGTAAGATTGTAATTTTAAATAATCGGTATGAAGGTGTCTACGTAGTGACTCAGGGAACAATTTATTATAACTCTATGTTATTTTCATAACTTGGATCCAGTGTCGAAAGGGAAGAGGAGTAAAAGTGTTTCACATCGAGAATACGTTTAATGAAAGTTCGGTGATATCTCACAGCATTACCAGTATTTTTTCTCACTTTATTCTGAATTTGTTGGGTTACAGCAATTCAGCTTTATCTTAGGATCATAGTGATTTCAGCGCAGACCCATTGCACCTCTGCCAATGCTAGCTCCCCGTCCAGGACTATAAACTTTAATCCTCATACCCTTTAACATTTTACTTCTTCAAGTGTTTTCTTAATTCCCCCTTAAATGCCACGATTGACTTGACTTCAACATCCACTTATGGTAATGCATTCCATATCCTAATAACCCTCTGCATGAAAAATTCTTTCTAACCTCGCCCTTATTGCTTCTAGCACTGAGTTTGTGCTTATTCTAGCTATTATTTTCTACCTTTTACAAACCGTTCTCCGCGTCTTAACTGTGTCATCAATGAATTGGCTAACACAAGGCAAAAGGAATTGTAAATATTCTTTGGTACGTGGCAGAAAGAAAACGTTTTTTTTTGTGGAGTTGCAGCAATAGCTCTTAGGTATCATTTGACTTCTGGGTTTGAAAGGGAATTTCACAGCAAACTGCCTTCTTCTGAAATATCTATTCTAAACATCGCCAATCTCATTCTTTTTTAAACTCATCTTTCTTTTTGTTGATCCTGCAATTATACAGGGCTCTGGTGAGACCGCGCCTGGAGTATTCTGTACAGCTTTGGTCTCCTTACCTAAGGAAGGATGTACTTGCCAGAAAGGGGGTGCAATGAGATTGATTCCTGGGATGAGAGGGTTGTCCTATGAGGAGAGATTGAGTAGAATGAGCCTATATTCTCTGCAGTTTAGAAGAATGAGAGGTGATCTCATTGAAAAGTATAACATTCTTAGAGGGCTTGACAGGGTAGACGCTGAGAGGATGTTTCTCCTGGCTGGAGAGTCTAGAACTAGGGGTCATAGTCTCAGGATAAGGGGTCGGCCACTTATGACTGAGATGAGGAAAAATGTCTTCACTCAGAGAGTGGTGAATCTTTGAAATTCTCTACCCTAGAGGGCTGTGGATGCTCAGTCATTGAGTATATTCAAGTCTGGGATCGATGGATATTTGGACACTAAGGGAATCAAGGGATGTGGGGATCGGGCGGGAAAGTGGAGTTGAGGTCGAAGATCAGCCATGATCTTATTGAATGGCGGAGCAGGCTCGAGGGGCCGAATGGTCTACTCCTGCTCCTATTTCTTGTGTTTTTGTCCTCCTTGCAGAAAGTAGGTTTCTCATATTTGGAGTACCACTTGCCCTGTGCAAATCGACCTGAGTTGGGACAGTTTGGCCCATTCATTTTTTCACAGTCACTACCAATGTTGTGAGAGGGTTTAAGAGTGGAATTGCTGAGATTTGAGCGGCCTTTTCACTCCTGCCATTTATGTGAAAAGGTCCAACCAGGAGCCTGGCTGAGAAAAGAATCATAAATGAGGCTAAGACTCAAATGATCTTCTTAGCCACCCACTCTGATCTTCATACCAGGAAAACCTGTGGTTGGGATATTTCTGCCTTCTATTCAGTACAGAGCCTCTCTGCAGAATTTGCCAGTTCTTCCCCCCAACCTCCCGCCCCCAACCTTTAGAAAGCCCAAATCAAGAATTATAGCTTATCCATGTCAAAGTTTTCTAAATGCTATTCACATGCCATATGCCTCTCTGGTATGTTATGCTTGCATAGGCCTGATTTGCACCTATGTTGTGTTAACAACTGTTAAAACAGGAAGATAACATTAACTATACAGAAGTAAAGCCAACAAACTGGAAGTTGTGTCCTTGGAGACTCCAGCCTTACTTACATCACAAACTTGAGTTAGGTTGCTCGGGCCTGTAGAGCAATGATTTTGATGGCGTTAGTTGTGGAAGGAATATTGACCAGGAACCCTGCCCGCCCAGCGCAAAATGAGCCGGTGGGCAGTTAAAATGGCCGATGCGACGTACCGGCACCTGTGACGATGCTGCTGTCTTTGCGCGATCTTAACCTGCTCTTCTGAGAAGGTGAGTGGGACACCTCGCTAGAAGGCAGCTGAGGTCCTCCTTTAAATATGCAGATCCCGCTCCAATGATGCCATCGGGACCTGACTACAATTTTAAACAGAGGCCTGCGTGTGGAAGCCATTGTTGCTTCCCTGCCAGGCCAGCTTGGGGGCAACAGGAACCAGGGCTAGAGTTTTCCTCCGGGCCCCAGAGAGAGACCTTGAGTCTCCCTTGCCCCAGGCATCCGTCCCCCGCCCGACACCCCACCCAATGATTTATCTGAGTGCTGTGGACTGTTCCTTTTTAGTCCTTGGGTTCAAGCAGGAGACCGACAGGGCCTCTACAGATGAGGCCCGGGAGTTAAATTCTCCCAGACCTCACGATGAAGAGATCCAGACGGTTTGCTGCCCACTCGACTTCCAGCTCCGATTTAAAATCGGGTCTTTAAAGATAAATGCTTCAGTTTCTACATTATATTTGTCAGTTTCACACCTTCATATTCAATCACCTTTACCTGCTCAGCCTGATTTAGAAATAGATCCTCGAGGAATTACAACACCAGTGACATTAGAGCAAAGAGCTGGGGAGAAAAAGTGAGACATTCAAAAACAGGAAACAAATCCAAATTTCAGTGTAGGTCCTTAATTAAAATGAATATTGGAAGATTTTGAGTCTCGGTAAAAATTCTTTTCACTGTGACATTCAGAAGTACTTGTGTTGTTCTATTTTTATTGTGTTCATTTATGCTCATCGAGGTAAGCGTCCTGGGAAATGGAACTCTTCCCATTTCAGGCTCCCCAGTGTCAGTATCAAGCACTCTCAGGTCAGGCATAGCACAGTTCCAAACAGCATGCCTTCATCCCAAGTTTACATCAATACCCCCTTTAGCTCCAGTGTAATATTTGTTTGCTGTGGCCTTGTTGAGTGAAATTGCCAATTAATACTGATTCGGGACAGTTTTGTACTGTGGGCTTGGTTGAAACTAGCCAAATTCATTTAACACAAAAAACCCTTACACCCAATAGACAGACTTTCATCCCATCAGTCTGAGCTGGATTTGAGCCCTATCCTAGAAGTGTGAGGGTTTAGTGAGAGGCTAAGGGTTAGGGTCAGAGTTAAGGTTATGGTTAGAGTTAGGGTTAAGGTAATGGTTAGGGTTAGGGTTAAGGTTAGGGTTAGAGTTAGGAGGTTCGGGCAGAGAGCAGTTGTCTAAACTTATGTTTACATTCTCCTTTATCCACTGGAATTTCTGTTGCATTTAAGCCTGCCTCTTGTATTTGACTCATGACTTTCATTAGTTCTTGTCCTGCTTTTCTTGCCAATATCTCATTGTGTTAATGCCTGGCTGAGGTTTGCGGTATGTGAAATATAACGTAAGAAATAGGAAGAGGAGGAGGCCATACGGCCCCTCGAGCCTGCTCCACCATTCAATAAGATCATGGCTGATCTTTGACCTCAACTCCACGTTCCTGCCCAATCCCCATATCCTTGATTCCCCAAGAGTCCAAAAATCTTTCGATCTCAGCCTTGAATATACTCAACGACGGAGATTCCACAGCCCTCTGGGGTAGAGAATTCCAAAGATTCACAACCCTCTGAGTGAAAAAATTCCTCCTCAGTCTTGAATGGCCGACTCCTTATCCTGAGACTATGCCCCCTATTTCTAGGCTCTCCACCCAGGGGAAAACATCCTCTCAGCAACCAAGGTTGAGGTTGGTCCTGATCCCCATAACATTATGGCTGCCTATATTAGACTTGTTTGCTGCAGGAATGCAGTTTACCTAAGTGTTGGGGGTTATATCAGCCCCTTTCCAAAATGGGTTTAGCGTTAAGGGTTGAGGATAGAGGCCTGTTCTGGGTTAGGGAGGTATTTTGGGTTTCAGGGTTTGGGGGATGAGGCTCAGGGTT
Source organism: Heptranchias perlo (assembly GCF_035084215.1). NCBI lineage: Eukaryota > Metazoa > Chordata > Chondrichthyes > Hexanchiformes > Hexanchidae > Heptranchias > Heptranchias perlo. The sequence goes on along the minus strand of NC_090332.1, from coordinate 88,827,140 downwards.
AAGGCTTGGTTTTTGTGTGAGATTTCGCGATGCAGACTTAGGTGCTTTAGTTTAGAGTTTTGCCTTAGCGGTTAGAGTCAATCCCTGTGCTAGGGCTTGGGGTTAGGACTTGGGGTAGGATTGGTTGTTAGGGTCAGAGTTAGGTGATAGGGTTTCGCATTAGGATTAGTCTAACCCATCCCTCCCACCCAATTCCCATATTTGTACTGCTTCTCAGAAACTGCTACTTTGACTACACAACTTGCGCTTTGAGATAAGATTTGTTTTGTGTTTTAAAGAAAAAATTGGAATGATGACATTAAAAATGGTTGCCAAATCTTTTTTAGTTATTTCCCAAGCACTTGTCATGACAATACATTTTGCATTGAAATACATCACTGTCTCACGTAATTTCATCTCATTGAAATAGGCACAAGCCCATTCCAATTCCTTCTCCCAACACACAAAACAGGACAGTGTCCCTTTAATGTCTGAAGTATATATATATGTAGGATAGTGATTTACTGTGGCTGCTTCAACATAGAAGTGCCAGAATGCAAATCAAGTCAGAGGAGAAAAGGTATTTGTGAAGGATTTGCACCTTGCAGTGGGTTTGGTATCTGCCCGAATTCTGTATTTATTTTCACTTAAGCAAAATACAGGCATTCCACTGTTTGAACAACAAGCTGTCCATGGAGTTTGTTGGCTGCATCAATACAAGTTAACTCTTCCTAGAAGAACACCACACAATAACAGTCACCGAACTTCAAAAGTAATTTGAAGCAAATATTCAAATGTGACTGTGCAATGATATGCCTGATTTGAACTTTAGAGTCATATAATGGACAATTAGGTAACTTGAACGTCTCCACGTGGATGACAGTGTTAAAAATAATCCACCATTATTTAGCAAATACAGCATTAAATAACCAAAACAGCATAAATCAGAACAATTTGCCAAAAGTTCTATCAATCTGTTTGTTAGCATTTCTAACTTTTTTTTGTAAATCATGTAATGGGATGTTTGGCACAAAGAAACAGAACATGTTAACAACCACAGAGCAACTTGTTTCTTTAGCTTATAAAGACGGAGAAACTCCGTGGGCCGATTTTCATCCGGCATTTTGGGCCGGAATGGGGAATTAGCGCGTTGAAAATCGGAACGCTGAACCTACTGCCCGGTTTTTTGCTGCCATTTCCATCGAGGCCCAGACGATGGCGCCTGAAAGTGGCCGGAGCTTCATTAACGTCTGTGACATCACCAGGACCTTTAGCGTGGGGGATGCTCAATGGTCAACCCGCCACAGACTCCTATAGCGTCCATGCAGGTGATCACACGCGCCAAGGCAGACTGCAGAGTGTTGGTGTCTCACGCCAAAATGCCACACAAGCTGGAAGCGGACTCCTCCATTCTCTCCGACCTGCTGTGGCAGCCTCTTCATCCAATGCCTCAAGCAATGGTTGGTATATAGAATTTTGAGTACAGGGGCAGGGATGTCTTTCTGCAGTTATACAGGGCCTTGGTGAGACCACATCTGGAGTATTGTGTGCAGTTTTGGTCTCCTTATCTGAGGAAGGATGCCCTTGGAGGGAGTGCAACGAAGGTTTACCAGACTGATTCCTGGGATGGCAGGACTAACGTATGAGGAGAGATTGGGTCGACTAGGCCTATGTTCACTAGAGTTTGAAAGAATGAGAGGGGATCTCATCGAAACAAATAAAATTCTAACAGACTAGATGCAGGGAGAATGTTCCTGATGGCTGGGGAGTCCAGAACCAGGGGTCACAGTCTCAGGATACGGGGTGTGCCATGTAGAATCAAGATGAGGAGAAATTTCTTCACTCAGAGGGTGGTGAACCTGTGGAATTCTCTACCACAGAAGGCAGTGGAGGCCAAGTCATTAGATGTATTCAAGAAGGAGATGGATATATTTCTTAATGCTAAAGGGATCAAGGGATATGGGGGAAAAGCGGGAACAGGGTACTGAGTTAGACGTTCAGCCATGATCATTTTGAATGGTGGAGCAGGCCCGAAGGGCTGAATGGCCTACTCTTGCTCCTGTTTTCTATGTTTCTATGTTTGAATCATAGAATGATAGAGCACAGAAGGAGAGTATTCGGCCCATCGCGCCTGTGCCGGCTCTTTGAAAGAGCTATCCAATTAGTCCCACTCCCCTGCCCTTTCCCCAGAGCCCTGCAAATTTGTCCCCTTCAAGTATTTCTCCAATTCCCTTTTGAAAGTTATTATTGAATCTGCTTCCACCGCCCTTTCAGGCAGCGTATTCCAGATCGTAACTCGTTGCATAAAAAACTTTCTCCTCATCTTGCCTTTCGCTTTCTTTTAAAGGCTGGTCTGCACCTTGGTCCTCTCCAACAGAGCCAAGACTTGAGCTCTCTCTCCAGCCGGCTGGCCATCTCCTGGCCTGTCCTTCTGCCAATGCCTGCTCACTACTTCAGGCCTTTGTTGGGCTGGATTTTTCTTCTTTCCGGTGATATCGCTAGGGGGAACGGGTCTTCTGCCCAACACCCCAGTACCGGCGTGACCCCGACCCATTTTCCTGGTCGGGTCTTTTAGCTACTAATGCAGGGTGGGATTTCTGGCCAGGAGGGACCCCATCACTGCCAGGGCACAAAATCCCAGCGGTGCTGCAGGAAGAGGTGGCCGGGCATTTAAAGAGGAGGGGGGGGAGTGGGGGCGGGCGATCGAACCCCAAAGAGGATTCCTAGAATTTGTTTTCAGCCCCAGACTGGAAAAGGTACGGTATTGGGGCTGAGACGGAGGAGGACAGGTCCTCTACTAGGCTTTCTAGCTCCTCCGTTAAAAGAGTTTTGGAGTCTTACAGCACACCGTGTGGGCCTCGCGCTATCTTTCCCCAGGCGACGGCAGGGAACTGCGATAAGAGGGGCAGCAGAATTGGCCGGGAAGTCAGAGAAGGGTTGGTCAGTGACAGTCCTGGCAGGGGCGGAGGGAGGGATATGGAGCGCTATGGGGTGAGAACGGGGGGAGGGGGGGGGGGGTGGGGGCTATCCTGCCTGAAATCAGAAACCAAAGGAAAATACATCCCCGAAGCAATTCCTATTTCAGTGCTTTTGCCTGATGGCGACGCAGAAGAACCAACGCTTGAGTTAGGCCTCCAAGTTGCAGCAGGCACTGGCATCATATTACAGCGCTGCTGTTCGAATCAAGGTGCCTCCGACCGTGGCATTCTAACATGGAGGCAGCATTAAAATGCTCTCTCTTGTTCCACTTACCTGTAATTTGTATAGTAACAGCAACAACGACTTGCATTTATACAGCACCATTAACATAGTAAAACATCCCAAGGCACTTCACAGGAACGATTATCAGACAAAATTTGACATAGAATCATAGAAAGGTTACAGCACAGAAGGAGGCCATTCGGCCCATCGAGCCCACACCGGCTCTCTGCAAGAGCAATCCAGCTGGTCCCACTCCCCCGCCCTTTCCCCGTGGCCCTGCAAATTTTTTCCTTTCAAGTACTTATCCAGTTCCCTTGTGAAGGCCATGATTGAATCTGCCTCCACCACCCCCTCGGGCAGTGCATTCCAGATCCTAACCACTCGCTGTGTAAAAAAGTTTTTCCTCATGTCACCATTGGTTCTTTTGCCAATCACCTTAAATCTATGTCCTCTGGTCATTGATCTTTCCGCCAATGGGAAGTTTCTCTCTAGCTACTCTGTCGAGACCCTTCATGATTTTGAACACCTCTATCAAATCTCTCAACCTTCTCTGTTCCAAGGAGAACAACCCCAGCTTCTCCAGTCTATTCACATAACTAAATCCCTCATCCCTGGAATCATTCTAGTAAATCTCTTCTGCACCCTCTCTTATGCCTTCACATCTTTCCTACAGAGCAGTGCCCAGAATTGGACATAATACTCCAGTTGTGGCCGAACCAGTGTTTTATAAAGGTTCATCATGACTTCCATACTTTTGTACTCTATGCCGTTATTTATAAAGCCCAGGATCCCGTATGCTTTTTTATCCACTTTCTCAGCCTGCCCTGCCACCTTCAATGATTTGTGCACATATACCCCCAGATCTCTCTGTTCCTGTACCCCTTTTAGAGTTGTACCCTTTAGTTTATATTGCCTCTCCTCGTTCTTTCTAACGAAATGTATCACTTCGCATTTTTCTGCGTTAAATTTCATCTGCCACGTGTCCACCCATGCCACCAGCCTGTCTATATCCTTTTAAGTCTATCACTATCCTCCTCACTGTTTACAACCCTTCCAAGTTTTGTGTCAACCGCAAATTTTGAATTTGTGCCCTGTACACTCAAGTCCAAGTCATTAATATATATCAAGAAAAGCAGTGGTCCCAGCACAGACCCCTGGGGAACATCACTGCACACCTCCCTCCAGTCCGAAAAACAACCGTTCACCACTACTCTCTGTTTCCTGTCCCTTAGCAAATTCTTTATCCATATTGCTACTGCCCCCTTTATTCCATGGGCCGCAATCTTGATGATGATCCTACTGTGCGGCACTTTATCAAACGCCTTTTGAAAGTCCATATACACCACATCAACTGCATTGCCCTCATCTACCCTCTCTGTTACCTCATCAAAAAACTCTATCAGGTTAGTTAAGCACGATTGGCCTTTAACAAATCCATGCTGGCTTTCCCTAATCAATCCACTCTCGTCCAGGTGACTGTTAATTCTGTCCCTGATTATTGTTTCTAAAAGTTTCCCCACCACTGAGCTTAAACTGACTGGCCTATAGTTGCTGGGTTTATCCTTACACCCTTTTTTGAACAAGGGTGTAACATTTGCAATTCTCCAGTCCTCTGGCACCACTCCTGTATCTAAGGATGTTTGGAAGATTATGGCCAGTACCTCCACAATTTCAACCCTTACTTCCCTCAGCAACCTAGGATGCATCCCATCTGGACCGGGTGACTTATCTACTTTAAGTACAACTAGCCTTGCAAGTACCTCCTCTTTATCAATTTTTAACCCATCCAGTGTCTCAACCATATCTTTGTTAATGGAGACTGTGACAGCATCTTCTTCCTTGGCAAAGACAGATGAAAAGTACTCATTTAGTACCTCAGCCATCCCCTCTGCCTCCATGCGTAGATCTCCTTTTTGGTCCCTAATCGGCCCCACCCCTCCTTTTACTACTCATTTACTGTTTACATGCCTGTAGAAGACTTTTGGATTCCCTTTTATGTTGGCCGCCAGTCTATTCTCGTACTCTCTCTTTGCCCCTCTTATTTCCTTTTTCACTTCCCCTCTGAACTTTCGATATTCTGCCTGGTCTCACTCGTGTTATCAACCTGACATCTGTCATACGCCCCTTTTTTCCGTTTCATCTTACTCACTATCTCTTTTGTCATCCAGGGAGCTCTGGCTTTAGTTGCCCTATCTTTCTCCCTAGTGGGAATGTGCCTAGACTGTACCAGAACCATCTCCTCCTTAAAGGCCACCCACTGTTCAATTACAGTTTTGCCTGCCAATCTTTAATTCCAATTTACCCGGGCCAGATCCGTTCTCATCCCACTGAAATTGGCCCTCCTCCAATTGAGTATTTTTAGTTTAGAGTGGTCCGTGTCCTTTTCCATAGCTATTCTAAACCTTATGATACTATGATCACTGCTCCCTAAATGCTCTCCCAATGACACTTGCTCCACTTGGCCCACCTCATTCCCTAGAACCAAGTCCAGCAATGCCTCCTTCCTCGTTGGGCCGGAAACGTACTGGTTAAGAAAGTTATCCTGAACACCTCGAGCCACATAAGGAGATATTAGGACAGGTGAACGAAAGCTTGGTCAAAGAGGTAGGTTTTAAGGAGCGTCTTAAAGGAGGAGAGAGAGGTAGAGAGGCGGAGGGGTTTAGGGAGGGAATCCCAGAGCCCTGGGCCTAGACAGCTGAAGGCCGCCAATGATGGAGCGAAGAAAAATTGGGGATGCGCAAGAGGCCAGAATTGGAGGAGCGCAGAGATCTCGGAGGGTTGCAGGGCTGGAGGAGGGGTTACAGAGATAGGGAGGGGCGAGGCCACGGTGGGATTTGAAAACAAGGATGAGAATTTTAAAATCGATGCTATTAGACAATTCAGAGTAGGTGACCAGGAGTTGCCAAATGTATTTTTGTACAAATGGGTAAAAACAATAAACCAAAAAAGAGCAAAGTAAAAATCTGTTCCTTTCTCTTCCAGCCTTGCTGAGTTTTGAGGAATATTCCATACTGTGTTTCTAAAGCGACTGGGATGCAATGCACATCCTGCTCTCTGGCTCACAAGTGATGTATTACAGCTCGGCTGTGCTTTTGACTTTGTGGAGGAGGAGAAGTAAAGTGAGAAGTGATGCCAAGCATGACTTCATGAAACTTGGCTTCAGTTTCAAGCAAATTTTAAATGTCTTGTAGCTTCAGTGCAGAAGTGCAGGGCGCAGATAAACCGTAATCCTGGGCGATCAGCAGCTGTTCACTGTGGAGGCAATGGCAGCGGTTTACACATTTGTGTAGCCAAAGAGTTAAAGGCAGGGTGTCATCTGTTGTGAGGCCTTGTGTGAAGCATTTGTGTCTGTGCATTTTTACAAATACTGTTGTGTACAGTACCTGGCGGTGATGCTACTTCACATTTACTTATTGTAAGGAAAGTGACAAGACTAGTCTTAATTCAAATATAAACAAAATTCAGTGTTACGTTAATCGTAAAACCACGGACGGCTTGATTGGTCTGAAGCTTTTGTTTACCATAAGTAAACATGCTCCAACAATGGCAGCCACAACCAAAAAAAAGAGTAGTGCTTGTAATCGTCTATTTTCTTGCTGGAAGTAAAGAGCTAGTGAACAGGTGACTTAGGGGCTTTCAAAGATTCTGTCCGTTGCAGGTGGCCCAGTAACTCCAGCTTATCGCACTGGACTCCCACCTAGAGGTCATGAGTTCAAATCTTAGCCTTAATTGACGACATTGGGCAAGTTTTACCAGTACTCCTTGGGTTGCTAGGTGGAGGCTTAGCATGGCAACAGAGCACTTTGTCTTCAGAAAAGAAAAAAAAAACTGGCAGGTTGAGTCCTGCCCTGCAGCACTGCACACTATCTTCTCCAAACTGAACTTGTACTCGATATTCAGGTTGGTTTTAACTTCCTCACGGAGACTTAAACTGACATTTGTTTTGAAAAGAGAGTCTCTGCCATTTTGCAAAATGGCATGAGAGGCAAATTCCATGGCTCAGACTGTCTTCAGCTCAGGGTTGATTGCCTTTTCCATGTCCAAAGAGTGGACAGGAGGTTGGATAGGGTGGGTCATGGGTGGGAAGGTGGCTTTGAATTCTGATGTCTGCTCTGCTGGTGTCAAGAATTCATTGGAAAGCTCCATGGCTTGCTAACTGAAGCCTTGGAATAAAAAGACGCAGGTATGAGTGGCAAATGGTCTTGTACTTTAAAAATCAGACATTTGGGGATAAATGTCCATCGTCACCGCACAGGCAGGCGGAGTGGATTGTCTGTCTGTTAGGATCCCGCCTCATTTCTGTTATGTTGATCCACTCTGCCAGACTGCCGTTCATGCAGTGAAGGCGGAAATTTACACCTTGGTGTCTTGGTTTACTTCTTTAATAAATTTTTAGGCATTCCAATCAATAACTGGACTGTCCAGTCCAAAACATTATAGATAGCAACCCTACAGTACCTTTCCGCGTAAAGGAGAGGAGCGTGAGATCAAAGAGGGGATTTAAATGGAGAAATACAGGGGAGAAATCCCACCAAACGCACCATGCTGAGAGGATGTTTCCCCTTGTGGGGGAGACTAGAACTAGGGGCCACAGTTTAAAAATAAGGGGTCTCCCATTTAAAACGGAGAAGAGGAGACATTTTTTCTCTCAGAGGGTTGTGAGTCTGTGGAACTCCCTTCCCCAGAGAGCGGTGGAGGCAGGGTCATTGAATATTTTTAAGGCTGAGTTAGATAGATTCCTGATTAACAAGGGGGTCAAAGGTTATAGTAGGTAGACGGGAAAGTCAGGTTGAGGTCACAATCAGATCAGCCATGATCTTATCAAATGGCGGAGCAGGCTCGGGGGGCCGAATGGCCTACTCCTGCTCTTAATTTGTGCGTTCGTATGTTCAAACAAAATACATTAGGACCTTAACGGTTTGGGTCTACCATTATTTATGTTTTTTGATTAATCTTACCACTCGATTGAAGGTTTTATGAAGCCAAATCCATTACCAGTCTAGGATTTGCGTACTGAATACGTAGCAAATTCATAAATTCCACATGCACCTTTATACCCTGCACAGATCAAATTGAATCATGGATTATGGATCCATTTAGTTAACATGCTTTAACAATTATTTTTTAAGTTAAACATTGCACACAAAAAATTAAGTGAAAAACATTTTTGTTAGCTTCAGAAGTAAAGGAATATTAAATACATATTTAATTCAACATCCTCTGCTTTTATCTGCGTTGACAGTATTCATGAATTAATGTCAGCACATTATAGTGCCTGATAATATTTTGTCATCTGCAACAGCAATAAGATCACAGCCGATCACACAACATTTCTTTAATTGTAACCCAAGTTACATTATGTTTGGTCCCACAAAATAGACAAAATATATATTTTTTAAATTTGTGGAGAATTGCACTGTGTTAGACACTCCTGTGTTTGCACGAAATTCCATTTAATGGAGGCATTAGCCCATTTTTAAATAAACAGGTTAACCGCACATTATCTAAACTGACGTTTCAAAGCAGTGTTGAGGGAATGCTGCATTGGCAGGGGTGACATTAAAGATCGCAGGCCACTATTTGAAGAAGATCGGGGAGTTCTCCTGGTGTACTGCCCAGCATTCCTCCCCTCGAGCAACACTACCAAAAACGGGCGGGTTAAAAATTAAAAAAATAATGGAAACCCAACCCCAACCCGTCTCCAGTGGTTTTGACGAAGGCAGATTGGGGAGTGGACAACTAACCTGCTCTCCGGAGCTGGGTCCATCCTTAAAATATTTCAAAGAGGCTGCTTGCCTCAAATTTAACCTCTATTTCCCATTTAACTCCTGGGGTCCGAGTTTTTGGGGCCTCGGGATACCCGGGGGGGTGGGGGGGTGAAGCGAAGTGGGAATATCTGAATGGAACAGGTAAGTGCTTTTCCAGCACTGCTTGTGGGCTAGGAGGAGCAGGAGAGCTTCCCCCCCGGCCCCCCCCCTCCCCCCAAACAAACCTGCTTCCAACCCCGCAATCGGACCCCCTTGACCAGCCGACCCCTCCCCCCGCAATCGGATCTCCGATGTCCTTCGCAACCCCCCCCCATGCCCGATGTCCGACTCACCTCCCGACCAAGGTCCAACTCCCCCCACGCCCCCCCCCCCCCCCGATCTCCTCCTCCCCACCCCCTCTTTGTCCTCCACAGTCCCCCGCTCCCCTCCCCCCCTTTTTGTCCTCCACAGCCCACGACCTACCCCTCCCTCTCTCCTTCCTCTCTGATTCCCACCTGGTGCTGCAGACCTTCCCACACGACAGCCTCTCAATCTGGCCGGCCGTGGGCAGGAAACCGATTTGAAAAACTTAAAACTGGTCCTGCCGTTAAATTCGGCTGGACCTCTGTGAAACCCAGGTTTCCTGGCTGCCAAATCTCCCCGTTATTATCAGGGCCAGTGTAACTATAATTCTTCTTATTGCTGTTTGTGGAATCTTGCTATGCGCGAATAGCTGCTGCATTTGCCTACATAACAACAGCCCTTGCACTTCAAAGCACTGTAATTCATTGGGGGTAAATTTTAGTGGGGAGCCGGGAAGAGGGCGGGGAGGGGGGAGTTCCTGACAGGAAACCCGGAAGCACAGGTTTACCGGACGTCCTTACGATTTTGATGCAAGGACGTCATTCATTTTTTTTCTGTAGTTTTCCCGCCCGACAGGCCAGCCAGATTGACAGGCTGGCTGTCAGTCGGACGGGAGAACAGCCAGGGAACAGATGCCAGTAGGTAACACTTAGATAGCGGGGGGAGGGAGAGGTGTCGGTCATGGGTTGGGGGGGGGTTGGTCATCGGGGGGTTAGGGTTGGAGGTCATTGGGGGGGGGAGTCATCAGGGTTGGCGGTCATTGGGGGATCATCGGAGGCTCAGTCATGGGAGGGCCGGACATTGGGGGGTGTCAGAGATCATGGGGGAGTCGGACTGCGGGGGGGGGGGGCGGAGTCGGTTGATCGCGCGTGTGGGATCGTGGCAGGTAGGCTTGTTGGGCCTGGGGGAAGCACTCCTGCTCCTCCTGGCCCACAAGCAGAGCAATAAAGGCACTCACCTGTTGATCTGGGCCTTCTCGCCTCTTACGTGGCGAGAATCACGAGCCCCGGGAATCCCGGCCCCCAGGAGTTAAAAATAAAAAACCTATTAAAATGGAGGCCCGCAGCCTCCTTAAAAGATTTCACTGACCGACTCACCTGCTAAGAGGGGGTTGGTCGCCCGCCCCTTGACCTGCCTCCATTAAAACCAGAAGTGGGCGGGCTGGAGGCGGGTTGGGGTCGAGTTTTACTTTTTTACAATTTTTACCTTCCCATCCACCCCCAACCCACCCACTCCTTGGGTTAAAATTTACCCCATTGTCTCTGAAGCACTTTGGAATGTGCTGAGAGGCGTAAAGCGACATGTGAATGCGTAATCTTCCTTGAATATCACAAAGTGCAATTTTAACCATGGAACTCAAAATTGCTTCATCATTTGGCCTTCGAAGAGAAAAGAGTCAAAGCTCAAAGCAAATGTTTTTTTTTTGTTGGTGATAAAATCTCCCAGTTAAGGCAAAATATATATTTTTTAAATAAGGTAAACCCTGCTGTCATTAAACTCTCTCTGTTCTTGTGTCATGTTGTCAAACCAATTGGGATTTTTGTTTTACTTTAAAAAAAGGCAAATGGGGAAGAAGAAACAAGATGTTTAGTCAGATAATTGGATTATTAGACTCATGTTCCATCTGGTAGAATGAGAATGGAAATTCTCCAATCACCAATCTGCCCAAATCTTTCATTGTAAGTGAAGAAATAGATGGCTGTTGGAAGCAGAAATCCTTGTGTAAACTATTGACTAGAAAAGGTAATCTATGTGAAATATCACAGGACATAAAAGGAAATTCTTTGCTTTGCTAAGTAGCTACAACTGTTGCCTCAACGCAGAAATCATACTGTGAAACAACAGATCCAGTTGCTGGCACTGGGATTTGTTTGGCCTCTTGTTGTTCTGGTAGTATGTCTATTAGATCTCTGTGGCTTTGTTTAGGTTTCACAAAATGTCATACAATCAGTCAATGGTAGTGAGCACATTTACCAAAGGCTGGAAAAAAGACATTCCCACCAATGTGCTGACATTTGACTTTGCTATATTGAGAATCTAGCTTGTTACTCCAGTGCAGGACTGAAGGACTGGTCCATATTTGGAGGAGAGTCCCTTCAAATGAGACATTAAACTAAAGTCCCATCTACCTGTTCAAGTGGATGTTAAAGATTCCATTGGCACTATTCAAAAAAGAGCAGCGTTCTCCCCAATGAACCTGGCCTAAATTCCTCTCAATCAATGCCAGCAAAAAGAGATGAACTGGTCATTCATTTAATTGGTATTTGTGGATCTTGCTGTATACACAAATGGTTGCCATGTTTGCCTACACAACAATTCATTACACTTTTAAAAGAAAGTAATTCGTTGTATGTGAAATGTTTGAGACGTTTCAATGTGATAAGGTGCTACATAAGTACAAGTGCTATTACCATTATAAAGTAACCATGACAATTGGTTGATCTGCACTCCAGGTAAACTGCAAAAAGAGAAGGCTTGATTCATAGCTATACTTACTTAGGGAATCTGTCCTCCCAACATACATTGAGATTTATGTTTTCAGTTTGGTATTCGTATTAATATAAGTAAGTGTAACAACAGCTTTCATTTATATAAATAAATATATGGATAAAATTGAGTGCTCTGTTTGGAAAGAAATCAAGCTTCCAATTCATGCTGCTACTTTTTCTATAAATGTAATTTTGTTTTCCAGACAGGAAGACATCAAAATGCTCTTTTGAACCCCTAAAATGTTTTATCACAATTTTCACCTTTTGCACTTTTGTCATCTGTGGAAAAACCTGTCAAAATGATAATACAGGTCTACTTTGTTGGAGTGTGTCAGCCTGCTGATATATGGTTACATCCTTCTGTGGCTCATTTCATATAAGTTTAAGTGTTCTGAAAATGCTTTTAGAATCAGTCGCATTCTGGAGGGCTTTAACGTGGCTATTCTGTTGTAAAGGCTGGATTTTAAGTGAGTGCATCCATGTACAAGGCATGTTGGGGTATGATTGCAGAGAGAATAAGATGGAGGACTAATGGGTTCTGCAGAAACAAACAGCTGGACCAGTTTATTTAAACACTTATTATGGGGATGAGAAGCTGACCTAAGAATGACCCCAGTGGGTGGAGCAAGAACATTCTGTCATTTTATTACTTTGACCAGAAGGAAAGTGATCTTGTATCTTGCTGCAGCCTACAGACACATTGCGGAGGTACAAATTATCCCAATGGGCTATTGCAAAATAAATTCTGAGTATACCAAGATAAGTTGTTGATTTAACAAATGTTGGAAAAAAATGAACGATGGATGTTTATCCAGATGAGCTTGTGGGACAAGCTTGTTTTTTTTTCTTGTTTTTTAATACCGTCTATCATTGTGACTTTTACCGCAGCTAATCTGAGAATATTGAAAAACAAATAACTCCCAAAATAAAAAGAAAAACCACTTGTTGGTTCTTACCAGCCATCTGCATGTGCCAGTAGGGCAGTCTAGGCATATGTTTCCAACGCCAATATACTGCACCGCCCTTTAAAGGGCATTGTCCTTTCAGCTACAATGTAATTGCATTTTCTTGGATAAAAGAGTTAATAGAATGCCATAGAAAATAGTGACAGTTGTGCTTTGGTTTCAGAAGTTCACAGGAAACCTTTAGTTCCACTGGCTTCCTGCTAGGAGAGGAATTCAGAAGACTCAGTGTGTCATGGGAGAGGGGGGGGGACTCTATATATGTATGCATGGAAGGGGAGTGTTGGCTTGTAGGTCTCCACAGATGAAAGGGTGTTCGCTGGCTGCATTGATTACAGAAAATGCATTCAGGAGGACACAATAGAGATAACTTTCGCCATCCTTTCCTGTGATATTTATTTTATTTTTTTTTAAATCCTAACTCGTTGTGTAACAAAAGGAGCTAATGAAGAAGCAGGTTTTTAATTTTAATTGCCTTATTCATACAGTGTGCTTTATATACCTGTGCCTTTAATGACAGTGGCGAATTAGTCAACTTTGTACAGCATTAATTACAATAAATATCGCACTTTCATGTAAAAAGTTCTGTGTTTTTGAAGAGAATATCACGGATAAAATGTTCTGATAATTAATTTTAAATCCGGGGACTAATACAGTTTAGTGGCTGCCTTATATAGGCTGCAGTGTTGTATGTGAGAAAATATTTTTGGACTTCCAAGTACAAATTACTCCCAATTTCAAAGTAGTTTGTGCATCAGTCCAAGTAATGCAAAAGTTATTGTTTTGAAATATATAAATCACTTGAGCTGTTTTTTTTCTGTCTGACCTCATGTGTTAAACTTATCAAGAAAAAAAAAGCTTTATTAGAATGTTATTAGTCATTTGGTCCAGCAAAGGGGTTGTGTTTGGAGAGACTCTTTTGAACCTATTGTATTATAGAATTAATAGCTCTACTACATTAAGGGGTGGCTAGAGAAAAGATTAGTTGGGACTAAATACCTGTTCTGTTTGTCTCTGGAGAATTGGGGAAAGTTTTTATAAAAAAAAGCCTGGTGCTATATTTAGAGCAGCCATACCCTCATGCTGACTTAGGCCGAGTAACTGTGCCATGTCAACAAGGGAACAAAAGTGTGGGTTGCTATGGGGCTGCAGTGAATATAGTCAGTGTGTTTAAAAAAAACAACTGCACTACTGGATCAGTGGAGACTACAGTGGAATACTGGGGGATTAGTAGGTGTGAGCTGAGATTTTGTATCGGCCAGCACTGTGATTTCCATTACCCGCTGTAGGCCCTATACATATGGATTTTATTCATATTCTCCGCTTTTTAAATTAAAAAATCCCTTCCCTTCCACTATTATGATCTGACTGAAAGGTGGGAGGGCATGCCCCAAGGGCTCTGCCTAGGCCCTTTACTAGAACAGCCACTCAGAGGCAAACCTAAGCTCCCCAAGTTCGTTTATCCTTTGACTATTCTTCCCTATTCTTCCACCATCTACAAGGCACAAGTCAGGAGTGTGATGGAATACTCTCCACTTGCCTGGATGAGTGCAGCTCCAACAACACTCAAGAAGCTCGACACCATCCAGGACAAAGCAGCCCACTTGATTGGCACCCCATCCACCACCCTAAACATTCACTCCCTTCACCACCGGTGCACCGTGGCTGCAGTGTGTACCATCTACTGGATGCACTGCAGCAACTTGCCAAGGCTTCTTCGACAGCACCTCCCAAACCTGTGACCTCTACCACCTAGAAGGACAAGGGCAGCAGGCACATGGGAACAACACCATCTGCACGTTCCCCTCCAAGTCACACACCATCCCGACTTGGAAATATATCGCCGTTCCTTCATCGTCGCTGGGTCGAAATCCTGGAACTCCCTTCCTAACGGCACTGGGAGAACCTTCACCACACGGACTGCAGCGGTTCAAGAAGGCGGCTCACCACCACCTTCTCAAGGGGCAATTAGGGATGGGCAATAAATGCCGGCCTCGCCAGCGACGCCCACATCCCATGAACGAATAATAAAAATTCTCTGACCAGCATTTCCTTAATATCCCCTTTTTATTGTCTTTGTAAATGTGCTCCCTCTTTAGATTCCACCACCCGCACATATGCAAACTGCACATTCATTCTGTCCGAACGAGTGGACCAGTCACCTGCTCTCGCTAGGTAACCTGTGGCAGAGCGGTGATCAAGAATGACTGAACTGGCTCAGCCTATTCTCCCTCTGTCCCTGTAGGAAATTGGGTTCCTTCCACTTGCCGGCTCTCCCTGATGGCCCGGGTGTGATTGGTTGAGAACCTGTACCCCACCACCATATGGAGGTTCTATTTTTACCAAAACCACATGCAGCACATTGGTACAGCAGCACATAGCAACAGTAAACACGTACATAGGAGAAGGGAGGGTAATGCACTGTGAGAGTTCTTTTTCAAATAAGGCATTAAAAAAAACATTTATGACAAAGGATGATACCAGAACTGAGTGGATATATTTATCAGGAAAGACCGAACAGGCTGGGGCTCTTTTCTTTAGAAAAGAGAAGGCTGATGGGTGACCTAATAAAGATCTTTAGGATAATGAAAGGGTTTGATCGGGTAGGCATAGGGAAAATGTTTCCATGTGGGGGAGTCCAAAACTAGAGGTTATAAAAATAAGATAGTCACTAATAAATCCAGTAGGGAATTCAGGAGAAACTTCTCTACCCAAAGAGTGGTAGGAATGTGGAGCGCGCTGCCAAAAGGAGTAGTTGAGGCAAATAGAATAGATGCACTTAAGGGGAAGCTAAATAAACACATGAGGGAGAAAGGAATAGAAGGATATGCTGATAGTGTGAGATGAAGTAGGGAGGATGGAGGTTCATGTGGAGCATAAATGCCGGCATAGACCAGTTGGGCCGAATGGCCTGTTTCTGTGCAGTAGGCTTGAAGTAACTTCATGCGCAAATAACTGTTGTGGTTTTAATTTCCTCTGCACCATTTAATGCACGGATCAAAGCATTTGCATGAATTATTGTCTGCATTATTTTAAAACAGTTACAATATTGCAGACAGGAATTTATGCAAACATATTAACTGGCGCTAAAAATAGTGCACAGAAAAAATGTAATCCATTGGTTACCAAAACCGAATGATTTGTTTTTTGTTTTAAAATGATTGCTTACCTGGGTTTCATTCCACTGTGTTTCCGTTAATGTTAAGTGTGCGTCTTAACGCAGTCAAGCACTCTTACATTATGAAATGGCATTCTGACAATGGGGAATTGGGGCCTTTGCTCTGCTCCTGTCCAGCTGAAGAAAAATAAGAGTGTGAATTGAAGACAAATATTGCAAGACAAGTAGGTTATTTGAAAATTGAATTTCCTCCTCAACAGGGTTAGACTGAACTCGCTGCATGGGCTCTGGTTCCTTTGACTAACTTTTGCCCCCTGGTATTCCTATGTGAGTTTGACATAAGGTTGAAAAGCAGGTTTCCCAACAGATTATTGCTATCAGTCTACACTTTAAATGTTCCTCCAAATGTGCTTTATATGTTTGCGTTTTAAAACTTTTTTTTATTCTGCCCTTCACAGCATAAACGCTCCCCAGAAGGATTTTATGTGGATTTTTTTTTGTAGACCAGGCTGTAAACTATTGCTGAAAACTAGATTTAGAAGGTCACTGGTTGTATAGCAGTGACCTCTGTTTGACCCTAAACTTTACATAAAGAGTTGGGGGGGGGCACGGGGGGGAAGACAGAAGCTTTAAATGGAATGTTTTTGCTCTGGTCTCCCTCAGCAGTATGAGTTAGTGGTGATAAAAACTCCAGACATTGCCTTTTTTTGATGGTATACCATCATCGCAGTTCATTTTCTTAACATGGGACTTAAAATGGAGTTAGTAGAGTAGAAGGAATGGGGAGGGTTGACTGAAGAGTGTAAGAGAGTGGGACAAAGGGAAGATTCTTCACTAATTAGGTGAGGCAACAGATGCTCATATGAGCCACGTTTCTTTATCAGCTGCAATTATTTTGTCTTGAAATAGAAGAGAGGGCAGTGTTGGTATTGTTTCCTGGAAAGTCTAATTATTCCCTCTCTACAAGATGAAATGGAAATGTCCAGCTGTGGCAAAAAAACAGAAGGACATAAATCAAAATCGGAACCCCTAAGCTTGCACTCTCAGCAGGTCAGCAGAGGTTACAGGGGCTCTAGTGGGAGGTGAAGCAAAAAATGCAGACTAGGAGAGTCACATGGTGTTCGCCAAATCTGCACGTACCCTGCGTACTCTTGCTGTTGAAGATCATTTTAATTTAGTTTGTTTTTAACTGCATCCAAGTAACTTCTGTTTCTTTGCTCCATTCATACAGGTTCATAAATGCCAGGAGAAGGATAGTCCAACCTATGATTGACCAATCTAATCGAGCAGGCAAGTCCCCAATAGTAACTGTTTACAAGTCGCGCAGGCGAAAATCATCCGCAAGCCATTCACCGGGAGGCCCGTTACCTGGTAAATAAATTGACAATGAATGCTGGGAGTGACTGACCACTAAATTAAATTAAGGACTTTACTGTCGTAACAAAACTAATCAGTTTAACTTACCTGAAATTTTTTCAACTTTTTAGTCATATACATATTTATTTTCATTGAATAATAACTTTTAGCTCTGAAGCCCTGCTTTAAGGGCGTTTTTTAAATGGATTAGACATTAATATTTATCGATTTTAGAGTTTTTCTTCCCAGCTTTACTCTCTGTTACTATGACAACTTCCTGGTGCATGGCTTGGTGTGGATTTGCTGTAAACTTTTATTACCTGTCAAAAAGGGTGAAGAGGTTGGGATTGCTTTGGGAACACAGCAAAGTTCAAAGTTACTTTCTGAGGGAGCTCTTGATGTGCCTAAGTAACTAATAGGTGCTTGTCTTCTAAAGCTAGCTTTAACTAACTGGTTCAGGCTTGGAGTTCAGGTGCTGTGGTACAAATGAGGTTTTCTTTCATTTACTAAACACCTTTCAATTTTTTCCCCCTTTCATCTCTTTTAACGAACTGTGACTTGTTAAACAGGAGTTGGGTTATTACTCTCTTGAGCTAGAATTTCTGTTTTGCTTTACTATGATCGAGTGTCGATAATATTTTGACTATAACCATTCAGGGTAAGCAAAAGAGTAAAAAAAAGGCTTTTCACACCTTTTCACTTATTGATAATGAAGACAACTTCAAAGTTTTAAGGTTGAGCCAAACAAAATCTTGGTAGTGGCATTACGCATGGGATACTGGTGCATGCATACTAAGGCATTCGTCTGAAATTCCTTACTCCGCTGTTTTAGTGGAGGCATGAAGCCATTTATTTTAAACAGTTAACGCCTGTACTATAGTAGCAGAGAGAGGAATTTCTACACTATTTGTCCATTCATACACTAGAATCCTGTGGCGTATTGGCCTGCAACAACTTCTTTAAAGGGGAACTGAAAATTCTAATGTTTTCCTTTGCCATTCCATTCCTAATTATTTTTAAATTGTTGTCCAGAGGGGAATCATGTTAAATAAGTACAGCTAAAGGGCAACACTCTGGAACTTTGCACTCTGATACCATGTAGCTGTAACTTTTGCCAGCTGATATGCACACGGTGCTTGGTGACGCAGAGGGCGAGACGGCATCAGTCAAAAAAACGAGGATGCTTATGCATTTCTTTCCTCTTTGCTCCCTCTTTAACTCATGCAGCATCGACTCCTGCTGAGGCATGGTCCCAACCATTCTGGCCACACATTACTACTTCATCTAAGTGGCCATGTGCGTGCCCAGTCAGTAAGTGTTTCTCCCATGGGAAGTGTCCTAACTCAGCCTGATCCTGTTCTTGCAGTATGTCCACAGCTATGCACATTCCAATAGAGGTCATAGATACCATTCAGCAACTGGAGCTGTGCCTGATTTTCCCCTCTCTACTCCAGAGGTGAAGAGGCCAATTGTGTTGTCTCCACTGCTACGCCAACCGAAATCAAGTAGCTAACCATGTATTAAAGATCAAACCTGGGGCCTCTTGATCCGTATGGCTCAGTTGCAAACTGTTCTTACCAACAGAATCATCAACAGCATCTTGCATTGATATAGCGCCTTTAACGTAGTAAAACGTCCCAAGGCACTTCACAGGAGCGATTATCAAACAAAATTTGACTCCGAGCCACATAAAGAGATATTAGGACAGGTGAGAGGTAGGTTATTGAGGAGCGCCTTAAAGGAGGAGAGAGAGGTGGAGAGGTTTAGGGAGGGAATTCCAGAGCTTAGGGCCGAGGCAGCTGAAGGCACCACTGCCAGTGGGGGAGCGATTAAAATCGGGGTTCAGCTAAACAGATTTGCCAACAATATTGTTGAAATATTTTGTCTTCATCTCACGTATTCTTTGTAGCATTGCATTTGACACTACTATTGATAAAGCCAACAAATAAACATGTATGCCTACCCCTTTAAATCAGACCCCTTTGAACCGTAGCCAAAAGTGAGGCGCCCATGGATCTCACCCGTGAAAGATATCTGGACATCTCTTGCTCCTCTCACCATCTCAGCACTTTTTTGGGGGGACGGGATAGGGAAGATAATAAAGGATATTTTTACTCCTCATTGTGTTGAGATATATAGTGTACTCAGAATGGACGATTATATTTCCCTTTTATTTCACTCAATCAGCAGTACATGCCGTAACCATCATATGGCCCCCACTTTTAAAAACAAGGTTGCAGTGCAGCCTACATGCCAGATTTTATTTTGTCCCTGGGGAGGTAGAGGTCATATTTTGGAGAGGGTGCTGCTTGAGGAATTTTTCCCCTTTCCCTCCCTCTTCTTTTCTTCAAGACATCGGGAGATGGATTTTACCTGTCGCCCACCTCGTGTATGCTGGGAAATGGGGAAATTGGAAATTGAATTTTTTTTTTAAAAATAGCCTGCCCATTGGCCTGAGGCCAGCCCGACCTAATTCCAGGTGGGCCTTAAAATGGGCAGCTAGCGTTCGCATCCAAGACATGGCGGAAGCCTTATCAAAATATTTAGATAGGGGTCGTACGCCCGTTGTAGGACCCCCGACACTGGTCATCGTGCTGCGCCTATCGGTGCCAAGCATTGAGCGGGCTCCACAAAAAATTTCAAGCCCGCTGCTGGCCCATCGGTGCCCCCCGCCCCATCTCCCCCTGGATTGCGTCCACTCCCTTGGGGCCTGACCTCAGGCTCAACTCTATGGAGGAGCCGCCAGTTTCTACCTCCCTACCGCCCCCCTCCCCCTCATTTGGCTCCTTGCTGAGGTGCACTCTCACGGGCACTGGCTGCCTCTTTGGTGTCTCATCATTCTCCACATGCTGAGCCGGCAAGTCACTCGACTGTGGGGAGTTTCTGGTCCCAGCTAGATCCTGCCCTCACCTGATGGTCAGGCACATGCCACTTCCCTGCAGGAGTTAATGAATCGTAATCAGGACCAGGAGCCTGTGCGGAGTTTCCCTTGCCTACCCCCAGAGGCCCTGATGCCATTTGCGGGGACCCCGACTGCCAGCCCAGCTGACATCATACTAACTCAGCAATGATCTGTAATCCAACCTGGGACCTTCTGTATGATCTTAATTACTCACTGCCTTTATCATCGAGGGGAGCCAAAAAGGGGAATGATTTCACAACTTGCAAAGATTTCTGTGCATTTTCAGTTTTCACAGTGGTTCAAGCAAGGCCATCACAAGCTTTGATTCTTTCTGACGCGAACTCATAGCATTAGATTGTCAAGTATGAAGAAATAAAACAGACAAGGTTCAGAAATGTTTTTAGAAGTGCTTTTAGGCTGAGACGTCATCTTTTCTAAGGTTTTTTTTTCCCCCATTGCTATTCTTGGCTTTTGTTGCAAACACCATCCCTAACTGGACAGGCAGGCTGGTGACCTATCCCCAGGCTTCTGGCCCTAATGAAACCAGATGCTGTGATCTGCCAGATTATTACCCAGGCTGAATCGATCCATGATTTCCTTTGCCTTCTTGTGGAGAGAGGCTTTGCCTTTCCTCAAAGTAGCACAACTGGAATCGGGAATTCAGCGTGTTGACGGATAGCTTACCTTGATCCTCTGCTCCATGACTTTGCTCATTTTTTTTTAATCGGACGAGCCATTTTTAAAACAGATATTTTATAAGATCAGTATTTATAGAATCAATGAAGGTTGCAGCATGAAAGGAGGCCATTCGGGCCATCGAGTCCGCTCCGGCTCCATGCACGAGCAATCCAGCTAGTCCCACTTCCCCGCCCTTTCCCCGTAGCCCTGCACATTTTTTCCTTTCAAGTACTTATCCAGTTCCCTTTTGAAGGCCATGATTGAATCTGCCTCCACCACCCCCTCGGGCAGTGCATTTCAGATCATAACCACTCACTGTGTAAAAAAGTTTTTCCTCATGTCACCTTTGGTTCTTTTGCCAATCACCTTAAATCTATGCCCTTTGGTTCTTGACCCTTCCGCCAATGAGAACAGTTTCTCTCTATCTACTCTGTCTAGACCCTTCATGATTTTGAATACCTCTATCAAATCTCCTCGCAACCTTCTCTGTTCCAAGGAGAACAATCCCAACTCTATTCATGTAATTTAAGTCCCTCATCCCTGGAATCATTCCAGTAAATCTCCTCTGCACCCTCTCTAAGGCATTCACATCCTTCCTAAAGTGCGGTGCCCAGAACTGGACACAATATTCCAGTTGTGGTCGAACCAGTGTTTTATAAAGGTTCCTCGTGACTTTCTTGCATTTGTACTCTATGCCTCTATTTATGAAGCCCAGGACCCCAAATGCTTTTTTAACCGTTTTCTCAACCTGCCCTGCCACCTTCAACGATTTATGCACATATACCCCCAGATCCCTCTGTTCCTCCACCCTTTTTAGAGTTGTGCCCTCCAGTTTATATTGCCTCTCCTCATTTTTCCGACCGAAATGCATCACCTCGCATTTTCTCTGCATTAAACTTCATCTGACACGCGTCTGCCCATGCCACCAGAGTGTCCATATCCTCTTGAAGTCTATCACTATCCTCCTCACTGTTCACTACACTTCCAAGTTTTGTGTCATCCGCAAATTTTGAAATTGTGCCCTGTACACCCAAGTCCAAGTCATTAATATATATCAAGAAAAGCAGTGGTCCCAGTACTGACCCCTGGGGAACACCACTGTACACCTCCCTCCAGTCCGAAAAACAACTGTTCATCACTACTCTCTGTTTCCTGTCATTTAGCCAATTCTGTATCCATGTTGCTACTGCCCCCTTTATTCCATGGGCCGCAATCTTAATAGCAAACCTACCATGTGGCACTTTATCAAACGCTTTTTGAAAATCCATATACACCACATCAACTGCATTGCCCTCATCTACCCTCATCAAAAAACTCTTATCAAGTTGGTTAAACTCGATTTGCCATTAACAAATCCATGCTGGCTTTCCCTAATCAATCCACATTCATCCAAGCGACTGTTAATTCTGTCCCTGATTATTGTTTCTGAAAGTTTCCCCACCACTGTGCTTAAACTGACTGACCTATAGTTGCTGGGTTTATCCTTAGACCCTTTTTTTGAACAAGGGTGTAACATTTGCAATTCTCCAGTCCTCTGGTTCCATTCCCGTATCTAAGGATGTCTAGAAGATTATGGCCAGTGCCTCCGCAATTTCCCCCTTTACTTCCCTCAGCATCCTAGGGTGTATCCCATCCGGACCAGGAGACTTATCTACTTTAAGTACAGCTAGCCTTTCAAGTACCTCTTCTTTCTCAATTTTTAGCCCATCCAGTGTCTCAACTATATCTACCTTTACCGAGACTCTGGCAGCATCTTCTTCCTTGGTAAAGACTGATGCAAATTACTCATTTAATACCTCAGCCATGCCCTCTGCCTTCATGAGTAGATCTCCTTTATGGCCCCTAATCGGCCCCACCCCTCCTCTTACTACCTGATTACCGTTTACATGCCTGTCGAAGACTTTTGGATTCCCTTTTATGTTGGTCGCTAGTCTATTCTCATACTCTCTCTTTGCCCCTCTTATTTCCTTTTTCACTTCCCCTCTGAACTTTCTATATTCTGCCTGGTCTCACTTGTGTTATCAACTTGACATCTGTCATATGCCACTTTTTTCCATTTCATCTTATTCTCTATCTCCTTTGTCATCCAGGGAGCTCTGGCTTTACTTGCCCTACTTTTCTCCCTCATTGGAATGTACCTTGTCTGTACCCAAGTCATCGCCTCTTTAAAGGCCGCCCACTGTTCAATTACAGTTTTGCCTGCCAATCTTTGATTCCAATTTACCCGGGCCAGATCTGTTCTCATCCCATTGAGATTGGCCCTCCACCAATTGAGTGTTTTTACTTTAGAGTGGTCAGAGTCCTTTTCCATAGCTATTCTAAACCTTAGGATACTATGATCGCTGCTCCCTAAATGCTCCCCACTGACACTTGCTCCATTTGGCCCGTCTCACTCCCCAGAACCAAGTCTAGCAATGCCTCCTTCCTCGTTGGGCCAGAAACATACTGGGTGAGAAAGTTATTGAAACACATTTCAAAAATTCCTCCCCTTCTCTGCCCCTTATATTATTGTTATCCCAGTCTATATTAGGATAGTTGAAATCCCCCGTTATCACTACTCTGTAGCTTTTGCACCTCTCTGTAATTTCCCTGCAAATTTGCTCCTCCCACTAGTTGATGGCCTATAGAATACACCCAGTAGTGTAATGGCACCTCTATTGTTCCTTAACTCTAACCAAATAGATTCTGTCCTTGACCCCTCCAGGGCATCCTCTCTCTCCAGTACTGCAATATTCTCCTCAATCAATACTGCCACCCCCACCCACTCCTTTCTTTCCTCCCTATCTTTCCTGAACGCCTTGTATCTGGGAATATTTAGTACCCAATCCTGCCCTTTTTTGAGCCAGCCTATATTTGTTTTTTTTTTCCAGACTACTCATATCTTCGAAAGTGTAAACGATACAGATGATAAAAAAAATGGGCAGCTTATGTACAAAACTAAGCTATTATGTTGGCTCACTTTAAAGATGAAATTTCTTACCTTTCTTTACATGCCAAAGTACCCTGTACATAACTGTGCAGATAGGGCCCTAACAGTTCTGGCCCATTTAGGGTGCGAAATCAGCTCTCTCTGGATGGTGGGGAGGTATGTGGCAGAGAAACGATTTGTGCTGGGTTGCCGTCGCTTTCAGGCCACGCTTGACAAGTTGCAACTAGGGGTGGGGGACCTAGGGTGGGCGTTTCTTTTGCCTGCGCTTCTCCATCATGACGTTCATGACCTTTGGAGGCGGGACGAGTGGAACGACGGACTCCCCTGGAATTCCCAACAATTTTAAGGACGTCTGCGTGACGCCATACATGGGCCCCACAATGCCATCTCCCAACGGCATTCAATCTCCGAGAGATCGGTTTGGTTAGCGTACAGAAAACAGAGAGTAGGAATAAACTGGTCATTTTGAGATTGGCAGGCTGTAACTAGTGGGGTGCCGCAAGGATCAGTGCTTGGGTCTCAGCTGTTTACAATCTATATTAATCACTTAGATGAAGTGACAGAGTGTAATGTATCCAAGTTTGCTGACGATACAAAGCTAGGTGGGAAAGTAAGCTGTGAGGAGGACACAAAGAGTCTGCAAAGGGATATAGACAGGTTATGTGAGTGGGCAAGAAGGTGGCAGATCGAGTATAATGTGGGGAAATGTGAGGTTATTCACTTTGGGAGGAAGGATAGAAAAACAGAATATTTTTTAAATGGTGAGAAACTATTAAATGTTGGTGTTCCGAGAAAGTTAACATGCAGGTACAGCAAGCAATTAGGAAGGCAAAGGGTATGTTGGCCTTTATTGCAAGGGGGTTGGAGTAAAAGAGTAAGGAAGTCTTGCTGCAATTATACAGGGCATTGGTGAGACCACACCTGGAGTACTGTGTACAGTTTTGGTTTCCTTACGTAAGGAAGGGTATACTTGCCCTAGAGGCGGTGCAACGAAGGTTCACTAAATTGATTCATGGGATGAGAGGGTTGTCCTTTGACGAGAGATTGAGTAGAATGGGCCTATATTCCCTGGAGTTTAGAAGAATGAGAGGTGATCTCATTGAAACATAAGATTCTGAGGGGGCTTGACAGGGTAGATGCTCAGAGGCTGTTTCCCCTGGCTGGAGAGTCTAGAACTAGGAGGCAAAGTCTCAGGATAGGGGGTCAGCCATTTAGGACTGAGATGAGGAGGAATTTCTTCACTCAGAGGGTTGTGAATCTTTGGAATTCTCTATCCCAGAGGGCTGTGGATGCTCAGTCGTTGAGTGTATTCAAGGCTGAGATCGATAGATTTTTGGACTCTAAGGGAATCAAGGGTTATGGGGATCGGGCGGGAAAGTGGAGTTGAGGTCGAAGATCAGCCATGATCTGATTGAATGGTGGAGCAGGCACGAGGGGCCTTATGGCCGACTCCTGCTCCTATTTCTTATGTTCTTGTGAGAGGTTGATTGCCGTTAGGAGAAGATGGCAACAGCGGGGGAGCAACAGCAAGTTCAAATTTGTTAAGTGTCCAGACTTGGGCCTGACCAGCCCATGGCCTCCCGACGGAGCAGCAATGTGCCACTCTGAAATCCTGCTGCCCCCATGGGCTGGCCAGCAACCTCAATAGCACCGGAAATGGCCCAGGCTCCATTATTAATAGCGGCATAAAGTACAAAAGCAAGGAAGTTACGCTAAACCTTTATAAAACGCTGGTTAGGCCTCAACAGGAATAATGTGTTCAGTTCTGGGCACCACATTTTTGGAAGGATGTCAAGGCCTTAGAGAGGGTGCAGAAGAGATTTACTAGAATGGTACCAGGATGAGGGACTTCAGTTATGTGGAGAGACTGGAGAAGCTGGGGTTGTTCTCCTGAAAGCAGAGAAGGTTAAGGGGAGATTTGATAGAGGTGTTCAAAATCATGAAGGGTTTTGATAGAGTAAATAAGGAGAAACTGTTTCCAGTCGCAGAAAGGTCAGTGACCAGAGGACACAGATTTAAGTTGATCGGCAAAAGAGCCAGAGGCGACATGAGGAAACAATTTTTTTCGCAGGGAGTTGTTCTGATCTGGAACGCATTGCCTGAAAGGGTGGTGGAAGCAGATTCAATAGTAACTTTCAAAAGGGAATTGGATAAATACTTGAAGGGAAAAAATTTACGAGGCAATGGGGAAAGACCAGGGTAATGGGCCTAATTAGTTAGCTCTTTCCAAGAGCCAGCACAGGCACAATGGGCCGAATGGCCTCCTCCTGTACCTACTGTGATGCTATGATACTATTATGCGATTGACCCTTCATCCCCTCATCCCAAGCATTTGGGATAGGATCAGAGCCAGGGCAACTGGGCGGGCTATTGCCCCATTCTGCTGCAATTTCAGTAGTGGAATGGGATTTCCAGAAATTTTTGGACTAGGGTCTTTACAGCTGAATGCCAAGTCTAATCCACAAACGTTAGCAAAAGAATGAATTTGGAATAGCTTTGCCTTAATACTTTAACTGAGGTGTTAATGGAAATGTTTAATCAGCAACATCCTATTCACACAATGAGTTCTTTTTAACAAATAAACAATCATTAATGCAGTGCTGTTCAGTTCTGAAGCACAGTAAAGTAGACACTTTCCATAATGCATTGTTTTCGGGTGCTGTGATGAAAATGTTTACAGCAAAGAGTGTGTTACAAGTAATGCTTGGCTATTGGCCTGATCAGCTGTGATTCTCAGGCCTAATCTTGTACTAGCGAGGGATCCAATAGAAATTATTATATAGAGGCGATCTCTGATCCCAGCAAAAAAGAGAATAGTGCCCTGTTCTATCCATCTTCAGGTTTACGGACTGACTGTTAAATTGTTTGGGCTGAAGTCCAGGCGTCTATAGATAAGAGGCAATACCAGTCAACATGATTACAAGGGACCTCTGATTATGAGCAGAAAAGGTTTGCTTTCATGTGCCAACACTATGGAGGCAACCCAAGTTCATAACATATTACTGGTAATGTGGGATTTCTATTAGAGTTAAACTAAGTTTTATTGGGGTTCATGTGATAGCTGTTTTCATTTCCAACTTCAGATTTGGGATTCATTAGTGGGATTCAACAAGAAGGCGTTATTTAATGGAAAAGCCTGAAATTCTTCCAATTAATTGTAACTTAGAGCTTTTTGTGTCTGTGTGAAGGGTAGCCTTTGTGATAAAGCCACGGTCTTGGTTAGGAGCACTGAGTTATAAGTTTTGATAATTAACTTTCTTCACCTTCACACCCACAATCTTTTAGTCTTAGCCAGAGTTTCTCAGAGAAAGTAGTCAGGGCTGATCCTCATTCTTAAGCAGCATAGATTGCAGATTATGGTTGGAGTTTTATGTTTTTTTAAAAGGAAATAAGGAGGCAGTATATTGCTGAAGCAGTACGAGCCCATGATTGCCATCTGGTAGATCACAAATTTAAGTCACAGGACTCTACGTTACTCCAGCTCTAGCTATGGTTGGATGAGTTTTCTGCATTCTCAACTGGACTGCTTTATGAAGATGAATATTCTGAATATTCTGTCTCAGGGGGACAGAAAGACTGACATAGACCAGCTTGTGCAAATTGAATAATTTCTCATACTGGGTGATCACCAAACAGAACTGACAACAGCTGTTGACAAGCCTGCAGCTCAGACCATTCTTCCTTCCTTAGAGTCATAGAATCATTACAGCACAGAAGGAGGCCATTCGGCCCATCGAGGCCCGTGCCGGCTCGTTGTAAGAGCAATCCAGTTAGTCCCATTCCCCCGCTCTTTTCCCGTAGCCCTGCAAATTTTTTCCCTTCAAATATTTATCCAATTCCTTTTTGAAAGCCACGATTGAATCTGCCTCCACCGCCCTTTCAGGCAGCGCATTCCAGATCATAAATACACGCTGCGTAAAGAAGTTTTTCTTCACGTCGCCTCTGGTTCTTTTGCCAATCACCAGGCTAGAGGAGGATGTATGGGAGCAAGAGTGGTAGAAATATGGGAAAGATAAATATAAGAAAGATAGTTAGTGTAGCCTACAGAGAATAACATCTCAGCTTTTCTTCAAATCCCAGATTGACAAAGCCAATATAATATAAGCCAAGCCAATAAGAGTCGTTGCAATGAGTTAGATGGAAGAAACTGTCTGGGTCTAGAATCACTCGACAAGGATCAATTCCACCTCTTGGTTCGAAATTTACATCTGTCCATGTAAATGATATTCTGAAAAGTTTTAATACAATACTCCTGCCTCTGGAGATGAGGGTTAAGATTATTATTTCAGGAGTGGTGGCCATTTGTGGATTGAATACATTGGAAGTGCAAAGGAATATTTGGTATCATACCAAGTATTTCTTGTTCTCCAAACAGTGGAATCCACAGGTCAACTTCCAACTCTCTCCCTCTTAGACACGTAGTAAAGAGCCAACAAATGCCTGAACTAAGGTGGCATGAGAAAGAAAGAGGCGAGCTTCGAATATGCAAAATCTAAAGGATCAAGTGCAGACTTTCTTCACTGGACTTTGCTAACTGCAGGACCTAATTCATAGTGTGTGGAGGACACCTTTGTTCAGAGAATGATGATTACCATACACTTGGTAAACACCCTATTTGTTTGAGTTACAAAAACACATTTGTGTTTTGTAATATGCTTAACTGTAATTCTTGGTGCAATATTATTGCTAAATGATACTGTGAAAACATTGCTGAAGTTGATTGAGAATCCCCTCAGTCTGTAACAGTCCAGATACTAAGCAACCACAATGACACAATTTGAATATGGTATTGAGATAGAGGATCAGCCATGATCATATTGAATGGCAGAGCAGGCTCGAAGGGCCGAATGGCCTACTCCTACTCCTATTTTTCTGTTTCAATGGCACGCAGCTAAATCCAATATGGTAGAAGAGCAAAATGTGGGACTTAAAGTGTTTATATTAAAAAAGACTCCCTTCTTCCTACATACCATAAAAAAAGAGACTACCGCTAGGGCATTTTTGATGCTGTGACAGATTTCCATTGTCCTTTCGAATAGTTTGCTAAATTTACAGTCAGTGAATTGTTTTCTAAACGTAATGTTGCTTGTTTTTGCACATCAGTTTGATTATTACATGCAGATGTATATCCAGGGACCAGCGAGAAGCTGTGTGATGACAGTGCAGTCAAATATTATCACATTCCCAATACTCTTTAACCTGCTTACTCATGGAGATGAACAATTTCTCTGTCCTAGAGAATTGACCTTAACACAGCAGCTTGACTGCGGTGTTCTGAAGCAGTCGCCCCAAATTACTTTCGCTGGTATATGAGGCTAACCTCTTCCATGTTCATGCCTTCTGTCTGTAAATTCAGCCACAGTAATCCACTTTTTACAGTTCAGGGCTCTTTGGCACCGCAGTGCCCAGCATCAGTCACCGCCTTTATATTGGAACATAATGATCCCAATTATCTCCTTTCTGCACGCAAGCAGTTACAAAGCTGGGCACAAATGCCTGCTTCAATTTGTGCTTGGTCACAAATGTGCCATTTTTCTTATCTAGTGCAGGAATGTTAAGGCAGTGATATTTAAGCAGTGCACTAAACAGGAAGCAACACACTCGCACGCCTTCCTCGCACTAAAGGTAAGAGCCACTCCTTCTAAAATTTACTCTGTTAAATATTAATGAATTTCCATTCAAAAATAAACATTCTACTCCGGTTGCAGTAGAACATGTAGATATTTGCTTTTTAAGAAGAAACACAAACATAAGAAGAAACATTAAAAATTGCATCGTGAAATTTGCAGAGTGTAGGCTGGCTGGGTCTTGATTTGTCAACCTGTAGCATCCAGAGCCTATGGGCCTGATTTTAGCAGGCCTGCGGGTTTCCGGCGGGTTGGGTTTCGGGTGCGTGGCCTCCGCGCCCGGTGAAATTAGTGGGTTGCCCGCGCGATCGTAGCAGGCAATCCACTAATTGGAATCACTTACCTGCTCCTCCGGGGTCCGCGCTGCTGGTCTGCGCGTCGGGCGGGCTGCGCATGCGCAGTACGATCTGTCAGCTGGAGGCGCTCTATTTAAAGGGGCAGTCCTCCACTGACTGATGCTGCAACCAATAGAACACATTACAGCATGGAGCAGCCCAGGGGGAAGGCTGCTCCCAGTTTAATGATGCCTCACCCCAGGTATCATCAGATGGGGTGAGGAGGAGGGGGAGGACAGAGATCTTCCACCCGGCGGGCGGGAGGAAGCGGCCTGCCTCTGCCACCAAGAAGGCCTGGCTCGAGGTGGCAGAGGGGGTCACCTGCGCCACCAACATATCGCCCACGTAGTCTTTCCCCTACACTCCGTCTGCAACAACACTGCCCCCACCCCACATCTCCTTCGGCACCGCCAACACTACTCTGTCACATCACCCCTCATACTCACTCAAACCCCATCCTCATCTTACCTGCACCTACTCACCTCGCCAGTACTCACCCCGCCACTAACACGCAACCCAATCCTCATACAATCTCATGGCTCTATCCCATACTCACCCTCTCGTGCATCTCCCTCACGGCCAGCCTCACTTAACCTGCCACCACCTGTGCTGCAGCCACAGGGCATGCATCACATATGTGCAGTAGGCAGCGTAAGGCAAACGTGTTGTGAGCATGAAGGGGATGCACAAGGGTGTCTGAGGGTTTGCCATGGGTGTTGCCTATATTGAATTTCAGAGCACCAAACATCACACATTATATTGGCACCACCACTGCCATGTCTCCGCGAATCCTGTCTGTTGTGTCCAATAATGCCCGCTCCTGGGTATCACTATGAGGACCCACCACTGATGCCACCCATTGTGTTACTGCAGAGTAGGTGCAGGTGTATTTGCAGGGCTCTTCCGCGCAGACGACTGAGAGACATCGGCGGTGTACCCGGCTGCACCCTGGAAGGATGCGGAGGAGAAGTTGTGGAGGGCAGTGGTGACTTTGGCAGCGACAGGTAAGCAGATGGTGCTGGTGCCAGCCAGGAGCAGCTCGGCATGAAAGAGCCTGCAGATCTCCACGACTACATGTCGAGTGAATCTGCGCCTCCGTGTGCACTGCTGCTCGGGGAGGTCCGGGGAGCTGCGCCTCGGTCTGTGGACCCTGTGGCGAGGGTAGTGCCCTCTGCGACGCGTCTCTCTCTGCGGTTGCCCTCCCTCCTGCTGTACAGGTGGATGTGTCACAGCACTGTGTTGTGGAGCTCCACGTGTCAGAGGTGGACGGCGTGGATGGCGAGGCTGGTGATGCTGTTCGCCCTCCGAGGGGGTCATGACTGCAGCTACGGCGGCCCCCATCCGCAATATGTACATCTGAGGGGGTCCGCAAGGTAGGCACATGTCTCCGGACCCCGGGGTGAGTGTGCAGGTTGGTGACTTTGACCGTCCGGAGGCGGGTGATGGAAGCCAAACTTTGTCCCAAGTGACAGAGCGGCCTCCTGCAATGGGTGAGGGTCTCCACCCCCCCACCTGTCAAATGGACCTTTGCAGCTGCCACAGGCTGACGGCTGCAACACGTCCAGTTCAACTAGGACTGTTTCCCCCAGTGTGTGAAACAGTCCCATGTTTCCCCAAAATCACACACAGTCCCTTAATCAGGTCAGTTAATGACCTGAACAAGCGAAATAAATAACCTCAAG
The DNA here is from genome assembly GCF_035084215.1 of Heptranchias perlo. NCBI lineage: Eukaryota > Metazoa > Chordata > Chondrichthyes > Hexanchiformes > Hexanchidae > Heptranchias > Heptranchias perlo. Next base: position 88,795,772 of record NC_090332.1, on the reverse strand, counting down.
TGGCATCCCGCTGGCTTTAATTGCCTGCGGGATACCCACCAGCGGGGGCCACGCACGCACCCCCGCACGTCATCGGGGAACCCGGAAGTGGGCGGGATCGTGGCGCGATCCGGTCACGTGACTGGATATCGGGATTTTCGGGGCCCCCCCGCTGGAAACCCACAGGAAACCCGACGGTAAAATCGAGCCCTATGTGTTCCCAAAGCTTTCACTCTATCTTTCTGGTGTCAACACAAGTCAGGAGTAAAGATTGCTTGTACGCTGAAGCAAATACAATCCTTCGTGGGCACTTTCAATGGGGATCTTGTCATTTTCATCAGGGTATAGGTTTCATGTTCCCAGTGAAAACTTGAGCCTATAATTCGTCATATATTTTTAAAACACTGTAAATTAAAGATCATGAGTTAAAACATTAAAAATGCTCCCAAAGCAGTGAAAATACCTTCTCACCATTGCCGTTACAGGGACATACACAAAGGAGTTCCACTGCTTCCCTCTAGGGCCACAGACTGCTTTTGCTCAGTGGGTTGCACTCTTGCCTTTGTAGTCGGAAGATTGTGGGTTCAAGCCCCACTCTAGAGACTTGAGCACATAATCTAGGCTGATACTTCAGTACCGTACTGAGGGAGTGCTGCACTGTCGGAGGTGCTGCCTTTTGGATGAGACGTTAAACTGAGGCCTTGTCTGCCCTCTCAGCTGGACGTAGATGATCCCATGATGTCATTTGAAGAAAAGCAGGGGATTGCTCCAGATGTCCTGGCCAATATTTATCTCCCATCCAACACCACCAAAGCAGATTATCTGGTCATTATCTCATTGCTGTTTGTGGATCCTCGCTGTGCACAAATTGCTGTGCTTCCTGTATTACAACAATGACTACACTTTAAAAGTACTTTATGGGCTGTGAAGCCCTTTGGTGCATCCTGAGGATGTGAAAGGTGCTGTATAAATGCACGTTTCTTTTTTTTTTATTTGTTCATGGGATGTGGGCGTCGCTGGCAAGGCCGGCATTTATTGCCCATCCCTAATTGCCCTCAAGAAGGTGGTGGTGAGCCGCCTTCTTGAACCGCTGCAGTCCGTGTGGTGACGGTTCTCCCACAGTGCTGTTAGGAAGGGAGTTCCAGGATTTTGACCGAGCGACGATGAAGGAACGGCGATATATTTCCAAGTCGGGATGGTGTGTGACTTGGAGGGGAACGTGCAGGTGGTGTTGTTCCCATGTGCCTGCTGCTCTTGTCCTTCTAGGTGGTAGAGGTCGCGGATTTGGGAGGTGCTGTCGAAGAAGCCTTGGCGAGTTGCTGCAGTGCATCCTGTAGATGGTACACACTGCAGCCACTGTGCGCCGGTGGTGGAGGGAGTGAATGTTTAGGGTGGTGAATGGGGTGCCAATCAAGCGGGCTGCTTTGTCCCGGATGGTGTCGAGCTTCTTGAGTGTTGTTGGAGCTGCACTCATCCAGGCAAGTGGAGAGTATTCCATCACACTCCTGACCTGTGCCTTGTAGATGGTGGAAAGGCTTTGGGGAGTCAGGAGGTGAGTCACTCGCCGCAGAATACCCAGCCTCTGACCTGCTCTTGTACCCACAGTATTTATGTTGCTGGTCCAGTTAAGTTTCTTTCTTATAGGCCTAGAGTTGTTTCTTGTGTATCTTCTTATAAAGTATGTGGCATAAGGAAACTTAAAAAAGGAAAGAAAATAAACTTTTAAAAGGGTCAAAAATGGCCAAAATTAATTCTCAAACAGTATATTTCACTTCATTGAATTTGATAAAACTGAATTCTAAAATGTCAGAATATAGGATGATTTCTTGTGTAGTCTAAACCTACTGAAATCTTGCAAATTAAGTATTTGTTCCAGTTTCTACAGAATAATGGTCATTCACAGTTTGTCATTATATAGTTCATCATTCCAGTGGATTACAAATCAGTCGGGTAGAAGTCTGAGGCCATCATGTTGAGATTGTATGGTGCTTTGTTAAGACTGTACTTTGAGTAGTGTGTTCAGTTCTGGTCACTCACTCACCAGGGAAACATTCAGGCCCTGGAAGCTGTGCCAAGGCTTGTCCCTACAGTCGGAGAACTGAGTTACGAGGAAAGGCAGATGAAAGTGCCAGTGGAAGGCTAGAAAAACTTAGACATTTTTAGGCTTGAAAGGAGGGGAATAAGAGGGAAGCTTATAAAAATAGATTACTTAAATCTGGGGCACTCTTTTAAGTTAATCTACAATTGTAGGACAAGGGGGGGCATTGGTTAAAAACTGGTAAAAGGCAAGTTTGAGCCTGATATCAGGAAGCACTTGTTTACACAAAGAGTGATGAATACTGGAAAGGGCTCCAGTAGGGTGCTGATGGTTGCAAAAATAACTCTGGAATTGTTCAAGGAATAGTTAGGTGCAGTTTCTGTGGATGGATAAGCTAGATTGGCTGAATGACCTCTTTATTGTGCGAATATCTTTGTAAACTCAGCGGAGCACATTTATATATATTTTTTCTCAATGATTTTCTCCCCTCCCTTCCTCTCCTAAATATGTTACTCTGGGAGGAGTTCAGTTCCATGGGTGCTGGTCATCCTCTGGTACCTCACCTAACTGATTATTATTCATGTCTGAGCTTTACAAGGACCGTCAGCAGGCTATTCAACCATATGGGGTGAATAGCTAACTTAATCCTTTCTTCACCAACGTGTAGTTTGGCACCACTGCTAGACAAGACACGACAAGTAGGAAGTTTGTATTGGCTATCTTAAGAGGGAGGCGAATTGATGTGAATTGTAGGAGATGTTATTGTATGGAGACGGCACATTTGGACACACTTTTGGTGGTGAGGTTATGGATTATGCCAATGCTTCAGAATCTTTTTCTTAAAAAGAATATTGTAACAAGAAAACTTTATGCACAATAAGGCAAGAGTTTTCAAGGTCACCTGGTTGTTATGAGCGGCCCTTCCTCTCCTTAAGATGGAAATCTTTGTTCACAATTTCATGTTTGTTTTGTGATTATACACACTTGCAGAAGAATGTAGGAAAAGTGAAGGATGGCGAAAGGCCATTTGGAGCATTTAAGCCCATCACTCTAGCACCCTAACAACCCTTACCTTGCTTGGGAGCTTGCCTAAAGGAATGAATCCTCTCTCTTGGGTTTAGGTGAAGTCGTGACACTTACACTGTGAGCAATGGGGTTAACGTGGAGATATTCGGTTTTACAGGAAACTGCACGTCCAACTTGAAGAAGAACTTTCCATCTATGCACACAAGATGCTAGGAATTATGGCTCATAGCCATCCCTGTATCATGCTATTTGGTTTGAGTTGCCCACCCGCCACCCAAAATAATCTGTACTATCTGGTTAGGAAACTCCCAGCACAGAAAAATGGGCAACACACAAACTCCATGAAGAGTGTTGAAGTAGCTAACAATGACATTGAGAGACATCTAGAAGTATTAGTAGACTCAACACTCAACATGCCCAATCCATGCATTGCAACAATCAACAAAACCAATAGAATGCTGAACTATATAGCCGAAACAATACAATGCAAGTCAGAGGAAGGAATACTTAAACTGAATGATGCTCTGGTCAGACCATACCTTGAAGACCTTGTCCATTCCTGGTCACTGAGACACAAGGGAGACATTCAAGCATTAAAGGCAGTGCAGAGAAGCCAGGACGCTGACGCCGAGCATTAGAGATCTGAATTATGAGAAGAGACTGGAAAGACTTGGGACTTTTCAGCCTTAAAAGGAGGTGTCTGAGAGGTGATCTTTTAGGAATAAGATAATAAATGGTATCGAAAAGGTAAATCCCAAAAGCTATTTTAAATTAAATTGTGGGAGCAGGACATGAGCTATGGGTTTAAAACTAGTAAAAGGGAAAATTTAGCACTAGGAAGTCCGTCTTCACACAAGGAATGATCAACACTTGCAATAGACACCTTGGAATCTTTTAAGAATCAGTTGTACGCTAAAATAGAGGGACTTTAGGGTCACTCTGAATGGATGATCTAAAATGGGCCAAATGACTTTCCTTATCCATAAATATCTTGTAACCTTATGAGGAGAACGTTTCAACACTAGGGCTAAAGCAGGAATGTATTGTTTTAAGTGTATCCGCATTGTTATTTAATACAAGGATACATTCTAACAAAAGGGGCTGCCTTATTATTTTTCTTTGCTGTTTGCCATTTCATTTTATTTTTATAATGCATGTTGCATTTGACCTTTTCTTCAAGACTTGTCCCGGGCCAAATAGTTAAGAATTTGATATCATCTCAAGTTCCCCCAATCCCATGGGGCTATTTTAAAAACATGGAAAGCCTGAAGCCATAGGAGACTGTTCAAAAAAAATTAATGTGCACAAAAAGTTTTTTAAATTTTTTAAAAATGAAAGCCATTTGCCATTACTTTGTAATGGCAAATGGCTTTCATTTTTAAAAAATTTAAAAAACTTTTTGTGCACATTTACTTTGTGTGGGGCTTCATCCTATTGCCCACCATAACTTTGACAAAAGCGCCACAAGAACCCCTGAAAAACAGAGTAACAGCGGACATTCATCCCCATCGTATCGTAACTGCCAGATTGAACACAGGAAAGTATCGCTAGATTGGAAGGGATTTCAAGTGCATTATGGCTTCTATTGAATAATAAGCACTAAAAGCCAGATTTCCTTCCTTTTTTTTTGAAAAGGGGTTTCTTACCTTGTTTGCGAAATGGTACGTGCACGTGATTTTTGCTGTGGACATATACAATTGGTTTAGTTAAAAAAAATTTTTAGTGGAATTAAAAGACAAACTGACCAATCATGATGCAGCTGTAGTAATAACACCCTGTTCAAACATCTCAAGCAGTTAATAAGTTGTGTAACTGGTATAAGTCACCAATGTTTCTTTCATTTAGCCTTGAAATGTGCTAAAATCAGTAGGGAATTGACCCAACAAAATGGTAGGAAGCCCCATTGCATTGACCGCAACTTGAAGGTAATGAGAGTAGGGAGGGATTTCTGATTCCTCACTCATGTCAATGATTCCAATGGATGGAAAATCATGGGCAGTGAGCTCACAGATTTCCAACACACTCTCATCACTTGCGAGATCCCTCACCATGAGCAAAGGCTTGGAAAATCTACCTTAGTGTTCTTGAAAAATGTGACGAATGTTTTGGTCTAGTAGGTAGCCCACAATATTGCACCAGACGCAAAGAGCATGGCAACACATCAAAAACTGGGTTAACTACAAGTCTACGTGAGTACTTGGGAGGAGGTCCAGATAAAGTATCATAAGGATCACCAAAGCAAGGCAAGAATGTCACCCTTTCTTAACATGGACATGAAGGACTTATATGGGTGTTGCGATTACGTCTGAGTTGTTAAAAGATATCACACAGATATAACACAACAATCACACAGAGAAATTAATGAATTTCCAGGTGTCAAATCAGCCAGTTTTAATATGGAGTTGAAAGAGATATATGGGACTTAAAGCAGCAAATGCAGTGGCGATTGCCTTAATGCAGGTCATAGACGCAGCTGTCGGAGTATCTGTTGCTGCTGTTATGAATGCTTTGGGGTCCAAAATCCAAGAAGCAGTCAAAACTGTCTTTAACTTGTTTGGGGAACGCTTACAGAGCAACTATCAAAGAGGCCCAATGTTCTACATTCAAACAGACCAGTAGGCACTGTGAGATGATAGCTTCCAGCAGTAGTTTGCACAGAGAAGCACAGAAGCAGTAATGTTAGCAGCCGCTCTGGCCCACCATGTAACCCCTCACATAAGTGCCTCAGGCACTGCCTCAGAAAGCAAGGAGCCCACAGGAACTTCAACAAAGGGCATTTGTGGCACTAATGAAGATATATCAAAGTTATTTGTGGATGAAGGTAGCAACCCTTTTGAATCACAGGCGGCTAGCTCACCAGTTGGTTCATCGGTTAACCATCACTGCTAGCCCCTCAGCTAGGAGTAAGAATTGCACAAATCACAATGGGTAAGCACAGCCAAAAACCCATTCAAAACTTACACCACGTAGACTCAGTCACAAACTAAAATGATTTTATTTTTATTGTATCTTGTAGTCTGCCATTTTATTGTGCAGAAAAGGAAGTATAATTTTTTTTTAACTAAACCAATTGTATATGTCCAATACAAAATGATAGTGACTAATTGCAGTGGTCCTTGTCTGAATGCAATTAAATCTTCTCCCATATTTATTCCCCTGGCTGCAGTGGCTTGTTTTTTTTAACAGTGGCTCTAGTGTACCATTATCTTCCTGCTCTTCTATTGCTTTGTTGCTGATCCTGATTCAAGTCCATGGTGAGGTCTCTAATCTATGGGAATATTTGTGGCAAGCAGGATACTGTTACAATTTTATCCACCTTCATAGGGTATAGTGTAAGGACCAGTCCAAACATTGAAGCAATGAAAAGAACAACTGTTAATGTTGCAAATCTGAAATAAAAACAAAAAAATGCTGGAGATACTCACCAGGTCAGTTAGAACCCGAGAAAAGAGAAAGATAGGCTAGTGTTTTGGGTGTATGCCCTTCATCAGAACAGGTCTGACAAAGGATCTACACCCGAAATGTTAAACTCTCTTTTCTCTTTTTTCATATTGACAGACCTGTGTATTTCCAGAATCTTTTCTTTTTATTCCAAAAACATCTGAAGTGCTGCTTTAGCACCCCGAACCTTTGCTTAATGATGGTCCTGGTTTATGCATTGTTATACCTGATATCTGCCAGGCAATGGAGTTGTGCAGAAGTGTCATCAGCGATAGTTTCACCAATTAGCTCATATCTCTGGGGTACAAGCCCTTCAACCCTCCTTCTACTTCAAAGACCTGTGTCACGTTTGATTGTCTCGGAATAAAAACATTTGTGCACACTCCCTGGTAAACGTGCATTTTGTGGTGGGGGGGGGGTGAAAACCATTTACATGTTTATGGGGTAATATCCCATCCTGGTGAGGTACGCGATAGCATTGTTAATGGCTGTATTAATGGCTACCTTTGTACATTCAGTGATGCCTTGTAGTTTGAGGAAGCCACTAATTTGGTGCAACTGTAGCTGCATATGTTGCTGAAGTGAATGTAGGTAGTTGCATACTGAAACAGGACTTTGTTTGCCTCCTTAACGCAGTAGTGGATGACGTAGTGATTGAATCCTGTGGTGGGTCTTCTCAGTGTGCCTGGAAGGATCGTGTGGCATGGAGATTGAGGGCAATGGTGACCTTCACTGTGACTGGTAGCACATTGCAAATGATTGATTGTCCCTGCAGGTCGTTGTGCACTAGATGGAACACTTCACTCACAGCCACCCAGCTGAGCTTCAGCTTCATTGTCCTCTGTTCCTCCATCGTGCCAGGTAGCTGCACCTGTTGTAGCAGGACCCACTGCCTGGGGTAGATCGTTCTTCAAGTGGAAAAATTAAGTTTTTAAAATATTATTTCCATTTTTCTCCTGCTCCCTCCATTCCTTGCGAGTATTAACTCCTTGCTGCGGCCCCGATCCATAGGCACTGTTCACACTCTTATTCACCCATTATTCACCTCGGCAGTGAGTATCAGCAGGCTTTTCAATTGTGGGGACATCGCAGCTAAGGCACCCACATGCATACATAGCCAGTAGAGGGTCAGTGGACACCAATCGGGAGTAGGAACATGCCCAATTTGTTTCTTCCTATCTCTGAAGTATTGAGGCCAATTTTAGCACTGCCACTCTGACTGAGATCAGCTAACACAGCACAAACCAGACTGAACCTGAGACCTTCCTGGTCTGTATGGCTGAATAAACTCACTGAACTGCCAGGGCACTGTTATGAGCCTAGTTTTAACAAGACTCAGCAACGTTACCTTTCCCAAAAGAAACTTTAATCTCAAATAAATGAAAAAGCTCTTTATTTACTTTCTCCAGGTGTAGTATTGATTTGTCTTCCTGTATTTCTATTGTTTGTTTCATTTAATTACTCAGAAAAGTAGTGAAAAGATAGAAGCAGTGGCACAGAGCATTAGACACATAATAGTAGGATGTAGGTTTGGTTTCTCCTGTGCCCTGGGAATGTTGACTTCAGTCATGTTGCGGTGCAGAGGTTTTGAACAAAAGCCAGACACCTCCCCACAGTGAGAGTAGAAAGTTGAAGGGAGAGTCTGCCTTGGATCACAGTGCTTCCTGTTGACTAGCTTAGAGAGACATTGGTAGAGAACCTGTGAGCAGGACACCTATCCACCCTTTTATATAGGAACAGTTTCAGGTAGGAGAAAACCTTTGGCCCATCTAGCCCACCTATCCACTGTATTCCCTTGGTGCATCCCTAATAACCCTAAATCCCATCTATTGACAAGACTCTGTTTAGTTCCTTCTTGAAACCCATTACGGTTTCTTGTTCCACCACCCGTGCGTGTAATTTGTTCCACACACTTACCACTCTTTTAGTAAAAAAAGTTACCCCTAAAGTTCCTGTTGTCTTTTATAAATGTGACCCTTTGTGCTTTAATTCTGTGCACGGAAGAAAAGTTTACTTGGATCCAATTTGTCCAAACCTTTCATAATTTTAAATAGTTTTATCATATCCCCTTGCAGTGCTTTTTCAAGAGAGGAAAGACCCAGCCAGTGTATGGAATCTTTCCTCGTGCGTCACTCCTTTAAGTTCTGGGATCAACTGTAACCCTTCTGTGTACCCGGCTCCACTAACGGGATAGGTAGCTAGTGTGTGGCCCGAGAAGAACATCATTGGAGGTTCAGGGCTTCGCAAAAAACAAAAAAAAAGCAAAAGAAAGAAAAATAAAATTCTGTGCCGCACTCCCAATTTTGCAGCAAAATTCAAAGCCTATAAATAGGAATTTCAATGCCTAACATCTTGGGCCAAGCAAGCTTTGCCTTTGTGACACATAAATGGACACAATGTCAACCGCAATTGAGTCCGACTTGCGTCCATTCACTAAATTGATATTATCCCACTGGGAAGCTGTGTTTAAAAAAAAAATGTATTTAAATTCTATTCAAATAAGTAGGCTCTGGCCTGAATCCAGATGAGCTTCGATCAGCACATCGCAGAACAGTGACAGGAGTGCAGAATAAGTACATGTCGCCTTTCTCTCATCTAAATCTGACTAACTGTAAATATTTATAACGTTTCATGAATGGTACCTTTTTTCCTTCTATCAATCTACTTTGTAAATGTGCCATCTGTGGCTTAGGAGTAGCACTCTCAGCTCTGAGTCAGAAGCGCAGTAGTGAGGGTGTGCTGCTTTGTCAGAGGTGCCATCTTTCAGAGGAGACTGTTAAACAGAGGCCCCATCTGCCCATTCAGGTGGATGTAAAAGATCCCATGGCACTATTCAAAGAAGAGCAAGGGAGTTGTCCTGACCAACAATGATCCCTCTACCAACATCACTAAAACAGATTATCTGGTCATTTATCTCATTGCTGTTTGTGGGACCTTGCTGTGCGCAGATTGGCCACTGAGTTTCCTTATGGTACAACATTGATTACACATCAAAAGTAATTCTTTGGCTGTGAAGCACCTTGGGACATCCTGAGGTCATGAAAGGTGCTATGTAAATGCAATTTATTTTTTCTTTCTTAAAATTATTGTTTGCGCTTAAATAAGAACTTTCTTTTTGAAAATATTAATAGAGAAAAAGTTTAAAACTTCACCAAGAATGGCCTGCATAGTCTGCATGTTGAAACCCCATCCCGGTGTTAAATGGCATGTTCTCCTACATTAGTTTCTCTGGCGCCGAGTCCAAGCCGTGTCACTATCCCTCTAGTGCCGGGGCAGGTCAGGGCAGACGGGGGGGGGGAAGGGAGAACAGGAGTTTTGTTTTACCTTGATTCACACTAGATGGAAACAAAATTTGTCCCAGTCTGAACTGCAATCGGGTTGATCGCTGAAAGGAAAGTTCTTCTTTTCAATTTTTTGAAGGGTGAGTCAGGGCCCGGCTAGTAGTCTCTCCGAAATTCATTTTTGGAACTTGGCAAATTTCCATTTCCATTTGGTTGACCTTTGAGCATTGGGTGCAACCATTTAAAAATCCAGACATGTTGCCACATTTTTGCTACTTTGATAAATTCTGCGTAAGACCATTGCTTGAATAGTTTGCTTTGTAGCAGCATATGAACCTCCAGATGGCCTACATTTTGGAGCGTAACTATGGCTTCAAGGGAGAGTACCCCAAACAAGCGACTACATTGCTAAGGAGACTTCCTGTCTGCATGAATTTTAGTCCCACATCTCCCACTGTTAGCTGGTATGAATTAGCACTCTAGAATCAGAAACGATAATGCCAAAACTGGCGCCATCTACCCATAGTATTTACACCCATGGGTTTAAAGAAGCCAAGCCATTTCAGGCTGTGTAGCTGGTAGTTTGTTACACTCAACTTTTATTTTAAAGATGGAGGCAGCAGAGGTTAAAAAGAAAAGCACTTTTTTTTTGCAGACTAGCTGGATTGTGTTAATCCTGGTTGAGTCCTTTAGAGGGGTATTTATAGAGAATGGTGGGAGAAGGAGGTGGGTTGAAAGTAGAGGCATTAGTTCAATAGTATTTTTCTTTGATTCTCCATGCAGCATGCTGTTAATATATCAGGTCTAGGCCTTTATTTAAACCTAGTTCTTGTTTTCTTAGTTTGAAATCCCATTTCTATTCCTCTGGTAATTCAGTTGGTTAAGGCAGCAGGTATATCCTTGGACCTGGGATATACTTGATTTGTACAAGTATATACAGTATATCTGTATAAGTATATACAGATCAAGTATATCCCAGGTTCAAGCCCCAGTTAGTGTTATAACCTGGTGTTGTAAGATTGCTTACATTTGTCCACCCCAGTCCATCACCGGCATCTCCACAACATTGATCTCAGTCAAGAAGTGGTACAGGTGCTACAACTAGCTTCAGTATCCCTGGATTAGGAAAGGGACAATCATCCATTCCAGATTGCTACCCACTGCCTCCTGCTGAATGTGGGCTTGTGAGGATGTTGAGTGAGGACAGAATGGCCACAGTGTGAAATGAAGAATGGTCACTTGGGTAAAGTAACAGAGAGCAGCTGGCCCCTGTGGAGTTGTACCCCGTTACCTTTAGGAAAGGGGAGAAATTTGGAAGGAGAAAAGAAAGTCTAATCAAAGGATAGGAACATACAACAACAACTTGCATTTATATAGCGCCTTTAACGTAGTAAAACATCCCAAGGCGCTTCTCTGGAGCGTTATCAGACAAAATTTGACACCGAGCCACTTAAAGAGATATTAGGACAAAGAGGTAGGTTTTAAGGTGCGTCTTAAAGGAGGAGAGAGGGGTAGAGAGGCGGAGAGGTTTAGCGAGGGGAATTGCAGAGATTAGGGCCTAGGCAGCTGAAGGAACAGGAGTAGGCTATTCTGACCCTTGAGCCTGTTCTGCCATTCAATTAGATCACGTACGTCAACTCCATCTCCCCGCCTTGGTTCCATATCCCTTGATACCCTGTCCTAACAAAAATCTTTCGATCTCAGTTTTGAAATTTTCAATTGACCCCCAGCCTCAACAGCCTTTTGGGGGAGAGAGTTCCAGATTTCCACTCCCCTTTGTGTGAAGAAGTGCTTCCTGACATCACCCCTGAACGGCCTGGCTCTAATTTCAAGGTTATGCCCCCTTTGTTCTGGACCCCACCCCCCGCTCCAGAGGAAATAGTTTCTCTCTCTATCTACCCAATCAACTCCTTTAATCAACTTAAACACCTCAAGCCTGAAATATAAATGGTCGCCCCGTCCCACTTGCTCTACGATGCCCACAATTTCCTACACTACACATCAGGAAAAGAATCGCATTAGCACCCAGTGCCATTTTGTTTACAGTTTTGTTTAAAAATGGCAGGGGGAGGGCAATATTTTTAAAGTGGGAAGAGGAGAGTAAAAATAATGGCCCCGGGCGTCTCTGTGCTGTGGGGAGGTCATTGCTCTCAGCGCAAACGTGCCTGTGGCATGAAAGCCCATTGGCGCTTTCATTATATCATAATATGAATATTAATATGGCATCTCAAAATTCTGTGGTGCAGAGAAATACAAAGAACAGCTTTCGAACCCCAGCAGAAAGAGGGATAATTAGAGTTGATGCAAACAATGGCCCTGGGAATCCGGAGGAGGCGCTCCAGGAATAACTGCCAGGATTGCACTTGCCGATGTTTCCCTGCACTAGCCCTGCCAGATTTTACAGGGCCAACAGAAGGGCATCTGATTTACATCGCGGCTGGCGGGCACCTGCATCACTATCTTTCCTTTCAGTCAGAAAATCCAGCGACTGCCAATCAATGGGGAGCAAGGGAGCAACCTTTTTCCCCCGCCGCGGCCCTTCCACCCTCCGTGATCTCTGCGCTCCTTCAATTCTGACCTCTTGCGCGTCCCCGATTTTCTCCGCTCCACCATTGGCGGTCGTGCCTTCGGCTGCCCGGGCCCTAAGCTCTGGAATTCCCTCCCTGAACCTCTCCGCCTCTCTCTCCTCCTTTAAGACTCTCCTTAAAACCTACCTCTTTGACCAAGCTTTTGACCACCTGCCCTAATATCTTCTTATGGGGCTCGTGGTCAAACTTTATTTTATAATCGCTCCTATGAAGCACTGTGGGATGTTTTACTATGTTAAAGGCGCTATATAAATGTGAGTTGTTGTTGTTGTTGTTGTTGTGACCCACATCTATCTCAGCAGACTGTCCATCTTCCAATAATACACATGGCCCTCACCGAGCCAGGGAATTGGGAACTCCTGAGTAGGAAGTCCCTGTCCCAGCTCTGCCCCGGCTTTATAGGGGACAGGCGGAGCTTCCGCATCTTACAAGGCAGACTGAGAAATCCCAGAATCAGCAGGGACCTGGCAGAACCTGGGGTTTGGGGCCAGTGTATCTAAAATCAGTCCTACTATTTCTTATTCCCCCTTGTTAAGGGATTAATCTACTATGCCTCGTTCTCTGCTTTACCATTAATGCAGTTCTCAGTGTGATAATAGGCATGGTGGAGTCATTTAGCACTTCATAATTCATTAAAAGGGCATTCTCATCTTTGTGAGTCATAGTCATAGAATTCCAGTGGTATTTTTCAGTATTTCGCTCAAAGATGTCATTTGCTTTGCGACAACATAATTCATATTAAGAACCATCATTGCATTGCTTGCATGTGGCATAAAATGAGATCTGATTCTTCTGGGCTCTTTACTTAAAACAGTGGGGTTGCTCTTTAATTAATGAATTTAAAAGAAAAGTTTATAATTTATACACCTAAGTTGCCTAGTGTTGCTGTTCACGCAACTATCTGTTTATATATATCAATCATTATTATAGTGGCTTATCAAAATTAAAATGGATGATCCAGTTGCCTGAAGGACTCATTTATACTAACCCTACAAGTGTTATACATCTTCTCTTGTCCATTTTCTGTTGTATGTTGTTATTTGTTCATGTAAATATCATTGAATATTATATTGCAACAAAAATAAATCTGCAAGATTTGCCTTTGAGGAAAAAAAATGCATTGAATGAGATTTTTGGAAATTCATGCATTTTTCATGTTAAGATTATAATGGAAAGTTATCCACAGGGATATGAAAATCTGCTGTTAACCTTTTAAGTGCAATCCTTTAGGCTTTTCTGACAAGACATCTCCAATGGTAGTTACAGCAGGTACACTTGTCAGTGAATTAATATGCTGACCATTCACTCTGATGTGTCATAACTAGGGCACAAAGTCAGAAAAAAGCCCCACGTTTTTTTTTATTCGTTCATGGGCGTCGCTGGCAAGGCCAGCATTTATTGCCCATCTCTAATTGCCCTTGCTCAATGATCATCGCAAGTAGCAAATGAGAAGTGTTGCTTTAATCCACAAAACTGTCGTCCCACCTTCCAAGTAGCTGAATTCCACCAAGACCCTACATTGGCTGCAATGTCCAAATTCTGTGACACTTTATGCTATCTTTGGTTAACACTACAGATAAAACATTAGAAATTGTAATGTGATCATCGTATTCATAACCCAATGGCTGCCCTTATTCTTCCTCGATCTGAACATGAAACAAAGCCTACGTACGTCTCTTGTTACAAAGTCGGTCATTGTGGGTTTGAAAAAAACATGAAAGGCTGAACAGCGGCAATGTAACATCACTGGGGTGAGTGGGGGCTAGCCTTCTCCCAAATTGTAATGGAAAATTGGAGGGAGAATCATCACTGAGCCACTATTATACATCTCCCGAGCAGTCAGCTCAAGAAATACATAGGCGGAGCATTGGGAGCAGGGCAGTAGCCTGGCTTCTCAGCCAATGATGGTACATGGTCTAACATGGTCCCCTCATTGGAGAATCTAGAACTAGGGGGCATAGTCTCAGAATAAGGGGTCGCCCAGTTAAGACGGAGATGAGGAGAAATTTCTTCTCTCTTGTGAACCTTTGGAATTCTTTACCCCAAAGAGCTGTGGAGGATGAGTCATTGAATATATTCAAGGCTGAGTTAGACAAATTTTTGATCAGCGAGGGAGTCAAAGGATATGGGTTAACAGGCGGGAAAGTGGAGTTGAGGCCAGAATCAGATCAGCCATGATCTCATTGAATGGCGGAGCAGGCTCGAGGGGCCGAATGGCCTACTCCTGCTCCTATCTCTCATGTTCTTATGTTCTAAGACCAGTGCAGGGGAAAAAAAAATCAGACTCTCATCAACAAAGAGGCTAAATATTACATTTGTGAATACTCCCTGAAAATGACAAGAGCATTGTGGCGGCTCCACTCAGATCAGAAAAGGAATTAGCAGTATGGTCATGATGATATTTAAGAGGTGATGGTGCGTCATTTTGCCGTGAGCTCTAACCGTGACCTCCACTGTAACCATCTAATGGAGAAACCATTCAAGCACCCTCTCTCTAAAAGTGGCACTCATTTTAACCTGGGGCCTTGGAATTCTGTGGAGAAAGAAAGTGGAATTCTCGAGATGAAAGATTTTAATACCAGGACAATTCAAAATCTCGACGCAACGAGCACAGATTTCCTCTATGAGTTCTGTGTAACTAAAACATAATCCTGTTCTTTATAATCGGGTTTCTGATTTTGTTACACGTAGCACGCACCGAAAAATCTTCCTCCAATCTTTTAAAAAAAAGAGCTTATGTTTCGCAATTTGAAAATAAATACAATGGTGTTTTAAGCCATTGCAATTGTAGACTTTTCACACATTTCTCCATCGTCTGGGACCTCTGCCCAACTTACTTTTACCTTTGGTCCCTGACCACTGTGTAAAAGCAAGGGAATACAACCCAGAAGGTCCCACTGCGCTGCAAAAAGAATTACCTTGCATTGCGATTACGTTCAAATACCCACAAAAGCTTCAAGGCAACTAAGCACCCACTGCTGCAGTCACTTCTGAACAGAAAGGGTACGTTATTTTTAATTTTGCTGTTCCAGGAAATTTCCAAGACAGATATAAAATTCCGTGCCAGATTTTCCAAGTGCAGAATCAAAGAATTCCAGGGTCCTGGCTAACACATGGTTTTCCAGTGGTTTCTGAAGACAATATGATAGAGAATGTATTGTACAAAAACTAGGGCAATTGCAGTAACTAAACACAAAGCAAACTGAGATTACTGTACCACAAAGGAATTGTGCATAGGCCATCTTGAACCTTCTGTACTTTACAGCAGCTTCACCTTCAGAGCAAACTCATTAGTTAACTTTGGGCAGTGTGCATACAGGGAAATGCAGGATATGCCAACTAAATACTCCCATTAACAACCAAAGCTAATCTAGTTTGGTAACCTTCTCTCTGTTTCAATGATATAAATTATCCAGGGTCCGTACAAAACACCAATTAATACAAATAATTTAGCATTTGTCATATTAAGTCCAAGTGGAGCACATACTGTCAAATGCTCTTAGCCAGATTACATCTGTCAGGTAAGTATTTTTCTTAACGGCGATGTGAAAGATTTGATGCAAAACCGTACAAATAATAAGCTCTAGTCAGTGAGTTGAAACTCTGTTCATATGCTTTGAATTATGGAATTTCTACAGACAATAGGTTCCAGAGTTTGAATCAGATCTGAGCATTGTAGACAGAAAATTATATCCAGACTTGTTCTTAATCCTTCAGTGAGTCAAGGTGCACCCTACAACCCAGACGGTCAGCCAATGGGAGGCTTTGTGATGGACGGCCAGCAGCATATGGGAATCAGGCCACCTGGTAAGACTTATATTTTTTCAAATCCCTTCGTGCTCACCAGTGTCACATCTTCACCCACACTATTCAGAGTGCTCAACAGGATTATCACCCTCATCTTTTGCTGCACTTCAGCTGCCTGCCTTGCCTTGCCTGTCTTCTATGCACCTAATGACGAAAAGGGAAAAATGGTCCCTCTCGATGCAGAGACCCATTATCCTGCTTGACCCCCAGATCCTGGTGTTTAAGAAGAGGGTCTTTTTTTGGCACTATCTGTTTTGACTTTGCTCATTTTCTGGCATCTTCTTGGATTTTTATCTCCCTTCTAGGACCTATGAGTGGAATGGGCATGAATATGGGCATGGAGGGGCAATGGCACTACATGTAACCTTCATCTAGTTAACCAATCGCAAAGCAAGGGGGAAGTAAGTACAATGGGGTCTTTGTTTTTACATCTTGTTCGAGGAGCATTTTTTTTTTCATCATACATTTTTCTTTTTGTTCTTCCTGCCCATAGCTTCATGCTTCGTTCACTCTTTCCCAAACTATTCTTGGGCTGTCTTCTTTTTTTTTTCCTACTCTTGAATGTTTGAATTCACTGTCAGTGACTTAAAACTTATTAAAAGCATATCTATCTGTATATAGATTATATATATATATATATATATATATATATATATGTGTGTATATATGTATATGTATTTAGGGAACATTTTGCCTAATGCTGTTATCTGGAACTGTGCACAGTAACACAGAGCTGGCCACATGACAAAAACAAGAACCAGCCAGAGGGGGGGAGTGTGTTGCCATAGCAACAGACTGATTGGCAAAATGTAAGCAGTCTGCAGCAGTGCAAGGAGAGGAAAGAGCATGTCCCCAAAGTGTCATAAATCTGTCTAGCCACAGTTGATGCATGAGTTACATTTATACACTAACCTGTGAGACACCAGAAAGGCAATCGGACAATGTTCCAAAGGCAAAACAAAACAGAAGCATTGACTATAATTTGAATTGAGACAAATCCCTACATATTCAATTAAGGCCCTGATTTATCATTTTTGTATCTAGCCACCCATGAAAGCATTTTTTGGTTGCAGAAATTTTTTTAAAAAGCTAGGCAAAATGGAGGTGCACGCAGCAGGGTACGGAGCTTAGTCCAGGCTAATTGCGTACATCCAAATTAAGTATGCCATCACTTGCAGTGTGACAAATGGATTTGACTTTTCGAGTATACAAAAATAGAGATCATTAATGCAATCCTGAATGGTTGGTGCTAGTAAGGCAAGCCTTATGAGCTTCTTCCATTCTACTGCCCTTGCCCTTGATGATAAATGAGTATTATTTTCCTTTTTTAATTAAACTAACCATTTTGTGTAGTTTCCTGGAGCGCTCAGTCCCATTTAAACACCAAACCACATCCACCAAAAAAAAAAGCACCTTCTCTTCCACCACAATTTTTCTAAAGGCTGTCACTAATTGAGTTCCTTTTGGTTGTTTTCTGAAGTGAAAGCACTCTGTTCTGATTGTGTCCTCTCTAACGTGGCAATACGCATTTTAAAGATATCAAGGCCAAGTGAATTCTAGATATGTGCTCTGCGTGGAATCAAAGATCAGTCTGACAATTAGCTGTGAAAAAATTCCATTGAGCTGAGGAATGCAACAGCCCTTATTACCTCACCATGGAAATTTCTAGCTTGGCTAATTTAAATATTGTTTCTTAGTTTCTAGGTCAATTAAATTTAAATGATGTATTATATGCTTCATGACCAATTAAATTAATAGGTTATTACAAAAATATTATCGGCTTATTTGATTATGGAGCTGTGGGTACAGTATATTTTATAAGCAATTTTCATTAGTTCAAAATTGTTCCTTTAGGCTAGATTAAGCAGCCGTTTGCTGAACAGCCCTGAGACCTGAATCCAAGGTGTTTGTAGCAGTCACAGAGCCACATTACTTAGAACCAAAGCCAATTGAACCTACTTAGCAAGAGCGCTATGCTTTCCACCCCTGACGATTATGGAGCTTATAGCTCTTAGAAACAATACACCTGTCAGTTCCCATCAACCATGGCAATCCATGCAGAAGATAGAGACCCACAGAAAGCAGGAGCCTTATTGTTTTAGCCCCAATTTTTCTTTTTGTTTCCATCCAAACTCAGCCAAGGGTGGCCTGAATTCAAATTCTGCTTTTCAGACATTAGTGATCACAGAGAAAGATTTAATTAATGAACATTATTGATTTCCTTCCATTTGCCAAACAGCCTCACAGGTATGGTTTAGTAAGCATGCTTAGTGACCCCAGGCCCCCAACCCCCTGGCACCCTTGGAGGCCTTTGTTAGGAAATCCAACCTCCAATTACGAAGCAGAAGTTTTTTAAACCTTTTTACAAGGTCATGATCTCCCTTTTTTGCTCGAAATCTTCCGTTTTCAGCAATAAAAATGATTGCTGATTAAGGTTTCCTTTAAATTGCTGCGACCCCATGGTCTTAAAACAACGGGGTATGTTGTTCCAATATTGTCCACTTCTTTCTTAGTGGGATAGTATAATTAGAATCTTGTATTTTAATTGCATCACTACAAGTTTCAGCAACTTTCCTGCAGTAACGAGAGACTCATTTCAACTGTGGGACACACTTTAGATTTTACTCTCAGAATTTACTTTTTGCATGGTCATGATTTCCTTTACAATTATTTAAACTTTTAAAAGTTTTTAGAGTATTTATTATTTTTCTAGCTGGTCTAATCGTCCCATTATTTTGCAAAACACAATGCAGGCAAATGTGTTTGCATCATCCCATGAGCAAGGCTTTTATCAGTTATATTTTTGCCATTTGTGTATGAATATATACACCTTGTGTGTTGTTAACATTCTCCTAAATATGTTGAGGTGTACTTTATTATTATTTTTCTTTGATTCACTAAATGGCTTCATGTGCTTTCTGCAGGATTGCAAGGTATGCCAGGGGATTACGTATCTCAGGGTGGTCCAATGGGTATGAGCATGGGACAGCCAAGTTATACCCCTCCCCAGATGCCCCCACACCCTGCCCAACTACGACATGGACCTCCCATGCATTCCTACATTCCTGGACACCCCCACCACCCAGCAATGATGATGCATGGAGGACCACCACCCCACCCTGGAATGCCAATGTCAGCATCTAGCCCCACAATGCTTAACCCAGGAGACCCAACAATGGGAGGACAAGTCATGGACATCCATGCTCAGTAGCTGAAGGGAAATAACATCCACAATGGTGACCTGAGTTTCAGACACTGAGATGATGCAGTGACATGGGAGCTCTGTTCTTCACATCAACTGTGGACCAACCCGGAATCCCACATCTTTCACAGGGATCCTGAAATCAGGAAGTGTCATACAAGAATCAACTCCTGGGGACAAGAAATTCTGTTAAATGCTATTGTAGAATCACATAGGACGATAAGAGAGAGAAGACTGCTCTAATTATAACTTGTACATGGTATTGTACTGTCCCTATAATATGTTGTTTCTTATAGATTTAAAAAAATACTATGTGAACTTTCTTCCACACTATGTGTGTTGTTTCCATGGCCCTAAATCCTCCTCCAATAGTCTCCTTAGTGCAAAAGCAGCCTTACAATTGCCCTGCAAATGACTGAAAACTGTTATTATCAGGATTTTTTTTTAGAACATTAACTATGTTGGGCAGAAGACTGCCATCCCAGGATTTCAGTCATGCAGTCTCTAGCCTCGGGCTTGAATTTGCATGTCTAATTCATTTACTCACCATATTTGAATTGGCCTGAACAGATGTAAATCGGGAAGGATGGGAAAACTGTAGCCATCAACAATGATTAATCAGCTGTTGCAGGCAGTGTCTTAAGGAGACTGGTAGGAGGAAGCTCGGAAACCAAAAAGGCAGCCTGTTAGACCCTAAACTGTCACATCAGAGACTCTCAGTGTTCCCTCGCAACAACGCAGACATACATCACATTCTGTTTGATGCAATTAAACATCTAACGATCGGTTGCAGACATTTTGTTTTTACAAGTATGTTTACACCATTCTTTCTCTTTTTAAAAAAAAGAGAACAGCAACATCATCGTGCGTGCGTGATCCGATCCTGGAGAATTTATGTACACGTTGTAAATAAATACAATTTTTTTGTGCAAAAAAAAGGACTGGAAATAATGAAATGTATTATTGCAATTTTTTTTGTAAAAGTAGCAGTTTGGTATGAGTTGGCATGCATAAAATTTACTAAATGGGATGAGCTAATGCCTTTGTTGTGGTTATAGACAGATGCTTGTGGATAGCATTTTTTCTATCAAGAAAACAAGAAGCTAATAATAATATTAATCGCACACAGAGTCTTAGAGTTCTGATCGAAGCAGTTTGGATTGTAAAATAAACGAGTCGAATTGTAGTAGTTTCCCATAACTGTGTGCGGTAATGAAATCTGAATATAAAATAAAAATTATTTTTGTCATGCTGATTTCACTTGTTGGGGAATGCGTTTCTTTGCAGCCTGGTTCGAGCACCAGTTATTCCAATCAAACACTTTGGATTCTGGGAGGGAGGTACAAGATTCTGTGTATTCTGAGGGAGGGGGGTACAAGATTCTGTGTATTCTGAGGGAGGGGGATACAAGATTCTGTGTATTCTGAGGGAGGGGGGTACAAGATTCTGTGTATTCTGAGGGAGGGGTACAAGATTCTGTGTATTCTGAGGGAGGGGGGTACAAGATTCTGTGTATTCTGAGGGAGGGGTACAAGATTCTGTGTATTCTGAGGGAGGGGGGTACAAGATTCTGTGTATTCTGAGGGAGGGGTACAAGATTCTGTGTATTCTGGGAGGGAGGGGGGTAAAAGATTCTGTGTATTCTGGGAGGGATGGGGGTACATGATTCTGTGTATTCTGGGAGGGAGGGGGTACAAGATTCTGTGTATTCTGGGAGGGAGGGGGGTAGAAGATTCTGTGTATTCTGGGAGGGAGGGGGTAGAAGATTCTGTGTATTCTGGGAGGGAGGGGGTAGAAGATTCTGTGTATTCTGAGGGACGGGGTACAAGATTCTGTGTATTCTGAGGGAGGGGGGTACAAGATTCTGTGTATTCTGGGAGGGAGGGGGTAGAAGATTCTGTGTATTCTGGGAGGGAGGGGGTGCAAGATTCTGTTTATTCTGGGAGGGGGGTAGAAGATTCTGTGTATTCTGGGAGGGAGGGGGAGGTACAAGATTCTGTGTATTCTGGGAGGGAGGGGGTACAAGATTCTGTGTATTCTGGGAGGGAGGGGGTACAAGATTCTGTGTATTCTGGGGGGGGGGGAGGGAGGTACAAGATTCTGTGTATTCTGGGAGGGAGGGGGGTAGAAGATTCTGTGTATTCTGGGAGGGAGGGAGGTACAAGATTCTGTGTATTCTGGGAGGGAGGGGGTAGAAGATTCTGTGTATTCTGGGAGGGAGGGGGTACAAGATTCTGTGTATTTTGGGAGGGAGGGGGGTACAAGATTCTGTGTATTCTGGGAGGGAGGGGGGTAGAAGTTTCTGTTTATTCTGTGCAATGCAGTCCAGGATCCTTGATCCTGGGGTTGTATTAAAATCTTGTACACCCCCGCCCCCCCAACTTTGGATGACAAAGTATTGTGCAGGGAGGGGAGTTGTTTCTCAGGGGGTGGGGTTGGTGAGGTAGGAGGCACTCTGTCCATCTGATGTGTGGGTATTTAGGACATGGGGCTTGAGTTTGTTAAAGAAACCCACATGGTTCATCTAAAGGGTTGAATGCCTGTACATTCCCAAACATCATGTCTTTCTTAATATGTCAAGTGGGGAGTGGCACACCTTTCTTTACAGCCTCTAGTCCGCCTCACCCCCCCAACAGGAAAACTTACCAAAGTGTTGTTAATGATTCTGTGTTTCAAACCGAAGGACGCATTGTTACTGCTCAGAAATGGTTGCATTTTGTGGATCCTGTTTACATGTGTTTGTTTCTTCACTTTGCAATGTGCAGTTCATGGATTTCTTCAACTGGTCTTAACCCCACCCATCAGAAGTAAAGTATTTTAATCAAGGTATCTACAAACGAGACTAAAGACGGGGTGAACAGCGGTTCTGGGTGTGTGCCTGAAACATTGATACTGGCTGGAATTTATTTTTAAAATCTTTTAAAAAAAAACATGTGAATGTCAAAAGTTGTGTCCTCCCCAGGAAGAACCATTAGTCCAGTGGAAGAACGGTCCTTTGCATTAAAATTCATTTAGATAAAATTGCCACAAACATTTAAATACAAAGATTAGTTCCCCCTCACGCCTTAATGCACTCTCTCAAAGGACACGTTAAGTACATTTTGCTCGTGGAGATGCCGTATTCTCGGGGCTGCTTCCCGTTTCCTAGCTACACCTTATCCCACACCCACCCCAAGGACAGCCCCACCGTGGCCGTGCTGTCCAGATAGTAATTCCCAGTGAGCGCGGACCCCGGTCACCATTCCCGGGGAAGGGAATCGGCTGTAGGCTGGGGTTGGGGGTCGGTGGATTTCTGGCCACATCACCGCCCAGCTCCCTCTGCCTCTTAAAAATCAAACAAAAAAAGTCTGGAAGAGTGAGCTCAGAAAGTTAGCCCCGGTTAAAGGGGACATTTGGAAGTGCAGCGACTCTTTTAACGGGAGTGCTGTGAACTAATCGGAGATTCACTCCGGGCTCTGAGTTGAACTCCTGGAGGAAGCAGCCAATATTTCTCGGGTTTGACTGCCATCTCTTGGGGAGGGCGAAACATGACTCCTGTGACTCTCCCAACACCTCTGGTTGAGTTTCAGAAATATCATTTTGGCCAATTGGTTATTTTAAGCATTGTTCTTATTTTGAAAACCTCAAGTGTGAGCAGAGGAGCCTTCGGTGAAGACTTATAAGGATGACTTTCGGTTGTGTGTGTGTGTGTGTGTGTGTTGAGGGGGGGGTGGGTGGGGGGAAGGCTGGGACAGAGACCACGGGAGGCTATAGCGAGCGGCCGGCTCCATCTACTGGGTGTGGAGCTGGTGCTGCTTCTATATGGGTGGGGGGGTGGGGGAGAGATCAGCCGAGGCAGCTGGACATCAAGTCAAGGAGGAAGAGGAGAAGGAGGAAGAGGAGGAGGAGGAGGGATAACCTGAATGTTCCCCCCCGCACTGCCATTTCTTTGGATGTCATCGGTTTCCTTGGTGACAGTGGTGCAGCAGCCCCCCCACCCCCCTTCCCCGGGCTCCCAGATTGTTAGAGAGGAGAAAAAAAAAGCACAGGCTATTTCTGGAGCCTCATCTATCACTGTCAGGAGATAATGATTCCCGTTGCAGCTTCTTATTGATGTTTGTAATTGCATTATCTCATAAGGAAGGAGGGAGAGAGGGGGGGTGGTGGTTGGGGGTGCGATCAATGAAACCTGGGTCTGTGCGGTGGAGGTCAGGAGATGGCTAAGTGCTTGTTCTCCATCCTTCTCAAAACTTCTCATTATCCTTAGTTATAGGGAGCATCGCGGCCAGAGCCCCAGCACAAGGCATGAAAGGGTTAACGCTCTGGTGCTAGTGTGGCCCTTAACAGGGAGACTTAGAGAGAGAGAGAGAGAGAGAGACCCGTGTGGGTCGCAGTTACACTCACAATGAATAAAGAATATGAGTTCATTATCAATATTGTGTGACCCGACCAGCAATCACTTTCACTCGCTCTCTTAACCAGCTGAAACCAGATGTTAAAAGTTTCAGTGCTTATTACACGGTTACAAACATGTGTAAGACTTTCATCGAATCCAATCCAAAAAAACACAGGTTTTTCAGTTTAATGGAGCGGCGAAAGCAAAACACTTCAAAAATTAATGGCGCACTTTAAAAGGTATTTTAATTCACGAGGTTTCCCAGCTCGACCTCCCCTTTTCTTCCAACGATTTGCAGCGTCAGGTCGCGGAGACAGTCCTTTCGCCGCAACCAGGTCATAACCTCGCAGCGATGTCAAGTTTAGATTTTTTTTTTGCTCTCTCTCTCTCTATTTCGGTGCTAAATGTGACTTTTTAAAAAATATATATATATAAGAAAGATGTGTCTGTGCTGCTAACAGGCAAATTGGACAGAGTTCCAGCCCTAACGATGTACTGACTTAACCGCCTTTACGAACTTACTAGAAACATTCAATGGATTTGTGTCGTTGTTATTTTGTTCCCGGATTAATATAGTCGATGCGGTTCATGCTTGGCTTGTGTTGAAATAGTAATGTGTCGCTCTCTATTACACTGGCGACTCTTCCTCCGCCCTGTAGGTCGGTGTCCTAACTTCCGACCTTACCGTGGTCTTGCAGGTTTCAGGCCGGGCACCGATTGCAACTGATCTGCAAAGCTGTGATAAATATTTACTACAAATACTATTAAAAAAAAACTCTCAAGAAAAATACACTCCAATTAATATTTCTTATTTCAACTTTTTTTTCGAACTCTCCACTCCTTTCAATTTCTTTTGAAACGATTCGGTAAAGAACAAAAACATTTTGCTAGTTGACTGTGTTTGATTTTATATTTGAAACACTAGTGGGGAAAATAAGTATTTTTAATATTAATTACATTAATGAAAAATCCCCTAAATTTTCGCTCCTTTATTTATCCGAACCTTCAATTCAGAGGAAACGGAGACACACTTTACACAAGTTCTAACTTTTTGATAAATATAAAGCTACTTTTAAATGCACTCCATGGTGAAACATGGGAGAATGTATAGGGTATATTAGATTTATTTGAAGCTGGGTGAAAATATTCATTCAAACAGGCTTTTCAGTGCACGATTTATTCTTTATCACTGATCATTTTGTTTTGTTGTAACTCTCTCTCAGTCCTGTGAACCTGTCTCGCAGGGTACAGCATCTTTCCTGTATTATTCTTCTGATTTTAACCGTATCTTTCAATTCCTGCCCGGACTGCTGTCTCGGTTTTTTAAAGGTGATTTTTTCTCCCCTCCCCTCAGCCCCTGTCTTAGATCCAAACATCGGATTTACTCGGAACGCTCTGTTAAAATGCCTTGAACCCTCAAACAGTATCGGAAAGGAAGGAAGATAAGAAATAATCCAACGTTAAACATCGCTTCGGGACCGTTATTGGAACAAAATATGAAGACACCGAGACCCCCAGTTTGAATGACTGCAACGAATATCAGCATTTACGTTGAAAACGTGCAGAAACTCCCTAACCCCACGGCGCGGCTCCGATTGTTTAATGTAAATAGTATTGGTTGCGAACTATTTATTGTTACATGTGATACTGTTCAGAAAGTTGAAAGATTTGCATTTGATATAGCAAAACACTTGGGCGTTCTTTTAATTGTTCAAATAACCCGTCTCCTATGCTTGCGTCCGTTTTAAATATACAGGTTTTGTTTATTTACACCACAAATAAAAAGGGATGCCTGATCATTTTTAATGTCTTTTGATTTCGCTGATGACAACTGTTTCACCTTTCCTTGTGTGTGCCATTAATTGGAGCATATCGAAATTATTTTCTTTCAAGACAAATGCCAAGAACATAAATAAAACGGATTGAATATGTGTCGAGACAGAACATATTTTCCAATCGAGTGATTTTTAAGTAGAGGCAAAATTGCGGCTCTAAATAAATACTGTAAGTAAAAACGAAAAAAAAATTGAAAAGCGAAAGTTCACAACGAAATTAAAGAGGGAACTGTGGCGGAGAGAAGCGTTTCATTTATTCCTGTCTAAAATATACATTTTGTGTTCAATTTTGTTTTCAGATTTTCCAAATTACAAAGAGTCCCAGCCGGGTTAAGGTTATCTCCACTCCTGCTGCATTAAACCGGGGACGAGGTGTCAGAGATCTGGTTATTCGGCGGGTCTAAGCTAATTCGTTAAGGGAACAGTTTGAGAGCAAAAAGTCTGTCGCTAAATAAGTGAGTCCAAGTGATCCCTGACTGTCGTTGAAAAATTATGAAGCGAATAATTCCCATCCCACGACGCTCTGCTGTTCCGAGTCCAGAAGGGCTCCTGTCAAAAATTATTGATGTAAATATTCAGATTAGTAAATCAAACTGCTGGGAGGCAACGAAGCAGACGACCAGGAGCAATATATAAACCCAACAAAAACAAACCAGCTTCTTTCTGAGACACAGGAGAGGGGAACTAAACTAAAGGACGATTCTATTTAATCGCAATAAATAGGATAATATTTCAATTCTGAAATTTCCGGCACAGGTTGGTCGATTGCTCTTCTCCAAGTTCTAAAACAATGTTAACATTCATTAAATTTATATTTTTGTTTAGTTATATTTGAAGCATTGCAATTGTCAGACTAATCCCCCGCTCATTATAATTGAGTGTTAAAAGTCAGTTCCCAAAAATCTTAACTGCAACAATACCTTGCTACTTACACGAAAGGTAAAGATTTTTTTTTAAAAAACACACACACACACACACACAAAATAATGGCAAGCGTGGCGGGGGAGTGAAAAAAATAAAATTGGAGGCATTTTAGAGAGGTGTTAAAACAGCAAATTCAAGAAAGAATCCAGCAACACATTTTGGAAAAAAAACTCAGAGAGGTTCAGGAAGGAAGAGGAGGAAAACCAGTAATACATCGCGAAGATAAAGTAGGAGAAAAGAGAATTTAAGAAAGGGGGGGAAAAAGAGACAGGTGGGGAAAAATAAATTCAGTGATTTTTACAACAAAGATAAACGAGCCAAGATGCCAGAAAATTTGGAGCAATTGGTGCTCTGTCAAGGAACACCAGAACGCCCCCAACTGGTGAACTGTTTAACTTAATAAACGCGCTGTAAAGGTCACCATTACAACTAAAGCAGATGGCACCGAATTACCAGAACATCTCTGCATAGTTACTTCAGTTTTTGTTTCACTATCTCAGTGCAAAAACACAAACCAGGACGCTACTTTAAAATGAAGCCGTTCGTTGCAACAGGGGGAAAGGGAAAGACAGATGCACAAGGACTTTTTATGAGGTTTGGTCAGAATTTCCTAATTAATTCACCCAAGGAAGCCCCATATTCATTTACTGAGCTGCCGGGTGATTTAATATGTGCACATCAGAGCAGGACAGCTGCAATTACAAGCAGCAAAATGACATGTCTGGGCTGTTGTTGTCAAATATGGTCGGTAAAATGTGACAACCATTTCTGCAGCAAGTTGTCTAAATGAAACTGTATCAGGATACATATGGCAAGGGTGAAGCTTTCACGATGCACTATTTTTAATTATTGTCTCCATACTCGCGTGAAAAGTAGCAGGGGTTTGGAGATGGACGAATACTCCCCTGACCTTACCAGCAATTACATTGCTTCCTCCCCACTTTGGCCTCTGGCCACTTCTGTTGGCACCTGGTTTCTGTAAGATGTGCAATATATTCTTCTTTTAAGTGTATGCACAGTAAGAGCATCTCTGATTTAGTTGCACGGAGCCTTGTCGCTTCTTTCCCTCCTGTTTATTTTAATGAGATCGTCGATTGTTAACCCTTTCACCAATGCAAACTTAGATTTCGGTTTGAACAGGGACATCATTAACCCGCCTTTCTGTTCTTAACTACTGGCTCTCAGGCATTGTTTAAACAATGCAGGAACCATGCATCGTTCTGGAAATAAAACACTTGATTGAGAAATTTAAACAATAAAAAAAATCGAAGTCATTCAAAGACAAGAAAAAAGCATCATGAATAATTTTCATCACAAGCTAAACTTTGCAGTAAGCTGAGAATATCTGGGTGATTAGAACTGGCTAGTGAGAATGATAATCGTTTAATTTTGGTTTAAATTTTTTAGTTTACCCACATCCATTAATTTGGAATTGATATCATAGCTTTGGAATGATATCATAAGCCTCTAAAGTAGTCAGTTATTGTAATCGTAAAACAGCATTTTTCCAATTTTTTTTTGCATTATTGCAGGCTTCATATTTACTCCTTTAAGGTGTATAACAAAATGTTGAAGCAAAGCATTCCACCAGTTAATTCTGTATGAAGTGGCACCCAGGTGTGCCAACATCTGAAAAAAGAAAATCAGAAGAGGACACTGTACCTGTTTAACCATTCTTTTCTCTCTCCCCACCCCCACTTTTCTCAGAGTCATGAGATCTTCTTGAGCCAGCAGAAGGAATTAGGACTGACCTTGGCAGCTGATTGCCAAGGTCAGAGCAGACAAGGCTGCCTCAGGTGTCAGCACATGCTCGGCCAGCTCAGCTCCTCTCCACCTGATGAGATCTGATCCAATAATAGTCACTGTGTTAGCCTTTAATGAGGCGCCCTGTGAGAGCTTACCGGCCTCCACCTGCTCTCTGCGGTAATACCAACAGTTCCAGAGAATGCCGAAAAGCACAGCATCCTTTCCTTCTTCTTTCTCTTGTTCTGGGAGATTATGTTTCAGGCTAACAATAACCACTTATGTTCAGGCCTTCTTTGATCCAGGTATGTCCTGGAAGAGCACCTGACAGTGAGTTCTGATGCAAGAGAGAATGTGAAGAAAGAAACAGAACCCTGTAGATCTGTGGCTAATATGAGGGATGAGATTATGGGGTGAAAAGTGAGAACAATTCAATTCAGTGTCCCACAGTGTCAATGCTGCAAATTTATCTGATAATACAATATATCTGTTTCCATGATTATCATAAACACATAAATTATCATCTCAAATGATTTTTGCAAAGATGTTTTATACTACAATAAATGGTATGTGACAGCTAAATCCTTTGGGCAAAGTAGATATAAGCAATTGAATACCAAACATAGGAATTTTTTTTCTAAAATTATGCTTTTAATATTTAATTTTTAATTTTAGCACTTCATACAAAAGAAAAGAAACAAAAAGTAGATACAGACAGCAAACTAAAGTTGTTACAAATGTTTTTTTTGACAGTATGAAATGTGGCTCTTGATTTTAACTTTTACAAACTGCCTATACAAATATAATACAAATTGAAAAGATCTGCTGACAGACTTTCCCTGTTCATAATTTGTCTTTCAGTTCTAGGGAGCTAACCTTGTTCAAGCGTTACTAAATGATACCAAAACATGGGCTGAGAAAGGGAATTCTTCTGCTCTGTTTGGGCCAAATCCATTTTACCCACGGATTGTACAGGCTACACTATGTTTTGTTTTACGTCTTTCATCTCAGATGGCAATTAGGGTTTCTATCAGATAAAAGTAAATGGGACAGGAAAAAATAATACATGCCACAGTCAACAACTCCAACAGTGTAATCAGTGCCTGATGAAGTTGGACATTTCATGGAAGAGGTGAAGATTAGGCAAGTAGAGCATGGTAACAGATAGTGCTGGGTAGGAGAGATTATATACAAAAAGATCTTTGGTGGATCTCGATCTTAGTGTTCTGTCTACACTGTACTTAAATAAACAACTGTCATGAAAGGATATCAGCCCCATTTATCATGTTAACCTGTTTGAGTACAAAAGGGACATATGCCTTTATAAAAATAAAAGCAACCAGATACAAGACAATGTCACTGGCTTTCATTTATTTTTAATTTATTTAATCTATTCCTTTTTTTATTGTTATTTGTGAAGATTTGCACGTAGTCACTTCCTGTATACTTCCAGTAATACAGAATAATGGCCTGAATAAATTAGAACCACTGGGAGCATTAAGATTTAATTTAGATTCATATTACACATTAAACCTTCCTTTTCCATAGACGTAACAGACGTAACACAACACAACGCAATCGATTTTTTTACTCGGATATTATGAAAGGATCATTTCTATCTCCTGGAATAGGGATAATAGATCTTCCAGACGAGGCTGATATTCAAGACTTTTACATGTTAAAAATATATAAACTGTAGCCAGATGTTAATTAATCCAAGCACAGTTTGAATCATTATCACAAGCGATTTCTCACCCATGCAGATATTGAAGTCAAAAATTCAGAAATATTCCGTACCAAAATGATTTAATGAATTCATATTTTTCTGTCATACAGATATTCTGGGCCATTGTATTTTTCATTTGTTGAAATCGATTTTTATAAATGAATAGGTTTTCATCTGACTATAACCTCTTCTGACATACATGTATCCTTTACTCCCCTTGCTCTCCCCTTCCCTCCTCCCCCACCCCACACCCTCTGCACAATTCATACAGAAATATCATTAACAGCATTTCGAACAACCTTAAGGCTGCGCATCATAGAGTCCCTTTATTGTCTGTGCTCAGTAAATCCGCCACATTTTCCAACTGATGAGGAAACTATACTTATCAGTGGAAAAAATGCTTATAAATGTCAGATATCCAGAGAGATAAGAAAAGTCAGAACAGATGAGTTACAATCCAGCCTTTGTTGCCAGAGAAATCTTTGCTCGCTCTTCAATAAAACTAGTGAAATTTGCTGAAGATCTCTTGGAGATAATAAAGTAAAATTCCTTTATAAGGCTATCTGATATGAAGGATATATAACAGAGAACAGTGGGGTACAAAGCTTGTTCCATACATGGAGAAGACCCGATAAAGTTAGGAGTCCAGGCACGAGTGGGATAAACTGTGCATCCTACAGTCTTTCCTTTTTGGTTGTGTTTGTACTCAGATACAAACTTGTACACACTGTTTGTATTTATTACAATTGCCTTCACGCACATGAAATAATTTATGATTTAGGTGCTTTGGGATATAAAAGTATGCGACATGACATCAAAGAAATGCTTGCAGCATTGAGAAGATTTTTTAATTGTTTCGTTAACATTTCCATGCATGTTGCTAATGAGCACTGGCTACAAGAACTCCCTAGAACAGAATAAATAAAACTGCAGTGTCCATTACAGCCGTCAGTAAACAGATTGTGATGCAACTATTGGACTGTGCTATGGAGCTTACCATGCATTAAAGCTCATTCTCCTCATCCAATAGGATTACAATGACAGACATCGTGTGATATAGCGGTTAGTTTACAACAACTTGCATTTATATAGCACCTTTACCGAAGTAAAATGTCCCAAGGGGCTTCACAGGAGCGATTACCAAACAAAATTTGACACCAAGCCACAAAAGGAGATAATAGGACAAGTGACCAAAAGCTTGGTCAAAGAGGTAGGTTTTAAGGAGAGAGGGGTGGAGAGGCGGAGAGGATTAGGGAGGGAATTACAGAGCTTAGGGCTTAGGCTGAAGTTCAAGGCCGCCAATGGTGGAGCGATTAAAATCGAGGAAGCGCAAGAGGCCAGAATAGGAGGAGCACAGAAATCGGAGGGTTGTAGGGCTGAAGGAGGTTACAGAGATAGGGAGAGGCGCTGCCATAGAGGGATTTGAAAACAAGGATGGGAATGTTAAAATCGAGGAGTTGCCGGACTGGCAGCCAATGTATGTCAGCGAGCACAGGGGTGATGGTGAATGGGGCTTGGTGCAAGTTAGGATACAGGATACAGCGGAGTTTTGGATGAGCTCAAGTTTAAGGAGGGTGTGAGGTAGGAGGCCGGCCAGAAAAGTATTGGAATAGTCAAGCCTAGATGTAACAACTGTATAGATGAGGGTTTTAGCAGCAGATGAGCTGAGGCAGGGCCGGAGATGGGCGATGTTACTGAAGTGGAAGTAGACGGCCTTGGTGATGGAGAAGTTATGAGGTCGAAAGCACAGCTCAGGGCCAAATTGGACACCAAGGTTACGAACCATCTGGTTCACCCTCAGATAGTGGCCAGGGAGAAGGACGGAGTCGGTCGGTGGCTAGGGAACGGAGTTTGTGGCAGGGACCGAAGACAATGACTTTGGGATTCCCAATATTTAATTGGAGGAAATTTCTGCTCATGGAGTACTGGATTCAGGACAAGCAGCGTGACAAATCAGGGACAGTGGTGAGGTGGAGCTGGGTGTCGTCAGCGTACATGTAGAACCTGAAGTTGTGTTTTCGGATGATATCGCCGAGGGGCAGCATGTAGATGAGAAATAGGAGGGGGCCAAGGATAGATCCTTGCGGGACTCCAGAGTAACGGTGCGGGAGCGGGAAGAGAAGCCATGGCAGGAGATTCTCTGGCTACAACTGGATAGATAAGAATGGAACCAGGCGAGGGCAGTCCCACCCAACTGGACAACGTAGGCGAGGCATTGGAGGAGGATGGTGTGGTCAACCGTGTCAAAGGCTGCAGACAGGTCAAGAAGGATGAGGAGGGATAGTTTACCACCGTCACAGTCACAGTGGATTTAATTTGTGACTTTGATAAAGGTCGTTTCAGTGCTGTTTCAGTGGTGGAAACCTGAGTAGAGGGGCTCAAATATGGAGTTGTGGGAAAGATGTCTCTTCCCTCTGGGACCTGGATATTAATCCAGTTCACACTGATGGGATGAAAGTCTCATCTCTCTGCTAGCTTGAGTGATTCTTGTTAGGGTCTGATTTCCTGGTTACCAATAGCCTTCCAGTGCCTTGGCAACGTGGTTAATTTTATGTGTGCGCCTTGATATTGAGGGTCAACAGGCTTTACAACCACAGCTCAGCCCAATCCTTTTTTAAAAATTCGTTCACGGGATGTGGGCGTCGCTGGCAAGGCCGGCATTTATTGCCCATCCCTAATTGCCCTCGAGAAGGTGGTGGTGAGCCGCCTTCTTGAACCGCTGCAGTCCGTGTGGTGACGGTTCTCCCACAGTGCTGTTAGGAAGGGAGTTCCAGGATTTTGACCCAGCGACAATGAAGGAACGGCGATATATTTCCAAGTCGGGATGGTGTGTGACTTGGAGGGGAACGTGCAGGTGGTGTTGTTCCCATGCGCCTGCTGCCCTTGTCCTTCTAGGTGGTAGAGGTCGCGGGTTTGGGAGGTGCTGTCGAAGAAGCCTTGGCGAGTTGCTGCAGTGCATCCTGTGGATGGTGCACACTGCAGCCACAGTGCGCCGGTGGTGAAGGGAGTGAATGTTTAGGGTGGTGGATGGGGTGCCAATCAAGCGGGCTGCTTTATCTTGGATGGTGTCGAGCTTCTTGAGTGTTGTTGGAGCTGCACTCATCCAGGCAAGTGGAGAGTATTCCATCACACTCCTGACTTGTGCCTTGTAGATGGTGGAAAGGCTTTGGGGAGTCAGGAGGTGAGTCACTCGCCGCAGAATACCCAGCCTCTGACCTGCTCTCGTAGCCACAGTATTTATATGGCTGGTCCAGTTAAGTTTCTGGTCAATGGTGACCCCCAGGATGTTGATGGTGGGGGATTCGGCGATGGTAATGCCGTTGAATGTCAAGGGGAGGTGGTTAGACTCTCTCTTGTTGGAGATGGTCATTGCCTGGCACTTATCTGGCGCGAATGTTACTTGCCACTTATGAGCCCAAGCCTGGATGTTGTCCAGGTCTTGCTGCATGCAGGCTCGGACTGCTTCATTATCTGAGGGGTTGCGAATGGAACTGAACACTGTGCAGTCATCAGCGAACATCCCCATTTCTGACCTTATGATGGAGGGAAGGTCATTGATGAAGCAGCTGAAGATGGTTGGGTCTAGGACACTGCCCTGAGGAACTCCTGCAGCAATGCCCTGGGGCTGAGATGATTGGCCTCCAACAACCACTACCATCTTCCTTTGTGCTCGTTATGACTCCAGCCACTGGAGAGTTTTCCCCCTGATTCCCATTGACTTCAATTTTACTAGGGCTCCTTGGTGCCACACTCGGTCAAATGCTGCCTTGATGTCAAGGGCAGTCACTCTCACCTCACCTCTGGAATTCAGCTCTTTTGTCCATGTTTGGACCAAGGCTGTAATGAGGTCTGGAGCCGAATGGTCCTGGCGGAACCCAAACTGAGCATCGGTGAGCAGGTTATTGGTGAGTAAGTGCCGCTTGATAGCACTGTCGACGACACCTTCCATCACTTTGCTGATGATTGAGAGTAGACTGATGGGGCGGTAATTGGCCGGATTGGATTTGTCCTGCTTTTTGTGGACAGGACATACCTGGGCAATTTTCCACATTGTCGGGTGGATGCCAGTGTTGTAGCTGTACTGGAACAGCTTGGCTAGAGGCGCAGCTAGTTCTGGAGCACAAGTCTTCAGCAGTACAGCTGGGATGTTGTCAGGGCCCATAGCCTTTGCTGTATCCAGTGCACTCAGCCGTTTCTTGATATCACGTGGAGTGAATCGAATTGGCCGAAGACTGGCTTCCGTGATGGTGGGGATATCGGGAGGAGGCTGAGATGGATTATCCACTCGGCACTTCTGGCTGAAGATGGTTGCAAACGCTTCAGCCTTGTCTTTTGCACTCACGTGCTGGACTCCGCCATCATTGAGAATGGGGATGTTTGCAGAGCCTCCTCCTCCCGTTAGTTGTTTAATTGTCCACCACCATTCACGACTGGATGTGGCAGGACTGCAGAGCTTTGATCTGATCCGTTGGTTGTGGAATCGCTTAGCTCTGTCTATAGCATGTTGCTTCCGCTGTTTAGCATGCATGTAGTCCTGAGTTGTAGCTTCACCAGGTTGGCACCTCATTTTTAGGTACGCCTGGTGCTGCTCCTGGCATGCTCTTCTACACTCCTCATTGAACCAGGGTTGATCCCCTGGCTTGTTGGTAATGGTAGAGTGAGGAATATGCCGGGCCATGAGGTTACAGATTGTGCTGGAATACAATTCTGCTGCTGCTGATGGCCCACAGCGCCTCATGGATGCCCAGTTTTGAGCTGCTAGATCTGTTCTGAATCTATCCCATTTAGCACGGTGGTAGTGCCACACAACACGTTGGATGGTGTCCTCAGTGCGATGACGGGATTTCATCTCCACGAGGACTGTGCGGTGGTCACTCCTACCAATACTGTCATGGACAGATGCATTTGCGACAGGTCGATTGGTGAGGACGAGGTCAAGTAAGTTTTTCCCTCGTGTTGGTTCGCTCACCACCTGCTGCAGGCCCAGTCTAGCAGCTATGTCCTTCAGGACTCGGCCAGCTCGGTCAGTAGTGGTGCTACCGAGCCACTCTTGGTGATGGACATTGAAGTCCCCCACCCAGAGTACATTTTGTGCCCTTGCTGCCCTCAGTGCTTCCTCCAAGTGGTGTTCAACATGGAGGAGGACTGATTCATCAGCTGAGGGAGGACGGTAGGTGGTAATCAGCAGGAGGTTTCCTTGCCCATGTTTGACCTGATGCCATGAGATTTCATGGGGTCCAGAGTCAATGTTGAGGACTCCCAGGGCCACTCCCTCCTGACTGTATATCACTGTACCGCCACCTCTGGTGGGTCTGTCCTGCCGGTGGGACAGGACATACCCAGGGATGGTGATGGAAGAGTCTGCGGACGTTGGCTGAAAGATATGATTCTATGAGTATGGCTATGTCAGGCTGTTGCTTGACTTGTCTGTGGGACAGCTCTCCCAATTTTGGCACAAGTCCCCAGATGTTAGTAAGGAGGACCTGGCAGGGTCGACTGGGCTTAGTGTTTTGCCGTTGTCGTGTCCGGTGCCCAGTGGTCCGATGCTGGGTGGTCCGTCCGGTTTTATTCTTATTATGATTTTTCGTAGCGAGATTTTACAACTGAGTGGCTTGCTCGGCCATTTCAGAGGGCAATTAAGAATCAACCACATTGCTGTGGGTCTGGAGTCACATTTAGGCCAGACTGGGTAAGGACGGCAGGCTTCCTTCCCTAAAGGACATTAGTGAACCAGATGGGTTTTTACGACAATCCGGTAGTTTCATGGCCATCATTACTGATACTAGTATTTTAATTCCAGATTTTTTTATTTATTTAATTAATTGAATTTAATTAATTGAATTTAAATTCGCCAGCTGCCGTGGCGGGATTTGAACTTATGACTCTGGATTTTAGTCCAGGCCTCTGGATTACTAGCCCGGTAACATAACCACTATGCTACCGTACCCGCTGTCCTCACCTGCACCAGGAATTCCTCGGGGGTTCTCCTGATCAACCGTAACTGCAGCCTCTGATTTGTTTCCGGGGTTTCTGCTGATCCTCCGCAGAGAGTTATGGCTGCCGATTGGTAAATTCTCAGCGCTGATAAGGAGCATAAGAAATAGGAGCAGGAGTAGGCCATACGGCCCCTCGAACCTGCTCCGCCATTCAATAAGATCATGGCTGATCTTTGGCCTTCACTCCACTTTCCCGTCCGATCCCCATATCCCCTGATTTCCTTAGAGCCCAAAAATCTATCGATCTCAGCCTTGAATATACTCAACGACTGAGCATCCACAGCCCTCAGGGGTCGAGAATTCCAAAGATTCACCACCCTCTAAGTGAAGAAATTCCTCCTCATCTCAGTCCTAAATGGCCAACCCCTTATCTTGAGACCATGCCCTCTGGTTCTAGACTCTCCAGCCAGGAGAAACAGCCTCTCAGCATCTACCTGTCAAGCCCTCTAAGAATTTTATACATTTCATTGAGGTCACCTCTCATTCTTCCAAACTCTGGAGAATACAGGCCCATTCTACTCAATTTTTCCTCATAGGACAATCTTCTCATCCCAGGAATCAATCTAGTGAATCTCGACAGCAGAACCTGATGTTTTCTTGCATGCTCTTTCGAGCTGGAGCAGCAGGAACTTTGGCTGATTTTTCCTTTCCCAGCCCAATAATACTGAAGCCAATTGTACTGGTTGCCATTGTTGTCCCAGCTGAGATTAATTCACTCAAACAATTCAGAGATCAAACCCAGATAGTTCCTGGATCTATATGGCTCAGTAGAACAGCACATGGCATATTTCCCTTCAGAGACAAAAGAAGAGACTTCTAGAAATGTACTATGTGAATATTAATATGTTCTCCAATGCTGAATATTCTAGAAAAGAGAAGGCGGAGAGATGACCCGATAGAGTCACTTTCAGCAGAGTTTTTTGGTGGACATGGGTTCCCATCACATCACATCCTAACTTGGGAATAATTGGCATCCAAACTGGCAATCTCACCTAGACAGGTCAGAAGGAGAAATAGAGATATCATATTGGTATTGCATTTTGAAATTGGAGTTAAGGTATATTGTTGGAGAATGGTGGAATTTTACTCCATAATTGACTGTGCTAAACTTGACCTAGGAGTGCTTCATGCTAACATTGAAATGGGAAAATGTTCCCTTCTCAATGCTAAAATCCTTCAACGTGATGAGGCAAAAGTTGATAAAAAATCCAATGGTCTATTTACAAATTGGACATAAATTGGCTATTATGATATTACATAATAGATAGTATTACATAGCATTTACAGCACAGAAACAGGCCATTCGGCCCAACAGGTGTATGCTGGTGTTTATGCTGCACATGAGCCTCCTCCCACCCTACTTCATCCCACCCTATCAACATACCCTTCCAATCCTTTCTCCCTCATGTGCTTATCTAGCTTCCCCTTAAATGCATCTACTCAACTACTCCTTGTGGTAGTGAGTTCCGCATTCTAACCACTCTCTAAGTAAAGAAGTTGCTCCTGAATTCCTTATTGGATTTATTAATGACTATCTTATATTTATGGCCCCGAGTTTTGGTCTCCGCCACAAGTGGAAATATCTTCTTTACATCTAATCCTATCAAACCCTTTCATAATTTTAAAGACCTCTATCAGGTCACCTTTCAGCCTTCTACTTTCTTGAATATTCATCATGTGTAGAATATACTAATGATGAAACATTAGCCCCCAAATTCCACATGCCCATTTGCCCAATTTTACTGTGCTGAACCAAGACTTCCGCCTGCCAATCGACACCAGCAGCGACCCTTCTGTAAATCACGGGGTCTGCAAATTTGCGCAGCCACTGGCGTTGGCTGAACACAACACCCACGTAACTGGGGACTACTGTGCTGAGGCAGTTAGAAATTTAAAGTGGGACCTTGACAAAGCCTAGAATGGCTTAAGATTTCAGCAGCTGGCTGGGGAAGCAACAGGTAAGTAGTAAACTTTATGCAAGTCTGAATTGGCCACCAGTAGACATAGTAGATGGCTTATTCAAGATATTGGGATACTTTTAAGGAATATCTTCCACTGGAGGAATAGTCATGGGTTCCCAAAGAAGGGAGCTGGGCTTAGAGAAGGGGACAGAAAAGAAGAGCCCAACATTTTTTAAAATTATTCGTTCATGGGATGTGGGCGTCGCTGGCGAGGCCGGCATTATTGCCCATCCCTAATTGCCCTTGAGAAGGTGGTGGTGAGCCGCCTTCTTGAACCGCTGCAGTCCGTGTGGTGAAGATTCTCCCACAGTGCTGTTAGGAAGGGAGTTCCAGGATTTTGACCCAGCGACGATGAAGGAATGGCGATATATTTCCAAATCGGGATGGTGTGTGACTTGGAGGGGAACGTGCAGGTGGTGTTGTTCCCATGTGCCTGCTGCTTTTATCCTTCTAGGTGGTAGAGGTCGCGGGTTTGGGAGGTGCTGTCAAAGAAGCCTTGGCGAGTTGCTGCAGTGCATCCTGTGGATGGTACACACTGCAGCCACAGTGCGCCGGTGGTGAAGGGAGTGAATGTTTAGGGTGGTGGATGGGGTGCCAATCAAGCGGGCTGCTTTGTCCCGGATGGTGTCGAGCTTCTTGAGTGTTGTTGGAGCTGCACTCATGCAGGCAAGTGGAGAGTATTCCATCACACTCCTGACTTGTGCCTTGTAGATGGTGGAAAGGCTTTGGGGAGTCAGGAGGTGAGTCATTCGCCACAGAATACCCAGCCTCTGACCTGCTCTTGTAGCCACAGTATTTATATGGCTGGTCCAGTTAAGTTTCTGGTCAATGGTGACCCCCAGGATGTTGATGGTGGGGGATTCGGTGATGGTAATGCCGTTGAATGTCAAGGGGAGGTGGTTAGACTCTCTCTTGTTGGAGATGGTCATTGCCTGGCACTTATCTGGCGCGAATGTTACTTGTCACTTATCAGCCCAAGCCTGGATGTTGTCCAGGTCTTGCTGCATGCAGGCTCGGACTGCTTCATTATCTGAGGGGTTGCGAATGGAACTGAACACTGTGCAGTCATCAGCGAACATCCCCATTTCTGACCTTATGATGGAGGGAAGGTCATTGATGAAGCAGCTGAAGATGGTTGTGCCTCGGACACTGCCCTGAGGAACTCCTGCAGCAATGTCCTGGGGCTGAGATGATTGGCCTCCAACAACCACTCCCATCTTCCTTTGTGTTAGGTATGACTCCAGCCACTTGAGAGTTTTCCCCCTGATTCCCATTGACTTCAATTTTACTGGGGCTCCTTGGTGCCACACTCGGTCAAATGCTGCCTTGATGTCAAGGGCAGTCACTCTCACCTCACCTATGGAATTCAGCTCTTTTGTCCATGTTTGGACCAAGGCTGTGATGAGGTCTGGAGCCGAGTGGTCCTGGAAGAACCCAAACTGAGCATCGGTGAGCAGGTTATTGGTGAGTAAGTGCCACTTGATAGCACTGTCGACGACACCTTCCATCACTTTGCTGATGATTGAGAGTAGACTGATGGGGTGGTAATTGGCCGGATTGGATTTGTCCTGCTTTTTGTGGACAGGACATATCTGGGCAATTTTCCACATTGTCGGGAAGATGCCAATGTTGTAGCTGTACTGGAACAGCTTGACTAGAGGCG
This sequence comes from Heptranchias perlo, assembly GCF_035084215.1. NCBI lineage: Eukaryota > Metazoa > Chordata > Chondrichthyes > Hexanchiformes > Hexanchidae > Heptranchias > Heptranchias perlo. The sequence continues at coordinate 88,756,187 of NC_090332.1, read as the reverse complement.
CAGCTAGTTCTGGAGCACAAGGCTTCAGCACTACAGCCGGGATGTTGTCGGGGCCCATAGCCTTTGCTGTATCCAGTGCACTCAGCCGTTTCTTGATATCACGTGGAGTGAATCGAATTGGCTGAAGACTGGCTTCTGTGATGGTGGGGATATCAGGAGGAGGCCGAGATGGATCATCCACTCGGCACTTCTGGCTGAAAATTTTAATGAGGCTGACCTTCAGACTGTATGAAATACAACAAAGGAGAGATAGACTGCTCATGTCTCATGAGACGTAAGCTCAGAAAAATGTCTCACGTGCTATGTGGAGTGAGGTCACATGGAGTGCCATCTTTCTCACCGCTAGAGTTTCGGACCAGTGTCAGAAATAGACCAATGGTTTGACAAGTGCAGCCAAGGTAACAGATCGATAACCCTCCCTTTTCTTTCCCGGGCTCCATGGACACCAACAGACCCTTCACCTGCCAAAAGGAATAACTGCAGAAATCGCCCTTTCCACTGCACTAATTCTATTCTTACAATGGGTCAGATTTTGCTGATCGAATGGTGCCGGCCGTTTGTTGGACTTGCACTTGCCCGTAGACTTTCTATGGGGTTTTTCGCGGCAAGTTGTGGTCAGCGGGAGATCCAAACAGCACGGGCCCCTCTACAGGGCATCTGGGACCTGTGTGAACAAGGCAAGCAACTGTGTGTCTCCTTAACTAATCAGATTGAAGAATCGATAATGAGCAGTGCAGAGCCTGAACCAGGAAGTGTAAGTTAGAATGGTGAATTCAATGTCAAATCAGGTACAGAAAGAGAAATAAAGAGAGGGAAAGAAAGATTGGATTAAGAGACAGAGATAAACTGTCCAACAATAATTAAATCTGAAGGTCTAAGACTCCACACTTGTAAAAGTTAATTTTCAGTGCCGGAGAGGCTGTTTGGCAGTCATAAAGACTTAGCACGCCGTTAAAATGGTACCTAGACTTGAAATGACTTGACTTAACTTTTGTGTGGCAAGTTTTGTCCGTATCTACGACGTCAGTGAAGCAACGTCACGCCGTTCAATATATTTGAACGGGGAGCCAGGCGGCGAGATGCCATTTTCGCGCAGCTTTTGGAGGAGCATCGCCTCTCGGAGAGCAACTTCTGGATTTCTGCGTTTAACTGTGCGGTCGCCAGAAGTTGCTGTCCGATTTGCACATTAGATAACGATGGGTGCTGCTAGCCTCAGTGTTATTGTTACAGCCTGCCAATTTTAGATTCCAATTTACCTGGGCCAGATCTGTTCTCATCCCATTGAAATTGGCCCTCCTCCAATTGAGTATTTTTACTTTAGTGTGGTCCGTGTCCTTTTCCATAGCTATTCTAAACCTTATATTATGATCGCTGTTCTCTAAATGCTCCCCCACTGACACTTGCTCCGCTTGGCCCACCTCATTCCCTAGAACCAAGTCCAGCAATGCCTCCTTCCTCATTGGGCCGGAAACGTATTGGTTAAGAAAGTTATTCTGAACACATTTCAAAAATTCCTCCCCCTCTGTGCCCCTTATATTATTATTATTATCCCAGTCTATATTAGGATAGTTGAAGACCCCGTTATCACTATGGCTTTTGCACCTCTCTGTAATTTCCCTGCAAATTTGCTCCTCTATATCCTTCCCACTAGTTGGTGGCCTATAGAATACACCCAGTAGTGTAATGACACCTCTTTTATTTTTTAACTCTAACCAAATAGATTCTGTCCTTGACCCCTCCAGGACATCCTCTCTCTGCAGTACTGCAATATTCTCCTTAATCAACACCCCCCTTCTTTCCTTCCTTATCTTTCCTGAACACCTTGTATCCAGGAATATTTAGTTGCTTATGCTCTTCTTTCCTACAATGAAGAGGAGGAGTCGGGGGTGGGGGGGAGAAGATGATGATGAAGAGGATGAGGATGCTGATGAGGAGAAAGGAAGACATTTCTTTCTGGTGGACAATGACAACAGCGATCAAGTTGCGAAGAAGAGGAGAACGATGAAGACCAGGCTGCACAGGAGTCCCTGCAGCAAGAGATGACCCGATCATCCTCTGACCAAATCCCCTCAATGTCATACCCTGTGTCACTTGCTTTCTCACTTTTACACGCCTGCCCTCAGATATTTTCACTTGGCGAGAAGTGGATAGTATAAGTAAGGATGTAGCACTGGTCGATTAACAGAGCACGAGGGAGCTGGTGGAGTGGGGAGTGGGTAAAAAGATGCCACCTTCCTAGGAGAGACTGGGGAGCAGTCTGCCCATGGCTTTGCAATCGTAGGATCCAGACACATAGAGGCTTGCCTTGGAGCCTTATACATAAGTGGAGATTCTGGGATCAATCCTGAGGATGTGCAGGTGTAACTCTGGGGACCACAGCCCTCATTTTTGCTGATATCAGGGAAGCCTTTCTCTCACTGTAGGCATCACTGGAACATGTGGCGGCTTCATTGGAGCCTGTGGCAGTCCCTCATCTTAGAAGCATTCAGGCACCAAGGGCGCCTTCTCCTCCATGGGAAACACTGCCTGTCGCCCCGGTGGCCGTAGGGGACAGATAAGAGAGAGAGACAAGTCATGAGTTGGGAGCGCTAGTGGCGGGTTTTAGCTTTCCTTATTTGAATTGATCACAATGGGCTTCAGGCAGCATCAATGCATGAATGGCAGGAAGCCCCCAGACCACATTGGAAATGACAGTGCAGCCACTCTGGAGCAGAAACCGGTGTAAACCGGATCCGTCCCAGCTCGAAGGGCTCAAAAAATAAAATCACAATTTCGAGCGCCAATGACACGTTGGAGATGGTGTACAAGTTCAGGGCCATTAGCCTGAAACTCCATGCATGTGATAGAAACAGTGACCCTCAATGTAACTAACAGTTTTCCCTAACTCCATCTAACAGACAAAGAGCCTATTGAAAATATCTTATTTGTTACAGCCTTCCCCATAGCATATTTTTTGTATGGCTTCAGAAGATGGTTTAATAAAGTGGTATTGCTGGCACTGTATTGCTAAAAGACACTAAATAATTCAGCAACTCTCACTACTTTAGAGGAAGATTCTGCTATTAGATGAAAAATAAATATCCAGGATAGCTGAAAACTTGGTGTGAGACATTCATGCGAATAGCACTGTTAAGGTTATTAGTGACCTCAAATGGATGTGTAACTCTGTCAAGCAATGGGTGCAAAGCAGCCCAGATATGAACAATATCCAGCAGTTGTCTACTTAGAGAGCTTTATTATTGGTCTCAGATATTAATCTATTGATTTTAGCTAGTGCTTGCTGTATAAAGTATTGCAAATATTTATAGTTTGATTTATCATAGAGCTGAAGGAGTATATTTAGAAAACATTCTATTAAAATTCTAATTTTGGAATTGAATTCTCTCTTAAAAACTGGATAGATGCCATGATTAACATAAATATAGTCTGGCTCTCCAAATTAGACATGAGGGTTTTCAAAATGTAAAATAAAATGGAACCAGCTATTAAAAAAAAACACATTAGGATAACTGAGGTAACCTTTTTACCTTTTAGCAAAATTGCAAAAGATTCCAGAACAAAATAAAATGCAAACATTGATGGGACAAAACATCCAGAAGTAGGTGAAAGCGTCTCAGATGTAACGGCAGAAGTTAGAGGTTACAGGACGAACAGCTCTTCAGAATTTGATGCTCCTTTAGTTGAAGTTGGACAAGGCAAGAGAGAGAGAGTCAGTGCTACCACCTAGCCCAACCTCTGCCTAAAAGAAAAATAGTCGCAACAGCTGTGCTGGGTTCAGATATACCTGGTGTACGAAACTGAGGGAGAAACGTACACTAAGGTACTCAAAGTCTTGTTAAGGGTCTCTGTTATGTTAGACATTTAAAGCTGCTTTTATATTGAGTTAAGTGTCATGCTAATGTTGCTGGCTGGTACAGCTGGCGGAAGGATTATTGGATTCACTAAGGCTGACATCTGGGAAGACACGCTATGGCATTAGTCTGGGTCTCGCTAAACACAAAGGTAGCTTTTGTTGAGTTTTGATTTTAATCCAGTGGATAGGATGTGTGGTGTGCGGAATGAAATAAACTAACACTGGTGTAGCACAGGGCACTCTTCAGCGGTCGCGTAAATTAGCCGACACAGGACCGGAGTTTCCTGGTTCGAAGTTACGCCGAAACTTCGGCCGGCTTCTGAGCTGATCTCGTCAATGGGATCTTACGCCGGAATTTCCTGTGGGTCTCGTTTGCTTATGCCGGCACGTAACAACCGGCGTAAAACAAGTGCAAATGTGGCAGAGGGTTTCGGTGGACGTATCTTGGAAGCGGCATTAATGGTCGAGGAAACTCATGGATAAAACAGCACAAAACTGGCGTAAATCAGTTGTGTGTGAGATTCTTCGAAAAAAACTGAGGCAACGCCGTTCTTACTTCAAGCCTTTTCAGGAAATTCCAGGCCATGAGCCCCCAACTTTAATTCAGGCGGGCAGGGCCAGCAGAAAGCTCCCATGACTGGAATGCACTGCCCGAGGGGGCGGTGGAGGCAGGTTCAATCGTGGCCTTCACAAGGGAACTGGATAAGTACTTGAAGGGAAAAAATTTACAGGGCTACGGGGAAAGGGCGGGGGAGTGGGACTAGCTGGATTGCTCTTGCAGAGAGCCGGCACGGGCTCACCGGGTTGAATGGCCTCCTTCTGTGCTGTAACCATTCTATGATGTCGCCAGTGTGAGACCCAGGTAATTTTAAGTCCCTGACCTTTAATATGATCAACTGGCTGTCCACCCGATCGCATCGGGAAACGGGCAGCCCGCCCACTTTCCCTGCGCAATTTCTGGAAGGCCTCCCACGGCCTACTTAAAACGGGAAGGCACTTTTTAAAGCAAAGTTCCATTCCCTGAAATCCGACCTTCGTTCCTATACCGTGGATACAAATCTGGTAGGACTAATGTGCTGAAGGGTTGCCCCCAGGTTTTCTGATGCCTTCCTGGAGGTCCTCGTGGAAGAGGGCTCCCAGGCACTCTGGTACGGTGCGAGGAGGGTATTCGGGAGAGCCTTGCGATCAGGAAAGGTGGGGGGGGAAACTCGGGGCAGGGAAGTCTTAAACTTTCCTTATGCGGCCCGGAGGCACTCCTGCTCCACAAGGAAAGTCCCAAAAAGTAGAATGACTTTTTTGAAGCCGGCTCCTCTTCCCACAACGTTGGCCTGGCAGGAAGGCCGCCATTGCTTCCCCGAGCAGGCCTCTAGCGGAAATAGCGGTTAGGTCCCGATGACATAATTCAAGCCTGACCTGCATATCTAAAGAGGGACTCCAATGGTTTCCAGAGGGTGTCCTTCTCGCCTGCTCAGAAGAGCAGGTTAAAATCAGAACCTGTGGAAAGTGAGCAGGACATAGAAATTACATGGAATTTACAGCACGGAAACAGGCCATTTGGCCCAACTGGTCTTTGCCGGTGTTTATGCTCCACAAGGGACCTCAGCGGGTAAGTCCCATGGGCGATTTTAACTGCTCGTCTGCCCGGCCAGGCGGGCAGGGTTAAAATTGCCCCTGATTGGAGATTCGGTCATTTAAGACAGGCTAGCATTGAAATCTGGGAGGGGACTAACTTGGCAAGAAACAAAAAAAAGATTTTGCACAGCAAAAAAAATAATTCACATTAGACATTTCTTTCCAACCAGGAGGTCTTTGTTTAAGAGAACACAAGGAACAAATGATTTACTACATGTACAGTAATAAATTTTGTTGACCTCCCACAGGAAATTATGTACCTAGTGCACAAGTTTGGACAAGAAAGTTGTGATTGAAATAATACTGATATAGGGTATTAGCCATAAGCTGCCAGCATTTAGAGTGCTCCATAACTTTTGTAGAAGTTATTTCATTGTCAGAAGTGTCAAATCTATATTTACAGGTTAACTGACTACATAGTGGGCCTGTGTAACTGTCGAATGTTTTTCACCTTGTTTGTGAATTTTGTCAGTTATAAAATACCAACACTGCCCTTTTGCATTTACAAAGTAACAGATGTCAATAACAACCAAACCAAAGCAAAACCCCTATGGAGAAAATCAGCTCCCTGGGAAGTAGTTACAGAGCCTGTTCTGATGATGTCATGAACTGTGAGAGTGAAGGTATGTGTGGTTTCTGAGCGTTACTGGAGTTTAAGGGTGGGGTTGCAGTATTTAACTCCCTCTGTGACAGTTTTCAATATAATCCAATGGCTGGGAATTCCCTCGGAGCTGCACACGGAAACGGGGTTTCCGACGCACTTCCGGCAAAGTTACGGCGGAGTGAGGGGCAGCTCCAAGGAAATTGCCAGCCTACGTGTGTCTTTAGTGTTAGCTTTACTATTTGGGTTCGTATCTTCCATTCCCTTTACTGACTCCTGTCCATTCTGCTTTGTTTCAAAGGCTGACTGTTGTACCAAATGAGAGCAGGATGTGTATTTCAGTGAAGTGCTACTTTAATCTGCAACAAGTGGCTGCCTGTATATTATTACACAGTTGTTTACTTGGACACTCACAGATCTGTTTGTTTATTCATTTCATCCCTAATCCTCCTGAGCTTCCTACATGGTGCAGGAGAAAATGGGTGACTGGCCTGCTCTGAGGTCTAAGTCAACGCTTCTTTAAGCAACCCGTTAAGCAGGGTGACAGCCCTCTATTGATGGTGGAATAAGTACATCAGCATTTATGGATGCTCCTTTACATCAGTAAGTGTTCTGTCTTGTTCGCTTGTGCTCCTGTACCCAATGTTTCATTCACTGACAACGGTGACACTCGAGGGGAGATTTTCCTCTTACAGCACTTGGGCATAAAGAATGACCTGGGCACTCCTAGAGGGACATTGGGTGTTGAGGATTGTGCACCTGTAATGGAGCCTACCTGACTTACGGCATATTAATTTAAATGGAAATAAAGTCGGGTTGGCCCCATCGTGGAAAGTTTCCTTCTGTGCGCTGCACCCAACACGACAAGAAGAAATGCAAGAAAGAAAGACTTGCATTTATATAGCGCCTTTCACAACCTCAGGATGTCCCAAAGTGCTTTACAGCCAATGAAGTACTTTTGAAGTTGTAATGTAGGAAATGCGGCAGCCAATTTGCGCACAGCAAGATCCCACAAACGCAGCAATGTTTTAATGACCAGCTAAGCCTTTTTTTTAGTGATGTTGGTTGAGGGATAAATATTGACCCAGGACGCCAACACTCCCCTTGAAGGAAGGCACCATTAATAAAAAAAACAGACAGCTTGTCTAAATTAAAGATGTGTGGCAGTGAATTTAGAGAATAATTTGGTAATTTGTATCAGTGAAGAACATAATTGTCTAAAGGGCTGATTCAAGGATTGGGCTTGCCCAGTGAGGAGCAATGTCCACAGGGAGTGGAGATCGGGAAATAATGGAATCACTCCCAAAAGAGAAATGTTTTCTAGAGCAGCATCTGATGTTAAACACGGGACCAGGAATCTTCAAGGCAGCCAAAGCCGTAAACGTGCAACCAGAAATAGCTGTGCAGTAAGGAAAACGGAACCACTGAAATACTACTTAAGAAAGAGATGAAGAAACAGTTAAATGAGGAATCTAAAAAAGTGATCCACCAAAGTTCAGAGAGAGTAAAGAGAAAGTTGTGTACAATGTGGAATGCAGCAGAGGCTCAAAAATTGCCCAGCCTTTGGGCAAACATGAGTAAAATGTGGCATAAATAGCAACTATCCAGGAATCTTCAAATCCCAGAATAAGCAAAATCAAGTAAGTGAGTGCGATCGGAGAACAGGTTTTCCACCTATGGAATTGATATACGGGGTCACAAAATCAGGTGGGAGTATTGTACACCGTTAATGGAGGCCACCTGATTTTGAGTTAATTTAAATGAATAGGGTGAAAATCGTGTGGGTTCTGTTACAAGCATGTGATCCACTGTTTGGGGGCACCGGGGGGCACCTCTGTTTGGTTCCTCCTGTACGAAACACACTCATTAACTACTACTCTCTGTTTTCTGTTTTAACCAAATTCCTATCCTTGCTGCCACTTTCCCTTTAACACTGCACCTTAATTTCATCAACAAGCCTCCCATCCGGCCCCTTATTAAATGCCTTTTGAAAATCCATATACACAACATCCACTGCATTTCCTTTATCCAATACGCTAATATTTCCTCCAAGAATTCTATTAAATTGATCAGACATGAATTGGATTTTGCAAATCCATGCTGGCTGTACTTAATTAACTCTTTCTTTCTAGATGAGTCTGTTACCATGTGAGCAATGGCCCAATTTTATTCTAACCCAATACGTGATCTGAGCTACCTGTTTTATTTTGCGTTTTTCTACGCCCATATGATCCTCATGAATCTTTTGTAACATTATATATGCACTTTGGTAGTAGAGTGTTATGGGCCAATTTTAACTTTGGCCGACATTGAATTGGCTGCCATTATATGCTCTGCCTGATTTTTGCTTGGGATGGAAAATTGGGCATGGTGTGAAACAGGTGGCTGATTCGATATGGTCCAGTTTAAACCATCACCCAAAGTCAAAACTGCCCCCGTAGCCCCTTTGTACAGTTCCAATACATTTGAATTTCTGGACAGCAATCCTATTTTTCTTGCGGTCATCCCGCAAGCAAGCTGTTCCCTTGGAGTGTGAACTTAGAACTAACAAATCTTCATTATTTTTTCACAAAGTAGTGATACATGTGGAAAAGGTTCCCAAATAAAGCATCTAATATTTTAATTAACACCTTTTTGAATAAGGAATTGGATGAGTATCTAATTAGAGACAGAACTGAGGGTTAGGAGTTTCGAACGTAAATAGAGATAATCATATGTTGTGTGGAACGCAATGATCCTAAGCTGCTTACATTATGTAAATAACATGCCAAGGAAGTCAAAAAGCCGAGGATGGTAAAGCCGAGCATATGGTATAAACATATGGACTTAGGCTTTCTGGCAAAATCCTGCAGATCTAAAATGTGCCTGCGGACATGTTCTGCTGCATCCCCATCTCCTTCCCCCCTTTTCTGGAATGCAATCCTGTTGACGTGGGATGTTCTTATCCACATCATGGTGGACACATGCAAATCACAGGCCTTAGATATGGGGGTGGTCCCAGAGGACTGGACAATTGCAAATTTTACACCCATGTTCAAAAAAGGGTGTAAGGATAAACCCAGCCACTACAGGCCAGTCAGTTTAACCTCGGTGGTGGGAAAACTTCTAGAAACGATAATCCGGGACAAAATCAACTGTCACTTAGACAAGTGTGGACTAATTAAGGAAAGCCAGCACGGATTTATTAAAGGCAAATCGTGTTTAACCAACCTGATTGAGTTTTTTGATGAGGTAACAGAGAGGGTTGCTGAGGGCAGTGCAGTTGATGTGGTGTATAATGACTTCCAAAAGGCATTTGATAAAGTGCCACATAAAAGGTTTGTCAGCAAAGTTGAAGGCCATGGATAAAAGGGGCAATGGCAGCATGGATAACAAATTGGATATATGACAGGAAGCAGAGAATAGTAGTGATCGGTTGTTTTTCAGACTGGAGGGAGGTGTACAGTGGTGTTCCCCAGGGGTCGGTACTAGGACCACTGCTTTTCTTGTTATATATTAATGACTTGGACTTGGGTGTACAGGGCACAATTTCAAAATTTGCAGATGACACAAAACTTGGAAGTGTAGTGAACAGTGAGAGGATAGTGATAGACTTCAAGAGGATATAGACAGGCTGGTGGAATGGGCGGACACGTGGCAGATGAAATTTAACGCAGAGAAGTGCAAAGTGATACATTTCAGTAGGAAGAACGAGGAGAGGCAATATAAACTAGAGGGCACAATTCTAAAAGGGGTACAGGAACAGAGAGTCCTAGGGGTATATGTGCACAAATCGCTGAGGGTGGCAGGGCAGGTTGAGAAAGCGTTTAAAAAAGCATACAGGATCCTGGGTTTTATAAATAGAAGCATAGGGTACAAAAGCAAGGAAGTTATGATGATCCTTTATAAAACACTGGTTCGGCCACAACTGGAGTATTGTGTCCAATTCTGGGCACTGCACTTTAGGAAGGATGTGAAGGCCTTAGAGAGGGTGCAGAAAAGATTTACTAGAATGGTTCCAGGGATGAGGGGCTTCAGTTATGTGGATAGATTGGAGAAGCTGGGGTTGTTCTCCTTAGAGCAGAGAAAGTTAAGAGGAGATTTGATTGAGGTGTTCAAAATCACGAGGGGTCTAGACAGAATAGATAGAAAGAAGCTGTTCCCATTGGCAGAAGGGTCGAGAACCAGAGGACACAGATTTAAGGTAATTGGCAATAGAACCAAAGACGACATGAGGCAAAACTTTTTTACGCAGCCATTGGTTATGATCTGGAATGCACTGCCTGAGGGGGTGGTGGAGGCAGATTTAATCGTGGCTTTCAAAAGGGAATTGGATAAGCACTTGAAGGGAAAACATTTGCAGGGCTACGGGGAAAGGGCGGGGGAGTGGGACTAGCTGGATTGCTCTTGCATAGAGCCGGCGCGGACTCGACGGGTCGAATGGCCTCCTTCTGTGCTGTAACCTTTCTCTGATTCTATGAGGGAAACGTGGCCTCCGCCTTGTATCCCGCATTTGCCCAATTTGTTGCTGGATGCGGGGGCCACTTGTTCGGCCCCAGTATCCGACGTCCCAATGGTTGGCAGAGGTAAGATCGGGAAGGAGCCTGTACAAATACTCTCAGAGCATGACTGCGCAGTGACATCTTGGCAGCTGCCTCTTCCTCCCTCGGAGGCCGGCTGCGGCAAATGTCCGCCTCAGGCCTGCAGGGGAGCCCACCGCCTGCAAGTAAAATACCCCAGGGCTAGAAATACAGCCGGGATCTGGAGGGCACATCTGGAGGAAGCCTAAACCAGCTGGACTGGAGAAACCACCCAAACGTAGTCCATGGTTTGTACGTACGTGTATTGTAAGCAGGTAGAAGAAGCAGAATTTGATAGCTTCTGTCCCCGTTCGGAGATTTTCAGGTGATATATTTTCTAGCACAGAGAATGACATTATTTTTCCATCACTTGTAAATGAACACCCTGCCCAGCTCATGCCTTCTTTGAAAACACAATCAGTTGCTAATAATGAAGAAAGCTACAAACAAAAATCACAGTGACTTGACACACCTTTTATGAAGTGCCAAAGTCTACTGAAATATTTGGTGTCATTTATTCAAGTGAAATGAATTATATTCTGACTGCCCAGCAGAATGCCAATTCACAGGAGTTACGAATAAAAGTGATAATGTGATTGACAGCTACATGCAGCTAACCAGAATTAATTTTGAGGCTGTGCTAAGATTCAAAGGATTACTCACTCCTGTAGAATAAACTTAGCAGCTCACTGGTGACAGGAGGTCCAGGTGTTCCATCACTTGTGCAAAAGGGTGTCATAATTCATTCGCACCTGTGATGTGTGTGAGTTATGGGTCTTTCACACTCATCAAAGAACATGGGTAGGTCACAGTTGCCAGTGAGATAGCTGCAATGCCTTTGAGAGCTTAGTTACAAACCTTCCTTGATAATCTGGGGTAGAAATTAGTCCTCATTATGCCCGGTTTCCAGGTGGAAAATGGGCGCAAAATGTACCAATTTCTCGGGACTACGGCATGCACCCCAAGGATGCCTGGAATACGCCCGATACCATATCGGCCTTGGATGATTTTCCGATGTCCCAGGCAGCCGTCTTAAACAGGCCTTAGGTCCTTTGCATATGCTAATGAGGGTACCTGGGGGATCGATCCCCAGCATATGGGTTAGTGGTAAACGGGGTGGGGGGAGCTGGTGAGGGTGATCGGGGGGGGGTGGAGCCTGGGGCCACGGAGGCCCAAGGCTTCCACCTGAGGCCCGGAGAAGCATCGCTGCCCCCTCCCGGCCCACGAGGAAACCTAAAGAGAAATTAAAGACGTACCTGCATGGGCTTCTCCTACTTCCATGACCCCTCTCCCCGCAGGTCTGGGCTGACAGAGAAGCCGTTGCCGCTCCCCCAGTTCAGGCCTTGGACCAAAATAGCAGATCGGGCCCCCGATTACATCATCGGACTCCGACCGCCGTATTTAAACAAGATTGGGACGGGTGTCCTGCTCAAAAACAGCAGGTTAATATTCAGACCTGCCGGGAAGGCGGCGGAATTGGAGGTAGGTTAGTCGTTCCCCTCGTTTGAACTGCCCCTTCCCTCACCCCCGGGCCCGGTTTCTGCCAGGCCGGGGGGGAGTTAAAATCAGGGACAGTCCACAAACTACACCAGCCTGGAATCAATACTGATTAAACCACGGCTTCACTAAGGACACAATATATCTCCATATAATTAATGATCAATTAATATTATTCTCACCTAGATTTCTGTAGTTGATTAATCTTTTGCCAACTATCCAATAACCATTTGCTTCTCCATTGTCCTCAAATCATTAGCATAATTTATTTACATTTAGAGTTAAAGATCAATCACACAAATAGCCAATGAATTTTGATAGTTTTAAAATAATGTTTAATTTGATAATATACCTGAAGTACTCACACGGGGATACAATAATCATGTAATCCACGTGTGTCGCAGGTTTGTAACATTTATATGATATTGGCTCAAAATAGTTGAAAGGGGATAGTTAAAAAAAAAGCAAAGTGCCCAATGATCCTGTGTTCATTAATCTCAGCAAAAATATAATGGAGTAGAGTCAGGGACATAAAGACCATCGACTCCAACGGAAAGTAAAATCGGACAGGGTGTAAAAACGGGCAGCTGATCTGATTGTGCCAGTTTCCCGACAGGTGGGTGAGGTTAAAGTTCACCCCGACCATCAATGGATGAGCTGTCTGGGGGTGAGGTTGGACTTGGGTGGTCGGCAGCCTGTTTTACAGCCAATCGGTTTTCTCTTTCATTGAAGTCAACGTTTGTGTTTGTGTTTAAATGCCACCAAAAATGGGGAGGGGGGTGGGGGTAATATAACTAAATACAGAACGTGCAGAGTCCGAGGCAATTGATGCTGCCATTGTCTCACTGTACTCAACAACTAACTTCATAGAATCATAGAATGATGCATCACAGGAGGCCATTCGGTCCATCGTGCCTGTGCCGGCTCTTTGAAGGAGTTATCCAATTAGCCCCACTCCCCTGCACTTTCCCCAAAGCCCTGCAAATTTTTCCACTTCAATTATTTATCCAATTCCCTTTTGAAAGTTATTATTGAATCTGCTTCCAGGCAGTGCATTCCAGATCATAACAACTCGCTGTGTAATAAATGTTTCCTCATGGCACCTCTGGCTCTTTTGCCGATCACCTTAAACCTGCGTCCACCAGTTACCGACCCTTCTGCCACTGGAAACAGTTTCTCCTTATTTACTTTATCAAAACCCTTCATGATTTTGAACACCTCTATCAAATCTCCCCTTAACCTTCTCTGCTCTAAGGAGAACAACCCCAGCTTCTCCAGTCTCTCCACGTCACTGAAGACCCTCATCCCTGGTACCATTCCAGTAAATCTCCTCTGCACCCTGTCTAAGTCCTTGACATCCTTCCTAAAGTGTGGTGCCCAGGACTGAACACAATATTCCAGGGCTGCGCAGACCTGAGCCTTGAGCCAGTTTAACTCTTGGGCCTTATTTCCATCCTTTCAAATCAGACTCCTGCCCGAACCCTGCCAGAATCATCACCCGAACGGCCAGTGGGAGCGGGATGTCAGGCGGCAAGAGACGGCCACTGGGGACCCCGAGGGAACGGCCCACAGCGTGATGTAAGTGGGTGGGAAGAGGTCCGGAGACGATCATGTTCGGTTGGGGTGGGGGTGTGGGGTATGGAGGGTGCGATGGGGGGAGGGGGGGGGGGTCCAAGGTTTTATGGGTCCCGGACTCCTCCTGGTCCACGAGGACATCCATAAACATTTTCAAGCCTAAAAGCCTCTTCTGACGCTGATCCTTTCCTGCCTCCAGCTTTCACAGCGGGAGTCACCTGACCGCGCCATTAGTCGAGTTGGAGTCTGAGCGATGTTATCGGGCGCTGACTTTTGAGTATTGACGAGGGCCTCGCGCGCGTCACATGACAGGCCGAAAGCCAGGAGTTAAATTGGCGTCTGGCGGGGATGCAGGGCGAACGGGGAGGTACGTACTCTGCCCCTAGTTTAACCGTTCTCCTTGGGCGTGGGGAGCTGAAGTTGAGGCTTTGTTTTCTCTGTCGAGAAGCTAAAAGGGCTTTTCAAATTTTATCAGCTAAGAACAAAAGAAAGTATGAAACAAAAAAAAGGGCCATCCAGTCCATAAAGTAGGCAAAATACACACAGCTTAGTATCAAGAATGATTTATAACATGTTAACATGTGTACAGAGCTTCAACAGAAGCAGGTACCAGGAGAATTCCTCTTCTTACTATCGAGCAAACAGATGGCAACTCAGTTGTCAGTAATCATGAAATGTTGCCTCTTGTTGTTGGGAATATTTATCTCTTCTCATAGATTATTCCAATTTAACAGATTGGGGAGGACCAGAGGACACGAGTTTATCCTGTGGAAGAGTAGGAATAGACTGGGTGTTTGGGGGTTTTTTCTTTTCCCAGAGAGTAGTGAGCCCCTGGAATACATTGCCGGCTGGTGTGGTGGGTGCTGACTCTCTCTTTGCTTTCAAAAGGGAGCTGGACCAGTTCCTGACTGGGGCAGAGATCGCATCATATAGAAGGTAAGTGTCTTTATAGATAACACTCGGCCCATGTGATCTCCTGGACTGGTTTCGATCGCCTGAGGGGGTCGGAGAGAAATTTTCCAGTGTATTTTTTTCCCTTATTGTCCCTGGGTTATTTCTCTGTTTTTTTTGACTCTCCCAGGGGGTTTATATGGCCGTGGGGGGGGAGGGGGATGGTTGGGGGAGGGGGGACGGAGGGGATGGAAGAGTGATTCACAATGATGGTCTGGCCATCATGGTGTGGGGCAGGCTTGGTGGAGCAGCCAGTGTTTTCCTGCCCGTCAATTTCATATTGTTTGTGGAATTTCTACACCACCATTCTGGCCGTCTCTCCTGTTCCTTCTCTCAGGCCTCCTCCTACTTTAAAACTTAATGAAACCCCAGAATTGTGAAAATGGTCTCTCGTGTAGAGATTAGAATGCAGCCTCTGACACTGGCACTCGTTAACGAAATGCCCTTTAACAAACCAATGCTCAAAATCCATGCTTTAAAATATCATAGAATGATGCCGCACAGAAGGAGGCCTTTCGGCCCATCGTGCCTGTGCCGCCTCTTTGAAAGAGCTGCCCAATTAGTTCCACTCACCCTGCTCTTTTCCTCTAGCCCTGCAAATTTTTCCTTTTCAATGTTAATTTCCTCTAGGTTGATAGCAAAGGTGTTCACATGTCCTGTTATTTCATATGTGCGATTTGATTCCTTGTGTCTTGGTTGCTATGGCATCCTGCACTCCGTCCTGTGACAATGTTCAGGAGAGAGTCATACATGACTTCAGAGACATGATGGACTCCACAACAACAACATCAACTTGCATTTATATAGCGCCTTTAATGTAGTAAAACGTCCCAAGGTGCTTCACAGCAGCGATTATCAAACAAAATTTGACACCAAGCCACATAACGAGATATTAGGACAGGTGACCAAAAGCTTGGTCAAAGAGGTAGGTTTTAAGGAGCGTCTTAAAGGAGGAGGGAGAGGCGAAGAGGTTTAGGGAGGGAATTCCAGAGCTTGGGGCCTAGGCAGCTGAAAGCACGGCCGCCAATGGTGGAGCGATGAAAATCGGGGATGCGCAAGAGGCAAGAATTGGAGGAGCGCAGAGATCTCAGAGGGTTGTAGGGCTGGAGGAGGTTACAGAGACAGGGAGGGGCTGAGGCCATGGAGGGATTTGAAAACAAGGATGAGAATTTTAAAGTCAAAACGTTGCTGGACTGGGAGCCAATGTAGGTCAGTGAGCACAGGGGTGGTATTATGACCACTCATAAGTACCAAAATAACCCAGCCTCATAAATAACCGTGTTAGCGTGAGTTATGGGCAGAGGCACAATATTGAATTTCATCTGGCACTCACAAACTATTAAAGCTTTGATCTCAGTTTATGATGTCACCTGAACCCCACAATTATATTACAGGCCTGTAATGTATTCCCCCAGCTATTATTCTATATATGCCTGCAAGAACCTCCACATGGTGTAGGGAGAGTACAAACATTTGTTTGAACTAAAACGCTGGCACTCAATGCATTTAGTCTATACGTTCAACATATACAATAATCAATGTCCGCTCTTAACAATAACTGTAATTAAGTTTACTTGAACAGTTGAATGAATATTAGGAGTTGGTAACATCTCCGGGAAACATGTTTTATTTTTTAACAACATCTCAATCCCGAGGAGAACAAAACAACCACAAGCGCAACATCAGCTAGGTCAATCCCAGCAAATGGAGTGTATTTTTGAACTTGTGAAGGGAAGCAAACAGCTTATTCCTGCAAGTGCTCACTGAGACATGCTAACTCGGAGGCAGAGTGAATCCTTAGACAAATAAACACTGTTTCTAAATACAATCATTAAGCTGAAACCTGAGAAGGGAAGTAGTGTGGCTCTGTTCGTGGAAACTAACAACACCAAGAACATCTCACTTTGTGCTTAATGAGAAGTGGTTGAAAGTGTGAAGGTGAAAAGACAGCTATTGGGATTACAGGCTGACAAGGTGAGACTGCTTCATACTCACAATGTTTCTCCCCATCACCCCCCCCTCCCACAGCCACTGTTGTGCGGAATAAATTCTTCCAGTTGAGACCCAGAAAATAAAATCTGACACTCAAGCTAAAGGGAAGAGGCTAATGAACGTCTCTACACTTTTGCTGTCATTGAATTACTCTGTCTGTAAGATATAGGGTTGTAAGGTTTGCAATTTATCTATATCTTTCAAGTTGTACATTTTGAATAATTATATTCATTTATTCTGTCTTCTTGTGTGAATTCTGCATCGATACTAGTAGGGCGCATTATAAACAAGTTGTCCCAATGTAATATTTAATGTAAGACTTCCCCATCTTTTATTCTAACTTCAGTTTCTTCATGTTATTGTCCTTGATGAGAAACTAAAGAATAATGAGAGAAATGAATGAATTTTAATTGTCAGGTTTGTTATTTAACTGAGGTTTAAAAATGAAAATAAGATCACTTCTACTTTAATTATTCACCATTTACCATAATTGTGCTTCCTATTTAAACATTTCCTTGTCCTCTCCCGGGCATTCCGGCATCTTCTCCGATCAAGGCAAATCTTAAGACTACTTGAGATCGCTGAGCTCAGTGTGGCTGCTTCTGTCTGTGAATTGCTGCTGTTTTCACCACGTCACTATTGATTTCTGTGGATCTTGTTTCATTCCTCAATTGAAGTGATCATTTTATTTTATCCTTCTTCGTTTTACATGAGACCTCCAGGTCAAAATTATTCCACAAGGAAATTTTAGACTTATTTGACTGACCCTAAATCTTAAGTACTTGTGCTATGAACCTATTTAGGTTCTATTTATCTTTGTTCAACTTAGGGGGACAGGTAAACTACAATTTCTATGGCTGCTGATGTCAATGCAAACGGTTTCCCCTCCCAGGACAAGGCAACAATGCCGCAACAAATTCAATGACCTCACCCGAGCTACTAAGGTAAGGCTCCCCTACACAACTCTCTTACTCTCTGCTCAGCCCTGCGCCACAATGCTTTGACCCCAGCACTTCTAATCTTTCCCTCCCCCGCTTTCCATGCCTCTCCTCCAATCACAGCAGCACACTTCACTGCACCTCCTTCTGTTTTCCACTTGCACACCTGCTATTGCCCTCACAATGACTTCCGACCTCTTACCTGTTCCTCTGCACTCAGCATATACACTATGCTAAGCCGCCTCACACATCTTCACAATGCTGCACCAGGGCACACACTAAACCACTCCCAATCTTCTTTCAAAGCAAGCTGGCGCACAACGGGAGGGAAATGGGAAGATCTGGAGTAGGGCCAGTGATTCAAATACAAAAAGGAAAGAATTTGCATTTATATAGCACTTTTCATGATCCCAGGTTGTCCCAAAATGCTTCACAGGCAATTAAGTGCTTTTGAAATGTAGTCACTGTTGTAATGTAGAGAAATTAAGCAGTCAATTTGTGAACAGCAAAATCCCACAAACAGCAATGAGACAACGACCAGATAATCTATTTTTAGTGATGTTGGTTGAGGGATAAATATTGGCCAGGACACCTTGAGAACTCCCCTGGTCTTTGTCAAATAATGCTACGGGATGTTTTACATCCACCAGAGGGGGCAGACAGGGTGTGGGATTAACATCTTATCTAAAACATCTGCAGCAGTGCAGCATTCTCTCAGAATTGCACTGAAGTGTCAGCCTAGGTGCTGAAGTCTCTAGAGTGGGGTTTGGAACCTACAACCTTCACTGTCTTAGAAGATGAGAGCACGTCCACTGAGCCAAGACTGATGACTGGCTTAGGCATGTCCACATTTCTGCCTCTGGATATTGTCAGTACCCAGGGTGCACCATCAGAGATGCTGGCCTAGAATTGCCTCAAAGTTGCTTTCACTCCAGCACCGTGACTTTGCTGACAATGTGGCAGAAACCCAATTTATTCACATCAACGGGTTTTCCACTTGCACTTCCGGTGAAATTACGGCGGCAGTGTGGGAACAGCCATGATTTAAAGAAGAGTCTCCTAACCAACAATCGTCCTTTAACCAACACCACTGAAATAGATTAACTGGTCATTTATTTCATCTGCTGAGGATTTGCTGCGTGCAAAATAAGGAATTCAGGAGAAACTTCTTTACTCAGAGAGTGGTTGGAATGTGGAACTCGCTCCCACAAGGAGTGGTTGAGGCAAATAGCATTGATGCATTTAGGGGGAAGCTCGATAAATACATGAGGGAGAAAGGAATAGAAGGGTATGCTGATAGGGTGAGATGAAGTGAATAAAGTGGGAGGAGGCTCGTGTGGAGCATAAACACTGGCACAGACCAGTTGGGCCGAATGGCCTATTTCTTTGCTGTAAATTCTATGTAAAATTGGGTGCTCATGTTTGCTTACAATGTAACTGACCACGTGACTGTACTTCAAAAGTAATAAATTATAAAGGGCTTTGGGACATCTAAGGATATGATAAGTTTCTGTGTAAATGTCAGTTCTTTCTTCCTTGCTCCAGTTTCCTCTTCCAGTTTTTGTTTAGACATCTCCTTTCATCTTCAGTGGGGAAACTGGAATCTGGCAAGAGGCAGTGAACGGCATCCTTCTGCACTGAAATTCCAGACTCTAAAGTTCCTGAGAGCCTCAGTTTGAAATTGCTGTCCTTATTTCTTCATTTATGTTTATATTCTAAATCTTTTTTTTTAAAAAGCTTCCTTTCTTCCTCTCTACCAAGGCGGGTAGATGGAGTTAAGATACCGATCAGCCGTGATCTAATTGAATGGCGGGACAGGCTCGAGGGGCTGAATGGCCTACTCCTGTTCCTATGTTCTCTCCATTATCCCCTACAGTATTGCCATTCTGCATCACTTTTCCACTTGAATGAGGTGGAAATCTTTTCCTAGGCCTCTGCCAATCCTGCTGTATAACTGATTGATTTAATGATGCAGAAGTGCACTTCTTTAACATGGAGGTCCTCAAGAATAATGATAAAAGAAAGATGCCTCTGCCTGAGAGGCGGAACGCAAGCCAAGATATTGTTACATATTAATGCCACCACTTGTTTTAACTGTACAGCAGTGGGAAGCTGAGAGTGACAAGAATGCTGTGAAAGGCAGATTAAGGGCAAGGTGTCCAGGATCAAAAGCAAAGCTCTTCCACGAGGCCCGGTCTCTCCCCTCCCTGCACAATTGCTATTAAATGAGGGGTTGTTAGGTCTAATATTAGTGCTGCTGGGATTCAATATTATTTGGCTGATAGTAAAGATTTTTGATGTGTTTTTGCTAAATGTGGTGTGAACAATTTTGGAGTTGATCACATCATCAAAATAAAGATTAGCCAGTTGAGCAGATCTAGGAAATATGCATCTAGAAGATTAGTAAATGTGTTTTAATAGTGTTCATTTTAATTGTCTCCCTAAGTTCAAATTTGAGTGCAGAGTTCAGCAAAGCACTGCCATATATCATTAAAGGTGGCTCAGTCTGTCACACATATTTCGCAGAAGATGATAGCGAGATTGGAAAAGGAAAGAGAACAATCCACATAGTCTTCGGCAAAGTAACTTCTTGCAGATTACAGTGATGCTGCTCCACCACTTCAGGACATGACTCAGGTGAGACTGATATTTAGCACTCCCAGTAATCTTGATCCTGTGATACCTCCACAACCTCCAGTGGAAGTTATACCTTCTCAGCATTAAATATCATTCACCTTGCGTAAACCCACTGATTGATAATTTTGATTGGCCATGTTATACATTCAGGAGGAGGGGGGGGGTCCAACCTTCTTTGATAAGAGATCCTATCCCAGATTTTATGTTGTAGCTTCCATTATAAGAAGAATAAATGAGATTCTTCTGAAGAATTGGTAAATGGGCTTGTTAGTCCAGACCATTTCTTGGCTCTCCAGCACCCACTCTTCCTTCAGGGGCACTTTTTCTGGTAACACTTCATGGGGACGGACCTAGCCTTTTCTCCAGCATCTTCTCCCGTGGTAAGGGTAAACGCTCTGGCTGCTTCTCCGGGGGCGTGGGGTGAGAGGAAGGCAGAGGATAATGCTTCTTCTGGTCAGCCATCTCAATTAGGTGGTGATATGGGCTATTCATGGAATCAAACTTAAGGCAGACACAAAGCGCACAGTTGGAACATTGACCTCTCAGGCAGGACTTTCATTAAAAAAAGTTCTAGAATATTTCTTCTGATTTCATAAGAATAAAATAATATTTGTGCACTTGGAAATATGCCTGATTATGTCCCTTATTTATTTTCTGAGCTTGTGACTTAGAAGTATATATAATTACCTAATTGTTCACACAAGCACAGATATCTCAGAACGTGCCAACACCATCAAGAGTTAATTGGAGAGCTAAAAATAAACAGATATGATAATCAAAGAGGCAAGGAATATAAACAGAATAAAGATTAAAAATAACAGATTCTGGTTGAAGGATACCAATGCTGAGGAATTCCACTCTTGTAGACCTACGTTAGCATTAAGCATTCCAAGATCAGGTATTGTACAGCCAGCTGAAGTCTAAAGCCCCTTTTATTCTGTCCCAACAATTGGGATATACACAATATTAATAAAGTACGTTAATGCCTTTGCATGAAGTCCCTCTATCCAATGTTTCAATGAAAGTATTAAGCAGGTCATTTGGCCTGAAATCCAATAGGGAATTCAGGAAAAACTTCTTTACCCAAAGAGTGGTCAGAATGTGGAACTCGCTACCACAAGGAATAGTTGAGGTGACTAGTGCAGATGCATTTAAGGGGAAGCTGGATAAACACATGAGGGAGAAAAGAATAGAAGGATATGATGATTGTGTGAGATGAAGTAGGGAGGGAGGAGGCTCGTGTGGAGCATAAACACCGGAATGGACCAGTTGACCGAATGGCCTGTTTCTGTGCTGTACGTTCTAAATAGTTCTATGTAAGCTGTTTAAAATGGAGGGTTGAATGCCTTTGTTATAATAATGGACAAAGGAATTTCATATTAACTAATATCACACAGCATAATTTCAATCTCGATGTGCCTAACCTTAACCCCAGAACACATTCCCCCATGGCACCTGTGTGATTTTTTTTTTTCACTTCTCACATCAGTTATCGTTGTGGCTTCTCTGAGTGAAATTTCCAATTTTGTGTCAAATAATCCTAAACTAGAGGCCTGCAGGGGAAAGCAGACCGCCAAAATCATCAAGGACTGTCCATTTAAATCAACAGGGATAAGAAGCCGCCCAGATCACCAGGCTCCTCATTACAGCATCGGGGAAGATGGATGCATACTCGCTGTTAAAGTGCCAGAGAAAACAAGACATTAGGACACAGAGATCAGACGCGCCAAAAGAATTAGGAACGATCCATCCTTCAAAGTACTAAGTACACCAGTCTGAGCTGGGTTTGGTCCCAGGCTCCAGGATGAAACACCAACACCCAATACCCAAAAAAAAAATCAGTGATTTAATTTTAATTCATACTTTATTATGAGCAGTGAATCTGAAGTAGTAAAAAAAAAATGTGACACCGTGAGCAAATCTACCTCTTTATTATCAGAAACATGATTTGATCGGGCCAATTTCCCTGCCACTTATGCCTGGAGAACGCTGTATTCCCTCGGCACAAAGCACAGCTGAAAGGGACGGAGACACACAATACCGAGTCTTGCCCTCTTTACATTGTCCTGGGATTTCCAGGGCTTTGAGGGACGTTGGAGACCTTGTGCCGGCAACTGAGACAGGCAAAGCGTTTGCCATTGTAATGAGGAGGGAGGGGCAGCCCCATTCCTTCTGCCTTGTGTTTCTCGCTGTGGCAGGACGCCAATTCTGAGGGGCGTCCATAAGAAGTGGGCTTTAGTCCCCATGTGTGCAGCCCCTCTTTAACTGGAGGATCAGAGGGCAATCGCAAGGCCGGCAAAGGTAAGTCGTTTATTATCCATGCAGGGGCGTTGGGCTTTTGAATAGGCACTGGAGGCCTTCTGTTTGATGTTAGGGCCCTTACCTGTGCTGGGGAAGCATCTAGGCCATTTCAATGACCTGACCCTGCAAATTCAGGTAGCTTCAGTTCCGGTCATGTACAGTGTACTCCAGGTGTGTTACACCTGTCCAATGTTTAGGTACAGGGCCCCGTAGGAAAATCAGCTCTGATTTGTCTTTCTTCAGGGTTGGTGTCCCATCGTTCTCATTAAGTAGCAATAATACATAATATGCAAACTGGCAGTGGAGGAGGCCTACACTGTGGGACGCACCATGACTGCTCCAGGTATGCCTTTGCTCTTTCACAGATACGGTCAGTGTGCATTTCACCCTCCTCCTGTTTTGTGAAAGTCCTGGCATCTAAAATTGGTATCATTAGCAATTGTTAGAGGCCATTGCCTCTGCCATAGCATAAAGTAAAACCACATCATTAAAATACCACAAACAAAATGTTTTTTTTAATGCACTCCTTAGCTGCTTCCTCCCTCCCTTCCCCCATACACACAGAGCATTACTGCTAAACTCTTATTAAAAAGATTAAACCAAAGGAATTATGACCAGGGCCCTGAAAAACCCAGGGCCACAGTGTCAATGACATAGTTTACATTGTACAGGACCTGGACATCCACAGAATGAAATTCTTTCCTGTTCTGGAGCCAAACCTCATTCTGCTAATTGTGATGTGTGCGTAGAGCTTGAAAAAAAAAGTCAGCTATGCCAAAAAGCATCGTCTCTCCTGTTGTCTACTCATGGGATTAGGGAAAATAAATACCGTGTTAGAGCCTGCCCTATTGACCTAGGCAGCTCTTAGCTGCATGATGCACTTTGACATACATGCCTGCCTGCTCTGTCACCTGCAGGAGTTTGAGAGATGAGCCAGTAGCATTGAAGGTGGGTAGAGCTGTCACCTTCAGGGCCATTGGCATTGCGTGTTTACTGGGTAGCTGACAGTTTAGATTCCCCTTTAACTCCTGACAAAGACGTTGAATAGTTTGCTTATCTAGAGAACATCTCTGATAGACTGATGCCTCTGACAGGTTCAGAAATGTAATACTGGACCAAGAAATATAATACACTGATTCCGAAACAAAGGATATCTTGCGGGCTTCGTCTATTTCCGACTGTGTTTTGCAATAAATAAGCTTTTAGCTGTCCTGATGAAGATTGTGATGGGAGTTGAATGCCCTGCCTTTTGTATGTTTTGTGCATGGCTAGCACCAGGTAAACTTAAATTCCAATTGGAATTTAAATTCTATTTGAAGCATCAAACCAATAAGGTAGCATGTGTGCTACAATTCTCCACATATCCCCTCACTATTGATGAAGGCAGATTATGCCCTAAGGATTAACAGGAAGGCAACACCATTAGTGCAAACGATGGCATCAAAAATAGAACGCCGTGCACTGCAGCTGGGACAAGTGCTTGTTGTTGGTTTTTTGGAGCCTGTAAATTTGGACGTTGCCCAAAGTGTGGGCCCGACGACACTGGCAGGTGAGCCTTCCTGCACAGCGGGCCAGACTTGAGCACATAATCCAGGCTGGCACTCCCAGCGCAGTACTGAGGGAGCGATGCACTGTCAGAGGTGCCGTCTTTCGGACGAGATGTTATACCGAGGCCGCGTCTGTCCTCTCAGGTGAACGTAAAAGATCCCATGGCCACTATTTCGAAGAAGAGCAGAGGAGTCCTCCCCGGTGTCCTGACCAATATTTACCCCACAACCAACATCACTAAAAAAGATTATCTGGCCATCATCACATTGCTGTTTGTGGGACCTTGCTGTACGCAAGTTGGCTGCCGTGTTGCCTACATTACAACATTTTCAAAAAAAAAACCTGTTTCATTGGCTGTAAAGCGCTTTGGGACATCCTGAGGTCATGAAAGGTGCTATATAAATGCACACACCATCCCGACTTGGAAATATATCGCCGTCCCTTCATCGTCGCTGGGTCAAAATCCTGGAACTCCCTTCCTAACAGCACTGTGGGAGAACCTTCACCACACGGACTGCAGCGGTTCAAGAAGGCGGCTCACCACCACCTTCTCAAGGGCAGTTAGGGATGGGCAATAAATGCCGGCCTCGCCAGCGACGCCCACATCCCATGAATAAATATTTTTAAAAAGTTCTTTCTTTTTTTTCTTTATATAAAGACTGCTATACTGTTAGTGCAAATAAATACTTACTCTCATCTACTGTGCCAAAGATCAGATGCAGGCGCTGGGGCCAAGAGATCAACAAGCCCAGCAAAATCATCAAAAGATAAATGTAGGCCCCGTCACTGAATCAATAGAGAAAACAGCCCCATCCCACCACAGGCTGCTCATCAGAGCATCAGGGAATATGGATGCATACTCGCTGTTAAAGTGCCAGAGAAAACAAGACATTAGGACACAGAGATCAGATGCGCCAAAAGAATTAAGAACTATCCATCCTTCAAAGTGCGAAGTGAATTCTTTTTCTGAACAAATAAAAGGTACTTCTGTTGCTGTCGCATCATCTGCAGGGGCAGTATTTAACCATCAGAGCAACCATGAAAATGGAAAATTAATGACAGGATATATACAATGCTACACTCATCTGTACAACAATATTGCATGTCTCTGTTTTGTGCACTGTCGGCTTTTAGATGAATTGGCAAGTCCAAAACTAAAATTTTCAAGAGTTTGAGCCCCACCGTTCAGGCCACTTCATCAAGTTCTAAATTCAACTGGGCAATCACCCCTACACTAGAAACCTGTGGGGAAAATGAACTAATTGGTTGATATATTTCATCACTTTGGTTAAATCTATTCTACCATTTCTTGTGGTTTCATTTCACTGACCATTTGTTTTTGGTCAGTTTATATCGTATATGGTCAGTTGTGTCATATAAATCAGCAGCATTGCATGTTGTCTAATCCATCTGTTTTTTTTTATTGGTATTGTATCTCATAAACTCTGTTCTTGGGCCTAGTTAGCGGCCTTGTATAAAGGAAGGTTTGGAGGAAACGTGTTATTCCCCTTAGTTAGTTCACCTCCTTAAATCTAGAAGTGAGGAATGACTTTATTCTCTCCAGGTAGTGCCCTGGTGTTTGCAACTGGACAGTGCACAGTTCCTCTGGCTAGTTAGTTTCTAGTTAGTCTAGTAATAATCAACTACAATTTCAGGAACAACACCACATGAAACATAGAAACATAGAAAGCAGGAGCAGGAGTAGGCCATTCGGCCCTTCGAGCCTGCTCCACCATTCAATATGATCATGGCTGATCCTCTATCTCAGTACCATATTCCCGCTCTCTCCCCATACCCCTTGATGCCTTTTGTGTCTAGAAATCTATCCAGCTCCTTCTTAAATATATTCAGTGACTTGGCCTCCACAGCCTTCTGTGGTAGAGAATTCCACAGGTTCACCATCCTCTGAGTGAAGAAATTTCTCCTCATCTCAGTCCTAAATGTCCTACCCCACATCCTGAGACTGTGACCCCTCGTTCTGGACACCCCAACCAGGGGAAACATCCTCCCTGCATCCAGTCTGTCTAGCCCTGTCAGAATTTTATATGTTTCAATGAGGTCCCCTCTCATTCTTCTAAACTCTAGTGAATACAAGCTTAGTCGACCCAATCTCTCCTCATACGACAGTACTGCCATCCCAGGAATCAGTCTGGCGAACCTTTGCTGCTCTCCCTCTATGGCAAGTATATCCTTTCTTAAGGAACTATACACAAAACTCCAGGTGTGGTCTCACCAAGGCCCTGTATAACTTCAATAAGACATCCTTGCTCCTGTACTCAAATCCTCTTGCAATGAAGGCCAACATACCATTTGCCTTCCTAACTGCTTGCTGCACCTGCATATTTGCTTTCAGTGACTGGTGTACAAGGACACCCAGGTCCCTTTGTACATCAACATTCCCCAATCTATCACCATTTAAATAATACTCTGCCTTTCTGTTTTTCCTTCCGCAGTAGATAACTTCACATTTATCCACATTATACTTCATCTGCCATGTATTTGTCCACTCACTCAACTTGTCTAAATCGCCTTGAAGCCTCTTTGCATCCTCCTCACAACTCACAATCCCACCTAGTTTTGTGTTGTCAGCAAATTTGGAAATATTACATTTGGTTCCCTCATCTAAATCATTGATATATATTGTGAATAGCTGGGGCCCAAGCACTGATCCCTGCGGTACCCCACTAGTCACTGCCTGCCACCCTGAAAAGACCCATTTATTCCGACTCTTTGTTTCCTGCCTGTTAACCAATTTTCAATCCATGCCAGTATATTAACCCCAATTCCATGTGCTTTAATTTTGCACACTAACCTCTTATGTGGGACTTTATCAAAGGCCTTCTGAAAATCCAAATATACCACATCCATTGGTTCTCCCTTATCTATTCTACCAGTTACATCCTCAAAAAACTCCAGGAGGTTTGTCAAACACGATTTCCCTTTCATAAATCCATGTTGACTTTGTCTAATCCCGTTGATATTTTCTAAATGTCCTGTTAATCACACCCTTTATAATAGACTCTAGCATTTTCCCTGCTACTAATGTTAGACTATTGGGCCAAGTCACACTAGTTTAGGATATTTTGCTGCATCTTCACGTATCATTAATATCCTGGCATTTTTCACTAAATATGCAAGTTTTGTTCAACTGTGAATAATATCCTGGTAATTTGATTTATCGCCATCTAATCAGTCTTGTTATTCGCATCTAAAACTATTTGGACTTGGGCTTATGGAAGCATAATATCAAAATTTGCTGATGACACAAAAGTAGGGAGTATGGCAAACAACAAGGGGGATTGTAAAAGACTTCAAGACAATGTGAAGCTAGCAGAATGCAGCTGCAAATTAATGTGGAGAATTCTGCTCAATGCGTGATCAGAGGGAAAACAAGGGGAGGGAGTATAAACTGCTAAAAGGCATGGGTGAATAGATACTCGGGGGTTCCAATAAATAATTCCTTGAAAGTGTGAGTACAGATAAATATTTTGGGTTTTATAAATAGGAATGTAGAACACAATAGCAAAGAGGATATGATAAATTTGTACTAAGCATTGGTTAGGTCACAGTTGGAGTATGGTGCATGGAATTGGATGCCCCACTATGGAAAGGACACTCCAACTGTGACCTAACCACTGCTTCACCAGGAATGAGAAACTCTAGTTGAAATACTGGGACTATTTCCACTGAAGCAAGGGTGGCTGACAGAAGGTTTAATAAAGGTTATTTAAAATGATGAAGGGTTTTGATAGGTTGAAGAGAGAAAGACTATCTCCTCTGTTCGAAGAGTTAGTGACAAGGGATCATTAAGGGTTTTCATAGGATAACTAGGGAAAGACCATTTCCTCTCATTGGAGATGTCTGTGACCCCGGAAACTCCAATGGGGTTGGGTGTAACTGGCTACTCTAATGGGAGCCCTGCTCCGCCATTGTTATGGCAGTGGAGTAGGATCACGGATTATTGGGGTCACTATTTCTATTGTACAGGAGGTGCTACTTTCCATTCTGTGATCTCTCTATATAGTATCCTGATACCAAGATACTTTCAAAGAGTAGTTATGTCTTCATACTGGATTATATATAGTCTCTTATTAGCTTCCAAACACCACCCTCCCAGATAGTTAATTTCAGTGTCAATCAGTCTCTCACTGATTCTAAGTGTTCATTGTACTGAAACATACCATTGCATTTTCCTTCATTGCAGAGTCTGTCGATCACTTCTGTGGCTCTGAGCCCTCACTGAACTGGACCTTACCTTGCTTACATCAGCCTCTGTTTTCTTAAATCTTGCAAAGACGTAGCACCTGTCTCTATTGCCGTGCTTGTTTTTGCCAACAGGTTCTCAGAAATCTCCTGAGCTTTTCCTTCTCTTCATTTCGTAGATGACAGTCTGTCATTTGACCAGCCAAGTACTAAGTTAATCTTTTCCATTTGATGCGGTTTTGTTTTGCCTGCAACTTTAACTTGTAAACTATTGTCTTGTTCTGCGCTCACCCAGGGATTTCAAAACAAAGTCAAAGCATTTCCACTTTGGAATACTGTGTACCTGTCAGATAACGTCTCATGATTAGAAACAGAAAATGTAGGAAATGTTCAGAAGATCCATCGATATCTGAAAGAGAAGCAATGCACTTCTCCAATGTGACCATGACAATTCTAATGGAGTTTTACATGTGAAGTATTGACTATTTTTCCCTTTTGGGTGCTGTCTCACATGCTTTGTGTACCCAGCATTGCCTGGTCTTATTTCAGATTTTTTTTAATATCTAGACTTTCTATACCTATTGTGTAAGAAGACTTGTATATTGTTTTCAAAAATAGAAAACAAGTTTAGAAAAAGTTTGCCTTCCATTCTGTGGACTTGAGAGTGGGTTTTCCTATCTGTTGCATCTGGGCAATACTTAATTCCCAGATACAATGAGGAGGAAAAAGGGGTGGAGATCTGTTACCCTGGGACTCCACCTCCACTCCACGATGCTGGGATTCCTTTAGCATCATTGAGCCTGCATCTGGAGTAGGTGCTGGCCCCGGTGTTACAATACAATACACTTTCCTCACCAACAGACCATTGGGAACTCGAGCAGAGAGCTGCCTGAAGGAATTGTTGACTTCAATGGAACTGATGCAATGGTGGCAGATGTGGCTGCTTATAGTGACACCACTATTCGTGGCCAGAATGGAGATGATTGGGTAATTCCCCTGTCAATCACGCCTGGAGCCCGCACCGCTGTGAGTGACTGGGATTGATTTTACGCACAGAATTTGTATCATGTAACTATACTCCACTCACTGCATTTTGCTGAAGAAATCACCCTGTTTATATCGGGAGAAGTTGCTGTAGTTTCAGCCATGAGTTCTGTTTGCTGTAGTTCGTAGAGACTTTTTTTAAATAGACTCAGTGGAACGTTTGCTGTAGTGAGCTGTTTAAACAGACTCTGTTTGCTGAGTAAATAAACTTTGTTTGCTGTAAAATAGACTGTGTGCTGTGAGTCCTGCCATAAATCCCACCCCACCTCCAATTCATTGGCTGACACAGTGGTGTCAATAGACACTCTGGGCAGATGCACTACATCCTGTTTCACACCCCTGCCCAAGATGAATTTCACTTCCCTTATTTTGGAGTTTCTACTCCCTTCCCTTGTCCCCACCCCCCCTCCCCCCACTGCGGGATGATCTTTGTGATTATTTCTGGCTTCTGCACTCCAGGACTGCAGCTGGGCTCCTGTTTCCTGCCTGCCTCCCAGCACTAGGCCCATCCAGAGGGTGGGTCTGCGCCAGGAGTTCACCTGAACCGGAAAATTTGCCCGCAGCTCAGGTGCACCACACCTGTCAGACACCCAGCAAGGGGCCCGGAGGAAAGTCTACCCTGAGATATTTTGTGTCTAAATCTTGATCTTGTGAGGCCCCAGGATGCTGGCAGGGGACCTTGAAGGCCATGGATGCAGTGTGCAAAATACAGGGCCTGACCTCAAGCACACCCAGATTTGCAACCCATGAGTTGGGGCCAACGAGTGAGGCTGTGCTACTTCCGCAGCCTCATTAAAATATGTAAATAGGCCTTTAAACAGTCCTGGCCCAATTTTAGATCCACATCCCATTAAAAAATGACCAAACAGGGTTTTGTTTTTTAGCTTTCGAGAAGGAAAAGGTAAGTTGTCAAAACTTTTTTTCCCCCATTCCCTTGGTTGCATTTTGTTCCATGCATAACTTAATTTTGCTAGGAAGGCCTCCTTTTTTTCATTTTTGGATTTTTTCCCCCTGTCAATACTTTTCTTTATTATTCATAGTTGTTGCTGGCTTTGATGTGGCACCTTACAAAGAGATAAGGATGGATGTACCATGAGGGGGTGGATCTCCGAATGTGTTCCTTAATTGAAATGCAGAAAGATGGAAAGAAATAACTTGCATTTATACAGTGCCTTTCACAACCTCAGGACATCCCAAAGCTCTTTACAGCCAATGAAATATTTTTGAAGTGTAGTCCCTGCTGTAATGTAGGAAATGCAGCAGCCAATTTGCACACAGCAAGGTCCCACAAACAGCAATGTGATAATGACCAGATGATCCGTTTTAGTGATGTTGGTTGAGGGATAAATATTGACCAGGACACCGGGGAGAACTCCCCTGCTCTGCCGGGATCTTTTACATCCACCTCTGAGGGCAGACAGGACTTTGGCTTATTGTCTCACCTGGAAAACGGAACCTCCGACAATGTAGCGCTCCCTCAGTACCGCACTGAAGTGTCGGCCTGGATTATGTGCTCAAGTGTCTGGAGTGTAACTTGAACCTACGACCTTCTGGCTCAGAGGCTACCCACTGAGCCAGGGCTGACACCGGTCTGTGAGATTTTTCATGCCAGTGCATCCTTCCAAGCCATGCCAGGAGAGGTCTGTAACGTCAGGCAGTCTGTAGTGCGCACTTGCATCGAAAAGGCGACAGCCTTTGTGTTTGCAAGCACCTTCATCAGGTTTCCCGTAGAAGGAGGCACCAGCTCGGCAGGATTTTCACTGGGTGACAGCGATCCCTCCAGCATCGCATCTGCCGCCCGTTACACGCCCCATCCGACACTCAGTTCCATTGGTTTCATATAACGGGTGGCAGATGGGATACCACCTGTTTTGCTTCCCTGCCCAATCGAATTTTCCCCTCCCCCCCCCCCCCCCCATTCCCATGTGTCCCTTCATCCATTTGTTGCCTCGCTGAATAGGAAACGAAGGCCTTCACCTTTGACCCCCCTCCCAGCTCTAGGTTTTCGTCAGTTGAGCTGCCCGCCTATGTAAGTCTCCTAGAAACAGTTCAAATTAATGGGGCAGTCCGTCCCCAAAGGGGTCTGGATGCTTACAGGGATATCTAAATTACGTCTATTGTCTAAAGTTGCAATGGAATGTAGGAGGTGCCAGTTCATGAACTATTTCATCTTGATCTAATCCACACCCTCCAACAATTAACAGTTATAGGAACTTTAATCCTTTGTGAGCTAAATTTGACTTAATATCATCATTTTTGTACAGATTACACCAAAACCCTTCCATGAACAAACAGTTAAAAATCCTGAAACGTGGCAATGCAGATGTTTTATGGTGTACAATGAAGGACCTTACACGTGAGGGGCCAAATGGCCAGGATCGACGCATAATTCCTTCAACCTCAAACACTTGTTGTTGGCTGTCGCATCAGAAGACGATGATCACCTGCAGGGCTGGTAGTTGGGGGGATTTGAGTTTGGACCCAGTGTTTTTTGTGACCTCATTACACAACTCACGGAAGACAGGAGCATTCAGGTACGAGGCAACAGTTTGTCACGGAACAAATGACCAAAGTCCTCAAGCAGCCATTTTTGTGCTTTGATCTATTGTGGTATGGGGCATCTGACAATATCAGTCAGGCAAAGTGTGCATAATGATTGTGGTGTGCAAAATACTGCATAACCTCAACTTTCAGAAGGGTGTTCACTTCAAAATCATTGAACAATGAGCCTGTACCAGGCTATGGGAGACAAAGGATTCCATCTATCTGAATCAACAGAAGATGAGGTAGCAATGGCATAGGTTCTGGAACAACTGGATCTCCATTCTGCACCAAGATGAGAAACTTGATACACCAGTGCAACTAATAGTAGGCCAAATATATGGACCACTCTTACCAATCTTGTACCCAATTGAAAGAGCACACATACTTATGCAATGATTGAAGTATAAAAATAAATGATCTACCGTAGAACAGCTAGCCTTTCCCCTACCAGTACAACAGCAGCTATTCTCATTATTTGAATTTACTACTGGTTCAATGTCTCGTCACAAACGCATGCAGCGAAGGAGACAAAAAGGAAAAAGGATGAGTTTTTAAAAATTGATTTGTGTCTTTTGAATGAATGAGAAATGTCTTCTGTGTGAACATTGTGGAACATCTCCCATGAACCCAGTGTTCTCCCCACCCTGTGGGTCACACACCTGTCGAGGGGGCTTCAGATGTTTTTCTATTGGTGGAAGATGTCTTGTCTGACTGGTGACTTGCAATTTGTTGTGACGGCATGATGGAGAAGGTGATCACCTGGCTGGTCTGTTTGCTCCCGAGAAGATCCTGTGAAATGGGCTTTTTCATGTGTGGTTTTGTGAGCCCCAGTTCTCACGCTTATGATCAACGTAAGGGACAGTACATTTCATCCCATTCACGGACCGAAAGCTTCATTTCCTACTTTGGAATACGTTA
Source organism: Heptranchias perlo (assembly GCF_035084215.1). Classification (NCBI taxonomy): domain Eukaryota; kingdom Metazoa; phylum Chordata; class Chondrichthyes; order Hexanchiformes; family Hexanchidae; genus Heptranchias; species Heptranchias perlo. The sequence goes on along the minus strand of NC_090332.1, from coordinate 88,723,394 downwards.
AATTGTGATATTCATCGTTGAGTTCTGATTGGGTGTTTTAAGTTAATGGATAATGGATATCACTATATACTGCAGGTGGGAAACAGCTGTATTTTCTGTTTCTAAATCAAGCACTTTGCACAAACAATACCCAGCAACATGTCCAATGATGATTAAAAATGAATGACAGTTTGGTACAAATGGTGGTCCTATAGCTGCACAAACTCATAGATTGGGGGCTGCCAGTACAGGCACTCAGTGAGAGCAGTAAAACCCTAATCAAAATGCAGTAATTAGCCCAGAAATAAATCTTAAATCATAGATTGAACAGCTGGGATTCTTTTCTGACTATATCTTGGCAGAGCTCAGATGGTTCAGATAGAGTTTTCTTTTAAGGAAATTGTTCTACACAGATACAGTGGGGTGTTTTGCTGTACTGTGTCTGGATTATGTCTAAGCAATGCCATATTGGTTTGCACATTGCCATGTTTTATAAGCCTTTGATGTTGATAGGTGGAAGGGGTCAACTAACAAGTATGTGGATTTTTATATCCTTTATAAAAATGCTTTTTTTTTACTGTTGTGTGCCAAGTAATTTTCAAATTCCAAGGTGATGTAGGGCCGACTGGAATACTATTCTTCAAAGGTCTCCATTTTGTTTGTATTCTGGGGATCAAATGAGCACAGTCTCTCTGAATCACCTACGTCCCTGGAGAGAGAGGGGAGCTTCCCCACTAATCCATGATGTACTGAGGTATTTTTTTTCCAGACTTTGAATTCAGATAAGCTGAAATTTAAAGTGCTCTGCATCCGAAGTTTAAATGGATGGAATAAATCTCCACCCATGGGTTTTGTTTTCTACACTAATATTCTCAGTTTTACCAGTGTTGCATGGTAGTGATATCAAGTATGGACTTGTGAACACTCTATAGAATAGGTAGTGGATCAAACTGGTATTCAACACACACTGGTGAGGACTTTATAAAGTTATAACAGATTTGATCTATCACTATTTTATACTTAAAATGAAGTCCTCTAGTATGAATGAAACAACCAGCCCCATTTTGTCTTGCATTTATAATTACATGAATGAAAGCTTGCAGCTGGTAGACAAGGCCAGAGATTAATATTTGACTCTAACAGAGGTTTACCATCAAAACTGAAACTCATATTCTTTAGTTATTAAGAAGTTTGTGCAACAAAGACAGTGAAAGAAATAAAATAACCACCATCACAACAAGCATGGAATGAGAACCGAGAGCAAAAATTAAAATGTCCAAACTGTCATCAGATTTTTAGATTGTGCTTCACACTGGACAATTTACGAGCAATACTGAGTTTATAAAAAGTTGATGCAGTTCATCGGAGAAGCAGACTGATGGAACACAAGGGAGCATTTGAGACAGGAAGTCAAGTTCTGGAATAATGCTCATGTTAATGGATGTGGAGATGCCGGTGATGGACTGGGGTTGACAATTGTAAACAATTTTACAACACCAAGTTATAGTCCAGCAATTTTATTTTAAATTCACAAGCTTTCGGAGATTTTCTCCTTGCCTGAGGAAGGAGAAAATCTCCGAAAGCTTGTGAATTTAAAATAAAATTGCTGGACTATAACTTGGTGTTGTAAAATTGTTTACACATGTTAATGGAGTTAGTCCTTCCCATTAAGGGAAACAGTTGGACAACTAGCAATTGATTATTTCTCAATACAAAGAAAGGTATCGTATTTCTTTATGAGATGCTGCTAAAATAAACAAAATGAATCAATCAGCTTAATTTGAATTACGCATAATGCACAGAAATTTGCAATCCGGCAATTTTAATCAGGCACAGAAACTGGAAAATTAATTATTAGATCTTTTGGAAAAATAAATTAGGAATTGTTATGTGATAGTGACTAGTTAGAGGTGTCATCGCAGTAATGCCTGAATATTGAGGTGTTGGTGCAACCACTTTCTATTGGACTTCACAAGCAGGATTTGTGACAGTGCCACAGCATGAGAATTACAGCAGGTTAGGAACATAGGAACAGGAGTAGGCCATTCAGCCCCTCGAGCCTGTTCTGCCATTCAATTAGATCATGGCTGATCTGTGTCCTAACTCCATTTACCAGCCTTGGTTCTGTAACCCTTAATACCCTCGCCTAACAAAGATCAATCACTCTCAGTTCTGACATTTTCAATTGACCCCCAGCCTCAACAGCTTTTTGGGGGAGCGAGTTCCAGATTTCCACTCCCCTTTGTGTGAAGAAGTCCTTCCTGACGTCACCCCTGAACGGCCTAGCTCTAATTTTAAGGTTATGTCTGCTAGTTTTGGACTCCCCTCACCAGAGGAAATAGTTTCTCTCTATCTACCCTATAAATCCTTTATCATCTTAAGCACCTCAATTATATTACCCCGTAATCTTCTATACTCAAGGGAATACAAGCCTAGTCTATGCAAACTGCCCTCATAATTTAACCCTTTTAGCCCCGGTATCATTCTGGTGAATCTGCGCTGCACCCCCTCCAAGGCCAATATATCCTTCGATAAGTCTTAACTATTCTCTCATGTACAGTGATGCTAGTCACTCTTGTAAGTGGTCTGAGCAGCTGATATTCTCATCTGAAACATTAATTTATCTTTTTAAGGTGCTGACAGACCAGCTGTACATGTCCAGCAATATTTTTATTTTTATTTCATCGTATCAGAGATTTCACTCTATAGAAGTTAATGGAGCTTCAGCTGGGACCAAGGAATATTCCAATGGCAGATTGGTAATAACCCAGGTTTGCTGTAATGAGCCTTCCCTGTGGACTTGCAAATTACTGCAACTTATTTACGATCTTAACAGGGGCATTAAACCATTTAAAACGGGTTAGCAATACTGAGGGAGTGCTGTATTGTTGGAGGTGCCGTCTTTCAGATGAGACCTTAAACCGAGGTCCTGTCTGCCTGCTCAGGTGGACGACAACACTATTCAATGAAGAGCAGGGGAGTTCTCCCTGTGTCCTGGCCAACATTTTGATAAATCAGCAATTCCAAAAAAATATTTATGAACTGATCATTTATTTTATTGCTGTTTGTGAATTTAGACTTCATTGCACTTGTTTTCTGGGCAGAAAACAGGGGCATAGAGGTTCAATTTAGGGAGCCAATCTCCCACACCTGAACAGCATCAAAATCACGCCAGACGCCATATTGGTTAGGGCACTGTAGGGACATTCCAGATGTCAGCCTAAAACAGGCTTATTTTAATAAGGTGCCTAACACCTGCTTTCGGACCTATTCCCAAAATCTGTTTGCCCTGAGCGGAGCAGTGGAGAAAACTAGGAAAGAAAGGGCATTAAAGATATTTTTGGAAATAAATTATAGAATCAAATCAAACTGAATAATGGCTTTAAAATTTGACTGAATCGCAGCTTTTTAAAATACTGTAAGCTGATTGCTTCCATTATCATTTGGGTCCCTGATCCTGATTGTTGGCTCCTTGATAATATCGTAATGAAGTTGTCGTGTTATATTGGAGTTGACCAATGGGGAGGAGAGAGAGTGAGATAGCCAACATGACCATCAATGTGGGATATGTACAATTAAGGCACGTTTTCAGAACAGCATTAACTGAACCATTTTTTGGAATAATGTTTCTACAACAACAAAATCTTGCATTTATAAAGCTCCTTTAACATAGCAAAACGTCCCAAGGTGCTTCACAGGAGCGATTATCAAACAAAATTTGACACCGAGCCACATAAGGAGATATTAGGACAGGTGACCAAAAGCTTGGTCAAAGAGGTAGGTTTTAAGCAGCGTCCAAAAGGAGGAGAGAGAGGTAAAGGGAGGGGGAGAGGTTTAGGGAGGGAATTCCAGAGCTTAGGACCTTGGCAACTGAAGACACGGCCGCCAATGGTGGAGCGAAGAGAATCGAGGACGCTCAAGAAGCCAGATTTGGAGGAGCGCAGAGATCCTAGATAGTTGTAGGGCTGGCAGAAGTTACAGAGATAGGGAGGAACTGAGGCCATGGAGGGGAATCATGGCTCAAATGCAATTAATGTACTTTTGAAAATCAATCCTCACAGATCAAAGCTTCATTACAAATGGCAAAAAAAAGGAACTGGTACTTGTACAGATTCAAAACATATTACTGCCCATGAAAATAAGAAGGAGAACTCAAGGACTGAACTATACCATGGCCAGTTTTCACCAATGCAGCCCTCACCCCAAAGCCTGACTCAAAATATTCTCATGATGTTCCTGTTAATTTGTCGAATCTCATACCTTCCCCCCCTTCCATCCCATCCCATCCCCCACCCCGTTCTGATGAAAACATGCTTGTGAGTTTTAATTGAACACTTTGATATCTAACATACTGCAGCTGTGTTTCCTCCTCGTGAGTGATCCTAAAATGATGTGGTGTTCAGATGACAAGCAGGTAACCAAACAGAGCAAACTGCATATTCACGGAAAATCAGCACATGAGCAGGTGCAGAAGGAATCATTACTTGAAATGTAAACATTTAGAATATTCACTCAAAATATAACTCTAAATATTACAAATTGCATTCTGCTTTACGACTTACGACTAACAATCCCAGTGCTGAGGTTGGGCAGGTCAAATTATAACACAGGGGCTTCGGAGATTGTTTCCAGTCACATGGTTAACTTTTTATCAACTTTTGCCTCCACACAATTAAAATGTAACTGTATTAAAATGTATTTTGCAACAGCTATAGCACGAAAACTACTGTTTGCAATACCAGCAGACAAACTGTAAAGGCATTCATTTGACAGCCCTTGTTCACTATTTTTGCCTGTTTAAATAAATTATTTTAAATAAGGTAATGTCTCTGTTAAAATCATGGACAAAGATATGTCCACTAATATCTCAAACAGCAATTTCTAGGTTTACATCAACTAAAAATATAAAAATCTATGATTCCCTTGCAATATAGATCAGTGACCACTAACGACAGCCACTTGTAAAGGTGAGAAAGAGGATGACACACAAAATGCAGCGTGTAACATATTTTTTAACAGCAACAGAATTTTCAAAATGCATTTTCACTCCTTAAGTTCAATCAAGTGTGGTTTCCCTCTGTATTATTGTGCTTAACACAACTGTCAATAGGCACTGAGTCAACAATCTCCCAATGAAAGATGTCAGCTAGACCAGTTAGTTGTTCCTCTGGCCTATTGAACAAGAAATGATCACATCTTTGTGCCTTTCATTTTTTTCCTATTTCCATTATAATTACCAGATAAAGGATTTTATAGATAGATAGATAGATAGATGAAGCAAGATTTGATCTGTCCCTCAGGGATAAATTCTCCCCCACATTATGAAATGATTCTGTGTTTTTATAGCATCGCCCATAGGGAATATATACAATAAAAATGCCAGGCAGATGACTGCAAAATATCAGACGAGTGTTTTCCAGAAAAACTTGTTCACAAAGTTCAGTTGTGAAAGAAAGGAAAACTCTCAGATAGGTGAACTCAGACTCTGGGAGAGGAAGTTCCCATTATAATGAATAATCAACGAGGAACACAGGAAATCTACTAGCATTTGCAAAAGCTCATAAGACGCAATCCACTCACACATGTGCTCCCAGAAACCTACCGCACCGATCATATGTGGGATTATACATTCCCTGTTCATGCAGATTTTTATAGGAACATAACTGGGAAAACAAAAGTTAGATATTAAGATGCTTTGTTTTTCTCACTTCACACACACAAGTCACACACCATCCCGACTTGGAAATATATCGCCGTTCCTTCATCGTCGCTGGGTCAAAATCCTGGAACTCCCTACCAGCACTGTGGGAGAACCTTCATCACACGGACTGCAGCGGTTCAAGAAGGCGGCTCACCACCACCTTCTCAAGGGCAGTTAGGGATGGGCAATAAATGCCGGCCACGTCAGCGACGCCCACATCCCATGAATGAATAATAAAAAAACTTATTTCCTGACATTATTGGTCATCCCTATACAATGTCAAAACTTGGCGTAGAACCCAACATTTAAAAAAAAAATTCCCTTCTTTAAAATAAAGGAAAGGTTTGGTCTGTTGCTCGCTCTGCTGTCTGGTCTGTGACATATCTTTACACCATGGCATCGATCGCTTCTACACTGAAATGTAACATTTACAAAAAATCGTTGGTTAATTATTCCTTTGAACATCAAAACAAAATCGTTTTGTCTCTGCTTGGTTAGTGAAGTGCTGTGATATTAAACTGTCACAATATTATTGTGGTGTAGCGAAGGGTAAACACTGTGACCAGGCAACTCCACTCGAGTAAAGAGCTAATCCAGCAATGCACATTTCACCACTGAGCACTCAGCGGCTTTGATTAGCTCACTTGTGCTTTGCCGATATCCTTTTGGCCCTATGACTAAGAGCAATAGTCAACAAATGTTTTCAAATCAGTGATTAATGGCTGTGTATTTATAGTGCATTTAGATGAAAGGCCATCATACCAGTATGTAACCCTCAAGGTCCTGCAGGACGACGTATATTCATCTGCTTCCCTCGCGCTGTACTCGATCCTGTTTGAAGTGCAGTAGATTAAGGAGAAAAATGATTGGAAAGGAGCTGGGCGGAGAACAAAGCACCTGGATTTGTTCACTGATAATGCCCCTCTGCTGAAGAATGGCTCGGCATTGCTTGGTTGAAGCGTGAACTGGAACGTCAGCCGACGAGGGACACGAAGGAGAAAAGGAGCCCTCAGTGCTTACCATGTGGCTCTGGTGTTTTCAGATTAAGAGAGGGATTAAGGCATTTTACCCGGCAACTTGAGATGCTTTGTTAGGAACTGGAGAGACTTGAGCCGCTTTGTCCTCAAACCACATGTTAGTAAAAACCAAATGGGCATTTAATCCTGACAGACAGCAGAACTTGACATCAATTTGTCCCCTGGGAGGTGACCAGCAGTTTGGGCATTTTTTTTTTCTGTGACTGACTAACTGTTGTTCCTTGTGTGTTTTTGTGTCTAATGCAAGTGCTGTCCATACACACAGTCCTGCTCTTGCTCGCAATAACTCACTGCTGCCAGTGGATTGATTAACAGTTTTATAGACCAAAACACACGTTTAATGTTAAAAAAATAAAACATTAGGTGTCAGACTATTTCGTAAATAGAGCTAAAATATGTTATTACTTACAGCAGATCAAAAAGATCTATAAAGGCAAAATAAAACAGACTATATATTTTTAACTGAGCTGCACTCTGCTTTCCAAGTAATAAAATGAAAATCTTTCCTCTTTCTTACTGTTTGAAAACTACAATATTCCTGCGGTCTCCAAAGGCTGGTGGTTTAATTCCCTCTAGTAGCACACTGATTAATGAGTTTACATAAAATTTCTTTGTGCGCTATTTTGACGCTGTTGTTAACCCATTTAAAATAAACAGCTTAACAGTGCACAAAGGAACTTTACATGACCGAGTTAACCAGTGTGCTACCACACGACAGTGAGCCCTTAGAAGTTTAATTGAAGTGTGTACACACTGATTTAAATTGTTTGGTTGCCATCTCTATTCCAGGTGTGCTGGAATGTGCTTATAGATCAATAATAATTTTTTTTTGCATGTTGAGTGCATTTAAAAAAAAATAACTTCGCTCCTCCCCTTAGGGCTCATCCTGCCTTATAGTTCCACGGCTGCTAGGCAGTTCTCCAGTCGCTAACTTGCCGAAGTTTCCATCTCTCACGTGAACCCTACCCAGTGATTGGGGTATGATATTTGATTGGGAGAGGGGTGTGGTCAGTAGAGCCCAATCCCACCTCCACCCAATGTCCACAAGTGCATCTCCCAGCAGGAGTCACTGGATAGTCATTGGTGCAGAAACTTTGGCTGATATTTTTTACCCCTCTCCCCTTCCCCCTCCCCCCTGCCCCTCCCTGGCCAAGAGCTCGGAAGCTAATTGTAATTCAGTGGCTGAGATCAGCTGAGCCACACAGGCCAGAGGTGGGACCTGGGATCTTCCCGATCCGTGTGTTTCATTTTCGGAACGTGTACGTGTTTGTAGGCCACGTTATGGCCAATGTTCGAAAACCTTTTTCTGAACACAGAACCACAGAAGGAGTAGGTTTAAATCATACAAACCGAGCAGTGGTGTAAAAAGAGTTCCCGAAGAGATCATGTTCTTTTGGAGGAATTTAGCAAAAGTAAAAAGTCAGAGAAGACGCTGGTAAGAACAATTAGAGGAAACCCCAAAATTCAGAGTCCTGGCTGACTGAAACGGCTGTGATTCGTGCCTCTAGTTTGGGTGTTACTATTCCTTTCCCCTGTCTCATTGAGTTTACTTATCTGTGAGTCAGTTATGTTTCACAAACAAAAAAAAAATGAATTTTCTTTGTTGATAATCGCTACAGCGAAAAAAAAAAGAAAACAGAGAAAAATGCAGTGAAAATTTATGACCCCAACATTCCTTCAGGGTCGGGCAATTTATCAAATCCCCTCTTCTGGTTTCAATTACGCAGCTATCGAGAAAATAACCTATTTTAGCAGGTTCATTTGCCTCAGTAGGGAATATAGGGTTTTGACTTTAATGCTTCACCTCGAATACAGTCTATCCCTTTTCTATGTAAGCCTTTTTTTTTTACAAAATATTAACTAGAGTCTGAAAGAAAGCATACAGTATTTTAGCCTCTCCAAGCTTGCCTTCCAATTCCACCTCTGTAGAAGTTTGGTTGCAGTGACTGTGGTAGAGTGGTGATAAATCCCATTTTTTATTGCTGAAGAATTCCAGCCTCGATGCAGACCTGACAACTCCCCACCTCCTCATACCCATTTGGACAATTTCAGAGCTGGACCCATCTGGAGCTTATTAGCACTGAACCTGCCTGCGTCTGATCCTAAAGAACAGGTCAAAATAAAAGAGGGGAGGGATGAGGAAACAAGGTGATGTGCAAAACAGAAAAGTGAGCGAGGGTTCCCAGTAAAAACATCAGTACTACGCCAATTACCAAAGCAAGCAATTAAGCAAGACCCCATCTCCCCTTTCTTGGCAGTGTTTAAAATATATCAGAGACCAGATCCCCACAATGTACATTACTCAGAGGGGGCAAATGTCACCTTCTCTAAAAGTTCCACATAGTCTATTAAAAATCCTGCCTAGTGCTACAAAGTAAAGGCTTTTATAGACTCGTAAAAAAAGTAGTAGGGTTTGTACTAGTTTTAAAAGGAAAAGTACTGGAGTGTGTAAAAGAAAATGTCTTGGAGTTTTAATAATCTTTCATTTTTTTTCATGCTTTGGTGGGGGGGCAGTTATGTTATTTCGATCAGTACCAGTTAGATATAGGTCAACAAAGTGGAGGGAAAATATAAATCAACTACAGTTCAAAGAGTAGATAATACTCATTCTGTCACCTGTCTGATTCTCTGAGGACTGTGGTAGCACATTCCCAGAACAACAAAATAGTGGTTTGATCCGTGGAAAGCCTCCGATGAGGAACCATTTGATGATTCTAACTGTTTCTCTGTTTTAAGTTCACTATATTCAGCGTTAGAAGTTAACAGAATTCCCCTGGTGGTTTACTGGGCAAAGGTACTGCCCGCTATAGGATTAAGCTACATCCCAGGTTCAATCCCAGTTAACAGTCGGAACGCTACAATTGTCCACAGCGTTCGTGGGCTAATGACGGACGGTGTTGGGGGGAAATGTGCCAAGTTTCACGCTTCTGATTGCTGCCCAGTGATTCCCGCTGGAACGCGTGCATGGACTGGTGTCCCAGTGACAACGGGATCAAAATGGACGCTGATGCCTTCCACGGCTGACTAGCCTGTTGACACTCTCTCTTTGGATCACCCGTAAAGAAGTTCCACTCGGTGGAGATGCCAGAGCCGGGGAACAGAGCCCCATCAAGATTTAGTGCCTTTAGGGCTGGATGGGGAGGACATTTTGCAGGAAAAAAAAAGACAACTTTAAAAAACATGTTTTAAAACTGTAAGGAGTAGAATAAATCTGTATTTCTTAATCTGTGAAGGAACTTAGGCCCTTAATGAATCAAGGGAACTGTTAGCTGACTTTATACACAGCTTATTCCTTTCCGAGATGAATGACACCTGTCTATGTCAGGGGGTTTCCTTGTCGTGAAGCATTTACCTGAAAAATTATATCCTGGCTGCTTGGAAGGAAGCCTCGTGCTTTCAGCTCGATATAAAAGGTGATCCCACTTCCTGACATTAAAGAAATACTGGAAAAGGTCTCATCTAAATAAGTGTCAGGTATAAACAACCAGTGAGACATCATACTGAGTGTGATGAAGATTATTTACTGCAGCTTTAAAATCACAGTGTTTGTATGTTATGAAGTGATTTTCAGTGTTGTATTTTGCAATACTCATATGCAGCCTAGAATACCATTTTTAATTAAAGACTTGACAGCTGCATTTACCTGCCCGTTAGATGCTTTGCAATGAATCATATTTAACACTCACACACAAACACACACACACATACACACACACAGACACACAGACACAGACACACAGACACAGACATACTCACACATATACAGACATACACACAGACAGACACACACTCCATGTATATAATGGCTTTGATGCAAAATCACCCCCAGTATGTGAGAGATAAAGTGCTCTCAAATTTATACCTTCAGAGAGAGCTGCAAAATCCAATCAACATCAACACAATCCTGATATTAAAAAAATCCTGACACTATCTTGACATTTTCAGATTATAACCTGGTTACAGTTTTTTTTTCCTCACACCCAATAATATTAGACAATCCTTGCTTTTATGCCAGCTTCATTATGAAAGTTTTTCTTCTATCCCTCCTGACAGAAGTCCCCTATAGTTGTGTGGGTGTATAAGAAGTTTATTTTTCATATCAATACGCATAAAGTCCTTGATCCAGTGCAACTGTAATATCCCACGAGATGTTACCATAAAATAAAATAAGAGAAATTCTTCTTAAAGTAATATTTCATAGAGTGTGAGTCTCATAAGAATTTTTCTTTCCTTGTTACTCCTGTACGGTGCAGAAATGATTTATTATTGTAAGTATATCTATATGTAGAATTAAACCATTGCAGTTTATATCAGTTCATGATGGCAAAGCTTCTGCTCAATAGACATGGATCTTCTGTGTGTGCCAATCTCTGGTTAAAAGTCCTGTTGTGCATGTTTTAATGTTCCTCACATTGTAAAGAGAAAGCATTACTATTTTAATAGCATTGAATAACTTAACCTTCCACTAAAAACTGTTGGGGGGAAAAATAGCGTGACTAAAGACTTTGTACCACTAAAAACTGAATTACTTTAATGGTGCATAAGGTAATTAGAGCACTGTCTGGTATAATCACTGAATTCAAATGCTGTGATATTTTCCTCATGTTACTAAAAGCAATTTTTCAGATCTAAAACAGTTACTTTTTACAATGCAAAATTAAAATCGATTTGAAGCCCAGATCTAGTCCCCAAAAAAAGTAACAGGCCTGAAAACGATCCACATTAATGAGAATATTGCAAAGTAATATTCTTACTAATGTATTCCTGCATTGAGTAAACAGCAAAAGCATTAAAAAGCAGAAATCCCAAATGCCTAAAGTAAATGAGACACAGATTTTATTGAACAAGCCAAGGACAGCTACATATTATTTAGTTGCTATTCTAACTCTCTGAAAGTTGTCATTGCTTTACACAATTCTCGGCCAAACCAAATGAATTCAACAGTAATTTGCTTCCTTGCAAATTATAATAAAAGCTGCAGTTTTTTCTAACACGGATAAAGTATCAGTTGCACCAAGATCTTTGGTTTATGTGTAAAAGGATGGACCAATCACCATATGAGCAAAACGGGTTAACGATAAATTATTTATTTATTAAAGTCTAGTTAAAAAACAAATCAATTTTGTTTAAAAAGATACTGTAAATTTGGGTAAAAACAAATGATGATTGAAATGGAAGTTTTAGTTGACGAGATGGTGTATTGTGTGCCTTTATTTAAAATGAAGCTTTCCTTCTAAAAGCTGTATGTTCTTTGTGCACAAGGAACTTAAAATAGGGAAAAAGCTACAATACACGGTCACAGCAGATACAACTATGACAGTGTTACTAAGAAATGTCGTTTAGTGCACACTAAACACTTGAAGGCACTAAAGCATTGTACAAATCAAACTCAAAGGTCTAACAAGATTTTACGTAATTTATTAAAATAGAATTCTGAATGTGTTACATAAATAACATATATGCCGTGACACTTTGCTTTGTCAAAGAAAATCTGTAAATAATCTGAAACATTTCAGTCAGAATTCTTGGCAAAGCATGAGAAACACTCCAGTCTTCCAAGGTTTCATCGACAGAAATAACACCAGGATTCCAGTACATTTTCTCCTCCTCAAATGTTTTCGTAGAATTGCTACACTCCATTTCAAACTTAAATAGCCGATACCTGCCCTTGCTGCAAGCTACCTGACGTTTCCAAACATTCCCCCGTTTGTAAAGAAAACAGCCACCTTAATGCCAATTAGAGACCAAGTACGAAGAATACAGCAAAGCAGGGAAAATGCAAGGCGCAATCTCTCAGCTCCGAGCTCTCACACATGGTTTTAACGTTCTCGTTTACTTTAGGTACGCTCGAGTGTTATACCTTTTAATTATTCTTGCGAGACATTTTTTTTAAAAGAAAATTTTTTTCTTAACAGCAGAGGCGATTTAAAAATGATTAAAATAAAATAACTGAAATGAAATGAAAATAACCAGTGCACATTAAATATGTTCTGTATGTGAACATTCAATAATTCTGACTTTCAAACATGGGAATATTAGCTTAGACTGTATTAAAGTTGCAGTGTAGGAAAGATGTTTAAATATGTTGGATCAGCTCTAAATCTGATAAATTTGTCTACCAATGTAAAACAAATATTAATAATAACATTACCACGGAGCAGAGGCTCACTGTGTAATATTATAGCTTCAGGTCTCTCTAAATTTCACATTTCATTATTTTAGTATTTTGTTGGAAACAAGATGTATAGAAGTGCAGCATTTTTAGCATTTAAATATTCATATTTTCTTTAAATAATCCCAGCCATAATTCTATAAAAAAAGTTTTCTTTTCCAATGTTGCTATTGAATATAGACACAAATTATTAGAATCAACATAATATTTCACTTCTCCAAACAAAAGCGCTCTCATTCTTTTTCATGCCTCCCCCTCTCTATCTCTCTCTCTCCCCTCGCCAAGAACATTTTTAAGAAAAGGTTCGGTTTTATTTTCTTCTAAACTTAGCGTTTTGCTTTCTTTGTCGGAGTGAATGACAACAATTTGGCAAACTCTCTTCTGGCTGCACTCACAATTGACAGGCAAATTATCAGGGGCCCTGCTCTTCTTATTATCAGTGGAGAAACCATCAGGAAGATGTGCTGGCGATCTCTCTCTCCTGTCACTATTTGTCAGTGGGACAAGGGCCACTGTTATAGGTAGCTGACAGGTAATTTCAACAATAACAATTACTCCTATTACTGGTGTCATAAACAATTCGGCAAAGACACGGCAATAACAATGGTTTATAATTCCACGCTGTATAAATAAATGCCATCTGGTAACAAGTAATTCGCCCGAAATCAAAACCTCATTCAGTGTAAATATTTTTATTTCAGGAAAGAATGGCCAGGCCAAATATGCAATTAAATAAGAAATTAAGAAGCATTCGACAGAAGGTTGGTTGGTAAACACTACTCCCAAAACGAGAATAACTCTGATGATTGTAGTTTAGATGTATACATATATATTTGTTGGGAAAATTAATGTTCTTACTATCACAACAACCTAAAGTAAACGAGCACAATTTAATGCACACTTTCTTGCTAAATAAATTATAATTTCATTTAATCCAAAACATGAACTAAAGAAACAACAAATATTGTAGTTTAGGGGAAATATGTTTTTGCTTTAAAAAATTGTGCTTAAAACATTATAAAATTGTAAACCCAATAGCAGGCACAAAGTCAGTGGAAATGCTGTACATTGCATTATGGAAATAGATTTTTGAGCTGAATCTATTAACCGTCACTATGTACAGTACACGGCATTCTATTGAAAGTAATTAAAAAAAACGACTCATAGTAGAATATGCCTAACTAGAGTCTCCGATCCACCAAATTTGCAATTTCCTTATCTGACCAGCAGACAACGAAACATCATTCAGACAGCAGTAAAAGAATTTGAAATTCTCTAATTAGAAGAGCTGCAGAGCAATTAACGCATGTCAAACTTCACTTCATCAAGTGCCACTCTAATTTTCTCACTAAAAATTAATGGACTTTTCTGACCCCAAGGCAATGTTGTTTCAAATCTGCTCAAGATGCAGTGTTGCACAGCTAAGCATTTCTTTGATTACAATCCGCCACACTTCTAACTGCCTTCATTCTCACTGCCACAGATACTTTGTCAACAGTAAAATTACACCACGCTGATAAAAATGCATAATGCTATTGCTCAACTGTGGGCTTGTTTGCACCACGTTGGAACATCTAGAGCTTTATTTGCTGTCTTAATTCAAGAGGCACTCTCTTTGCTTCCCACATGCTTTTACATTCAAACATGATTTAAAACTGATATTTTCAAATCAGCATTTTCATAATTATTATCTAGTGCAGGCAAAACAATTAAACAATTACTAAGCAAAAAGAAAATGGGAATTATTTTTACTTGCTACGGTTCCTTCTAAAACAATCCAGTGACACACATGCTGTTTCTGCAAACAACACAACTCTAAAGATTTTAGCTTGAATTAACGACCTGATATTCATTAAATTACTGCATTAGTGGAGTTTACACTGAATAATGGACATGGATTTAACACGCAATCAAAAGGAATTGAAACTAATCTTTGTCTTTTTTTAAAAAAAACACAAATTAGAAATTATTTAAATGCGAAAAATTCCTCTTTAGGTTTTATTTTGGTTGTGGGATTGATGAAAAATGATTTTGTACATTGTACTTCATAATCAAATAAAACAACCATCACTTTATTGCACCGAAGTGAAATGGGAAACATTTGATGTTTCCACACAGAAGAGATCCTTTTAAACTCTGCCACATTAAATAAAGCTTTAATTCTACCAACATCAGAAGTCAATTGATACAGATCAGCCATATGGTGTGTTTATCACCAAAGCCACATTGTTCATTATCCAAAGTTACATAATTCTACTCCCTAGCGCTCTGTAATATTGATAATGTGCTCAGAGTTCAGTGACCGCAAGCTATCTGGTGTATACTTGTAATATTCTATTTAATATGAAATAATGAATCATAAGAGCCCAGAGAAGCAGGCTTTTGCCAGACTAATTCTCTCTTGTAATTTCATTGTTCGGCATCTGAGCTGTGTTTTGCCCTTCTGAACAATAAGACACGAACAGTCCGTGAATGCAAATTGAACTGCTTTATTGCTCGGTTTGTCATGCCTGTGTTTAATGCTGATGAAAGAAATATGATTTCTTTTTCCCCTTCATTTGTACATAAAAAAGGCACCACATCAATATTGTAAAATAAAGCAGCATTCAAGAAACATTTAATTTTTTTCCCCCTGTTACAAAATAGTTACACTGCTGATCCTGCTGTTTCAATTACAAAAATGGACTCAGTTTTAAAATATGGATATTTCAAATTAAAAGAAGAAGAAATAAGAATTGATTCTCAAGATAACAAAAAAACCCGGAAGATTTCACCTCCTGCTTTCAAATCACAAAAGCAAGACGTCTCAAGAAGGTTCACCTCTCTCCTTCCACCCAAAATTAGGTGCAGAAAATGACAATGTAATTTTGCTATGTGCTAGTGATCTGGAAGATAAAAAGATTTTTTTTTCTTTTACCATTTTATCAAAGCTGCTCATTTTCTACCTTCAGGCACAGAGTTGTTGGAATTGCAGATATTTCGCTGTCCATTCTGAAGATTGTCTTCACTGTGAATCTGATTTGCATGGCATTTGTTTCCAGCTGAGGATGCTTTCAGTTCACTGAGGGCTCCCCTCACATTATTTCATAACCCTGCTGTCAGTAAGGAATTCACCTGTGGTGATTGAAAAAAGAGGGTGCAAAAAACCAACCAGAATTCTTCATATGGAGCAATCTTCCTCTTCCCCTCTCAAAAAAAAATGGGCACCATTTATTTTAACAGCCTCCTTGTCATGATAGATACCACCAGAGGTTAGAGGTTAAAGTTGATTTGAGGGTCAGCAGGAAAACAAAATAGGCAAACCAGACTCCAAAGTGGATACTTTGCTGTCATATGGAGCAGTGGTAGAACTAGCAATGGGTCACGAAACCTTTTCAACTTCCAATAGTGCAGCGACAGAGCATGAGGTAACTCCGCCAGGCCCCCGCTGGAGTCTGAAACACACACAAAAAAAAAGCACAAACAAATCGTATCAATAACAAGCAGGACATGAACCACGGCAACACCTCATGCTGCCAATACATACTTGCTCATTTTTGCTTCAACAGTAAGAATTATTTCTGTTTATTTATTAAGGGCGCGTCGACCCATTGCCTAAACCTGTTCAGCGCTGCGCTGAATAAAACTTTTATGGCTCGTAAAAAGAGAGGGAGCTATCCATCTCAATGCTCTTAGCAGCATACTTCAGTGACACTTGTCTGCTGGGGTCTTTGCTAGACTGTTGCCTGTCACTGTGGCTGAGGTACATTGCGAGTTGCATGCCGACTACCTGATCATAATTTCACTGCACACTGGGAGAACAACAAGCAGCCTGGAGAAAGAAAAAAAAATACTAAACGCTCATTTCATTGGACAAATAAATTCCATGCCTAGCCTTTCCAATGAAAAATTGTGTTTCTGTAGTAAGTGTTTTAAACATTTTCTATTTATTTAGTGTTAAATCAAGTAGATATTATACGATTGCATTGTCTTCACTTCCATTTTAGATTATTTTAAATTCGACTTGCTGTAAGAAATTAAACAACTTGATTTTTTTTTCAGTTTGGAGTGTGTATGATTTCTTGCTTTTTTCCCTCTCAAATGCTTGCCTGTTTGTAGAGTGGGCCCTGACTTCCTTCTTCTCCTCCTCCTCCTCGGCTCTGGGTCCTCAGGTCACTAGACTGTAAATACACACAGCACTGCCCCAGCCCATAAATCTGAGCAAAGGTCTGTAATGTATTAAGATTAGTAATGTGACAAAGAACAAAACAGACCTCACTCAAGCACTTTCCAGCAAAAAAAAAAGTTTTCAAAAATTCCCTCAAAGCACTTAAAGCCCTCTATAAAAAAAATACATGCTGACTTGTATTGTTTTGACATGCAATGAGTTTTGGTCTTACATTCCTTGTTCAAGTTATTATAGTTAAATAAATACAATTCACAATTTAAAAAAAAAGTGTGCTGAGTTCTGTCATGTTGGCAAAAATCTCCCAACTCTGAGTTTCCCATCATTATTTTGAATGGGATCCACTACAACAATAAAAACACAAAAAAAACTTATTTCGCGTGGAAGACTCATTCAAAATACAATCAGCAGCTATCGATGGAGAAATGGAGTTAACCGTGTCACAAATCCATGAGCAGTTTAACATACCAGAAAGAGTTGCTGCACCCTTAACGTTCTTGTATTGTTGTTTAAAGAAGTATTAACGTGAGGTGCTCTTAGAGGAGGAAAGGTTTTCTCCTCCTACCACAGTATCATGCCTATTCTTTCCGTTTTCTCCCCAGCGTCTACATGCCTCTCCGTTGCTGGTAGAGGCTGAACCCTGCTGCTTGAGAGCACTTGCTCACTTTCCACTTTAGTTCGAGTGAACAGTAATAGGTTTCAGACAGGAGAGCAGTGCTAGAGTGACATTACAACCAGCATCCATTCCTATACAGAAAGGAAACATAAAAGGTTGCCTGCCTTTTGCTTGCTGTGAAGAAAAGCTGAGTCCAAAATAGCTGCTCACTGTATGTGGAGAAATATTCACGCTACAGGAATGAAACAATTTTAAAACAAGTTACACATAGCAGAGTTCTTAGCAGAGCTGCACTACATCACCATAGAATAGCTTTCAAAGACACCCAAAAGCATTAATACATAATACCTCAGTCAGAATAGTGCTTGTTCAGCCATCCAGAGAATATTGTTAAAAAATATTTTGTATATTTTTGCTCGATCATGTTTGTGACTTAGTTTACTAAAGGTAGTTTATCGTTTTATATTATTAGCTTTGAGAAGACAACGTGGAATAT
Source organism: Heptranchias perlo (assembly GCF_035084215.1). Lineage (NCBI taxonomy): Eukaryota > Metazoa > Chordata > Chondrichthyes > Hexanchiformes > Hexanchidae > Heptranchias > Heptranchias perlo. The sequence goes on along the minus strand of NC_090332.1, from coordinate 88,705,228 downwards.
TAAATGTTATAATTATTTCTCCCACAACATCCACGATACGATCATGCTGGTCAATGCAATTGTTACAAGTATAAGGTCTCACCTTCGATGTTCTCTTGGGTACAACGTTGCTAGTCACTCTCATAAGTAGTCTGAGCATCTTACATTTCGTGTTTTGTCATAATGCCCAATATCTAACTGTATGAGTGTAACCTGGGGGTGTAACAGTCGCATGCACCTGTGATCTGAACTGGACATTCATGTCTTTCACACCTGTGCTTCAATTTCTCCAAAGGCAGACCGAGGAAGAATTTGATGAGTTCGAGGCCAGATATGAATCATTAAGCTGCTTTATTGTAGAACATGTGAACATACAGAGCTAGTTATCATTGGGTTCACTTATTTTAATTAGTACAAACTTGTCTTTGTGCAATAATACAAAATAATGAATATGCTACACTTTCCCACATCAGCGGGCTGCCTTACTTAATTTCAACGAGGTTACTTCTAACTGTCTCCTGGCTTTTCTAATCTCTTAGTCTTGGTGAAGGCCCTCTGGGTTTTCTCTTTAAAAATATACCTGACTACCTGTGTCTCTGTCATAGGAACATTGGAACAGGAGCAGGCCATTCAGCCCCTCGAGCCTGTTCCACCATACAATAAGACCATGGCTGACCTGTATCTTAACTCCATTCACTGCCTTGGTTCCACATCCCTTAAAACAAAAATCTATCAATCTCAGTTTTGAAATTTTCAATTGACCCCCAGACTCAACAGCCTTTTGGGGGAAGAGAGTTCCAGATTCCCACTCCCCTTTGTGTGAAGAAGTGCTTCCTGACATCACCCCTGAACGGCCGAGCTCTAATTTTAAGGTGGTGCCTGCAAGTTTCGGACTCCCCAACCAGAGGAAATAGATTCTGTCCATGTACCCTATGAAATCCTTGATCATCTTAAACACCTCAATTATATCACCTCGTAATCTTCTATACACAAGGGAGTACAAGCCTAGTCTGTGCAACCTCGCCTCGTAATTTAACCCTTTTAGCCCTGGTGTCATTCTGATGAATCTGCCGCTGCACCCCCCTTCCAAGGCCGATATATCCTTCAATATGTCTTAAATATTCTCTCTCGTACAGTGATGCTAGTCACTTTAATAAGTGGTCTGAGCAGCTGATATTTTGGGATGTGCCTGCGCTGCCCAATAACTGACGTGGCCCGGCGATATAGCAATAGTGTCCCCCTTGTGATCTGAACTGGGTATTCGTGTCTATCCCATGTATATCTTCAATCTCGTCAAAGGACGACCAAGCAAACCCTTGGTGAGACAGTCAGAATCGAATTGTTAAGCCGTTTTATTTCACAGCAGATGAACATACAGAGCAATGGTTATAATCAGGTTCACTAATTCCAATCAGTACAACATGTCTTTGTGTAATAATACAAAAATAATGAACAAGCAATGCTTCCCCACATCTTAATTGACCTAATGAGAAGGGAACACTTCTCTTCAGCAGAAACCGCATTTCTTGTTGCAGTTAGTGCTGCATTTCAAAGTTCTCCAATCTGAGTCATGGGCCAGGAAATTCCACGGAGCTGCTCCCACTCCGCTGGCGTTATTTCACCAGAAGTCCGGTGGAAAACCCTGTTTACACATGCAAACGGCGTTCCCGTCGCATCTCCGGCAAAGTAGTGCCAGCAGATTGGGAGCAGCAGCTCCGAGGAATTTTCCCGGCCATAGTATCGGAAGGTCCGTCTGAGGTAAACGTCTCCCGGTGGTTTGTGTCAGTGCCACATAACTTCAGTTTCTGCTTCTCCACACGTCTCTAAAGCTGTCGACATACGTAACAACAGTATGGCAAGTCAAAGGAGTTTATTGTACATGTGAAATGCTTTGAGATGGTTCATGAAAGATGTGAAAAGCTCTAACATAGTTGCAAATCTCTCTCACTCTTCTTCTGGCCAGCCTGTAAATGCTTCCCATTTTTGAGCTAACTGCACAGAACATGCTTTTGGAAGTCATTCCTCATCCATTCAGACAACTTGTCCCACCCGCTGGAGCTGTGCTTTTATTAGCATTGTTTCAGCACTGTTTGATTTTCCATTTTCCGGCACCTAGCCAGTGGTAATGTGTTCCTGCCGTTTGATTTGCATGCTGGACCTGAGCTGGTACAGTTGCAAAGTGTTGCGTTCTTTGACATGGCATCTTAAGAGTTTCTGCTGTAACATCTCTGGTGCGCCATTTAGTTTTCTCTCAATGTCAATCAAGACAACACATTAGGCCTTGAATATTCTCCGCTTGGGGTTTCCCCCTGGTCTGTTTAAACATCCATTGCCAAACTAGGGATTCTCTCGGGCCAAGTTTGACATCCTGGAAGAGAGTCGAGATCACGGTTGCGTGATAAACTTTGAGTTTAGTCAGCAAATAGAAAGCATGCTGTCCACAAGTTGGCTCTTCCAGGCTGTCAAAGGAGCAATCATTTCTGGTGCAGGCAAAGACTTTTTCATCAATAAGAGCAGTGTTCAAAAGCAGGCTTTCCAGGTAGATGAAATCCGTTGTGGCATCAGTCCAGTAATGCCGATGGTAATGAATGGTTTGATAAACTCTTCAACCTGGGTGTAGGTTGGTCCATCACATTGTCAGGTTGGTGCCGATTCTTCGCTAGTGCCGCAAATCTGTTTCGGATCAGTTGTAGATTCTCGTGGATGTGTGTTTCAGTCATCGGCAAAGAGACATCTGCGAACAAGCTCTTCACTTACCTTGGTTAATGTGCAGAGTCTGATCAAGTTGAAGAATTTGCTGGATGTATAAAATCTGACGTGTGTCCAGATCGTCTGTGACCATCATCAATCACCACTGGAAAGAAAAAAACAAAGAAGCTTGGTGTAAGAACTGATGGCCAGCCTGAACCCAATGGAGTGTTAAATCATTTGGAAAGGTGCTGTCCATGTATGTTCAGCCCAACATACCATCGTGTAGTTGCCAAACAATCGGAAGTACGGGTTTCCCAGACGTCCTTACGATTTTGACGTAAGGACGTCATTTTTTTTGTCGGATTCCCATCTGACTGACCGGCTGATTGACAGGCTAGTCTCAGTCGGACGGGAGAGCAGCCAGGGAGAGGACGTCTTCAGTTAAGTCTTTGTTTGTATGGATGGGGGACATGGGTGGGCACGGGGGGCATGGGTTGGCACGGGGCATAGATAGGCACAGAGGTCGTCAGTCCTGGGGGGAGGGATCGGGGAACAGTCACGGGGGGGCTGACGGGATCGGGGGTCATCACAGGGGTAGACTGTTGGGTTCGGGGGTCTGCGATCGGGGTCGGGGGTCCACCATCAACGATCGGAGTCAGGGGTCTGCGATCGGGGATCGGTGGGGAGGGGGGGGTCCGCGATCACTGGGGGGACGCTGCAGGTAGGCTTCTTGGGACTGGAGGAAGCACTTCTGCTCCTCCCGGTCCACAATCTGTGCCAGAAAGGCACCTACCTGTTAGTCTCGGGCATTCTCGCCTCCTTTCACGAGACGTAAAAGAGAAGGCCTGGGAATCCTGGCACCCCGGGATTGAAATCGGAAACTGCGGGAGAACGAAGGCCCAAAGCCTCCTTGAAAGATTTTAAGGTCCGACCCGCCTCCTGGGAGCGGGTTGGTCGCCCACCCCTTGTCCCTCCCCCTTGAAAGCCGGAAATGGGCGGGTTGGAGGCGGGTCTGAAATAGTTGCAATTTTGAATGCCCCTCGCCCCCAACCCACCCGTTTTTCGCTGTTAAACTCGTGCCCCTGAACTTGTCCAACATTTTCCACCAGCAGTCCAGATGATTGTGTCAAACGCTTTTGTCAGCCTGAGGAGAAGGTCAGATCCCGTTTTGTACATTTCTACTACATACAGACGTCTGAAAATGACAGACAGGAAAAGACCTACTGTTCCATCTGGCCTGTCATGTGTAGTTGTGATATCTGCAGCATCAGAATACAGACATTCCCCACCTGCCTCCTGAGCCATATACTATCCTGGGAGAGGCGAAACACCAGAATAACAACCCAGGCCAATTAGGGAGCAAAATCTGGAAAATCCCTCTCCAACCTCTTCAGGCGATCAAAACTAATCCAGAAGATCACATTGTCCCTGATTTTTATTATAGGAATTGCACTTGATGTCCGATAAAAATCATTTCATTGTGCTTCACCTTGCTATGAATCCACTCTGTGTTTCTGGAAGTACACTGTCTAGAACATTGGCAAGATGGGAAAATGGCAGGTTGACCATAAGACCATAAGAGATAGGAGCAAGAATAGGCCATTCGGCCCCTCGAGCCTGCTCCTCCATTCAATGAGATCATGGCTGATCTGATTTTTACCTCAACTCCACTTTCCCGCCTTTTCCCCATATCCTTTGACTCCCTTGCTGATCAAAAATTTGTCGGCCTTGAATGTATTCAATGACTCAGCCTCCACAGCTTTTTGGGGTAAATAATTCCAAAGATTCACGACCCTCTGGGAGAAGAAACTCCTCCTCATTTCCGTCTTAAGCGGGCGACCCCTTATCCTGAGACTATGGCCTCTAGTTGAGAGAATAACTCATGTCTACTCACCCTTAATGAGCGAAGGACAACTAACTACCAATCCGCATATGAATGGATAAAAGTGAGAATAGTTTGTGTTAACTCATCACCACTCAGCCCTGCTGCAAGAACAGAGCTGGTTATTATCAAGGTGCATTCACCTGGTGCAACGTTCAATAATGCCACATGAGTTGCGCTCTGCGTATTATTTGTCTTGCTCCAGTCCCTTCTCTGCTGTTTGATGGTCAGCCTTCTTCACCAGATACACTATCCATTCCTTTCGTGTACCAAAATGTGCTCCGTCACTGGTAGCTACACTCACCAGCTACTTTCCCCTGGTTTGGACCTGTGTAATGAAATGGTTGCGTGGATGTATCCGCCTACATTCGAGACATGGCACCTCCAGAAAAACACTCTAAACGCCCCAAAGATAAAGGAACTTAACTTAAAACAGATTTCACAGAGCTAGCAATGCTGTACATAGGAACATAGAAACGTAGGAATATAGGAACATAGGAACAGGACTAGGCCATTCAGCCCCTCGAGCCTATTCCACCATCCAACGAGATCATGGCTGATCTGTATCCTGACTCCATCCACCCGTCTTGGCACCATATCCCATTCCATTTTTTATACAATGACTAATTTCTTTTTTGTAGTTGGATGACCGTTAAAATCGATGAGATTTAATAAGAAGGAAGCTGAAATTCCTCCTCTCTTTTTAATATTTATATAGTATACCTTGGTTGCACTTTATCAGTATGCTGATTTGAGTTTAGTCCTGTTACCAAACTAAAATGTCTAGCCTGACCAAAGAGGTTTTTTACTCCCCTAGGAAGCTGACGGGGTAGAAATTGGTATGCATTGTACCCATTTCTCGGGCTTAAAATGGGCGCAAAGCACACCAATTTATCAATGGGACAATCTGCGCCCAATCTGCGTGAGCGTTAGTCCCATTGATAAATTTGTGGGGTCCTTTTTTTTGGGGCCTCATGAAGGATGCCGTAAACAGGCATTAGGCCCCTTAAATATGAAAATTAGGGGCCTAACGCCTGTTGAAGGACCCTATTGGGAATTTTATCGGTGATGGATGGGGCAGATTTTGGGCCTGCCCTCTCAGGGTTCTTTACAGGCACCTGTGGCCGCCAACTCCAGGTAAGGCACAGATTTATGGTGATCGGCAAAAGAACCAGAGGCGACATGAGGAAAAACATTTTTACTCAGCAAGTTGTGATGATCTGGAACGCACTGCCTGAAAGGGCGGTGGAAGCAGATTCAATAGTAACTTTCAAAAGGGAATTGAACAAATACTTGAAGGAAAAAAAATTGAAAGGCTGTGGGGAAAGAGCAAGGGAGTGGGACTAATTGGGTTGCTCTTTCAACTGAGATCGATAGATTTTTGGACACTAAGGGAATCAAGGGATATGGGGATCGGGCGGGAAAGTGGAGTTGAGGTCGAAGATCAGCCATGATCTTATTGAATGGCAGAGCAGGCTCGAGGGGCCGAATGGCCTACTCCTGCTCCTATTTCTTATGTTCTTAAGAGTCGGTAAAAGCACAATGGGCTGAATGGCTTCCTTCGGTGCTGTATCGTTCTATGATTCTAAGTGATTAGAATTTGTTTTTTGTGAAAATAAACCCCATCCTGTGGAGGCAGGAGGAGCGAGAGTCCCCTGCTGGCACTCACCTGAAGGTAGCTTGACATTAATGTCATCTCTCGGTACGAGCTGCACTTGTGGGTGTGACCAGTTCCGGCAGCTCATGACGGAGATGTTAACGAGGCCCGTGGAGCAAATCCTGTCGATTCTCGAGCCTCTTGGTTTGGGGCCGCGCTAATCACACAGCACCGAGTCCTAGCCTGAAAATGGACTGATGTCTGGGACCAAGTACATTAGAGGTTCCAGGATTGAATTTATTGATCAGCTGCTTTTTCCCAGGTTATCACTGGACCTACAACTAAGGAGAAAGCATAACCAATGGCCTACAGAGGTTCATTTTGCTGTAACAATCCGATTAAAGCAATGAATGAATAGGAGGTGAAATATAAATTAAAGTGTATTTATTCCGAGTTCTAAACCACTAAAATACTACATCATCCCTGCGATTTATTGGTCTGTAAGAGAAACCTAGCTCGGAGATAGGATTTGGAAAACACACCAAAGGTACCCATAACAGATGACACACAGTCTCAGTTTCCAATTCAGCTATAAGTCAACAGGGGCACTCCCTGACCATCTGTGTTCTATAAATTACAGTAACACAGCACATGTTACTTGTAAATCAGCAAAGGAACAGGCTTCCTCTCATGACATACTCCAAGAAGGCTTTTGTAAATTCCCGCTTAGCTTAGATGTACCGTCTGATATGAGCGGTGTCATACATTTCAAGGCTGTTTTTATCTCTGTGCTTTCACACTGTGCAATCATGCAGGTGTCTGTACGTGTATGCAGATCTGCAAAATATCAAATGGTGCATTTGTATATATAATTGTGTTTACACAGACACTGGTGTTTATGTATGTAATTACCTTTGTATAACATTTTGATAGGGTGATATAATTCCTTACATCGAAAGGAGCCTTGCTTGTGAATCACTTTTTCATTAGGTTAGAGGTAAGATAACTAGCAGCAATACAGTTATTTAGGGTAGTGATTACAGCTTGAGTGAGGGCAATCATCAGTATAAGGTAGTTGCCAGGGTTACAGTATTAGGGTTACGGTGCGTACTTCAGTTAGGGCGGTTATATACGTTAAGGTAAGTATATTAGAGTAGTATTTAAGTTACAGTAGTTATTGTGAGCACGTATTTAGGTTAGAGCAATTATTAAGTTTAGAATAATTATCAAGTAGGGTAATTATCAGGGTTAGAGAAGCAGAAGAATATCCACTATTCTTAATTTATTTAGATGCCCTATGTCAACAGTGGTTTCTGAATCATGCAGAGCTGAATCAGAATTCTACGGCTACACTGAATGAAAGCTATTTGTTAATTTGTTCCAAGGACTGTACCTGACCTACTGCTTGATTCTAATCTTCACTGCCTGGGCAATAATCTGGTGGAATGGACCACCCGCCCATTACAGAATCCGCCCAGAATGATTTAGTTAGAATTAAAATCGGGTGCATTCTAGAAAGAGGATTTTGACATGCTGTCCAACTAGGTTATTGACCAGGAAGTGAAGATTAAAATCTAACCCTTGAACTCTGAAGTGTTAGAGACTTTGTGCGTACTTTGAGTAACAATTAAACTATTACTTAGAGTAAGAAAATTATTCAACAATTAGAGTAACATTGTGAAGCTATTTAATGATTTTAGTAACAGAGTGAAGTTACTGAATGATATTAACAGCGCAAAGTTTTCTGATGGTTATCTCATGAGGAAAGGTTGGACAAGTTGGGCCTGTATACATTGCAGTTTAGAAGAATGAGAGGTGATCTTATTGAAACATTTAAGATCCTGAGGGGACTTGAAGGGTTGGATGCTGAGAGGATGTTTCCCCTTGTGGGAGAGACTAGAACTAGGGGACAGTTTAAAAATAAGGGGTCTCCCATTTAAGACGGAGATGAGGAGAAATTTTTTCTCTCAGAGGGTCGTGAGTCTGTGGAACTCCCTTCCCCAGAGAGCGGCGGAGGCAGGGTCATTGAATATTTTTCAGGCTGAGTTGGATAGATTCCTGATTAACAAGGGGGTCAAAGGTTATAGTAGGTAGACGGGAAAGCAGGGTTGAGGTCACAATCAGATCAGCCATGATCTTTTCAAATGGCAGAGCAGGCTCGAGGGGCCGAATGGCCTACTCCTGCTCTTAATTCGTTTGTATGTTCGTATTACAACAGCAGAGTGAAGCTTCTGAATGATTAAAGCAACAAAGCAAAGCTATTCGACAATTAGAGTAACACAAACTATTCAATAACAGTGAGGCCGTTACATTTCAGGATTTTTGACTATTTGGCCACGAAGGGGTTTTTGGTTGAAGGTATAATCTGGGCTAGATTTTCTTGAATCTGCCCCAGGAGAGCCGAGGCAGAACTTCTGACGGCTGTCCTGACCCTACAGTGACCCTAAACTAGGACTGAGCCACGACCTAACAAAGGTAAGAATTTGGGACCAGAGGAGAGGGAGAAGTGCGACCTACTGGCCCCTCACCCTCCTAAAGTGGGGGGGGGGGGGGTCAGCAAGCCTTCTACTGCTGCCCCAAAGACAACTGCCACCCATCTTGGATGACTCGGGAGATTGAGGCACTAGTCAAAAAGAAGAAGGAGGCATATGACATGCATAGGCAGCTGGGATCAAGTGGATCCCTTGAAGAGTATAGAGATTGCCGGAGTAGAGTTAAGAGAGAAATCAGGAGGGCAAAAAGGGGATATGAGATTGCTTTGGCAGATAAGGCAAAGGTGAATCCAAAGAGCTTCTACAAATACATAAAGGGCAAAAGGGTAACTAGGGAGAGAGTAGGGCCTCTTAAGGATCAACAAGGTCATCTAAGTGCGGAACCACAAGAGATGGGTGAGATCCTGAATGAATATTTCACATCGGTATTTACGGTTGAGAAAGGCATGGATGTTAGGGAACGTGGGGAAATAAATAGTGATGTCTTGAGGAGTGTACATATTACAGAGAGGGAGGTGCTGGAAGTCTTAACGCGCATCAAGGTAGATAAATCTCCGGGACCTGATGAAATGTATCCCAGGACGTTATGGGAGGTTAGGGAGGAAATTGCGGGTCCCCTAGCAGAGATATTTGAATCATCCACCGCTACAGGTGAGGTGCCTGAAGATTGGAGGGTAGCAAATGTTGTGCCTTTGTTTAAGAAGGGCGGCAGGGAAAAGCCTGGGAACTACAGACCAGTGAGCCTGACATCTGTAGTGGGTAAGTTGTTAGAGGGTATTCTGAGGGACAGAATCTACAGGCATTTGGAGAGGCAGGGACTAATTAGGAACAGTCAGCATGGTTTTGTGAGAGGAAAATCATGTCTCACGAATTTGATTGAGTTTTTTGAAGGGGTAACCAAGAAGATAGATGAGGGCTGTGCAGTAGACGTGGTCTACATGGACTTCAGCAAAGCATTTGACAAGGTACCGCATGGTAGGTTGTTACATAAGGTTAAATCTCATGGGATCCAAGGTGAGGTAGCCAATTGGATACAAAATTGGCTTGACGACAGAAGACAGAGGGTGGTTGTCGAGGGTTGTTTTTCAAACTGGATGCCTGTGTCCAGCGGTGTACCTCAGGGATCGGTGCTGGGTCCGCTGTTATTTGTTATTTATATTAATGATTTGGATGAGAATTTAGGAGGCATGGTTAGTAAGTTTGCAGATGACACCAAGATTGGTGGCATTGTGGACAGTGAAGAAGGTTATCTAGGATTGCAACGGGATCTTGATAATTTGGGCCAGTGGGCCGATGAATGGCAGATGGAGTTTAATTTAGATAAATGTGAGGTGATGCATTTTGGTAGATCGAATCGGGCCAGGACCTACTCCGTTAATGGTAGGGCGTTGGGGAGAGTTATAGAACAAAGAGATCTGGGAGTACAGATTCATAGCTCCTTGAAAGTGGAGTCACAGGTGGATAGGGTAGTGAAGAAGGCATTCAGCATGCTTGGTTTCATTGGTCAGAACATTGAATGCAGGAGTTGGGATGTCTTGTTGAAGTTGTACAGGGCATTGGTGAGGCCACACTTGGAGTACTGTGTACAGTTCTGGTCACCCTATTATAGAAAGGATATTATTAAACTAGAAAGAGTGCAGAAAAGATTTACTAGGATGCTACCGGGACTTGATGGTTTGACTTACATGGAGAGGTTAGACAGACTGAGACTTTTTTCCCTGGAGAGCAGGAGGTTAAGGGGTGATCTTATCGAAGTCTATAAAATAATGAGGGGCATAGATAAGGTCGATAGTCAAAATCTTTTCCCAAAGGTAGGGGAGTCTATAACGAGGGGGCATAGATTTAAGGTGAGAGGGGAGAGATACAAAAGGGTCCAGAGGGGCAATTTTTTCACTCAAAGGGTGGTGAGTGTCTGGAACGAGCTGCCAGAGGCAGTAGTAGAGGCGGGTACAATTTTGTCTTTTAAAAAGCATTTGGACAGTTACATGGGTAAGATGGGTATAGAGGGATATGGGCCAAGTGCAGGCAATTGGGACTAGCTTAGTGGTATAAACTGGGCGACATGGACATGTTGGGCCGAAGGGCCTGTTTCCATGTTGTAACTTCTATGATTCTATGATTCTATCTCCTGGTGATCCCTGGGAGCGAATGGATCTGCGACAGAAGGCGGGGAAACCAGGTTGGCTTGCTGGGCCCTGCCTCCCTGTTGGAATTTACACACGATGGGGAGGTGAAGGGACAGCAGGGGGTGGGAGAAGATAAATAGAGGTTGGGAGGGAATGTGATGGAAGGCGTCATTGGCTGATTCACCCACCATTTCCGCTGCTATACCTCCCCCATTTGGAGTGGGAGAGCAGAGAAAAATCCACCCACATCTTTGATATGAAGTCAGATGTAGTATTCTGAGGGTTAATTCCCCATGGTCCTGCAATTTTTTTTTTTCTGCGAGAACAGGCTTGAGTCACAGGAAGAAGGGGGACTCGATATTTTAACGAGTCCTCCCAAAAGGGCCATCCCTCAAAACTGCCAACCATATCGGTTTGAGACAATGGGAAGGTCATTAATACATTTCAACCCTTCCCAGTGATATCACATATGGAATGTCAGAATGGCTTGTTTTTTTTTGTGAGCCCAGTGGGGAAGTTCACACCTAGGAGGGTGGTAGCTGGTTTGATCGTCAGCGCAACTGTGCAATCTGCAGATACAGAGAGATCGGGAAGCAACAGAGGCCCAGCTAAGAAAGAAAGACACAGTCTGTAGAGGCAGTCTCTGGTGAGATCTGGTAAGCAAGACCCAAAGATTGAAAGCTCTAATGTTGAGCATAATGCTGGCAAGATTCAAGAATGCTAGTCAGTAAAGTGTATTTAGACCACTAATGGGTGTCATGCTTTGTTATTTTTTATATTACCAGGAGCGTTATGAAATAAGTTAAAATTCACTGTAATTGTTATTGGATTTATTCACACATTACATGCAAACTAAATCAGCTTGTTGGTTTACAGTTGACCTTGTCTCACGACAGTATTCATAGTATCAGAGTATGGTTCATCACAGGTGGAGGCCATTCGGTCCATCGTGCCTGTACCGGCTCATCAGGGCTCCTATCGGAAGAGAGGAGAAACGCACATCGGGGCACATGCGAGATTTCCGTATCCAGTTCACATAACAAGTGGTTTTCATTGTTACGACCCTGGGTCACGCTGTTGTGTGACTAGATATTTGGCAATAAAGGTCTTTGTGATCCGATTCTCGTTCTGTGCTGAGCTGGCTAATGACAGTGGTGTTGGCCCTGGGCATTGGCAGCAAAATTCTGCCAGGGCCTCCACTGCTGAAAGTTATCCAGTGATGCTTGCCGGAGAGTGCATGTGTGCAGATGTGGTTGAGGACGGGATCAGGCTCATCTGGAAGGCCTGCCGACTTTGTCAGGGTTCACATGTGAATATTAGTTATTTGATCGAGGTGTCGGAGGGCACTGCAGGCCGATGGAACTGTATCTCAGTAAGGAGTCAATCCCTGCAGGAGAGGAGGGTTGAAAATTGGCAAAAGAAAACGCAGCAATTTCCTTTGAACCCCGATGCACAATCTCTTCTGTAGCAATCCCTTGTATTACGGAGCTGCTTATATGATAGAATCATAGAATGATAGAACATAAGAACATAAGAGATAGGAGCAGGAGTAGGCCATTCGGCCCCTCGAGCCTGCTCCGCCATTCAATGAGATCATGGCTCATCTGATTCTGGCCTCAACTCCACTTTCCCGCCTTTTCCCCATACCCTTTGACTCCCTCGCTGATCAAAGATTTGTCTAACTCAGTCTTGAATGTATTCAATGACTCAGCCTCCACAGCTTTTTGGGGCAAAGAATTCCAAAGGTTCACAACCCTCTGAGAGAAGAAATTTCTCCTCATCTCCAGCTTAAATGGGCGACCCCTTATTCTGAGACTATGCACCCTTGTTCTAGATTTCCCAATGAGGGGAAACATCCTCTCAGCATCTACCCTATCGAGTCCCCTCAGAATATTACATGTTTCAATAAGATCTCCTCTCATTCTTCTAAACTCCAGTGAGTATCGGCCCAACCTGTTCAATCTTTCCTCATAAGAAAACCCTTCCATACCCGGAATCAACCCAGTGAATCTTCTGTGAACTGCCTCCAATGCAAGTATATCCTTCCTTAAATAAGGGCCCCAGCACTCCAGGTGTGGTCTCACCAGCACCCTGTGCAGTTGTAGCATGACTTCCCTGCTTTTATACTCCATCCCCCTAGAAATAAAGGCCAATATTCCATTTGCCTTCCCAATTACCTGCTGCACCTGTATGCTAACTTTTTGTGTTTCATGTATGAGGACACCCAGATCCCTCTGTACCACAGCATTCTGTAGTCTTTCTCCATTTATATAATATTTTGCTTTTTTATTCTTACTACCAAAGTGGATGACTTCACATTTTCCCACATTGTACTCTATTTGCCAAATTTTTGCCCACTCGCTAAACCTGTCTATATCCCTTTGCAGACACCTTGTGTCCTCCTCACAACTTACTTTTCCACCTATCTTTGTATCATCAGCAAATTTGGCCACAGTACACTTGCTTCCTTCATCCAAGTCATTGATATAGATTGTAAATAGATGCAGCATAGAGGGAGGCCATTCGGCCCATTGTGCCTGTGCCAGCTCTTTGAAAGAGCTATCCAATCAGTCCCACTCCCCTGCCCTTTCCCCGTAGCTCTGCAAATTTTCCCCCTTCAAGTATTTATCCAAGTCCCTTTTGAAAGTTATTATTGAATCTGCTTCCACCGCCCTTTCAGGCAGCGCGTTCCAGGTCAGAACAACTTGCTGCGTAAAAAATTGTCTCCTCATCTCGCCACTGACTCTACACGGAGGCGCGAATGAGGGGAGTGTTCCAGCTTTGGTACTCTTTGAGCACAATTTCCCAATATGTGATCCCAGCATGAGCTAATAGGTCAAAGTGGAAAATCTCCCCTGTACTGTTTAGTGTCACCAGAGCATATCCTGGCACTCCTTGCCTCCTACACAATTTGGGTGCAACCAGTTTAAATTTTCTAATATCCATTCATTCAAGAAAATGCCAAGGAAAACAATACAATAAATGAACATGGGTTGAAGGGGCTCCATCTTCATGAAAAAGTATTTGGCAAACCTTTTTTCATTGGAAAATGCACGGTGCGATGACATAAATCGCATTTTAATGCACCATCGCCTCACTTGCATTCCATATTGCAGTCAAAGAGACCCATAGCTTCTCCCCCTCTCCAAACAAAGCAAAGTTATCCAATTGTTTTTAACATAAGGGAAATATCCCTAAGCCGTAACTTTAAACTAGCGCTTGGAGATGGTTCTGAAACCGACAGTTTTGGGTTCCAGAATCTCCCTATAAAAGGATCTATCTTTTCATAACCAGGACATCAATGACATTTGTGTATTCAGTCCATCAGGCGCTGACAATAAAATGTCAGCACCTTCCCCGTGAACTGGTTGCTTCACAAAATTCAGAGACTTATTTTTCACATTTCTTATTGTTGCTTTAAGCTGTGTAATGCTCCATAAATTTACTTGTAATCCTTTAAGGTGAAGAATAAAGCACAAACAAAAGAATTCAAAAATAATTAAAGATATCTAGTTGCGTGTGAGCGTGCATGTGTGTATCCATGTATGTGTGTGTGCACGTGCACGTGTTTGTGTGTGCGTCCATGTATGTGTGTGTGCACGTGCATGTGTGTGTGTGTGCAGGCAGCAATGTACTTTTAATCAGAAGTATTCGCTTCAAAAACAATTTTAAAAGTTTGTTTTAAAGTACTCCTGATTGTGAGGAGAAATTTGAGATAATCGAATTAAATCCGACTAGAAGGAAAGAACTCAACTTTCTTCAGGATTGAGCGGAGTCTCAGAAGTCCGGCCAAGCCTGGTCTCCAAACTAGAATCAAATCACGCTTTGCTGATCTGGTGTTCTGGTGCACAAATACACTGCACCAACAAATTGTTTATACCCACCAACCATGCCATCACCGTACAAACACCAAGTATATTATCAACGGGTAGGGAGAAATCAGAGAGCAAATCAACCAAGGACCCCAGACATGAACTTCTTAGCAATCAACTCGAGAGCAGCATTCCCAGCAGCTTGGGAGCAGGCCATTGGTCACCCCCACGATTAGGGAACGGAGCATGACACTGGGAGGGGAAAACCTAAAGAATCGAACGGTGAAAGGGGGAAAAATGGAAATAAGTAAAAGATCAAACAAAAGGCATAGAATCAAAACAATGCTGACATTGGTCCTATGATGCTATTGTGGATGACAACAGTGAATCCCTAATAATACAGGTCACATTGAGTGGGGGGTCATTTTGACTTTGGGCAATAGTATGAAACAGGTGATATCGGATCAGCCCCTCGTTATACATCTCTCCCGATTTATCATTTCGATTGACTTTAACGGGCATCTGACTCGATATCACCCGTTTCACACTATCACCCAGAGTCAAAATGACCCCCAGTGGATATCTGCTGCCTCTACTCTGGCCTCTGTATCTTGCGATGACAGTTGCCCATTTTCTTTTGGCACAAACTCATTGCAAACTGTCTTTCACGCTTACATGGGATATTAATCCATTGATTTTGTGATGCAATCTTTTTTGTGAGCTATTTGAATTGCTCTGAGTGCAGTGAAGAGATCGGACTGGCCAATGTTTACCGGTGGCACATATATAAATTCATGATCAGTGGCACACATATAAATTCATGAGATGAGAACCAGCTTCACAGGATCAATATCACTGTCGTTTTACATCTCAGAAATAAGTATTAAAATAGTTCTAGAAATATGACCTTTGGGCGAGTTTAGTCACTGGATGCTGATTAGGAACAGGAACTTGGTTTAATTTAAAAATAAAACAGGCTGATTATGTTTTCCCCTCTTTAGCCCATGGGTAGTGAGGCCCAGTTGAAAGATTCCAACTGCTGCTTTGGCACAGATTACTGAACTCGCCAAAGAGCGAGGCTCAAACATTACAAGTCTGTACCACACTATTATGTGCACTTATCTACTGAATTATCAAGGGAGTGTACTGTACTTCTTTGAAACTCTATCAACAAATTGATCAGCCATTATGGTATTATCAACTGTGTTGATCTTGATTCTCAGCAATGTAACATGATTATTTCAGATTAATCAGATTTAGGAGAAGAGCCAAACCAACACCATGACACTGACCACAGCATGATTAATAATGTTCATCTTTCAAAGTTCATCGATGCAGAAGCCTTGAGCCCTGGCACAAGATGCTATTTTCATGTTGGTTTTGGCATTGAATGGGGAGCATTAAAGCTGCATGTAAATCCTTTTGTATTGTGTCTTGCACCACTTCCTGCTATAGATCCTGACGTACTGGAGTGAAATAGCCGCTGCCATCAGCTCAATCACATCAAATCCCGTTCTTTCTCCCCCTCTAACGTGCCGGTTCATTAAATGTTATTTAAAGTGCACACTTGTTTTTGGGACCTGTGTCCAGGGGCTGAACAGTAAAAAGTTCTTATTTTACTATTTCCCCCCTGCCTCCAGTTTTTCTCCCTTCCTCTCCCGAAGGCACTAGCTTCTCCTTGGATGCAATCTCACGGGCCCTGGTAGCTTCACCCAAATAGTTATTCTTTGTGCTTGAGTCGCGAGAGGCGGCAGCTATTCGAGCATAGGGGGCCTCACAGCTGCGTCAACTCTTGTCATCGCCCGACATCCACATGCACACACTTTCCAGTCATGGTCACTGGGTAGCGATCGTGTGAAGGAGTCTTAACGCAGCTGGGATCAAATAACACAGTAGAGAGAGAGAATCAACCTGGAATCTTCCTGGTCTGTATGGTTCAGTAGCACACCATTCTTCTTTTATAATGACTGTGCTGTGGTGTCATTAACCCTTGGGTTACGTGATATTCTCAAAAGGTTTCTTTTGTGCCTTAGAATCATTAAGTAAGATTCCAGCAGTAACAGCCCAGCCTCCACCCTGAACCGAATCTCAATGTTCCATGCAAATAGCTCATACTATCCTAGTGCTATAAATAAAATTACTTTCAGTCTGGCACAGGTTCAGTTTCTCTTTCTGTATCTGCAGGAGGGGGAGTTTACACTTTGCACTAGTACAAGCTGCTCTTGTCTTAAAGCCAGCAGCAATAAATTAAGATTAGTCTTTGTAGTGTATTGGAATCTATTGTACAGAGAATTACATAGAACGTACAGCACAGATACAGAACATTCGGCCTAACTGGTCCATGCCCGTGCTTATGCTCAAGCCTCCGGCCACCTTACTTCATCTCAACAACAACCTGCATTTATATAGCACCTTTAACGTAGTAAAACATCCCAAGGCACTTCACAGGAGTGATTGTGAAACAAAATTTGACACTGAGCCACATAAGGAGATATTAGGACAGAGTCAAAGAGATAGGTTTTAAGGAGCGTCTTAAAGGAGGAGAGAGAGATAGCGAGGCAGAGAGGTTTATGGAGGGAATTCCAGAACTTAGGTCCTAGGCAGCTGAAGGCCGCCAATGGTGGAGCGATTAAAACTGGGGAGGCACAAGAGGCCAGAATTGGAGGAGCGCAGAGATCTGGGAGGGTTGTAGGGCTGGAAGAGGTTACAGGGATAGGGAGGGCCGAGGCCATGGAGGGATTTGAAAACAAGGATGAGAATTTTAAAATCGAGGCGTTGCCGGACTGGGAGCCGATGTAGGTCAGCGAGTACAGGGGGTGATGAGTGAACGGGACTTAGTACGAGTTAGGATACGGGCAGCAGAGTTTTGGATGAGCTCAAGTGTACGGAGGGTGGAAGATGGGAGGCCGGCCAGGAGAGCATTGGAATAGTCAAGTCTGGAGGTAACAAAGGCACGGACGAGGGCTTCAACAGCAGATGAGCTGAGGCAGGGGCGGAGACGGGCGATGTTACGGAGGTGGAAGTAGACGGTCTTGGTGATGGAGAGAATACAGGGTCGGAAGCTCATCTCAGGGTCAAATAGGACGCCGAGGTTGTGAACAGTCTGGTTCAACCTCAGGGCGAGAGATGGAGTCGGTGGCGAGGGAACGGAGTTTGTGGTGGGGACTGAAGACAATGGCTTCGGTCTCTCCAATAGTTAGTCGGAGGAAACTTCTACTCATCCAGTCGGTCAAGCAGTGTGACAAATCAGAGGCAGTAGAGGGGTTGAGGTAGAGCTGGGTGTCATCAGCGTTCACGTGAACCTGACGTTGTGTACTCAGTAATGAGCGTTTCTCACTGGATAGGCATCAACAGGTTTTACAGTTTCAACATTGCCTGCACCTTAGGTCACTTGGCAGTGCAAGAGTTAAGTTAGTTTTCGGCCAGACAACTAGATGAAAACCCAAATCAAGGCTGAACACTGTGGACGGAGAGAGAGAGAGAGAGAGGTGGGGGCGGGCGGGACTGACACGGATTTGCGAATCTGTAGAAATGCATTTTTTTTCAACCACAATTCTGGTAAATTTTCAGTGAAATCTGATATGACGAGCGCAGTCTTAGAGAAACGCACATTCAAACTTAGATGCTAATCGGCAAACATTACTGTTCTGGAGTGAGACATTTTGTGTAGAATCAGAGTACAGAGAGTCCGAGTGCAAGCTCCTGTTAACATGCTCTGCTCTGCTGCTGGTCCATTTCTCACAACGTGGCTCATTCCTTTTATCGTTCTCTCCTCACTTTGTAGGTTTTTAATTTCCTCCTCCTCTGCAGTTTTTTCTCCCGAATTACATCCTATTCCTTGTTTGGGAAGGGGGCAAACCAGTTCCCAAAGCTTTTCCAAAGGGTCACTAGAGGTTGAAATTCTGCTGAGCCCTATTTATAGTGCACTGGTTAATGCACTTGTGTAAAATGCCTATGTGTGCTATTTTACCAAAGTTGTTGATGTTAGCACTTGTTAAAATAGTGCACATAGGAATTTTGCACAACTGCAGTGCCAGCACCTTTATGCTGAGAATAACATTTCAACACGCTGGAGAACCACAAGATTGGCTTAGGATGACTGTATCTTTTCTTCCAAAGCAGCAAAACAATGAAGGTGGGCAATAAAAGTTATCTCCAAGAAAGGTTTTACATTCTGGGATAACTTCCAGGATCATGCAGGCTCCCAAATCAATAGGGGCACGGGCTCCATAACCCGTGTCAAGATCTCAAAGGAAATCTTATTAAGGTCACACCAATGTGTACCTGCTTCAATTTAGGTCCGTGACACACATAAGTGCGAAATGGAACTGGCATCATCTAGGATCCAAGTCATGTTGTGTGTTGCAGGTGACAGATCCTGGGTCAACAACAGCAAATGAAAGCTGATGATTACCAAGCAACAGCTTTACTAAGTCTCTGGGGTCCAATCAATTGCATACATGTGGCTTGCAGGCCATCTGTCCACAGTGAGGATATCTTTTCTAAAATGGAACTATGCCACAAAAATGCAAGTGATCTGTGATGCCATGTGCAAAAATCATCCCTACTGGGGGCACATGGCTTCTTCTTGCTCCTTCAGCTCCAGCTGGGTGAGCTCCCTCAAACCTGGATGGTTTTCCTGGATACGAGGCCTACCAGTAGTAGTCCCTGCTGTATCTTGCTAGCCTTTCCCTATGTATATTGTTTGAGGTCATCCCATCCTTCCTACTGTTGGCAATGGACCTCTTCGCTTGGACGTCAGCATTAACCTTTGGGCAAATCTACCGCCGACCAAGACAGCAGCCTTCCTGGGGCAATGAGGGATAGGCGCAGTCAAAGGACATGATACTGATGCCTCAGAAATTTAAATACAATGTTTTCTGTCAACTTATTTTCCCCGTTGCATTCCTAATCCTTTGTGATGCATTGCTGTATTTTTCCCCATTGCTGTCACTGTGTTCTACTGGCATGAGCCAGCTCTTCCCAGCTAAATATGGCTGAAAAGAGCATGGGTTTCTTTGGCATTCAACTTTCAGTTTGGCTTCAGTGCTCCTGAAGAATCACAGATTGCTGAGGTCAAAGATGTGATCCCGATCTTGTCGACCAGTGTGTACGAGACTCGCTACATCATTGGGATCAGACTCTTCCCACTTTTTTTTTTGATTGAGATTGCTACACTCCTGGAGAAAACAGCCATTTTATGGTTTTGTGCAAACCCTCTCAACGTCCACAGACTGATCAACCTTAACAGCACCAATAAAACTGGCTCGTGCTCTGATACTAGACCACTCGAGGCCGCACGGGGCAGAAGTTTGTTTCTGGGCGGGAAACCTGCGTCCCACTAGCCAATTCCACGGTGGGACATCTCGTGCCGGAAGTCTGCACAGAAAGTGACCGTTGCCATATTGGTTAAGGCGCCTTTTTAAGCGTCCCTGGAGGTTGCATGAAATGAAAACTGACCTCATCAAACTATTTAAACAGGGGTCTGTATTAGGAACCTTTTAGGGAAATTGGTGCCAGGGAGCTTTTGATTTGCTCCTTCTTATGCCCACTCAGCTAAACATGGCATGTGCATTCAGGAAAGCAGCAATATTTAAAGGGACTCTCACCCTCCAATAAGACAAGTCTCTGGATAGTCATTTTTGGACACTGGGAATTTTCGGTGCGATTTTTTTTGCCTGCTATGGCTGGGTTTTGGCAATTTTTGATACTGCAGAGCTGCTGCCTGAGAGCTGCCTTTTGGCAGCAGCTGCACTGTTTGACTTCATTGGCCGCAGGACGACCAGAAAAGGTGGAAATGCTGTCCGGGTTACCACTGAGGCTGCCACAGCAGCAGCACAGGCCTGTGGAGGCTCGGAGACGAGAGCGAAAGAGGCAAAGGGGCCGAGGAGGCCTCACCTCCTTGCAGATGTGGGTGTTTTCGCAACATGGTATCTCACCCCAACATGACAGAGGACGAGTGCAGGAAGCAGGCCGGCGGTCACTGACCTACGTCACTCGTTGCAGCGGCAATTGGAGCCAAACACCGGGTGCACACACAGTACGGCCTGTTGCTGTGACGGTAACGATAGCCCTCAACCTCGAGACCATGGGCTCATTCTAAGCTGCAACAGGTGACACAAGCGACATCAGTCATACAGTCACCGAGCGGGTGATGGGATGCTCTCTTCCCCACGGAGACAGCAATGCATCACCTTACCGGCTGCTGACTGGGAGGAAAGAGCTCTCGGATTTGCCCGCACCGCTGGCAAATTTTCCCCAGTTTGCAAGACGTCATTGACTGCCCACGTCCAAGAACCAGCCACGTTTTAGAACAGGAAGCGGTTCCAGGCCCTGAAACTTCGGCTGTTCTGTGACCACAGATGCAGGTCTGTGCTGGGGTCTCCGGGCAGTAGTCACGATATCTTTATACTGCGTCAGCCTTCAATTCCCTCCCGCCCCCTGCCCCAGGCCAGTAGGTGTCAGGCTGGCTCCTTGGAGGCAGGGGGTAACCCCTCTACACTTGGCTCACTGATTTTTAAAAAATTCATTCATGGGATGTGGGCGTCGCTGGCGAGGCCAGCATTTATTGCCCATCCCTAATTGCCCTTGAGAAGGTGGTGGTGAGCCGCCTTCTTGAACCGCTGCAGTCCGTGTGGTGACGGTTCTCCCACAGTGCTGTTAGGAAGGGAGTTCCAGGATTTTTGACCCAGCGACGATGAAGGAACGGCGATATATTACTAAGTCGGGATGGTGTGTGACTTGGAGGGGAACGTGCAGGTGGTGTTGTTCCCATGTGCCTGCTGCCCTTGTCCTTCTAGGTGGTAGAGGTCACGGGTTTGGGAGGATTCCTGTCAGGAGGCCTACAGAGCGCCTACCGTACATACAGAAAGACACACACAGTTTTGCTTTTACTTTCTGTCTGTGAGCAACACCACGGTATCTGCAAAAAAAATGATAGAAACCGTATTAAATAAAAGCATATTTATTATTAAAAGCAATCTTATTATTTTCTCTTATCTCACCCGTACCATGCACCAGTGCTCAGCTGATAGATCAGGTCAGTGATTTGTTTCTGGGCTGCTGTCGATACCAACTGGCTCCAAGGAGATGTGGAGGAGCAGGTGGGCATTGGCTCCTCTTCTTGATTTTCCTTTCCTTTCCGCTCAGTCTTCTTCGCGTGCTCAGAATCTTATGCAAACGAACGCCTGACCATTCAGTCGCACGGGGTCCCACTGCTGGGAACGCTGCCACCAGCAATGTTACAGCAAATTTCAGCGAGTACGTAACATGAGAAACAAGGAGATAAATTATTTTTTCATTCTTCAGGAGGATTTGTGTTCGCCCAATGACAGCGCCCAACGAGTTCTTCAGTAGTGTTCTCGGTTGCATTCAGGAAATTAGGCAGTGCTGAGATTATGGGGGGCTTTTGACCACCTCCTCCTCCCCTACCACTCCTACCTCCCTACCCTCTGGTGGAAAGCAGGCTGGTGACGCATTTAAAGAGAGGGGGATTTACCCACTTGCTTCCCACCACAAACTGGCTGACTGCCATTTTAAATTGCAGGCGACAAGGACACCCACCAGAAGCGGGCGAGTCCTTCTTTAAATATGCAGATTGGGCTCCGATGATGCCATTGGGACCCGATTGCTATTTGCACCTGAGGATGGGGAGCAGTGGTGTCTACCCTGGCTGCCAAACCCGCCCGGGTCGGATCCAGGGGCTAGAAAAGGGCCAAGTAAGGGTAAATTTAATTTTTTTTTTAACAGATTCCTTGAGTGCTCCTCTGGGTCCCACAAGGAAACCTGGGCCCTCCCCTGTCCCAGGGGTTACCCCTGCCCTGGGGATTACCCCTCCCCAGACTAAGACTCCCCCCTCCTCGAGCCCCACTGATGAATGGCCTTGTGCCGGGGAACGATTCCCCCGGGAGCCTCCGAGCTTCCTGATTTCAACGGTCAGGTAGCCGCTCCCTGACTGTTTTGTTCGGGAAGTGGGCGAGCAGCGGGCCAATAAGGCCAGGTTGTTAAAAACCCGGCCTAGCCTCCCTGCAACCAGTCCCAGACAGGACGGCCACAGGCTAGGCCACACTCCCGCCCAGGAGTAGAAACGACCCCTATATTCAAGAACAAACAAGAACTCTCAGTCATTCCCTTTTTGTTTTTATTTGCCTACCGCAGTGTACATATTGCTCAAGGTAAATGAAACTGCTTTCTAGCCTGCAAGCTCTGTAAACAGGATTTGAAAGCCATCGCACCTTAACTGGGCTTCAGAGGATTGCGCTTGATGCTTTTTTTTTAGATGCAGACTGTGGGTGAGGTGAGGTAGAAAATTCTAGACAAGTGTCTGCGGCAGCATCTTCGGATCAGTAACCGTGGGCATGGGCTAAGCAATTTGTTTGATTAGGGCATCAGAGTGAGAGACAGAGAGTGTAGTGGAGTATATCGCCCTCTCATCTCATTTACAGGTCTGGAGGATGCGTGAGGCCCTATTACAAGGGACCTTTTGACACAGGCCACCCCCAGGTGAAACTGCTCTGCTCAGTCACCTCCTCTTAAACCTGGTCAAACGATATGCTGTCGTAAGTCCTCTAATGCCTGACAATTATTAATCCTCTCGGCAATATCGGGACCTGCAGGGCTCACTTGCTTGAAACCATGCAGACGGAAAAGGACAGCCGAATTTTATATTACAGAGATTTTCCAAAAATTATCATCATAGGATCCTTCACAATGGGTCTCCCTGTCTGGTTACAAACTCAGAAATAAGCCAGGCCTTTTGGACAGCTGACAGGTATTGCTGGATTATTGATGCAGCAGGTGGATCCCCGCAATTAGCAATAAACCACACCGTGTCCACGCAAAGATAAACAATACTTCGTAGAGAGGCTGAATTTTCTAACCAGTGTCAAACGGGTACAATTTCTATTGAGACAATGAAATAAAAACAGAGATGGTACAAATGCACAATGGGTCCATCAGCATCTAAAAGGAAAAATAAGAAAGTGTTTCAGGTTCTAAACTATTCACTACTAAGTTTTGTCTCAGAGTCCCACCTGAAGCGTTAACCTATTATTATAACAATTCCTGTTTTTATTAAATTGGATTTTCAAGAGTTGACATTCACGTATATATTTTATGAAATCTTTGTACATTTTGATTACACAGTTGCTTGCAGAAGGAATATATTGATAGATCGAGGTTTCTCAGCATGGTTGTGCTAGGGTTGGGAGCAATATTTGCTTAAGAGTTGAAGGAATTATATAGAATTATTTAGAATTTGTAGCACAGAAACAGGCCATTTGGCCCAATTAGTCTATGTCGGTGTTTATGCACCACAAGAGCGTCCTCCCACTCTATTTACTTCATCTCAACATATCCTACCGTTTACTTTCTCCCTCATGTACTTATCTAGCGTCCCCTTAAATGCATCTGTGCTATTTGCAACTACCCCTTGTGGTAGCGAGTTCCACATTCTCACCACTCTCTGAGTAAGGAAATTTCTCCTGAATTCCCTATTGGATTTATTAGTGACTGTCTTATATTTATGGCCCCTAATTCTGGTCCCTCCCACAAGTGGAAACATCTTCTCTATGTCTACCCTATCAAACCCTTTCATAATTTTAAAGACCTCTAGAGAAAAGAGCCCCAGTCTATATGAATGTGTGTCTTCTTGCTCAGCAGGCTCAGTATGGGTCCTACCTACTAATGGTTTGAGTTGGGCTCCTGGTCCTTGTCTATCTATGCGTGGGTTTCTGTTGCTGAGCTACGTTTCATCCTGGGAGGTGCTGTGGGTGTTTTTGGAGGTTGGAATTTGTGCTAAATGAGCCTCCAAAAATGAGGTTCCCCAGACTGCTTGGTATGTCTCCAGTTCCAGATGGCATCCCACACATTCAGACTGGGATTGTGTCCCGTAGTTGCTGCAGCCACATGTTTGTTGTGGGGAAGTCTGCATCTCTGCCTCAGTTGGGGGTGGCAGGGTAGCGAATGGACCTTCTGCAACTGGCAGCAAGCATTGTCCTAGCCCATGTGCAGTGTTGGGGGGTGGGGGTTGTTTCTTAGCAGGTAAACCTAGCAAAAAAATGGACCTGGCCCTCTGGGCGATTGTTTGTGGTCCTTGAAGGCTTCTGGACTGCCATGCAAAATTGAGGGGAATGATCATACTATGTGTAGGGGGAGGGTATCCTCTTGGCTGGAGTACCACTGGCAATCATATGGTATGAGGGAGGGGTGAAATTCGTGACGATTAAGTGGGACATGGGGGTATGCGGTATGGGGTGCTGAGCCTCTGTTTCCATACCTTTTGCTATTCCCCCTCCCTAGTGGCGTAGAACTCATTCAGATTCCCGATGCTGTCTTTTGACATGGAGGTGAACTTGGTGCAAGTTCGGAGGTGGGTGCGCCAGGATCTGCCAGGGTGAGTTGGAAGAGTTTTAAGGAGGTCAACTCACGTCGGGGTCTGAAAGGGTATTGCTGGCATCATTTTCTAGTTTTATTTCAGATTTCCAATCTTTATGGTTTTTTCTTATTTCTTCAAAAGAGAGTACTTCTCTTTTCAGTCTCCATATTATTATGATGAAAAATGAAACCCATTATAGGTAAGAATATGGTTTAAAACACTTCGCCCTTTTCAAAGGTTCCAAGTGCTTGCTTTATGAATTTGGTTTAAAGCAATTTCCCAGATGTGTCAAGAAAATAATAGTCATTTTATTTGAATACAGCGCACTGAAAAATATTGAACTTTGGTTAATAACTCTTGAAAACATTAGCAATACATTTACTGGATGCATTCAATAATTAAAAATAGGGACATTTTCATTTGCATATTAACAGTATTTTATAAAGCTACTTAAACGAGGGCAGCATTTCATTGCCAAACTCAGTCACTGCCAACCATGATTATTTTGGGTGAAATTGTACTTTGTAACAAGAATACTCATGTTTAATGTTTAGACAGGTAAATGCACATCATCTCACAAATCATGCTATGTTCTACTCAAAGGAATAGGGTTTCTGCGTAGTACAGTATTAGTACAAAGTATTCTTCCATTTTAGTTCAGGAACAGGCATTATCCTACTGTGCCTTTCAACTTCCTCTACAACTTCATAGCTTGGACTGCAGCGGTTCAAGAAGGTCCAAGGGGCAACTAGGGATGGGCAATAGATGCCGGCCTTGCCCACATCCCCAGAATGAATTTAAGGACAGTAGAACCTCAAGCCAATAGAATTGACCATTAGTGAGGTGACTCCTAATCATGCTTGTGCACCATAACACACTAATAGGATAAAACAGCTTCTTAGGAATGATACAGTGATGTGGGCTAAGTTTGGACAGCTCCCAATGCTACAGATGGTGAAACAATACGCCACAGCACTTGATTGTTCAAATATAAGCTCTTTTACTTATACCGTGTGAATATTAGCAAATGCACACCTAACATACTTATATACGTCAATGTCTTTGTTAAAATAGTGGACAAAAGAATTTCACATGAATGCTTTAATCATCTAAATGCTAATATTCACACAATGTAAATTCAGGGCCTAAGTGGAATTTGAAAAAATCAAATCCAGAGGCTTATTATTTCTGTCAGGATCACTTTTTAAAATATTTTTTTGACCCTCTTCTACCTCTAAATACAACCTGCCGCCATTGCAAAGCAACTCTTATTGAATAGGTTTTGTTAGTAGTCTCTTTTCAGGGGGATTGAACGCTGTCTAAACTTGTCGTTGTTGTCTAGACTTTAACCCACATTACTTCATCTTTCCTAAGATCTCTGTTATCCTATTAGAGTGTTATGGTGAAGGAGCATGAGCAGGCTTAGGGCACCTCAATTCTATTAGGTAAAGGTCCTACTTCTAGCCCACCCCATGGCTTCTAGAGGAAGGCGGAAGGTGCCATCAATGACTCTTTGGACCTCAATGGGAGAAGTGCCATGAATTTAGGTTTGCTTTGCTTGCTTGAGTGAGTTAGGGGCTTATCTCCTTATTCGTAGCATTCAGAAGGAAGAATTCACTGTGATTTGAGGAACTCCAGCCGCTGGCATGGTCTGAAATCAACCTTTACATTCACAAGTAAAAATTTAGGCCCTGGACCACATCTCGCTTACAGACTGGGAATGTCTCAACTACCTCCAGATTCCCATTTCTCTGGTGACTGTTCATGAAATAAGCATTTATATAGCGCCTTTAGTGTCGTAAAATGTCCCAAGGCGCTTCACAGGAGCGATTATAAAACAAAATTTGACACCAAGCCACATAAGGAGATATTAGGAGATACAGGCGATCAAAAGCTTGGTCAAAGAGGTAGGTTTTAAGGAGTGTCTTAAAGGAGGAGAGAGAGGCGGAGAGGTTTAGGGAGGGAATTCCAGAGATTAGGGCCTAAGCAGCTGAAGGCACGGCCGCCAATGGCGGAGCGAAGAAAATCGGGGATGCGCAAGAGGCCAGAATTGGAACCTCTGATGTGATTGGAAAATAATCGGAATGGTGTTATACAAAACCTTTAGTAATTGTTGCTCTTTTCAATGTCCTCATATTGTTCTTGACTTTTTATTGTTATCTTCTTTCAGGCTCTGTGAGAACCTGATGTTACTGGGGTCGACAAAACAAAGCAATGTTAAAAAGAAGGGGTATTTCATTCACGGCGCCAATGTACATAGCAAGAAGTGTGGATTCCATTTCTGATTGTGTTGAAATGCAGCCTCGCACAATAGGCTTTAAAAAGGGTGTGCGTTTGTTTTAAAAATATAACATGTAGTGTCTCTGGGCTGACAAAGGCTGGTCTGAAGTTGATCTCTGTAAATAACATATTCGCTATTTGTGCACTTGGCGGCAATGAATATAAACTAGCCAGGCCGACACACTTAATCCTATTGGTAATCCCTTGTAACACACAGAATTTAAAAACAAAACATTTGTCCCTTGATATTTTTTATATGTGGAGGGGAGGTGGGTGGAATAGACAGAGACAAAGATTCGAATGCAATCCACATATACGGAGGCTTATGCAAAAGCCATTGTTTATAAATACTGTGAAGCCATTCACCCTGAAACTATGGGGCAAATTAGCATGCGCCCAGCCCAAGGGTGTCAGCAGTACAGTGAAGGATGCTTAGCTCTTGCTGGGAGGTCAGTCGGCAAGAATGCTCTGTCAGGCGGCATGTCAAGATTCCAACATTCACCACTTCTTGCTGCAAATAGGTTCCGAATCTCAAAAGGGCATAAGGACTACTGGATGCATAGGTGCTGTTTTGCTAAACACGATTAATTAACAGCGGTGGTGCCTGAAAGGAGAGAAGAGCAGGGACATGACTGATGGTGAGAAAGATAATTACTTGACTGTCACTGGCCAGTGTTTTGATTAGGAAATGGTTGTCCTCCCTGGTCAGATTATCATATTTCCATTGCTCCCTGAGATTTTATGATGGGTTCAGGCTGAACAGCTCATTGTCAGTTATTCAATACTAAAAGACCTCATGCATCCCAATTCATTAAAACACAGTGCCTTTTACAACCCGCATTAAACAGGGATGACAAGTGGAGATTAATGCTAGTCTTAAAGTGACACAACAATTTAATTGTCATGAACCATTATGAACTGAAATCCTCTGCTACACTTTTTGTGCTGGCGCCAACGATGCAGAAATTGTGTGACATTTTCAAAAATTGCAGCTGGTTAATCAAGTTATTAAAATCGATGGCCATGGAGTGACAGGATGTGGGCTTCTGCCTGTAATTAAGATTCTCATCCTTGTTTTCAAATCCCTCCATGACCTCGCCCCCCTCCCTATCTCTGTAACCTCCTCCAGCCCTACAACCCTCCGAGATCTCTGCACTCCTCCAATTCTGGCCTCTTGCGCATCCCCGATTTTAATCGCTCCACCATTGGCGGCCGTGCCTTCAGCTGCCCAGGCCCTAAGCTCAAGAATTCCCTCTCTAAACCTCCCCATCTCTCTGCCTCTCTCTCCGTTAAGGCGTTCCTTAAAACCTACCTCCTTGACCAAGCTTTTGGTCACTTGTCCTAATATCTCCTTATGTGGCTCGGTGTCAAATTTTGTTTGATAATCGCTCCTGTGAAGCGCCTTGTGGACTGTTTACCACGTTAGAGATGCTATATGAATGCAAATTGTTGTTGTTGTAACTCTCCAGGATGTGAGTTCCTGATGTGAGGCCTATCGTCATGGGAGCATGCTGGCTAGAAGTCAGGTTACTCCGCAAAGTGAAGCAGGGAGAATCAGAACACTAGTCACCTCAGGGCCATGTTTCATGCACCTCCTTTGGGCTGATTATATATGTAGGCAGGTCTCTGGTACAGAAAAAATTCCCAAAACAACAACAAGTTGCATTTATATAGCGTCTTTAACGTGGTAAACAGTCCCAAGGTGCTTCACAGGAGCGATTATCAAACAAAATTTGACACCAAACCATGTGAGGAGATATTAGGACAGGCGACCAAAAATTTGGTCAAAGGGATAGGTTTTAAGGAGAGTCTTAAAGGAAGAGAGAATGGTAGCGAGGGGGAGGTTTAGGGAGGGAATTCCAGAGCTTAGGGCCTAGGCAGCTGAAGGCACGGCCGCCAATGGTGGAGCAATTAAAATCAGAGATGTGCAAGAGGCCAGAATTGGAGGAGCGCAGAGATCTCGGAGGGTTGTTGGGCTGGAGGGAAGTTACAGAGATAAGGAGGGGGCAAGTCTATGGAGGGATTTGGACACGAGGGTGAGAATTTTAAGGGGCAGAAAGTAGAGAATATGACTTCCAAGAAACCCACCATGAATAAACAATGCTTATTTATGTCTTCTCAACTGGTGAAGACACGGAGCTGTTCTTAGGCAGCTGTTTCT
The DNA here is from genome assembly GCF_035084215.1 of Heptranchias perlo. Classification (NCBI taxonomy): domain Eukaryota; kingdom Metazoa; phylum Chordata; class Chondrichthyes; order Hexanchiformes; family Hexanchidae; genus Heptranchias; species Heptranchias perlo. Next base: position 88,675,833 of record NC_090332.1, on the reverse strand, counting down.
CACCAGCTGCATAATCTTTCTGAACAGCTGGCTTTGTTTCCGGTCAGCCCTGAAATTACCAGCAGCCAAAAGTTCACCACCGGACATGTGCAGAAGCTAATGTGATGATGTCAGTGATTTATGATGATGACATCATATCACATAGGATTCAACAGTGATAAAATTTGGGTGTTCGTGGCCCATAATCAGAAGTTTCACTGCAGTCAGCGTGTGATTTGATTCTGCCTCAACCGGCAGTGAGAAGGGACACATCTTTCCCACTTAAACCATCATCTAAATGAAGAGTGACTCTCCTGTATGTCAGTGGTGTGTGTGTACATGCCAGATAAAACAGGCACAATAAGCAGCACCAGACAAGCAATGATCACTAGGCGACTAGTGAACAGACACTCACAAATAATGTAAAAAGGGTCAAACGCCCTCCTCTCCCTCGCTCCCACCACCAGAACGCAGGGTAAAAGACAAAAAAAAAACAATTCACATGTCGGAAATACAAAACTCCAGCGCGGCCCCTCATTACTGGGGCTTCAGTTGCAGGCAGCAGCCAGTTGCCTGCCATTCATTATCATTGCGCAGACTCAGGGCAGAGGGAAGTTTTTATTTGTCGTTTGACAGACTTGAAGGGGTTGGTTTTTACTGTTTGCCCCCAGACGGTGAACAGGGTCAGCGGTGGGTCAGACGTGGGTACATCCTTCTCCACTTCCCATTCCATTCACTTCAACGGATAGGAAAAATCGGGCGGGGTGTGAAAGAGGCGGGAACAGTTAAAATCAACCCCCACTGGTCTTTTTAATTAAAGAGACAGGCCACCCTAAGTCCCAAATTCTTCAAATTTAGTAATATTAGGGTATTCACGAGTTAACCTCAAATACCCTCTTCTCGGAGTATTGTGTATGTCTAATCACTCCTGGTTACTTTACATTTTCTTGCTTGGAAGAAATAACATCAGTGGGTCAATTATACCAGGTAAGGCTCTGGGCATCGATCGTCATTTGAAGGAGGACAGGTCTGACAACTGGATGTGGGGGTCAGCGCAGTCAATTCCTGGTGCCCTTGATTTTCTCTCATTAAAGCTAATGACTGGAAAACTGGAAAGGGCCGTCAATTGGGCAGGCTGACCTCTGTGCCCAATCGTCCGATCTGCCCAGCCATCGAGCAAGGGTCTGCACCAGGGGTGCAATTTATCCCATAGAGATAGAAGGACCCCAAATTCCTTCTGGTCCTACTCCGCTGACATGAGCATGGCAGGTCGGCAGACAGCTTTGTAGACTATAGATGGAAAAATTAAGCACCGCATCTTAAATAATGTCATTATTCCACAACCCCTGTTGCATGGGTGATATATATTTAACTTTGCTTTCGACAGACTGCCAAGACTGGAAATGAACGTGAATGGATGTTCAGATTTATTATTTAATGGACTTTCTCAATCTGCGCTGCAGTTGATCAAATATTTGCAGCAGTTGTAAGATAACGGTGAGTTGAGAGAGGCCTGCCCCCTCTTGCAGTGTACCTCTCTCTCATAATGCCCAGCTCAGCATGGTTATGATGTCATGCTCAAATGTACAATGGGGCTTTGCACAATTGTGTAATGCCATTGCAATGAACTAGTTTCATTTGGATTACATTGAATTCAGCAATATATTATTCAGCGAGACAGATAACTGCAAACATAGCTCAGTGTTTGCCTACTGTAAGAACATTAGCTGTCGTCTGCACCACAGAACCTAAAGGACCACGTGTGCTGTACCATCAACAGGGTTGAAGTTGGTTACGTTGCTTTGTATATCATAATGTAGAATTTGTCATCTCCCAACTAAAGAATGCCCGCCCTATTGCACGACCCTGTTATTGAGTGTGTACGTCTGACCTCTAGGTCAGAGATTACACGGTATGATTTATGGTAACTTCTACAGTCGCACTTACCTTCTACATGAGTTATAAGATAGAATATAGTTAATATTCATAGGGGGAAAAAAATCTCAAAAAGTACTGGCCAATCAAAATGGATTGCAGTCCCATGTTGAGAATGAGGTCTTTGAAACCATATGGGACGACAGCCCGGTGAGCGAGGAGGCATTCTTAGGAGGCAAAATTCTGTTAAACAAGGTTTTGTTCCACAGTTTCATTGTGTTATTTCAACGTTGCCAATTGAATGTTAATATTTAAATGATGATGTGTGGTCGCTTCTCTGAATTAAAGAAATATGCCTTATGTTTAGTTTTCTCAAGACTATCAATTTTTTTTCTCCATTTTCTTCCCTCCCCTTCCGAAGGTGTTGACTCTTGCTGGAGCCCAGGTTCGAAGGTCACCAGCGACCCTCCAGTACCGTCCCGAAATGGCCGCCCGAGACAGAGAGTGCTGTCGGCCTTTTCCTCCACCGTGGTTGATTTTTTCCTCACCCAATGCTGGCACACACCTTGCCCAGGGAGACCGAGGCCAATTGCAACACTCCAACCTCTGATCTGGCATGGACTTCAGTGCTTCCATTTGGATGTCACACAGATCAAACAACTCAGCGCAGACAGGGAATTCAGCCTGGGATCTCCTGCTCTGCATTGGTTTGGTGCTGGGCTGGATTGTGCCTTTACCCATGTGGCTCCCTACGGAGCTTTGACTATCCTTTTTTAATCATTAATCATTCACTGTAGAAGGGATTCATCTGAGCAACTCTATTGATAAATTCCAGTCTTCAATTAAATCCTTTAAAAACTTTGCATCCTTGTTTGCAAGTAATAATCAAGTACACCCTGCTCTGCGAGGACCACATTGTCCATGAAATTATATTGTGAAATTAAGGGCTATCGGGGAAAGGGCAGGGGAGTGGGATTAATTGGATAGCTCTTTCAAAAGCCGGCACAGGCACGATGGGCCGAATGGCCTCTTTCTGTGCTATATGATTCCAAAAGAAAAATAAAAGAAACTCACAGGAAGAAATAGATGGGTTGTTAGTGATGAGCTGGAATTCTTGAATTTTGTGACTGTAATTAAATCGCCTGGAAGTCCTTAGTGTTACTTCCTGTGACGTAGTGATAGATGTGAAATGAATTTTCAAAGGAGCAAATGTTTATATAATGAATTATAATATAGAATATAGTTGATAGCCATGGTAAAAAAAAATCCTAAAACATGCCAATACTTCCCGAACGCCAATGAAAATGAAGTGCAGTCACATGTTGAGATTGTGATTGCTGGACGTGAAACCATTGGGGACTGCAGCAGGGTGAGTGAAGAAGCACTTTTCCCCCTAAATGTTCTCTGCCTCTCTCCTGATGGTAATGGGTCAGACCAGCTTATGAATCCATTGGCACTAGTAGCCCACTGGTACCTTGACCATGTGTGTGAGCCTAGACTGTGGGTTGCATTCAGCATCCTACACTGTATATTACTGGAATACAAATACATATCTTAGTGGGATCCAGTCACAGTTAGACGTTCTGTTTATTAGGGGTGAACACCTCAAGCTTGGGTTCAACATTGGAAGCGAATTTTAATCTGACTTTAAGTTATCTTTGCTTTTGATTTGGCTCTTCAAACCTGAGATAGAAACCTAGAGCATTGGAATTTGATCCTTCAAACTGTATCCAAAGCCAATATCACATGGCTCAACGCTACCCTTGACAGTGCAGATAATAATTACCCCCCAAACAAAATGTTCCTGATAAGCCCGAGTCCAGACATTGCCTCTTTAAATTACGATGTATGTTTTGGCAACAAAGCAACTCATCGGGTTTTCTACAAATCATTCCACAAAAGTATAATGCTGGATATTAAGAGATAAACATTATCTAAACATGATGAAGAAAGGCTTGGATTGTCCTAGTTTTTGAAGTGGTGGGGGGAATAAAAGTATGTTACCACAGACCTTGAAAAGTTGAAAGATTAACTTGGAATAATAGAAGGAATGTCACATTTCAGTAATTAATATGCTTTTGATATTTTCTTTTTCTGATTCTCCTTGTTCTGTCGGTACAGTACATTCCAGTTAACTCTGGCTCTTTCCAAAATGGCCAAGTTTGACAGCTCCTTATACTTGATCTTGAAAAATAACCTATTTGGCATTCCCTTGGCTCCAGTGGATGATTTCAATGGGAAAGAATGTGAATGATACGTTGAAAATAAATATGCACAAGAAATTACAACTATGTCTGAATGACCCTCTACCTTGGAATGTCTCGAACTGTGAGAATTATAAGGACAGGAAATATGTGAATAGCTTGACACTTGAAAACTCAGTATTCCTTATTTGGAGTCTACAAAGACATGAGAGCCCTAGTTATATAAACTGAAGGCAGAATTTCCTGTCCATTACAGTTCTGGACCTTGAACTATCCCATTTATAGTTTCCTTTAAAATGATAGTAAGTATGGGGACATTTACTAAGCAATCATTACATCAAACAAAAGCCAGCAGAGTAAAACATGCTTTTCCTTACAGAAAATACAGCAATATCAGTTCCATTCAGTGGCCTAAGGTTCACTTGATGTTTGATGGGAGCAAAGAGGGGAGAGAGAAAAAAATGATGACAAGGCAGTTTAATTGGAGATTGTCCATTCTCTATGATAGTGATATGGCCTTTCACGTTTAACAAAGGATTGGCTTCTACGGCTTGTATAATCCTTCCAATTTGCTCCCCTCTTGTCCTGAAGGTATTGGTTGATGCTGAGCTATGTCTTTAGAGTGTCTGCAGTCCTCCAGTACTTGACGCTAATGACCAATTCTCATGTGTGAGTCTGGACACTTCCGGGTCCCAAATTCTAATGGTGCCATTGCGTTGCTCAGCTAAGCACCACTGGAGTCGCTGGCCCTCAAGTAGCACCAAGACGGAGCACCGAGATAGGGTTAGAAATAGCACAGAGAGGCACCAGAGGTATGCATGGTGGTAAAATGATGTGACAGTTTTAAATGTAAATGTGCACAGTAAACATGTGATATGAAGTCCAGTGTTCAGAAGTACATCTGTTTTTTGTTTGGTGTTTATGTTTGAGACGATGTTTGAAGATCAATTTGCAATGGAACACAAAATTCCTTCTATGCCTCCTTAATCAATCAACTGCCTCCTTAAGCAGATCTATTCTGATACATCCTCGAGGGAATGATTGGTCTGTAGACTCTGGTGGAAGGGTACCTCCCACTTAATCGTCTCCTTTCGTGTAGCCTTATCTCGTGTGCCTCTCTCATTTCCTCTACCTCCTGCTCCTGTTTTGCCTCCATCATGAGGACATATATGGGAATGTCAGTAATGAATCAGACGGTAAGGGCTCTGTGACAGAAGGTTTCCTCACCTGAAATTGTTGAAAGGCAGCTTGCAGAATCCTTTCCCAGCAGAACAGCTGAGAGAATCGTTTTGATCAAAGCCGAGATTTCAGACAAAGCTTGTGGGCAAAGCCTGTGAACTCAACCACTTCCTGGTTTGACAAGTCATGCAGATAACTTATCCCTTCGTTTCTACAGGATTTGGTTAAATCGATACAGTTCAACAACAATAACAACTTGCATTTATATAGTGCTTTTAACTTAGTAAAATGTCCCAAGGCGCTTCACAGGAGTGATTATCAAACAAAATTTGACACCGAGCCACATAAGGAGATATTAGGACAGGTGACCAAAAGCTTGGTCAAAGAGGTAGGTTTTAAGGAGTGTCTTAAAGGAGGAGAGAGAGGTGGAGAGGTTTAGGGAGGGAATTCCAGAGCTTAGGGTGGAATGTCTGGGACAGATGCTTTTGCCTTCATTATCCTGTCATTTACATACAGAAATAGGGAGGGAGTCACGTGGCTGTGTAATCTTGCTAAGGAGTTCAGATGATGTGATAAACCCAAGACCAAGACTTGAGCTATTTCTGACTGTGAACTGCGTCTTGAGACTGGGTTACAGCCTTGAAATCTGTCTCAGGTATCCATTGCACCGGTTGTTATTTATAACATGGACTACGGGATTTCCTGACGAAAGTGGTGTTGGTGAAATCTGATTTTGGCGGTAACGGGGAACAGGCAACGATGAATCGGCAGCCCGTTTTACACTCCACCCGATTTACTTTCCCATTGGGCGGGGTGTAAAACAGGTTTGCCGATTCGCTATTGCCCGTTTTGCACTAGCACCAAGGTTGGATATTACCCCCATTGCCCCTTAATCTGGTATTCCCAATTCCACAGTTCATATTTTGATTAGCAAAATCTTCCTTAAGCCATTTGCTTTTGAGAAACAACAGCCTGTGAAACCGTGTTGAAAAATTCTAAACAGCAAACTTTAGTGGACGACTGAATTACAAACCAGAAGAACAGAAAGAAGCACAGTCTTAATAGGACAATTGTAAACAATTTTACAACACCAAGTTATAGTCCAGCAATTTTATTTTAAATTCACAAGCTTTCGGAGGCTTCCCCCTTCGTCAGGTGAACGATGTGAAATAGGACAATAAAGGGCATTTCAGGAATCTACACTGGAGCACACACAGAGGGTAATTTTGACTTTATACAATAGTGTAAAACAGGTGATAGTGAGTCAGCAGCCTGTCTTACATCGCTCCCAATTTTTAATTGGACTGACTTCAATCGGGGAGCGATGTAAAGCAGGCTGCCGACTGACTATCACCCATTTGACACTATCGCACAAAGTCAAAATCTACCCCCGTAGACCTTGAAATGATACGGTCCAAAGAGTAACATACGAACACTTAACACATTCACATTTAATTCCTTAGTCTGCTATTTCAACTGAGGTGTTAATCCACTGAAAATAAAATAAATGTAATTTGAATGTGTTAATCCCTCATAAACCAATCTTTGCACAGCATCATTTCAAGATCTTGGTATCTGCTGATGAGCAGGTTTTCCCAGCAACCAACACAGCGGTATTACAATGGAGTTTTCAGAACAGCCTCTTGTCAGCCTGCTTATAAACTCTTCAGGGAGGTGGCATCAACCTTTTAAATACCTGCTTACCGTTCTCAAACTTGCTCTTAAGCAAAGCACCAAGTCTTGCACATGCTGCAGGTTCATTGAAACAATTTCCGATTTATCTGAAACTGGACTGTTGCCAGTCGAGTGCATTCCTCAGTGTGTATCGAGCGTGTTAGTGGGACTAAAGAAAGAACGTGCATTTACATAGCTTCACGCACAGTGATGAGAATGTGGAACTCGCTACCACAAGGAGTAGTTGAGGCGAATAGCACAGATGCATTTTAGGGGACGTTAGATAAACACATGAGGGAGAAAGGAATAGAAGGATATGCTGATAGGGTGAGATGAAGTAGGGAGGGAGGAGGCTCGTGTGGAGCATAAACTCCGGCATAGACCTGTTCATAGAATCATAGAATAGTTACAGAAAAGAAGGAGCCCATTCGGCCCATTGAGCCCGTGCCGGCTCATTGTAAGAGCAATCCAGTTAGTCCCATTCCCCCACTCTTTCTCCGTCACCCTGCAATTTTTTTCCCTTCAAGTATTTATCCAATTCCTTTTTGAAAGCTACGATTGAATCTGCTTCCACCGTCCTTTCAGGCAACACATTCCAGGTCATAACTACTCGCTGCGTAAAAAAGTTTTTCCCTCATGTCGCCTTTGGTTCTTTTGCCAATCACCTTGAAATCTGTGTCCTTTGGTTCTCGGCCCTCCCGCCAACGGGCGCAGTGCCAATGGACTTCCAGGCCACCGTCTTTTGGCAGAGACATTTACCTGAGCGCCCATCTGCTGAGGTGAATGTGCAGGTTTCCATGGCACCATCTGGAGATGAGCAAGATGATGTCCTGGCTAATATTTATCCTTCAATCAACGCCACAAAAAAAAAACAGATTAGCTGGTCACTCATCTCATTGCTCCTTGTGGGATCTTGCTGTGCGCAAATTGCCTGCTGCATTCGCCTAGGAAGCACTTTGGGATGTCCTGAGTCTGTGAAAGAGGCTATATAAAGTCAAGTTATTTCTAAGTTAAAAAAAATTAACATGATTAAAAAAATAATAAATAGACTTATTTTAAATGCGTCTCATTTAATTTTATTAGAGATTATGTGCTTTGACTGTTCTGACCGTGGCTTTCCCCTCTCTTCAGAGTTGATTGGCTGCTGTGTTGCAAATCTATTAAATGGAGATTAAGATAATAATCAGTGCAGCCCCAGTCCCTGATATCAGGTAGTTTTCTGGCTGGTTCTGCAGATACTGAATATGTTTAGCTCCATGAATGAACAGTATTTCAAAAGTTTACAAGCATTAATTCAAATTTAGTTCCACGTTTTGCTCCAAAAAGGCAGATGCGTTTATTCAGATACAGAAAGCTACAGCGCCATTTAAGGCATTTTCAGCCTGGGGACTCCAGAATAGGCATCGTCCTCAATTTATAAGTGAGATGCGGAATTCCTTCTGAATCCACAGTTTTCAACTTTTGACGCAGTGTTCAGTTCGTGGAGCTGAACATACCCACAGATCCGACGGCTGACTTGCATCTGGAGCTGTATCTGGCCAAACTATTTAACCCAATGTTGCCATGATCGAGCGGTTTATCATCAGAGTGGAGATCTCGCCAGTGGCCGGGTCCCTTGAATGAAACTGCGTCAAGCAGATAAGAACACAAACCACAAAGGTGTGACGCCCCAGCCAGGAGATGCCTGAGCAGGTGGGCAGGTAACAAACAGGGAAGGGCGTGGCGCATGCTTTATTTTCCAGTTTCCAGTTTCTTTCCTTCTTATCCCTCCACTTTTCTGAAGCCAGCTCCTGCCGCTGGAGCAGCGCTGGAATAATTCACTCAAGCGGCCATCCTGTGCGTAGAAAGGCTATTCAATTGTGGAAGGGCGTTTCAGCCAAGCCCCATTGTATCATTCACACGTGTATGCGTGAGTGTGTTTCACTAGACAGAAACCAGGAGTGGGGCCCTGCCGGATAGTCCTGACCTCAGACCCAGGGACACTGAGGGAAATTTTCAGCACCACCCAAGCTAAGATCAGGTGTGTCCAACATGAGTCTTACAGACTAAATCTGGCTCACAAGCCCCTTTTACCTCACCTCTGAATTCCCTGCTGGTTCTTCACAACTTGAACACATAAGACCGATTACAAAATGATGGTTTAGCTTCAGCCCTTTAAACCTCCGCAGCCTGGCGGACCCAGAAAAGGCTACTCCCTGATTGGTCAATTTGGTGCCAATCAGGGAACAGTCTTTGCCGCCAATCAGTCCTCCAGCCCGCGGAGTTTCAAGGGCCGACGTCTCTCGGATTTCAATGTTTGGGGAAGGGGGGGAAAAGGACGAGGCTGAGGATGAGGGTAAAAGTTTGGGGGCGAGGAACAGGAAAGATGGAGAGAGGAGAGGAGGGGGCGAATGACCGGGAGGGCTTTGATATTCAGTTATAGAGGTTTGGAATTTTCTGTACTGGGACGTTATTTTTTTTGTGTATGGGGGGCTGGGGTCTGCGTTTCCTACATTACAACAGTGCCTACAGTTCAAAAGTACTTCATTGGCTGTAAAGTGCTTCGGGATGTCCTGAGGTCGTGAAAGGTGCTACAGAAATGCAAGTCTTTCTTTTCATCTGGAAGGGATTTAATTCCCCCCATTCCCGCACAGCGGAAACCAGGGCGGGGGGGGGGGGTGGGCACGGATCGAATACAGTGGGTGAAATACCCACTCCATTCGGGCTCAACTGCAACTTTAAAATGTCTGATGTCTCGGGCGTGTGAGGTGGAAACGGGACGGTAGCGCCCTGGAGAGGGGATGAGAAAACTTTGCTCCCTGTTCGCGCTGTAGCTGCGTCTGTCTCCATTTTGTCCAGGTTTGATGGGGGGGTGGGGGTCTCTGAATAGGCAGTCTGGGCAGCTGCCTGAAGAGGTGGCAGAGCTGATTTAGACAATTAAATCGGAGTCCTATGATGTCCACAGGACCACCGATGCTATTTGAGGACGGAACTAGGCAGAGTTTGCACCGGCCAGTATCAGCTGGTGGCTGAGCCAGAGAGGAGCTGACAGGTACATAGAATTACACAGAATGTACAGCACAGAAACAGGCCATTCGGCCCAACAGGTCCATGCCGGTGTTTATGCTCCACACGAGCCTCCTCCCTCCCTACTTCATCTCACCCCATCAGCATATCCTTCTATTCCTTTCTCCCTCATGTGTTTATCCAGCTTCCCCTTAAATGTATCTATACTATTCACCTCAACTACTCCATGTGGTAGTGAGTTCCACATTCTCACCACTCTCTGGGTAAAGAAGTTTCTCCTGAATTCCCTATTGGATTTATTAGTGACTATCTTATATTTATGGCCCCTAGTTCTGGTCTCCCCCACAAGTGGAAACATCTTCTCTACGTCTAACCTATCAAACCCTTTCATAATCTTAAAGACCTCTATCAGGTCACCCCTCAGCCTTCTCCTTTCGAGAGAAAAGAGCCCCATCCTGCTCAAACTTTCCTGGTCGGTATAACCTCTCAGATCTGGTGTCAGCCTAGTAAATCTTGTTTTTGCACCTTCTCCAGTGCCTCGATATGCTTTTTATAATATGGAGACCAGATTGTAAGTTGTACTTCATGGGGCCGGGAAGAGCAGGAGGTGCCACCCCTCAGGCTCCACAAAACCAGCCTGGGCCACTACCCCTCTGGGCACCCTACCCTGTCCCCGAGATCGGACCCCCCCCCCCCACATCCCCCTCCGCTCCCCCGCCCAAGAACCTACTGTCTTCTGGTCTGCGGGGTCAGCCTTAACCAGACCAAGCATCGGGGAAGCTGTCTTATTTACACAATGAATAGATTTTTAAATTATCGTCTGGGACGGGTAGCAAAAAAAGACACTGTGGTTTTCCAACGGTGAGGACAGGACAATCAGGGGGCGACTCTCTTGAGCTGCTCTTCTCTATAACCAGTTACAGAGCAACAATGGCAGTAGGTCAAATGGCTGTCCTTGCTGCTGAATGGGGATAGAAAACACGTTAAAATGTACGGCAGAAATGCACAGAGACCAGGGACGCAGCGAGAAAGCATGAAGGTAGATCCTTTCACAGGGTTGATTGTCTATCAGCAGCTTGCTGTGGCTGGCTGGGTAAACGCTCGTGCACCACTGAGCCGTGGACACCAGGGAGGTTCCGGGTTCAATCCCTGGTGTTGTGGAGTTAACCGGTTTTCCGAGCTGCCCTGGGGGACAGCTTAATTGACCAGAGTATCCCCCTGAGGCCGGAGTAAAGAATAGCAGCCAGGGATTCCACTCCCAGTTCCCATCCAGTTATCCGTGCTGGATGTCGAGTGAGGATGGAATCGGACTGGGTGGCGAGGCCTCCGCAGTTGAATAACCGGCCCAACAGTTAGAGGTTATTTCTGTGGTCCCGCTTTGCTGGCAGAGGTGCAGTGGGACAGGACTCCCAGATGTCCCTGGTTGGGGTCATTTAAATATCATGGGTGGGCGCTTACAACGCCAATGGGCTCAAGTGGGGGACGAGGGAAAGTGGACCTCTGGGAATTGGCATTAAAATGTCTCTAAATACGCTCCTTTTCGTTCTACCCGGTCTCGGTAACTTGGAGCGATCGATGGCCTTAAAACCCTTTTTGAGGCCTTTAACATTCTAAGTGTTGCCGGGGTGCAAGTGACAGAAAATATGTCGTGTAAAGTGTTTCCCTCAATTGCACTGCCTTGTAATCGTCCGTTAATGAACCGGTCGCCAAATCCGCTGGAGACTTGGACGGGCGGGGGGAGGGATGGGGCCTGGTCTATCCCCCTTGCCGCACCCAGAAGCTGTCGTTCCGTGCACTGCAACGGAAGAGGAAGTTTGGAGCCTCGATGTCTGGGCGTCCGGTGGAAGATTAGCTGCTCGAGGCTGCAGCGTGCCAGCGGCTGGCTGGGACCCTACTCTAGCGGCATCTTCAGGAGAGCAGAGATAATAGGCAGGGAAAGTCCCCCCAAAAAAACAAACTATTTGAAGGGCCGTGCGAAGAAAGAGGAGACAAGTCAAGGCATTGTGAGAAGGTAATGGTTGGGTTTTAATAACCTGTAGGAGGGAGGGGCAACTGGGGGAGGTGGGTTGGAGGCGGAGGGGTGAAAGGAATTATCTGTTCAACAATGTTCATGGGTTGTAAGTAAAATGTTTCACTATATACAGCACCCTCTATTTCACCGCCCCAAATGAATGGATCTCAATTACATGACCACTTTGGACAATTTCACCCACGCGGGAGTGCACAAAATACAAACAGTATCTTTAAACGAGGTACAGATGTCAGATTATCAGTCTTGATGATAAAAGCGAATGCAAACATTTGTAATCAACCAGACTGATCTAAGACCCATCCCCCTTGCCCATTCTTCAACCAGCAAGGAGTGTGCCCATCATCAAAAACATTCCTTACGCACATCAGAGCAGGACTCTTTCCAGATTTATGACTGAACGCAGTATTAACCCTTTGCTGGTGAATGTCACAGTCTGCAGATTTACATCATGCTTTTCTGTATGAAAAAAAAAGCTTCCTGATCTGCAAAACGTGCAGCAAGAAGCAGAGAACCCGAGCGGGCCCTGAAAATCCTTCTGATGCATTCCCGTTGGTTACATTGGCATTGCGCCCGCTGACGCTGTCCAGTGGCCGACCGTGGGTCAATGAGAGTGCACCTACTTTGCATGGGGTAGGCGGGTGCAAGCGTCACTATGTGCCCATCTTCAGTGCCCGCTTGGCCCCCCCCCCCTGCAAACCAGCGCTTGCCAAACATTGGGACCCCAGCAAAGGAGGAGAAAATCAGCTGATTGTTCCTGCCCCCAGCTCGTTGTCCAATGACTCCTGCTGTGTGTGTGAGTGTGAGTGTGTGTGTGTGAGTGAGAGTGTGAGTGTGAGTATGTGTGTGAGTGTGAGTGTGTGAGTGAGTATGTGTGAGAGTGTGAGTGAGTATGTGTGAGAGTGTGAGTGTGTGTGTGTGAGTGTGAGTGTGTGTGTGTGAGTGTGAGTGTGAGTATGTGTGTGAGTGTGAGTGTGTGAGTGAGTATGTGTGAGAGTGTGAGTGTGTGTGAGTGAGTGTGAGTGTGTCTGTGTGAGTGAGTGTGTCTGTGTGAGTGTGAGTGTGTGTGAGAGTATGTGTGTGAGTGTGAGTGAGAGTGTGTGTGTGAGAGAGAGTGAGAGAAAGCTGGGAAAGAACAGGACTAGGGCCAGCTATGATATCCTCCATGGTTGAATGACTTACTAACACTCACTGTCTCGTGAAGGCATAAAGAATAGCCATTTGGTGAGGGTATGAGGGCCTGAGACCGAAACAAGAGTCAGCCCCTTCACAGCAAAGGAGAGAACATTTGTGGGAATAAGAGCAATGCAATGAAGATTTTATGTTGTGTTTATTGTCCTCCGGCCTGCGCCGGCCTGCGTTTAACTTTTCTGTGGTAATGCTTTCTATTGTTGGCTCCATTCCCTGAATGCCACCAATGCAGTCTGATAAGAGGACAGAATGAATCACAATTGCTAACATAAATAAACTCTCCCATGGGAACAACACAGTTTGGACCCTGCCTCTTCCACACTCAATACCAGTGAAAAACAAACAATTTTATGGTGATGGTCACATCACACACGACCCACTTCAGGTTTATTTCTGCTGAAGTTGATTTTCTCCTAGATCTACTCTTCTGACTTAGTTGTTCCCCAGTTCCATTCTGTGCTGACTCCGGGGACACGTACAGTTCAGGTAAGATACACTTTCAAATATCATCACCCATAAAATAACAGCAAAAAACACCACCGAGTACTCGGAATATTAAAACATGTGTGGAACTGACCCAGCCTAATACAGCCAGTGCTCTCAGGACAGGGATGTGTCAGTGTGATGGGATTATTAAAATGCCCCTTTGATTGTCACTGTAGCTGTACTGTCTTCTGTACACTGTGGTGTGTCTGTGTGCTGGGTTTGGGTAGGAACCCATTGTAACCATTGTACCATTGATGATCAAGAAAGGATGAACAGGCCGGGGCTCTTTTCTCTAAAAAAAAGAGAAGCCTGAGGGGTGACCTGATAGAGGTCTTTGAGATAATGAAGGGATTTTATAAGGTAGACGTAGAGAAAATATTTCCATTTGTGGGGGAGACCAAAACTCGGGGCCATAAATATAAGATAGTCACTAATAAATCCACTGGGGAGTTCAGGAGAAACTTCTTTACCCAGAGAGTGGTGAGAATGTGGAACTCACTACCACAAGGAGTAATTGAGGCGAATAGCATCGATGCATTTAAGGGGAAGCTCGATAAACACATGAGGGAGAAAGGAATAGGTTATGCTGATAGGGTGAGATGAAGTAAAGAAAGAAAGACTTGCATTTATACTCTGCGCTTTTCACTACCTCAGGGTGTTCCCAAAGTGTGTTACAGCCAATGAAGTATTTTTGAAGTCATTTGTGGTCACTGTTGTGATGTAGGAAACGCGGCAGCCGATTTGCGCACAGCAAGATCCCACAAACAGCAATGAGATAACGACAAGATAAAGTAGAGTGGGAGGAGGCTCATGTGGAGCATAAATGCCAATATAGACCAGATGGGCCGAATGGCCTCTTTCTGTGCTGTAGGCTCGATGTAACTCGATGTAACCCTTTGAGACCTGCTGCAAAACTCAAAATGACAAGATTTTTATTTTTTTGAGAAACGCCGCACGATCCCACCTGCTCCTCTAAGTCCGATATACACTATTCAGCATTAACTCAAAGAAAATCTTCTTCCTTCATCAATGTTATCAGGATGTGGAGATGCCGGTGATGGACTGGGGTTGACAATTGTAAACAATTTTACAACACCAAGTTATAGTCCAGCAATTTTATTTTAAATTCACAAGCTTTCGGAGGCTTCCCCCTTCCTCAGGTGAACGATTTGGAAATGAAGATTTCATTTCCAAATCGTTCACCTGAGGAAGGAGGAAGCCTCCGAAAGCTTGTGAATTTAAAATAAAATTGCTGGACTATAACTTGGTGTTGTAAAATTGTTTACAAATGTTATCAGGCACATAGGCATAGTTTGAAAACCTGTCATTTTGGAAAATCGCACGGGGCTGATATGAATAAGCCCAAGTGGAAAATCATACGCCTTCTGCTCTAAAAATTCTTTAATTTTTGAAAAATTAAATTGATATTAGTTCCTGTGTATTTGGGTTGAAGGGGTTTCCCTGGCCCTGTTTCTTTTTTTACCCTGAGAAAATTATTATTTTTTTTTACAGAGATCAGGCCAGCTGTTTTATATCTGGGTCTTATCTCCAGCAGCATTCCTGCCACCACAGAGATGGGAAAAACCATGGGCTCCTCTACAGCTGACCTCCCCATCGCCCCCGCTCCCCCCCCCGGTCCCCCCCCCACTCCACTCCCCTCCAGTGAAAACTAGCTTGCTTCATTCCTGCACAGTCACTCTGCTACCGTTCAAAGGAGGCCAACAATTCTCAGCTACATTTGGGCATCAACATAATGGGCACCAGCACACAAAGCATCTCCACTACAATGGGTGGGGGAGGGAGGGAATAAGACTCTGCCAACTTTTCAGTCAAGTATGATTTTTCCATACAGCGGAGAGAGGGGAAAAAAAAATATGACAGTTGAACGCTGCCAGGAAATTAACAAGTACACACCAACAGCAAACTTTCCGATGTAATTGCTCGCAATCAATTATAAACAGAAATGCATATCATTAACTGCGGGCTTGAAGTGTGCAACCTTGTTTTCAATGCACTGCTAAAACAGACATGTTGTATTAGCCATATTTGAATGTATTCGAAAAGCTCATTATCCGTTTGACGATCAGTGTTATACGGCGGCGTTGCTGCCCTGCTGTGCTGCGAATGAATTTTTTGTAAACAAGACGCTGAGGGGGAGGGCTGCCACTTGGATATCTCTCTTCACCTTCTGGCGCCTTTGTGTCACTCTCAGATCCACACACTAACTGCTGGTGAAATATTTATCGCACATCTCAACCTCGCGCCAACTACCAATCCCGCAAGATACTTTAGACTTGCTGTTGATTGCTCCCTCTTATTTTTTTTTCAATTTTAATTATTTTCTTTTGTGCCGTGAAAATTCTCAGCCACGTTCACACGGCTGAAATTATTGTCACCGGTAACACGGAGCGAACAGGAGCGTTTTTGCTTTTTGCATTTTTAAACAATGCAGACTACGTTCCAGATAACTGAGAATTAATACCTGCTTTATAAAATCCTAACTTCTGGTAAACATCTTGAATTAATTGTACATTCCTTTTGCATAATGATGTTATATTTTACCTAATTACCCTTTAAACATTGATGGTTTATGATACCACCCTGATCTGAGGGACTGCCCTCTTCTCTTCAATGTTTCGTTGAAAAGTGAATTTGGGCTAAAGTGCTACATTTAGAAGAAATATTTTTAACATCCATGTTCAACCCTGTTAATTTTCAACACTTTGGATTACACTTTAACCAGACAATTAATAAAGTTGACAATTTACATGAAATTCTGCTTTATTCTGCACTCCATGTGTTTTCTTTTAAACAAGAAATCTATGATTTCCCAATAAAATATTCTTCAGTAAATAATAAGCACAAGTATAAACAGACGAGCACTTGACACATTTTATCATTCCAGTTTAAGTTATAAACAATGTCTTTTTGCATTTCAACTTTGAATTTCTTGTTTTCCAGATGCACGGAACAAAGCGTCTCATTCACATCACACACAAACAGAGCGAGAGTGGGCTACACAAGCACTGAACCAGTAGCAGCACTGTTTAAACCTGAACGGTGTCACTCTGTCATTCCACTTCCTGACGCGTGTTAAAGTGGGAATTTTTCAAGCTGTACACGGTGTGCGGTCCTTTCGTTGGAGCGAAGGGCCTAGACATTGGATCGGGCCGGAATCGTCCCCGCACCTTAACGAGGCCGGGGGGGGGCAGGAGCACGGGACGTTGGCTTTTCGACCTTGTTTGTCTTATTAGCCGTGAGCTGCAGGGTCCAGTCGAGGCCCCGGGGCAGCTCGCCAGTCCTGGGAAGCACAGAGGTCGGTCGGATTCAGACACCGGCCAAGGTCAGTAAGTAGAGACCGGGGTGGGGGAGGTGCCAATCGGGGGGAGTGAGGGGGGTGGGTGGCGAGGGGTGGTCAGCGGTGGCTCGCAAATTTATTGTGGATTCGGGGAGGAACATTTCTGCTTCTCCTGGCCCCACATCGAGGTAAGTAAAACAAAAAATATAAACTTACCTTTACCCTTTCAAGACCACAGGTTTGGCTGCCAAGTGCCTGAGAATACAGCACGGCGTTTGCTTAGGGCTGCCGAGGCTCCAGGAATTAAAGATTAATCTCCAGGATACTGCTGCCAGCGTAAACCCGAGAGAAAAATCACAGGGGCCTTAAAAAAATTGTGTATGAATTTTTAAAAATCTCCTTTGATCATTTATTCGTCATAAAAATATTGGAGGCGGGATTAAAAGGGCTGTATGACTGACTGTCACGCATCATCTAATCTGGAAATTAACATAGGAAATATAAGAAATAGGAGCAGGAGTAGGCCATTCGGCCCCTCGAGCCTGCTCCGCCATTCAATAAGATCATGGCTGATCTGCGACCTCAACTCCACTTTCCCGCCCGATCCCCATATCCCTTGATTCCCCGAGAGTCCAAAAATCTATTGATCTCAGTCTTGAATATGCTCAACGACTGAGCATCCACAGCCCTCTGGGGTAGAGAATTCCAAAGATTCACAACCCTCTGAGTGAAGAAATTCCTCCTCATCTCAGTCTTAAATGTCCGACCCCTTATCCTGAGACGATGTCCCCTAGTTCTGGACTCTCCAGGCAGGGGAAACAGCCTCTCAGCATCTACCCTGTCGAGCCCCCTCAGAATCTTACATATTTCAATGAGATGACCTCTCATTCTTCTAAACTCCAGAGAGTATTGGCCCATTCCACTCAGATTAAGAGCCTGTTTGCTTTCCAATTGGCCGTGGGATGGCAGAGTGCATGAGGATGGACGTGTTGGGTGACCAATGGCGGGAGCGTTGTGGGGGGTGGGGGTCGGGGGGGTTGGAGACGGGAGGCCGTGTGATGAAACCTCCAGGAATACGTCCAACCAGAGTTGGCAACCCCCTACCTGTGCTGCAATCAGTAGCAAACAAATTTTGCAAAGGGGGCCTCAAGCAAGCGTTAGGCCCTCATTTTGCGTATTCGAAGGGTCTAATGCCTGTTTCAGGCGTGGGTCCTGGATGCCTATGCAGGGGCCTTCACCAATATGCCAGGTGGTGCAATTCCCGCACGGACTGAACGTATGCCGCCCGCCATATTGGATGCGTAGGCACCTGTTTCACGCCTGTTAAAATGGACGCTGCGCCAACCTTCTTGGACATGGTGGCAGAAAAGAAAGTTCAAGGTGTAAAGTTGCATGTAACATTATTTTACAATAAATATATAATGTGCTATTTCCCTGTACCATTCAGTCAAATAAATATATAAGAATCGAGTGGTTAGGAAGAAATTATTTCCACCGGCAGGGGAGGTCGGTAACCAGAGGACACAGATTTAAGGTAATTGGCTATTGAGCCAGAGGGGAGATGAGAAGAATCTTTTTTTTACGCAGCGAGTTGTTCTGATCTGGAACGCGCTGCCTGAAAGGGCGGTGGAAGCAGATTCAATAATAACTTTCAAAAGGGAATTGGATAAATACTTGAAGGGGACAAAATTGCAGGCCTATGGGAAAGGGCAGGGGGGAGTGGGACTGATTGGATAGATCTTTCAAAGAGTCGGCACAGGCACGATGGGCCGAATGGCCTCCTTCTGTGCTCTATGATTCTATGATATTGTAAATCGGGAGGGAAATCATTAATTACGGTTCTAAATTTATTTTATCTTTCTTATTTATTCTTTTTGTGGTGAAAGTTCTAGATTGTGCAATGCAGGTGAAAGGGTGACAAAGATTGAAGTCATCTTAAGATTTACAAATGTGCTACATCCCCTGCTCCTGCTGCATTAATACCATTTTTTTCCAGCAGCAGATTCCTCTCTGATTTCCAGAAAATGGTAAAAATATTTATATTTCTATATATTTTATAAAGATTAATGTTAGTTTGTATGGGGGTAGATTTTGACTTTGTGCGATAGTGTAGAACGGGTGATACCGAGTCGGCAGCCTGCTTTACATCACTCCCATTTCCACTGACCCGTTTTACACTATCAGACAAAGATGAAATGACGCCTGATATGAATATATTGTTTATCTTCTGAGAGAGAGAGAGAGAGAGAGAGAGATAGAGAGACACCGACCCAGAGAGAGTCAGAGAGAGTGAGAGAGAGAGAAAAAGAGAGAACTAGAGAGAGAGAGAGACCCAGAGAGGGTGAGAGGGATAGAGACAGAGAGAATCCTAGATGCACTCAGAGAGAGAGAGACCCAGACAGAGAGGGACCCAGAGAGTTTCCCAGTAACACGTCTGATGGTTCAGATGATGTTAATCTACCTTAAGCTTCACTCTCAGTGTTCAACCAAACCTCTTGATGTGCTGCTGCCTAATAACACAGTCCCAACCTATCAGTTAACCTACATTAAACTCATTGCTAAATATGTGTTATATATGTGGACTCCTACCCATGTTTCTGGCCATCTATCATCCTATAAACAACACAGTCTCAGCTATCTTCCAGGCTATAAATAATGCATACCTACATGTCCACTAGACTATGGGGCAAAATTTTGGTCTTCGCTGCCTGCTCATTGTAGGAGCTGTCAGTTTTCATTCCATTGACAATTGGACATGGGCCGTTTTTAAATCTGACATCAACGCCTACTTTCTCTTCTTCTAATGTTTGAACGATAATTAATAATAATACATGTTTGCTCTCTCACATTTTACAAGGCCATGTTATGTTGTTGTGTGCACTCCTGAAAATATTAATAGATAGCTTTTTAAAAAAAATCCCATATCAATAAAAGATGCCAGCAATTCTCCATCCAAATTTGGAAATAAAAATCTTATTTTTATAAGGCCTATTGGTTTTTATTGGAGAAAAGCCTTTGGTTCTGGGAAAAAAAGTATATATTTTTTTACAGCTGCAGTGTGTTACCACCAACTTAAAAGGTGGCAGCCTAATATAGCAATCTTTTTTGAAAGCTGCTATCTCGTGCATTGTCCAAAAATGTCAAAATACAGCTTGGAATGCTGCAGGGAGCATGAATGATGGGAGTGGAAAGGTTCTGCGTTATGGCTTTAAGATTGCTCTTACAAGGCAAGTGAAAAGGGAAAAGTCAGCTGTAATTCTTTGAAGGCCGTGGGATCACTTTAACAGCACGTCTAAACACAGGGTGAGCTTGGAATTCTCTACTTTCTTCAGAGTATGTCTTTCAAACAAAGGCCGGTCCTGTGTGTTATTATACACTTTGTTCCCCATCGGGTTGTAGAATAGTTTAATGATAAGATTTTGAAGATTACGATTTTAGACAAAGAGAAAAGGTAATGGGAAACATGTTTATTTTCTAGACCTACAATAACAAACAGAAGACTACATGCACCAGGAAGTTCTGCCTTCCACCCTCCCTCCCCCCTCTTTCCCTCCGCATTACCTACTGGCTCTCTTGAAAAAACAGGCAGGCCCTAAGCCGTGCAGTAAGAGTTTCTGTACCAGCTACTTGCAGAACCGTTACTGCAATTGTAAACGCCATCACTACGTTTGCCGATGCTCCCCTCCAGCCGGAGGCTCCTTGAGATTATACTGTGCCCGTTGTTACTGTGAATAGATTCGTGCAATCTCCGGCCGCCAATCAGCCCTTCACCCAACTCCTCTTCGATAAAAAAAAAGCGAATCTAAGTTCCCTACAAATAAAGACCCACCCTGTAATGTTTCCCGCCGTCAAACTCCCCGTCAATGCTCCCTGTCCAGCATGAAGAACGGTGTCCAGGGCAACGTACTGATGGGCGCCAATGCCTGTGGAACTATATCTCGACACGCATCAGTGCCTTCAGGAAGGGAGAGAAAAATAAAACAAAGATGGATCTCAGAAGCAAAGAGGCAAAAATAATAGTGAGAAGAAACCTCATGAAATAAAATATTTTATTCGCCTTACAGAATTATCGTCGATTTTAAGAGAGGACAAACACATTCAAAACAAATTTAAAACATTTGGGAGGCCTCTATCTATCTATCTACCACCGCACGTTTCACAGGAATGTCCTGAATGCTCCACACACAGTAAATTACTTTGAAGTGCAGCAGCAAATAAATAAAAAAGAAAGGCTTCATACCCAAAAAAAGAAATCAATTAGTCGGGACTGATGTAGGTCCACGTTGTTGGTTTCTAATGATAAGATTTAGAAGTTTACTGGAAAAACATAAAACTGTTTGCAAAGCAAAAATGAGCAACAGCAAGAACTCACTGCACAGAAATACTTGCATTCTGTTCCAAATGAATAGTGACGGCCATATGCTTTCAAAATTCCTCCAAAGGAACCCCCTTAAATGTCATTTACATTGCTCACTTCAACCCACAGGATATTTTGTCCTTGAATGAGGAGTTTTTAATGCACTATGTTAGTTAATGCTACAGTTTTGTTGAACAAAGCTAAAAAAAAAAGTGAAACATGAAAACAGCTAGAGACTTCATACTTTGGCTGCAGTATTTTTACCTCCTCACAGCTCACCCTCGTGCAAATCGGACTCCTACGAGCTGATCTCGAAATATTACAGAAGCCACCAGAGGTCACCGGATCACTGACATGTAATTGCCCAAATATTAAAGAAGCACTGAATGAGCTGCGACTGTTCATGTTTGTCACCAAGAAACTGGAGGGAACCAATAAAATAAACAAAGCCATTCGTCCTCTACACCAGACTGTATTATTTACTCGACACAGTACAGTATCTTTTGCTTTTGCCTTTACCTGCGAGTTATTTTGCAAACCCGCACACCAGTATTTTACGCTGGGAATAGATGTTACTAACATCAGAACTGCTTTCCCCACAGGTGAACACAGAACACATTAACATTCAAACTTTCAATTATGCTGTTAACATGCCTTTTCCTGCAGCATTTTGGCATTTATTAATTAACATATGCCCAATTAATGTTTGCATATTTTGTTGTGATGTTCCCGACAGTTACTACGCAGGTGATTTTTAACAAGACATTTAAAAAGTTAAGTAATGCTTTCAAAAACACTTACGAAAATTAACTTTGCCTTAAGCTTTTCTGGTTTCACTGGCCCAACTGGTTTCAAAAATGCGTTGGCAGTCTGGCACTTGGTTGACAGACTGAAGCCCATCTAATCTTTCTACCCAGATTTTTACAGTGACTTTCGCTAATAAATAAAGGAGCCAGTTGCCCATTTGGAACATAATTTCACACATTATGAAAAATTGATTTTTAATTTACATGAGATCCATCGGAAAGGAATTGAACTAATTCTACGCCCTGGTTAGAGTAGCTCAGGCTGACTCGTTAATAATTAGACCACAACACAGTATTTATCAGCACTAATAAGTGCCTCGATTACATGTTTTTCTACGTCTACTGATCTTAGAAGTTGAAAGATGAAAAATTCCTGTTTGGTTTACGTGAACAGTGCAGATTAAGAATTTTATGTTTACAACACAGACTGTGTACATGGTTCAGTAAAAACTCTTTATAAAATTTGCCTGAGTAATGGGTTTCTTTTTCTTTAATATCTAGTTAGGCTGAAGGAAAAAAAATACTATTTTGTCTTGTACTCAAACGATAAATGCTTAATAGAGCATGTAGAGATTTTGTGAGTCAACAGTAAAAGAAAAGGAAAGATACATATTTAATGTATGTAAAGGTTTATCAGACAATCTGTTTTATGAGCTGATTAGTCTGGTTCAACAAGGCATAAGGGCAATTTATCTAGAGCAAAGAACTTAACTGTCATGCAAAGGATATCACTCATACGAATTATGCCCATTACAAGCATCTATAGTTTCAGTATTTAAAATGAAAAATCCATATTTTATATGCATGAGAACGCTTGATTAGAAATTAATAAAATATGGAGTGCTTTCAGTGGCCGTCAGAGAGGTATCATGTAACTGACAGAGGATCTAGAAGTGCCTTAAGTTGCCGAGCACAGTTACCAAACCAAGGTCAAGTTACTGATGAGAAAGACAAGTGCTTGGATGACAGGAGTCTCCTTTATTCATCAGACGTATGAAGACCTGAAATGTGCGAACATCAAATGGTATCAGCATTTCCGTGGTTCTCAAAGAATGAAGGAAAGTAGTCAGTTCGCATCTGAACAAATTAGAGTCGGGGAAATTGCGATTGTACGATGTGAAGCATCTTTTCACGTTGGATAGCAGATGTCACCTGTTAAGCAAAAAGGTTTATCACCTAGGTAACACGTTCATAAACAGCTAGTCTGACACCCGTTGTATTCACAAGTCATGAAGAGTGTAGCATTTGTAAATACTGTAAGGAAGTCTTATTAGCTCGAAATAATTCCTACAACTCGACGTTCCACACCTTTAATTTGATTACAGAACTTGGAATGGTGAAAACTGCTTCTGCTTTCAAAATCATTTGCTGTACGTAAGAACTCTTGACGGTGAGGACTAAATCGGGGAGCACTTCCAAAACTACAGCATTCTAAGAAACAGAGAAATTTTATAGTAATTTCATAACATGTTCATTTTCATTCAGAAATACTAAACAAAAATATAGCATGAAACACAAATGGAGTTTCTTTCAGATGAAAGGAGTCAAATCATTTTACTCAATAGGGCAGAAACTCACTTATTTTCTTCAATCTGAAATAATAAGTACAAAATCTACAGATATATAATAATATTGTGTGTGTATATATATATATATATATTTTCAATACTGTCATAGGAAATATCTAAAAGTGCCATATTTCAGATGAAAATATTCTGGGAGTGGGAGCTTTATCTACCAGAGCTAATTTCAACATTGGCGACTCCCCCTACAACTTGACTACAAGTACACCTCAATCATAGACCACAGGATCTGATCACTAGGACTAATGTCCTTACTGCTAGCCTGCAAAAGAACTGTGCTGATAACATTTCTTCCTAAAACTGTAAAATACTGGACAGAGAAACAAAAACCACATGAAGTGGAAATATAAATAGTTATTTGAGCACAGAATTCCTGTCTGTCTCTCACTCCTTTCAAGATGAACGTTCAATCAATCTCCTCTTACAGACTTTAGAGGTATCTCTTGCAGATTTAAAGATGATGTTTTCTACGTTCGTTTTGCCTGCAATTCCCAGCCCTAGCTGGAGTCATCATCCATCTGCCTATTTACTAAATTCATGGCATGGTAAAGGGAATGCTGTTGCTTGCTGTATGTTTCAATAATGTTGCAATACATTTCCATTATTAAACATCAAAACATTATGACTCTTTTGTCATTCAAAATCGCATCCAATATAAGAGCTGAAAGGTCTTTCTAAAATATTTAAAATTATCTATTACCTTGCAATTTTCACTTTTTTTTCCTGCTGGAATTATTACCCAGAATGTTTAAAGTCAGGATATATACTTGTTTTACACTTCAGTAATGTGCTGTTTAAATCATGGCTCTCAACAGATGACATAATTGAGAAACATAATTTAAAGAAAATGAGGCACATATTTTATAACGTAAGTGAGCATTGCCCTTTCTATGAAAATCCTGTAGCTTTAAATCAAATAAAGCACAGCAAGATGCCATGGAAGTGGGAGCACCTTTCGAAGAATATAAGCGGGCATTTATTCCCTTCCTCTGTCTCTTCACAACCTCGAGAACTTTGAGATTTGCTAACAAGCTACAAGCAATGACAAACAGACTAAATAAAAAAGCATAAAATTATAAAACTCAGGAACAGAACTTTATTTCAATCACTAAGGAAAAGTTCTGAAGTCTCCTGGGGTAATTAATTACCCCAAGAAGAAAGTTTTGTTTTAAAAGTCCTACCTCTCGATGGGGTTCATTGCCCTATAGCCTGAAAATACATTCTCCAATGTGATAAATATAATCCCCCATTTCTGGCTTCACCGAATATTCTTATCCTGAAGGTCCCTAACAAAGTTGCTCCTCAAACAATGTGCCTAAAGTTACGTGTTTTACTTTCCCCCCTCCTACGTACTCATCTCTTCAGGCGTCGAAAAGAAACCTTCTCGAATGAAAACCGCAGTTCAAGAAATATATAGATAGCAAAAAAAAAACTTTTACAAATTGAATGCAGACTAAAAGCACTGAAAGACAAGCGGGAAAATATGTCAATTTAATTGTCCGGGCAGCTCCTGCAAACAGTATTTATTTCAGTGACAAACAGTAATTCATTCTGGTTCGGCAGTAGCTAACGTTCACCACAGAATGTTCTTGTTTAAGTCTCATGACATGCTGAGGTCGGGTATGATGGAAATGAAATGTTCCTAATGGTGATTGAAGAGGGATCCCACTGTTTGTGGCAACTGTTGGTTTTCAGGGGTGAATTTGTGGCAAGGATCACGACAGGAGCCGGTAAACTCTCCCTCATACTTGCTAAACTTTAAGTCACCTCTGCCACCACAGCCGTTCAGTCTGGCCAATTTGGGGAAAACTGATATTATAATTAGTGATCTCAGCAAGGGCCTAACTTGCAACTCGAATCCTGTCCTGGCTCTTGGTGTAATTAAAGCAGTGCTGGGGAGGCCTTCAGGCGCTCTCTTACCCCCCCTAAACAAGCAAGATTGGATTACTGCTACTTCCAGACTGCCATGGACAGGTAGACGATAAGTAGTCTGTTTTCTCCTTGCAATGAAGAAAATTATCATTGTAAAACTGGCTGGGAGCTATTAAAGGCTTGAATATCACCTAAAAGGAACTTTTTTCTGACCTTTATGCAGTGGCGTCGCTGGGGCTATTTTGGAAGGGCTTCTGTCCTCCTGGGTTTTAGTTTTGCTTGTTTAGATTTTCCACTTGTTCCCTTCTTCTGTTGCTGTACAGTAACATCAAAGAAGTGCCACACCTGCCTGAAAATATCCTCCGAATGTTCAAAATGTAACCTAATACTGATTTCCTTCATTGACTACTTCACGTTCACTCAAAAAGTTGCAAGGCAGCAAGGTATACTGGCTTCGAGGGAGCAGCCTTCACAAGGGCACAGGGACTACGTTTAGATCCCATCATGTTTCTCTCCCTCCCTCCCTTCACTGCCACTGTGTAGAAATCTTCCCCTCCACTGCGCTGCTTTTAGTGTTAAACAAAAGGGGGGAAAAGAGTCAACTTGGACAGAGAGTACCCTCCAATGAAGATCAGGCACTGGAATCCACAGGCACATCCAGTGACACACTTTTATCGGGCTTTGCAGAAAGTGTCGGCTGTGTTTTGACAACACAGTCACCCTCGGGGTTTTGTTCTCTGTGCTCAGGGAAATGCTGTGCACTTCCAGAGTTCATTTTGTGTTTTAAGCTACTTACTTATTGAAGTCTGGGTATAATGTCCCCAATTTTGTCATTTGTGAAAGAAAAGTCTCCAGCCCTAAGGTGAAAGCATCAGTCTGTGGATTAATCACTGACTTTCGGGCACATGAACAAGGTATTAACTCTTTACTGCCTGGGCCCCTTTTCTTCACCAACTCCTCCATTGCCTTGGCGCAGTGGCCGTTCAGGAAGCTGAGGGTTAAGGGTTAATCTACTTTCAAACTGTAATTACCAACAGAAGCATTTGACATTTGTTTTAAAAATGGATCAGTAAAAAGTGCACCGGTTTTATTTGTAAAGGAACTTGATACATCTCTTTAATTTAGCAAAGTCCTTGTCGAACCCTACATTTATGTACTTAAACAGATTTTAAGTCTGTGCCCATAGTCTTTTCCTGGGGAAGGTGTGTCCTGTCAAATGCTAAAAGCCTTTATGTCACAGTCAGACAGTAAAAAAACAGTGCAACTATTGTTAGAAGAGAGTACACTGACCAATATTCATCCAAAAGGTAACCTGAATTGATGGCTTTAGCAATCTAGAAATGACATAAGTCATAAGCACTCCAATCTACACGTTGCATTGCACCGAATATTTTATTAAAAGAACCAAATGAAGCAAGCATACTCAAGACATGTGCAAATATTTGTATATTTAAACACAAGAGCTATGAAGATATTTGTGTAACACACATTTATAATGTGGGAGATAGAAGATAAATCTATTTCTTTTATCAAGCTCATTTCCATTTATAAATTTCCCGCGACTAGCATCATTCATTAATATTACCTCTAATAATCACAACATTTTTTTGCAACCCAATTTTCTCCTCTCCTTTCCTGCGCTGGTTCATGGGCTGCTGACTCTCCTCTGACACCAAGCTCAAATGTCCATTCTTCACCTGTCAACCTAGACACAAGTCTCGATCGTGGGACCATCGCTTGAATTTTCCAACTGGATCGTAATCGGGGTGATTTCCACCCCCACCCTCCCCCTTCCAGCCCAGGGGCGCCGAAGTTAATTGTTGTCTTTCCACCCTGGTTGAGATCAGCGAACTTCAATCGAAGCTGAGACCTATCTAGTCGGTATAGCTCAATGCAGTACCTCGCTGAGCCCATGTCCACAGAGCCACAGGGGAACACAACCATCATAACCTTTATCATTAGAACCATGGGCATTTTGCAGCTATAGTGGAAGTCCATTTAGAACTAACTTAATTTGTGTATGCAAATAAAATCTAGCTAGCACAATTCATTAATAGGTTCTTCCTAGCAGCAGGATGAACACCCTTCATGTTGCAGAGATAAGTCTATTGTCTAATTAACCTAATTTTCATACACAAATTAGGTGTGTTTAGCTAATTTATCTCTGTGTTATCCCTAATCTGATAAACATTCGACTCTCCCAAGTTTACTAAAGACAAGATATATTGTTTTCACCTATTGGATTAAGTCGATGTTATAATTAACTTAATTTGCGATATAGTTTTTTTGGCCAGTTCTCTCCCCTTTTTGTCCCTTCCTTTCCCAGAGGCAGTGACCCAGTGCAGATGTACAGTTCCATGTGCTCTGGCAGAATTCTAGCATCTCGCCAAGCTGGCGATTCTTCACATATGAGCGTAGGCGGTGAACGTTGACAGGCCAATTAACTATGGAGGGCATCACAGCATGGACCAAAACCTATCCTAACCTGACCTCAGCACATACGCACTTTCCAGGAGGTAAACCTGGTTGGTTTTATTTTTTCTTTCCTTAACCCAGAGGCACTGAAGCCAATTGGAGGCACAGTACCACACTGGACAGTTTACCAACTGAGTCGTGAGAGGAGCTTAGCTTTCCTTTTTAACTCAGATATGCCTTGTGGACGAAGATTCCCTATTGGCTGAATATAGCATTCTGATTAATAATTAAATATAAAATCCTTGTGTATTGACATTTACTGCAGAAAGATCTAAACTCAAAACATCAACTTGTCTCTTCTCTTTATCCAATGTTATCGGACACAGGATCACAGGAGGAGGCCATTCAGCCCCTCAAGCCTGTTCCACCCAGTGCTGTGCTTTTCCAGCATTTTCTGTTTCATTTCCCATTCTCAGCACTGGCAGTTCTTTTTCCCGCTTTAGGTAATATAAAACGCGAAAAGGTCCATAAAAGCAAATAATGTTCACGTGCATACAAAGAAAGAACTTGCATTTATATAGCGCCTTTCACAACCTCATTACGTCCCAAAGCGCTTTACAGCCAATGAGGTACTTTTGAAGTGTAGTCACTGTTAAGCACACATGTGCATGTTCTGTTTGTGTAGTTTTAAGCGATCTACACAACAGTGAACCCAAGTGTAATTACTCGTCTGACATAACTGTTGCCACCAGAAACTATTAAAAGCAGTAAACACGTACACGTCAAATCTGCTGAATATGGATGTGACCTGTTGAACAGATATCGCCAGCCATACACTAGGACTCACTGCACAAAGCAATGCCTCGCATTACACACAGGTCATGCGAAGGAAACATTCAGTGAATATTTCATCACAATTAGAATAATATTTAGAGGTAACAGAACACAGAATCGTTACTGAGCAGCAACAACTCTTGCACAAACTGTACCCAAATTTGTACTTTAATTCTCACCAAATATTCCTTCAATGTCAGGCAGCTCTTTACACAAAGATTGATCAACGCATGGAATGGACTTGTGGGTGGAGTAGTGGAGATGAAAAGCCTGCAATTATTTAAGAAACCATTAGATGCTGCAATGAGGAGAGTATGGGGTCAGTCTGGATGGATGAAGTGAGACGTTCCACACGATTTCACTCTGCATTGATGTCAGTGGAGACACAGAGAAGTCTGTAACTGGCTTAAAGAGGTGGAGGATAGGAGAGATGATGGAAAAACTGGCCAACCAGAGCAGGCTGGAGACTACCAGGAACCTCATCGAAGATTGACAGCAAGGAATGCGGATCACCTCATGGTCTTCCGAAGGGGATCCCCACCCCAGCCCTCTCCTTCCCTCCCCATCCCCAGAAACGCCGGCACACCCAACCCACATTGCGAACACTTCTTGCCCAAGAGAAAGTGTGAAGTTTGTAAAGTCAATGTTAAGGGCAGAGGGCTGCAACCTGCCTAGTAGAATGATGAGGGGCTGTTCCTCGAGCTTGCATTGAGCTTCATTGGAACAGTGTAGGAGGCCAAAGACAGAGAGGTCAGAGTGGGAGTGGGACGGGTAATTGAAGTTGCAAGTGATAGGAAGCTCAGGGAAGCACAGAGCAGAAGCGATCAGCAAAGCGGTCGGCTAATCTCCGTTCTGTCTCCCCGATAGACAGGAGGCCGTACGGTGAGAAGCGAATACAGTTCGGAGGACGTGCACTTTAATTGCTGTCTCACCCGGGAGGAGTGTTTGGGGCCCTGGGCAGCGGTGTGGGAAGAGGTGAATGGGCAGGTGTTGCATCTCCTGCGCTTGCATGATGGGAAGGTGCCGGGGAAAGGAGAGCAGATGGTGGAGGGGGACGAAAGAGTGAACAGGGCGTCACAGAGGGGTTTGGTTTGGCTCTGTTGCGCCTCCACCATCAAACAATCTACTGACACCCATATTTAAAGAGACCACTGGGGACATATCCTGCGGGGGCAGTCAGCAGAGGAGGGGAGAAAATTGAAGGGAGGTGGAGAGAGACATAGAATATGACTGGTATTATAATTCAACAGGTTTTCTTGCTAGCTGAATATCAGAAAGTGAAGAGAAGAGTGAAGCCCAGAGTGCTGTACCATCAATGCACTGTCCCACAGTGTGGTAGGGGCATGTTAGAAGTGCCCCCTGAACTCCCAATCTCGCCCTTGTCACATGGAGGAGGGTGCTGGGTGGGAGCCAGCTGCTTCACCATGGAAACGGACAGGAATTCACCGTCTGAGTCATTCCTGGACTAATATCGCAAGCCTGCTTCAGAGCGAAGGAAGAAAGAAAGAAAGGCTTGCATTTATATAGCGCCTTTCCCAGCCTCGAGACATCCCAAAGTGTGGCATCAGTGATAGCAGGCCAACTGCTAGGCTGGTGCATTGATTGGCTAACATAACCCCACCCCCAATAATAATAATGGAGAATATACTGCACATGGAGACAGTGTAATTTACGGCATTTAATGCAATGACAGGACTACAGAATTTTTATTTATTATGTCAACATGTATGAGCTAATTCGCAGTGGGGATTGGGATAACTTTCCTGTTAGTTTCCCAGTCTCTGCAACTATCATGTGTCACTGAAACTGTTAAATACTGCGCTGAAAAAATAAAGTTTAAAAACACTTAATCATTTATTTTTAAAAAATAAAATGCATGTTATACGCTGCATACTTTCTTCCCCGCTAACTACAGTCTCCGTGGATGAAGTTAAAGGTCAAATTAATAAAGTGAAGCTAAAAATTAGGGGGTAGATTTAGCCCCAAAACTGTCCTCTAATTTATCAGTAACCCAGTTTAACTTTCCAGCTCCTTGTCCATATTTGTATCCTAAAGTACGAGCTCTCAACCTACCAGTAAGTGGCCAAATAATGTGGCTCTGGCTGCAAGTTGACCAGCTATTGCGGGGGTTAAATTGATCCTCGCCAATTGGAAAAAAAATGGGCGGGGGGGTATAAACCGGGCAGGGGATGTGTAAAATGGGCGGGGGAGGTGTACAAACCGGGCGGAGGGTGCATAAACCGGGCGCGGGGTGTATAAACGGGCTCCTGATTCGCTACGAACCCGCGTCACTCTCCAGGCGAAGACCGATTTCACCCCCTGTGGCTTCACCAGCGCCTGGATTGGAAATGGTTCAAACCTACAATCAGAGAGCGGTCTAAGGGGAGGGATCCCACGGAGTGAGGTTTTATAAATAAAAGCTAAATGCAACAGACTGCAGTCGCAATCATAGGATCATAGAAAGGTACGGTACAGAAGGAAGCCATTCGGCCCATCATGTCCGTGCCAGCCGAGAAAGAGTTATCCAGCTTAATCCCAATTTCCAGGGCTTAGTCCGTAGCCCTGTAGGTTACAGCACTTCAGGTGCACATCCAAGTACTTTTTAAATGAGTTGAGGGTTTCTGCCTCTACCACCCTTTCAGGCAGTGAGTTCCAGACCCCCACCACCCTCTGGGTGAAAAAAATTCTCCTCAACTCCCCTCTAATCCTTCTACCAATTACTTTAAATCTATGTCCCCTGGTCACTGACCCCTCTGCTAAGGGAAATAGGTCCTTCCTATCCTCTCTATCTAGGCCCCTCATAATTTTATATACCTCAATTAAATCTCCCCTCAGCCTCCTTTGTTTCAAAGAAAAGAACCCCATCCTGTCCAATCTTTCCTCATAGCTAAAATTCTCCAGCCCTGGCAACATCCTCGTAAATCTCCTCTGTACCCTCTCTAGTGCAATCACATCTTTCCTGTAATGTGGTGACCAGAACTGAACACAGCACTCAAGCTGTGGCCTAACTAGTGTTTTATACAGTTCTAGCATAACCTCCCTGCTCTTATATTCAATGCCTCAGCCATTAAAGGAAAGTATCCCGTATGCCTTTTTAATCACCTTATCAACCTGTCCTGCTACCTTCAGGGATCTGTGGACATGCACTCCAAGGTTCCTTTATTCCTTTACACCTCTCAGTATCCTCACATTTATTGTGTATTCCCTTGCCTTGTTTGCCCTCCCCAAATGCATTACCTTACACTTCTCTGGATTGAATTCCATTTGCCACTTTTCTGCCCACCTGACCCCAGTCCATTGATATCTTCCTGCAGTCTGCAGCTTTCCTCCTCACTATCAACCACACGGCCAATTTTTGTATCATCTGCAAACTTCTTAATCAAGCCCCCCCACATTCAAGTCCAAATCATTAATATATACCACAAAAAGCAAATGAGATCGACAGAGCTGAGGGTCTGAGCAGTAAGACGCATAGAAATTAGTTTCTCAGCTCTGTGCTTTAGTTCCATTTTCGGTGGGTCAGGACAAGACAGTGTCCGTAATTAGCACCTCCCCCATCAACCCACCCCACCCCACCTCAATCTTGTTGAGTGAGGAGTAGAAGGGTCTTGTTGGTAAGGCCAGGATCTTTAAACTTGCTTTAAATATCTGTTCCAGCTGACAACCAAATCAGGGAGGAAGAGAGGTGAAGGGGGGTGGGAAAGAGGAGGGGAGAGGAAGGGGCAGAATAAAGAGAAGGGGCTGGAGGAAGGGACAGGAATGGGAGGAGGGCGGGGGGGGGGGGGGGAAACAACCTCAGCAAGGGGGTGGGCAGAAAACTACCCTGGGGAGGGAGAGCAACGTTGAGAAATTACCACAGTAGGGGTGGGGGTGAGAGAAATTACCTCGGCAGGGAGTGGTGAGGGCAAGGGTCGTTGGAGGAGGGGGTAGGATAAGGCCAGGAAACTATTTTAGCAGGGATTTGGGCGGGTGGGGACAGAGTAGAAATGGTATCTCAGCGATGAAATATAATAGAAAAACTATCTCAGTAGAGGAGAGGAGAAGCTGAAAAATGACCATAGTGACATGTGAGGGAGGGCTGGGGAGTGTGCTCCCAACTTATCGCACAACTCTACTGCTCCTGATTTGTGGAAACATTTTGCCCCTCCCCCCCTTTCTTTGCAACTTTCATTGCTCCTGATTTTAGCACGGTTAGGGCCGATTTTCACTTCTGGCGGAAAACTGGCAGTCACGGATCAGCCGCTCAGTGTACACCTCACACTGAAGTCAATGGAAGGGAAAGTCGAGGCAGGGTGTATAACAGGCAGTGGATCTGCCACCACCAGCTTTCCAGCCACTGCCGAAAGTCAAAATGACTCCCGTTGAGTCCTCAACACTTCTAGCGCTGCTCCTAATTTTTTCAATGAAATTCATTGCTCCTGAATTTTGCCAATCTGTACTGGCGCCATTCAGATCAGTATATAGATTTAGACGGTTCGGCAATCATGTAACGTTAGCTAATGCTAGCTTGGTCAAAGAGGTAGGTTTTAAGGAGCGTCTTAAAGGAGGAGAGAGAGGTGGAGAGGCGGAGACGTTTAGGGAGGGAATGCCAGAGCTTAGGGCCTAGGCAGCTGAAGGCACGGCCGCCAATGGTGGAGCGATTAAAATCGGGGATGCGCAAGAGGCAAGAATTGGAGGAGCGCAGAGATCTCGGAGGGTTGTAGGGCTGGAGGAGGTTACAGAGATAGGGAGGGGCGAGGCCATGGAGGGATTTGAACACAAGGATGAGAACCCCACTTGGAGGCACCACAGGCATTGCAGGTAAATGTGGACACTTTCAGAATGGGAAAATGTATTAACTGGGGATTTCAATGCATTTTGAATTAGAATGTGGTGACATCTACCGATTTTAATATAGTTTTAAATAACGATTTTCACATCGTTCACCTGACGAAGGAGGAAGCCTCCGAAAGCTTGTGAATTTAAAATAAAATTGCTGGACTATAACTTGGTGTTGTAAAATTGTTTACGATTTTAATATATTTAAAGATGTCACATTTTTGGGTGCTGTTATTATGCCCCAATTTTAACTTTACTCACTGAAAGCGATGTTGAGGATGGTGATGAGTGCAAAGCAGCTTTACTGACATCATGCTTATATGCAGCTTACTTTATTACAGCACTCTGCCCTCATAATGTTGATTAAAATGACTGGGGGGAAAAATTAATGTAAAATATTAATAAATATAAATTATCAAAAAAAAAACCAATCCCTTTCAAAATAATATTAATTGTGTGATATAGCTAGAATTTGTCATGGCTACTATGATTTATACTGCTCTTCAGGGGTCTGATCATAACTCAAGACTGACTTCATCACTCGTTAGCTATCCGGTCCGCTTTACTTGTGGAAATATAAATAACATCTCACAGCAGGTCATGACATCGTCTCTGTGTACTACCCCACTATATTGTTTCTTTAGTGTTCAGTATCAATATTTTCATACAAGTATAACTGTTAAGCAGACATTACTGCTAAGTATATTAAATTACGTGAAACTAGACCGCAGCACAATTGACAGGAAACTACAGATTATGGAGACTTTATTTATCAAACTTGTAAAATAAAAATGGAGTTCTGACAAAGGGTCATCGACCTGAAACGTTAACTCTGTTTCTTTCTCCACAGATGCTGCCTGACCTGCTGAGTATTTCCAGCATTTTCTGTTTTTATTAAAGAAAAATTGTAGTTCATTTTCAACTGCAGAACCTCCCCCACCCCCTCTCCTGAGATCAGGTAATCCAGCGCACAGCAGGGATCAAGGATGAGACTTGTCTGGTCCTGTATGAATCAGTTCCTGTATCTAAACACCACTCACCGTTTACCGCTACAGTGCTGGAAAGTATCCATGGTTCGGCAGCCAGAAAATAGGGTCCTGTGCTGCCTGTGACAATGTACATAGAACAGCTACCAGCTTACTCGCAGCTCCCCGACACAAGCACTTTATTTATTTACTTATTTTAGAAGAAGATCTTCCAAAAGACTCTTTCCAAAGGAAAACCCGTCAGGCATTCTTGTCCACTGAGAGAAATACCGATGAAAGAAATCCCGCCAAAGTACGAGGAGGGGAAAGTGCCTCTGCCTGCTGCTACTTGTTGCATTGGTCTGAGAGTCTATTGCCATTGGAGGAATTTCATGAATTTCCAGTGACAGCGATAATGCCACATGTAAAGCCTCGAGTGATGAAGCTGCAAGGTAGCGTCTTCTTTTCCAGTAACTGCCTTAACTCCTTTCAGTCGCCCGCAGTGTCTGTTGAGAACGTTTCCGACAAAAGGGTTAATCGGCTCCACAAATCATCACTCTCAACCTGAGGGCGCCTGCCGCTCGCTGGGAAATAAAACTCATATATTTCAAGAAAGTCGGCTTGTGTTTTGAGAAGTAACCCATTGCTAGGGAACTAGGAAGGTCAGCCAAAGCGTTAATTGATGCTAATAGTTTGTAAATATTTAGAGGCAAATGTGTACACTACCGACACAAATCTAAATGTCAGTAAGACAGCTCTGCCAAGGTGCGAGTTCATCAGTCTATGAAGAGGAAAATGTTTCACTTGAGTGGTTTTAAACTGATACCTGAAAAGACTCAGGTTAACCAGGCGGTGGTTTGAACTGGGTTTTATCGAAGCTCCTCATGGTTACATCTTCCATCTGTCTGCTGTGTGCCTGGAAATAATCCGAGTTTAGTTTGTGACATCCTGTACTTGAAATGATCGTATCTTTTTTCATAAAATCGTAGAATCATAGAATGATACAGCACAGAAGGAGGCCATTCGGCCCATTGTGCCTGTGCAGGCTCTTTGAAAGAGCTATCCGATTAGTCCCACTCCCCTGCTCTTTCTCCGTAGCCCTGCAAATTTTTCCCCTTCGGAACTTGGGTATGGATCCAGAGTGATTGATAAAAGTCTCGCCTCTCTATTGGTTGTAGGCTCCTGTGTGAGATAGATTTGGCCAGTCTCAACCTAGTTACTAGTAGGGAGTACAAAACCCACCACAAGTTAGCACTAAACCGGCAATTCCACTTACAGACGCCCATGCATGGCTGATGAGAAATATCGGTATCACACAGGCAAAGTTAGGGGTGCTGTACTGTGGCTGAAGTTAAAGTATGTTGCTGGGACAGGGCAGACAGGCAGCTTAATTCTACACCTGGCCTGTGCTATAGGTAGAACATCAAGGAAATCTTCCCCAAGCTAACACAAAATGACAAACTGTTCCATTTCGCAACAAGATCATAAGATCGATTTAGATGAAGAAATGCCATTTGATAAACTTGCTCCATCACAGCACTCACCTTCTCTTAAATGATTCCTTGGTCCCTGCTTCAATCACCAGACAGAGAAGTCCATTGCATTTGTTAATTACCTTTTGTGGTAAAAAAGATACAAGTCCTGAATTTGCCTTTCATCACTTTGAATCTGTGTTTCCTATCGCAGTTTGAATTCTTTTCTGAACCATTAACTGCCTTACTGGCCAATGTCCCCTACCTCATTGAGCACACAATTCACCAGAAATCCGTTTTTAAATTATTAATATCAACATCTGGTAGTTAGTCTTTGAATGGCTGAAAATGATTGAATAAACACATTAATTGCCACTAGCTCTTTATTTACCTCCCAAACAGGTAAACCCAGCACAGCAACGTGACCTCTGTACACAGAGGCATGCCAGGGCATGTCAAACTCAGCTCAAGTTAAATAAAAAATGGATGTATAACATATTCCGCAATGGTGCGGTGATTGGCAGACAAGCCTGCAAGTACTGCTGCACAGACATAAACCTCAGTCTTGTTAAAAGCACTTCAGCAATCATTCCACTGAATAACTCCCACACCAAACTTGTTTAGCAGAATATTTTTCACAGGCACTGTTAATATTCCATTCATTTTGAGCACAGGTTCAGTTAATCTGGGACCGTTCTGCTGTGTCCAAGAACAGAGGACACTGGGTCAGTAACCAGAGGGCACAGATTTAAGATAATTGGCAAAAGAACCAGAGGGGGAGATGAGGAGAATTTTTTTTAAGCAGCGAGTTGTTATGATCTGGAATGCGCTGCCTGAAAGGGCGGTGGAAGCATATTCAATAATAACTTTCAACAGGGAATTGGATAAATACTTGAAAAGGAAAAGAAATGCAGGTCCATGGGGTAAGAACAGGGGAGTGGGTCTAATTGGATAGCCCTTTCCAAAGGCCGGCACAGGCACAATGGGCCGAATGGCCTCCTTCTGTGCTGTATGATTCGAACAGCCTCAGCCAGTCTACACAATTTGCAGCCAATTGCAAATTTCGGAGCACCCCATTTCCCACAAAGCACCAACACTTGACTCAGTAACATTGCAGTGTCATACCCTATCATTACATCACCCCATCAACAATTAAAGTGACCGGGAAAGTGGCCTGACAAAACGAGGCCGCAGCGGGTATCCAGAATCCGGATCAGTTCACCAGCCTTTGCTGGCAGTCAACAACCGGATTGCAAATGAAATTTCAGAAATGTGCACTACCTCATTGTCAATATAACTGGGAAATAGTTCTCAATATCGCGCAGAGAGTACAAGTTTAAGTGTTAAACACACTGCATGTGTTTCACCGCTGTCAATCTGAAGTCAACCTGAGCTGTCGAGCCCCATTAAAACCCACCAGCTTTCAACCAGACATTCAGCAATTGTATAAATCACCACAACCCGGCCATCTAATGATAACGATATTTATTTACATCATAAGCAAGACTCCATTCGAACCAACAAAACACGAGGCACATTCTGCGCTTATCTTACATGTTCTGCGTGTTGACATCTCACCATCGTTTTGCAACGCTAATTTCCGGCTGACACTTGCAATGCTCCAAAAGCTGATTACAGTTTGCTGTAAACGCAGAATATCAGCTCCACTGTGCTGGTCGCTGTGTTTAAATAGTTGTGAAAATGTTTCAAACATGCTGCTGATATTTGGTGTTGGCAACAGTACACTGAGTGTTTCTTTTATTATGTCATTTTGATACAAGATAAGTTTCAAGTTTGCATGAATACTTGAAAAGAATGTCCTAGGGTTCATCAGAAATCAATAATGTTTAAAAAGCTTACTGCCACCGGCTTCTTAAGCAAATGCTTACATTTTCTTGTTTTATGTATTGTAATCATAGTGGAAAAAATTTAGGAAAATAGCATTGCAACAACAGAAAAATTCTTAGTATAATTATATTTGTTCTTATTGGTATCACCCTATCAAATCTTGTTTAGGCGGACAGATATGTAAAATAAATGCTTCATTCTATTTGCATTCAATTTTAGTGTTTACAATATAGTTTCTCTAATATCTGTTCCAGTTCGTTAATGCCTGTGAATCAAACTGATCATCAAGACAGCTATAATCGGTGTGCAGTCACCGTAATATTGTGCGACGCACAGCTAGTACAATATAATTGCTTAATAAGCATCGGACAGAGTCTGTAATTATATTGGCCTGTTTGCATCAGGCCCTTACAGATACTGGGCGTGGAGTGAGAGACAGTTGGTATTGGATCTTACCCGCATGTTTCTATACTGTACAGATATTTTCTTTCGAGGCTTACTGTAGCACAGTTCTACAATAGTTATAATTACAGGTAAGAAGTGGGGTGGGGCGTGGGGGGGCGGGGTGGAGTCTTACTGTAGTGAGATTACTCATCACTTCAACAAAGTTAGGACATCAAAAAGTGCCTGGAAGTTCCCCCAATGATTCAGTTAGTAAATACAAAACCAAATGTGGAGCTGAACCATACAGACCAGGAAGATTTAATCCCTGCTGGAGTACACAAAAATAGTTTAGTGTCTGAGTTCAGGAAGAGGCAGATACAAATCTGCTATATGCTGTCCAGTAACATGAACTGAATTATTATTCCACTTTAGTGAATTCGAATGGTAGGATTTTTTTTTGCGATAAACTAAAGATTTTACTATAATCCAGTTCAATATAAACAAGATTCACTGCATAACGACAAACAATTCACAATTCTAATTAGTCTGTTTCTTTCTTTTTGAACAATTTTACCTCTTCTCTGTAATTTAGCCAATGCACGTTCCCCTCCAAGTCACACATCATCCCGACTTGGAAATATATCGCCGTTCCTTCATCGTCGCTGGATCAAAATCCTGGAACTTCCTACCTAACAGCACTGTGGGAGAACCTTCACCACACGAACTGCAGCGGTTCAAGAAGGCGGCTCACCACCACCTTCTCAAGGGCAATTAGGGATGGGCAATAAATGCCGGCCTCGCCAGCGACGCCCACATCCCATAAATGAATAAAAGATTATAGAGTACATATCTCGCCATCAACTAACACATAGACAAGAAACGATTGGACCTGGAATTCAGATTTCACTGATGGTTTTTCATGTTAGTGGTCAAACTTTACATAAAAAGCATCGGCCAAAGGAATAATTGATCTTCAAAGTGAACTTTGAGCATATCCATAATAGAAACAGGGCTTCAGCTTAAATTATGATGGGGCATTTTCCAAGTTGCTGCTGAGGCTTACAATGATTTAAAGGGCTGACATTTACAGCATTTGCACCTATTACTCAGAATGACTGTGTGTATATACATGTGCCTTACTAACGGTAAACAAATGCATAAGCATTACTGGGGAACGCGCTTAAAAAAAACAGCTTGTTTTCTCTGGCAAATCTTAATTGTTTGTTTTACATGACCTGATGCGACTGTCTCGATAGAAACTGAAGTGATGGCTGTTGAGAAACAAAAAAAATGTTAAAAGTGGTAAGACATGCTGGCTCATAATTAAAAATCGCTAACGCTGGTTACTTAATTCTTGCTGAGTAAGGAAATCATTCAACGATGTTGATGAAACGTGTTCCATGAGTGTGGCAGTCAGCTTCGGTGAAAGCTGGCTTAACTGATAAGGGAAGAGTTTAAAATTGGTAAGGTAATAAAGAGCCAGCTCTCCATTCTAGTGTTACCAATATTTTTTTGTGTGAAATGTATGTTATTAAAACAACTAGCAGCATCTGAATTAAAGTGACAGTTTGATGGATGACTAGCAAAGTGGGATAGGAGTCGTTTGCAGCATTTTTGAGCTGGATGTGGGAATTCTGCCTTGGAGGCAGTCAGTTTGGCAGCTGCATTGATCCTGGCTTTACGTGTGTTTTTTAAATATGCCCCCAGAGAGATGTGGCTTATGGGCTAGAAGAGTCAAAAGATGAGGTCCATACAATATTTAAACCAGTAATGACTGTACATTATAAAGAAAGGCCCAACAGTGAACTCTAAATTGTGCAGGATAAATCCCAGGGCTAGAGAAACTGAAACTGATGGAGAACAGCATTAGTGGCTGAACAGCCACTGGCAAATGAGCTGGACGCCTGTAACTGTAGATGCATGGACTCTACTCTCCCTGTGCATCAAATGCAAACTTCCATACATGTCGCCAATAAATCAGGCATTTTATGGCGCTGCAGTATTTACACTTCAATTAAAAAATCATAAAGACAAACCTTATGCATGTGGAAAGGAAAATACAACTAACAGCCACTGAAACAATTGTTAATCAGTAACCCTTAATAGACCTGATCGCCAGCACTAGAACCTGGGTGCTCAACCATGCATAAACAGTTAAACAAGATAACCACAGAACGTGTGATAATAGCAAGGGTGATAATCACAGGCAAACATCCAACACTCAGCTCTACGAACATGTATAGTTACGTTACGCAGCTGAAGGATCGCTGCTCAGTTTACTTTGAAACGACCTATTTTTGAACAGACGTCACCTGTTTTATCCGTTCTGCTGTCTTTCGTTGTAATCCCGTTACCAGGGTATAATGTTTTACTCCACAAGAAGAAATGATCGTGGGGAAGATTTCCTCTGGTCGCTTTTTCTGGCAAAATCGTAAAACACATTATTTTAGAAAGTTTTTATTGGAAATAGTGGCCAAAGGAAATTACCCTGTCATGAGCCAAAGGCAGTCTGGATTATACACCTCACAAGATGTAAGATTTACCCTTCTCTTCCTCCCTTGTGTCTGGAGCACATTGTAATTGTAATAAAATGCTAAAAGGTAAGAAATATTTAGGGACATTGGAAAAGAAATCACCATTACCTCAGGATTGTGCATTATTCACCGATCAAACACTAACCAGTAAAAAGTAAATGTAATTTGAATTTCCATTGGAATAGTTTTTAAAAAAGAAATGAGCATGATAGGGTTACAGTTATGCTGCACTTTTCATCAGTGCCCACCTCTGTCCAGGTACAGCTCTCATCAACACGATTTGCTGGTAGATTTCTGATATTGAACGGGACATTAAAAGGTTCGTCCTCTTAAAAAAAAACTAAGGATGAAATGAAAGCTCTCGCGGCTCAAGAAAGTGGAACGTGAGACACCCACACTGTTAAAAGTGAAATCAAGAAATAAACAATCAAGTTGGTGGATAAGTTGTGAAAAGAATGTTAGGAATCATTCAAAGTCGAGGACTTCACATCCAAACTGTGTTCCTAGAGCTACTCATAGGGTTAGTTAGTCACTAACACACTTAGATTAGGTACAGAATGTTTCAGGGTTGCTTGTACAATACATTCAGCTGTTAGTGCCCGCTTTATTGGTCTTTATATAAACACTTATTTTAGTTTGCAGAAAAAGGCCATGATTGTTACCAGTGATACAATCCAGCACAATTTTAATTGTTGTTCCAGCAGAAAACCTCTCCTTCGCCCTCGAGTGCCTGGATGAATACACTAAATTCTTCCATTGTCCCATCCAAAATAACAGCAGGAAATGGGGCAGAGTGGCTTCCTGACAAATCCCTGCCGCTGCCAGCATTGCTGGGAAGCTCCCCCCCCCATCCCCCACCCCTCCGTGAACTCAGTCACCCATTCCTTGACCACCCGGCTGCCAGTGAAACCAGCCACATTACTTTACCTCCTATCTCAACTATCACTCACACCATGGAACCACCAGGAAAGGGGTGGTGCTACACCCTGGGGAAGTGGTGGCATCCGATATTGTCAATGATGGAGGGAGAGGGCCCTAGCAGTGGGCGCCCTCTCCCTCTCTTCAGGCCCCGCCCAGCATAGCTAATGAGCCCTGGCCCCAGGATAATGGGTCAGAGCAGCGGGTTGAAGGCTTGGCCCTCCCTAACCCACCTCCAGCGGCGAACCTGCCCTGGAGTAAATTCCAGCCCAATGTCTAGATGCGGAATAAGCATGGCTGGTAATCTGATGGAGTGGACCACCCATCATTATAGAACCCATCCGATTTTAATTCTGTTGAAATCAATAGAATGGAAATTGTGAGGACCCAATAAGAGGTGAGTGATCCACTTTACTAGACCACCTAGGAGGTGAAGAGAAAAAATTACTCCATCATTTTTAGTAGTTAGTTTTCGCAATGGCTCTGCATATTGTAGTCAAATTGGGGACAAAACAGGATAAGCAAGTAGTCATGCCCAGAAGACTGCAGACATCTGACATGTTCCTAGGGGCTGTGGGATTACAGATTACCTCGACTTTCTTGGGATCTGATGACACTGTTTGACGACTTGGCCAAAATATTCTCCTTATTCCAAACCGATTTCACCCTTCTCGTGTGTGAGCGTCAGGCCATTTGCTGGTAGCTTGTGAAGAATCCTGTGAAGGCTTACACCTTGTTTGGTTTTGGATGCATGTATCAGGATATCATCACTTACATTACAAATGTCTGGAATTCTTTCAATAACTTGTCAGGCAGATCACTGAGCTAACTGCTGCTTTAGATATACTGAAAGTTAGCCTTTTGTGTCACTTGAGACCAGTGTGTGTTGTGAGCGATGTATTATAATGGTTCTCCTCACTGAGCTCGAGCTGAGACCCAGATTTCAGATCCAGCTCCCAGAAACAAATATGATGCATTTAACTGTGATAAGCTCATCCCCATTTGGAGTATTATGTTGTTCACACTTCATTGCTTTGTTTGCTGCTCATATAGTTGTATATATAAGGTCCAGGATGCAAGACTTCCACTACACAACTATTCTCCAACTCTCTCAGCTTGGCCTTAACTTTTGTAGAGGAAATGGCACTAAGCAACAGGAATAACCATCTTGTCAATATGCAGTCCCACCTGCGTTCCCTTCAGCTTGCCTGTGCTGTTAAATACTTGTCCGAATTCACTGCAAATGCTGGCAGTTGATGCTGTTTACCCTGAAGGTGGATGCATTAGTGCTTGAGCTACTTGTAGGCCAAGTAAACAACCAGGCTTTCCCTTCGTGGCAAACACATCCACTGACTCTGCTTGTCGGATGCCAATAGACGTAGAGAAGATGTTTCCACTTGTGGGGGAGACCAAAACTAGGGTCCATAAATATCAGATAGTCACCAGTAAATCCAATGGGGAATTCAGGAGAAACTTCTTTACCCAGAGAGTGATTAGAATGTGGAACTCACTACCACAAAGAGTAGTTGAGGCGAATAGTGTA
Source organism: Heptranchias perlo (assembly GCF_035084215.1). Taxonomy (NCBI): domain Eukaryota; kingdom Metazoa; phylum Chordata; class Chondrichthyes; order Hexanchiformes; family Hexanchidae; genus Heptranchias; species Heptranchias perlo. The sequence goes on along the minus strand of NC_090332.1, from coordinate 88,632,563 downwards.
GATGCATTTAAGGGGAAGTTAGATAAACACATGAGGGAGAAAGGAATAGAAGGATACGCTGATAGAATTAGATGAAGTAGGGAGGGAGGAGGCTCATGTGGAGCATAAACGTCAGTACAGACTAGTTGGGCCGAATGACCATTTTTCTGTTCTGTAGACGCGATACAATTCTATGTAATATAATTTATAAAAACTTAACAGCCACTGAAACAGGTGTCTTTGTACCAAATGGAAATAAATGAACCTGCATTGGTGAACCTTCATTCAAGATTCATAATGAACAACAATATATCGGTAACTGGAATCATTGTTAATATTCAGCGGACATCCAGAATCAGCAATGACTTGAATTGGAATCACATTACTGTTTCTTGTCTCACTGTTGATTACTGAATTGATGGTGTTCTATTCTGCTATGGTGAATAAATGTGCTTCATCATCTCCAGGGCTACAGACGGGAGGTTCTGTTCCAGTAACTTGTTGCACAGTGTGCTGTTTTGGCTGGCTGTATTATTGTGGTTTGCTACCTGGGTCACCATGTTTCAATGGATGCTTTTGTACAGTATATGGTTGGGTGAACGACAGCACCAACACTAGATGCCCTTTGCTGAACAATCTCCAGTATTGGGCTGGTTTCCACCCCAGTAATGATTGGAATTGACCTGGTTTGACCATGATGTGGAGATGCCGGTGATGGACTGGGGTGGACAAATGTAAGGAATCTTACAACACCAGGTTATAGTCCAACAGTTTTATTTGAAAATCACAAGCTTTCGGAGCTTACCTCCTTCGCCAGGTGAGTGACTCACTCACCTGACGAAGGAGGTAAGCTCCGAAAGCTTGTGATTTTCAAATAAAACTGTTGGACTATAACCTGGTTTGACTATAGTCTTGATGTGATGCAGTTTTGCTCTCAATGTTTATCTCATTGGCAGAGACTTATTGCTTAGTTTCCACAACTGCTGTACAACATTTGCCTAGATAAAATGCTCTGGCCACTCCAAAAGCTCATCTAAGCTGTGCCTCTCCAAGAGCTCAGCGGTACAGAATATCCAGTGAATATCTTTCCATAATCTGTGCTCCGCTTTCATGACCTGTATCAGTGGAATTCCATTTTGCCGCTTGGTGACATTGAGCATGTGCAAAAAAATGGCATCTACTTTCTTGTACTGTGCAGGTTGTCAAAATAGGATTGTTTCATATGTTTTCTTGGTTTGGGAGTGAAATAATCAGCAATGGCATTCTGAGCCTTATCATAGTCTGCCGCATTTCCAGTATCCAACTGTGTGTTAAATATATCTTGCATATGCTCGCCTCCATAATGCAAAAGCAAAGCTCCCTTTCATGTCATATTGATATGAAAACCCATCGTGATACTTGAGCCATTTTGCCCATTTCTCCCACCTTGAAGGGGCTGATATAAAAACAGAAAATGCCAGAGAAGTTCAGCAAGTCAGGCAGCGTCTGTGGAGAAAGAAACAGTTTTTTTTTAACGTTAACGTTTCAGGTCAAAGACCTTGCGTGAGAACTGGAGGATGTTAAACAGTTAAAGATTTTAAGGAAGTAAAAGAGCGGGGGGAAGGGGGGGAGGGAGGGAGGGGAGGAAAGAACAAAAGGGAAGGTCTGTGATAGGGTGGGGGGCAGGAGTGATTAAATGACAAAAGGAATGATGGTGCAAGGCAAGGAGGGTGGGAATGGGACAGGTAAAGGAACAAAAGATGGGTCTAGAGTAGCTGTAAATGGCAACAGCAGAATCATTACCAGCACCTGCTGTCCGAAAAAATGGGAGCAGTGGTTCTGATCTGAAGTTATTGAAATCAGTGTTGAGTCCGGAAGGTTGTAAAGTGCCTAAACGAAAGATGAGGTGCTGTTCCTCGAGCTTCCGTGGAGATTCATTGGAACAGTGTAAGAGGCCGAGGGCAGAGAGGTCAAAGTGGGAGTGGGACGGGGAATTAAAATGGCAAGAGACCGGAAGGTCAGGGTCACACTTGCGGACAGAGCGGAGGCGTTCAGCAAAGCGATCACCCAATCTGTGGTCTGATCATCCCTTTTGTCATTTAATCACTCGTGCCCTCCACCCTATCACAGACCTTCCCTTTTGTTCTTTCCTCCCTTCCTCCCCTTTCCCTGGCTTTGTACTTGCTTAAACTCTTTTAACATCTTCCAGTTGTGTCGAAAGGTCTTCGACCTGAAACGTTAACTCTGTTTCTCTCTCCACAGATGCTGCCTCACTTGCTGAGCTTCTCCAGCATTTCCTGTTTTTATTTCAGATTTCCAGCAACCGCGGTATTTTGCTTTTGTTGAAGGGACTGATGTTGGGCTATTGTATCACTCACAAAGGAGTTTATCCTGTAGCCATTTTACTGATTCGAGCTGCATTGTTATTTAGACGGATATGGATACCTGGGATCTTTGGTTATTGATTCATTCCAGACATCCACGAGTCTGCAGCTCAGTGGAGCCTGCGTAATGTGCAGGAATTCATCAATCCTATTCATAAGAAGGAGGCATATGACATGCATAGGCAGCTGGGATCAAGTGGATCCCTTGAAGAGTATAGAGATTGCCGGAGTAGAGTTAAGAGAGAAATCAGGAGGGCAAAAAGGGGATATGAGATTGCTTTGGCAGATCAGGCAAAGGTGAATCCAAAGAGCTTCTACAAATACATAAAGGGCAAAAGGGTAACTAGGGAGAGAGTAGGGCCTCTTAAGGATCAACAAGGTCATCTATGTGCGGAACCACAAGAGATGGGTGAGATCCTGAATGAATATTTCACATCGGTATTTACGGTTGAGAAAGGCATGGATGTTAGGGAACTTGGGGAAATAAATAGTGATGTCTTGAGGAGTGTACATATTACAGAGAGGGAGGTGCTGGAAGTCTTAACGCGCATCAAGGTAGATAAATCTCCGGGACCTGATGAAATGTATCCCAGGACGTTATGGGAGGTTAGGGAGGAAATTGCGGGTCCCCTAGCAGAGATATTTGAATCATCCACCGCTACAGGTGAGGTGCCTGAAGATTGGAGGGTAGCAAATGTTGTGCCTTTGTTTAAGAAGGGCGGCAGGGAAAAGCCTGGGAACTACAGACCAGTGAGCCTGACATCTGTAGTGGGTAAGTTGTTAGAGGGTATTCTGAGGGACAGGATCTACAGGCATTTGGAGAGGCAGGGACTAATTAGGAACAGTCAGCATGGTTTTGTGAGAGGAAAATCATGTCTCACGAATTTGATTGAGTTTTTTGAAGGGGTAACCAAGAAGATAGATGAGGGCTGTGCAGTAGACGTGGTCTTCATGGACTTCAGCAAAGCATTTGACAAGGTACCGCAAGGTAGGTTGTTACATAAGGTTAAATCTCATGGGATCCAAGGTGAGGTAGCCAATTGGATACAAAATTGGCTTGACGACAGAAGACAGAGGGTGGTTGTAGAGGGTTGTTTTTCAAACTGGATGCCTGTGTCCAGCGGTGTGCCTCAGGGATCGGTGCTGGGTCCGCTGTTATTTGTTATTTATATTAATGATTTGGATGAGAATTTAGAAGGCATGGTTAGTAAGTTTGCAGATGACACCAAGATTGGTGGCATTGTGGACAGTGAAGAAGGTTATCTAGGATTGCAACGGGATCTTGATAAATTGGGCCAGTGGGCCGATGAATGGCAGATGGAGTTTAATTTAGATAAATGTGAGGTGCTGCATTTTGGTAGATCGAATCGGGCCAGGACCTACTCCGTTAATGGTAGGGCGTTGGGGAGAGTTATAGAACAAAGAGATCTGGGAGTACAGATTCATAGCTCCTTGAAAGTGGAGTCACAGGTGGATAGGGTGGTGAAGAAGGCATTCAGCATGCTTGGTTTCATTGGTCAGAACATTGAATGCAGGAGTTGGGATGTCTTGTTGAAGTTGTACAGGGCATTGGTGAGGCCACACTTGGAGTACTGTGTACAGTTCTGGTCACCCTATTATAGAAAGGATATTATTAAACTAGAAAGAGTGCAGAAAAGATTTACGAGGATGCTACCGGGACTTGATGGTTTGACTTACAGGGAGAGGTTAGACAGACTTGGACTTTTTTCCCTGGAGAGTAGGAGGTTAAGGGGAGATCTTATAGAAGTCTATAAAATAATGAGGGGCATAGATAAGGTCGATAGTCAAAATCTTTTCCCAAAGGTAGGGGAGTCTATAACGAGGGGGCACAGATTTAAGGTGAGAGGGGAGAGATACAAAAGGGTCCAGAGGGGCAATTTTTTCACTCAAAGGGTGGTGAGTGTCTGGAACGAGCTGCCAGAGGCAGTAGTAGAGGCGGGTACAATTTTGTCTTTTAAAAAGCATTTGGACAGTTACATGGGTAAGATGGGTATCGAGGGATATGGGCCAAGTGCAGGCAATTGGGACTAGCTTAGTGGTATAAACTGGGCGACATGGACATGTTGGGCCGAAGGGCCTGTTTCCATGTTGTAACTTCTATGATTCTATGATTCTATGATTCTATGATAAGTCCTGAACTCATTCTTAATTCCACAAAATGATCCACAAGGTCAATAATACCTCAATCCCATCTTTATTCCAAAGTCTAATGTTTGTCTTTATAAACATATTCTTATTTGCAGGAAAAGTCTTTGGTTGTTACAAGTTAGCATGGTCTTTGTTCCAACAGAAAACTCAGTTTCCTCTCTAATGTCTGGATGATACCCCACAGTTCTGTTTTGACATAAATGGGATATAAACTATTGAAATGAATAGGGAATGATTTTGAATTGTATCATAATAAGTGGGTTATCACACTTTGGAAACAATGGTGGAAACAGCACAAGAAAGAAACAGAAGAAAGAAAGATTTGCATTTATATATCGCCTATCATGATTTCAGGATGTCCCAAAGTGCTTCAGAGTCAATGAAGTACTTTTGAAGTGTAGTCACTGTTGTAAAGCAAGAAACAGGGCAGCCAATTTGCACACGACAAGGTCCCACAAACAGCAATGAGATAATGACCAGATAATTTGTTTTTTGTAATGCTATTGGTTGAGGGATAAATATTGGCCCAGGACACCAGGGAGAACTCCCCCTGCTCTTCTTCCAATAGCACCCAGGGATCTTTTACGTTCACCAGAGAGGGCAGACGGGGCCTCGGTTTAACGTCGCAGGCTCTTTACATCATTTTTCCAGGCTTTCTGCCAATCTTCCCCCCAAATAACAGCAGGAGATCAGACGAACCCCCCACGGAAATCTCAAGTTCAGGCATCTATCGAGAATAATTAGGGTTGATTTCAAAGGAACGTCCCCAATACAAAGCTGTGTAATGGCTTATGCCCCCTTGAATATCCTGCTTATAATAATAACCCCATTAAATAAATAAATAAATACTCAAAATACATTTTTGAAAAGATCTGTGCTGTGTGTCCTGGTCTGAACCACAATCATTTAGATTAAAGAGTAAGGGGTGACCAGGGCTGATGTTGCAACACTCTGTTGTCTAACTCAGCTTGTCTATGTTCAGTGCCCTGTAACCAGCCTCACTGAGCCACAGACAGATGCTTCAGATAGGACTGTGTTCAAAGCTGTCTTTATGTCATTAAACATTCAAATAGCCAATCATTTGAAGTAATCTTGAAAGCAAAAAGTTCCTCTAGCTAGATTAATTTTTTTTTCGAAATTATTATTTAAGGATTGTTTATTTTAAAATGATTTTCAGCTACTGAGAAATGCTCCAGACAGGACAGCAATCAAACTGTCTTTATATTATTAAAAACCATTTTTTAAAGGAATCCCCAAGATGGACATTTCCTCAATTATTTTTTTAAAATTTCAGTTCTAGTCTGCATTTGGTTTCAATCATATTTTGTTCCTCTCCCCACAGGTTTCTCTTAATATTTCCCTACAATATTTTTGTTTCAATACTAAGTGTTAACGCATTAGGAGAAGGTGTTCTCATATGCTGTGTGTAGATGGATTTACAATTTTATAGTCCATAGCACACAGAGGAAATCTTCCTCTGACATCAGGGAAGCCTCACTAATCATTAGGCAGAGTCATTAACCCAGGGGTGTTTCAATGATCTGGACATTTCAGCTGCAGCTTCTAATTCAACCCCCTCATACCGTCAAACTTAGTCTTTTCTCCATGATAATGTCATCAATACTCACTCTTCAAGCGAGTGTATTCAAAACTAACAGACATAAACAAAAGGAATTTAAAGTTAAAGAATGATTTGAGCCATTTGATTTTGAGCAGGAGTAACGAGGCTGGCTCTTTATGCCACGGAGGGAATCTATAGTGTGATGGTTGGGTATGAGAGGCCTGTATTATCAGACTCTGCCTATGACTGGGGGAATGTGCAGTGTGCGGGGAGCCTCCGTACAAACAGCACAGGGCTCGGCACAGCTCCGATCTTTACGATAATTAGGGGCTTCCCCACATTGCAGCTAAAGCACCCGAATGGAAGCCCCAAGTGCTGAGTGTCCATTTGGAATGGATGCTTCAGGGAGGCCCATCTACAAAATTATTTCTTTTTCTCCTGGGTGGCACTCTCCTTCTGCAAGGATCACCCTTCCTTCTTCCTCATCCTTTCTTTGGCCACCAAAGGACAATCAACCAAAGGGGTCTTTGTGTCCCAAACCAATTTCCTGTTGAATGAAACATGGCAGCATTTCAAACGCAGGTGGCAGGGCTTTGGTTAGCTGCTGGCCCCTGACATTCTGACCCCAACCTCTGATTTCAACCAGAAGTGGACTCAGGGCGGCCAATATTCACCATGTCGGTTTACACTTGATGAACAGCCACTTGAGCGATGTACCATACACCAGCAAGAAGAGGAGTGGGGGAAAAATTGAAGAACGACTGGCTGAATTTAGTGTAAGGAAGGTGAATGATGGCACTAATTTTTCTCGTATGTGACAGTGCAGTGATCAAGGGGCAAGAGTGAAAGCACATCTGGAGCCTACTGTAAATAACGAGGGATCCTGCTTATCATAAGGGCTCTTGGTAGAACCTTAAGCATGTGTTTAAATGAATGCTAGAATACAGTGTGTGGCTGATTACTATTTACAGGTAGGCTCAGTGCATTAGAGCACCTTCAGGCTGTGCCACAGAGTGGGAAGACATGGCACGTTCCCAAAGTGGAATTCCTGCCCTTTCCCACTGGCGGGGAGGGAAATTCAGAAGGGGAGTCTTGTGTATCTCAAAGGGGCTGATTATACAGCAGCACTAACACAGTAACCAGGGAGCAGGCAGCCTGGGGTTTTAACTCATCTGGTTTTGGATTGTACAGTGAGCAGGCTTTCTGGAAATTACTAAGATGTAAACCAGACACTAAAAAAAAAACCCTTTTCAAACATAGAAATCAGCTTTATTTTTCCTTTTGTTGCCCCGTTTAATATTTCTGACGTGCAGTCATTAGTTACACGTTTTCGTCGTTTGGACACCAAAAAAAAAAATCAGAATTGAAACCACGGTCCTAGCCTTTATCCTGTTCTCTCTCCGGCTTTGGCATTGGCGAGACGTAGCAACCCTAAGATAGCCTCTCAGACTAGGTACGATACACAGCGTGGCTGATCTTTAAAAAAAAACACAGGGGAAAGTTCAAAACAACAGTAATTTTTATCTTCACACATGAAAAGTTAACCCTGTGATGGATGATCAGCCATATCCGTGCAAGAAATGAAAGCTGCTTCACATTACACGATGAAATACTATTTAGTGCACATTTTTTTATAACAAAGAAGTAAGTAATACAGTTACAGATCCCCCCAACCACGCGCCCTTTCATAAAGATGGCATCCCATGGCGTTATTCACTTGGAATAACATCCTGTAATATCGGCAGCACGAACGAGCTTTTAAAGTCAGCACATTTCCAGCAGCAAGGTGTTGTTTATTGTCAGGGGAACAGTGCTCAACCAGCGAGATTCCAAAATTATCCCAGTGAAAAAAGAAAGGCACCGTTTAATTTATGAAGCGGAGAGATCTTTTCTTGCCGTAGCATTGTAATTCAGAGCCTTTAATCCTTCAGTATAATCCAAACCGAATGGCCTATTCACGGTGCTCCTTCCCAGAAGTTTCGGCCCAGATCTTATTGGGTTTATTTTTGCCCATCATCCTGGAAGGTCACTCGTCCCCACACATCAAACTCTCAACCAAGAGCACAATCTTCTGTACTTTCCCCCATTTTTTCTTCCTTATCCTCCCCTCCTCTCCGGAGGGCAGCGACTCACGCTATCTTATGGTTCCATGGATGCAGAGGCCTCACCAAATTGGTCCATTCATCATGCATGAGCCTAGATAACGACGGTGGTTAAGCTAGTCAGGCATGGGGGCACTATAGAGCCACATAAGGAGATATTAGGACGGGGAAGAGGTACGTTTTAAGGAGCATCTTAAAGGAGAAGAAAGAGGTAGAGAGGCGGAGAGGTTTATGGAGGGAATTCCAGAGCTTAGGGCCTAGGTGGCTGAAGGCACGGCCGCCAATGATGGAGCGATTAAAATCGGGGATGCGCAAGATGCAAGAATCGGAGGAGCGCAGAGATCTCGGAGGGTTGTAGGGCTGGAGGAGGTTATGGAGATAGGGAGTAGGCGACATTCACTTTAAAATATCTTTCACCTTTCTGCCTAAACTGACAACAGTTTAGGATACCTGAAAATACACACCAGGCCAAGAGTCAGGATAGCACAGAAATAAAACCAGCATATTTATAATTCTACCAAAGGGTAATTCCCCGAATATCAACATCCCAACATTACACCATTCACAAACAATATAATGGTTTGATAATAATTGTCTTTTAAAATATACAATAAAAATAAAGATTATAAAACAACCTGACCGTTCGGAGGGAAAGCAATGAGCTGTGGAAAAATGGCTATCGCCTTACATCTGTTGTAAAATGCATTCTCTTTGCTCAGACTACATCACCTTAAAGGCACAGGCTGATTAGCATAATGGCCACTGGATAGCAACCAGGGGGAGCACTGGCTGATATTTGTCCTGCATCCCCTTGTTCTTAGCCCAATTATAGTGACAACCATCACAACCTCCCCCCTCCCCCATCCCCTTCTCCAACCCCCCACTCTGTCCCAGCTGCTATCGTAAGGGCTGAACCTGGGATTTTTCTGATCCGCGAGTCTCACACCTTCAAATCACCTAATGTACCCCGAAAATGTTGAAAGTCATGAAACAAGCAGGGAGCGTTCGTAATGATTATAACAATTTTATTTGGATCAACCAATTTGAACTCAAATACTTACAGGAACTCGGGAGAGAGAAATCCAGATACCACGTCCACATAGTTAGTGCACGTACAGCACTTATCAGTCATTTCCAAATCTACATTGGGCCAACATGGACCATCCCATGTAACTGCAGTAACAGGTGATACGAACAAGAACACCCGGAAAACAGGCCTCAAAGCCAACAGGCCCTTTGAGAAATCCGAATCCTTTTGCTTCACGTGGAATTTGTATTTGAATTTCAAAAATTTGAACGTCGGAATCCGGACTTGAAAGTCCGCTGATTTTGTTCGGTTCTGGTGCCAATGTTGCCCCTCAAATGGCATCAGGGACTAAAAGGTACAGGCCCATTTCATAACCACCACAGCACTGAAGCACGGGTCCTATTCTCACATTTCTGAACACACTGATGCCATATCTTGCCGCGTCAATCACACCTACTGCTTCCCGGTCTCCAGGAGCACAAACCAACATTGAGGGGGTGGAGTGGGGGGGAGGGGGAGGAGAGTTGGGGGGTGGGGGATGGGGGAGGAAGAAAACATATTAGTCCAGTTTTAGTCTGGTCCAGTCCACTGCCCCCTGTCACTAATCAGGATGTAACACCCTGAAAACACCCCATTGCATATTACTGCAGAGCTGATATGTTTTCAAATGACTTCTTCTGGAGGTTTAAAAAGAAACAAACAGTCTCAAGTAAATCACTTTCTTCCCTGAGTGCTTACAGATAAAAACCAGTTTGCAAGAGCTGAATGTTGTAAAATGCCTGCGCGTTCTGATGGAGCCCAAGAGCTTTGATTTTAATGAAAACCTCTCTATATTATCGGCTTGGCTCCTACTGGATACGGGCCATATTTGCCCCTTGAGTTAGGGTGGCTTATGACAAATCATGATGGGGAATCAATAGACAGAAGGCAATATCTGGAGAGATACCGTATGAATGTGTGAGATAAATTATTGACCAGAGGTATAGCCCAGTCTCCTCTCTCAAAGTGTTCCTATCCCATCTCACTAACAATCTGAAAGAAAATCAAATATTTTGTTTGGGCTTCACAAATATCAGCAACTTTTACTGTCTTAATGGCATTTTTATTGATTCTTCCCTTAATGGGAGCTGTATATATTTGATGTTGGTCATTTAAAGTAGATGTGAGTAATAGACTTTCCCACCCAGGATCATAAAGCAGCCCCTTGTCTGACAAGCAGTGTGAACCGAATATAAGAAGGCATTTAATCTACTGTTGCCTGCACTTATCGGGGGGAGAGGGAGAGAGGAAAAAAAATTAAAAATTAAAGGTTCCCTTCTCACATGCCCGAGTCTCGAGCAATCTGGCCATCAGCAAGAAAACAACAAAAAGACGATTGGTAGAATGACCTTGGCTGTGACATCATGTGCTGTTGGAAAGAAATTAAGCCATTAGATTGAGGCAGCAGAGGGTTATAAATCAGGCCATTTCCAATAAGCTGCCTTAGTGGTCATCCATCATTGCCAGCCCCAGCACACAGCAGACTATGGAGACATCGGAGCTGCAAAAACAGAGACATAAACAATAATAATCCCGACTTGATGTTTCAGCCCTTCAGGAAATCCAGTAACATTTTCTTTTTTTTTTGTTTGTCAGAAGTGATATTTAAAGGTTGAGAAGTAATTTATGAGCAAAGTCGATGTGTAATTGCGGTCACGAGCACACCAGAGTGGGTTCATTAAATGAAGCTATCATCAGATATGTATGATGTATAAACCACTTTAGAATACACTTTTTTTTAATCTGGCTTTTCGCAGTGTTTTCTCAAAGCCCTGATTTTCGTGACAGGAATCCTGGGCAATGGCTGTGCCTCCATTAAAAGCAACCCACTAACCTGGTTTACCACTGTAAACGCTATTTATTTACTCTCTAGGAATTGCTGCTATTTTCTTCACACTCTAAACAAAACCTGTTGCCCCCAATATTTCTCCACGTTTTTTTCGTATATTAATGATCGAGGAGCATCAGAAACTCCTAGCTTGCCAACCAGTTTAAAGATATAGCCAGGACTCTCTAATCTAATCACAATAGCCTCAGACAAAACAAAGTCAAGGGGATGAAGAAATCAAATCGGAAAATAATGCAGCATAATGTAAAAAATGTGACAGAATATTAGAGAAATTTGATTAACAAAGATGTGATTACCTAGACTAATCAACAAGCATTAGCAGGGCTCTTTTGCATCGACAGCATAGCAAGGACGTGACTCAGCCTCCTAGAATGATGGCAGTAGCATTTCTGGTCTGAAATAACACATCCATAATGTGACTATTTGTTTCTGTTTATTCTGATAGCATTGTAAATGAAGTAATGTAAAGTGTGGAATATATACAACAGCTTGTAGATTATTTCAAACAAACTGTCGAGCACTGCCAGCAATACGATTGTACAGATTTTCAGTATGTTTTTAGCCTATATTTTTCTACATTTTATGTATATACGTGTGTGTGTGTGTGTGTGTGTGTGCGCGTGTGTGCATATATACACATGCGCACATGTACATGAATTTGTATGTATGTGTTTCCCACTAGTGATGAGAGATCAGTTGCGAGACGTACTGGTCTCACTCCATTAGATGCATCAGAGTAGAAAACAGTTCACGCCAAAGCTCAGGCGCAAGAGGATCGCACAAAACCGGCCCTCTGGCTCGACCAGTGATCTAAGGGGCGTTGGTTGCCCCCCCTCCCACCCCCCAAGAGGCCGTGCAGAGGTCCTGATGAGGGCGAAGGCCTGCGGGGTCACGATAAGACGGGTCGGGAGAGGGGGGAGAGGAGAACGGGTGAGGGGGGAGCAGGAGTGGTAGCAGGCAGTGGCTCACGAGTTAAATGTGGAGGATGGGGGAGCAGTCCTGCTCCTCCTGGCTCCACATTCAGGTAAGTAAAAAAAAAAAAATGCTTTTGTTGGCGGCCTCCAACGGCCACCTTTACGAACCACTAGCTTGGCTGCCTCGAGGGCCAAGGAAAATGACCGCACCATTCACATCGCACACTGCAGTCAGACGCCATACAATTTAGCAATGGAGCCATAAACCGGCATTAGGACTTCCATTTGCATAGGCAACGGACCTAATGTATGTTTCAGGCAGGGCGCCCTAACCAAGATGGCGACCGATGCACTTCCTACGTTTGTCACGCCCGAGATCGGTGACAAAAATTGCGAGGTTGTGGACCTGTTTCGTGTCCCATAAAGCCAGGTCCAATTTCGTCCCCAGCTTCTGCTTCTTGCCAGTTATTAACAGATCCAGTACTAACAAATGCTAATATTAAAGTGAGCAACAGTGAGACGAAACAAAAGGGGCAGAAATTGGCCCTCGTTGCGCCCATTTTTCTGGTTGGAAAATGGAAGGGGGAGAAAAGGACCAATTTCAGGGCGCGCGGTCCTGTGACCGATCAACGCCTGCGTTACCGGTGCCGCCATGTTGGCGTAGGCGGCTTTGCAGTCGTTCCGGGCAGCCTCCTGGAACAAACTTTCCTTCTGTAAAGGAGGGGGGCCTAACGCCTGCTTTCGGTCTTCCCGCCGAAATTGATTGCCGATCGATGGAGCCGGTTGCCGGGATTTTTCAACGGCCGGCATAACTGCCAATGAAACGAGGCCCGAGGCTCACTTTAAGGCCGGCCTCAGGCCTCCCGGTTGGGGTTGTTGTGCTGCTGGTTGTGGACCCACAAACAGGCCATAACCAATTTCTGCCCCCCAAAAATCTCCAAGACAGTCACAATGCTCTGTACAGAAAATCTGTATCTACATCTACAGTATTGTCAGGCCCAAATGTGGAACAATACATGTGCTTCCAGTTCCAGTACTTAGCTTGGTATTTATACGAGTTTACTATTAGTTTACACAAATTAAGAGAATTTCTTTTCTTACGCAATATGTTATGTCTACTGTTGAAATATAATTCTGCTCAGGTTATGCAGAATCTCTGAATAAGCCCATTTTTTGAAAACACAAAATACCCATTTCCGCATTCAAAGAAATGTTACAATAAAGAATGAAAAAGTATATCAAAGTGTGCGCCCTCCTGGATTTTATCTGCTTATAGCTCCACAAATGCATTGTTGTCGACAGGGCATCGGGTTGCAGTCTGCTCTGCAAATTCAGGCGCAACAGAAAATGCTGCAACGCCCAGGGTAAAACACATCGACCTTCCAGAAAGCAGCGGTCAAATTCAGTCCTCTGTAGCTGAAGTGGCTTTGGAGAACCAACTGCCCCCTTTACGTGCACCAATCAACGAGTGGGTCTCTGCAGCTCCTCAGTCCGGCCTCAACTGCAGCGAGAATGAAAGGAGACAACCTTTAGGAGCACAAGCGGTCACACATGGCTGAAGAAGAGGGGGACTAAATAATCGGATCCCTCCAGCTGGATTGTTTCGACCAAAAACGTTAAAGAAATTTTTTTTAAAAAACACTGTAAAGTTGCAATGTCATTTCCAAGGACACTTAAGGAGGTGAAATTCCCCGTTTAATGAAAAATGGGGAGAATGCCTGAAGCCAGAATTTAGGGCCTGCCAATGAAATCGTGGGAAATGGACAGCTTTTGAGTCGTGTAATTTCTAAGCCTGTGGTTTTTTTAATGAGTCTATAATTATGGAGGAAAAAACAGCATTTTCTCACGCTTTTATGAAATATTTTATATGTACGTTAAATAAAATGAAGAAAAATGCCACCCACTGGCCATTTTCTCGACTGGAGTTTTTAAAAGTTTAATATAAGCCACACTTTTCTTAAGCAATGAACTGTTGGGTCAGTTTTCCCCTGAGCTCCTGAAGGCAGCGACTGTTGCTGAGGTACAGCTCCCCCCACACACCAGCCATTCTTTGACACACCTTCCAAGTGGCCATTCTCGATGCGTAAGTCTGGACGATGAATGTTAGCAGGCTGCTTGATTGTCCACAGCCAGGTTGTCCACTTACATCCAGTGTCCAGTCCAGGTCACTGGACAGGGGTTAGGAGCAGGAACACTGGGCTCTTCCCCCCCCCCTCCAACTCTCTAGTACAGGGGCAGTGGGGCCAATTGTATGTTGTTGTACCTATCAATGTCCTGACTGAGATCAGCTAGCTTAGCACAAACCAAGGATCAAACTTGGGACCCTCCTAGTTTGAATGGTTCAGTTCCGCATTGGGCAGAATATTTACCAACAGGACTAACAAGAAGGCAAGTTTGCTTATTTGTTAATTTATTGCATTATAGAGAACTATTTTTGTGAAAGTCAATAAATCCTCATTACATCTCCAACTGAAGCACAACTATTACTGTGCTGATAATATATCTGACCTTCTCCCTGTCCACATGTCTGATTTTCAAGAGCAAACTTTTGATTCAAAGTATACTTTCTGAAATGAACTGATAGCGAAAGCTCATGTAAATTGAGCACTTAGATGCTTAGGGTCGCAAAGGCACTATAAGGAAACAAACCTCATAGGATCGGTGAGCAGATCATTTTTCAATTTATGAAATGTCAGTAGGCATCATGTAATTTGTAATCCAAATAAAGCTCTCGAGAAACAACACACTGACATTCTACCATGTTTTAAAGCCATTTGAGGTTTTCTTAAATACAAAGTGAAATGTCAAAAAGTAGGTTCTGATCATAAATGTTATTAGCAAAAAATAATTCAATCCCAATCTCATCTTGTTTTCAGCTTTTAAATAATCATCTCAGGCCCAAGAGTTTGTCCTGCTACATGGATCCAGTGTGTCCAACATATCCCAGGGGCTAACACACTCATTCATAAGTGACAGTTTTAACGGTAAATATTTCAGTATATGTGTGATGTCATTCTAACTCAATATAGCTTGGCTCTCAATTATGTCCTGAAATTTATTGCTTCTATTTTGGTAAACTGAGGTGACACTACAGTAAATTAAAAAAATAAAACTTACAGCAGCGAATGTTTCTCTACACAGTTGTCAGTAACGCATTCAAGATGTGCGTCTGCCCTAATGAAAAGATGCAACACTTGCAGAGAACCACAAAAGAGCAGTTGTGTTAAAAAGTTAGGTAATATCGCACAACTGGGGCAAGGTCCTAATTACCATCAGTTTCCCAAGTCGCACAGAGTATGCTGGCGAGGGGTTAATGCTCCAAGTAGGCTTGTATATAAAAATAATGATTTCAGTTTTCTGATTCTCCTCGTGCATTACAGTATTATCCTCAACTAGCCTTGTTGAGGTTACTTGCTGAGATTTAACTCACTAAGGAGAGGATAATGACAAAATAACTGTAATTTTCAGACTGTTTAGGATTACAAAAGAAGGTTATCCGGGCAGCACCGCAATTATAGTTTGCTACATATTGTGACTACAACCTGTAACAGTTTAACCTGGCAGCGGAGGCTCCTCTTTGGTTTCGAGAGATCCAATCTGATGATTGGAATTTTAATTCTGTTTCATTATATAATCAAATCGAAACCATCCAATCAGGTGAGCGGTTATTACAAACCAGCTGTCAGGTTAAGTTGTGATAGGGTACGATTCACACAGGCCGACAGAGGACCCAAGGCTAGTGTCTAATGTGCCAGCTCTGATTTTCTTGACATTACAACATATTTTTGATAATTAATATTGTATAATATTAATTCAGATAATAAACATCCCATATCAAATATTACAAAGATCTCGGTACATCTACTCCTACATATAAACATAAGCTCTACCACATGAATGGAATAAGATATTGGATTAATCATTTTAATCTTATCAAGGACATATTTCAACTGCTAGCTTTTGTCATTTTAATTACTATCAATAAAAATGCTTTTTTATGCCAGGCAATCTGGTTTACTTCTTAAAAATTAGCTAAAGCAGGGCCCTATTGGTTATGTTATAAATACACAATGAAGAAATAAATAGCAAGCCACAACAATGTAGGGCAAAGATTTAAATATACGACAACAGTGGAAATACACGGAGACAATGGCGCAGAGGGTCAATGCGTCACACAATGTGGCATACCGAGCCATACTGAACAGGAAGGTCGCAGCTCCAATGTCTGAGCTGTACTGAGTTATCTGATCTCCCCCAGAGTAGCAGTGGGGAGCCCCATAATTGTCCTCAGTGCCCCCGGGTGATAATGGGAGGAAGGGTCGGTCGGGGTTCCCGCACCTGATCGTTATCCAGCCACCTCCTGGATTCGGCTGTTATGCACCACTGCTACCAACCCCCCACCCCCCCAACTCCCCCGCCCAACCCCCCCCTCGCCTCTCATGGCTAAATACCTTGGCGACATTCAATGACTGGGCTCACACATGACAAATGAACAAGTGGGTGAGTTACTGGTGGGCTCCTGGTGACTGTGAAACAGCAAGTTCCCACAAACAGCAATGAGATAAATGACCAGATAATCTAGTGAAGTTGGTTGAGGGGTAAAAATTGGCCGGGACACCGGGTAGAACTCCCCTGCTTTTCTTCAAAATACTGCCGTGGGATCTTTTACGTCCACCCGAGAGGGCAGGCGAGGCCTCGGTTTAACGTCTCATCCAAAGGATGCCAGCTCAGGCAGTGCAGCATTCCCTCAGTACTGGCACTGGGAGTGTCAGCCTAGATTTTCAAGTGTAAGGAATCTTACAACACCAGGTTATAGTCCAACAGTTTTATTTGCAAATCACAAGCTTTCGGAGATTATCTCCTTCGGATATAATCTCCGAAAGCTTGTGATTTGCAAATAAAACTGTTGGACTATAACCTGGTGTTGTAAGATTCCTTACATTTGTCCACCCCAGTCCATCACCGGCATCTCCACATCATAGATTTTCAAGAGAGGAGATGACAAAATTGGAGCAAAGAAAGAGTAAATTTCTGTCTTTAGCGCTCATGCGAAGAGCTTTCCGTGCTCGGAGCACATGTCCGGAATTCAGGCTCCCGCCTGGTTCACAGGCTTGCAAATTGGGCGCTTGCCTGAATTCTTAATGTGCACTCCCAGAATGGGAAGCCTTGCACGGGATCACAGAGGAAAAAATTGAACCCTGCAGTTAGAAAGTAGGATGTATTAGAATGATTACCACTGCATTTTTATTGTTGATTAAAGAGTTGTTTCAGAAGCTAATGATGTGGTGTAGAATTACAAACTGAAGAGCCAGTAATGTATTTAGTAAATGATACATTGGAAAGGAGAAATCAGCCAGTTCAATACAATAAACACGCTCTTTCCAACAAGTACATTTGTTTAAGGCCCGTTTTGCTTTTGTTCGTTAATTTAAACAGTCAATGCATGGGATATATCACTATCATTTTAAATATATTATTATTATAGTGAAATGACCACTTTGATATCAAGTAGGAAATATATTTGCAGAGCCATTTCACGGGACTGTATGAGCTACCATGTTACCCACTGTGGGACTGTGCATTCACATTGAAATCCAACTTTAAAACAAGTTCAAAAGAACTATGGAATATAATAAAAATGCTCATGTTGTAAATAAGATTTCTAATACAAACGGTGATATTAACTAGTTTAAATGCATCTTGTGGCTTTGCCACTCCAATTTTATTTGATTAGGTATCAATTGTAAAAATATGGCCAGGTAGCTTATCCGACACGCAGAATGCCAGTGAGACCCAAGCTAATAACACAAGCTCTGCGTGCGATCAAATTATTGTTCTGCTTTTTATAACAGATTTCTTGTCACTACCACACTTGCATGAAACTACTGCAGTCATGCAATGTCTTTCACCTCTGTTCACCCCACCATTGGCGGCCGTGCCTTCTGCTGCCTAGGCCCTAAGCTCTGGAATTCCCTCCCTAAACCTCTCCCCACCTCTCCACCACTCTCTACACCTTTAAGATGCCCCTTAAAACTTACCTCTTTGACCAAGCTTTTGCTCTCCTGTCCTAATATCTCCTTATGTGGCTCAGTGTCAATTTTTGTTTGATAATCGCTCCTGTGAAGCGCCTTGGGACATTTTACCATGTTAAAGGCGCTATATAAATGCAAGTTGTGATTGTTTTCTCTTTCTGCCCCCTCTATTTTTCCTTCTAACATGCCTCCTTTATCACTTCTCTTCCAAAGATGGCAACTTGAGGTGGTGTATGGTCCCAGAGGTAGAGCAGCTCTGCACTATCTCATCCAAGAAGCCATTCTTCATACTTGATTCTGGACTGTCACAACTTCAGCAGGCTATTCAACCAGGGGCCTAGCACAGTAATCCTGATCCCACCCATTTACAAAGGCACACTGTCAGCAGGGCTCATTAGGTGTCAATCAGGAGCAGGAATCCTGGCCTAATATCTCTTCTTGTCAATCCAGGGACACTGAGGCTAATCGTGGAGTCCCTCACCAAGCTGGGAACAGTATCAGTCCTCAGAACGGACATATTCACTGAGTCATCAGGGGCTATTGGCACATGCTGTACGTTTCTCCAGGTAAACCTCTGCCAGTATAATATAATTAAAATAAAGACTGTGACAATTCCAATAAACAACAATGACAACAACTTGCCTTTATATAGCGCCTTTAACATATTAAAAACCCAAGGTGCTTCACAGGAACATAATCACGATCGCATTTTATTAGTTTACATGATGATTAATCAGTTATTAACCACTGATTGAGCAACATCTTTGCTGCAGATGTTCCAGGTGCTTTATTTTGGATCCACTCAAAAAGTTTACATTAAATCCAGACTTTAGGAGGTGTAAGGGAAAGCATAAGCATATTGAATAATAATAAAATAATTTTCGTATTCCTCAAGTTGAGAGATATCAATACTGCAGAATGGAACATTTACACTCTTGTTAAAATCAAACACTCACTGGTCAGGCACAGCACAGGTGAGATGCGAAAGAAAACTTGCATTTATATAGCGCCTTTAACAACTCTGTACAGCCAATGAAGCACCTTTGAATCGACAAAGTGAAGTTCCTGCTACTCTGTCCCAACTGCCCAGTTGGGTTTGTTGTTTGCACAGTGAACAATGAAATCATAAACATGTTGTTTATAAACAGACTTATGATTTTATTAAATATAGAACACTGGGGAAATCTCCCCCCGATATGCCTTAAACCCGTTCTTGCCCCATGTGGCAAGCAGAAAACCTTAACTGGGTGGTCACAGGGAGGCAAGGAACACTGAAAGACGCCTCAGAAAATGAGTCATCCTAAGTCTGTACACTCACCTTCCAGTGGTCGAGAGAGAGAGAGAGAGAGCAGATAGAGAATGGGGGTGGTGGCAGGAGGTAAAGTAAAGGGGATAGGGAACATAGCAGAATTATTATAATTCAGTGAATGAGCTGAGGTATTGTCTCCCTTGTGCTTTCCAAAAAAAACAAATTATAACATTTTCATAAATAAACAGCACTGAAGTGATTTGAAAATTGATGTTTCACTATTAGGTTTACGAGTTATTTGTGTGGTTTTAAAAGAAACAGGAACTCTTGAACAGACTGAAAACTGGTCCCTTTGGTTATTTGCAGTAATAAATCAATAGTGCAGATGTAATCTTAGGTGTCTAGAATGCATGGGAGAGATTTTGGAGCATAATGGCTTTGGTTGTCTATTGTCATTCAGACATGAGCTGCATCAGAAAAAGGCTTGTGCGAAACTGATAAGAGTTGTTCAAAAGTGGGTCATAAATCATGAGGAAAGAGTATTTTGCTGATTTCAGACACTCGCTGGAGAAGTGATAGATACACAATTTACTTCTTATCGTATCTACTGGAATATGCTTTCTAAAAAAAAAAGCCTGATTTTCACAGATTAAACATCTTACTTTTTATACATGCTGCCGTCTGCAAGTCATGTCACTCGAGTACACACATGGAGATGGAAGCTCGAATGGTGCAGAGGCAAAGATAAATTGATCGATCGAACACAAGAACGACAGCTTCGAGAAAAGATCCATCAGCTTTAATTTATATCGTGGTTTAATTCATTTTCAAGCAGCGGAATATTTGCTGACATCTAATCCTTGCTTGTTCTTTCTTTTTTTATTAAAGAAGTGGGTTTGTAAAGGCTTGAAAGCCATTTCATTGCACCATTTTTGGGGGGTGGGGGGTGGGGGCTTGTTGGGGGGGGGGGCAGGGGGGGTGAATGGATATCTTCCTTTAAAAAACAAATCAAAATGTGATGAGGTAAGCAGCCTGCCATTTGTTTGAAGTTTTACTCCGAGCTCGGGGAAGGAATGTGAAGAAGTGCTTTCTCTCAATCCCAGACCACATTTTTCATGTAAAACATTTTACAGCTTGTCTCATTACAGCATTTGTAAAAACACTGCCTGAAAGCAGTGGTGCATAAATGAATTATTTAAGGTTTGCAGCGAATAACCATGATGCTGTGTGCGCATTCTTAATGTGCGCTAAGTGAGCCCTGGGAGGCAAATCATGGCAGACAAGGGCTATAATGTAAACTAAGTTTTATTAGCCACGAAAAGCCACAGCTATAACATTTATTAAGTAAGAAGCCAGTACGCAAAGGTCCACTGCCTTTTTGCAGAAATAAAGCAAAATCAGCATTTGTCACAATTCTTTTTTCCAAATTTATGCTGGCTTTTAAGAATTTCCAGCAGGTATTGCAATTAAAGTGGCTACTATCATTAATAAATCTGTGATTAATTTCTCCTTTTATTATTTTTATTTTAAAAATTGTTTCAACGTTATTTCAATAAATAACCCTGAGCGTTTGAGGTTCTGGCATTTACTGTGCCAATTCCATACTTAAAAAGACCATCGTACCAAAATTACAATACATCACTTGCAAAACGCACAGGAAAAATCACACTCAACACTACAAAATATATTCCATGACTATTTAAAGAAGAATAGAATTGCACTATTCATGATTAGCTCGACTGCCATCACATTTTATTTACTCCTAACATTTACCTTTATTGAGAATCTGTCACTACTATGTTCCAGTGAAAGTTAAATAATATTTATTTCTTAAATGTTTCGTCACAATATAGAAATAGTCGCTGTGTGAAATATTTGTGGCATGATAACACAATATTGAGGTTTCCAGCAGCTGAGAAAAAGAGCCTCGGGTATTTCGAGGATAGAATCGTTCAGAAATGTGACAAGAAAATTTAGACAGCCCGAAAGTCGTGTACATTTCACCTTGAAAACATTACTGGATGATGCAGTTACCCCTTCCATTTAGAAGCACACCATTCAGCCATTTAGTTCTTTTGAATAACCCGTTATCTTAGATGCTGAACCCCCAATTTGCATATCCAGTGTATGGGTTCAATCATTTGATCATTTTGTACGTTTGGGAAGAAAGTAGCTGATTGTCTTTTCTCATCTCTCTGCATGCTGGCTGCTGGACCTTTCTCTTTGCAGCTGTTCGCACTTATATCGTTTGGTCACTCCTTGCTTGCTTATCAGTGAGAAACTTGGGTGAAGGGCCAAGGGTCATAGTTCGGGACGGACGGGACTGGAAAGAGTAGGAGAGAAGATGGAGTAAATCAAGGTGCAGTGATTCGGTGACACCAATCTTCGATTTTTATAAACGGTAAAGGGAGAGAAGGTGGAGGGAGCCAAGGGGGGTCGTAGTACTGAGTTTCTGTTAAACATAATATTTTATTTATATTATGTATTATAGGAACATATTTATAATCATTAAACATGTTTTTAAGAGGAGGAAGAATTTAATATAAAATAAATGGTACAATTTTAAAGGGGGTGCAGGAACAGAGAGACCTGAGGGTTCACATATAATAATCTTTGAAGGTGACAGGACAAGTTGATGAAGCTTTTAACAAAGCGTACGGGATCCTTGGCTTTATAGAATATTAAAAGCAAGAAAGTTACACTAAAACTTTATAAAGCACTGGTCAGGCCTCAGCTGGAGTATTGTGTCCGATTCCGGGCACCACACTTTAGGAAGGATGTCAAGGCCTTGGAGAGGAGATTTACCAGAATGATACCAGGGATGAGGGACTTCAGTTATGCGGAGAGACTGGAGAAGCTGAGGTTGTTCTCCTTAGAGCAGAGAAGGTTAAGGGGAGATTTGATAGAGGTGTTCAAAGTCATGAGGGGTTTTGATAGAGTAAATAAGGAGAAACTGTGCCAACAGGCGAGTGGGTCAGTAGCCAGAGGACACAAATTTAAGATAATTGGCAAAAGAACCAGAGGGGAGGTGAGGAGAATTTTTCTTATGCAGCGAGTTGTTATGATCTGGAATTCACTGCCTGAAAGGGTGGTGGAAGCAGATTCACTAATAACTTTCAAAAGGGAATTGACTATGAAGGTGAAAAATTTACAGGGGGGTAAGAGCGGGGGAGTGGGTCTAATTGGATAGCTCTTTCAAAGAGCCAGCACAAGAATGATGGGCTGAATGGCCTCCTTTTGTGCTGTAAGAGTCTATGATTCTATGTTCTTTCGCATTATTAACAAAAGGATAGTAGCAAACAAAGCACCAGTTACATAGAGATTACAACACGGAACCAGGCCATTTGCCCCAGTCCGTGCCAGCGTCTAGCCTCCGTGTGAGGAACCAGGTGCTAATCCAGCAAGTTTTACAAAATGGAAAGCGTAACCACATGTATTGGATCATTAAATGTACTGAAATCCCAACAACTCATTTGAATACATGAATACATAGCAGAAATCAATCATTAGCAGCCTAAGAGTTAAACACTCACAAATAAATAACTATGATCAAAACTGCATCTACCAAAGCGGTCATTTAATATCTAGGGTCTACAGGGCTGGAAAAAAAAACTGAATACTGGTCTCATTACAAATAACATCTCTGAGCCACATTATTATCAATACTCCCATTTGGTGGTTTTACATCTGATAAGGTATCTTAATTAAGCACAACCACTAACAAAGCTTCTATTAGAACAATTTATGTATGGTGCTATATAAGCATTTTGCTTTCTGCAACTGTTTAAGGAATCACCCTGATCGATCAGAACAGCACCGTGGGGAGAGGACTCAAAGCAAAATACGGTGTATCTCTGGCTGGAAGTATGATGGAGATCTTGCCAGGTTGTCAGTATTTGCCTCAGTCAGCACATATAGTGTTTCTATTTGTGAAGAATCTATCTGCCATGATAATTAATGCACTTGTCAAGGTTATGTACTTAACGGGAAATTCACAGTCAATTATAGATGGTCAGATATGTCAACTCCGATTGGTTAAATACCACTCCAATATACAGAATAAACTCACAAGACTTGTTTCAATACTCAAAAGCAACTCTGCCTCATTGTGTCGGTGAAGAATTATTTCATCAATGAATTTCCACCCATCAGGATCAGTTAGGCATTTGATTTTCATTAATGGTGGTTCACAGAGCATTGGGGATGTCCAATGCCACCGGCCGAGGGATTAAGGTTTTGAATGGGTTCCATTTCAGGGCTGGAGTTCACCAACTCCGACTACTGACCAGGAAAGGGTTGTAGATAAATTTCCCACAGGCGCAATACAAGACAAGGATAGAAGACAAAGCAATAAGGAAAATACTAAAGCAGTTGGCTTGCATTGTGTGAAAATCAGCCTTGTAGGTGCTCCACACTATTGCACCGCACTGATATACTGCAGGATAAAAAGCCCATGAGATTCTACAGTTTTAATCATACCATCTGTTTGTTTCCTATTGTGATTATTATAAATCATAATAATGATCATACTACCATAAAAAAAACTGGGTTAAACAAAGTCTTAACATGGTCAAAGGTAGCCACATGTTCAGGGAATTAAAAAGAAACATACAACTGAATTTTTGCTTATTGTGATTATTAACGATATTGGATAATAGTTGGCACTGAGTTACAAGACGGTGGGGTCAATTTTGGTCTGTAGCTCAGATTGGGCTCTCGATGTCCATCCGATGATGTCGGCAGGAGGCCAGACAGCAAGATGCTGGCCAGAGCACCCCAGTTTTCTGATGCGGCTAGCGAGATCCTTGTGGAGCAAGTGAGGAGCAGCAAACATGTTTTCTCTCCTTCAGATGGGTGACGGTGGAGAGAGGTGGCTGGGCAGGTCAATGCCAGCAGCATAGCTTCTAGGACCTGGCTTCAGTGCAGAAAGAAATGTAATGATCTTACCAGAATTGCCAACGTAAGATACCTCTTTACATCTCTCTTACTCTCTACACAGTCCTGCAACACCAGACTTTAGTCCCAGCACCAGCAAATCTTTCCTCCTCCGCTTCACAAGCCTCTCGTTTAATTGCAGTGGGACACTTCACAACATTTCCTTCTACTTGCACTCGCACACTCAACACCTGCTACTGCTCCCATAATGACTTCCCCCTTTTGCCCACACCTGCTTTTTCCTCTCAGCATCTACACAAAGCTGAATTGCCTCTATCATCTTCAGAAGTTTTCAACAGGGCACACACTGACCCACTCCCACTCTTCTTGCAGGAGAAGCTGGCACACAATTGGAGGTTGACATCAAGGACAGGAGTAGGTCTCATCATGTTGCACACGTTGACTCCAACGGAGGAGGCCGCCATCGAACATCATCAGCAGAGGGAGGATACACCCCTCTGGAGAGGACGAGGCCGGAGGTCACACACAGCAAGGTGTTTGGGCATTCTCCCTTCTTTTTCTCTTTCCATTTAACTCGCTAGCTCAGACACTCACACGCACCAGCATGACAAACAGCCGTAGGAGATGTGGTCAGGGGAGCGGAGACTCGTGAAGAATCACGGGGGGGGTAGAAATGCGTCGTGTGGGAGGTAACACAAAACGGGCAGGATGGCTCCGTCCACCGGGTATACGCCCCGTCCTACACCCGGTTCCAATGACTGCAATATTGAGCGGGCGTGTAACTGGGGGCCAAAAGCCACCCCGCCCATTTGCGTTACTGCCCCCACGACGAATTTCTACCCCAGGCTGCCTTTGCACAGGAGCCAATGGCCCCAACAAGGCATCTGGGTCTGGGGCTCTGATGTTATTTCCTCCTCCTCCTCCCCCAGTCATGACAAGAGCCCAAGCTGAGACCTTAGTGGGGCAGGTGAACAGCAGCAAAATTTAAAACTCTGGAGGGGGTCTCAAGAGGGACGTTTAAACTGGGATGTCGGCCCTGTGGATTTGTAGCCCGTGGATTCAGGCGGTGCCTTATTGCTAACCATTGAAAAATATGCTTTCTTCTTCTGTTACTCTAGGTGATCAAGAGGAGGCAGCGTTAGAGTTCAATGACCAGCTCCAACTGAGCACCTCACGGTGCCCACAGTACCCACACCGACAAAGGCAAACACCAGGACACCAAGGGGTCAGTTAGTGCACTGAAGAAGGGAGCATTTAGAAAGAAAGAAAGACTTGCATTTGTATAGCACCTTTCACAACCTCAGGACATCCCAAAGAACTTTACAGCCAACAAAATACTTTTGAAGTGTAGTCACTGTTGTAATGTAGGAAACGCGGCAGCCAAATTGCGCACAGCAAGATCCCACAAACAGCAACGTGATAACGACCAGATAATCTGTTTTTTAGTGAGGGATAAATATTCGTCAGGACACCGGGGAGAACTCCCCTGCTCTTCTTTGAATAGTGCCCTAGACTCTTATACATCCACCTGAGACGGTAGATAAGGCCTCGATTTAATGTCTCATCCAAAAGACGGCTCATCCAACTGTGCAGCACTCCCTCATTACTGCACTGGGAGTACCAGCCTTGAGATCTTGTGCTCAAGTCTCTGGAGCAGGTCAGTGCAAACTCCAAAGGTGAGCGTGCTACCCAATGAGCCAGAGCTGACAACGTAGAAGCATAGAGCGCAAGTGAGGAGGAGCAAGCGCAGGTGCAATTAGAAGAGGCACAACCTACTGAGCAGAGAGTCAGCTCCAGGGCTCCAGCAGCTTTGTTCAAGGCTGCCGATGATCCGTCCCACCAAGACCGTGGTCGCAATGTGCAGCTCATTATATTGTTCTACAGGACTTGTTCTTGGATGTCTCAATGGGGCCAAGTAGCCATGGCTGCAGTTGCTAATCCTTCAGCCATCCATCCAGTTTTTGTGGCTCTTGAAATAATGGCGGGACTGTGGATTGGTATAAAATTAAAGAATCACAGCAACTGCCAGGGTAGCAGCCAATCACAGGGATGATTCTGTCACTTACCCAGTTGCTGAAGTAGGGAGGGAGGAGCATAAACACCGACATGGACCAGATGGGCCAAAAGGCCTGCTTCTGTGCAGTACATTCTGTGTAATTCTATGTAATATTCATGGGATGGTACCCCTTTCTTTCATGAAGGAGGTAGATTAGAAGTAGGGGCCGGTATGGTCACTTGTCTCTGGTTTCGATCGCCTGAGGTGGGGGGTCGGAGAGGGATTTTCCAGAGTATTTTTTCCCTGGGTTTTTTCTCTAGTTTTTGCCTCCAAGGAGATTACATGGCTGTGGGGGAGGGGTGGGGTAGGAGAGAGAAGGAGATGAGAGGTAGGGGGGAGGAGAGGGAGGATCTGTTTAGTCAGGATGTTCCAGCCATCATGGTGTGGGAGGCTTGATGGACCAGCTGGTCTTTTCCTGCCCATTAATTTTGAATGTTTGTATGTCTGCACCCTGTACATTGGAGAATTCAACCAGAGGCTGGAAGGAAAGGTCACTTTCGTGTTTCCACGGGGAAATAAACAAACTTACCAGCATCATCAAAGAAAGCATTTGACCTGCATGATGCAATTGTGCACTTCAAGTTGGAGACAGGGGATTGGGGGGAGGGAGGGAGACTGGGGAATGGGGGAAGAGAGGGAGTGGGGAATGGGGGAAGAGAGGGAGACTGGGGAATGGGGGGAAAGAGAGGGAGACTGGAGATTGGGGGGAAGAGAGGGAGACTGGAGAATGGGGGAAGAGAGGGAGACTAGGGATTGGGGGGAAGAGAGGGAGACTGGAGATTGGGGGGAAGAGAGGGAGACTGGGGAATGGGGGAAGAGAGGGAGTGGGGATTGGGGGGAAGAGAGGGAGACTGGGGAATGGGGGGAAGAGAGGGAGACTGGGGAATGGGGGAAAGAGAGGGAGACTGGAGATTGGGAGGAAGAGAGGGAGACTAGGGATTGGGGGAAGAGAGGGAGACTGGGGAATGGGGGGAAGAGAGGGAGACTAAGGAATGGGGGGAAGAGAGTGAGACTGGAGATTGGGGGAAAGAGAGGGAGAATGGGGAATGGGGGGACAGAGAGGGACACTGGGGAATGGGGGGAAGAGAGGGAGTGGGGATTGGGGGGAAGAGAGGGAGACTGGGGAATGGGGGGAAGAGAGGGAGACTGGGGAATGGGGGGAAGAGAGGGAGACTGGGGAATGGGGGGGAAGAGAGAGAGACTTGGGAATGGGGGGAAGAGAGGGAGATTGGGGAATGGGGGGCAGAGAGGGAGACTGGGGAATGGGGGGGAAGAGAGAAAGACTTGGGAATGGGGGGAAGAGAGGGAGACTGGGGAATGTGGGGGGGAAGAGAGGGAAAATGGGGGTGGGATGGGGCCTAGCATGCCCTGCAGAGCCGGGAGCAGCAGCAGCGATGCGGTGAAAGGGAGTGGTGCTGAGAGACGAGCAGGAGTAAATGGGCGAGTGAAACTTGGGGACCTTACTGTGGGTAAACAGTGAAAGGTTATTTCCACTGGTGGGCAAGTGGGGAGCAAGTGGTCGGAGACTGAGGATTTTCACTGGAAGAACCAAGAGGGAAGAGAGAAGAAAGGTTTTTGAATTGAGGGCTATTAGACCATGGGATGCTTCACCACAAGTGGCTATTGAGGCAGAGATTAGAACATCATTTAAAAGGGAATGGGATAATTATTTGAAAAGGAGGAATATAAAAGGATCTGGGTGGAATGGGGTTACAGGAAAGAGCACCAGGATCAGGGGCCAAGTGGCCTCTTCCTGTGCTGTAATTTCTGTCATTCATTAAAACTTTCCTTTATTGAGTCCGATCCCAGGGAGTGGTTTGGGAATGTTAGTACTGAGCTGTGTCTAGGACGATGTGCCCTGGGAGAGGTGCCCCAAACACCAAACCCTCTGCCCTTTGTGCGATCTCCCGGTTTGGTTCAGGTCGGTCTGTATCGGTCAGTTTTGACGTGTGAAGTCCAAGTACAGGATCGGCTCTGACTCAGGCTCCCAGTTCGGAGTTGTCGCCTTAACATAGAACTGGAGCCCATGGAGATAGGGAGAGAGATCAGACCTGTTAAAAGTGGCATCAGCCTGACCGTACCTTGTGCAGTGCAGGGGGATTCTGGCTGTCGTTATTTCAGGGTGAATATCAGCGGGTTATAGGATTACTACTAGTTACAGGTAGAATAGACTGTTCGCAAACTTGCCGTCCTATTTGACCCTGAGCTGAGCTTCTGTCCCCATATCCGCTCCATCACCAAGACCGCCTACTTCCATCTCCGGAACATCGCCCGTCTCCTCCCCTGCCTCAGCTCATCTGCTGCTGAAACCCTCATCCGTGCCTTTTTTACCTCTAGACTGAACTATTTCAATGCCCTCCTGACCGGCCTCCCACCTTGCACCCTCTGAGCTCATCCAAAACTCTGCTGCCCTGTATCCTAACTCGCACCAAGTCCCGTTCTCCCATCACCCACTGTGCTCGCTGACCTACATTGGCTCCCGGTCCGGCAATGCCTCAATTTAAAATTCTTATCCTTGTTTTCAAATCCCTCCATGGCCTCGCCCCTCCCTATCTCTGAAACCTCCTCCAGCCCTACAACCCTCCGAGATCTTTGCGGTCCTCCAATTCTGACCTCTTGTGCATCCCCGATTTTAATCGCTCTGCCACTGGCGGCCGTGCCTTCAGCTGCCTAGGCCCTCAGCTCTGGAATTCCCTCCCTAAACCTCTCCGTCTCTCTCTCCTCCTTTAAGACACTCCTTAAAACCTACCTCCTTGACCAAGCTTTTGGTCACCTGTCCTAATATCTCCTTATGTGGTTCAGTGTCAAATTTTGTCTGATAATCGCTCCTGTAAAGCGCTATATAAATGCAATTTATTGTTGTTTTTGTCATTTTTTGGGGGGCATTATACCTATTACTACCAGTTATATATGGACTATCAGTGAGTTATTGTATTAGTGTTGGTTGTGAGGGAAATCTGAGTGTTACCAGTATTATTATTAGTTATCGGTGCAATTTCAGTGAGTCACCATTAGTTAGCGGTGGAATCAATGTCCTCTCCCATCTCTGGTTCCCACCCTGTGAACCCCTCCCTCACCCATGGTTTCCCCTCTCCCCCTGCTCATGGGCGGCCTCCTGCTTCTCCGAACTTCTCGCACAACAGCTGCTGGCAAGAAAAAGCACAAGCAAAAATACTCAACTACAGGGGACCCAACTGCTCGAAGGCAAACGTGATAACATTCGCAGACGTCACGTGATCAGCCGATGTCACATGTCCAGAGTCACCGATCCAATTTTATTTCAGCTGTTTGCCAACCCATTTTTAAAAAATATTTTGCTGATTTAAAAACTGCAGAAAAGTCATGCATGACATGTTATAAATCCATCTCAAAAGTCTCTCCTGGTCAAAAGGGTACAAATCTCTCAGGAATATATAGTTTAAAAAGTTTGAGTTCAGCATGGCGAGTGCCATAAACAGGACCTGATTTAGTGCATACCTGAGCTGTCCACTGACATGACAGTCACAGGCCGTCCAGCTCAGGCTGCAGGTGTTCCTGGGCCCGATGTTTTATTCAGTGTTGCGAGTGTTTTTGTTATTCTAACCCTTTCGGTATGACGGTATGTCGTGCCATTGACGTTGTTACTTTGCCGCCTGCCAGCATTCCAAAAAAACAAAATGTTTCGGTTGCCCGTCAGCTGCAGCTGTAAAACTACGAGACGGCCTGTAAGCCTCCCATTGAAGGAAGATTGAAATAAACCAGACCAAACCTCTTCTGTCTGCAACATATTCACCAGAAAGCTCGAGCTGTGTGCACGCGTGGTGTGATCTCTGCTGCTCTTAATTCATTCTTTCTAAGGCCCTTGAAAACTGTAGAATTCAATACCTCCTTCAGTCTCCCACAGTCTAAAGGCTTACAAAAAAGACAAGCTCCTAGCCATAACTTCCTGATTTCTCTTATTTCCGACTTTTTTCAACCTTAGTTCTGTTCAGCACTATGGGCCTCAATCCTTCACCTAGCTTTTTCAATAAAGAAGCACATTATCCACCATCTTTGACACAGCACAGAGATATACCTACTAAGCTTTCGTGGGAAGTTATTTTTTCCTTTCCTTATGTTACCAATTTTCTCTCCCCTTCCCCCATCCTCCTCTCCTGCAGGTGTTGACCACTTGCTGAGGTGAGTTACGTCGAGTTACGTCGAAACTACAGCACAGAAACAGGCCATTCGGCCCATCTGGTCTATGTCAGAGTTTATGCTCCACACGAACCTCCTCCCTCCCTACTTCATCCCACCCTATCAGAATCTATCCCTGCGGTTCGATGGGTGCCATTGCTCAAGTGGCCATTCTTCTTGTTTGAGCCAGAACAGTTGAGAAGGCCATTTAATCCCAGTGAATCACAGGCGAGCCATCATCACCAAAATGTAGGCACTTGTGCCTATCCAGCAAGGGTCACTGCATAGCAATTAGGAGAGGAGAGTCTGGCTGATGTCCCATCCCTCGCAAACAGGCCATTCAGTCCAACTGGTCTGTGTTGGCATTTATCCTCCACAGGAGCAGTAGCCTTAATCCCAGGTGCCTGCCTTGTTCTCATATCTCTTTATTTTTGCTTCCTTCAATGACTTATCGAAATTATTCTTAAATGTTGACATGATCTCTGTTTCCATCACTAAATCTAATAGTGCATTCCACAGTCGCACAACACTTTGTATAAAAAAAGTTTCTCCTGCTATCTGTCCTAAATCTCTTAGATTTAATCTTATATCGATGTCCCTTTGCTCTACTCCCCTCAGATCACTGGAAGCAGTTGGTTTCTATCTACTCTGTCCTAACACTTCATAATTTTAATCATCTCTATCAAGTCACCTGTTAATCTCCTCTAATCTAATAAAATCAGCCCCAATTTTTCAAGTCCTTCTTTGTATTTGTTGAGATCAATTAACTCATCCCAGAATCAATCCTATGACCCACGGAGGATATTTTGTTTGAAACATTTTTTCCTGTCCGGGAGACGGTTGTATAAAACTGAAGGAACTTTCAGCATTTTATAATCTAACATAAACACAAGCTACTCGAATCCCGCCTATGAGACACGATTTTTATTTCCACTTGTGTGCAGCTCCAACAACGCTCAAGAAGCTCGACACCATCCAGGACAAAGCAGCCCGCTTGATTATCACCCCACCCACCACCTTAAACATTGGGCTCCATTTTAGCACCCGCTATCGGGTGCGTTCCTGGCTGGGGGGGCTCCGAAAATCGGGGAATCCCAGAGCGGGTCGGGAGCCCGGCTCCAACCCGCCCACTTCCGGGTTCCCCACAGACGTGCTGACGTGTGCGTGCAGCCCCCGCATGTGGGAATCCCACAGGCAATTAAAGCCAGCGGGGTGCCACTTGAGAGTATTTATTCTGTCATTTCAGGTCATTAACAGACCTGATTAAGGGAATATGTCAGGAGGGGTGGGATTTTACAAACAACTGGGACTGTTTCCCATACTGGGGGAAACACTCCCAGTTGAAATGGACGTGTTGCAGCCATCAGCCTGTGGCAGCTGCAAAGGTCCATTTGACAGGTGGGGGTGGGGAGACCCTCACTCATTGCAGGAGGCCACTCTGTCACTTGGGACAAAGTTTGGCCTCCACCACCCTCCTCCTAACAATAAAA
Organism: Heptranchias perlo; assembly: GCF_035084215.1. Lineage (NCBI taxonomy): Eukaryota > Metazoa > Chordata > Chondrichthyes > Hexanchiformes > Hexanchidae > Heptranchias > Heptranchias perlo. The sequence continues at coordinate 88,600,682 of NC_090332.1, read as the reverse complement.
CTCACTAACTTGCACACTTACCCCGGGGTCCAGAGACATGTACCTATCTTGCGGACCCCCTCAGATGTACATCTTCCGGATGGGGGCCGCCGTAGCTGCAGTCATGACCTCCTCGGAGGGCGAACAGCATCACCAGCCTCGCCGGCCACGCCGTCCACCTCTGACCGTGGAGCTCCACAACACAGTGCTGTGACACATCCACCTGCACAGCAGGAGGGAGGGCAACCGCAGAGAGAGATGCATCGCAGAGGGCACTACCCTCGCCACAGGGTCCACAGACCGAGGCTCAGCTTCCTGGACCTCTCTGAGCAGCAGTGCACACGGAGGCTCAGAGTCACTCGACATGTAGTCGTGGACATCTGCAGCCTCCTTCATGGTGAGCTGCTCCCGGCTGGCCCGAGCACCATCTTCTTACCTGTCGCTGTCAAAGTCACCACTGCCCTCAACAACTACTCCTCCGCATCCTTCCAGGGTGCCACCGGGGACATCGCCGACGTCTCTCAGTCGTCTGCACAAAAGAGCCCTGCAAATACACCTACACCACTCTGCAGTGACACAATGGGTGACATCAGTTGTGGGTCTTCATTGTGATCCTCAGGAAAGGGTATTATTGCACAAACAAGACAAGATTCACAAAGGCGTGGCAGTAGTGGTGCCAATATAATATGTGATGTGAGTTGATCAGAAATAAAATATAGGTAAACACCATGACAAACCCTCAAACACCCTTGTGCATCCCCTTCATGCTCACGACACGTTTGCCTTTCGCTTCCTGCCACTACCTGTGCTGCAGCCACAGGGCACGCATCACATATGTGCAGTAGGCAGCATAAGGAAGTGGGCGGGTTGGAGCCGGGCTCCCGCCCCGCCCCGGGATTCCCCGATTTTCGGAGCCCCCCCCGCCAGGAACGCACCCGATCGCGGGTGCTAAAATAGAGCCCAATGTCTTTCAAAAATTAATTTTTGTGAGTTTATTTTTAACCTGGTAAAGCAGGGCAGACTCCAGCAACCCTCTAAGTTACACTCCCAACATACGACTCCAGGTGAGACGTGTTATATGATTCCAGACAGTTTTGAACAATTACCAACCTCGTCTAATTACATCATCAAGTCGCTGCAATGTGGAAATTTAGTGCAATGTCAGACGTTCCTGGGGCAAACAGAGCCACGTGCTAATATCTCAATACCGTAAGGTCAAATATTATACTTCAACACCTTGCTTCTCTCTTTGAAATCAAGTGCTTCACACAACGGAATTTCATATTTTGTTATTTTACCAGTTTGTATAAATGTATGGGAATATAAAATGAATTTAAAAAAAAATGTGTTTGGCTATATGACCAAGAAAATGTGGTGCCGAGGATTATTTGAGAAAATGGGAGCAATGTCTCCTCAGTAATATCACGTTGTAAAGAAAGGGGAACTGTTCTGCTTTTATTCCTCAAAAAGGAAATTTCCTCTACAAACTGTTCTCGCCGTAAGAAATTAGGGAGTGAATGACGATCAAAATGGGGATTCACATTCACGTTTTCCCAAAGGAAGGTCTCATAAATATTCTGCATTTGAATGCTCAAAGCTCTTCAGCTGTTCAAAATGCAATGCTTCCCTCTCCTCCACTGCCTATTGGTTCTACTCAATGATGTGCCATGGAGTGTTAGGAGACAGATTCACATTCTTGATTTCTTACGCGCTAAGCTCCCAAACCCAGATGTGGTGTTGGGCAAGGATGCCCCCCTCTCCCCTCCTCCCCCCTCCTCACCCCTCCCCCTGCCCCGCCCTCTCCCTCCCTCCCCAAATGTTTCTTTAAAAGGGAGAGAGGGACAATTGGAGGGAGAGTCACCCCAAATTAGAGGGAGTCGCTCCTGAAAGCTCTCGGGCAGCTCCTAAGAGCCAGCTCAAGAAACTCATTAGCACAAGAGCGGGAGCAGAGCATCTGCCTGCCCTTTCAGCCAGCGACTAGCATATGATCAGCTCTGATGGCGGCTTGAGGGAAGTCTCCTCAGCTGAAGGTGCAAGCACGGTGAAAAGAGGAGGAAATGAAAGAAGCTTGTTGTGAGATGTAATGTAGCAGCGAATCAAAAGTTTTGAGGAGAGAAATATCCAAAGAGACATTTTAGCTTTTGCCTTTCCGGCATCCAATGTTTGTTATGGAAACTGTATAACTACCGTTCAACACAAGGGACATTGTATTCGAGTTGAGCTTGTGTCATGAAACATGATTACCACACACTTCAGCTGCCTGGGCCCTAAGCTCTGGAATTCCCTCCCTAAACCTCTCCGCCTCTCTCTCCTCCTTTAAGATGCTCCTTAAAACCTACCTCATTGACCAAGCTTTTGATCACCTGTCCCAATATCTCCTTATGTGGCTCGGTGTCAAATTTTGTTTGAAAATCGCTCCTGTGAAGCACCTTGGGACGTTTTACTGGGAATTTCCAAACTCAAAGCCTTCTTAAGGGAAAAAAAAATCACATGTTTTATTTGAATGATTAGTGTTCGATAGGAACAAGTTAAAAGTCTGGTGGATTCTTATTAATTACAGCATTTTGAAGCTGACTGAGAACTGTAGAGACCCATACTGCTCTAGAACAGTAATTATAAAACCAGTATGGTTACATAAGGTGCAAAGGGATAATAATGTGTATGACTCAGGAAACTAATCAAAATTTGTTTATATTAGGAATGTATATCTGTGGAAATGACTGCAAAAAAATCAATTCTTAGCAAATACAATGTGAAAACATTAATTGAAATTAATATTTACATAGGAACAAGAGGAGGCCATTCAGCCCCTCGAGCCTGTTGCGCCATTCAATTAGATCATGGCTGATCTGTATCTTAACCCCATCTACCCGCCTTGGTTCCCTAACCCTTAATACCCTTGCCTAACAAAAATCTATCAATCTCAGTTTTGAAATTTTCAATTGACCCCCAGCCTCAACTGTGGGAGATTCCCACTCCCCTTTGTGTGAAGAAGTGCTTCCTGACATCATCCCTGAATGGCCTAGTTCTAATTTTAAGGTTATGCCCCCATCTTGTTCTGGATTCCCCCACTGGAGGAAATAGTTTCTCTCTATCTGCTCTATCAAATCCTTTAATCATCTTAAACACCTGAGTCTGTTTTTTGTTATTTTTATTTGAGAAACCCAAGGCTCCACCATACTCACTCCTTCAGTGAAGAGAACTTTCCTTCAGCTGCCAAAGCCCCTCATTGATCAATCAACAGAAGCATCCTCCTGATGGGACAACTTGCACCCCAATCTGAAAATAGTATTTTCTGCTTCTTTGCAGTATTCAATCCAGTAAAAAGTTACCAAGGCCCTATCAATAAAGATGGAAGTGCCAAAGACAATAAGGACTGGGATTTACACTTGGATCTTTCTATGGGAGTCCATTGCACCATGACAAGAGATTCCAGCCTGCTACCCCCATTTTTCCCCATAGCCCCAATTCCATCCTGCTCGCCAGTTGCTTACTCAGGCTGAACCTGACAATACGCAACTTTGATGCCCTACTCAACCATCAAACCTCAGATCCAACCCATCAACAAAACCCTGAATTTCCACCTCCAAACATTACCCATCTCCTTTCTCCATCCCTTCCTCCTCCACCCTGAACCACTGCCAATACACTTATTCTGACTGTTCCTACCTTCAGGCGTGAACTTTCCATGCCGTTTTTCCAGGGTTCTGAGGCCCACCCTTTAAAAACCGCCAGCTTTTCCAAAATGTCTTGACCCACATTTTATCGAGCACCAAATCCTGCTCTCCCCTCACCCCAGTCCTCACTGCCCTCCATTAGCTGACCATCCCTGATATATTAACTAATTGTACTCGTTTATAAATCTAGACTATTTTGTAACCCACCCCCCTCCCTCTGCTCCACAGTTGGCTGCAGAGCCTTCTGCTGTCACAACTCTGCACTCTGAAATGACTTCCTAAAACCCCCTATGCCCTGACACATCGCTCCCCGTCATTAAAAGCCTCCTTAAGTCTTTGACCACTGGACAACTAGAGTCGAATTTTAAAAAATGAAATAAAGCAACATTGTGTTTTTGTTGAATGGGCAGTCAGTGTTAACAAGTCAAACAAATATACTCAACGTCTGAATCAAGAAGCAAAAATACATCAATGTCAAAAAACAAATAACAAAGTATGAACATCAGGAGCCTGCAATGAGCAGGACTCAGCCATTAGGTAATCACCACCAAAGGCAATTATGCTGCCATTGTTTTGTAATGGAGGCACATTACAGGACTCTAACATACACACAGGAAAATTTGATGATTTGACTGTGGAGCAGAGTGTATTAAATTTCACTGCCAAAGGCCATCTGGGTCAGAACTACTATAAGAGAAGGAAGCTCTGTCAGAATAGTAGTCACTTAAAAAAAAAAGACTCGTTGATATGAACAGAAATGAAGTATGTGAAAGAACCATCACTGCCTAAAATGTCGAGACTTTGTCAACATTTTTCACCATTGGGTACAATTTGCAACATATATGAGTGCTTGGATAACATGCATGTACAATAAAATTGCATTTTGAAAAACAAAGACCAGTTCAACCACATGTAATCAGGGCTTCAACAAATAAGCACTCTCAGCTTCTCAATCAAAAAGTAGGAATGTTAGCCAAGTTTCTTTTTAAAAAGCTTCGGTTCTTACTGAAGGAGAACTCTATAATGTGCTGTAATTTTATTAACTTGAACCCATGCTTTCCTTAGTGTCCCTTCCCCTCAGCGGTTTGCTCCCAACCATTAAATTCAGTTGTTAAAAAGGGTTCCTGTAATGGATGGGAATCATGTCAAAAAGTTTAGGCCCTCGCTGAGGAACTGCTTCAAAAAATGTACTTGAACCATTGCTTGCAATGCTAAGCAACAAAATGATAACTGTTTTCGCACAATCTCTATTTGTTCTCATTGCACATATGGATTGTGATGTGCAGCTACACTGTTCTGAAAAGCTGCTTGTTAATAGCAACAACGCAATACAATGAACAAAACAGTACTATCGTGAATACATTGCCTTTTTTTTAAAAAAACCTAAAAAAAAATGAATGGATGCATTTCTTTACCATTTCTGGTCTGGAGCACACAAAACTTGCTTTTCTTTCCTCTTGGCTTGAATTACCAAGTGGAGTCTGACCCAGTAAACATAAATGATTATATGGCAATTTTCCTACTTGAGGCAGATATTATGTGTATATAAGTTGGCCAGGAGGGGAAAGGTCACTCGCACCAACCCTCTAGTGGCATGTCAGCTTTGAAGGACAAATCACAGCAGTGGAATGAAATCAAACGAAGCTGTGGCTGCACTGCCCTTAGGAAGTGAGCAGCTTGCAAAGGGTTAACCTGATTCAAATAGGACTCCATTAAAGAGACAGACCGAGTTGTTCTCTATAAAGGTACTGCTTTTTGTTCTCCCTCTCTCTTTTATATTTATATATTGCTAGATCAGTTTTATAATTAATGATACTCTGCTTGTAGAGTGTTGCAGTTATCATCTTTTGCCAGGAGTAATCTGCTTGGAGCTGCTCACATTAATCCATTCACTGCCACTAACCTCTGAACTCATTTGGGGGGCAGCTAAGCTTTATGATTCAATGGTTTATGGGTTACACTATCATCTGGTGCACTCTGAAGTCTTTTACATATTTTTCTTGACCTTTCAACTGCAGACTATTATTTTGACAGCTATCATTACTGCAGAGTCCTGGGCAAGCATAAAATGACTTGCACAAATGGCAGAGTGGCCAAGAAGTTGAAAATAACACACAAGCTACTCCATCTTTCCCTTGATTAAATTGAAGCCATACCAAGTTAGGATGCTTGGTGTGTTCTAACTAAGTGTCAGGCCACATTAGTAATGATTCCACAGTCAGAATGCTTCAGACAGGGAGTGATGAGGTAAACAAAAATAAAATAAGAGGATAAGTGAATTCCACCAACTAGATCAGAGGAAGATTATCTGAAAGTAATTACCAAGCCATTGCAATAAATTAAACACGAATGGATAAATTAATGAATAAATAATTTTTTATTACTGTGAAATTCACATGAAGAAAACATTAAAATATTTTTATGTCAGGCACTGAAAGGAAGCAGATTCTAGTAATAAAATTATAATTAGGGTTGTGGAAAGGATACCAAGCATGATCGGGCATAACTCCAGGGTAGGTAGGTCAGATGAAGTCACAGAAATATATGGACTGTAATGGCATTATAGTTTCTTTTTGCTGATGCACACCATTAATTACGAAAGGTTTCCCAAACATTGTGATCAGTCGGAATGAATACTGGCCCTGATATTTACGGGGAGCGGTTGGGGGGAGGGGGCTCGGGAAACCCGGAAATCTTGGGAACGTTGAGGTCCTGTCGAATTTAATGGCAGGACCTGATTATCATTTTTTTTTTATTCCATTTCCTGCCCGGCAGCCGGCCAGATTGACAGGCTGACCGGGAGGGAAAGCCAGCAGTAGATATCGACCTCAATATCTCCTTTGCATTTCGTACCTCTTCCTTTTATAATGTTCTCCCCTTTTCTGCCCACCTCTCCAAAAGATGGCTTTCTCTTGCTCTTGTGTGGTTTTCTGGCCCCAGCAGTTCTCTCTTCCTTCACCCAAGTGACCGTTTTTTGTCATGTGTAAGCCGACACCATCAATGCCAGAGGACTATTCAACTGTGGAGGACTTCACAGTCAAGCTCTATTCTGGTTTCACATAATGTGGACGTGCATGTCGTTTCCAGCACTGGATAGCAATCAGGACTGGGAGCCCTGGGTGATCTGTCCCCACACCTTGGGTCTTTGAAGTCAATTGCCTTTGTTACCTCTAGACTCAATTATTCCAATGCTCTCCTGGCCGGCCTCCCACCTTGCACCTTCCGTAAACCTGAGCTCGTCCAAAACTCTGCTGCCCGTATCCTAACTCGCACCAAGTCCCATTCACCCTTAACCCCTGTGCTCGCTGACCTACATTGGCTTCCGTTCCAGCAACACCTCAATTTTAAAATTCTCATCCTTATTTTCAAATCCATGGCCTCGCCCCTCCCTGTCTCTGTAACCTCCCCCAGCCCTACAACCCTCCCAGATCTCTGTGTTTCTCCAATTCTGGTCTCTTGAGAATCCCCGAATTTCTTCGCTCCACCATTGGCGGCCGTGCCTTCAGCTGCCTAGGCCCAAAGCTCTGGAATTCCCTCCCTAAACCTCTCCGCCTCTCTACCTCTCTCTCCTCCTTTAAGATACTTCTTAAAACCTACTTCTTTGACCAAGCTTTTGGTCACCTGTCCTAATATCTCCTTATGTGGGTCAGTGTTAACATTTGTTTGATAATCGCTTCTGTGAAGCACCTTGGGACATTTTACTACATTAAAGGCTCTATATAAATGCAAGTTGTTGCTGTTGTTATAGCACATCAACTACTGCCTTGATTGAGGACAGATAGAGTCATAGAGTCATAGAGTTATACAGCACGGATAGAGGCCCTTCGGCCCATCGTGTCCGCGCCGGCCATCAAGCCCTGTCTACTCTAATCCCATATTCCAGCATTTGGTCCGTAGCCTTGTATGCTATGGCATTTCAAGTGCTCATCCAAATCCTTCTTGAATGTTGTGAGGGTTCCTGCCTCCACAACCCTTTCAGGCAGTGAGTTCCAGACTCCAACCACCCTCTGGGTGAAAAAGTTCTTTCTCAAATCCCCTCTAAACCTCCCGCCTTTTACCTTGAATCTATGTCCCCTTGTTATAGAACCCTCAACGAAGGGAAAAAGCTCCTTAGTATCCATCCTATCTGTGCCCCTCATAATTTTGTACACCTCAATCATGTCCCCCCTCAGCCTCCTCTGCTCCAAGGAAAACAAACCCAATCTTCCCAGTCTCTCTTCATAGCTGAAGCGCTCCAGCCCTGGTAACATCCTGGTGAATCTCCTCTGCACCCTCTCCAAAGCGATCACATCCTTCCTGTAGTGTGGCGACCAGAACTGCACACAGCACTCCAGCCGTGGCCTAACCAGTGTTTTATACAGCTCCATCATAACCTCCTTGCTCTTATATTCTATGCCTCGGCTAATAAAGGCAAGTATGAACGAGCATAGTTCAATTTATAAGTTAAAGAAGGTGGCTCTCCCATGGCTCAGTGAGCTAATGCAGTGAGCAGCTGGGCCATAGAGTTAGAGCTGTGCTAAGTTAGTGAATATCAGCAAGAACTGTGGTTGGGTGCAGCAATTGGCTTTAGTAACCCTGGATTATGGATTGGTGGGGACAAGATCGGGCCCTGACCCACATGGTCCAATAGTCCACCAGCACTCACTGCCAAGCTCACAAATGAATAATGCCCACTTCTGTGCGGTATTGGAAGGTGGCAAGTGCCTGTAGAACTGTAACCATCAGGAAATTGCTGGCTAAAAGGAGCCATGATGTGGAGATGCCGGTGATGGACTGGGGTGGACAAATGTAAGGAGTCTTACAACACCGGGTTATAGTCCAACAGCTTTATTTAAAATCACAAGCTTTCAGAGGCTTCTTCCTGACGAAGGAGGAAGCCTCTGAAAGCTTGTGATTTTAAATAAAGCTGTTGGACTATAACCTGGTGTTGTAAGGCTAAAAGGAGAAGAGAAGAGGGGAGGAGAGAAAGTTACATTACAACAGTGACTACACTTCAAAAGTACCTCATTGGCTACAAAGCACTTTGGGAGGTCCTGAGGTCATGAAAGGCTCTATAGAAATGCAAGTCTTTCTTTCTCTTTCAGAGAAAACTGGTATTAAAAAAAAAAGAGAGTTTGGGAAGGATAACCAGAAAGGAACGGTGTGTATTCCTGGTCCGAGTAATTTCCTCCACTTGTTGTGGTTGTAACCGATATCCCTGGCAGAGGCAAGTCCCAAACACACAGCAAACATCAGAGCTACTGCTTTCAAAGCTGCAGCAACCCATCTACTTCTTTAAAGTCAACAGCATTCACCAATAATTAGTAAAGATTCTGGTTTAAATTTGTTTGAAAGAAAGAGAAAGAAAAAAAGAACTTGTATTTCTACAGCACCTTTCACGACCTCAGGGACGTCCCAAAGCGCTTTACAGCCAATGAAGTACTTTTTAAAGTGTAGTCACTGTTGTAACGTAGGAGATATTTATTGAGATATTAAAGTAGAAATTTTGCTGAAGTGAATTTGAAGTGATTTTTTTTCTTAGCTTGATGCACTGTTAACCATGGAGCCAATGCACTTCAGGCAAGGAGATACAAAGCCACGTCCATTCAGTTTTCAATCTGAGTGCAGGTTGCACATTTGAAAAATGTTTTTGTGAATAATGTGGGTATGTATTTAACAGGTAGCTTACACAAGGCACAAGGAACCCACAAAGATATGGATCTCTAATGCCTTTGGGAGGTCCGATCTTCAATGTTAAAGTATGCTGCTCTCAGTAGCGGTCTTGATCCAATGTAACCTTCAATTGACAGAATAAGCAGGGCTAGCTTTTACTTGATGGCCCAGTGGACAACTGCACAGTGCAGTGCAGTACTGTATGATACAGATCAGAAAGCACCATGTGCAGTTTCCAGTCTGCTTTGTTAGCTATCTCGACGTGCAGAGGACACAGATTTAAGGTAATTGGCAAAAGAACCAGAGGCGAGATGAAGAGAATTTTTTTTACGCAGCGAGTTGTTCTGATCGGGAAAGCACTGCCTGAAAGGGCGGTGGAAGCAGATTCAATAGTAACTTTCAAAAGGGAATTGGATAAATATACTTGAAAGGGATAAATTTGCAGGGCTATGGGAAAGCCCAGAGGAGTGGGAATAATCGGATAGCTCTTTCAAAGAGCTGGCACAGGCACGATGGGCTGAATGGCCTCCTACGGTGTTGTATCATTGTATGATCTCAGCTGGGGCAACAATTGACTAGAGAACAAGTTTCTATCTTTGCACCATTGGCAGAGAGCCGCACTCATCAATAATACGTATCAGAAATCTGCGTCCATGACCATTCATTTAAATGGTTGGAAAACTAATATACCTCAGTTTCTGATCTATGCTGCCGGAGGGTGAGGCTCCCCACTGGGAGCATGAACAGAAAATTTACCTAAACGCCTAAAGGGGTTAATGATGGCGGGGGCGGGGTGAGAGGGCTAAAGATCATAGTTATGGAAAATATTAAAGCAAGAGAAAAATGTTTGAAAATACTTTTTCCAGATTTGTTTTTGGGCGGCAAAATTGATCAAAGGACACCAGCTCGTGTTTGTAAAAGGCAAGTCGTGATTGACAAATTTATTAGAATTTTTTAAAGAAGCGCCTAATCGGATAGATAAAGGGAATGCAATAGATGTAGATTTGGATTTTTGGAAGGCTCTCGATAAGATGTCTCGCAGGAGGCTTGTTACAAAAATTCAGGCCTCTTTCTGTGCTGTAAACCATTATGGTTTTACAGGGATGACAATAACATGGTTAACAACAATTCCAGTAATATCATTACAAAACAATTGGTTCTCAGTGGGTATTACTGAACAGAAATGTTTGTACAATGATGGACCATGAATTTCAATCTTTGCACTGAATATACGCATTGAGAAACAGAAGTATTTCCTTGCACTCAATCCACTCATTGACAACAGGGATAATGCTTCATACTGAACCTACTCACCGAGAAATTGAGGCAGTCCTTCACACTCAATGTCCTCACTGAGACGCAGGAGCAGATCCTCGTAACCTTTAAAAACCTCCCCAACACCCATCTATTTGACCAAGCTCTCAGTCACCACTTCATGGCTCACCATCCACTTCCCCTTGCACCCATTTGTGAAACGCCTCGAGACATTTCTTTACGCTGAAGGTGCATTTTAATTGCAAGCTGTTTACTATTTTCAGTGCTTCTGAAGCATGATTACTTCATGGCTTTTCTCCCATGGACTAGACGCCATCAGCAAAATTCAGGAATAATAGCCTAGAAGTTACTGTTGGCGACATCATCAGACAAACGCTAAATACGTTTGTATGGTGTTTCTTTGCCCGCTATCTAACCTGGTGTTAAAGTAGCAGACAAAGCAACGTCCTACGTACTCATAGCATTTGTCCGGTAATAACTGCCAACAGTAATTTCTTTTGCGATTCAAAAATAGATTAAAAGCAGAAACTAAAGCCTACAATTTCATTAATGGGGTTTATGATCAGTGTGGACACGAATTTTTAAAAAGCAGCAGCGTTTTACATAACAGCAGTGATATTTTGAAATATTTGAGGGATTAAAAGCCATTCACTTGTACTCAGTGTTTAATTTCCCCCCTGGCTAGCTCTTAAGGGAGAATTAAGTTGTCCTCAGTGCACTGAGCAATCAAACACAGACTGAATCTCCTTCACTCTTACTCAAAGACAATTGCCATCAGCTCATTTGAATTTGTTCTAGTGATCAGACGCTTTGGTGGCCAAGCCCACAGGACAGCTTTAATGACGTTGGTAAATTATTGGGTCAGCCAGAAACACCACAAAATGTAACATCACTCCAACCGAAATAAACGGGGCAGCCAATCCGCTGCTGCCCATTTTCCGCCTTCGCCGTAAGTTAAAATCGTCCCTTGAATGTTCCGCACAAAATTACATAATGCGGCAATTTTCCGATTTTTGCACGCTGGGGTACACGTTGGGCATGGAGGGCACCGTGCCCATTACTCAGTCTGCCCATTAATATTAATGGCGGGCTGAATATGGACAGACTATCGCCATGCTCAATCCTCCGGTGTATGCTTCCAGTAACTTACATTTAGATAATACCTTTAATGCAAGGAAACGTTTCAAGGCACTGTACAAATGGCTACAAGGGAAACAGACACTGAGCCAGAAAGGGAGAGATTAGGAGGGGGTGACCAAAAAGTTTTTTTTTAAAAGGGTGAAGAAAGAGGTAAAAAGGGGGAAAGATTTAGGAAAGAATTTCCAAAGAGCAGGATCGGGGTGAAAATTCTGCCACTGGTGATGGGATGGTGAGATGCCAGAAAGCCTAAGTCAGAGGATTGAGGGAGATACGGGGCTAGAAGAGGTTGCAGAGATAAAGTGAGTCAAATCTATGGAGAGATGCTTTGGAGAGCAAAAGCAGGAAAGTCATCCTCACATCTAGATTTAAAAAAAAATAGTAATACTTATTTTCTCCTTCATCAATTTTCTTCCCTCCCCTTTTGAGGATGTTAAATCCTTGCACGGGCACCAGTTACTCTCTGGCACCAAGTGGGTCACAATTAATTTTATGCAGAGCCATTGATTTAGGTGGAAGACTGAGGAAGCGAGACTGATGTGCTGTGACACCCCACATCATCATCGATTATCTCTGTAGAAGTTTGCGTTTTTGCCACAAGGGGGGAAAGTATAATTCTACTGATTTTTATTGACGTAGCTTCACATTATTGGAAATCGGACTGCATCTAATATTTACGACTTTTATTACCATTTGGCTCGCCCATCACGGAAGATCATTTTGTTTAACTGTGAGTTCCTGCTGTTTAATTTTTTTTCATTTCTGCTGTCTGCAGCGCTGAGTCCATTTTAAAACCACCCGCCCAGTCGCAGCAGGTATACTCTCAGTAGATGAAAAATGCCTGCTTCTTTAGGGCAAGCTAACCACCGGGCAGGATTTAGCCATGGATTGGACACAGTCAGCAGCAGGTACTGGGCAGGACACAGAATGGGGGGGGGTGCGGGGGCAGGATACAGTTGGCAGTGGGCATCAGATTGAGACTGAAGCAGGAGAATTTCACACACATGCTGGACTACAGACAGCACCAAATAAACTGGATCATATTTAAATCACAAACTCCAGGCTATTATTGCAACAATGTCAGCAGCCAATGAGGGGAAAATGGCCGTATTTGCAGGTCATGCTAAGAAGCTGAACTCAAGTCAGTGAGATAGTTTAAGGGTTGGAATGCTGTACCAGGCCACTTTAACCACTGGTGCACAGATCAGTGTATCGGAGGTGCTTTTTATGCTCAAAACTTAGCACCGGGGGGAGCAGTTACTCCGCAGCTCGCCCTAAGTCGTCACCTGCTCGTGCATGGGCCTTAACAGTTATTGTCAGCGAGCTGTTCGACTGTGGAAATCATCACAGCTGAGCCTCACCTTGTTCTCTCACCTGATGTCCATAAGCACGCACAGTCAGCAGGAGGTGGAGCGGGGGTGAGGGGGGAATGAATAGCTTTCAGGAGCCTGTACCCTGGCTGATTTCCCCCTCCCTAACCTAGGAGTGCTCACGTCAACTCTAGGACTATACCGTGGCCCCTGGCCAAGATCGGCATAGACCAAGAATTGAACCTGAGACCCAAATGAGAGCTGATTATTGCATAATCAATGATAAAGTCTTAATTTAAAAAATATAATTGAAAAGCCATTTGCTCTAATTATTCAAAAACCACAAATTCCACAAGTCCTGCCATGTTCCTGATTACACCATTTTGTTGTCCAAGTAAAATAGGTTTAGATACAGTTGTCTGAACCACTTTCCCTATTAAAACATCTTAGGTTTTATTCTTCATAACCAATACAGAATGATGGATATTTGAGGAGAATTACAGGCTTGCACACAGTTAGCTCAGGGTCAGTATGAGTGAGAGACACCTATGTGTATGAAATTTGTTCCATTCCCATCCCTTGTTTTACATGACCTATAAAAGCTCGTTTCCTTACCACCCTTTATTAAAAACATCTGGAATTGTGTGAGGGCGAGGAAATAACAGTGGCAGAGAGAGGAGGGAGTTATAACAGAGAATAGAGGGGACAGAACACCAGAGATGAGACATCAGAATGGAGAGCTGTGATCAAAGGTGAAACACGGCAAGGAGTCCATCAGCAATGATCGGCCGCTTTACAGGAGGACAAACAGGGTCATTGGAATTCTACTTTCATTTCACATATTATTTTCCAGGAATAAAAATAGAAACAGTCGCAAATGTGCACTAGGTCAGAACTGAGAAAGGATCACAGCCAATTTATTAACCTATCTTTCTCATTCAGATACTGACTGCACTGCTGTGTCTTTCCAGCACTTTCTGTCGTTATTTCAGATTTCCTGTACTTACAATGAATTTTTCCTCCTCCGCCATTCTCTCTCCAGAGGGTGCACTTTGCTCTGGTGCTGCACCAAGTGACAGGGGGTTTGCATAAGATTCCTTTACGTTCTATTTTAACGCAATCGTAAACCTTTAAAATAGCGCACACATTTTAAGTGAGTGTGTTGAGAACAACAACTTGCATTTATATAGCACCTTTAACGTAGCAAAACATTCCAGGACGCTTCATAGGAGCGATTATCAATCAAAATTTGACACTTAGCCACACAAGGCGATATTAGGACAGGTGACCGGAAAGCTTGGTCAATGAGGTAGGTTTTAGGACCATCTTAAAGCAGGAGCGAGAGATAGAGAGGCGGAGAGGTTTAGGGAGGGAATTCCAGAGCTTAGGGCCCAGGCAGCTGAAGGCACGGCCGCCAATGGTGGAGCGATGAAAATCGGGGATGCGCAAGAGGCCAGAATTGGAGGAGCGCAGAGATCTCGGAGGGTTGTCGGTCTGCAGCGGTGTACTAGCAGAGTGAACTAAATCCCCATATTGTTTACTTGAGTGCAATAACTTGGCAAATAAACAATATTCTATATTATTGATAGAGTGGAATTCTTTTCACAGAAATCGGCCACGTCTTGTGAAAATGCATCACTTCCATTTTTTTTCCATTTGCTGGCTTTTTAAAAAATTACTTTATTATTATTATAATTGACAATGCATCTATAAATGCAGTAGGAAACCACTAATATAAAACAAATGTATCTTTGGAAGGATTACAGCTGTTTTTAAACAGTGAGGAGAATATTTTCAGTTTGGACTCAAAACGGGTGCGATATTGGCGATGGGCCCACACATGGCCAGAGTCGGGAGACCTGAACTATTTTCAGTTTCGGGACTGGTTTAAATTTTTCTGGTGAACTACGGGCGCCAAATGGAGACTACGCTGCAGCTCGCTGGAAAATTGTCCAGCTTCTGCATGGAGCCAGCCGACAGGTAGAGTGACGAACGGATCCCAGGCTGGGGAGGGTGTTGGGGGATGGGGGTTGGTGGTGGAAGAATGGACCATCAGTGAGCCGGAGGTTTTGTCTGAGTCCAAGAGCAGCTCTTCCTGTCCCCGCAAAAATCTTTATATAAAAAAAAAGAAAATTTCGCTCTTTCGGTGTAGCCTGCAGTGGTGCCTTTGAGAACCTCTGGTTAGACCTCCCAACGCCTGGAGAAGGTGGGACGAGCACATCCTACACGTGCTCCAGCCATTTCTCCACGAAAATTGCAATCGGGGTCCTACCCCCGACATGGGACCCCAATTTGACTGTTTAAACCGGAGTGCTGGGCGTCCATTTGGAGGCCCGGCTGAAATTCGAATCAGGCGGGAAAACTGGTGCACGAGGTCCCCACCAGATTTCCCTCTGACGGTCGCCCATTTTACAAGCGAGAAATACGCAGCCAGCAGATGAAAATCCTCCCCCTGACATTCTTTAAGGAAGAGGTTGCTGCAGAGAACTTGCAGAAAAATCATGTCAAAAAAAATTGCTAACTTATTACAACACTCATTGCTCTGTGTTAATATTTTGTCTGAGCTTTATTGTACTGAGAGTTTAAAGGCTCCTGCTCCAATATCTGTTTTGACCAGCATGACTAATTTTATGAGCCATACCAGATGGTTGGCTGTAGTTTCATCAATGTTATGAATAGATTGTCTCTAAACGGATAATTTTTGTTTTGTTTTGTTTTATCCTTCGCAACTGAATTGTTGGAATGGTTAAAAATTGACCACATCTGTCGGAACTGAAACATTAATGGACCCTGATGTTCCCTGCACAGCCAAGGATAATTTACCTGTACACACAGGCCATGGCAAACATTGAACTTTTCAGTCTCTTTTAGTGGCTCGTTACTAGTAAAAGAGAATTGATACACATATCCCAATAAAGCATCAAATAAATGCAGTCCTACACCGTTGGTTGCCTGTGTTTGGGTTTAGTTGAACCCAGGCAGGGTGGCAGTTAAGGGGGGGTGGTGGGGTGGAGCCGGGGTGGGGGGAGGGGAGGGACGGGTGTGAGGGGGTGAGGGTGTTACAAATGGTTTCAGTGCCCCTTGAGCCCATGACAGGGCGAACCGAGCAGAGTTCAAAACCAGCTGGCAGCTCCTGTGGGATTGTACTTCAGTGTAACTCAATACCCTTCAGGAGAGGAGGGAGGGAAACTATGTAGATGTTGACTCACAAGAACAGGAACAAGGGTTTGCACAGAGAAAAAAAAGGTTTTGTTAGTCTGATCATTGACAACCTCATAGTTTCACGGTTGGGGAACGGAATCCCTTCAAACTTAATTATTACATTTACAGGTTTACAAAAAAAAAACTAAACGTTTGATGAAAAATCAAAAAAAGTGTTTTTTTTCTAACGTGCCTTTTGCAGGAAAGAAACAACTCAAAGGATTTATACCATCAGATGAGTGAAAATTCTGCAATAAAATCTTTGTCCGCATGCAATAGCGATTGTGAAATTCATTATTGTTCAGTCAACACATCTACGTTAAATTGTTTGGATTGAGGTTCTGCTTTTACCATCTGAGACCTTCAGTAGCATTTTTGCACTGAAATTAAACAAGAGTTGGCTGGAACTAACTATAATTGATATTGAAAGCATTGAAGTACAGAAAAGCTCGACAGTATCGTTCCTCTTGGTGACTTCTAAAGTTAACAACATCTTCAGTTCTGTGAAGTGTGTAATCAAACGCATCCCCAAAAATCAGAATTCTTTTTAAAAGGTTTTTTGTGCTTGCATGTGTAAAGCAGACATTGATATCAAGTCATTTATTTTGTTTTTACAACAAATTATAGGGACCGAGATGCACTTACAGTGTTTATGTTCTCTTATCTGTCCAGGTTCCAGGAAATTTCTGGATGGTTAGCCTACAAAATGGTGCAAGAGATTTCAAAAATAAAGGTGACATGATTACCTGTTTCTTGTTTGTTCATAGGTGACTGTGAGTGAAGAAATATCGCAAAATTTTACACACTCATCTAATCTGACTCTGAGGTATGGATTGTTCAAAGTTTGCAGATTGCCATTCACCCCACCTCCCCAGATCATTATTTAATGTAAATATGAACAAAGTAACCTGGCACTGGGTGGGCAGCATTAATATGAAAGATAATTCATAAAACATGTTGGTGTTTGTGATGTTCATAAAAAGGAACGGTTGGATTTATTGCAAGTAAAAAGACTACTGTTTTTGTTAACACAGCAGGATATTCTATTTGCAAGGTCTCACTGTGAACATTGAACATATTTGTCATTGGACTGTTGCCAGTATTAACAACTTTCAGAGGAGATTCTGCTTCTGGATTTCTAGCTTTTACCACCACCATGTTTGTAAACAATTTACATAATTTAAAAAAATAATAATGAAAGTAATAACTGCTATATTTCTTGAGCTGCTATTCTATCTGCTATTTTTACTTCTGGAAATGTTCACAAGGGCTAGCATACTGAAGCATACAAATTGCTGAGTGCATGGATTTTACATGTAATTAGTTTTCCAGCATTTCAGTTTGCAAACATATGTGTTTGACTAATAATAATAAAAAGGTACTAGAAAGCATTAGAAATTAATTAAATTGCAATGGAATCATTAACTGTGAAAAATATTTGATACTCCTATACTGATAATAGTAAGGGATTCTACATGTGCAGGTTCGTAGTAATAGAGACCGAGAATAAAAGCTACCAATTCTCTGTTTGCAAACGCGATAGGCACTATGGGCGGACTGAAGTCTGAAAACAGTGAGGTTTTCTTTGTTCTGCTGGGATTCAATGCTGGGAGATATCCACTGAAGTCTCTTTTCTGTTTTTCTTGTGCTTCTCTGAGGCATGATTTTTGCACCCCTATTTCCCTTCTTGGTCCTACTCCTTCCTCGCTCCCTCCCCCTGATCCTAGCCCTAAAGTTTTGTCTCCCCGCCTGTGATTTTGGTTTCCTTCTACCTGCCATTTTGATCCAAAATGGCAGCCAAAGCTTCAGTATTTAAAGTCTTATGGTTGAAGCTTTAAAGATACAAAATCCTGGCTTCAGTTTAGCCTTCATATATACGTAGATATATGTTGCACACACATTTAGATTACAGGGATGAGCTATTTAGTTGCTCTGCATATAGTAGGGGACGTGGTCCATGCTTTATTAAATAAAATAAGTGAAATATGAACTACGTCAAATACCCGTATTGTTTTAGTGAAACCTTGCAGTACAGCTGTAATGAAGCAAGCTCACAAGGCCAATCTCATTCTCAGTTGCCAATGCTTGGGTACCCCCTACTGGGCTAAAAGGTCACAGGCCCGACTACTTTCACAGACAAGTGCAAGACACAGGAGACTGACTATAACAAATCATTACTGCACTTGCCTTAAATGAGTGGAAGTGAGAAAATTACACTTGGATTCGGTGAATGTGGTAAATGTAAAAATTCTCATCAACGACACATTTCCTTTCAAGTAATTTTATGGACAGTATTGAACCCCATGAAGTAATGCACTCTCCAGATCAAAATCTTACAAGCTGTTTAGTTTTTTTTTTGACTCATTCTCAAACATTTTGAAGAGCTATTTTGCATGATCAAAAAAGGAAGTACTGAAAGAATGATATTTTAAAATATTTTTTTCTCTGGTTTAATAATTAATGGATAATAAAGAGTTTTTGAATATTTCAAAGGCATTAAGCAATTAAATGCCTTTTTATTATCACTGTGTGGCTACAGTCAGCACTGTGCTAAATTACTCTCCTAGGAAAAGACGCTTACAAAATATTTTGCTCATGTTGCTTCCTCTAGCTTTGTACAATATTAAACAATGCTTTGGATAAGATTAGGTGCACGACAGGACACATTACCTAACACCTAACTCATTGGTGTTCCTCTTCTAAATTTCTCCCCGCCTGAAGTACACTTCCATAAATTCTGCCTGGCCTCTGGTCTCCCAGTCAGGTAGGCAGTCTTCATAAGCCTGGACAGTAAAAGTTGGCAAGCTGTTTCATCATGTGGGCATCACAGCCTTGCCCAATAATACCCTCACCAGCTGTCCAGGTAAGTATACCTTCTAGCGGAAGTCGACAGATAGTCATCAGGTCCGGGAACTCTGCCTGGTTTCCCCATCTCCCGGACCAAATCAACTGTAGTGCCCCTACTATTCACTTCTAATGTCTAATATAACCCGGTACCTTTGAGTCTGCAAAAAAAAAATAGGTTACTTTATTCTAACAGCATAACATATTCGATGAAAAATTAAATCAGTTTCCTGCATGTCATTTGGGAGCTACTGCATTTGAAATCACAGCTTTCGATTAACAACCATTTCACTGAACTCCACGATAAAGATATTATTAACAGTGCTATTCTGCTGCATAATTATCACTAAATTTCATAGTTCACATAAAAAAAAACACGCGAGTACAGCCTTACAGCTTTAATTAGTTAGTCTCTTAGCAGTAGAGGTCAGGCAATTATCATGTGTGAACTCTCAGCATGAAATATATGATGTGGAGATGGAATTTGTAAGCACTTCCATCAGTTATTTTTCCGCACAATTCAAGGATTCACTGAACAAATCTTTAATGATTTCTGATTCTGTCAAATGTAAAAAAAAATTACCCTCGTCTGTAATCAGTTAATTAAACCCACATTCTAAATAAATAGAAGGGTACAGTACTATTTATGGCTGATGTTAGTTCTGTAGCATTTTTTAACACTTCAAGGAAGAAAGAAAACAGCAAAGCTATTGAAGCAAATTGCCTCTGCCTTTCCCCTAAAATAAATGTATCAGTACAGTAACAAACTCTATCACGCACAGTCAGTCATATGTTACTTTTGTATTGGGTTTAGTATCAAGCTATGGAATCCAGCTCCCAACAGTCAGTCTTGGAAAATCCAGCAAGTTTACTTTGAAATTGTTACCAGCTACCTGAGACCCATGTGTCAGGAGCCAATGGCGCTACCACAGCATAACTCAATGCAAAAGCAGCTAACACCACAGACATGCCAGCCTCAATTTTCCTGGCTATACCTTAATGTGCCAAATCTCAGTTTGCTCTTAAAATAGAAACATAGAATGGTTTCTGCACAGACGGAGGCCATTTGGCCCACTGAGCCCGTGCCGGCTCTTTGTAAGAGCAATCCAGTTAGTCCCATTCCCCCGTTCTTCCCCCGTAGCCTTGCAATTTTTTTTCCTTCAAGTATTTATCCAATTCCTTTCTGAAAGCCACGATTGAATTTGCTTCCACCGTCCTTTCAGACAGCGCATTCCAGATCTTGGTTAGCAATCAAGGGGGCCGGAATTTCCTCCATCCAACTTACACCAAAATTATGCCGATCTTGTCGACGGCAACTTATGCCCGAAATTTCCTGAGAATCTCATTAACATATGCCAGAAAGTAAAAGGCGGGGTGAAACAAGCAGAAATCAGCGTAAACAATCGGGGTCCCGAGAAAAGTCCCTCTTTATCTTATTGATGTTACAAAAATTAAAGTTTGAAGCCATCAAACCATCGTTTACGCACATTAAGTGCAGCATGTTTACGAAAATGCAATTGTGGAAGCTTTTCTCTTTTTAAATCCAGATGCCACAAAAAAGCATTTAAAGATATAGAAAATACAGTGGAGGTCTCAGTTAGGAGAAGTAACAAAAATTTTTGCAAAAGACCAGAAATCATGATTACAGCTCCAGCTGCGCCTAAAGTTCAGAACTGGCATAAATACAGGAAACTTGCATTCTCGAGTCTTTTGCAGAGGAGGTAGAGCTACGTTAATGAGCTAAGCGGGGTTTTGGTGAAGTAACTCAGGGAGCGCTGCAAATGATCGAGAAAATCCGCGCACAGCGATGTCTCAGCGCAAGAGTGGCGTAAATCAGCTATCCGCAAATTCCCTTGGGAAAAAAATGGCGGTAGTCTGCTCTTATGCAGTAGGTACAACAAAACTTTCCAGGAAATTCCGGGTCCTTGTGTCCACTTGTGTTTTATATAAATCTAGTATAAACAACTTGTCCACGCTGGCCTATTTGGTATACTAGCAATCCACCATACTTGTTGTCAGGCAACCAGTCCTTTCTAGTCTAACCTCCAACCCCTCTCTCATCACGACCTATCATCTCTCCCTGTTTTATTGGTCCTATTAATTTGTGTTTCTCTGTGGTCAGTGTTTCTTTGAATGTTCCTATTTTGTTCCTCCTAAACTCTAGGCCAATTTGCACACTCTTCCTCCTCACTGTGTTGAAAGCAAGACTTACCACACCATCTAGTATGATTCTTTCCCAAGGTTTCAAAACTGAGGATGTTCTTAACTCATTTAATCTTTTATTCCTCCTACAATCTACAAGCTTTTTAAACTCAAACCACCTAGCCGTTGCTTCTTGATTTATATTGAGAGCAAATTTCGTACAAGAAAGTGATTTTTATGTTTAAGGAACTGTTTCACCAAAATGAACAATTCAGCCTCTGATGAAACGTGGTCACTTTTACCCATTTAGTTTTGGTCTCCATTTTCCAGCTTTTATCAGCACCAGGATATGATGTCATGTTCATTAGCATAAGTCACGAACCTCATTTCACTGAGGCAATAAACTTGAATTATCTCAGTTAAATTCTGATTAGGTGTCTGAAATACTGTGGTAGTAAATTCTGCGATTGTGTTTCGGAATATGAAGCAACTGAATAGTAAGACACTTACTGCCACTTTAAGTCTAAAGCGCCTTGTCACCCAATAAGCTGAACGTAGGCCCACGTTTTTCTAAAATGGCTAATATTTAATATTAATATAGTACTAAACTGTAAATTATATCACTATAAACCAGAGCTAATAAAACACCTGAGAAAATTATTTTTCCTCAGTTTTGAAGCCCGAGTTATAGTAGATGTTATGATAAGTCTTGGTTTCAACCGAGAAGGTGGCAGATGGAGTATAATGTGGGGAAATGTCAAATTATCCATTTTGGTAGGAAGAATAGAAAAACAGAATATTTTTTTTTAAAAGGTGAGACACCAAGGAAGGTTGGTATTCAAAGGGATTTGGGTGTCCTTGTACACAAATCACAGGAAGTTAACATGCAGGTACAGCAAACAATTAGGAAGGCAAATAGTATGTTAACTTTTATTGCAAGGGGGTTGGAGTATAAGAGTAAGGAAGTCTTGCTGCAATTATACAGGGCTCTGGTGAGACCACACCTGGAGTACTTTGTACAGTTTTGGTCTCCTTACCTAAGGAAGGATATATTTGCCTTAGAGGGGATGCAATGAAGGTTCACTAGATTGATTCCTGGGATGAGAGAGTTGTCCTATAAGGAGAGATTGAGTAGAATGGGCCTATATTCTCTGGAGTTTAGAAGAATGAGAGATGATCTCATTGAAACATATAAAATTCTTAGGGCGCTTGACAGGGTAGATGCTGAGAGACTGTTTCTCTTGGCTGGAGAGTCTAGAACTAGGGGTCATAGTCTCAAGATAAGAGGTCGGCCATTTAGAACTGAGATGAGGAAAAATTTCTTCACTCAGAGGGTTGTGAATCTTTAGAATTCTCTACTCCAGAGGGCTGTGGATGCTCAGTCATTGAGTATATTTAAGATAGAGATCGATAGATTTTTGGACACTAAGGGAATCAAGGGATATGGGGATAGGGCAGGAAAGTGGAGTTGAGGTGGAAGATCAGCCATGATCTTATTGAATGGCGGAGCAGGCTCGAGGGACCGTATGGCCTACTTCTGCTCCTACTCCTATTTCTTATGTTTTTATTTGGCTATGTCTATAATTACTATAAATATATAAAGACTCCTTTTGTTCACTATTGTCCAATAATATTTCATTAACAACTACAACTTGCATTTATATAGCACCTTTAATGTAAAAACACCCCAAGGCGCATGAGAGCCAAAATCAGCTGAAAACCGAGCCAAAGATGGAGATATTAGGAAGGGTGACTAAAACTTGGTCAAAAAGGTTTTAAGGAGGTTCTTAAAGGAGGAGAGGAAACTGGAGAGGTGAGGTTTAGGAAGGGAATTTCACAGCTTAGGCCCTAAACGGCTGAAGCCACGAGTGCCAATGGTAAGGCAAAAGGAGTGGAGGAGGCACAAGAGGCTAGAGTTGGAGGAATGCAGAGTTCTCAGAGGGTTGTTGGGCTGGAAAAGGTTACAGAGAGGGGCAAGGCCATGAAGGGATTTAAACATGAGGATGAGAATTTTACATTTCAGGCTTTGGGGGACAGGGAGCCGATATGGGTCAGCACTCACCGCGGTGATGGGTGAGCGGGACTTGGTGCGAGATAAGATACATGCAGCAGGGTTTTGGATGAACTGAAGTTTATGGAGGCTGGAAGATGGGAGGTTGGCCAGGAGAGTGTTGGATTAGTCAAGTCTGGAGGTGGCAAAGGCATCAAAGACGGTTTGAGCAGTAGATGGGCTGAGGCAGGGGTGGAGACAGGTGATGTTACGGAGGTGAAAGTAGGCAGTCTTTGTAATAAACAGGATATGGGGTCAGAGGCTCAGCCCGGGATTAAATCTGACGCCGAGGTTGCGAACAGTCTGGTTCAACCTGAGACAGCGGCTGGGGTGAGAAATGGAATATGTAGCGAGGGTATGGAGTTCACAGCAAGGGCGAGAAACATGACTTCGACCTTCTCAATGTTTAACTGGAGGATATTGCAGCTCATTCAGGACTGGATGTTGGACAAGCAGTCTGACAACACAGAGGCAGTGGAGAGATAGAGAGAGATGGTGGTGAGGTAGAGCTCGTGTCGTCAGCGTACAAGTGGAACCTGACCCATGTTCTTCAGATGGCGTCACCAAAGGGCAGCATGTAGATGAGGAAGAGGAGGGGGCGAAGGATAGATTCTTGGGAGACTCCAGAGGTAACGGTGTGAAGACGAGAGGAAGAGCTATTGTCGGAGATTCCCTGGCTACAATATTATCAAACAGCCTTCAAATCTGTTGAAATTCTCTCAGACAGGACTAAATGCAACAAGACTTGAGCTGTGTCAGAGGCACCAGAAGACCGATGTTTTACCTCCAAAATGACCATAAATCCTTCCAAAGATACTCCAATTATCTCCGGTATACATACTATCCACTCAGCTCTTAATCAAATTCTGTAAGAAGCATGAGAAAGACATTGATTACTGAAGGGCTATTCGTCGTAGGTGTTAAAAGAAGCAAAGCATGTAATGTACAACTAACACAACACCCACATCCTCGTTAAGTGAGTTCAGGGCCAAAATTATCTAATTGCTACCTAAACCAGCATTTTCAGCATACCTATTTACATTGTACCTGTCAACACCTAATCACAAAGAATCACGATCAGGGTTGAGCTGGGAGTTGGTTAAGTTCAAACTGTGTCTCCCAAAGTCAGGAAATAGAAATTATTTTTAATTCACCGTGCACCCTTCACATCAACTAATTAAATTCATTAAAACGCATTTTTATAGTTCTTTGGAGCCAGTCAGTGTTAAATTCTGCTCCATGCTCCAGCATCCATAAGGGATGATTTGCTATTGAGACAAAACAGCCGACATCTGACTGACTACCCTGGCCTCCACTGACACTTCCCAGTGCTTTTAGGTGCATCCAATCAGGATTTCCATCTGGAAACCTTTGGGTCATTGGGCTTCTGAAATTGGGCTCATCCTATTGCAATTCCAGACATATTCTTAAAACTACTGTCCTGAATAAGTAATAGGCAGGATCAATCAATGTTTTTAAGCAGCACTGGGAGGCTGGACAATTTTTGACATTAAGTGAAGTGAAAGGAACAAAACATTATTGCTGGTTGTCATGTGGAACAGGTGCTGTTATTATCGTTTCTCACACTCCATTGTTATAGTCAGTCAGCCTTGTATAACACGACTCAAGATCAGTAACACTGGATGAGAACAGGCCTGTTTCACATGGCTACCAACCACTGCACTACATTTCTCTGCACTTTGACTTACCCATGGAGTAACAGCGAGGGGAGAAAGGGCAGGAAAATTTTGCACACTGAATATTGTCCTTTCTTCCCTCGGGCCTGGATTTAAAGGAATATTATTTTCATGAAATTACAATTTGACGAACTGGTCTTTTTTTTTGGTCGGGAAGGAAGGAGAGACAGAAAAGCTGTCCATCATTTTCATCATGGTGGGGTCGCATGAATGATGCCATCCGATGCAATTCACCGCATTGCGTTATCCATTTGTAAAGAAACAAAAAGAAAGATCGAACACTTCTTCATGAAAACATTTTCGTGGTCGAGCTTCCACTTGTTTCCGCCAGTAATATCGGCGCAATCCAGGCGGAAACGTGAGTGAGCTTCGCCCAAAAGCATTCACGTTCATGTTTTCCGCCATCTTTTACGCTGGTTTAAGATTCAGTTCCCCTGAATCAGGCTTTTAAACGTAGACATATTTGACTGTGCAGTGAAAAGGGCTATTTTCTATTTGCCCTTAATACCAATGTTTCCAAAAATGTTAAGAATCTGGAACTGAGAGGTAATAAGAACATAAGAAATAAGAGCAGGAGTGGGCCATACGGCCCCTCGAGCCTGCTCCGCCATTCAACCAGATCATAGAATCATAGAAAGTTACGGCGCAGAAAGAGGCCATTCGGCCCATCGTGTCCGTCCCGGCCAAAAAAGAGCTATCCAGCTTAATCCCACTTTCCAGCACTTAGTCCGTAGCCCTGTAGTTTACGGCACTTCAAGTGCTCATCCAAGAATTTTTAAATGAGTTGAGGGTTTCTGCCTCTACCTCCCTTTCAGGCAGTGAGTTCCAGACCCCCTCTACCCTCTGGGTGAAAAAATTTCTGCTCAGCTCCCCTCTACTCCGTCGACAAATTACTTTAAATCTATGCCCCCTGGTCACTGACCCCTCTGCTAAGGGAAATAGGTCCTCCCTGTTCACTCTATCTAGTCCCGTCATAATTTTATATACCTCAAGTAAATCTCCCCTCAGCCTCCTTTGTTCCAAAGGAAACAACCCCAGACTATCCAATCTTTTCTCGTAGCTAAAATTCTCCAACCCTGGCAACATCCTCGTAAATCTCCTCTGTACCCTCCCTAGTGCAATCTCTACCCCAGAGGGCTGTGGGTGCTAAGTCATTGAGTATATTGAAGACTGATAGAGATAGATTTTGGACACTAAGGGAATCAAGGGATATGGGAATAGGGCGAGGAAATGGAGTTGAGGTAGAAGATCAGCCATGTTTAGCATCTTTGAACGTAGATAAATCGCCAGGCCCGGATGAAATGTATCCCAGGCTGTTAAGAGAAGCAAGGGGGGAAATAGCAGAGGCTCTGACCATCATTTTCCAATCCTCCCTGGCTACAGGCGTGGTGCCGGAGGATTGGAGGACTGCTAACGTTGTACCATTGTTTAAAAAGGGAGAAAGAGATAGACCGAGTAATTATAGGCCAGTCAGTCTAACCTCGATAGTGGGCAAATTATTGGATGGATTCTGAGGGACAGCATAAATCGTCATTTAGAAAGGCACGGGTTAATCAAGGACAGTCAGCATGGATCTGTTACGGGAAGGTCGTGTCTGACTAACTTGATTGAATTTCTTGCGCAGGTAACAAGGAGGATAGAGAATTCCTCAACCCTCTGAGTGAAGAAATTTCTCCTCAGCTCAGTTTTAAATGGCCAAACCTTATCTTGAGACAATGTCCCCCAGTTCTAGACTCTCCAGCCAGGGGAAACAGCCTCTCAGCATCTACTCTATAAAGCCCTCTAAGAATTTTATATGTTTCAATGAGATCGCCTCTCATTCTTCTAAACTACAGAGAGTATAGGCCCATTCTACTCAATCTCTCCTCATAGGACAACCCTCTCATCCCAGGAATCAATCTAGTGAACCTTCATTGCACCCCCTCTAAGGCAAGTATACCCTTCCTTAAGTAAAGAGATCAAAACTGTACATAGTTATCCAGGTGTGGTCTCAGCAGAGCCCTGTATAATTGCAGCATGACCTCCTTACTCTTATACTCCAACCCCCTTCCAGTAATTCCCTGTTCTATTCACATCAGCATTCAACCATTTTCACCAGCATGAATACAATTTAGTAAAGTGATTTTACCCGAGCAATAACAGATGAGATTATTGGAATGTCTGGTGGGATTAGCGTTGCCTGATGGAAAATTTACTTTAACTCTCTGCACAAATACTGATACTTTATTCAATGTGTGTGATTATGAATTTAAAATATTAGCAAGGATCCCTTTATGACTCAGTTACTCAGTGTGGAACTGAGTTATATGGACCAGGAAGATCTCAGGATTGATCCCTAGTCTATGCTGAGGTAGCTATTTCCACCTGGGCAGTAGTGGAGGTATTACAATTGGTCTTAATGCTGCTTGGCCACGGAGAGGAAAATCAGACCATCCCATTCTTAAGTGGTATAGAATCATAGAATCATAGACGTTTACAACATGGAAACAGGCCCTTCGGCCCAACATGTCCATGTCACCCAGTTTATACCACTAAGCTAGTCCCAATTGCCTGCACTTGGCCCATATCCCTCTATACCCATCTTACCCATGTAACTGTCCAAATACTTTTTAAAAGACAAAATTGTACCCGCCTCTACTACTGCCTCTGGCAGCTCGTTCCAGACACTCACCACCCTTTGAGTGAAAAAATTGCCCCTCTGGACCCTTTTGTATCTCTCCCCTCTGACCTTAAATCTATGCCCCCTCATTATAGACTCCCCTACCTTTGGGAAAAGATTTTGACTATCTACCTTATCTATGCCCCTCATTATTTAATAGACTTCTATAAGATCACCCCTTAACCTCCTACTCTCCAGGGAAAAATTCTCAGTCTATCCAACCTCTCCCTATAAGTCAAACCATCAAGTCCCGGTAGCATCCTAGTAAATCTTTTCTGCACTCTTTCTAGTTTAATAATATCCTTTCTATAATAGGGTGACCAGAACTGTACACAGTATTCCAAGTGTGGCCTTACTAATGTCCAGTACAACTTCAACAAGACATCCCAACTCCTGTATTCAATGTTCTGACCAATGAAACCAAGCATGCTGAATGCCTTCTTCACCACCCTATCCACCTGTGACTCCACTTTCAAGGAGCTATGAACCTGTACTCCCAGATCTCTTTGTTCTATAACTCTCCCCAACGCCCTACCATTAACGGAGTAGGTCCTGGCCCGATTCGATCTACCAAAATGCATCACCTCACATTTATCTAAATTAAACTCCATCTGCCATTCATCGGCCCACTGGCCCAATTTATCAAGATCCCGTTGCAATCCTAGATAACCTTCTTCACTGTTCACAATGCCACCAATCTTGGTGTCATCTGCAAACTTACTAACCATGCCTCCTAAATGCTCATCCAAATCATTAATATAAATAACAAATAACAGCGGACCCAGCAACGATCCCTGAGGCACACCGCTGGTCACAGGCCTCCAGTTTGAAACACAACCCTCTACAACCACCCTCTGTCTTCTGTCGTCAATCTAATTTTGTATCCAATTGGCTACCTCACCTTGGATCCCGTGAGATTTAACCTTATGTAACAGCCTACCATGCGGTACCTTGTCAAAGGCTTTGCTAAAGTCCATGTAGACCACGTCTACTGCACAGCCCTCATCTATCTTCTTGGTTACCCCTTCAAAAAACTCAATCAAATTCGTATCCAGTGAGTTCTCCTGGAAAATGCACGTGTGTATGGATGTTTGGTGAGGGCAGAATCAGGCTTTGGTCTAACAGCCTCTGTGGTTGAATAGCCTGCACACTCTCCCAGCTCACAGAAGAAGAATGGCTACTACATTAGAGGTACTTTAGGGCAATCAACACCTGTGCAACCAGGAAAGGATTCGGAACGTACACTGGCTGCTTAGGTGAGCCGCAGGGAGGCTGAACATTGTGAAATGTAATGCTAACAATGGCTAGAGGCAGCGTTACAACAACTTTCACAAAAAGGTAGAGTCTGCTGACAGTACTATCCATGGAATGGACATCTGTACACAGGAGGGATAATGCACCCTCTCTTTTTACAGTATTTTATGGAGCACTTATGTAGTTAGTCTGTATTCTAAACATGTTTCTGTTTAATATCAATTGGCAATCTACAGAGAGAGAGACGACAAGGCAGGAAATGGACATTCCTTGTCTTCATTTATTGCAATCTGTTGCTGACAAGTAATTTCACGCGGTCATAATCTGTGCAGTACCTGAGTCACTCTTACCCACAGTCACTCAATGTGTGCACAAGACATTTTGTTTGGTCAAAAATGCCCTTACGGTGTTTTTCACTCTTAAAGTTAACTTTTCCTTTCTCGGTATGAAAGGTTTGCTTAGTCTAGGTGCTTGTTAAGCCAGTAAGTCTGTTAGACTATTGGCGCCTGTACTGGCCGCTTAAGAACAAACTACAAAAAATAAATTTCAACTTATTCACCATTTTAACTCATTCAAAAACTTTAACTGAAACTGTTTAAATTACACTGCTACAAAATTGCTTCCCCGCTGTTCTGGTTTCACTTAAAATTACTTTGGGTTCGATTGTGTCTAAAACTGCACCAATGACTCAGTTAGTTAAGGAGTTGAGCAGCTGAGCTGTCGGTTCCAGGAAGGTCCTGCGTCCAGTCCCTTTCTGAAATGAATTATCTGATCTCCGCCTGGGGCTGTAATAGAGACAGCACAGTTCATCTCAGCATTCTTGGGTTAGGGAGGGAAAAGCAGTCAGAATTCCCACTCCCGATGGCCGTCCAGTGAACCCTGTTTGAAGGCCGCTGTTGAGGACAAGATCAGACACGGTTGTGTTGCCCTCTCCCTGCAGTTGAATAGTCTACTCGAGATCACCGTCAAGGATGACCACCTGGGTGAAGTATTGGAGGGCACAGAGTGTCGTTGGACCGTACCTCAGCAAGGTGTCAATGGCTCTAATGGAACAGGGGATGGGGAAAAAAAAACAAATGCAACTGAATCAAATGATTTGCGGCCTCCTTTTACCCAGGGGCACCCATTTCCAGTGGCAAGAAGCTGGTGGCAAGACTTGAGCCTTGGGTCCGCTCATATCAGAAGACTTGAGGGGGCCAGTCAGCAAGATGAAGAAGGGTCAACAGGTGAATGGCTTTCCCTTTCTGTCAGAACCCATTAGATTTTCAGGCCCAGAGACCTTCTGGCTGCTGTTCATCAAATGAAGACCCCAAGGACAGCACTTATACAGCGCTTTTAATGTAGTAAAGCATCCCAAAGCGCTTCACAGGAGCGATTATCAAACAAATTTGACAACGAGCCAGATAAGGAGATATTAGGATGGGTGACCAAAAGCTTGGTCAAAGAGGTAAGTTTTAAGGAGCGTCTTAAAGGAGGAGAGAGAGGTAGAGAGGCGGAGATGTTTAGGGAGGGAATTCCAGAGCTTAGGGCCTCAAGGCAGCTGAAGGCTCAGCTGCCAATGGTGGAGCGATGGGAATCGGGGATGTGCAAGAGACCAGAATTGGAGGAGTACAGAGATCTCGGAGCTCCCACAGCTGCACTCCTCTTTCTGCCCCCATTTCCCATGCAAGGCCCTGTGAGAGGGCAGCCCTGCACCAGTGATGGATGGGAAGTGGGGGGAGGGTTGCAATCAGACCATGCTAATGACTGGCCTTTCCAAATTAAAGCACACCTCATCCTGAACAGGTGTAGCCTGCCTGTCCCTCATCCAGGCAAGTGGAGGTGGGAACAAGATCAAGGGCAACTACCAATATATATAAAAATTGCCTCCACAAAAACTCTTTCCAAGAGTTCTGCAGAACAGAAGGATCCATAAAGAAGATGGGATCTGTAAAGTGCCTCACAGAAAACCAACATTTTTTCCACCTCAGGTTGCGCTTTGGCATGACTGGAAACTAACCCAAGTATAATGGCCTTTGGCTACGCTTTGGAAACATGCCAATCACAGTATTTCATGTTTAAATGGTACAAGATGAAAGAAGGCATGACAGAGAACAGCAGGCACCAGGATCAGATTCTCCGCACCTGCCACAATGTCACAACTAAAACGGAAGGACATGGCACGCTCACTTGGCAATGACTATTGGGGAACAGGCTCCACAAGCTGATGACATGAAATTTCCTGCCTTCCCACCTCCCATCAAGCGCCCAATGTCAGGCCTAACAGCTGCTAGGAACTCGCCTGCATAAATTGAAATGTACTAAATGTGGCAGCCAT
This sequence comes from Heptranchias perlo, assembly GCF_035084215.1. NCBI lineage: Eukaryota > Metazoa > Chordata > Chondrichthyes > Hexanchiformes > Hexanchidae > Heptranchias > Heptranchias perlo. The sequence goes on along the minus strand of NC_090332.1, from coordinate 88,569,488 downwards.
GGGAAATCCCGTACAATTGGCTTTTGGGCTCCACTCTGGTTGAGCACCCAGGCTGGAAAATCTTCATTACAGATTCAGTTTGAAGGATGGTGAAGAAATTGGCTGCAAACCAGGATCTTTCATTGACTGACAGGGACTCAGATGGACTATGATGAAACTGCCAGGACTTAGACATGTACCCAGTATAAGACTACCAGCAACTCAAATACATGAGCTTCATGAAAATACCAAGCCTTAGATTCTTTGGTCACTGTGCGAATAACAAGACTCAGATACGAACCCACCGTGAGACTGCCAGGGGCTCGGATACTTATCCACCATGAGGCTTAGAGGTTGCCAAACCCTCCAGGAATGACCTGGAGTCTCCAGGAATTGAAGATTAATCTCCAGGACACTGCTGCCAGCATAAAACCCGAGAGAAACATCATAGGGGCATTAAAAAAAAATTGTGTTCTTCTTTTCATTTTCTTTGAACACTTTTGCTTATTAGTTATCAAAATATTGGAGATGGGAAAAAAGGCTGTTTGACTGAAAGTCAAGAATCATCCAATTGGATGATTCTGTTTGTTTCCCGATTGGCCGTGGGAAGGCCGAGCGTCGTGAGGGTGGACGCGTCGGGTGACCAATGGGAGGAGAGCGGGGGCGGGGTGGTTGGCGGCAGGAGGTCATGTGATGAAACCTCCAGGAATACATCCAACCAGAGTTGGCAACCCCTAATGAGGCTGCCAGACCAGGGAGCCAGATTCAGACCAACTACCGAGGATTAGATATATACCAACAGACCGATAGATCTGACACGTCGCTGCTTTCTGCTAGACTGCATAAGAAAAACATGCAAAACACAGTAAACAACCACCAAAAAAAAAACCTCACAAAACTCATCAGGAAAAGCAGCCACAGCTACTAAGTCTCACCTCAGTACGACAAATATCTGACCGGGAAATGAGGTGAGACATTTGAGGGAAGGAAAGAGTGAAAAATTAGGAAATAACTATCAAATAACAATAATAAGATTTGAGACATGATCAGAATGCTTGGATTTAATGACAGTTTTGTATTTCACTGTCACCTATCTATTATTTATATATAAAGTGCAGCTGTGTGTAACTTGGTGTGTCCCTTTAAGGTCACAAAATGTAATTGCTGTGCCTTCTTGAGGTCAATTAGAAGCTGATTGCTCTTAGTGGAACCTCAGGTCAATGAAACTGGCTGTCTTCTTTTTAAGTGTGACTCCTAAAGTCAATTAGAAGTAATTTTCTGTTGCATGGGGATTTCTCCATAGATTGAAAATGCCTGGCTTTATTTTCATTTTAAAAAAAATGCAATCTGCAACGGAGGGTGATGTCTGGAGGGTGACGAACGTGTACCTGGTGCGAAACTTTTATACGCACAGATATACCACACACATATACATATAATAGGGAAATACATCATTTGAACTGCATATCATGGAAATTATTGTTGGCAATTAGCAGCGGATAAACTATCAACATGCTCTCACCCACCAACGGCATTCTGCCCACTATTTTAATGAGGCGTTAACCTGTTTAATATAAATGGATTAATCCTCATGTTAAAACGGTGGACAGAGGAACATCCTGTGAACTTGTCAAGCTTTTGCCTGTTGACATTACCAACAGTAATTTCCAGGCTCGTACGGTTAGAGATGTGTACATTCCACAGCGCAACAGTTGAGAACCAGGCATTCTGAACGTTTTTGCATATCTCCCCTAAAGTCTAACCTTTTTAAAAGCACCAGCATTTAAAGCTTTTTGGCAGCATTGATTTTTGATCAAGCTTAGCTGCTGTTTCCTCACACCTGCCTCGTACCGTGACACAATGGGCTGTCAGCTTTAAAAATAAATATTACATGTAGCCAGGACTCGCGGACACCATGGGAATTCCTGTGCGCATGAAAATAATTCTTAGAATTTGTAGAGGGATCAAGCCAGCGTGGCCTGTCCAGGTCCCTCCCTCGGTGGATGTGAGCACTCTAAAGGCATTTACATTCAGGGAGTGTCACTGATCACATTTGCAAAGTGCTCCCACCGCCAACAGCATTTTGCGATGTAAAGGTTCTGACCTCCAGAGACCTGATGGCACCAGAGAAGCACATTTCCTCACTTGAAGCACTGAGGAGCTGGATTCCAATTCCTTTAGCTATGACAATCATGGGTCGCCAAACGGCCTTGATTAGGAGCGGCAGCACCAGCTAAAGTTAAAAAAAAAGGGGAGGGTGGCACACTCAGATTGCAGGTCTCCGTTTGAGCTGCGCTCCCCCGACCCCTTATGAGAATGTAAAGGCCTTAACTCGGTAGCAATGGGTTCAGCATGCTCTAGAAGGTTGATGGCCTTTCACTATAAATTAATCAAGGTAATAACTACTTATGAAAGAAATTATTTCTTAGCAAAATAATATTGCCAACGGAAGATTTACATACTTTTAGGCTGCGCTTAGTTTTTCCACAGCGAGCGGGAAAATAAACAGTAAGCCGACACAAGACATATCTGGGAAGCTTTTGGAGCCGAGAGTCCTGTAGTACAGACAAAAAAAAAAGCAGAGATAATGTGCTTATTTCACAAAGTGAGCATTCCCTGCATTCCCTGTGTTAATGTTTAAGGTCAGAGTTCAGGTTTCACTAAAGCTCACATTGTATTCCAGAGACACACTTCCCTAAAGTGCACCTTCTTCAATCTGCGGTCATAACAGCGCATCGCAGTGGAGCTGGGGAAGTCTCCATTTACTTAAAAAGATTTATTGAACACTTTTTTTGTCACTCACTGCATCATCATTTAGCGCTCTAAATGCATTGGCCATTATTCAGGCGCAGTTTGTTAATTCTTGTTTGTGTCTTCGACGTGCAATGGAATATCCACATTCCAGAGGTTACTCTGCTATTCTTCCCAGGGAATGGATATGTGGTAAGTGCCTGTTTCAGTTCAGTTGCAGTGTCGTTGCTCAGTTGCATTCTTTAAGCCTTAAATACTTTCAGGGCTTTTAAAGGTTTCCCTTGGAACATTCTGGGCTGTTGTTTAATATTTCCCACACTGCCTGCATTTCTCACTGCAAGAGGTTTCTATAGGGGCAATGGTGGCAAAGTGAGCAGGTAATTATATTCAATGCCAAAATAATTTAAATATTCCAAAAAGGCCAGCAGTACATTTCATATAATGGCATAGGAAAGAAAATCTAAACTAGAGTAAAATACATGGGCTTAAATCTGCAATGGATCTAAAAGAAATATTAACAATGACTACAAGTAATCTATAGATATATTAAAAAAATTACAGATGCTGTGGCCCTGTTTAGTGTGCCGTATAAAGTTAACCAATAAGCATCTGTATTGGTATGTCTTTACATTATTTATTTTAAAAAATCCTATTGATGATGTGCTATATCTTTATAAACTAATGACCTGCTTACATTCTATTTGTGGATAGGTCAGAATGTATTTTATATGTTTAGAAACTGTTGAATTTAGCTTTTCTAAAAAGAAATTCCACGGATTTCATAATTTATATTTTGAGCATCAAAGTAATATTTGACCATCAAAGGTTTCAAAGGAAAATAGATTTTTGGTGCCAAGTCCAAGCAAAAATCTGGAAAAAAAAAAGGCAATTTCATTCCTCAAAATTTCTGGAATTGGTAAATTTTAAAGGAGACAAACTGCACAAGGCCTATCGAGTCCAAGCGACCAATGCAAGAGACACTGAATGTATCGGCGGGTGTATACACGTCAATTCTAATTGGGCCGGTTTGGTTGATTCAGATTGAGCTGGGATTTGTTGCCCCAAGAAAACCTTGCAAATATGCACTGGGACATCCTGCCAACCTTTGTCTGTCCTGAGCATGTGCAACGTCACTTTATTACCACTGAAATGTTTTTGTCCACCTGCATTTCACAGTTTCAGGTGTCAGTGCCTGAGCTGCATAATTGGGAAGGGGGTCGAGAAAATCCACTCATGGAAAGACAGCAGAGTTGACTCAAATGAGACTGGCAGTGAAGACAATGGAAGAGATCACATCACACTGTCTTAGCCTATAGGGATGTTCAAGAGAATTTGCACATCCCTGATTTTCATCGCTTCACCATTGGCGGCCATGCCATCAGCAGCTTAGGCCCTAAGCTCTGGAATTCTTTTACTCCAACCCCCTTGCAATAAAGGCCAACATACCATTTGCCTTCCTAATTGCTTGCTGTACCTACATGTTAATTTTCTGTGTTTTGTGTATAAGGACACCCAAATCCCTCTGAACACCAACACTTCATAGTTTCTCATCATTTAAAAAATATTCTGTTTTTCTATTCTTCCTACCAAAGTGAATAACCTCACATTTCCCCACATTATACTCCATCTGCCACCTTCTTGCCCACTCATTTAACCTGTCTATATTCCTTTGCAGATGTGTCCTCCTCACAGCTTACTTTCCCACCTAGCTTTGTATCGTCAGCAAACTTCAACACATTACACTCGGTTCCCTCATCTAAGTCATTAATATAGATTGTAAATAACTGAGGCCCAATCACTGATCCTTGTGGCACCCCACTAGTTACAGCCTGACACCCTGAGAATGACCCGTTTATCCCTACTCTCTGTTTTCTGTCCATTAACTAATCCTCTATCCATGCTAACATGTTACCCCCAACCCCATGAGCCCTTATCTTGTGTAACAACCTTTTATGTGGCCCCTTATCGAATGCCTTTTGAAAATCCAAATATACTACATCCACTGGTTCCCCTTTATCTACCCTGCTAGTTACATCCTCAAAAAACTCCAGTAGATTTGTCAAACAGGATTTCTCTTTCATAAAACCATGTTGACCCAGCCTAATCATATTAGGATTTTCTAAGTGCCCTGTTACTATGTCCTTACGTCCTTAATAATAGAAAGTGGTTAAAATGTGGAACTCGCTACCACAAGGAGTAGTTGAGGTGAATAGCAGAGATGCATTTAAAGGGAAGCTAGATAAACATATGAGGGAGAAAGGAATAGAAGGATATGCTGATAGGGTGAGACGAAGGAGGGAAGAGGCTTTTGTGGAGCATAAACACCGGCATGGACCTGTTGGGCCGAGTGGCCTGTTTCTGTGCTGTACATTCTATGTAATTCTATGTAATCCATACAGACCAGGAAGGGCCCAGGTTTAATCCCTGATCTGCACTGAGGCCACTGCGGTTGGCGCATGAGACTTGCCCAGTGGTTCAAATTACGCATGTGAATTTTCTAAGGAACAGAATTGAGTTTGGGTGTAATGATCCCAATGGTCAAATAGCCTGAGACCACTCACTAACCAGGCTCAACACATGAAGAATAGCCACTTGGGCTCGGTGACAGGGAACAATGAATTAGCTTCTTTAGGAGAGGGGGGAAGATAACTGGAAAAATTGCTCCAAGTTTTAAGAGTTGTTTCAGGACCTGTGGAGAAAATGTCCTCTGTGTGTTGTGTGCAATGAGTCTATAAGGGGTAGAAATTAGTATGCGTTGAACCCATTTTTCGGATGTAAAATAGTTGCAACGCATACCAATTTAGCAATGGGATGGCCTACACCCCTCTGCGCAGATGTTGGTCCCACTGCTAGATTCCTGGTGCCCTTTTTTTGTACGTCCTGGGCAGACACTTAAAACAGGCCCCTTAAATATGTAAATTAGGGGCCTAACGCTCCATTCAAACATGAGTTGGCGATGAGCGGGACAGGTGTTCGGCCTACCCTCTCAGGATTCTTCAGGGGCCTCCACGGTCGCCAACTCCAGGTTATTTACATTCTTGTTTAAAAAAACAATCCTGTGGAGCCAGGAGGAACAGGAGTGATCCCCCGACTCCACAGGGGTCACAATTCCCCCCACCCAACCCCCCCCCCCCCCATCTTGGGACTTAACCTGAGGGGCCATTGCTGGTGAGGCAGGCAGCCCGACATCGATGTCTTCGCTTGGGCATGTGCTGCCCCGTGGAAGCATGACCAGCCCCGGGAGATTGCGCCCAGGAAATCGGCCCAGACTAATTTCTAGGCCCAAATACCTCCATAAAGAACATGGTTACAAATTCCTTATGCGCAGCCCACAGAGAAAATCCCAGATTTTAAGAATTAACTGTATCCGTTTTGTCACAATCAAACGCTCTATTCAATCCTGTTTCAATAAAAATAGTCTAAACAACTGAATGATGTATTAGATAATTAATACTTTCTGAGTCACCACCACGAAAATCATATGGGGATAAAGTGAATTCAAATAGAATCTGCAGCCTACCTACTCCACTTAATGGAATTGCTGTTATACAAACCAGGTACAGTAAATGGCACCTTACACGATGTCATAAAGTCTCAAAACAACAAAAATATATCTACGCAATGTCAAAGTTCAGACAGGAATTAGCTGCATCAACAGGGAATGACATTTAATTAGAGAAAACATTTCCAACACTTACCTAATATTTGACCAGTGGGTTTCTCAAGTAAAGATGGATCCTCGGTGTCATATTCAATTAAATTTATCTCGGCAAAATTGCAAGCTGCTCAATTCCTGGTCTGTGCTGAGTTTCGATGATTTCAGCTGGAGTGGCAGTAGTGGGGGGGGTTTACAATTGGCCTCACTGTCTCCGGGTTAAAGAGGGAGGAAAAGTTAGCCATTGTTCCTTTGTCTGATGATTATCCAGTGACTCCTGGTGGGCCGTTTATGTGCGGATCACTCTGGTGAAGACGAGGGGGCTTGGCTGAGATGTTGACTAAGTGGCCAACACTTCCCCTCAAGTCTCACACATGGTCACTTGGGCGGGGTACCATGGCACTGCCAGGTACTGCGGCATTGTACCCTAGCATGAGTTCATGCCATCAGGAGATGAAGGGAGAAAACTAGAAAAAAAATGATCCCTCTTCCCCTACCCCCCCCCCTCCAAAATGTCAAAAATCAAGTTTTAAATAATCATAAATGCGCAAACATTCATCAATAATTGAAACACATACAAAAACAGTAAAGATTGGAGAAATCTCTCATTGTTTAAAAAAAAGATTACTTTGAAGTCGCTTGTTCAATAGAACAATTGAAATATTAATCACCAGCACCTTTCTTTTGCAATGAGAAAATATGGATTAAGCATAAGTGAAAGACGTTATGTAAAAGGTAAAGCAAGATTCGAAATGGAGCATAAGTTAAAGATACTGATAAACAGGTAATTACTGCACAATGCAAGCTGCTGACGAGTAGCGTACGTGTTCAGGTCATATACACACTACATTGACAGTCCAGTCACTGCAGTTTTCACAAAGTCACTAACATTTGTTTCTCTGCGTTTAAATGAGCCTCTCTCTTGTTTGCCTTTTTTATTTGGAATCAATATTCATTAAGAGAAATGGTTTAAACATGCACACAATGCGACTGATGTGAAATAGGTACTCACCCTGGTAATTCTAAACAATAAATTCACGTCTAACTTTAAACAGAATCATTAATATACTGCTATAATGAAACTGAAGTTGAAGATCTTTGCAAATTATAATAGATGATACTTTGCAAATGCAGACCTACTCGAAATACATTCTCAACACTAAATTAACACCGATCCCCATGTCAGTTAGTTGGACTGTAACACGTGAGCAATTGATTTTCTTATTTTCAGCTGTCAGTCCCGCACCAAAGAATGAGTTTTAATTCTGGACTGTTATTAAAGTGCTTGCTTAACAGGCAGAGAACTGGAACCATTGCCAGTGTGATGCAGGAGAAGCTGTCCTACTGAATGACACCTGTCATGCCATGATAAATGACCCTCCCAGCTCCCCAATCCCCTCCTCTGTCACTCAGGTGAGGGCCATTAATCTTCATCTTGGACAGTCAGCTTTGAGCTGCCATGATTGGATGTGTCTGCAAGCATTTACCAGCAAGATGCGGTGCACAATGTGAAATTCTTATTGTCAGAATACACACGCATTAGCATAATTTATTATGATTCACCCAAAAAAGCAAGTGGGGGATAGATGTGATTAGACAGATGGAGTGTAGGCCGTGGCTGGCAGTTACCGAGACCCCTACAGTGTTTGATGAAGAGTGGAACATCCTACAAACCAATCAAAAAGCTGGCAGTTCAATTACAGAGTAATAAAGGGACATTCATCATTCAATTAAGCACCTGTCATGCTTCACAAAAGGGAAAACTTCTAACCTGAGACTCGGGGGAGAAGACGCTACACTGGGATGCATGGAAGTAAATGAAAAAAGGACAAAGTCAATTATTGGGCAGCTAGACAGGGGAAAATGTTAAAAAAAAAAGGGAAAGCTCTCCCTAGGCAGGAGTCAGATAGAAAGTTATAGGCACTGGAGGGATGAAAATAGAGCCTTTAAGCTAACTTTACCACGACCATGTGAATGGGATCGCTTCACTTGCCGAAACACTTCTGGGATTGAACTGTTGGTGATGAGCACGGGGAAACAGAGGACAAGAGTAACAGTGATGGACAGACCAGAGGAAGGGTGCAAACTATCAGGAATAAGGAGGGATAAATTATTGATGAGCTGAGGGGGGCCCGATAGAGAGTGCTCATTAATATCATCCTGAAGGTTCATTAAGTACGGTACGCTGTCTTCCTTGCGTGGTTCCTCCTGAGCCCTGATGAGGCAGTAAGCATCTCAGCTCGGATGTCAAAACTTTGGGCTTTTTTGCTGTGCCAGCTGCTTGCTAAGCTGTAAGGCCTCGGCCTAGTGGATCTGGAACTCATCTTGATTCCCATGCCTCCTGCCCTAGGTCCCTAACCGTGACAATAAGACCTAGTGAATTATATATTAAGATAAATGATAATTGCTCTGGTTTTACCATCATTTAATGAGACCCATAAATTAAAAAAAAGAAATATACAAACAGTACTTTGCAATACCGCCTACTCTTTAAACATGTTGGTGTCATGAAATATAAAAGTCCCCATTCTAAAGAAGAAAAAAAACTTTAACTAACTGTATCTGCCTGTCACTGTGCAATATTTCTTAGCCTCTTACACTGGGGTTTTTGTGAGAATTTATTCATTTCTTGAAAGACATTACCATTTTAAGTTCGGTAAATTGTAAAGAGCCCTTGCATTAAACACTCCTTCAACTTTCAAAGCTGCATTGGTGAAATCCAGGAACAATACTACAGCAACAACCACTGCCTCTTCAAATCAATGTAGTCTACATCGTTGCTGCACTCTGATACCTCACATAATGGGACTTGCTGAAAGCATTACATTCATTCAATTGTGAAATGGAGAGAGGTGACCACATTGGCAGATCCTGTGTGCTGACTGGTTTGCCAAAATGTAACTTTTTTTTTAAAATACAGTCTTCTACTCGACACATGGACTCTGAATCTCCACCGAGGCTCTCCCGATCTCCCACCGTCACTTTTGTTGGCAGGTTGGTGGAAACCCTGGAGAGATGACGTAAACGGCCATTTTTTTTTTTTGCCATGCTGGACACATGCACATTCACGGGGCACAGTACGTTTATGGGAACGAGAAGATCACCGGGAATTACAGCAAATTACAGCTTCTGCCCGGATGAAATGGATTTCGACACCTGTCCAGAAATGTACCAGTTGCCGACTGTTCTAAACGTCATCGTTCCAGACACCCCCAAATCCGCAGAAAAAAAGTTTGTTGCTTTGTGGGGCTTCCATTGTGCCTGCCCCTTTAAGATGGCCAGTCGCCTTTAAGGCCCCAGAAGGACTATTAACTTCCTGCCTGCACCCATGTACACCTGGTGTGTGCCTATATTATTTAAATTAGGTCCAACAGGAAGTTGGGGCATTGAGCATTCTGCCTAAATTGCTCCCAGACAGACCTTGTAGAGGAAAATCCAACTACAATCTTTTGTTTGCTCTCCGTATTAATTCAACATTTAAAAAAAAATTCTCCTTTGTTCTCTAAAATTTGCTTTGCAATCCTCTGTTCACATTATCCTCGATCTTTTTTTGTTATTCTTTCAGTTTCTTTAATATGTTTGCCTGTGCAAAAGTTAAATTTTTTTCCTCTGTATTTAACAACTTGTATGCGTGTTTTTAAATGATGTACACGCCTCTCAACGGCATAAATTGCAATTAAATCTCTCCGTTTTATTTAAATTAAAGCAATCAATCTGTCCAATGTACTTTTCTGAAGAGAGTGGTGAAATTCAAGACGTACATGATGCCAAAGGGAGGGAAGAACTTAGAGGTGTTCAGAGCTTGAGTGGAGCCCAAGGCAGAGAGTGATTGTAAGGTGCATCCCTGGTCTATATGCCTCAGTGAATCACTAAACAAACTTCTGAGCCATCAGTGCAATTTTATTCCAATTTCTTGTCTGAGAAGTTTAAAAGCATACAGGATCCTTGACTTTATTAATAGACAAATAGAGTACCAAAGCGAGGAAGTTATGCTAAACCTTTATAAAGCACTGGTTAGGCCTCAGCTGGAGTATTGTGTTCAATTCTGGGCACCACACTTTAGGAAGGATGTCAAGGCCTCAGAGAGGGTGCAGAAGAGATTTACTAGAACGGTACCAGGGATGAAAGACTTAAGTTATGTGGAGAGACTGGAGAAGCTGGGGTTGTTCTCCTTAGAACAGAGAAGGTTAAGGGGAGATTTGATAAAATGTTCAAAATCATGAACGGTTTTGACAGAGTAAATAAGGAGAAACTGTTTTGAGTGGCAGAAGAGTCGGTAATCAGAGGACACAGGTTTAAGGTGATTGGTAAAGGAACCAGAGGCGACATGAGGAAACATTATTTTACACAGCGAGTTGTTCTGATCTGGAATGCGCTGCCTGAAAGGGCGGTGGAAGCAGATTCAATAATAACTTTCAAAAGGGAATTGGATAAATACTTGAAGGGAAAAAATTTACAGAGTTATGGGGAAAATGCAGGGGGAGTGGGACAAATTGGATAGCTCTTTCAAAGAGCTGGCACAGACACGATGGGCTGAATGGCCTCCTTCTGTGCTGCACCTACCATGATACTATGAATTCTTATGGTGTAATTGGTGAGTCCAGGCATGGAAATTTCCTCGGGCAACCGATGAGGTAACTTATCCAGTAGCAGCCCTCCATCGCTGATCTAACATGTACAAAGGTGGTCAAAAATAGACCTTGTCCAATCAGATCATTCTTTAGACTTGTGGCATTCCATTGAGAAAAAAGTAAACAGAATAAGGTATATTTGACCAAACTAAATTGAAAGTAAGTTTCAAATAATAAAAGTAGAATGGGGAAAGGGACATAAAACAGGGGTATCATTTTGTATGTTTAATTTTCATTAAAAATTATTTTAAGTGAACATTCGAGTCAGAAAGGGTTATAGTGAAAATAGCATAAAGCTGTTCCTGATATTGAACTATATTTATTACTGTAATATTAGAGTTTCTTTCAGAGTTACAGACCTCAATTTTAACTTCCCACAGTCTGGAGGGAGGCAGTTAAAATAGAGCTCCAAGCCGCAGGGTCCTCACCAAATATGTAGATCGAGCTCCAAAGACATCATCGGGGCTCAATCTGCTGTTTTAACCTGAGGCTTGAGTGGGGGAGCGGTAATGGCTTTCCAACCAGGCAATAGCTGTTGAGAACGGCAGCCAGATTCAGAAGAGACCGAGTAAGGGAAGTTTTTAGAATGTTATTTGGCTCCTTGTGGGCCAGGAAGGAGCAGGAGTGTTCCTCCGGGCCCCACCAGGAAGCCTTGGGCCTTCCCTGCACCCCCGTGCCCCTCACCTCCCCGGACCGTGATTTCCCTGTCGAGCCCCACCGACCCACATAGCTTCTGCCGGGGGGCCATTGTCTTGGGTCTCATTATGTGGAGATGCCGGTGATGGACTGGGGTTGACAAATGTAAACAATTTTACAACACCAAGTTATAGTCCAACAATTTTATTCGAAATTCACAAGCTTTCAGAGGCTTCCTCCTTCCTCAGGTGAATGTTGTGGAAATGAAATCCTCGAACCTTTCGCATTTATAAATCACAGAACAATACCTGGTGATTACAGAAAGTCTTTCCAACTGCCCGTTGCCAAGGCAATCACAGTGTGCAGACAGAGAGGTGTTACCTACAAGTCCACCGAATATACAAACCACCAAAAAAAAACAGAGGGAGAGAGGCAGAAACATAGAAAAGACAACAAATGACCCGTTATATTAAAAACAGATAACATTTGTTCGCTGGTGGGGTTACGTGTAGCGTGACATGTCTGCACACTGTGATTGCCTTGGCAACGGGCAGTTGGAAAGACTATCTGTAATCGCCAGGCATTGTTCTGTGATTTATAAGTGCGAAAGGTTTGAGGATTTCATTTCCACAACATTCACCAGAGGAAGGAGGAAGCCTCCGAAAGCTTGTGAATTTCAAATAAAATTGTTGGACTATAACTTGGGTCTCATTGGCAGCAGCCTCCTGCCTCCCGAGTTTAACCGCTGGGCAGCCACATCCCACCAATTTTTGGGCCGTTTTGATGGGGAAGCCGACCGTTAAAATTGGCAGAGCCTGCCTGCCACCTCTCCCGGACAGATGTTAAAATCAAGCCCACAGTGCATGAAAACGTTCATAAGATGGCCGGCCCAGGAAACCTGCAATTGCCTTGAATTCTAACGTGTAATAGATCCCATGTAGATTAAACTACATCCCAGTGTGTCCTAGTCATTGTTGACTTTTTCTGGTACACAGAATGATTGCCTTTAACTATTGCTGCAAATATATCACTATATATATTGCTGGGGTTGTTCTCCTTAGAGCAGAGGAGGTTAAGGGGAGATTTGATAGAGGTGTTCAAAATTAAGAAGGGTTTTGATTGAGTAAATAAAGAGAAACTGTTTCCTGTGGCAGGAGGGTCAGTAACCAGAGGACACAGAATTAAGGTAATTGGCAAAAGAACCAGAGGGGGAGATGAGGAGAATTTTTTGACGCAGCAAGTTGTTATGATCTGGAACGCGCTGCCTGAAAGGGCGGTGGAAGCAGATTCAATAATAACTTTCAAAAGGGAATTGGATAAATACTTGAAGGGAAAAAAATTGCAGGGCTATGGGGAAAGAGCAGGGGGTAGTGGGACTAATTGGACAGCTCTTTCGAAGAGCCGACACAGGCACGATGGGCCAAATGACCTCCTTCCGTGCTGTATGATTCGATAAAAACAAACTAAATGAAGATAACAGATCACAGTGAAGCATATGCTGCATAGTGTATTGTAATGTATAATGATAAAAGAATACTGTTTCACATTGGTTAAAATGAAATTGGACAGAGGATTTAGCACCAATACTAAACCCATTGATGATGCTGTCAGCAGAAAGCAAGTGCCTGACCGAACTCTGCTGATTAAACAATGTTAATATGTGACTTTAATCTCCTTTCATACTATTGCTTATTAATTTAGCCTCCTGTCAGCCACTGCATTGCTCTCGCTCATCAGAATTGCACAGTTATATCAACTTCCTATTGCAAAAATTCTTCAAGATTTTTAATAGCAATGGAAGATTTACCAAAATATAAACACCCTCCCAGGGTTTTTTTTATCTTTTAATTTGTTGCAGTTAGTAAAGCATGGAACAGCAAGAGTTATGCAACCTGATGGACCTAATAGTGACTATTTGGGTAACTGTATATCTGGCCCATTTACTCATGGATATGTTATTTTCTGTAAACACATGACAAGGTCTTCCCCATCAATTTTCTCCCCTTGCCCCTTCTCTGCCAAGGACTGTGACTGAAGCCAGTCTATGGTTACACAAGTGGAGGTCTCCAGGCTTCTCAAACAATTGCCCGTTCTTCAGGTACGAGTCCGGACAGTATTCAACCTCGAGGGTATCGTTACCAAGCCCACTCCCGCCCTGACCTGACGCGCACACATTTTTAACAGGAATCACTCAGCTAGGAACCCTGCCTGATAGCTCCCCCTTCCTAGCCTGAAGATACTGGAGCCAAATGCAACACTGCAGGAAAGGATTTCATTAAATAACTGGCCAATCTCCCTCGGCGCCTAGTCTTTGAGTGAAGCGGGGTCAGAGGCTGGGGGATCCAGCAAAAGCTTCTTCTCAGAAGTCTGAAATCAGTTATAAAAGGCAGAAAATAGGCCAAGAAACACCCAACAGTTAAGCAGCAAACTATATGAAGTGGATGAGCCCTTTAAATAGTGTTGCTGAAGGGACCTTACTGCCTGTTTGTGCCACGAGTTGCTGAGTGAGTTTATCAAGTGGCGAGTCACGCAGTGGGGCAGACCAATTTCTGGAAAAAGGCCCTACAAATGTAAATATTTTAGTAAGTGTTTTAAATACTTCCGGCCTGTGCCCTGGATGCCTGCGATGGAGCCCGATCCTACATGGCGAGTGGTGCACTTCATATTGGATGCTTGGGCACCCGTTTCACGCCTTTAACGAATTTCCAGGCTGGTGACGTCCCAATCTCCGCCAAGCTATTGAAGTGATGCGAGGCACTGTCATACAGGGTGGAAAAGAGAAGCAAAATGTGTTGACCCAGGCCATTCCAGTGCACCTGCTAGTGGCTAGTTCAACAAAAGCAGAGGCGTCTCACTGGTGCGTAACATGTGAGGACCTTAGCGAGGATCAGAAAAGTCAATTTAACAAAATTGTGCAGGTGTAAAATAGGTTTGCCATTGTTGGCGAGGGAAATAGTGCTGCTGCTTTAATCCGCTCTCTGTATCCTAGTCTATTATGCGAAACTTTAAAAATAATTACTCCGCAGGTGGGACAAGTGCATTTTGCATAAATATATAGCCACATAGATATCGAGAAAGATGTTGATCTCTTCTGTTATATTTGGTGCATGCCTAATTAAGTTTTAGCTTTGCGTTAGACCTCATCTTTCAGCCTGTGTTCTGTAATATCTTTTTGGGTCTTACCACTGTCTTAATGATAAAATGTTTCTAATTGAAAAGCAGGGAGGATGAAAGTGGAAGGATTATAACATAAATAAACAAGGGGGCCAAAGACATGAGGAAATCAGACTGTGATGAATGGTATCTTAGTATTGAAAGCTGTGTAGTGATAAGTGGAGCAGGCAAGATGAACCTCTACAAAAATAAAACTCTCCTCATTTTATTTCTCAAGGTGTGATGTCTCCTTTGTGTGTGACAGAAAAACTGCCTCAGCTCAAGGACAATGCTGTGAAGAAGCTCTGGGGAGCCGGTTGGATAGACTGAAGCAGCATTGCCAAACATCTGCTACAAACAAAGGAAATCTGCATAAATTCATATTTCATAAATTAGCTAAGCAGCTTGCCAAACATTAGCAAGGGAGAATAATCTAATGTCTAATTAGCTTAAATGCGAAAACGCATACATTTATATATATAAATATATATAACCTGTTCTTCTTAAGCCTATAGTGTCATCATAATCTATAAACATTACCAAAGTATGGACTAAAGTAAAATGGAAGTCATGAGCACAGGATGCATTTCAGTAAAGTTTGTCAGTTAACTTACTGCACTTGCTGCATTTGAACTTTTCTGATGTTAACAGCGTGACAAGGTATGATGGACTGAGTTGTTTAACAAACACCGAACTAATCTGCTAAAGGTTCTTGGTGTATAAGGGCAAGCTGTCAATGAGCATTACTCCAAACATTTAAGTGAACAACACTCTTATTTGCCTTACACTTAGCAAGAGTGGTTTTCGATTGGACTGTTTAAAATAGGTTTTAGATCCTGAAACTTTACAAAATGAAGTGGAGCAGATTTAGCAATTAGCTTGTCGGAATACAATTGGCCAGACACTAGGTACTAACTCCCAGTAACTAGTTGGTGTGCTCTAAAAATCTATTAAACATTCTAGCCAACAGTGCATGCAATCTAACACGGCTATTCAACAGTTACTATGGTGCCTCACTAGAATAGAGAGGCCTGAACTGATTAAAATACCCAGCTTTCACTTGCATTTTAATCAGCGCTATGTCCCTTGTTCCAGTGTAGAACCTGACATTCAGGTACTGTGACTCTATTTGTACATTAGAGAGTCAGTGCTACATTGCTTGAAGTACAGAAATAATTGGGATGAAATCACTCTTGGTGCAACAAGAGTGCATCTAAT
This sequence comes from Heptranchias perlo, assembly GCF_035084215.1. Taxonomy (NCBI): domain Eukaryota; kingdom Metazoa; phylum Chordata; class Chondrichthyes; order Hexanchiformes; family Hexanchidae; genus Heptranchias; species Heptranchias perlo. The sequence goes on along the minus strand of NC_090332.1, from coordinate 88,553,465 downwards.
GGGAGTTCCTGTGAAAACAATGTGACAACAGCTTTACTATTTCTGAACGAGAAGCTTACTGCATGCCGTGATGGCTCAACAACAACAACTCATATTTATATAGCGCCTTTAACATAGAAGAATGTTCCAAGGAGCTTCACAGGAGCGTAACCAGACAAAAATTGATACCAAGCCAAAGGAGGGGATATTAGGAGGTGGTGACCAAAAGCTTGGTTAAAGAGGTGGGTTTTAAGGAGGGCCTTAAAGGAGAAGAGAGAGGTGGAGAGGTGGTGAGGTTTAGGATGGGAATTCCAGAGCGTAGGGCCTAGGCAGCTGAGAGCACAGCTGCCAATGATGGGGCGAAAGGAAAGCAAATCTCTTTTCTTCTGTTCGAGATGATGGTGATGGCTCCCGACTGAATTTTCTTGATTCCTGTGAGTCATTGTCATAATTCTGGTTCATTTTACACATCCTCTGTTGGTTTACTTTGAACATCAGAACTTACAGAAGTGGATTTCAACAATACACAAGCTGTACCTATATATGAACTGAGATCCACCTTGTAGCTCAATTGAGAGATCCCTTTCTTTTCACAGGTTGTCATCAAGTTGTCTCTACACTGTTCTCCATTGCTCTCCATCTTATAAGATCGAGGAGTGACTTTCTCCATTAGTTATTGCTCTCTCTTGGCCATGGCTAGCACAAACTCAATGCCTTCAGGAAAGGAGAGGGAGAGAGAAAATTGGCAAGAAAAAAAGCAATGACTACTTCCAGCACTGTTACTCTGTCTAGTGTGTGCATTGATAGTGAATGGTACTCGGCTATCCACCCATACAGATGAGTCTGATTCTGTCCTCACCCAACATTAGATATGAACACTTGCAGCGGGGGTAATTGACTAGTGATCAGGAGTGGGAATCCTAGCGAATTTTACCCTCCCTACATGGGTTTGTTGAAGCTAATTGCAGTGCTCCTCCCTCCACCTTGCCGATAGCAAAAGATAACTTCTTTACACTGGACAGAAAGTATAACAGCAGCTGATGCAGCGCAGACTGGGGATCAAATCTAGGACCTTCCTAGTCCGTGTGGGTGAGTCACACAGGGACTAGAAAGGTCCCAGATTTGATCCCCAGTCTGCACTGGCGGAGTTGAAGCAGCCACTTTAATGGAAGAAATGACTGGGTTCAGGGAGCTTCTAACCAACATATGGATCTTTCAATGTTAATCTTTACCAATAAGATTCATTCTACAAGTGTTTTGCCCAGTGAGTTATATTATAGAACTAATGTACACATGTTAACATTTTACAATCTATTTAGTTTATTTGCTTGCAAACAATAGAAAAACAATTTAGAACATTACAGCGCTTAATGAGGTATCATGTATATGAGGCCCTATCTCACTGTCATTAGAATTACCCTTTCTCCTATATTATTCCACCTGTGCCATACAACCATTTTAAGCATGCCTATCTCAAAATGGTGAGAAAAATAGGAAGTAAACTTTTTTAAATGAATTTTTCTACATCTATTAGGTAAATAACAGTGAGTTTAAGATAGTAACTCTACCTTAAGGTTTTTGGTGATGTTTAAAACCTGCTCTACCTCCATAATCACATTTAATAACACCATCAGGGCTTTCTAGGCTGGATTGTGTTCTTGTAACTCATTGGGCTATGGACCAATGTGAAGTAAATATTTAATAAAATGGCAATATCTCTTTCAATGCTGTTATTTCTATTAGTATTTATTTAAAGACTATATTGTTATCGGCTTGCATAGTTATCAACATGCTCATCTACCATCAACTAATGCCCCTTTCTTTGTTGGCACTATCATCCTCGAGTGCAAGTAACATACCACTACTATTATTACCAGTACTACTATTACTAGTACTATTACTATAACCAACACTACTATTACTACCTCTACTATTACCAGTGCTACCATTACTACTACTATTACCAGTACTACTATTGCTACTACTACTATTACTACTATTACACTGTTATTTAAAGACTGTACAGTTTATGCACTGTACATTGTATATTGACCAGTGATGGTTTTGTGGATTGGGGGTAAGTTACGAGGGGGATTCCTCCACTCTGCATTCATTTGCTGAAAACCCACACTCTCACTCTCTTGAGCGGAGTTTGAGGAACAGCTGAGAAATAATGAGTTTCCAAGGATCGAACTCGGTACATAATGACATCTAAATACACTGTGCGTAATGTAACCGGTGACCCATACACTGATGAGCTCTACTCTGGAAAACACAGGTTACTGTTTCTCAGCGATACCGTTCTCCTGTCAACTGTGACGATACTTCTCGCCCAGTGTTCGAATTCTGGTCCAAAGAGCTGCCTTTTACACAAGATGTGGGCCAACCCCAAAAAACTTGGCAGACGAATTGACAGCAGTTGCTGCCAATAATGGAAGAATATGTATTCCCATGCAAAAGTCTGAATTCCCCCCCTCCCCCCCCAAAAACAAATAAACAGAAAGAATGAGTGAAAATCATTAAAAAAAAATCTCGTTTGGGAACCCATCAAATCTGAGGTTCAATTACCCGAGCAAACTGCTTGAACGTCACTCACACACCTTCTGACACCATCCTAACCCTTCAAGTATGTGACAGCCTGGTAAAGCACGTCAGGTCATTGTGCATTCGCTGTGTAGTTTTATTATCATATTGCTTATTCAAATGTCACTATGCGAGCTCTTTATTTTATCTAAGAAGTCAGAAGAGAATAAAACAAACAACGTGAGGCGAGGATATGGGAGACTGGGCTTATTTCAGATGAACAGTTTATGTGGGTCAGTCAACAAAGGAAAGGCCTTTTCATTTTATGAATGATTTCAAACACAGATCTATCTCAGATCGAATTGATCAAAAAAATAACTTACTTTAAGTGCCTTGTGTTAAGGGCAACATAAAGTTCTTGCAGGAACGATCTGGCTACTAGGTCAGGAATATTGGTCCGGAAATTGGATTGGGCCCAAAGTGGGCCTCGATCCCGGTGCTGCGCACACTGCACGTGCCTGAAGGGGCCGGGGGCAGGACCGTGGCAAAATAGGCCCGCTGACCTCAATAGGATAGTAGCAGCGAGTTGGAGGTGCCAGTCACGGCTCCAGAGGCAGCTCATGGGAGGCACCAAGATCGGTCAGCTCGTACGCCGGCCGAGACCGTAAGGCGAATCCGGGTGTGGGGTGCTGGTAGTGGGGTGGGGGGGGTGGTGGAAGTCAATTGGGAGGGGTGGTGAGTGATGGCTAGTAGCTGCCCGCTGTTTTAAGGTGTCATATTCAGGTAAGATGCATACTGCAGTCAGGCACAAGGGGCCTGAAACAGGCGATAGGCCCCCACCCTTTTGTATAAGCAATTGTCCTAAGACCAGTTTCAGGTCGGCACCCTGGACGACTTGAGGGCGCCCTAACCAATATGGTGGGCGCACTCCCTGTGCAGTCTGAGTGCGTGCACGCCACACGCCATATTGGGTCCTGCAATGGCCATTCTTCTAGGCCACTGTCTTTTAGGTTAGATATTAAATCGAGGCCCCGTCTGCCCTCTCAGGCAGACTGTAAAAGATCCCTGGCGCTTTTTGAAGAAGAGCAGGGGAGTCTCCCAATGTCCTCGCCGATATTTATCCCTCACCGAATGCCACAACAGATTTTATCTCACTGCTCTCTGTGGGAGCTTGCTGTGTGCCAATTGGCTGCCTTGTTTCCTTACACTGCAACACTTTAAAAGTACTTAATTGGTTGCGGAGCACTTTGGATCATCCTGAGGATGTGAAAGGTGCTATATAAATGCACACTCCTTCTTTCTATTAAAGCTACAGAGCTAGACATTTTTAAGTGGACTTTAAACTTAGAATGACAGCTAACAGTTTATCTGGTCACTTATTTCATTGCTGTTTGTGGGATCTTGCTGTGCACAATTTAGCTGCCGCTTTTCCTATATTAAAACAGTGACTACACTTTAAAAGTACTTAATTGGCTGTAAAGCGCTTTGGGACGTCCTGAGGTCATGAAAGGCGCTATATAAATGCAAGTCTTTCTTTCTTAATGAGCACAGCAACTTCTGGCATAATCTCTGTGGAGAACCCAACTGAAGTTCTAAAATTAATATTAGGATCCCATATAGCAGGAAGTCTCATAGTGCTGCAACAGCCAATCATGACATATCTGCTGGCTCCACCTACTCACGACATTCTTTCCAAAGTCTTATTTCTTGCAAAGTTATCTTAGGATTGAGATGATTAGCCAGTTTGAGGCTGACGCATAGCAGCAATTCAAGGTTAAAAGTTGCCCTACAACACAACAGGTCTTCAAACCCACTCTGCAAGTGCACCAGTTATTTTGAACCATGCAGTGGCCATTAAAGCCTTTTAGTTTTCAGTTATCTCCATCCTGTTCAAAACTGTAGTGGCTTAATCCACTTTCTCGATCCTGGTTGACTAATTAGTAGAACAAGTATAGGCAAGTGTGAGAAATCCTGACCTTAGGGGAACCATTTTGTGACTAAATGTTTCCTTCATATTACTAAGAAAGAAAGATTACCTCCCTGTTTCATGACCTCACTTGCTGTTATCAGATCTACTCAGTCTTGTTTGAACTCCTGGGGCCACAGAACTCTGTTCCATTGATGAAAACTTAACTTCTGATGGATGCACTAAGAAAGGAAACTTGGCACACATGAACCTGTAATAAAATTAGTTAGAGTTCTTTTAATCTCCACACCCTTTTCTCAAGAAGGCTCTGTTCTTCTACTCAATATCATGTTAACCTGCACTACAGGCAAACCTAGGACTACTGAAGTGTGACAAATTACGGTGAAAAACAAATGGAGCCATTCTTATCTCTCGGATTAAGTTGATCCAACTTTTATATTACAGTGATTATATTGTAAAAAGACCTCACTGTTCGATATTTAGGCTTTCCTTGGCTTTCATCCAAGTTCCTTTCCAAAAAGATATCCTTTGATACGCCTCTTAGGTGTTAGGTGTCCGTCTAAGACCCTCCTTTAATTGCTGACGTCAATTTTTTTAATAACTATTTTCAAAGAAGAAGTGACTCAGTTTTAACCTGCTCATGGCAAGTTCCTCACTTGAATGTTTCTCTTAATTGAAAAGCAGAAGCACAATATTCTCTGTTTGCTTCAGTCCAGCAGCACTTCTCCCAATTCATTTGCCAAACATGTTGCTTTGCTGTTCCATTAGTGCCCCCGACAAAATCAGTCCCACTGCTATTAATTTCGTTGCCTATTTTCATTCATCACTGGTGCATTCGGTTACCAACTATAGCTTTTCCTGTGCTTTACTTTCCTTTTCACTTCAGTGGTCTGAAAGAACCTTAAAATGCCAGTGAAATCCTTCCTCCTCTCTCTGGTTCAAGTTTTAATCTTTGTTGGAATAACAGAGCAACTGCTCCAAACAGCAGTGTAGTGAACAGGTAAGTATGTGGAACGGGATTTGCTTGGTAAACTCATTTGTTCCACCAAGCCAATGAAAAGTCAGGCAACAGAGCTGAGCATGGGTGTAAACTTTTTTTGATGGTTGGGAACTGACTCACAATTCAAGGCTTTTTCTGAGGGCAGGTAGATGGAAAATATTTTATTACTTTTGTGGGTGGAGAGGTCATGACCCTGGCACCTCCCACCAACTTTACGCTAATGGAGCTAAATGTTACAGCAGATCTGAATACCTAGTCATATAACATGGTGCAGTGTTGTCTAGTCCATATGCTTTAACCATATTGCAAAAACAAGATCTGGAAACCTACAGGACATAAACATCAGCCACTGGACACTTACATTTGGACTTGATAGATTAGGTAAATCTACCAATTAAATCCAATGAGATGATTCCAGTTGTTACAAAACTCTATAAACTGTTTAAAGAATTTCCCCAGCCTCATTCATAGCGAGGAAAATATTATGCACAAATATAAACATATATATTCTAAAGATTTTCGAATGAGCTGACAAGATTCTGAACTTGACCCTCTCTGGTTCGTACTTTTGGATGGATTTATGGCAGACCATCTGCAACTCTACTAAACAATAAGTTTAATGTTCAGGCAGATAAAATATGATATAGGCAGCATCAAATATTATATACGTGTTCTGTAAATGACATCAAGCATATTTTACTGCTTTAGGTTCATTACCAAGTTACCGAACATGATATTAGGTAGAACAATGCCACTTCAATGCATTGCAGATTTCTACACTTAATATTATACTATATCTGAAGCAGAATAGCTTTTGTAGTTATTCAGTAGACACAACACTGCTATTAAACAGCTAAAGCATCCAATAAAATCTCACTTACTGATATCTACCGTGACCCTAAGTCAATATCCAGTGTTAAACATGCCCAGTATGAAGCTTTGACTCTTCTATCCTGCCATTTATTTGTAAATTTTATGGAGATAACATTTGCTTTTATGAGGTGCGTTTTCAGCGCAAATTTACTGTACCACCAACCATCGGGTCCGTCCCCCTCAACACCATCCTTGTCTCATACAGTGCAAACTTCAGAAAGTCTTTGATGTTTTTCAAGCACATATCTTGTGTTACTGTAATTGCCCAGGATTAACAAGATGCTGTAGCATTAATCACTTCAAAAGAATGATTTCCTCTAATTAAACATATGAACCTAACTGACCACATTGAATGAACATAGCTATCATGGGCATTTGCACATCCTTTTCTTCCCAAAGAACAACTCTTTTTTTTTGCTAAAATAAGAAGAAATATTTATTAAATGCTTTATCTGTGTCCCCGGTGGGACTGAGAAGCCTCATTGTTTGATGAAAGGTTTGATCTTAGGCTCTCAAATGATAGTTTAACTGATGGAGAAAGCTGAGGAAGTTATGGCTGAACTTGGCTGAAAGATGACAGCTCAGGAGTTCAGGTTCCACAAAGCATACCGGCAGATTAGCAACAAAGAACATTCAAAGCTATCTGATTTCAAACAGGGTAATCTTCATATTCCTGATTCACACTCAGACAATGGCAATGCTTCTTTATTACCCTCACTTTGCCATATTAATCTTACTTTGCAAATTCATGCCGTGATTTATATCATGTTTAATTAACTGATTGAGGGCTCCTGCAGTAAAGTGCCATTATACTAAGCTCCATCCGGATGGCAAATGCGAATCACGTCCATAGGTTTTTGCAAAAAAAAAAGTAATATATCCTGGGATTCGCTGATGACAGGATGCAGAATCAGAATAAGGTCCCTCCTGTTGTTTAAGGATTCAAGTGAGAGTAGTTGCCATATGCTCATTATGTTCCAAGGGAAAAAGATATTTAAAACAAAAAGTTTGAAAGTTACAGTATCCCTTTCCATCACCCGTCGCAAACATTTAAATGTTCTAAAAAATCAAAGCTGAGTAACTTTGTGTAAAATCACACCCCATACACAAAGGGGTAGTCCTTTACAGTTTCTTATATAAACATAGGAACATAGGAACAGGAGTAGGCCATTCAGCCCCTCGTGCCTGCTCCGCCATTTGATAAGATCATGGCTGATCTGTGATCTAACTCCATATACCTGCCTTTGGCCCACATCCCTTAATACCTTTGGTTGGCAAAAAGCTATCTATCTCAGATTTAAATTTAGCAATTGAGCTAGTATCAATTGCCGTTTGCGGAAGAGAGTTCCAAACTTCTACCACCCTTTGTGTGTAGAAATGTTTTCTAATCTTGCTCTTGAAAGGTCTGGCTCTAATTTTTAGACTGTGCCCCCTACTCCTAGAATCCCCAACCAGCGGAAATAGTTTCTCTCTATCCACCCTATCCGCTCCCCTTAATATCTTATAAACTTCGATCAGATCACCCCTTAACCTTTTAAACTCTACAGAATACAACCCCAATTTGTGTAATCTCTCCTCGTAACTTAACCCTTGAAGTCCGAGTATCATTCTAGTATCGTCAAATATTGCACCAGCCCTTAACATTGCCTTCAATGTTATAAATACGACTTTTTCTTATTCCTTTGAAGTCCCGTTCACCGGGGGCTAGCAGCATTATAGGTGCACAAATACACATAGGTGGCTGTCCCCATAATCAGTGTGCAGATGCACCCATTGGTGAGGTACTAAACCACACAGAGCAGACTGAGGGTTTCTTCTGTGTGCTAACTGTGAGGACGCCTTGGGATGTTAAAGGTGCTAAATAAATGCGAGTTGTTCTTGTTGTAACTGTAGTGTAGTGAAATCAGAAATGCATTTTTAAAGGGAGAAATTATGACTTTTGCTACAAATGGTGAACAGCATATTTTACTGCTTTAAAAATCTTAACCCACGCCAGTTCCTGACTCAATCCCTGATTGTTGTTGAGTTCACTGATCTCTGGTGGGGTGAGAGAGGAGTGAGAAAAACTGGCCTGGGCCAAGGGGGGAAAGATATATATATATAAAGAAAGATATATTTTTATAAGAGGAAAGAGTGGAAAGAAATTCCCACTCCTGCTTGCTATCCAGTGGCTCCTCCAGGAAAATCGATGCGTTTGATTGTTGGGCGAGATTGGGCTCAGGCTCGGGCTCAGCTATAACGCCTAATACATCAAAGAACCAAGCTCACAGATGAAGAATAACCATTTGTTTAAGGAACGGAAAGGGTCGCTGACATCTTTGGAATCGTGCAGCAGGAGAATTCAGTGCCTTCAGGAGAGGGGGGGGCGAAAAGGAAGAATCATTTAAAATAAACATGCTAATGTCTCCATTAAAGTTCTGGACAAACAAATTCCATGTGAATCTGTTAAGCATTTATGTACTAATATCACACAATGCAATTTTATCCCATTAATAACATTAATAAACAAGATATTTTCACACTTTCCAAGATAAATCACAATTCTGTGTTTGTGAAATAAAACATGATTTTGGTCACTATGCTACAAGCACAATCCTATACTGCTTCGTCAGAACTACTGAAACCAATGGTTAACAGGCTGTTTGTCCACTTTACTAATCATGTATGCTGCAATTTTTACATTAGCAGATAAACATTTATAAAAAATGGCAGTGATTAGTGTGAAAGGGCAGTGATGTTAAAATGTGGATGGCTCAAGGATTTGTTGGAAGGTCTGTTTTTCCATCTTCCACATTGAAATCTCAAAGTTAAGGACTGTAGAATTAGGAAAGTGCTATAATTTCATAACTGCTGGGGAATTAGACAGAAATTGCCCATATATATTTTAGCAACCAACAAAAATGTGCTATATTGTGACTGCCTCGACCATTGCTAGATTCCTATCCAGATGCTGTTTTAACCCATTTGTTCATTTATCTCTATGTGCCTTCCCCAAAATAATGATGTGGCTTCAATTCAGAACATCAGACTACTTACTATATGTTCAAACATTTAAGCACCTCTTGAATGGCACTCTACTGCCGTTGTACAATCCTTGATCAGTAAGAAGTATATAGAAGATTCATCTTAAAGAAATGCTAAGAAGGAGGGATGGGTAAATGCTTGATCAGCTGTAACTGCGGCTTTACGCAGTGTGTTGTAAATCATTGTTCTGAAATCGAGTGCACACTCCAGTGGTTAATGATTCCTTCTACATATACAGGTGCACATTTTTTTCTGCCTATGTGTATTTTTGCATGGAGGATGATTTGCAAGACTTTGACAAGGTACAGAGAAGGTTACGCAAAAAGTCAAAAAAAAACACAGGCAACCTGCTTCATGCAACAGCAGCGAATCAGTAAATTAGTGAGGCAGCCATGGAAATAGTAGAGCTTTACAAAGGCAGGACTCAAACTCAAACATGTTTGATTTTCAATTGCACAAATATACACATGCTATAAAATAAGTGATCAAAAGGTAAAGTGGAAATGAGAAGCAGTATGTTGAATGGGTGCTGAACACACCTTCTAACTGTACCTACGAAGAAAAGAAAATCACGGAAATCAATGGCTGAGTTTATATTCTTGTAATCCGAGTCATGGTGATCCTCTTTTACTAGTCAGTTACTTACTTAATTTGCAAGTTGAGAAAACAGTGCCATGAATATTGCTTAATCAGTGGGGAGTATCATCATAAACTCAGTTAGAAATAGAATTAATGAACAAACTGTGAACCTGTCATATGTCAACATGTAGGATATGGGGCAGCAGAAGGCGACATGGAATTGCTTGTTTTTACCTTTCTTATGACTTTGCTTATCCCTTGTCTCAAATGTTTCCTTGGAAACCTAACAATCCAGCCTTTTTATTTCACACAAAATAATCCATCAGAATAAACACACATTAAATCAAATTCACAATCTTTCCACAGATTTTTTTTTTGTAAATGTTTCAGCAAACGTTATTAATGTAGTTTTAAAATTTCAAATCATACCTTCCACAGTATTCATACTTCTTTGTTTTAATTCCCTTCCAAATCGTCATTTATGCAGACCATATATTTAAGGTTTGGTTTATCAGTATGTGAATGCTGGACCATAGACACCACTCTACATATTGCAATTAGATCTGTAACTGCTTTAAACTTTATCAAATTCAGTGAGCTGACCAGAAGCCTTTCATTCTCACCACAGTGCTTTACAAAGCAGGAGGTATATATTATGGGATGGTAAAGACAAGGAGTTTACATCCTCTATGTAGTACAATGAAAGGTGGCCCACGCTGTTTCTTTCTCCGATTACCCTTTTTTGGCCAGTTCTTCCTTTTCCTGCAGAAAATAATAATTTACATTAAAGTATTCACCAGGAACAGGCAGGGCGCAGAGTATGTCAGTCTCCAATCTGTCTTGTGATACAGATTTAAGTGATGTTCCATGTGTAAGGGAATGGTGAACATTAATTAACCTCCCCGTGAGCCTTGGGAAGTAATTTTGCATATTTTACAGTAACATCTCCGAGCTACATAAAATTTAAATATAAACATATAATCTGTGCAATGTAGAAAAGTATTTACAGATCTGACAAAGATTTTAATTCTGGCAGACTCTTATCTGTAAGACTTTCAATTGGAAACAGCTTCTCTGTTCCAGGGAAAGAAAGGGGCACCATCTAGTGCTTAGTTTGAGTAACAGCTTATGTTAGTAAACCAGAAAACAAAAATGCAATAAGATAATGGAAATGCAAATTGTTACTGATTTACATTGCGATATATTGTGTAAAAAAGACTGTACCAGTGTCAAGGGCCCATATTCAGTATCATGTTCTGTTTGATCAGTAGCTTTATAAAGAGTGTGAGCTTTATATGTAGAGGAATATATTGAAAACTTGCATGTGTAGGTTACTGTATTATCACATAAGAACATAAGAAATAGGAGCAGGAGGAGGCCATACGGCCCCTCGAGCCTGCTCCTATTTCGGCTGATCTTCGACCTCAACTCCACTTTCCTGCCTGATCCCCATATCCCTTGATTCCCCCTGGAGTCCAAAAATCTATCCGTCTCAGCCTTGAATATATTCAGTGATTCAGCATCCACAGCCCTCTGGGGTAGAGAATTCCAAAGATTCAGAACCCTCCGCATGAAGAAATTCCTCCTCATCTCAGTCTTGAATGGCCGACCCCTCATCCTGCGACTATGCCCCCTAGTTCTAGACTCTCTAGCCAGGGGAAACAATCTCTCAGCCTCTACCCTGTCAAGCCCCTTAATAATCTTATATGTTTCAATGAGATCACCTCTCATTCTTCTAAACTCCAGAGAGAATAGGCCCATTCTACTCAACTAAGTTGTTTCGCATACATTATATTTACTTACTGAGGTACTGGCAGATAAGCATGAAACTGCTGGTGTAACATATTCATTGCAGGATATTTGAAGGGGTCTCTCCATCACCACCCTCTTTAAAAGTCAAGTAATTACAACATATTAACCTTTTTGTTTAGTTTAATTATTCTGACCATTTAGAAAATGTATGGTTTAATAGTGAGCGACTGGAAAATATCATAGGTTCAATAACTTTGCCAAACTAGTTTCCCCCTAACAGTGTGAGGAAGCTAGGTTAACATCAGTAGAGACACGGGCATTAGCCCTGTGAGATAATATTTTTTGATAACTTGTGTTAATTCAGCTCCAGTACTACAGGGCTCAGTAACTCCGGGAGCACATATGAGGAATTCTCACAGAGGTCAGATATTCTCCATCCATTCAAATAAATTCGCTCCTAGTGAGAAAAATTCTGCACTGGGAGTATTTACTTATCAATAAATTTACTTATTGCATTAATCCCCATTCTTTATTTTTAATTGTTTATTTTTAAAAATGGTTCTTAATGGCGATATTCCTGCTTTGAACAATGGTTGGAGCTGAAATTACTCTTTTCCCAAAAAGTGTGAGAGAGGCCGAATTTTTTTCAGATATTTCCAAACTGCTAAAGAAAATCTAGGAACTCATGATTTTATAACATGTGTCACTGCTGGTCTCCACCTATACCTGTGGTGATGCTTTCAAATCTTCCCCATCGTCCAACTCAGTAATAGCAGATCTCACCTGGAGCAAAACACCCACTTTCTGATTTGACTGTCCGGTTATGGATTGCTCGATGGATTCCTCATTAATGACCTTAACATTGAAAATTGGCTTTCCTCTTTTTTTTTTGCTCAGGTTTTCGAACGGGATGAATTGTCAGAGACGTTCTGAACCCAGAAGGAATGTTCCATTAGCACTTTCTCCCCAGATTTCACTTTTAGTGAGCATCTACTTTTTGAATAAGTTTATTGAACAAGTTTATTGTTTTTGAGACTGGAGGGAGGTGTACAGTGGTGTTCCCCAGGGGCCGGTACTGGGACCGCTGCTTCTCTTGATATATATTAATGACTTGGACTTGGGTGTACAGGGCACAATTTCAAAGATGACACAAAATTTGGAAGTGTAGTGAACAGTGAGAAGGATAGTAATAGACTTCAAGAGGACATAGGCAGGCTGGTGGAATGGGCAGACACGTGGCAGATGAAATTTAACGCAGAGAAGTGCGAAGAACGAGGAGGGGCAACAGAAACTAAAGGATACAATTCTAAAAGGGGTAGAGGAACAGAGGGATCTGGGGGGTATATGTGCACAAATCGTTGAAGGTGACAGGGCAGGTTGAGAAAACGGTTAAAAAAGCACACGGGATCCTGGGCTTTATAAATAGAGGCATTGAGTACAAAAGGAAGGAAGTTATGATGAACCTTTACAAAACACTGGTTCGGCCACAACTGGAGTATTGGCCCAATATTACCAGGGCAGCGGGTTCGCGGCGGGTGGTAGATTGGGCGCGTTGGTAACACGCCCGGTGAAATCAGTCTGCCCCGCGTGCAATTGCAGGCTGATTGGATCCACTTACCTCTTGTTCCGGGTTCCCCGCTGCTGAGCTGTGCGGCGGGCGTTCTGCGCTTGCGCAGTAAGGTCTGTCAGCTGGAGGAGCTCTATTTAAAGGGGCAGTCCTCCACTGACTGATACTGCAAGAAATAGGAAAAATTACAGCATGGAGCGGCCCAGGGGGAAGGCTGCTCCCAGGTTTAATGATGCCTCACTCCAGCTCTTATTGGATGGGGTGAGGAGGAGGGGGAGGACAGAGATCTTCCCCCCGGCGGGCGGGAGGAAGCGGCCTGCCTCTGCCACCAAGAAGGCCTGGCTCAAGGTGGCAGAGAAGGTCACCTGCGCCACCAATATATCGCCCACCTGCATACAGTGCAGGAGGCGCTGCAATGACCTAAGTAGGTCAGCCAAAGTGAGTACACTTACTCATTCCCCTACACTCCATCTGCCACATCACCGCCCCCACCCAACATCTCCTTCTGCACAGCCAACACTACTCTATCACATCACTCCTCACACCCACTCAAAGCTCATCCTCATCTTACCTGCACCTACTCACCTCGCCAGTACTCATCCCAACACTACCACTCAACCCAATCCTCATACAATCTCATGGCTCTATCTCATACTCACCCTCTCGTGCATCTCTCTCACGGCCAGCCTCACTCAACCTGCCACCTGTGCTGCAGCCACAGGGCAAGCATCACATATGTGCAGTAGGCAGCGTAAGGCAAACGTGTCGTGAGCATGAAGGGGATGCACAAGGGTGTTTGAGGGTTTGTCATGGTTTTTACTTATATTTAATTTCTGATCAACTCACATTACATATTATATTGGCACCACTACTGCCACGTCTTTGCGAATCTTGTCTGGTTTGTGCAATAATGCCCTTTCCTGAGGATCACTATGAAGACCCACACCTGATGCCACCCATTGTGTCACTGCAGAGTGGTGTAGGTGTATTTGCAGGGCTCTTTTGTGCAGACGACTGAGAGACGTCGGTGATGTCCCCGGTGGCACCCTGGAAGGACGCGGAGGAGAAGTTGTTGAGGGCAGTGGTGACTGACAGGACAGGTAAGAAGATGGTGCTCGGGCCAGCCGGGAGCAGCTCGGCATGAAGGAGGCTGCAGATGTCCACGACTACATGTCGAGTGACTCTGAGCCTCCGTGTGCACTGCTGCTCAGAGAGGCCCAGGAAGCTGAGCCTCGGTCTGTGGACCCTGTGGCGAGGGTAGTGCCCTCTGCGATGTATCTCTCTCTGTGGTTGCCCTCCCTCCTGCTGTGCAGGTGGATGTGTCACAGCACTGTGTTGTGGAGCTTCACATGTCAGAGGTGGACGGCGTGGACGGCGAGGCTGGTGATGCTGTTCGCCCTCCGAGGAGGTCATGACTGCAGCTATGGCGGCCCCCATCCGGAAGATGTACATTTGAGGGGGTCCGCAAGGTAGGTACATGTGTCTGGACACCGGGATAAGTGTGTAAGTTGGTGAATTTTATTGTTAGGAGGAGGGTGGTGGAGGCCAAACTTTGTCCAAAGTGACAGACTGGCCTCCTGCAATGAGTGAGGGTCTCCCCGCACCACCTGTCAAATGGACCTTTGCAGCTGCCACAGGCTGATGGCTGTAACACGTCCATTTGAACTGGGAGTGTTTTCCCCCAGTACGGGAAACAGTCCCAGTTGTTTGTAAAATCCCATCCCTGCTAAAATAACAGGTCAATCAGGTCTGTAAATGACCTGAAATACCTGTTCAATTACTTTAAGTGGCACCCCGCTGGCTTTAATTGCCGGCGGGAGTCCCACATGCGGGGGCTGCGCGCGCACGTCAGCGCGTCAGTGGGAAACCCGGAAGTGGGCGGGTTGGAGCCGGGCTCCCGACCCGCCCCGGGAATACCCGATTTTCACAGCCCACCCCGCCCGCCAGGAACGCACCCGATCGCAGGTGCTAAAATCGAGCCCATTGTGTCCAGTTCTGCGCACCGCACTTTAGGAAGGAGGTGAAGGCCTTAGAGAGGGTGCAGAAGAGATTTACTAGAATGGTTCCAAGGATAAAGGACTTCAGTTGCGTGGATAGACTGGAGAAGCTGGGGTTGTTCTCCTTAGAGCAGAGGAGGTTGAGAGGAGATTTGATAGAGATATTCAAAATCATGAAGGATCTAGACAGAGAGAAACTGTTCCCATTGGCGGAAGGGTCAAGAACCAGAGGACGTAGATTTAAGGTGATTGGCAAAAGAACCAAAGACAACATGAGAAAAAGCTTTTTTACACAGCGCGTGGTTATGATCTGGAATGCACTGCCCGAGGGGGTGGTGGAGGCAGATTCAATCGTGGCTTTCAAAAGGGAATTGGATAAGTATTTGAAGGGGAAAAATTTGCAGGGCAATGGGGAAAGTCACCAGCGGGGGAGTGTCACCAGCTGGATTGCTCTTCCAGAGAGCCAGCACTCAATGGGCCGAATGGCCTCTTTCCGTGCTGTAGCCATTCTATGATTCTATGATTCTATGATTTCTGCCCCGATGTATGTGCTGCCTTGTTTCGACCAATTGAGGTATCGGACTGCAGGTCAAGTCCTTTGAGATCCGTTCTATCCTCATTTCGCTCGAGTCCACAACTTCATCATTATATTCCATCAGACTTTAAAAATATCGAAGAACATTACTCCTGTGATATGACGTCAGACACAACTTTTGTGTTAAAAGTTGTACCCAGTTCATATCAGGCTGGAAATAGTGCAAAATGAGACTCAAGCACAGCCTGTCTCACGGGAGAGATGTTCAAATTATGTCTAGGAACTCCCACTCAAGGGAAAGGTGGAAGCAACAACAGGGAGGTGATGGTCAGCAACCAATCAGCATGTGGGTTTATCCACAGGTGCAGTATTTATGGTATCAATCAATTAAATCATTCAACTAATCCATCATGCTGCAGTTGTTTTTTTATGCATATAAAAATGCCAATTGTATTCGACTGTGAAGGAAACACTCTTCACTGCCTGCAGTGTGCTGGTGTCCCATCTACTTGTCCCTCATCAAAGCTCTCCTTTCTCTTATCCACATAAGAACATAAGAAATAGGAGCAGGAGTAGGCCACACAGCCCCTCGAGCCTGCTCTGCCATTCAATCAGATCATGGCTGATCTTCGACCTCAACTCCACTTTCCCGCCCGATCCCCATATCGCTTGATTCCCCATGAGTTCAAAAATCTAACGCTCTCACCCTTGAACATACTCAATGACTCATCATTCACGGCCCTCAAGGGCAATTAGGGATGGGCAATAAATACTGGCCTTGCCAGCGACGCCCACATCCCATGACTGAATAAAAAATTCCGAAGATTCACAACCCTCTGAGTGAAGAAATTCCTCCTCATCTCAGTCTTAAATGGCTCACCCCTTATCCTGAGACTATGTCCCCTAGTTCTAGACTCTCCAGCCAGGGGAAACAACCTCTCAGCATCTAACCTGTCAAGCCCCCTCTGAATCTTATAGGTTTCAATGAGATCACCTCTCATTCTTCTAAACTCCCGAGAGTATAGGCCCATTCTACTCAATCTCTCCTCATAGGACAACCCTCTCATCCCAGGAATCAATCTAGTGAACCTTCGTTACACCGCCTCTAAGGCAGGTATATCCTTCCTTAAATAAGGAGACTAAAGCAGTATACAGTACTCCAGGTGAGGTCTCACCACAGCCCTGTACAATTGTAGTAAGACTTCCTTACTCTTGCACTCCAATCCCCTTGCAATAATGACCAACATGCCATTTGCCTTCCTAATTGCTTGCTGTACCTATATGTTAACTTTTTGTGTTTCTTGTAGGAGGGCACCCAAATCTCTCTGAACACCAACATTTAATAATTTCTCACCATTTAAAAAATATTCTGTTTTTCTATTCTTCCTACCAAAGTGAATAACCTCACATTTCCCCACATTATACTCCATCTGCCACCTCTTGCCCATTCACTTAATCTGTCTATATCCCTTTGCAGACTCTTTGGGCTCGATTTTAGGGTCGGGTTTCCGGCGGGTTTCCAGCGGGGGGGCCCCGAAAATCCCGATCTCCGATCACGTGACCGGATTCGGACGAAATCCCGGCCACTTCCGGGTACCGCGCTGACGTGCGGGGCTGCGCGCGCAAGCCCCGCTGGTGGGAATCCCGCAGGCAATTAAAGCCAGCGGGGTTCCACTTGAGAGCACTTAACTTGCTCGTTGTGGTCAGTTAATGAGCTGAAGCAGCTGTCAAAAGAGGAAGTGTGGGATTTTACGGTCAAAGCAGTCAGTTTCCCACACTGGGGGAAACAGGACCCTTCAAACCAGGCGTGTTGCAGCCAGCAGCCTGTGCCAGGTGCCAAGGTGCGCTCCACGGGGGAGCGCCCTCACCCACGCAGGAGGCCACCGCGTCACATAGGGCAACCCCTGCCCTCCACCAACCCCCGCCAAGCCAGAGGACAGACCGACACGAAACCGCAGCCCCAGTCCGAGGACCCACCCACCTACCCTGCACAACCCCTCACACCAACACCTGCCAGATGGGTGGTGCGTTGACATCGTCGGAGGACGAACAGGATGACCAGCCCCAGCAGCCTCGCAGTCCACGCCGTCCGCCTCGGAGACGTGGGGCCCCCCAACACGGTGCTGCGGCACACCCACCTGCACAGCAGGAGGGAGGGCAACCGCAGAGAGAGATGCGTCGCAGGAGGCACTACCCTCCGCACAGGGTGTACAGAGCGAGGCTCAGCTTCATGGACCTCTCCGAGGAGCAGTGCATACGGAGGCTCAGAGTCAATCGCCAGGTAGTCGCCGACATCTGCAGCCTCCTTAACGACGAGCTGCTCCCTGATGGACCAAGCAGCATCTTCTTACCTGTCGCCGTCAAAGTCACCACTGCCCTCAACTTCTTCGCATCTGGTTCCTTCCAGGGTGCCACCGGGGACATCACCGGGGTCTGTCAGTCCTCTGCACACAAGTGCATAAGGCAGGTCACCGATGGGTTGTTCCGCAGGGCCTCCCACTACATCAACTTCGCCATGGACGAGCGCAGCCAGATGGAGAGGGCGGTTGGATTCCATGCCATGGCCGGCTTCCCACGGGTGCAGGGTGTAATCGACTGCACCCACATCGCAATACGGGCACCTCCGCATGAGCCAGGGCTGTTCATCAACAGGAAGGGGTATCACTCCATGAACGCCCAGCTCATCTGTGACCACCGCCAGAGATTCCTACACGTGTGCGCCAGATACCCCGGCAGCTGCCACGATGCCTTCGTCCTCAGGGAGTCCGCCGTCCCGCCCATCCTGCAGGCACCCAACGCCGGCAACGGCTGGCTCCTCGGCGACAAGGGGTATCCCCTCCACACGTGGCTCATGACACCTCTGAGGAACCCCATCACCGAGCCGGAGCGTCGGTACAATGACAGCCACACTGCTACCAGGTCTACAATTGAGCAGACCATAGGGCTTCTCAAGATGCGCTTCAGGTGCCTTGATCGTTCTGGGGGAGCGCTCCAATACACACCATTCAGAGTGGGACGAATCATAGTTGTCTGCTGTGCCCTGCACAACATGGCCCAACAGAGAGGGGTGCTGCTGGAGGAGGCCCCATCCACACCCGCCACCCACATTGAGGAAGGCGAGGGCGAGGAGGAGGAGGAGGAGGAGGAGGAGGAGGAGGAGGCGGAGGAGGAGGAGGAGGACGCGCCCGAGGATGTTGGACGACCCATGCGCCGAGCCGCGACTCACCGGGATGGTCGCCGGGCCAGGGACGCACTCATACGTCAACGGTTCTCCTAGAGTCAGACACTGCGAGGCGCTCGCATCTCCTCACCTGCACATGCGAGCGGCCATACCAGCCCCCTCCACTGAAGAGTGCTGCCAGTAATCCTGCACCCACAGCAGTGTGCCCAATGGGTGGCAGCAGGTGTTCGCCGTCATGATGGCCTCCACGGAACGCAACTACTGCACAAGCCGCGGAAGAATGGACGAGAGGTGGCAGGAGTGGTGAGAATAGACTATTTAATATGTGGAATGTGACATCATTTAAGAAACAAAGTACAAAATAATAAACACCCTGGTGTATTCCCTTTGTGATTATAAGGCCTTTGGAATTCTTCTCCGGGAACCCCTACGTGGTGCTACCCCTGTGGCTCCAGCAGAGGTAGTGGCAGGTTGCTCGTCTTCTTGCCTTGACCGGGTAGATGCTTTTGGCGGACGGCCCCTGGGTTTCGGTGCCCGTGAGGGCACCTCCACAGACTGCTCCTCCTGCACCGGGGCAGGGGCAGACTCGGCCACCTGGAGAGGAGGCACCATTGCGGGTGCTGGTTGAGAGGTGGGCGACGGGTGGGACGTGGGGACGCCTTGAGAGGCGTCCCCGCTTCCATGTCCCCGGTCACCATCATCCCTCTCTTGGCCTCGGCCCACATCACCCCTTCCACCCTGCTGGACGGCAGTTTGGATGGCATGTGTGAGGCCTTGCAAGGCCACCCCTAGTGTATCCCTCAGCCTGTTGGTGGCGTCGGAATGTTGCTCACCCTGAATCCGTACAGACGTTGTGAGGGCCTGCAAGGACTCGAAGTGGAGCTGTGCGTGACGCTCGAGGGAGGCCAGCCTGTCCTCCACCGCAGACAGTCCCGCACCTACCCGCGACACTGTGTCGCCGGTACCCTCCTGTGCCTGCGCCACCAATGCCCACATGCAGGAGGTGGACTCCTCCATCGCCTGCGCTATTGTGGACAATGCGCGCGGCACCTCTGCCAGCACCTCAGCAATTAGCTGGTGGCCCTCGACGACTCTCCTTTTCTCTGGTGGCCCCCTGGGTTCAGCATCTGGGTCCGGCTGAGCAGAGCCTGGAGATGAGTGCTCCCTCCGTCGCGGACCCTCCGCGGCTGCCCCTGCCACCAGGGTCTGCTCATGCTCACTCGTGCGCAGTGACTCACCAAGTGCTACCCCAACTAGTTGGCGAGGGGGACCCACCGAGGTGCGTGTCTCTGCGCTGGTGGATGGTTGGCTCTGATGTGACGATGCACCCTCAGAGACCGCCATGTCCTCTGAGGAATCGCCCTCCATGCTCGCTTGATCCAAAGACGCACCTGCAAGAGAACAGAGGGCACTTTGAGGCATGTGGACCAACTTGACAGTGCGCCTGATGGCAGGTGATGATACGGTCACTCGCGATCATGGGTGTTGAGTGTCAGCTTTCCCTTACCGCCCATTTCGGCAGCGACACACTCGCCATCGGCCACCGACAGGCAATGTCGCGTGCGGGCGAGGTCGAGCGCCTCCACCTCTGCGTCGGTGAGCTCCACCACTTGCGGCGGCCCACCTCCGGTGCGTGCCCTTTCGCGGTTGTTCTTGCTCCTCTTCTCCTGTGAAGGCAAAACACAGATGTGTGAGTGGGTGCGTCTTGCATCGTGAGACGCATCGAGCATCGGTGTGGTTGGGTTGAGCGTGGCGCGGAACGGATGGGAGGAAGTGTGGGCCACGTGCCCATCCCATTGCATGGGGATTGGGGTGTGTGGTAGTGTTCGGGTGGGGTCAGGGACGGTGGGTACTTGCGTGCACGGCGAGGATGGTGAATGAGTGGCTGTGAGGATTGCTGATGGAGCGCAGTGGTGGCTGTGCAGGAGGGGGTTGTGATCTGCTTGGCGTGATGGTGGGGACGGGATGTGGGAGGGTGCGTTGGTGTACTCACCTTGCCAGACCTAGTCAGGTCATTGAAGCGCTTGCGGCACTGCTCCCAAGTCCTTGGGGTGTTGCCCCTGCTGCTCACCTCCGCCGCCACCTCTGCCCATGCCTTCCTGGTTGCGGCGGCAGGGAACTTGCGCCCATCCTCAGGGAAGAGTGTTTCCCTCCTCCTCCTCACGCCCTCCAGCATCAGCTGCAGTGCCAGATCTGAAAAACGGGGCGCAGCCTTTCCCCTTGGTTGAGCCATTCTCCCAGACCTCTTGCTTGCAGCAGGAGGGGCTTTGGGAGACTGCCCCTTTAACTGGAGCTCCTACATCGCGTCGACGGTACTGCGCATGCGCAGCCGGCCGGCACGCAGCTGGGGAGCGCAGAACCCGGAAGCAGGCCTTAATGGGTCCAATTATCCCGCGATCGCGTGGGGGACGCGAACAATTACCCGTCCGCGTTTTCGACGCTCCCGGAGGACCACCCGCTGGGAACCCGCAGGCCTGCTAAATTCGAGCCCTTTGTGTCCTCCTCACAGCTTACTTTCCCACCTGGCTTTGTATCATCAGCAAACTTGGATACATTACACTCGGTCCCTTCATCTAAACCATTAATATAGATTGTAAACAGCTGAGGCCCAAGCACCGATCCTTGCGGCACCCCACTAGTTACAGCTTGCCAACCTGAAAATGACCCGTTTATCTCTACTCTCTGTTTTCTGTCCGTTAACCAATCCTCTATCCATGCTAATATATTACCCCCAACCCCATGAGCCCTTATCTTGCATAACAACCTTTTATGTGGCACCTTTTATTGAATGCCTGGGCTCTTTACTTCCCCATGTTACAGTCCTCCCTTTACTTATCAACCTCACAATCCTGTTTCCCTTTATTTACCTACAAATTATTCCTGCCCTCACTGTACTCACCTACAATTGTAACCATATGTCCCTTACCTACACCGTCGTTGCTTCCCTTTACTTATCTACACCACAGTTCTGATTTCCTCTTACTCATGTCACAGGGTTTCTTCTCCCTCTTGTTCTATTAGCGAACCTCAGAGTGGGGGGTGGGATTATGAAAAGTTAAGCATTAGAGCAGCAAAAACTCCTCCAAAGTACAAAGTAGAGAACGTAACGCAGTGCAAGTGGCGGCACCTCTGACCACGAGCCTTAATACTGGTAAAACTTAATAATTTCAACTATACTAAAGGGTAAGAAAGGCTGGTGTGAAAATGAGATCGTTCTAAAACAGAGAACAGACAGAGAGTGACATTTGGTTAAATACCACAGTCCCTTCTAGAATAGTAGGAATCACATCACCACAAGAGACCACGACCCTTCTCCGTCAAAACCAATTGGACGGATCAACACAAAATAAACACATGCTCCTCCCCAAGACTGCTAGTCTACCATAGATTGGACAGATACATCACTATCACCAGGCTGCTTCCCCTTCTCTAATAGACCTCCAGGAATTGGACTTCCCTCCGTCCCTTTAGACTGCCAGCTACTAAGAAATTCTCGAATTGCAAAAATATTTTAAATACTTTCCTTTGTTTTTATGCCTTCAGCATAGACGGCACCAGTATAAAAAACATCATAGAATCATAGAATCATAGAAGTTACAACATGGAAACAGGCCCTTCGGCCCAACATGTCCATGTCGCCCAGTTTATACCACTAAGCTAGTCCCAATTTCCTGCACTTGGCCCATATCCCTCGATACCCATCTTCCCCATGTAACTGTCCAAATGCTTTTTAAAAGACAAAATTGTACCCGCCTCTACTACTGCCTCTGGCAGCTCGTTCCAGACACTCACCACCCTTTGAGTGAAAAAATTGCCCCTCTGGATCCTTTTGTATCTCTCCCCTCTCACCTTAAATCTGTGCCCCCTCGTTATAGACTCCCCTACCTTTGGGAAAAGATTTTGACTATCGACCTTATCTATGCCCCTCATTATTTTATAGACTTCTATAAGATCACCCCGAAACCTCCTACTCTCCAGGGAAAAAAGTCCCAGTCTGTCTAACCTCTCCCTGTAAGTCAAACCATTAAGTCCCGGTAGCATCCTAGTAAATCTTTTCTGCACTCTTTCTAGTTTAATAATATCCTTTCTATAATAGGGTGACCAGAACTGTACACAGTACTCCAAGTGTGGCCTCACCAATGCCCTGTACAACTTCAACAAGACATCCCAACTCCTGCATTCAATGTTCTGACCAATGAAACCAAGCATGCTGAATGCCTTCTTCACCACCCTATCCACCTGTGACTCCACTTTCAAGGAGCTATGAATCTGTACTCCTAGATCTCTTTGTTCTATAACTCTCCCCAACGCCCTACCATTAACGGAGTAGGTCCTGGCCCGATTCGATCTACCAAAATGCATCACCTCACATTTATCTAAATTAAACTCCATCTGCCATTCATCGGCCCACTGGCCCAATTTATCAAGATCCCGTTGCAATCCTAGATAACCTTCTTCACTGTCCACAATGCCACCAATCTTGGTGTCATCTGCAAACTTACTAACCATGCCTCCTAAATTCTCATCCAAATCATTAATATAAATAACAAATAACAGCGGACCCAGCACCGATCCCTGAGGCACACCGCTGGACACAGGCATCCAGTTTGAAAAACAACCCTCGACAACCACCCTCTGTCTTCTGTCGTCAAGCCAATTTTGTATCCAATTGGCTACCTCACCTTGGATCCCATGAGATTTAACCTTATGTAACAACCTACCATGCGGTACCTTGTCAAATGCTTTGCTGAAGTCCATGTAGACCACGTCTACTGCACAGCCCTCATCTATCTTCTTGGTTACCCCTTCAAAAAACTCAATCAAATTCGTGAGACATGATTTTCCTCTCACAAAACCATGCTGACTGTTCCTAATTAGTCCCTGCCTCTCCAAATGCCTGTAGATCCTGTCCCTCAGAATACCCTCTAACAACTTACCCACTACAGATGTCAGGCTCACTGGTCTGTAGTTCCCAGGCTTTTCCCTGCCGCCCTTCTTAAACAAAGGCACAACATTTTCTACCCTCCAATCTTCAGGCACCTCACCTGTAGCGGTGGATGATTCAAATATCTCTGCTAGGGGACCCGCAATTTCCTCCCTAACCTCCCATAACGTCCTGGGATACATTTCATCAGGTCCCGGAGATTTATCTACCTTGATGCGCATTAAGACTTCCAACACCTCCCTCTCTGTAATATGTACACTCCTCAAGACATCACTATTTATTTCCCCAAGTTCCCTAACATCCATGCCTTTCTCAACCGTAAATACCGATGTGAAATATTCATTCAGGATCTCACCCATCTCTTGTGGTTCCGCACATAGATGACCTTGTTGATCCTTAAGAGGCCCTACTCTCTCCCTAGTTACCCTTTTGCCCTTTATGTATTTGTAGAAGCTCTTTGGATTCACCTTTGCCTGATCTGCCAAAGCAATCTCATATCCCCTTTTTGCCCTCCTGATTTCTCTCTTAACTCTACTCCGGCAATCTCTATACTCTTCAAGGGATCCACTTGATCCCAGCTGCCTATGCATGTCATATGCCTCCTTCTTCTTTTTGACTAGTGCCTCAATCTCCCGAGTCATCCAAGGTTCCCTACTTCTACCAGCCTTGCCCTTCACTTTATAAGGAATGTGCTTACCCTGAACCCTGGTTAACACACTTTTGAAAGCCTCCCACTTACCAGACATCCCTTTGCCTGCCAACAGACTCTCCCAATCAACTTCTGAAAGTTCCTGTCTAATACCATCAAAATTGGCCTTTCCCCAATTTAGAATTTTAACTTTTGGGCCAGACCTATCCTTCTCCATAGTTATCTTAAAACTAATGGAATTATGATCACTGGTCCCAAAGTGATCCCTCACTAACACTTCTGTCACCTGCCCTTCCTTATTTCCCAAGAGGAGGTCAAGTTTTGCCCCCTCTCTAGTCGGGCCATCCACATACTGAATGAGAAATTCCTCCTGAATACACTCAACAAATTTCTCTCCATCCAAGCCCCTAATGCTATGGCTGTCCCAGTCAATGTTGGGAAAGTTAAAGTCCCCTACTATTACCACCCTATTTTTCTTGCAGCTGTCTGTAATCTCCTTACATATTTGCTCCTCAATTTCCCGTTGACTATTTGGGGGTCTGTAGTACAATCCTATCAAAGTGATCTCTCCCTTCTTATTTTTCAGTTCTACCCATATGGACTCAGTGGGCGAACCCTCGGATATATCCCCTCTCACTACTGCCGTGATGTTCTCCCTAATCAAGAACGCAACTCCCCCTCCTCTCTTACCTCCTGCTCTATCTTTCCTATAGCATCTGTACCCTGGAACATTGAGCTGCCAGTCCTGCCCCTCCCTTAGCCATGTTTCAGTAATAGCTATAACATCCCAGTCCCATGTACCCATCCATGCCCTGAGTTCATCTGCCTTGCCCATCAGACTTCTTGCATTGAAATAAATGCAGTTTAATCTAGACTTCCCTTGGTCTTTGCCCTGCTTTCTCAGACCATCTGTCCGGTCATGTTCTGTACACTCTCCCTTACTGCGTTTTGTTTCTGTCACCACTTTATTTCCCACTGACTTCCTGCATCGGTTCCCATCCCCCTGCCACATTAGTTTAAACCCTCCCCAACAGCACTGGCAAACACTCCCCCTAGGACATTGGTTCCAGTCCTGCCCAGATGCAGACCGTCCAATTTGTACTGGTCCCACCTCCCCCAGAACCGGTTCCAATGGCCCAGGAATTTGAATCCCTCCAGCTTGCACCATCTCTCAAGCCACGTATTCATCTTAGCTATCCTGTCATTCCTACTCTGACTAACCCGTGGCACTGGTAGCAATCCTGAGATTACTACCTTTGAGGTCCTACTCTTTAGTTTAACTCCTAACTCCCTAAATTCAGCTTGTAGGACCTCATCCTGTTTTTTACCTATATCGTTGGTGCCTATATGCACCACGACAACTGGCTGTTCACCCTCCCCCTCCAGAATGTCCTGCAGCCGCTCCGAGACATCCTTGACCCTTGCACCAGGGAGGCAACATACCATCCTGGAGTCTCGGTTGCGTCCGCAGAAACGCCTGTCTATTCCCCTTACAATCGAGTCCCCTATCACTATAGCTCTGCCACTCTTTTTCCTGCCCTCCTGTGCAGCAGAGCCAGCCACGGTGCCATGAACCTGGCCACTGCCACCTTCCCCTGGTGAGCCATCTCCCCCAACAGTATCCAAAACGGTATACCTGTTTTGGAGGGAGATGACCGCAGGGGACCCCTGCACTGCCTTCCTACTCTTCCTCTGTCTGTTGGTCACCCATTCACTATCTCCCTCAGTAATTTTTATCTGCGGTGTGACCAACTCACTGAACGTGCTATCCACGACTTTCTCAGCATCGCGGATGCTCCAAAGTGAATCCATCCGCAGCTCCAGAGCCGTCAAGCGGTCAAACAATAGCTGCAGCTGGACACACTTCCCGCAGGTGAAGGAATCAGGGATACAGGAAGGAGCCCTGAATTCCCACATCCCACAAGAGGAACATGACACGGCCCTGGGATCTCCTGCCATGACTTAACCCTTAAATTAGCTTAAGAACAACTACAATGTCAAGAGAAGATATAGTGAATATGGCAGAAAATGTTCCTGTGCAATTGGATATTACAATGTAAGAAGATAAAGGAACAAACTGATGTAAAACCAGAGTGTTTGAATCGGCCCATATTCAGCTACCTGACAAATTAACTTAAACCGATGCAGTTTGGTTTGAGAGTTCAGATAAGAGCTCAGCCTTGGATATTATGAATTTAATTAAATAAAAATAAGCCCAGTACATATATATATATTATAAAACCTATCAAGGCTAGTGATTTCAATTTAATTTCAGGGGTTCTCCTGATGGGGCAGATTTTCCACTGCTGCAGTCATTCATGGCTTGAAAATCCTGCAGTGGCCGCAGGAAATGGGACATCACATTTCTGCCCATTGTCGCACCCATCGCGTTCTCCGGCATCATTTCCAGTGGTTGGTGGAATTGCCTGCCTCAATCAGACAGGCACTTCGTTTAAATAATAACAAGGTGGGTATGTCCTCAGAGCTATTTTCCATCTGGTGTGCAGGTGTCAGATGTAAATCGTGCCTGTGTGAAATGGGAGTCCAGGGTTGCTAGGCCTAGGTAAGTATTCAGAAGATCATGGAAATGCACAGTAATGTATTTCAACCATTTCTTAATCACCTTTTTTTTTGTGTTTCTCTCGAGCTCTTTGTGCCATTTGTCGTAAATTCTTCCTTTTTTTGGCCCCAGAATCATTGCTGGCACCAATGGGAATACCCCTGTTCAAGGCATTTGGAAAATGAGGAAGGGCCAATGAAGGGATGCCGAGCAAGGTTGGCTGTATGAAAGGTGCTCCACCCACCCACCGTCACCCACAAACCTGCATCGCCAGACAAGAGGCGGGCGTGGCTCGGCTTGGTGCAATTTGTGTCATCCAATGAAAGAATCGTCTAAACTTCAAATGCCTCGAAATCCTGCAGCAGCATGTTAGTCTCCTTTCCTCGGGCGATCGGCAATTCGGTTGCATCCCTGATACCAGGGTCTTGCCACAGATATTTTAACTAGACTGACCTAAGGACATAAGAACATAAGAAATAGGAGTAGGCCATCCGGCCCCTCGAGCCTGGTCTGCCATTCAACAAGATCATGGCTGATCTTCTAAGTCAACACCATTTTCTTGCACTATCTCCATATCCCTTGATGCCTTTAATATCTAGAAAACTATCGATCTCTGTTTTGAATGTACTCAATGACTGAGCTTCCACAGCCCTCTGGGGTAGAGAATTCCAAAGATTCACCACCCTCTGAGTGAAGAAATTTCTCCTCAACTCAGACTTAAATGGCCCACCCCTTATTCTGAGACTGTGACCCCTGGTTCTAGACTCACCAACCAGGAAATATCCCCCCTGCATCTACCCTGTCGAGCCCTGTAAGAATTTTGTATGTTTCAATGAGATCACCTCTCATTCTTCTAAATGCGAGACCTGCAAAACTATAGCAAGGTCCACCCACCTCACAGTGGACATGGCTCGTTCTCCACCCTGCTTCGGCTCAGGAACTTTCCTGAGCAGAAATTTCTAGGCTGATGTATCGAAACTCCTCAAGTATCCTGGCTTTTGATATCATCAGGCTTCATAATTTAAAATTAGAGCTTCATAATGTACTTTCTGCTATCCATTGCATTTTAACTTGATTTTATTTGGCTGACTTTACCCTTTTTTTGGCTGTATTTTAATTCCTTTGACTTCATCCCGATGCCTTCAGCTGGCTGTAGTGCCTACCGACAAAGGGTTGTGCCCAGGTCACAGCAAATGCCCTCTGTAGTCAATTGCCAAGAGCCAACAAAGACAGCCCAAGCCTAACTCTCCCCTGCAATTTTCCCTTCCTCTACTGGTAGTCACTAGAACCCACTTCAATCGGTGCCTTCCTGCTTCGTGCAGGTTGGATTGGGAACTAACCAGACCTTGATTAAAAACTGGATCTGTCCCCAGTCCAAGGCACTGAGTAGAACCATTATTCCAGACAGACGTACATCGATCAGAACGTTCAAAAATAAATAAGGTACTGAAACACAAAACCACGTTGAGTGCCTATTGCATCCCTGGTAGTTATCACACATCACTTCAACTCTCCTCTCTATCATCATCCTCGTACTCACTAGTTCCTTCCTTGTACAAGCCATGAAACAAGATATGAACTGATTGCTGAAACCACTAATTTAACAAATATGGGGCAGATTTTCCTCTCCTTTTCGGCCTGATTTTGGGGAGATCCAGGGTGGTCAGGAGAGGGAAATGGGCAGGGAACCATTCTGCCAATTTTTTGCCACCACTTCCACGTTTACCCACCAGAAATGGTAGTGGACATCCCATCCACCCACCCACAGGTGGGCTTATTGGATATGTTTCTCATGTTGGGCGCTAGAAGTCTTTAAGATAATGAAAGGATTTGATAGAGTAGACGTAGAGAAGATGTTTCCACTTGTGGGGGAGTCTAAAACTAGAGGTCATAAATATGAGATAGTCACTAATAAATCCAATAGGGAATTCAGGAGAAACGTCTTTACCCAGAGAATGGTTAGAATGTGGAACTCGTTACCACAAGGAGTAATTGAGACAAATAGCATAGATACATTTAAGGGGAAGCTAGATAAACACATGGGGGAGAAAGGCATAGAAGGATCTGCTGATAGGGTGAGATGAAGAAGGGTGGAATGAGGTTCGTGTGGAGCATAACCGCCGGCATAGACCAATTGGGCCGAATGGCCAGTTTCTGTGCCTTAACGTAACGCAACGTAACTCGATATCTCTGTTTGCACTGAACAGCATGACATGGCTGCCCAATGTAACTGCACTGTTACCTTTCCGAGGTTCAGAAGGTTACTAATGGCTGCTATCCTAAGTATCAGTAAGCGACCATGCTCGCATACAGTAGTTTGATGTGTGAAGCTTTTGGAAGATGTGAGTGTGGTAAAGTTTTCAAGTTACAGTTTGAACATGGGCCTGCTGATGGACCTCATCATCTCAAGGACTCTCCACTTCTCAGATCTTGATCACTGATAAGGCCACTGCTGAGCACTTCACCAACTCCCTTACCGCCTTTACGCCCCTGCCTGGTTCGTCTACTTTATGCACAACTGTGTCTCACTCTCCTGAGCCAAATCCTCCTATTACTCCATATCATTTCAGAAGGCAAGGATGACTCAAGGCTTCCTTTCTCCATGATAAACCATCTCCTCAACCCTTTTCCCTAGCCCCTCCATCCACATCTTCAATACAAATTGTGAAAAGCTCATGGATTTCTTCATTCCCAAGATTGAGACCATCTATGCAGCTGCCTGTGCTGTTACCTTCCCTTCCTCCCCCCACCCCCCTTTGCTTCTGACCTCCATGCAATCTCCCAACAACCTTATGTTCAATCGTCTGTCACTCTGCAGTTTCTGTCGCAGCTCCAAGCTCATCTAAACTAAGGATACAATTCTAAAAGGGGCACAGGAACAGAGAGATCTGGGGGTATATGTGCACAAATCGTTGAAGGTGGCAGGGCAGGTTGAGAAGGCGGTTAAGAAAGCATACGGAATCCTGGGCTTTATAAATAGATGTGAAGATGCCGGTGATGGACTGGGGTTGACAATTGTAAACAATTTTACAACACCAAGTTATAGTCCAGCAATTTTATTTTAAATTCACAAGCTTTCCGAGGCTTCCTCCTTCGTCAGGTGAACGATGTGAATTCACATCGTTCACCTGACGAAGGAGGAAGCTTGTGAATTTAAAATAAAATTGCTGGACTATAACTTGGTGTTGTAAAATTGTTTACAATTTATAAATAGAGGCATAGAGTACAAAAGCAGGGAGGTTATGATGAACCTTTATAAAACACTGGTTCGGCCACAACTGGAATATTGTGTCCAGTTCTGGGCACCGCACTTTAGGAAGGATGTGAAGGTCTTAGAGAGGGTGCAGAAGAGATTTACTAGAATGATTCCAGGGATGAGGGACTTCAGTTATGCAGATAAACTGGAGAAGCTGGGGTTGTTCTCCTTAGAGCAGAGAAGGTTGAGAGGAGATTTGATAGAGGTGTTCAAAATCATGAAGGATCCAGACAGCTTAGATAGAGAGAAACTGTTCCCATTGGCGGAAGGGTCAAGAACCACAGGACATAAATTTGAAGTGATTGTCAAAAGAACCAAAGGTGACATGAGGATAAACTTTTTTATGCAGCGAGTGGTTATGATCTGGAATGCGCTGCCTGAGAGGGTGGTGGAGGCAGATTCAATCGTGGCTTTCAAAAGAGAATTGGATAAGTACTTGAAGAGAAAAAATTTGCAGGGCTGTGGGGATAGGTCGGGGGAGTGGGATTAGCTGGATTGCCATTGCAGAGCGCCGGCACGGACTCGATAGGCCGAATGGCCTCCTTCCATGCTGTAAACATTCTATGATTCTATGATCTAGGACCCAATGACTGCTCCCTTGAGCCCAACCCCACTCAATCCTGTATCCCCCCCAGGCTCCCATACACGTCACTCCAATGGCTTCCTTTGATCAGGCACCATCCCTCTTCCAATCAAATTTGTCATCATCATCCGTGTCCTCATAAATCCCACCCTCGGCCCAATCACCCTCTCATCCCAGTCCACCCTTGGTTCCCTCTCGAAGGTCCTCAAATATCTCATCGCCTCCCAGTTCCGTGACCGTTTCTCCCAAAACCTCCTGTTCGAATACCTTCAGTCCAGCTTCTGCACTGTGTACAGCACTGAGACTGCCCTGGCCAAAGTCATAAATGACTTGCTCTGCAACTTTGGTGTGTAATTTTGCCTTGTCCTTCTAGACCACTCCGCATCACTTCACACAGTCATCCTCCTCCAATGCCTTGGCTCCATTGTCCAGTACTATGGGACTGTTCTCATGTAGCTCCAATTCTACCTGTCCCATGTAGCCAGTGCATCTCCAGCAATGCCTTCTCTCCTCGTCCCTGGATGCTGACCTCCAACTCTAACTCTTTATCACTTCTCTTAACCCCAGATAAAGATTCAGACTACCCGACTGACATCAAGTCATGGATGAGTCAAAATCTCCTCCACTGGAAGCCATCATTTTTGGCCTCCAGCATAAACTCCACTGCCTTGCTCTTGACTCCATCGCCCTCCATGGCCATACACTCAAGCTGAACCCAGGACATATGAAACATTGCCATCTTGTTTGACACAGAGCTGAGCTTCCAAAACCACATCCTATCAAACCTTCTTATTTCTACCTCAGCAACCTCACCCACCTCCACTTCAGACCAATATCTATATACGCACCTTTGTCACCTCTAGACTTGATTGCTTCAGTGTTTTCCTTGCCAGCATCTCAACCTGCACTCTAGATAAACTCCAACTTGTTTAAGCTTAGCCGCCCATATCCTGTCCCGCTCTAAGTCTTGTTCACTCATCACCCCCATCGTCCCTGATGCCCAGAGTCTTCTTCGCTCATTACCAACCAATGTAATACCTTTATCAAACACTACGACATTTTTTTCAGCTCACGTTTACTATTTTTCTAACGTTAATAACAGGAGCAAAATCTGCCACTTAAAGTACAAACTGGACTATAGTTAGTGTGTATTCCTGGATGTGCATTTTACCAGATAAGCAACATCAAACACACTAATGAGCAAACACCTTTATCCAACTTTCTACTGTGTCAGCTGTATGGGTGTTGCCCATCCTTGTGCAAAAGAATTTGTGTTTTACTCCTACAGTGATTCCTCCCGCATTTCTTTTATGGTTTACATTCCAGCACTTTCTTTTACCTCAGTGCTTCAATGACAAGGCAATTTTGAAAAAGATCAAATAAAATTTCTATTTAATAATTTTTTTTTTCACATTTTGGCCAAGTTGGTGAATATGTTTTCACATGAAACACGTAGAAGACGTAATAAATGCAAGGACGGATTGTTTTTTGTTGCTGTTGTCCCCCGCCCCACAACCCAAGAGTGGCAGGATTTCCTGCCCCTGAGCCACTCTCCTCCGAGCAAGGCCCAATGCAGGTGGAAGGGACAGGAAACTGAGGCTCTTGGGCCTGCAGCTGCATGTTGTGCCTCAGAGATTGGGACCTGTTGCCTGTCGATGGAGATCCCGATTAGACATCAATTGTTGGCAGAGGAGAACGTGGCATGAGGCCAGAAACGTCACCCCTCCTGCCTCATTTAAATGCTTCCATGGAGCCTGCAACTACTGCAGCGGCAGGGCAAGCATCTCACCCTCCCCCACTCCCGCCCAGTCCACAGAAATTCTGAGGCAACGTAAAAGAGTGGGGATCGGGCAAACATTTGTGCCCGAGGAACTGAACATTCCCAAGGGCAAAGGTCAGGAAAACAGCCTTTAAAAGCTGGGTAGAAGGTCCCTTTGCTGTCTCAATGGGTAAATGCAGTATATCCTATAGTACTCAGGCACATAGGCCAAGTGGGTCGCAGGTTTGATCCCTAGTCTCTGCTGGGTAAAGGAACAGAGTGTCTATTGACACCACCGTGTCAGCTAATGAGTTGGAGGTGGGGCAGGACTTACGGCAGGACTCGCAGCAAACAGTCTATTTTACAGCAAACAAGGTCTACTTACTCAGCAAACAGAGCCTGTTTAAATAGCGCATTACAGCAAACATTCTACAGAGTCTATTTAAAAACAGTCTCTACAAGTTGCAGCAAACAGAACTCATGACCGAAACTACAGCAACTTCTCCCGATGAAAGCAGGGTGATTTCTCCAGCTAGATGCAGTGAGTAGACGATAGTTACAGAATACAAATGATGTGGGTAAAATCAATTCTGGTCATTCACAGCAGTGCATAATTGATGGGGGAATTAACCAATCATCACCATTCTGACCAGGAATTGTGGTGTCACCACTTGCAGCCGTTAAGTAAACTCATCCAGGGTAATGGTTGTGTTAAGGTCACAATTATTGACCTCAGTTCCTGGGCTGAGTGGGAAGGTTGGAGAATCAACCAAGGTTTCTGCTCCCTATCATTATCCAGTAACCTGTGCTGCAATATCAGAATATCAGGCAGCGACAGGACTGAGGGGGAACTTTTTTTAAATTCGTTTATGGGATGTGGGCGTCGCTGGCGAGGCCGGCATTTATTGCCCATCCCTAATTGCCCTTGAGAAGGTGGTGGTGAGCCGCCTTCTTGAACCGCTGCAGTCCATGTGGTGAAGGTTCTCCCACAGTGCTGTTAGGAAGGGAGTTCCAGGATTTTGACCCAGCGACGATGAAGGAACGCCGATATATTTCCAAGTCGGGATGGCGTGTGACTTGGAGGGGAACGTGCAGGTGGTGTTGTTCCCATGTGCCTGCTGCCCTTGTTCTTCTAGGTGGTAGAGGTCGCGGGTTTGGGAGGTGCTGTCGAAGAAGCCTTGGCGAGTTGCTGCAGTGCATCCTGTGGATGGTACACACTGCAGCCACTGTGCGCCGGTGGTGAAGGGAGTGAATGTTTAGGGTGGTGGATGGGGTGCCAATCAAGTGGGCTGCTTTGTCCTGTTAAACCACCCATGATTAAATAGGCTGTTGATCAGGCTCACATATGAAGAGTGGCTACTTGAGTGAGGTACCATGATATCTTTCTACATGAGCTACTACCTACAGCAGAACAGAAAAAGTGATAAAGAAAAGAAAACTGATCACTGTTTTGATTGTGGGGCTAATAACATCTGTTAAGTTGTAGCCAAGTTGGTGAAGAAATTCAAATGTGAAACTCTAATAATATTACCGACTCCTTAATGGATTGTATATTATTTAATGATTTTGCAGCATGTTAAGGAACACCCTATCTAATTCAAGAAATCTTTGTAAAAGCAACATAATGTAACTCCACTCACCTTGTTTTTCTTGTTCAGTATTCTATGTATTTCTTACTTTATCAGTTAAATCATCAACCTGCTGTTTTTGGTATTTTTGCAGTAGTGAAATATGAATCAAGAATCAGAAGAGAATGAAGCACTGAACTTTTATTGCACTTATGTGATAACCAGAATTATATGACTGCCAGGAACTTGTGCACTTCAGGTTGTGATGCTTTTATTGCTGCAACTCTCAGCCATTTTCTGTGGGGATAGAAAGATGATAGAGTTTGATTAGTTAAAGGACAGAGTAATGAAATCCAGTGTTATGAAGATTTTCATCACAAATAATATTCTGAAAAACCAATTACATAGAAATTGGCCATTCGGCCCAACCAGTCCGTGTTGGTGTTTATCCTCCAGACGGGCAGTGGTCCTAATCCCATGTGCCTGCTCTGCTCTCATATCGTTTTATTCCCCATTCCTCAACCACCTATCTAACCAATTCTAAAATGTTGACATAGTCGCTACTTCACTCACTAACTCTGGAAGCACATCCCACAGTTTCACAGCCCTCTGTGTATAAAGGTTTCTCCTGCTCTCTGTCCTAAATCATATACATTTAATCTGATACCTATGTCCCCGTAATCACTGAAATCAGTTTTGGGGCAAAATTAAACTTTGGCAGGGGCACAAAACAAGGGGTAGTGAGTTGGCTGCCCATTATACACCCCACTCGATTTTCCTCCCCATTGTCTTCAAAGGTGCGGTGTATAGCGGGCTGCCAATCCACTACTACCTGTTTAGTGCCCCCACACAAGATAAATTTGACCCTCTCTGTCGTGGGTTCAAGTCCCACTCTAGAGACTTGAGCACAAAATCTAGGCTGACACTCCAGTGCAGTAATGAGGGAGTGCTGCACTGTCGGAGGTGCTATCTTTCAGATGAGATGTCAAACCGAGGCCCCGTCTGCCCTCTCGGGTGGATGTAAAAGATCCCACGGCGCTATTTCAAAGAAAAGAAGGGGAGTTCTCCCCGGCTTCCTGGGCCAATATTTATCCCTCAACCAACATCACTGAAACAGATTACCTGGTCGTTTTAACATTGCTGTTTGTGGGATCTGGCTGTGTGCAAATTGGCTGCTGCGTTTCCTACATTACAACAGTGACTACACTTCAAAAATACTTAATTGGCTGTAAAGAGCTTTGGGACGTCCTGAGGTCGTGAAAAGCACCATAGAAATGCAAATCTTTCTTTCTTTCTTTATCTCCTTTGTCCCTTCCCTTCATAATTTTAAAATCTCTATCAAATCTCCTCTGATGAAAGAACTAATACTTCAATGTCCGTAGTAATCCATGGAAATTACTACAATTTCTGAAATGTAGAACTTGGCTTAACGCAGGACAAAAGACAAGCACATCACTGTTGGCAACATCAGAAAACAAATGCTTAGTACGACTTGCCTCTCTATTATCGTAACCCAGTTGTTGGCCCATTTATTAAAAATAAATAAATGGGTTAACACCTCCCCCAAAATAGTGAACAAAAGAATATTACAGAAATACATTTAGTGTTTGTCCACTAATATCGGCAACAGTAATTTGAGGTTACAGTTTGTCATACATTAGTTTGAAGAGTTTAGTTAGACTCAGATCGTAAGAACATAAGCAGGCAGATAAATACATAAAGAGAAGTGCTAGCGAAAATATTTCTGTAATCGGTATAGTCATTTACCACTCAAACGCTTCAATAATTCGCCAAGGCTTCTTCGACAGCACCTCCCAAACCCACGACCTCTACCACCTAGAAGGACAAGAGCAGCAGGCACATGGGAACAACACCACCTGCACGTTCCCCTCCAAGTCACACACTATCCCAACTTGGAAATATATCGGCGTTCCTTCATCGTCGCTGGGTCAAAATCCTGGAACTCCCTTCCTAACAGCACTGTGGGAGAACCTTCACCACACGGACTGCAGCGGTTCAAGAAGGCGGCTCACCACCACCTTCTCAAGGACAATTAGGGATGGGCAATAAATGCCGGCCTTGCCAGCGACGCCCACATCCCATGAACGAATAAAAAAAATAACTACAGATTTAAAAAAGAGATGTTTTCACACAGTGGAATGCAATTATCACATGGTGTACCAACATCATGACTAGGGGGTAGTGTTAACAGGCAATATCAGATAGGTCACTCATTATACACCCCAC
This sequence comes from Heptranchias perlo, assembly GCF_035084215.1. NCBI lineage: Eukaryota > Metazoa > Chordata > Chondrichthyes > Hexanchiformes > Hexanchidae > Heptranchias > Heptranchias perlo. Next base: position 88,516,961 of record NC_090332.1, on the reverse strand, counting down.
TCAAACTGAAATGGGAAAAGCAGCTTTCTTTTACAGTAAATTTATCAATACCTTCTTATATTTTGCAGTTGTAGGGGCCATTGAACTAAATATGCACAAAGGCTCCGTGGCTCTCTCGTGAAATTGATAGCATCTAAGGCTACAATGTGTCCATTAAGTTTAAAACTTCATGCCACAAGGATATTCTCAAGAGGGCAAACATTTGTGTTTTGATAAACGTAAGAGACAATTTCATACAACAGAATAATAGGCACCAAAATGCCCTCTAAATACATAGCATTTATAGAATCATACAGCACAGAAGGAGGCCATTCGGCGCATCATACCTGTGCCGCCTCTCTGAAAGAGCTATCAGTTAGTCCCACTCCCCTGCTCTTTCCCCATAGGCCTGCAAATTTTTCTTTTTTAAGTGTTTATCCAATTGGCTTTTGAAAGTTATTATTGAATCTGCTTCCACCGCCCTTTCAGGCAGCACATTCCAGATCAGAACAACTCGCTGAGTAAAAAAATTCTCCTCATCTCCCCCTCTGGATTTTTTGCCAATTACCTTAAATCTGTGTCCTCTGATTACTGACCCTTCTTTATAAACATTAACAACTTCCAATTAGGTATCTTATGTTGCGAGTGTACCAGTAGCAGGAGATTAGAAATCAGAGAAAATGGAAAATAAACTGTGACTAAAAATGCAGAACTAAAATACCGTTTCATAAAAATACTATCTGGGTTTACTATTTCATGTGTATGTGTGTCAGAAATCATTAGCTATGCTGTAAGAGATATTTTATATCATTTTGATATTACTTTTCCTTTCCATTCTGCTTTCCTTGGTGTGGATCAGGCTGGGCCTGTCAGAGTAGTCTTAGTCCTTGGCATACGTGAAATGACTTCATACATCTCAGATGAGAGTTCTTATGTTAAAGAATACAAATAACTATTGCTGGTAAAGGTTAAAATAGGGCTTTCTATTGACTAGTGATTTACATCGAGTTACGTCGAAACTACAGCACAGAAACAGGCCATTCGGCCCAACTGGTCCATGCCGGTGTTTATGCTCCACACAAGCCTCCTCCCTCCCTACTTCATCTCACCCTATCAGCATATCCTTCTATTCCTTTCTCCCTCATGTGTTTATCTAGCTTCCTCTTAAATGCATCTATACTATTCGCCTCAACTACTCCATGTGGTAGTGAGTTCCACATTCTAACCACTCTCCGGGTAAAGAAGTTTCTCCTGAATTCCCCATTGGATTTATTAGCGACTATTTTATATTTATGACCTCTAGTTTTGGATTCCCTCACAAGTGGAAACATTAAGTGTACAGTATGGGGCATTTTAAGCCAAACAGACCAAGAATCTCAGTCATGGCAGTGCATTCTTACTGTTAGTCCCACCACTTGAGCTGTGCTCTCTTGCTGTTGCTGCTCCTCCTCTTCCAAACTATGGAGCACTGACAGACTTCATTCGACATTCATGCTACAACAGTTCACCGAAAGACTCATCTCTTTGCCTATATCTCTTGTTCTGTTCACCATTGGTCCCTCTAGTGCTTTAACACGAGCTTTCAATGGGAGAAACCTGTGCGAATTAAGTAAATCCTGATAAATTTGCTTGGTTTGTGCTAATTGCAGTTAATGTTGGGCCTGAGTATTACTGCACATTTGAAATATTTACTCACAGGCACAAATTTAGGTGCATGGGCAAAAAGTTAACACCCCACTCAATTAATGCCAACTCACAAAAATACTGTCCTTTAGCACACAACTAGCACGTACACTGACTCTATTGCAGAACAGATTAAACTGTAGAAAGATAGGACAAAAGATGGGATAGGAGTTATTGTTCAATGGCGAAATGATGGAATGCAAAGGAATTACTACAGCCTGGTTCAGCTAATATCACCTGCCTTTGTCTGTTTATATTTTAAATGTAATAATCCCCCCACCTGTTGTACAAACAGAATGCACAGTTCTGAGGGGGGCCTCATTATGAGTTATAATGGTCAAACTCGGAAGTGCCATAAAAGGAATACTTGAATATTCATCGTTGTATATTATCTCTTCATGTGCTTTGTTCTCAAGGTGTTGCTTGAGGGAATAAGCAGTGGTGCTAATAACAGTGTGCAGATACATTTTAACTGATGACAGCAGAAAGATAAATAGAATAAATGTGCATCACATGAAGTAATGCAAAGCAATCCCCTGCTTTTTTAAATTGATGGTGCATTCTTACCTTGAAGGATAGAAATATATTGTTTTTCAAACAGTGTGCATCAGCATTGATGTAAGTCAATGATATATTTCAAATTTGAGGCCGACTGACTAGATTGAGATTTATGTGCAATTATGGGAGTAAAAGCTAATAAGTAATATAAAACATGTTCAGTTGTTTGAACTATTTGTCTCACTATCCTTTAATGTTTTCTAGGATTATCTTTCCACAAGCCATGCTTTTGTTGTTGTTAATTGTTCTCTAGCTACTGAGCTACAAAACCCTACCAGTAACAGATGGGTAAATCATGTGAATATTAATAAGTCCCAAGCGTGTTCATCAATCATTTTTGATCTGTTGGTTGATTCCAGCTGTATGTTCGAATAGTTTGGGGCTAAAAGCAGTCATCTGGAATGGCGCTATGATACTAGGCAACCTAGCTGATATTGTGCATCAGGACATATTTCTTTTCATTGTCATCAGTATCACTGGTCGATGAGACAATATCAAGAGGGCACACATATAAGATTACCACAGAAAGAACTAAAGGGGAAGGTGGAAAGTATTCCTTTGCATGAAGGGTGGTTAGAATGTGCAATTCGGAATTTGTTAGTTGATTGGAAAAGGAGGCATCGTAACAGGAATGGGGAATGAATGGGGAGTGAGTAGGAGAGTGGGATTAGACTAGGTTACTCATAGGGAGAAAAATACCGCCACTCCCCCGTGTCCCAATACAGTCAGCTCATCTCTTTCAACGGTTCCTTCTCCTATTCCTGCACAGTATCCTCCAGTGTGTCCCATGGTTCCACTCTTAGCCCCATCTATTTCTCATCCCTTGGTGACATTATCTGTAAGCATGTCAGTTTTCATATGTCTGCTGAGAATGTGATTGAAGGATGAACAAAACAGATCAAAAAGAAAGGAAATTCGCAACAGAAATATCAACAAGAAAAGGAATGTCGTGGAGGACAAGTTTAATTTATTAAAGATGCTTATATATTAATGCCTCAAACGCCAACACCATGTCCGCAGGGCAACTAGGGATGGGTAACAACTGTGGTAATGCCAGCATTACCCACATCCCAAGAACAAATTCCTTAGCCCATCTGCTTGATTGGTCCAGATCATTTTTTATGCTATGTATCTTCCTTACGCATCCAAACTGGTCACATAGCTTGATATTACAAGCAATTTCTCTTAGTTACAAACAGCACAGTTATTCAGTTTTCCCATAACGATTGGTTCTAGATTGGCTGGAGGTCTAGAGGCTACCACTTCAGTGAACTATGAGGCAAGAAATAAACCTTTCATGTGCATGGAACTCAATGGGGTCTATATGTGGACTCCCAGAAGGCCATGTGCAGTTCAGTGAGGAGCTGAGTGATTTGTTTTAATTTCATGTAGCGTGTTTTGCCAATGGGGTTGGATTTTTGAACATATCCAAAATATTTGCATAATTGTACCTTCCCTATCATAGTTCCTCCAGCGTCCTACAGTGCCTCAGGGTTTCATCTGTGTGCACGGGAGGTGCTGTGATCTGTGCAATAACTTTTCTTTTTTAAATCAGTTTAGTTTCAACTGCATATTTCTCTGGTGCATATAAAAAATCGAAAGCCGCACTGAAAAATATACATCTCTGCTGAAAAACCATGACAAAGAACAAATCCTTTGCTCCTCTTCTTACAGTCTTACAATAAAAATTTGGATATATATTGACTTATAGGGAGAGGTTGGATAGGCTGAGACTTTTTTCCCTGGAGAGTAGGAGGTTTAGGGGTGATCTTATAGAAGTCTATAAAATAATGAGGGGCACAGATAAGGTCGATAGTCAAAATCTTTTCCCAAAGGTAGGGGAGTCTATAACGAGGGGGCATAGATTTAAGGTGAGAGGGGAGAGATACAAAAGGGTCCAGAGGGGCAATTTTTTCACTCAAAGGGTGGTGAGTGTCTGGAACGAGCTGCCAGAGGCAGTAGTAGAGGCGGGTACAATTTTGTCTTTTAAAAAGCATTTGGACAGTTACATGGGTAAGATGGGTATAGAGGGATATGGGCCAAGTGCAGGCAATTGGGACTAGCTTCGTGGTATAAACTGGGCGACATGGACATGTTGGGCCGAAGGGCCTGTTTCCATGTTGTAAACTTCTATGATTCTATGATTCTATATTTTGCAAGGCTGTGTTCCCAACATGCAGCCTTACTTAACAGGAGCACAGATCGAAAAATTAGACGTGGAGATCAGTGGGTGAGATTCTCCGATCTGTGCTCCCAACAAGTGAGGGACCACATGGGGAGCACAACCTCGGCATTTGTAATCTTTACGTGTACCAGGTGACATTTAACACAGGACTATTTCCTATTTTTTGCCATTTAAGTGGAGGCATATCTGTATAGAAGCGACTTTATAAGAAAAAGTTAACAAGGTTTTGGATGAGAAAGATTACGCTCGATAAATCTCCTTGACTTTTTTGAAGAAGGTGCAGATGAAATAGACAATGGGATTCCTGATCATATAGGCTTTAGATAAGATTCCACATGAAAGGCTCTAATTAATCTGAAAGCCAAGAGAATCGAAGGTAGATACAAAGTTGGTTGAAGATTAGGAAACAAAAGGCACCAGTGAGAGGTGTTTATTGGACTGATGTAAGGCTGAATGCTGTACTGCTTTGGGGTCAATGTTTGGATCACTATTGCTTCTTATTTACATAAATGATCTAGATTCTGAAACCAACTCCAAGATTGTCAAATTTGCATTCGACACTATAGTAAAAAAATTGATGATACAGCTGAGAATTTGCAGAGAGTTTTGGATCATCATGTTAATGGGTGGGCAGATAGCATATGGGACTGGAAACAGACAAATGCAGAGTGTAGCACATTGGCTGAAGTAAAGTGTGACATAATATCAAATGGATGCAGTAGATATAGTATAAGGTGACTCAGAAAGAATCTTTAAAGAAATAATGGACTTGTCTCTGGCAACATCTAGACAGTATACAGTCAGGAGGGAGGGAGTGGCCCTGGGAGTCCTCAACATTGACTCTGGACCCCATGAAATCTCATGGCATCAGGTCAAACATGGGCAAGGAAACCTCCTGCTGATTACCACCTACCGACCCCCCTCAGCTGATGAATCAGTCCTCCTCCATGTTGAACACCACTTGGAGGAAGCACTGAGGGTAGCAAGGGCACAGAATGTACTCTGGGTGGGGGACTTCAATGTCTATCACCAAGAGTGGCTCGGTAGCACTACTACTGACCGAGCTGGCCGAGTCCTGAAGGACATAGTTGCCAGATTGGGCCTGCGGCAGGTGGTGAACGAACCAACACGAGGGAAAAACTTACTTGACCTCGTCCTCACCAATCTACCTGTCGCAAATGCATCTGTCCATGACAGTATTGGTAGGAGTGACCACCGCACAGTCCTCATGGAGACGAAGTCCGGTCTTCGCATTGAGGATACCATCCAATGTGTTGTGTGGCACTACCACCGTGCTAAATGGGATAGATTCAGAACAGATCTAGCAGCTCAAAACTGGGCATCCATGAGGCGCTGTGGGCCATCAGCAGCAGTAGAATTGTATTCCAGCACAATCTGTAACCTCATGGCCCGACATATTCCTCACTCTACCATTACCAACAAGCCAGGGGATCAACCCTGGTTCAATGAGGAGTGTAGAAGAGCATGCCAGGAGCAGCACCAGGCGTACCTAAAAATGAGGTGCCAACCTGGTGAAGCTACAACTCAGGACTACATGCATGCTAAACACGAAAGCAACATGCTATAGACAGAGCGAAGCGATTCCACAACCAACGGATCAGATCAAAGCTCTGCAGTCCTGCCACATCCAGTCGTGAATGGTAGTGGACAATTAAACAACTAACTGGAGGCGGAGGCTCTGCAAAAATCCCCATCCTCAATGATGGCGGAGTCCAGCACGTGAGTGCAAAAGGCAAGGCTGAAGCGTTTGCAACCATCTTCAGCCAGAAGTGCCGAGTGGATGCCAGAAGCCAGTCTTTAGCCAATTCAATTCACTCCACGTGATACCAAGAAACGGCTGAGTGCACTGGATACAGCAAAGGCTATGGCCCCCGACAACATCCCGGCTGTAGTGCTGAAGACTTGTGCTCCAGAACTAGCTGCGCCTCTAGCCAAGCTGTTTCAGTACAGCTACAACACTGGCATCTACCCGACAATGTGGAAAATTGTCCAGGTATGTCCTGTCCACAAAAAGCAGGACAAATCCAATCCGGCCAATTACCGCCCCATCAGTCTACTCTCAATCATCAGCAAAGTGATGGAAGGTGTCGTCGACAGTGCTATCAAGTGGCACTTACTCACCAATAACCTGCTCACTGATGCTCAGTTTGGGTTCCGCCAGGACCACTCGGCTCCAGACTTCATTACAGCCTTGGTCCAAACATGGACAAAAGAGCTGAATTCCAGAGGTGAGTTGAGAGTGACTGCCCTTGACATCAAGGCAGCATTTGACCGAGTGTGGCACCAAGGAGCCCTAGTAAAATTGAGGTAATTGGGAATCAGGGGGAAAACTCTCCAGTGGTTGGAGTCATACCTAGCACAAAGGAAGATGGTAGTGGTTGTTGGAGGCCAATCATCTCAGCCCCAGGGCATTGCTGCAGGAGTTCCTCAGGGCAGTGTTCTAGGCCCAACCATCTTCAGCTGCTTCATCAATGACCTTCCCTCCATCATAAGGTCAGAAATGGGGATGTTCGCTGATGATTGCACGGTGTTCAGTTCTATTCGCAACCCCTTAAATAATGAAGCAGTCCAAGCCCGCATGCAGCAAGACCTGGACAACATCCAGGCTTGGGCTCATAAGTGGCAAGTAACATTCGCAAAAGACAAGTGCCAGGCAATGACCATCTCCAACAAGAGAGAGTCTAACCACCTCCCCTTGATATTCAACGACATTACCATCGCCGAATCCCCCACCATCAACATCCTGGGGGTCACCATTGACCAGAAACTTAACTGGACCAGCCATATAAATACTGTGGCTACAAGAGCAGGTCAGAGGCTGGGTATTCTGCGGCGAGTGACTCACCTCCTGACTCCCCAAAGCCTTTCCACCATCTACAAGGCACAAGTCAGGAGTGTGATGGAATACTCTCCACTTGCCTGGATGAGTGCAGCTCCAACAACACTCAAGAAGCTCGACACCATCCAGGACAAAGCAGCCCGCTTGATTGGCACTCCATCTACCACCCTAAACATTCACTCCCTTCACCACCGGCGCACAGTGGCTGCAGTGTGTACCATCCACAGGATGCACTGCAGCAACTCGCCAAGGCTTCTTCGACAGCACCTCCCAAACCCACGACCTCTACCACCTAGAAGGACAAGAGCAGCAGGCACATGGGAACAACACCACCTGCACGTTCCCCTCCAAGTCACACATCATCCCGACTTGGAAATATATCGGCCGTTCCTTCATTGTCGCTGGGTCAAAATCCTGGAACTCCCTTCCTAACAGCACTGTGGGAGAACCTTCACCACACGGACTGCAGCGGTTCATGAAGGCGGCTCACCACCACCTTCTCAAGGGCAATTGGGGATGGGCAATAAATGCCGGCCTCGCCAGCGATGCCCACATCCCGTGAACGAATAAAAAAAAGTATTGTGAAGCAATTTAAAAAGCCAATAATAGGTGAGGATAGGAAGAGGAGGGCAGAGCAGAGGAATACAAGTCTAATGAGGTTATGCTAAGGCTGTACATTACACTAGTTCGACCACACTAGGAGTGCTGTATATGGTTCTGGTCATCATACAACAAAAGGGATCTGCAGGAATTGCAGGGGGTGCAGAGAGAGCGACAAGAATGATTCCAGTGTAAGGGGGAATGGCATATTTACAAAAGGTGAAAATAGGTCCATCTCTGCAGTATAAAGAGAAGATGGTAAGGGGGAAATTATGTTGAAGTATATATAAAGTATTAAATGGCTTAGAAAAGGTAAATCTTGAACATTACTTTAAAATAACACCAGAAACCATAACTATAAACTCATGAAAATGAATTTAGAACAGATACAAGAAGCAACTTCTTCAGGCAAAGGATTAAAATTGTCTGTGATAATCAGCCTGGCAGAACCATGGGGAGATATACTTTAGGGTCATTCCAAATATAGCTGAATACTAATCTGGGAAAGTTGGAACACCAGAGGTTTGGTGGGACAAACTGGCCTTTTCTTGTGCTTGTTTTTTCTTATGTTAACTTCAGGAGCAACTAGAGGCAATTCTAACAAGGACACGGTGTCACAATTTTTACTCTGCTTGCTATTGGGAGTGCAGGAAGAATTGGAGGAATTATATAGAATAGAATCATAGAATCATAAAAACGATACCGCACAGAAGGAGGCCATTGGCCCATCGTGCCTGTGCCGCTCCTTATAAGAGCTGTCCAATTAGTCCCACTCCCCCTCTGCTCTTTCCCCATAGCCCTGCAATTATTTTCCCTTCAATTATTTATCCAATTCCCTTTTGAAAGTTATTATTGAATCTGCTTCCACCACTAGCAAGGTACCAATGTGAAAACCCAGATTTACCAGAGTCTAGTTAACAATCCAGCAATACTGCTTCAGCTAATAAGGGCAAAATCTACATTTGAGTTTCTGAAAACATACAACAGAGTTCCAGGCAGTAACGTTGCCTGAAAGAGTTCTGCAGGCATCATAAGCAGTGTGTGAAGCTTTGCTGCTGGTATTCTGTGCAGACATTTTAAGAGTGATCAGGAATGCTGATGTCCAGCATTGCCTACATTCCTGACATAAAGATTTGTCTTAAGTGACTCCTGTGGAAGTTGTGATGCTGCTCCAGATATGAGGTTGTAGATGGTTGACAGCCCAGCAACTTAGTACATGTTGGAGTGTGCAGACCTTATCATCGAGTAGGATACCTGATCCAGGTCATTGATCTGCATGGCTTTGAACTAAACTTCTTTTCTTTCTGATATGATCAGCAATAATTATCGGGTTGACCTTGAGTTCTTCGTGAGGACTGGGGTAATATTTTCTGTTTTTCACTCACATGGGACAACATTTCACAGGGAAAGGCGAAATAGATAAGCCAGTTTGCGGTCCAGAGCAGGCTTTAAGAACTTGAACAGCTCTGCTATTGGAGATTTGGCTTCTTGATCAAGCTTTTTGAAGAGGGTGTCATAATTTCTTCTGTCTGATCTTCATTAGGGTAACTGGTTTGATGTGGCTCAATGGAACTCGTATTAGGAACATAGGAACAGGAGAAGGCCATTCAGCCCCTCGTGCCTGCTCCGCCATTTGATAAGATCATGGCTGATCTGTGATCTAACTCCATATACCTGCCTTTGGCCCGTATCCCTTAATACCTTTGGTTGCCAAAAAGCTATCTATCTCAGATTTAAATTTAGCAATTGAGCTAGTATCAATTGCCATTTGCGGAAGAGAGTTCCAAACTTCTACCACCCTTTGTGTGTAGAAATGTTTTCTAATCTCACTCATGAAAGGTCTGGCTCTAATTTTTAAACTGTGCCCCCTACTCCTAAAATGCCCAACCAGCGGAAATAGTTTCTCTCTATCCACCCTATCTGTTCCCCTCAATATCTTATAAACTTCGATCAGATCACCCCTTAACCTTCGAAACTCCAGAGAATACAACCCCAATTTGTGTAATCTCTCCTCGTAATTTAACCCTTGAAGTCCGGGTATCATTCTAGTAAACCTACGCTGCACTCCCTCCAAGGCCAATATGTCCTTCTGAAGGTGCGGTGCCCAGAACTGCTCACAGTACTCCAGGTGCGGTCTAACCAGGGTTTTGTATAGCTGCAGTATAACTTCTGCCCCCTTGTACTCTAGTCCTCTAGATATAAAAGCCAGTATTCCATTAGCCTTATTGATTATTTTCTGCACCTTATATTTCAGTTAGTGGTGTGACTTTGCTTTCTCTGTGATAATGATCTGGTCCTCTTTCAATGTACAGTATCATTTGAAGCCAGAGATTAAAAGCATTTCAAGCTATAAAATCAGTAGACAGATGGACATTAAGGATTGGCTGTTAGAACTCCAGTGAAACTGCTGCCTCTTCAGCTTGGTATACTTTAGACCCTAGGATAAGAAAGAAAATGGAAATGTCATTTCAATTCTGCTATATCATTTTTCTATTTCACAATCATATTTTAGATCAAGCAACTCTGTAATGGGGTATTTGATAAAGGGACAGATTCACTGTACTTCCAATAATATATATGTTTGAAAAAACAACTTAGTGTAGAGGTTACACTGGAGTTGTAAATATTGGAAGCCTAAATCAGGTAGATGATTTAGAAACTTTAAAAAACTGCAGCCAAGTTTCAGTTTTTCTTTGTGGCACAAACATTTTTTTGAACTTTAATATTAGCATTCCTAAATGATGATAAATGTGTTAATTAAGTTAATATGACTACATTATATTGTATTTCCTTGGACAGGATGGGGAAAAAAAAACTATTGAAAGATGAATTATGTCCGGGGAGTCATGATCAAGAGTTAGTTGGTCTCCACATGTTATTGTTTAAGACTTACATAAAGCACCACTAATCAGAGTTCTAGAAAAGACGGTGTGCTATGATTCAGGGTGCTCTTTATAAATTAAGTAAATACTTTTCACACACAAGAACACACAGTGAAATGTTTAACACTGAAGCATAATTATTTGTATTACCTACTAATTTCAGAGTTTACTTAAACAAACTTTGGCGTTATAGTATGTGATGACCATTATAATGTAAGGAATCTTACAACACCAGGTTATAGTCCAACAGTTTTATTTGAAAATCACAAGTTTTCGGAGATTATCTCCTTCGTCAGGTGAGTGACGAAGGAGATAATCTCCGAAAGCTTGTGATTTTAAAATAAAACTGTTGGACTATAACCTGGTGTTGTAAGATTCCTTACATTTGTCCACCCCAGTCCATCACCGGCATCTCCACATCATAACCATAATTACGCAACAACAAGCAATGTTTCTCTTTTCTTCTACACGCTGTTTACAGTTTTAGCATTTCTTCACATAGTGAAAACAGTGTCTTTCATGAACTCAGTGGAGTTGTGCATTCATTGCTGTTGGCATTTAAAATGTGTTGAAGTGCAGTGTTTAATGGAAAAATAATCAATTAATCATCGTCACGAATTAGCTGCTGCATAGTAGCCTCTGTTTCTTTCCACCTTGTACTGTTTTGGGAAGTATCTTGGATTTCAGCTGAGGACAGCACAGCGTGTTGATAAAAACAGTGACAAATGAGGACCACTGTGGCCAGAGTCTTCACTCGTATTGCTTTCTGTGACTGGTACATAGGATATGTGGCAATAAGTTGATTATCTGGTTTTCTTAGTGGGTGACTAGTTCCCCTAAAATTGGCATTGGTGGATGAGGCCACACAGTGGTTATTCTATCCCACAAGAGTTCCACCAATTGAACAATGTAGAAAGCAACCTTTCCCTGGTACATGCCTACCTTCTCTGATTCCAGCCAAAACAACTATCCATGACAGGAGGGAAGGAGTTCAGAATAATGAGACTGGTCATTTCAACCATGCACTGAAACAAATTTCCAGCCTCAAATGCACCGAGCAGGATGTGAGAACAATCTCAGATCTTTCTAATGTTCTGCTTTGTGTATTTGATGTAACTGTGCAAGTTTGTACCGTGTTCCAATCATTTTATGCCAATTATAGTTAGAGTGAATTGATTCCCACTGACTTCAGAATCAAGAGGTATATCATCCTCAAAATACTATTTTTAGTTCCAGTTGGGAAGTACTCAATTTTTCATTTTTTTTCCTTCAAATTTGCCCTGTGTAGGGATGAGAGCTATGTGCTTTCTTATGCAGTATTTCAACGATGTAATCGCTGATCCAAGATAAATTCGAAATAATTTATCATATCCATTTGCCTTTGAGCATTACCTCATTCTCACATGGTATGACCTTGCTCTCCCTGGTGCTTATGCTCATTTCAGTTTCATGTGTGACTTCACGGTGCTGCAAGTATATGCATGAGACAAAGAAACCATGAGTCAGAATCAAGCCAACCATATGGTTCTTCTCTGCTTGAGGAAATGACTTGTCGGAAATAGTTACACATTCAATCCCCTCTTTAGGTTACTGTGTGACCATCTTGTCTTTCTCATGTTCTACTTGGTGTACTTTAAAGTTGAAATTTGTCTTGAAATATCCGGTCTTACTATTTCTCCCCTGTCAACTGGAGAAGTGATTATGCTGCTTCAGTGCATGGTAGCTGTTTTGGATGGAATCAAAGAGGATGGCCACATAGCAAGGAAATATTGCATTCAATTCATTGATGGAACTCTTGTTTCAAAAGAAAGCATTTATGGTTTAGCTAGAAGTAGTGAGCAGTGGAAATTTTCCCATTACGTTTACAAAGTTTCTAACATATAATAGGGGCTGATAATGCAATGTTTAGTGGTCAGGATGCTGCTGTACAATGGGTGCCAGTGCATTATAAGATGCTGAGCTCTGTCCAGCACTATAATGTGATCCTGAAGTGCTTGTGATGCTGAGAGTTGCACTCCTGTTCTGCTCTAGGCTCGCTAAGCGCCCGAGGTATACTTGAATTTGGGGATGGCTCCTCAATGCATTTGGAGTGCCTGAACAGAACTTCAGAAACTCAGCGCTCTAATGAAATGGGTGGTGCATGGGAAGGTCCTTCTCATGTGTTCCACACATGCTGCCGTTGGTTATGTGGCCCCCTCCTCCTCCGAGGAGATAGAAAAGAGGCATCTTTTGGAATAAGGAATATGAGACAATATGGGTGTCACCCAAATGCTCAGGCCAGCAGCCACCTTATGTGAGTGTGTAAACAAGCAGCAATTGAGGACCTTGTATGAACAGTGTGCTAGGGGTTTGTTAACTGCCACATTTAATGAATCACAGATTAAGCACATTGCCATGGTAGCAATGCAGAGTGTCTTTTTAAAATAGGGGCTTCCAAGCTCATCCTGAGGGAGAAGTCATTTGTGCATTTATTTTCTTCATGACTATATGTGTTGCACAAAACTCTAGGGTGGCCCTTTAGATTATTTTTATTTTCGCTGTTATTTGTTTTTACTCCCAAACTGCGCAGATGTCTAATGTGCGTGTTGTTTTCATCATCATAGTCTGTGGTTCCAAAACCACAGGCCTTAAAGAGGACCCTTTATTCCTGTGGCTAATTCTACGTCTTCTGTTGCGGTCTCAATGCATGCTGTCAGATTTGGTCTCTCCCATGGCTAGCTGCAATGGGAGATTAACAGGGGCCATGACGTAAGTGCATCTGACCCGACCCCTACATGTTGCTATCATCCTTGTTTTCAAATCACTCTACGGCCTCGCCCCTAGCTCTGTAGCCTCCTTCAGCCCTACAACCCTCTGAGATCTCTGCGCTCCTCCAATTCTGACCACTTGTGCAATTTTAATTGCTCCACCATTGGCGGCCGTGTCTTCAGCTGCTTAGGCCCTAAGCTCTGGAATTTCCTCCCTAAATCTCTCCGCCTCTCTACCTCTCTCTCCTCCTTTAAGATGCTCCTTAAAACCTACCTCTTTGACCAAGCTTTTGGTCACCTGTCCTAATATCTCCTTATTTGGCTCAGTGTCAAATTTTGTTTGATAATCGCTCCTGTGAAGCACCTTGGGACGTTAAAGGCTGTTGTTGTTGTTACCCAAAACAAAGGTTAATTTAAAGGTAATTATCCGACGACATTAAAAGTCGTTCTGAAGAACCAGCAACAGTCCTGATAAACTGATGTTTTAATCGCCTTCTTAAACCTACAGACTGACAGCACAATTCTGGTATAGAGATTCACACAAAGTCTGCAAACTGAAACATACTGTGAAAGCATTAAGCAAATTCTGCTTGTGTAAAGTTGTAACGTGACATTTAAATGAATGGGACAAACTACATCACATAAGAACAGTGACCAGGATCAGTTCAAAAATGACTTAATTGCAGTAAACGCACATGAGCAAATGGTTAAGTCCAAGTCTTGGGTGCTGTGATGTGCTGAGGGTTCAGAGGAGAATGACAAGGATGATTTTGAGACTTAGGGCTCAGAGTTATGAAGGGAGACTCACAGACTAAACGTTTCTCATTGGAGAGCAAAGATGTAAACAGGAAATATCCAGGTGTTTAAAGTGATGGAAGCATGTTGTTTAATGTGGTGTGATTGCATACAAACTTACAGACCTCAAGTGAGACCAGAGATTTGAAGATTGTTGTCCACAAGAGCATTGGATACCTGCAGCTAACTTCCAACAAAAGCAATTAATTGTATGTGGATTCATTCCTTAGAAAAATAGCTGGTAAATATCTGTTCAAGATTGATTGAAGGTTATAAAGATAAAGAGAGACGTGATCAAATACTCTATGGATGCAATGTTTTCATGCTGCTGGGATGATAAATATATCATCTGTGCAATAAATAGTATTGATTTTAGAGTTGAATTATATCCTTGAATTTTATTCCCTCAGGGTTCTGAGAGAAATTTCAAACTGTATTGGGTCGAGTCCATGACGAGAGAATATTGTGCCTGCTCTGTGCAGGAAACAAGTTTGATAAATTAAGTAGCCTTTTCTTGTTTCATCCAAATAAGTCAGGTCTATGAATTGCTTAAATACTCCATAACGCCTGGGTGGCGTCCTATTTAGACAATGGCTAACTGATGTTAAATGGTAAGATTTTAAAAACACGGCATAAAAGGAGGAAATTAAATAAATTAAAAATCCATTTAATTGTGTTTGGAGTTACTTGAGGTATTTTAAAATAAAAACAGAAAAATGCTGGAAATACTTAGCAAGTCAGGCAACATCTATGGAGAAAGAAACAGAGTTAACTTTCTGAAACATTGGGCTCAATTTTGCAATGGTGCCGGGTTGGCAGCAGTGTTGGGGGGGTGGGAGTGCATTGAAGGTGTGTGTGGCAAACCCAAATAAAAAAACTTACCGTTTCCGATGCGATCGCAATGTAATTGATGGTGATTAAAGTTCTTTCCGGGATTCGCGCCCGGCAACCCCTGATTGACAGGCTAGCTGTCGACAGGAGCTGCAACGCCGAGGGCGGGGTGGGGAGAGAGAGAGATGTCAAATGGCGCTGGAACGCAAGATCGGGGGGGAGGAGGGAGAGGGGAAGATCGGGGGGAGAGTGGAATATTGGGGGGGAAGGGGAAGTTTGGGGGGGAGAGGGGAAGATCGGGGGAGAGGGGAAGATCGGGAGGACGAGGGGGAGCAGGGAAGATCAGGGGGACATGGTGGGGGAAGAGGGGGAGATCAGGGGAACATCGGGGGGGGGAAGAGGGGGAGATCGGAGAGGAGACATCGAGGGCTGAGAGGGACGTCGGAGAGGGAGACATTGGACATCGGAGCAGGGTGGAAAGGTAGGTTGATTTTGTGTTTTAACTTTGTGCAGTGGTTTTTTATTTAATTTATTTTGTTTCTTTTTGTCTGATCCGGGCCTTGCCGTGGGAAAGCCGCCCAGGTAAGTTAGAAATTGTTCTAACTACCTAATATATCACAAGTAAAGCGCCTTAATGAGGTACATTTGGTTCTTTAACTATCATCCCGCCGGCTTTAATTGTCGGTGGGACTTCCGGATTCAGGATGTCCGTGTGCACACAGGTGCGTCTGTGGGAAACTCTAAAGTCAGCGGGTCGGAGCTTTTATATATTGGAAATATTATATATCTTTCTGTAACTCTGTGTAAATTCTATATAATTCTATGTAACTCTATATAAATTCTAGGCAAGTCTATATAATTCTATGTAAATTCTACTTAATTCTATGTAACTCTATGTAAATTCTATGTAACTCTATGTAACTATGTAACTCTATGTAAATTCTATGTAACTCTATGTAACTCAATGTAAATTTGATATAACTCTATGTAAATTCTATGTAACTCTATGTAACTATGTAACTCTATGTAAATTCTATGTAACTCTATGTAACTCAATGTAAATTTGATATAACTCTATGTAAATTCTATGTAACTATGTAAATTCTATGTAAATTCTATGTAACTGTAACTCTATGTAAATTCTATATAATTCTACATAACTATGTAAATTCTATGTAAATTCTATATAACTATGTAACTATGTAAATTCGATATAACACGATGTAGCTCTATGTAAATCCTATGTAAATTCTATATAATTCTATGTAACTCTATGTGAATTCTATATAAATCTATGTAAATTCTATGTAACTTGATGTAAATACTATATAATTCTATAGAACTCTATGTAAATTCTATATAATTATATGTAACCCTATGTAAATTCTATGTAACTCTATGCAAATTCTATATAAATTCTATATAATTCTATGTAAATTCTATGTAACTCTGTGTACATTCTATATAATTCTATGTAACTCTATGAAAATTCTATGTAATTCCAAATAACTCAATTCAATGCTATGTAAATTCCATGTAACTCTGTAAATTCTATATAATTCTATGTACATTCTATATAACTCTGTGCAACTCTATGTAAATTCTATAGAAATCCTATATAACTCTATTTAATCCCATATAATTCTATATAACTCTATATAATCCTATATAAATCTATATAACTCTATATAATCCTATGTAACTCTATATAATTCCATATAATCATATGTAACTCTATATAACTCTATATGATCATATATAATTCTATGTAACTGTATAATCCTATATAATTCTATAACTCTATATAATCCTATATAATTCTATATAATCCTATATAATTCTATAACTCTATATAATCCTATATAACTCTAAATAATCCTATAACTCTATATAATCCTATATAATTCTATATAACTCTATATAATCCTATATAACTCTATATAATCCTATATAATCCTATAACTCTATATAATCCTATATAACTCTATATATTCCAAGATAATCCTATAACTCTATATAACCCTATATAATCCTATATAACTCTATATAATCCTATAACTCTATATAACCCTATATAACTCTATATAATCCTATAACCCTATATAACCATATATAACCCTATATAATTCTGTAACTCTATATAATCCTATAACCCTATATAACTCTATATAACCCTATATAATCCTATATAACTCTATATAACCCTATATAATCCTATAACTCTATATAATCCTATACAACTCTATATAATCCTATATAATTCTATAACTATATAATCCTATAACCCTATATAATCCTATAACTCTATATAACCCTATATAATCCTATAACTCTATATAATCCTATATAATGCTATATAATTCTATAACTCTATATAATCCTATAACCCTATATAACCCTATATAACTCTATATAACTCTATATAACCCTATATAACTCTATATAACTCTATATAATCCTATATAACCCTATATAACTCTATATAATTCTATATAACCCTATATAACCCTATATAACCCTATATAACTCTATATAATCCTATATAACCCTATATAACTCTATATAACTCTATATAACCCTATATAACTCTATATAACTCTATATAATCCTATATAACTCTATATAACCCTATATAACTCTATATAACCCTATATAACCCTATATAACTCTATATAACTCTATATAACTCTATATAACCCTATATAACCCTATATAACTCTATATAACCCTATATAATCCTATATAACTCTATATAACCCTATATAACCCTATATAACTCTATATAATCCTATATAACCCTATATAACTCTATATAACCCTATATAATCCTATATAATCCTATATAACCCTATATAACTCTATATAACCCTATATAACTCTATATAATTCTATATAACCCTATATAACCCTATATAATTCTATATAACTCTATATAACCCTATATAACCCTATATAATTCTATATAACTCTATATAATCCTATATAATCCTATATAACTCTATATAACCCTATATAACCCTATATAACTCTATATAACTCTATATAATCCTATATAATCCTATATAACTCTATATAACCCTATATAACCCTATATAACTCTATATAACCCTATATAACCCTATATAACTCTATATAACCCTATATAATCCTATATAATCCTATATAATTCTATATAACTCTATATAACCCTATATAACCCTATATAACTCTATATAACCCTATATAATCCTATATAATCCTATATAACCCTATATAACTCTATATAACCCTATATAACTCTATATAATTCTATATAACCCTATATAACCCTATATAATTCTATATAATTCTATATAACCCTATATAACCCTATATAACTCTATATAATTGTATATAACTCTATATAACTCTATATAACTCTATATAATTCTTTCTATCTGTAATTCACTGTCTTCTTGTTATTTTAGTGAATTTTTCCCAAAGTTCTTTCCAATTTGATTGACACCGTAACTAGGGGCGTGGTTAAGAGCCAGCAACCGCGCAGCCAATCACAGTTCGCTGCGGCGTCGGTCTCAGCCAATCGGTAACGGAGAGCCGTTAAAGGGGCGGGTGGAGGCTGTCGGAGGGTTTTTATTTTGTCTGGAGTTTTTTTGGAGGAAGATGGCGGAGTCGGGCCCGAGTGAAGCGGCCGAGTGAAGGATGAAGGAGGAGGCCGGCAGCGGGAGGAGGAGGAGGCGGCGGCCGGACCCGCCTGTCACACCCGAGCATTCGAGCGACGGGAGCCCCGGCCGGAGACAGACTCCTCGGCCCAGGCCCAACAGGCTGAGCCGAGGCCCGAGGCCTGCAGCAAGGCCCGGGGTAACTGAAGGTGAAAACACGTTGTCCCGAGAGCTGAGACCCAGAGACCCAGAGACCAGAGACTAGTCTCCAGATACAGACCCCAGACCTGGAGACCCAGGACCCAAACCCTAGGACCTGAGGCTTCAGGACCCAGACCCTGGACTCCAGGACCCTAGACCCAGACCCCAGACCTTAGACTAGTCTCTAGACACAGACCCAGAGACCCCAGGACCCGAGACTAGTCTCCAGATACAGACCCAGAGACCCCAGGACCCGAGACTAGTCTCCAGATACAGACCCAGAGACCCCAGGACCCGAGACTAGTCTCCAGATACAGACCCAGAGACCCCAGGACCCGAGACTAGTCTCCAGATACAGACCCGGAGACCCCAGGACCCGAGACTAGTCTCCAGATACAGACCCGGAGACCCCAGGACCCGAGACTAGTCTCCAGATACAGACCCGGAGACCCCAGGACCCGAGACTAGTCTCCAGATACAGACCCAGAGACCCCAGGACCTGAGACTAGTCTCCAGATACAGACCCGGAGACCCCAGGACCCGAGACTAGTCTCCAGATACAGACCCAGAGACCCCAGGACCCGAGACTAGTCTCCAGATACAGACCCGGAGACCCCAGGACCTGAGACTAGTCTCCAGAGACCCCAGACCAGTCTCCAGATACAGACCCAGAGACCCCAGGACCCGAGACTCCAGGACCCCAGACCAGTCTCCAGATACAGAGCCGGAGACTCCAGGACCCAAACCCCAGAGACCCAGACCCTAGACTAGTCTCCAGATCCAGACTCGAGACCCCAGACCCAGAGACCTCCAGACTCGAGACCTCAGACCTCCAGACTCGAGACCCAGGACACACATTGCACTTGCCACTCAGGTTGCTGGTGTATTTTTGTGCAAAGACAAACAAATGAAGGGGGGGTTGTGACAACCCTGCACTGCTGGGCTCTAAAGGAGCGAGGTCAGCAAAAACCTCCAGCACTTCATAGAATGATACAGCACACAACGAGGCCATTCAGCCCGTCGCACCTGTGCTGGCTCTTTGCAAGTGCTATACAATTGGTCCCACTCCTGCTCTTTCCTTATAGCCCTGCAAATTTTTCCTCTTCAAATATTGATCCAATTCTCTTTTGAAAGTTATTATTGAATCTGCTTCCACCGCCCTTTCAGGCAGAGCATTCCAGATCATAGCAACTCTTATGTCGCCTCTGGTTCTTTTGCCAATTACCTTAAATCTGTGTCCTCTGGTTACTGACCCTTTTGCCACTGGAAACATTTTCTCCTTATTTACTTGATCAAAACCCTTCATAACTTTGAACACCTTTATCAAATCTCTTAACCTTCCCTGCTCTAGGTACAACAGTCTAGTCTCTCTACATAACTGAAATCCTTCATCCCTGGCACTATTCTGGTAAATCTCTTCTCCACCCTGTCTAAGGCCTTAACATCCTTCCTAAAATGTGATGCCCAGAATCGGACACAATACTCCAGCTGGACCTGACCAGTGGTTTAGTATAAACTCCTTGGCTGGGTCCACTGTTCCTGCAGAGTTTACATTGGGTTGGGAGGTCTGCTTGTAGTATTATTCAAAGGCAGACTAAGATGGGTGGTGAATGTGCAGCAAGCTCCAGCAAGTATTTGTATATGTTGTACATATTATTATAATAAATCGAGTTTGAATGCACAGTTTTGGATTGGGTGCGACTAGTTCCCTTTTTGGTTTTGCCATTTTGCATTTTGGTTATAGTTAGGGATTCCTTAAGAAGTTCAGGAGCATCTGTCAATCTTCCTGAACTAGTTTCCCTCCACTACCAAGGGAATCATTACAACAAATTGCATTTCTATAGCATCCATCATGTACAGAAAGTTTTTGAAAGTGCTCAGGCCAAAATAGTGCATGACAAAAAGGAGGGGGAAGTGCAGAGATTTAGGGAGGTGCCAAAGGCACTGTCAAAGGGAAGGGTTTTGAGCTTTCAAAAAAAAAAACAGGGGGGGGAAGGTGGAGGAGGGAACTGGGCATGGAGCATCAGTGGGCAGAAGCATAGCGATTGATCGAGCCAGTGGTGGAGCAGGTGGATAAGGAGAAATTCTGTGTTCTAGGGGCAAAAAGTGCGTGCTAGGACACCAGACTGGAGGAGATCACTTAAGGCAGGATGGGATGAACCCGTGGGAGAATTTGAAGTCGACCTGCTAGGGATGGCGATTGCGGGGGGGGATCGTCATGCAGATGAGGATGCGGGCAGTGGCATTTTGAATGAGTTGGAGTTTGTGGAGGATTGAGGTGGGGAGGCTGGTGAGCAGAGTGCCGAAAGTTAAGCCTCGAGTTGGTGAAGACATGGACTCTGGTTTTAGTGGAGGGGGAGGTTGTAGTGATGGACTGGGGGTAAGCAGTGTTGTGGAGGTGGAAGGACCAGATGTGGGGGAGATTTTACACTTCCTGACTCAGACCGTATGTTAAAAGTTATATACTTCAGCCTGGCCATTGTATTCAGTTTGAAAATGTTCACTGTACTTGGTAAAGAAAGGGAGAGAGCTTTACACCTCACAAACTCCTTCCTAATGCCTGCCAGTAGTTTAACCATGTTAACATCTGCTAAGTAACATAGGCCCAGAATGATGACTATGCCTAAGCAGATAATCACATTGGAAGACAAAGTAGGTCATATCTACAGCTGCACTATGCAAGTGGCTGCGACGTGAAGCCTTAGAGGTATCCTCCGTTAATCTTGTACCTGAACTACCCTCATTAGGTGAGGGAGGGAGGACTATAGGTTCCGTAACAGAAGTAATTGGCATATAAGCATACCTTGTATTCTTTAATCCGTGCCCATATGCCTTGGGTGTGAGAATCGGCCCTGATTGTCAGGGCTTCGGTTCATCCCAGTTAGTAGCACTTTTGCCTCTGAGTCATCGACCTGAAACATTAACTCTGTTTCTCTCTCCACAGATGCTGCCTGACCTGCTGAATATTTCCAGCATTTTCTGTTTTTATTTCAGATTTCCAGCATCCGCAGTAATTTGCTTTTGATTTAGAAGCTTGTATGTTAATTGAAATGACTCACTGCCCATGGCAAATAAATCTTTCAATAGAACATTTTCTCTCCATCATTTGTTTTCTTGAATTAAAAGGAAACATTGTATTTGTACCACCCATGATTCTTTAAGTTTTAAGAACGCATTCTTTTCCCTTCATGTCTCATCTTGTCGATATGCTGCCTTGGCTAAGTTGGCAGCACTCTTGCCTCAGTCAGAAGGTGGATTTGAGTACACGACCTAGGGTGTCACTGCAGTGAGATTTATTATAACGACTTAAAAATGGAAATTATGGGTTGCCATAACTTTTTTTCAATCTGAAGTCCTCTCTCTTGGTTCACCCTCAATGCTTTCTCTATTCCTTCCTGAACAGAGCAGAAGTGTCTACCAAAAATAAAATGCAACCAAATGGCTGCTATTTACTTGTTACTTGTTCTCCCCCCGTTTGTCACCCACACTTTTAAGCTAGACCTTCTTGTCTGAAGCATTATACCTCACAATGAACGAGCCCCTTTTCAAAATATAATGCTTTGCCTTTGTGTACAGAGCAAACATTTTCTCAAGCTTCAGCTGTCCTAACTGTAGGATTCTAATATACCATGCCACTTCCAATTCAGTGCTGTTGTAATTTTTAAAAAAACTCTTGATCCAAGCAATAAACAATCAAAAGAAAACCTGTGTGTGAAATGTCCTTGCATTTTAAACCTCCAGCACCCTGAAAATATTCCATCTATTGCAAAATTTGTTCCTCAAGATGTTTTTCTACTTTTGTTTGAACTGGACAGATTTGCAAATCTGCAGTTTATAGACATAACAAACTAGTTATGTCTTATTCAGAATTTGTGTTCCTTAAACGCACAACGGGGGTAACTTTCAACTTTTGTGGGGGGGGTGGAAATCCGGCACTATTGAATCAGCCGCTCGTTGTACACTCGGCTTGATTTTCATCAGAAAGAAAATCAGGCGGGGTGTATACTGGGGTGACCAATCTGATGCCCTCGCCGAAGTTGAAAGTTACTTTCAACAATGATTCTTCCAAGTGGTGTAGCTCAGCCTGGAATTGCCGATTTTCCGATGTTGAATCAAAGACTATAGTCTACTCCTGATAATTGGAAGTCATTTTCACACTCAAAATTGTTTTGAATTATCAATTTAAACAACATATTGGAAAGTAGTAATTTAATGTTGAAAATTAATTGAATTCAGATAATTTGATTTGAATGACTTTGAAATGGGATTGCATGTGTAAAGTATAATTCAGCAATTCTGTGTGAACATAAGACGTTTTAAGAATATTTTCTCCAGCAAATTTTCAGTGCAAACCTTGACTGTGGTTGTTGGCAGGCTATTTGAGCAAGGGTCAGGGTTGGGCTTT
The DNA here is from genome assembly GCF_035084215.1 of Heptranchias perlo. NCBI lineage: Eukaryota > Metazoa > Chordata > Chondrichthyes > Hexanchiformes > Hexanchidae > Heptranchias > Heptranchias perlo. The sequence continues at coordinate 88,493,597 of NC_090332.1, read as the reverse complement.
ACAGCTGAGCCTGGTCCTGTCCTCCGCTAACATCCACACGTGCACTTCAAGCAGGAGTCTATTGGATGGTAATTAGGAATGGGATCGCTAGCCACTTTTTCTCCTAATTCGGAGTTTTAGCACCTCTACTGCTATGGCTGAGATCAATGAATGCAACACGTAGAAGGGAGATTGAATCTGGGACCTTTTGGATTTTGCTACTCTTGCTGAGCCATCATGGGAGCCCATGAAGGTGGTTTTTAAGAGTTAATGACTGAAAAACTAAGGAAAATTATTCAGCGAGGTTTATTTGAATGTTCCTCATTAGTGAAACATTGGAAACCAATAGGTTATATTGTGAGTGGATAACAGTTTCCTTACAATGGGAGTATCGCATTCAGGATTGTGGTAAGTAAATTGGAACACTGGATTATTCTGACTAAGTTGGGTTTCACGGCTGAAGTGCTAGAATTTCTAATTGTGTTTCCCCTGTTAGGAATTAACAATGCACACCAAATCCACTGCATTAAGAAGGAGTTACAAAGAGTGATGTGATAGTAACGGACACTTATTTATTTCAGATGCCACTTTGTTATACTGTGGTTGTAGTTCATTGCCCTGTTTCCCTTGTAGTTGTTCATATTTGTATCTTGTACAGATGCTGCATTATCTGAATTGGGAAGATAACATGTTCTAAAATGCTCATTTATAGTTGTACTCAAATCTCTGCACCATATTTAAACTGTATTTTTATCTTCCAGAAATATTGTCACATAAGACTCCAAAGAGGATATTAAGAAAGCAGCAGCTAATTGCTAATCATGATTCCCCTGTCAATGATTCAGAGTTACAGCAGGATATTTATTGGGATCAGCACTCTCCAACCACATTTAGATTAGGTAAAGTAGCATATGTTATCAAGTATATGATCTAGGACTTGTTGAGAAATCCTATGTACATGTTTCAGCTTTTTGGTTCTTTTTTATCAGTGTCTTGCATTTTTTTTCTCGGCTTTGATATGTTTCTCGTTGCCTTGCCTCTCTCCTTTTATCTGGCTCCAGTTTCAGCAGATATAGTCTTGAATCAGTCGATGCACACACATATGTTCATAGTGCCTGTCATGTCTTTAAAGCTGTTTTGCTAAACAATGACTGTTTTACATAAATTTTAAGCATTGCTCTTTTACTTTAATCATTAATATTGAATTGGTCAGTTCTATAATCTTGTGTACATTTTAAAGGCAGTGCATAAGTTATATGAAGCTATTTCATGTTATACAGATTGATAGGCTTTATTGGCAAAAATAAATTATGCCTATGTGGGATTCTGTTTCCAGTTAAAAAGCCAAGTAAAGTTGTTACAATGTTCACTGAAAAACCAGGGCCCTGATTTATTTTAAATGGACTAACACCTCTGCTAAAATATTTGAGAGCAATTTCAGGTGTTCGCCTGCTAGTATCTCACAGCATAATCTCAAGGCCATCAAGTTTAAAATTAAGTGTAGAATTGCTTTATTATTTCTAGTATATTGCAAAGCAGAAAAACCATCATCAGTTTGTTTGAGAAAAGTCACTGAGGTTTTCCTTAAAAAAAATTTGAGCCATTTTTTTTATATTGGAAGTAAATAATGGAATTTGAAGGAAATGAAAGTCTAATAAAAGTTAATTTAGCCTCTCACCTATTCTTATGCAGACAATGGAAAGAAGAAGCCTGTAGCCTGTCAACACGCAGTAAAAATATCCGACATTGTAAAGCGCATTGCTCCTCAGGTAACAAACTATTTTGTAAACCAGCTATTTCCTCTATTAGCTCCGAGTGTACCACTGATTGTGCTTTAGAATGAGCTCAAAATTAATACTTCAAAGTTTACAAATGTAAAAAAAGAAAATGCCAATTCCTTCAATTGAAATGGAAAGATGTTGATTGATTTATGTCCAAGGGTTGCTGATGGTGTTTAATGACACTGTTTACTCTGTGTGTGGCTAAAGTGATGAAATGAGTATGCACTGAAGGGAATGTTGTTGATTTGCTGTTATTAACAAGCTTGTTCATTACTTTGCTACATCATTGACAACGTTTGCAATATTCAAAAACATAAATTTAATTGCATTTTTTGAATGCTATAATTTCACTCTTGAATACGAAGTCTATCCTTAATTAAATTTGATAATTTGGGAAGAAGTTGTGCTGCAGAGAAAAGGGACGCAGATTGCTTTTAAAAAATCTTTTCTGTTATTGTGTGTTCCGCAGTGTGGGTAAAATAACAGCTAGCGGAATGATTTCATTTACTTTGGATTTCTTCTTGTACTGTGCACCATCTCTGACCGAGAAGACTATTCCCCAGGCCACTGCCAATATTGTTCTATAGCTGGCTGTGAGATGTTATGTGAGAGCAACCCAGGCAATCAACCACTTCATCTTCCAACCTCGCCCCGTGCGAGGAGATGTCTATCCTTAACTAAGACTCCCTGCTGATAGCCCATCTCGGAACACAAAGTCTCCCTTCAACAAGTCACTGGCATGCAGCCAAATCTAACTGCTCTGTTGTGAAATATGTTGTAACAACTCAGCTATTTTTTAATGCTTAAAGCTTCAGTAATTAATTTGCCAGTACCTTTTGTTAATGGAATTATTTTGCCATCAGTATGTCTGAGCACTGGCAGTGCCTGCCTGGCACTCAATGATCTGACTGTGGTAACGGGGAAACCTGTTCTTATATCCTGATCTGTACAGGAATGTCACAATGATAATTCCAGATTCTAGTGCAAGTTATGTGTATTTAAACCACAAATAGCAATCTGGAATACAGCCTTGTCTAATGTTTATTGACCCACTCGCCCAGCCTAGGGATACTGGCCAATTATAATGCGAACAAGCTTACAACACCAATTATAATGCCCCACAGCTGTTCTACCTGATATGCAGTAATTCAACACAGGTTGTGAATCTTTGGAATTCTCTACCTCAGGGGGCTGTGGATGCTCAGTCATTGAGTATATCCGAGACAGATCGATAGGTTTTTGGACTCAGGGCTTCAAGGGATATGGGGATCGGGCCGGAAAGTGGAGTTGAGGCTGACGATCAGCCATGATCTTATTGAATGGCGGAGCAGGCTCGAGGGGCCGTACAGCCTGCTCCTGCTATTTCTTATGCTCTTATGTTAGAGTTATTTATGTTGAGAGCATTCTAATCTGTACGGCCAGGACCTCACCATATGGTGCAATTACTCACTTAGTCGTGGGGAGACTGCCATCGTTAGAGTCCCGGGGTTGACGATATTGTTAAAGGGTCATGGAATGCATTTTGTTGTGTTGCGAACTGACGGGCTGAGAACCATTAAGTAAGGTCAAAGCCAATTCTACCTGAGCCATGGCTACCCCATGGGCTAATAGTAACAGTTGCCTTAGATTTGATCTGAAAGGCTGTCTTTTGGAGTCATCCTAAGTTTTCACTAAAGCATTCTTGAAGCAAGCCTTAAAATCATAAATCAACCTGTTTATGCCAATGCTGTGCCATGACCCTCGAATGTGCGTGTGTGGAAGATGAACAAATGAGAAGGAAAGTTTGATTACCTATTTCAGTAATGGTTTTTCACTTTGAATGTAGGTAATTACAATTTTCCATCGGCAATAGAGATTCCTCTTAAATGGAATTCTTCTGATCTAGTTTCAGTACTTTATTTTCTTAAACATATTTAAACATAGAAACATAGAACGTAGATATATCTATAGAGGTTCACTGTTGAAAGTTAATAGTCCAATTTTTTTTTGGAATAAGTAGCGATCGTCCGAAGTCCCTCTGAACATTTGGCTAGGTGAGGATGCAATCCAGTGTAGCCCTACGGTTTCTTTTCGAGAGAGGGTCAAAGCAAATAATGCAAGGTATGTGCCACTAACAGCCTGTGTTCTAACATTCAAAGAAAGACTGCCTTTAGAATTTACTTGAAAATGCAAGTTTTGCTAGGCTGTCATTGTATACCATTGCCATAAGTATCAATTAAAGAAATATATAAACTCTCCATCAATAGGTTTATATATACATAAGTTGCACTATTAAGGACACAGTAAATTTTGTGACATTAAGATGCTTGACTAAGGTTGAATTTTTCTGCATTTTATATCGTGTTTCACCAGTGATACTCCTATAAAAAGATAGTTTACAATGAAATTACTCATTTCTGATGCCATGGCGGCTCAAACTGACAAACCAGTTTAATATATTCACAGCAAAGAGTTTACTTTTTTCATTTGTTTAGTATCCTTGTGATATAAACAGAATTTGTTGCTAAGAAATGTGAAATACACTGTTAAAATAGCTTACATAGCTCACTTGTACTTGAGAACTGTTGATTGAAAATCTGTACTAAAATCTTTTTAGATTATTTGGAGCAATTTGTGGGTTTGGTTTTCCCACACCTGAATCTGTGTGGTGCTCAAAATTGATAACTGTTATAAATTAATGTCAACCATTTCAGAGTCCTTGAGTAATTTCCTGAAATAGCCCATTCACAAAGCTGAACTAAAAATTCTTCGTGTCAGATAAATCACTGTGTGAACTTTAGGATTTTTGTTTGCTGGGGCAGGCTGACCTTTATTTACTTAAATTTCCAGGGGACACTCAGTTAGTATATAACGACATATTTGGGTCACTGATCAAGTTTAAAGGAACCTTGTAGTGTCCTGAGAGATACTTCAAGTTTGAAAACAAGGCTCTAATCTTGTTTACTTACTTTATGAGCCGCAATATTTGGATGCTTTTGGTTCACTGAGTGTTATCAAATTTAACTCTGCTTCGAACAATTTAATATTGTCTAAAAGTCATGGGCCATTTTGGGAGGTCAGTTATTTTGTAGCATTATGCTATTGGTCAGTTTTTTTTATGGTATGGCATTGAAAAAAATGATTTAGTAAAACCAGATATAATTTGGAAATAGTCCAATTTTGTTGCTTTTTCTAAAAAAAAATAATATTTTTATTCTGAAGCTTCAGACCTGCAGATTTCAGTGTCTTGCACATCTATATATTATCATTGACCTGAGATGAGGTCATAAGGTAACTTTCCCCAATGAATTGGGTACTTTACACTTCCCTGCTACTTCTGCTCTGTGTGTGCATCTTGCTGCTCTCTGTACATGTGTTTTATGTACGTTTCCCCATTTCCTGGTTGCATTAATTTTTCCCATTTGTATGCAACTCTGATGCTGGTAAATTTCATTTGTATACAAAATGAATGAAGACTATTAATGTAGCTTTTATTCAACAAAATTAAAATTTGTCTTTTTTTATTATCAATTCAGCACAGTATGTTTTTCTGAGGGTGAAGCAGTGGCCCATTAATTGCTCTGTCCCCATCTATTGATTCTTTGAAAGTACCACTTTGTGCCATTAATGTTTGGCAGAAAGCTACAGACATTTTATCTCCACACTAAAGACACTGTATTAAATGGAGGGAGTGGAGTTTGTTTACATACATGGAAGCTTTCGTTGACGAGTCCAGGTTTCACACAAACTATTTGATCTCTCTAAAATTAGTCACAGTCAGGATTGCTGTACACTACCTCATGTGTGCTGGCCTATGAAAAAGATCGCTGAACATTATAAATCTGCATATACAAGAGTTTCATTGAAATCTAACTTTAGGACAATTTGGCCTATTAACTTAATAGGGAATGTACATTAAAAATGTCAGTATTAAAGCAAGACTTAACAAAACAATTTCAAGATATTATAATATCGTCAATCTAGACTTTGTTGCATGCTTTCTCACGTAACTGCATTGTGATATTTTAATTTTTATTAATTACTGATGAAGTTTTGAGATTGTGGGTTAAAATGTCCTTAAAATAGGAAACAAAATGAATGTCTGTACAAAGAAATTCTTCAAAAAAAAAAGCTGTGCTTTTAAAAAGTAGTGTGTGAGAATGTGTCAAGTTTTTTTTAAAATTAATTTTAGATTTCAAAGGAATACAGAGGAAGAACTGATGAAGCTAGCAAAAGAATTTGACCGAAACATGGTGGAACAAGATGTTAGTTATGGTCAGGAAGCATGCGACGTTAACCGTACTCTTGATTATGAAGGTTCGGAACGAACACTATATACAGAGCTGAACCATGACACTTCATCATTGGAACAGGTATCTGTGAGCGGAATTACTGAGTCAGTTAAACATAGTACAGGCAGTACCCTTCCTATAATAGAACTACACAGTCAGAATAGCAGTCAGAAGTCACTGGATCTGGAAGCTGAAGCAGCTGTTAATGCTTTGTTCGATGGACCCACCCAACATGCCAGTCGGCCACTGAGTCAGGGCTTCTCGGGAGATGACACTTCAAGTCCAAAATTAGAAAGGTGTCATACTGCCAGAGCAGTCACAACCTCTGCACAAGACGACATTGATCGTGGCAAAGGCACTAATATAACAAGGGTAAAAGAACTAATGGTTTCTTCTTCGACTTCTAAACAAAATAGCAACCCTCAAGCCTCAACACCATTTGAATTAGATCCGGGTAAAGGTCCTCTCTTTAGCCTTGCAGCAAGCTCTGAGCAAGGCAAAGGGTTTGTTTGTGAAAACTTTACTACAGATTGTGAATTAGACCAGCAAAAGGAAACTAATGTTCAAAACAAAGGCAGACTAACAAAAGTTTGTGAATTTGAAACGGCCCCAGAGGACGATGGGTTTGATGACTGGGCAAATGATGACTGGATGGAAGAGGACTCTTTTGTGATGCAAATTACACAAAACCCAGAACTTATTGCCACTCCCAAGGAATCTACACACTTCCCAAAACAGTCAAGTCATACCTTGGATGATGCTAACCAAAAAGCTGCAAAGGAGTTTAATGATGCATGCAAGTCAAATGCTAATTCTGGCATAGCACCATCTGTATCATTTATGCAGCATATTCAAAGTCCTGTTGGCAAACCCAAAGGCACAGAAATGGTAGCCAAAACCTTACAATTCGGAAAAGGATCTGAACGAGCAAAGCCAAGGGCTACTTTTATGCTACAAAGCAAAGCTAGCAGTAAGGTGACTGAGCAGGAATCGCTCAGAAAAAGTCAACAAAGTAAAGTCTTTAAAAGTGTGGTCAACACATTAATAAAAGAACACAGGAATTCTGAAGAACTTCCAAAACCTCAACACAGTTCCCATCTGTTTAATGTACCTCTAAGGGAATCAACTTCCTTGTCTTGTACAAAACCTTTTAACCAACAGAGGTTGTATAGTGGCAGCGTACAGAAGAATACAAAGGATTCGCAAAAGCTTGTTTCCACTGACTGTTCAGTACTTACAAAATTGAACTCTATTGATCAACTGGGATCTGAAAACCCCTCTGGTGCTGGTTCACCAAGACGGGTAGATGTATTGATGCAAAGTGCTTTACCTCAGTTTGTGGTCGATGATTGGAACGATGCAAAGTTCTATGATGAAATTCAGAATATGTTTTCTGAATCAGACAGTTTGTGGGAAACAGGCGATGACGACGATGATTTGAACAGGATATGTGATGATGTAGAAAAGCTGATTCAAAGCCAGAGCTCTGAGGTGACTATAACCAAGGAAACTATAGGACTAAACATAGCAAATCGTAATCAGAGTTTAACAAACAATGCAGTTTTGACTTCAAATATGCAAAAAAATCAGATTACCGAAAGACTGCTTGGACAGCAAAAGCATTTAAATCAAACTCAATCTTCTGTTGTGCCAGAAGGCAAGATATGCTCTAAAGGACAGTTAGCAGCAAAACAAAATGCTGTACCTTCCACGAGGCCTCCTTTAAGGCCTACAGGTTTGGCATGCACAGTGTGTACTACAGCTACACTCCCTACACAAAGCCGTCATTTGAATTCTGCAAGCAATTTCCAGAGTAAAACTTTGTTAAATACCACCAGCATGTGTGCATTGAGTTTTAACAGATCTAATTCTATGCCTGGCTCTGGAAATGGTGTTGGCATTTCAAATTTGCATCGGGCTTCATTTACTGCAAACTTTGGCCGTGGCCAGAAACTGTGTACGTCCACTGTAACCATGAGTCATACAGCCTCAAAATCACAAGGTACTACTGCCAATACCAGGACTCCAAGGTTCTCTTTCACTAAACTTATAGATTCTTCTGTGATTGGTGTTCAAGGGAACATCAGTAGTCATGTGACACAAAGTGGGAAGACCTTTAGTAACAGTGATCATGTAAAAAGCCCTATGGAAAAAAATGATCAGTCAAACAAATTTCCTACAGCTACACTATATCCAACACCACCTCTAAAGAGACATTTTTCTGACTCTACTTTACAGGCCAGAGGTGAGGCATATTTTAATTTTTAACATTTAATGTTGAATTTAGTAAATTGTGATCCATTACCCTTTTAGACATTTTTGTGTAAACTAATCATACCCTGTTTTCAGGCAGCACTGTACTCCCAAATAAACGTTTCAACAGGGATAATTTTCTGACTTTGCGTTAACAGTTGGGAGCCTTACGAACGGGTTATGATCAGAGATTTGGGTGTACATCTGAATTTCTGATATGAGCTCCCAGCCAATGAGGCTCTCTGTCATCAGCACAAAGTCAGGAAAATTATCCCCTGTCATTTAATGAGTTGCTTTGATCATGTAGTCAGCATTTAAAAAAATTTCCCCCATTAATTAGTTCCCAATATAAGTTGCAGTTCCGGAAAAGCATCACTTTTTTGGGGGTTGAAGGAAAAAGAACTCCTATTATTGCTCACTAAGTTGCACATATGCGGTGTTGATATTGTGACTGCAATAATAGGAGTTCTTTTTCCTTCAACCCCCAAAAAAGTGATGCTTTTCCGGAACTGCCATTTTTAATGTAAACTGGAAAGGCGATGGATAAAACCTGCTTGATGAATAAGGGAGCATAATAACTCAGAGTTACTTTTGAGGGAAAGAAGTGTAAAAGGCCAGTGTCAGAGGACTGGAGGGGCGTGCAAGGCTAGAGTAGATTTCAGAGAGGTTGGGGAGAGGCCATGGAGGGATTTGAAGGCAAGGTTTCAATTAAATTTGATAGACTGGAGGACAGGGAGCCAGTGCAAGTCAGCAGGGATGGGGCTCTGGGCGAGTTGGATTCAGTGTGGTGCGGGAAACAGGTGGCTGCTGGGAGTTTGCGGAGGATGAGGACATCGGAGTAATCAAGTATAGAGGTGGCCAAAGCAAAGATCAGCACTTCAGGGTGGGGGAAGGCAATGTTATGCAGGCGGAAATAGTTTTTAGTTAATTATATGGAATGAACATTCATTTTGACAATTGAGTAATTTAATTGATTGTTTTCAGATGAGTTTTATGGTAAAATAATCATACCTGGGGATCTGTGACAGCTGAACATTTTTCAAAGTTCTGATTAGCTAAAACGGAAACTTTATGAAGTGTATGAAATCGGTTTAAATTATACATCTAACCTATTAATTGTCTTGAAGATGTTGCTTTATGTGCTTTTCGTTTGTGCAGTTGTTGAGTCAGTGGAGAAACCAGTGGCAAAATGCTCACTGCACGAGATTGAACAGAAGAAGCGAGCGGCACTAGCTCGAAGGAGGATGAAAATGCAAGCTGGCTACACTAATCCGTCGTCTACATGATTTCACCGATCCAAAGGATGACTGTTTTATTATAAGAATTTGATGAAGAAAGTAGCACTTGGCTGAAGGAGTGCACATTTTCTTTCCAGCGATATAGCCAGATAATCTGGCTCTGCGTTTTGTTCTCTCTAAGAAATGTAGCTGGACAAGTAAATGGAGACTTGCGTTAACCAGTAGAATGTAAACGTATTTACATTATAATTAAGTTATTAAAAAGTATTTTGCAGTATTTATCCCACCATTGTGTTTCTAATATCATGACTTAAAAGTCTTTGCTTTTTTTTTCCCTCCTTTTCTGACTTTTCCACCCACCTTGCCTCCTCTTGAAGGCACTGAATCTTTGCTACATGCCCTCTGACTATTTGACCGTGGGAAGTATCGCATCTGAGCCCAATCTTGTCGAAGCCCACGTGTGCAATTCCAGCGGCAGGGGTGATGGGTCACTAGTGACCAGGCGAAGGTACCCTGGATTATTTTTCCCTTCTAACTTGAGGACATGGAGGTTAATTGCGGTGTGCCTACTGCCACCTATTTGAGATAAGCTCGCTTAACATTGACTGGGGATTGAGCCTGGGACCTTTCTGGCCTGTATTGCTGAGCCTTAACCCGATGAGTCATCACAGGATCCTATCTGAAAACTTTCAGTCATTTTGCTCATAGTGTTGATGAAAACCTGAGCTGAATTCCTTTAGAGTCACTTTCATCATCTGTCAATCTTCTCTGATTTAACTGCACAATCATGAGCTGCCCCAGACATTATTTAAATAGTTTAAGATTTTTTTTTGCAAATAAGAGGACTTCATGTGGGTTCATTATCACTCAGCAAGGGATTCCATTGTAAAGAAAGTTTGCTAATGCTTGTATGTTGGTTTTAATTTCTTATTACTGTTAAGTTTGTCTTGCAAACTGTTTTTGTTAGTGTTTTAAAGTGTCCTGGGTTAAAGTTCCTCTGGCAGTGCTCTGCTGAAGATACTCACCTAAAATTTCTTTGTACACGATTTGAACTTTGTCATTAACCCATTAACTACTGACCCCAAAAAAGTACATGGAGGAATTTTATGTTGTGTTTATGAATTTTAGGTTAACCACTGTGTCACTGAAGGAAATTTAAACTCCCTTTCTGTTTTTCTTCTTTAATTTACACCTGAACATAGTGAAAGTTTGGCTCTAAAATGCAGTCTAGGACAAATGTTTAAATTGTGTTTATGCTGCCACCTGAATGAAGCTCGTGACATTTTTATTCTGAGTTCATTGTTACGCAACTGATTGTACAACAGTGTACCGTAACATTCGCGAGTAAAAGATTTTTACTGCATAAACATTTTCTATTATCTTTTTATAACCTACCTCAAAACACGGACAGCAAATATTCTTGATCCTGGCCCAGTTAATGCTTGACAGTACAGTTGCTAATTTAATAACTGTCCTCTGGTGACATACTAGTAATACTTTTTCAGTTATTAATCATCTACACCTTTTTAGTAAAATTGCTACTCTAGTTTTAATATTTTTTAGTTTGTTTGCACTACATTGCTAATGTTAGAAGCCTAGATCTTAAAGTGCTGTCAGGGAACAATTGCACTGGTCCTAATCTGTACCCTTCTTATTTGTAGTATGTTTCTGCTGGCCTATGTACATAATACTTTGGCAACTGTACATATGTAAGTGTTTATATATACCTGGTGCTTTTTAACCAGTGTCTAGACATCTAATAAAAAAAAAATTTAAGGAGTCATTTGGTATTATAAAATGGCAAACTAATGTACCTTGAATTTTGCTCATATGCAGTTCCATTTACTATTCCTAAGGGAATAATCTAGTTAAGTTTCCATATTTGGTTGAGTGCATGATAAAATTGCAGCAATATACCATATTGCAAAACGGTGGTGAAGATTTTACTGTGCTACACTTTCACCCACTGTTGCTGTCCAGAAGCAGGCTTTGATTTTAAGCAAATGAAGGTTCTGTAGAACTGGTTCTAAATTGACTCCATTGCAAAGTATTTCCCAGATTTTACAATGTGTGAATTCAGCAATCAAAAAAACCTGCTTCTTATGTGTAGGGACGAGCGAGTCGTGGATTTGTCTAATCTTAACCATGGGTCTCACCTCCTGCTCTCTTGACCCTATTCCCACTAAACTGCTGCCAGCCAACTTCTCTCCCTGGCCCCCATGCTAGCTGACATTGTAAACGGTTCATGTTCCTCAGGTACTGTCACCCTCCCTTTCAAATCAGCTGTTATCACTCCCTCTTCAAAAAAAAACACCTTTTGACCCCTCTGTCCTTGCAAAGCATCGTCCCATCTCCAACCTTCCTTTCCTTTTAAGCCCTTGAACGAATTATTACTTCCCACATCTGTGCCTATCTTTCCCGTAACTCCATGTTTGAACCTCTCCAATCAGGTTTCTGCCCCTGCCACAGCATTGAAAGGGCCCTTATCAAAGTCACAAATTATATCTCTGTGACTGTGATCTAATCCTGCTCATCCTCCTCAACCTCTGCAGCCTTTGATGTGGTTGACCACACCATCCTCCTCCAACGCCTCTCCTCCGTTGTCCGGTTGAGTGGGACTGCCTTCGTCTCATTCAACTCTTACTTATCCAGTCGTAGCCAGAGAAACTTCTCTTGTCACCCCTGTGCCGTTACCTCTGGAGTCCCTCAAGGATCTAACTTTGGTCCCCTCCTATTTCTCACCTGCATGTTTCCCCTTGGCCCAGGTTCTATATGTACACTGACAACACCCAGCTCGACCTCCCCACCACCTCTCTCGACCCCACTACTGCCTTTGTGTTGATATCCAGTCCTGGATGCATCATAGTTTCCTCCAATTAAACATTGGGAAGACCGAAGCCATCGGCTTTGGCTCCAGCCACACTCATACCCTCGCCATCGATTCCATCCCTCTCCCTGGCCATTGTCTCAGGCTGAACCAGACTGTTCGCAACCTCGGTGTCCAATTTGACCCTGAGCTGAGCTTCTGACCCCATATCTGCTCCATCACAATGACGGCCTCCTTCCACCCGCGTAACGTCACCCGCCTCTGCCCCTGCCTCAGCTCATCTGTTGCTGAAACCCTCATCCATGTTCTTGCTACTTCCAGACTTGACTATTCCAATGCTCTCCTGGCCGGCCTCCCATCTTCCACCCTCCATAAACGTGAGCTCGTCCAAAACTCTGTTGCCCGTATTCTAACCCATACCAAGTCCCAATAACCCATCATCCCTGTTGTCACAAACCTACATTGGCTCCCGATCCAACAATGCCTCAATTTAAAATGATCATTCTAGTGTTCAAATCCCTCCATGGCCTCGCCCCACCCTATCTCTGTAACCTCCTACAACCCTCCGAGATCTCTTAAGTTTCTGCACCTCTGGCCTCTTGTGCATTCGCCACTCAATTCGTTCCAACATTGGTGGCCTTGCCTTTCAGACGTCTAGGGCATAAGCTCTTGAATTTCCTCCCTAAACCTAACCACCTCTCCTCCTTTAAGACGCTCCTTAAAACCTACCTTTTTGGCTAAGTTTTTGGTCGCCACCCTGTCTCGTTCTTTGGCTCGGTTTCAATTTTTGTCTGATTACACTCCTGTGAAGGGCCTTGGGATGTTTTATTACGTTAGAGGTCTTGTATAAATGCAAGTTGTGTGAGATTAGAGAGGATTGTTCCAGCATTCATGAGGTGGGCAATGACTTGTCTTGGTGCATTTCCAGTTAGCTGTTTGCATGCAGACTATTGAACTGGGCAGAAGTTGTCAATTTGGAGACAGTTTATTTAAAGCTCAGCCCTATTTAGCTTTGACATCCTATGGATATTTGTCACCCTGGTGCAATCATAAGAGATACATATTTATTTCTTTTGTTCTTAATGGAGCTTCAAATTCGTTGTAAAGTTTATCTTGGGCAGATGTGCCCCAATTCAACATGAAACCATCAGAAAGGGAGGCAGCAGGCTTCAAGAGGGCAGCCAGGAGAATATACAGCAAAATCTACATTAAGTCATTGCTAAAGGACGTTATCAGGCCAGGTTCTACTGTGAACTTTAGCATAGCAGAAGTGACTTATTCATCTTCTGAGGAGGAATGGTTATGTTTTGTAAACTATGGTAAATCTGATGGCCTGTGTTGCAGCTTTCTTATTTACTGTGGAAAAAGTTTGTAGCCTAAGCCATGGTCTGACAGAATGTCTATTCTCCTGCTTTCCAATATCTAGGAGATCATAAAGGGGTTTGTGATGTATGCAGTAAGTTGGAGACAGTGACCAGGGTTTCTGTTTGATCCCTAGCACGTTACTTTACTAGATATTGTGTGGTGAAAGTCACCCTTCAGCTCACAGGCTTGTTTATAGGCATGGCCTTTGGCATTGAGTATAAGGAAAACGTGCGTTAAGATCCAAAGCATAAGCTTTATGGACTGAACGGTCTACATGCCATAATTTCCAGCTACTTCTTTCCCTCCCAATCTGGGTCTTCTCCAAGTTTTATCTCAAATCCATCAGGAGTCAATTTTCCCACCACTACCTGTATTTATAACATTTAAAATTAAATAAGGTGTTTCAAAAAGTCACCTATGCCATATTATGATTCAGATTTTGAGATTTGAACAGAACAGATTCACACTTGCTTGGTTCCTGAACCAAATTGATGAATGCTGTTCCTATATCCATGGATAGTGTAGAGGGAGTATGGATAAGCCACTGCTTCATTAACCAAGGCCTGTGACGAGCCTCAGACACCACGTTTTGATCCAGATGGACTATCGTGACATTACTTACCAAAAATCCTCCCTCTTGTATTGAAACAAGATAATAGCTGTTTGAAAATTAACAAATGTTTTTTCTGTGATTCTACGTTTAATTCCTGTTGCCGTGCGTAAGAAAAATATAAATGTATTACTTTCCTCTTCGAAGCCAAAGCAGCATTAAAAGGATCCAAATATTAGTCCAGCACTGAAATAAAAGAGCCACAGGCTCGGGTTTGTTACGTTATGATTAATTACCGTGTATCGTTAAATGAAGACATTTCATTGGCTTCACTTTCCTCTCTTGAAACTAGGATTTCCCTGTTGGCTGGCTATCAAGTGAAAAGTATTTAAATCCTTTTAGCTTGGTTTCAATGTACAAGACTAACTGTACAAGTTAATGACCGGTCATGTTACTGAGATGTGGGTCTTCTGCAATCTGAAGGTCCTGTTTTCCATGCTTGTAAAGTCCTGCAGCGCTCTTTACAATCACTTTAGTGCATATTAATGCTTTTGCAATGCACCATGTTCTTCATTACTCAGATTTGTGAGTTTGTGAACCTCAAGCTTCCCTCTTGAGTTCTGTGAAACTGTTCTTGCTCAATTTCTGTTCTGTCGATGTTTTAAAAATATTTAACTTCAACTCATCAATTTATAATATTTCTTTACGCCTATATGATTAAAGGAATCAAAAAACACTGAAGAGAGTATTTTCAATTAGAACATCTTGAGTTGCCTTCCATTTTGTTCATTTTTGTGACTATTTCCTGGACCAGCACAGTTACAGATCCACTTGGCCACTAATTGCTGCAAATGCATAATATTTTTTTGCACATCTCAGTGCTCTTTTTCTAGTTTGTGTGCTTTTATTTTGCATGTCAGCTGCTTTGTGGTGCAAGTAGAATGAACAATAATATGGGGCAAAGTCTCATAAAGTTGCTGAGATGCCTTTTATACCCCCTCAAGCCATGTAAATTCATGTGGAAAGCCCCTGAAGTTTTGAAAATGGAGCCCTGACTCGTGGGATGGGTAATCAGTCAGTTATGTGCTACAACATGCAACAATTCAACCATTCGCATCGGGACTAAAGTCACGACTTGGAAGACAAAAATAGTCAGCTGGAATCCAGATTATCAGATTTGTGGGAAAGAGAAACATTCTGTACTTTTTATAAACTTTGTAAAAGACTTGCCTTGGATGAAATCATTTTCAGGTGGTTGTAGCTTAAAACTATTCAAACAAGTTTTTGAGCAAAGAACTGTGCTGTTGCATTTGCTCCATGCCAGAGATTTCTGTAAATGAAGCACCTGCAGGCGATTTTGTTTCCAGATGGTCAAAATTCTTGAAGAATCAATCTGTAAAATTTGTTTAAGAAACGTTTATGTGCTGACCCACTGACTTCGAGGCTCAGCTCAGCTGGAGTTTGAAAAATGAACTAAAATTTGCAAGTGTGTTTTGAGTGACAACCAAGAGTGGAATGAAAGTGATCCAATACAGAAATATGATCAACTCATTGCAACCGCATTGAAAGGGAATTTTATTAACTCCCTTCTGCTAGAGATGTGCAGGGGTAGATCAGCTTCTGTTCAACATGCTGTGGTAATGTTAAGAAGGCTGTTTCTGTTTAGAATTAGGTTTTTAGATACCCAAGCATTAATGCAAACTACTTTGTCATACTTTTAGGTTGGATTTGGGCCAGTTCCTGTATTATGTGGCATGGACTTTGAAATTCCGCTGATCCTAATGGACATCCTTACGCTTTCCTATCCAGCTGGATAAAAAACATATTTTCTCCTTGGTCCCGAAACATGGAAAGTTGCCATTTAAATTTGAATTTGGTTTTAGCAATGATGACTTGCTTTTAATAATCAGTCTGTCCTTGCCAGATCTCTAATAATCATAGAAAGAATCATAGAAGGGTTACAGCACGGAAGGAGGCTATTCAGCCAGTCAAGTCCATGCCAGCTCTATGTAAGAGCAATCCAGCTAGTCCCACTCCCCTGCCTTATCCCTGTAGCTCTGCAAATTTTTTCCTTTCAAGTACATACGAGCAATGTTCTGTGTGGTTGTGTTAGTTTATAATGATTAATGGGGTTCTCTTGTATTGGTTAGATTACTGGTGTTTGTAATCAGTTGTTTCAGAATAAGAAAAAAAAGTTACAGCTCATTCACCTGTAATTTGATACCCGTCAAATGGTAATTGGTTACTAATTGACTCTTAACTTCCTATAAAAACCTTGCCCTTCGTCTAATTTGTTTACTTCTCTTCCACCAGCTCCCCACTGTGTTCAACATGTCATGAGATTTCACTATTTCTTTTTAGGTGTAGTTTTGTATTTTTTTTAATTGTTGATTTCTTTAATTGTAATTGTATGATTGTTATAAATGTATTTTTTTATGATTTGATAACAAAAAATATTTTAAAATGCAAAAAAAAAATCCACTTGGGACTTGATCTGATCTATCACTACCAAGGAAGGTGGAGATTCTACAAGAGACTATGAAAATGCCAAAAATGATTCAGGATCCATGTTATTTATTCTGCTAAGCAATAGGATAAAATCAGGACTGGTTGCAAATGAAAGTATGTTGGGAAAGGAGCCCATTGGCAATGTGATTCATTACTTGCTGGGTTTTGCCTTCATTCTGTCGAAGCCACCAAACAACAGAAACCAGGTGTGGACTTCTTCGCAAACTCAAATCAGAAATATGTGGGATTCTGGGAACTAACGAACTAGGAAATATTGTTTAAAAAAAAGTTAAGCCATTAGTTTCGTAATGTTTTATTATAATTTACAGTGTAATTATTATTTAACACTAGTTCTGCTCTGCTGAGTTCAAGAGAGCCTAGCGGGGCATAGCAAAACATAGTGTATATGTACTGATATAGTAATCATTTGGTTGTACTGATTAAATTTGGACATGCTGAAATTGATTAGAACAGAATTCCACTGTACACCATGCACCATCCATGGAAACCTTAAACTGTTTCATACCACATAGAGTTCCATCCTCAAATTTATAATTTTTAATGACATTGTAGCATATTGCAGGGATTTGATCATTTATTCTATTAATTTAACTGTGATCGTTTTCTTTTCTTCAAGTGATTTCCTACCAAATCACGTTTATTGGTACCAGACATGTGATCTGGTAATTGTGTAAATAGTTTCCATATTGTCGTTCTTTTGAGATTGTAATTACCTAGCTCAGCTGACTTTGCCTACTTTCCTATTACTTGTTTAGATTGTGTGACTAAAATCTCCGCTCCCACTGTTACAATAGATTGTTGGCCATCTCAACTTCACAAACAACTCATTTTAATAATGATTTTACATCGAGTTACATCAAAACTACAGCACAGGAACAGGTCCATGCCAGCGTTTATGCTCCACACAAGCCTCCTTTCTCCCTACTTCATCTAACCCTATCAGGATATCCTTCTATTCCTTTCTTCTTCATGTGCTTATCTAACTTCCCTTTAAATGCATCTATGCTAGTCGCCTCAAAATTTGCACACTTTTGTTTCTGTCTAAAGACATGAAGTCTCATAACCAATTTCTTGGGACTATTGACAATGGTTAGTGGTAACACAGAAATCCTGTCCACAGTAACAGAACACACAGCTCCAGTGATGCGGAGAAGATTTACTAGAATGGTACCAGGGATGTGGGACTTCAGTAATCTGGAGAAGCTGGGGTTATTCTCCCTAGAGTAGAGAAGGTTAAGGGGAGATTTAATAGAGATGTTCAAAATCACAAAGGGTTTTGATGGAGTAAATGAGGAGAAACTGTTTCCAGTGGCAGAAGGGCCGGTAACCAGAGGACACAGATTTAAGGTAATTGGCAAAAGAACCATGGAGGGAGATGAGAATTTTTTTTAAGCAGCGAGTTATCATGCTTAGGAATGTATTGCTTGAAAGGGCTGTGGAAGCAGATGCAATAATAACTTTCAAAAGGGAATTGGATAAATATTTGAAGGGGGGAAAAATTGCAGTGCTATGGGGAAAGGGCAGGGGGAGTGGACTAATTGGATAGCCCTTTCAATGAGCCGGCAGAGGCCCGATGGGCTGAATGTTCTCTTTCCGTGTTGTATCTATAGGAAAATCAGTAAGATATATATGTTAGTTTTTTTAAAAAGATGGTTGCGAGCATGTCTGAGCATGTAACACGTTCTCCGGATATGGGTGACTGCCTTTACTTGCAGGGGTTACACGAGGCAGTAGATGGCAAGCAGTAAAACACAAAGCAGTGAGCCAATCAATTTTTTTCCTTATTGTCATAAATCCTAATTGAATAATTTATGACTATCAACAGAACCCTGAGATTAATCTGCTGCCTCACACATGTCAAGTTATTTATTGCAACATTCTTTTAAAATTGTATCAGTTTTTATTTTATGACCATTACGTTGTGCTTAGTGTAAAGCTGGAATGGTATAGCTGAAAGAGTAATAAAAGTTATAATGACAGATCACACTGCCTTCTATTTTGGCAGTGCTTTACTGGCTACTTCTCGGTGTACACTGTAACCTCATAACAGATTCCAAACCATCTGTTGCTCTCTGTGTAACTCACTGCTACATATCTATTATTCTCTATGAAAAAGAGTTCATTACTGTTATGAATTCAGGTGTGTGTTTGAGTTCAGCGGTGTCGGTCTCTGCGTTAAACAGTCTGGTTGCTTGTTTCTTTTTTTTGTTACTCTCCTGTATCTCCGAGTGCAGTAGCAAGACATGGGAGTGTAACAATGAAACTATCTTTTGATCTCAACCGGATTACTTGTGTCTTAAGCATGTGTAGTCCTTCACTCTCTCTAAAGGCAGACCGAGTTAACACTAGGCAAGGTATCATTTGGTTTGGTTTGTAAGCGGCTTTGTTCCATGATAGACAAAACACACAGAATAGGTGAGGTTGAGGCGACTAGGATAGATGCATTTAAAGGGGGAAGCTAGATAAATGCATGAGGTAGAAAGGAATAGAAGGATATGTTGATAGGCTGAGATGAAGTAAATAAAGTGGGAGGAGACTCTTGTGGAGCATAAACACTGGTGTAGTTGGGCCGAATGGCTTGTTTCTTGTGCTGTTATTTCTACGTAGAACACCAAGTATGGTGAAATTCACTTGGTACAATCAGTACAATTTCTGGTTGTCTACCGTCACAAATAAATTAAAGTAAACGTATACACGAGGCTACTCGGGCTGCAGAGATCATTTCTCCATTGCAGCCCTTCTACTCCTTTACAGACAGATTCTGATGTTTGCGCAGCCCCGATTTCCTTCACTCCACCATTGGCGGCCGTGCCTTCAGCTGCCTAGGCCCTAAGCTCTGGAATTCCCTCCCTAAACCTCTCCGCCTCTCTACCTCTCCTCTTTTAAGACACTCCTTAAAACCTACCTCTTTGACCGAGCTTTCGGTCACCTGTCCTAATGTCTCCTTCTTTGGCTCGCTGTCAATTATTTTTTGTCTGATAATCGCTCCAGTGAAGCACCCTGGGATTTTTTTTTACTACGTTAAAGCTGCTATATAAACGTAAGTTGGTTTGTTGATTCTTAATAGGCCTCTTTTTAAAGATCAGCAGATTTCCACCCCGTCCCTTGTAAGGCCCTTCAAAATCAGCCGCCCTGTCAGATTTCCTATTGATAAATTGGTGAGCTGCCCATAAGGAATATGTTGTGCGTTGGCAGCTTGCCGAATTAATATAAATGAGTCTGACCATGAAAAAGGTTCATGCCCTGTGCTGACTCTTTCAGGCTGGCACAATGGCTATCCTGAGCCAGCCTGATTTACACTGGAATCGAAAATCGTTCCATTGTATCGATTTAGGTCGGGACATGATTTGTGAGAGTGCAGCTGAGTTTTTTTTAAATGCTTTAAGTACTGTAATTGAAATAAAGAAGCTAACCATAGAATCGTGGAATGATACAGCACAGAAGGAGGCCATTCGGCCCATCATCCCTCTTTGAAACAATAATCCAATTGGTCCCTCTCCCCTGCCCTTTCCCCATAGCCCAGCAAACTTCTCCCCTTCCAGTTTTTATCCAGTTCCCCTTCGAAAGTTAAAGTTGAATCTGTTTCCACCACCCTTTCATGCAATGCATTCCAGATCGTGACAGCTCGCTGCGCAAAAAGATTTCTCCTCATCATGCCCTCTAGTTCTTTTTCCAATTACCTAGAAAAAAAAAGTGATTGGCGATGCCAAAGATCAAACCCAGGGCCTCACACATGCTAAGAATGCTCTTTATCACTGAGCTACATCTCTACTAATACCAAACTAAAATTGGACAAAATGCTTTGTTTTCGTCACAGTAGGTTTCTGTGCCACCAAGGGGAGGCACCAAAGGGAAGAAGAAAGAGATGTTGGGCGACTCATCTCGGACCATCTCCCTCACACTTCTGAGCATCTCCCAGCACTCAACTCCAGAACGGCAATGGCAGGGGAACAAGTCACCCACCCACTTCAAAGAAGGGTTTCGATAGAGTGAATAAGGAGAAATAGTTTCCAGTGGCAGGAGGGTCAGTAACCAAAAAAGACATAGATTTAAGGTAATTGGCAAAAGAACCAGAGGCGACATGAGGAAAAAAAAATTTTACGCAGTGAGTTGTTATGATCTGGAATGCGCTGACTGGTGGAAGCCAATTCAATAGTAACTCCCAAAAGGGAATTGGATAAATACTTGAAGGGGATACATTTGCAGGACTATGGGGAAAGAGTTGGGGGAGTGGGACTAATTGGATAGCTTTTTCAAAGAGCCAGCACAGGCATGATGGGCCGAATGGCCTCCTTCTGTGCTGTATCATTCTATGATTCTATGAATGTTGTAGGGTATAGCAAGGGAATCTACTAAAGTTTTTTTTTAAACTATAAGAAGACAGGAATTTCCTCAGGAGTTCTCCTGATGAGCGTAAGATTGGCAGAAGCCCCGGATACACCACATAAACAGGGATTCCGTCCATCTTCCGACTAAGTTACGGCAGCCAATCCGGGCAACCCGAGGAATAAACCTGTAAGGCTGCAGCAACACTAACATATCTGCAGCATATATTCTTAGTAAATCATAAGAAACTGTTCCCATCGGCCGAAGGGTCAAGAGCCAGAGGGTACAGATTTAAGGTGATCGGCAAAAGAGCCAAAGGTGACTTGAGGACAAACTTTTTTACGCAGCAATTTGTTCTGATCTGGAATGCACTGCTTGAAAGGGCGGTGGAGGCAGATTCAAGCGTGGCTTTCAAAAAGGAATTGGATAAATATTTGAAGGGAAAAAATTTGCAGGGCTACGGGGTAGTGTGGGGGAACGGGACTAACTGGGTTGCTCTTACAAAGAGCCGGCATTGGCTCGATGGGCTGAATGGCCTCCTTCTGTGCAGTAACGATTCTGTGATTCTACTATCATTAACAGCAGGTCTCCTTTAAGTCTGGCTTTGCACAGGATATCAGTACTAATAAAACCGATGCGTCAAGTCCTTCCAACTGTGTCCTCTTATTTTTGAAAGTGAGCTGGATGCAGTGAATATAAATAAATGGCCTAATGTCCTGCTCTTTTTCTATTAAGACCCTTCTCAAAGTCAAGTCAAGATGGGTGATAAAAGATTTCGTGAAATTTACTGTTTATGGGGCTTCTCTCCAACAAACTGCAAATTATTTTTAGGTGAATGTGCAGAAGCAAAGTCACAAGGAGCACAATCTCCTCCAGTCAATGCCATTCACACAATGCGCTCTGATTCTTAAAAAAAAAACCTCCTAAAACATTTTTAAAAAGCCTTGAAACTTTCATTATCAATGCCGTTAGCCACGAGCCACATGTGGGACTAATTAGGAATCCAGGTGTGGCTAATTGCATTTTTGATTTAGTAAATTAACAATGAGTAATGTGATCTCAATGCTCATACTCACACGGCCTGTGCGTATGTACTTTAACCTTCTGGTGCATTTGTTTGGAAAATGGTGAGATGAAAAGCAGAGTGAGTGTTTATTGATCATTGTGAGTGTTTTACTTCCTTGGTTACTAAATGACGATAGATGTTTGTTATGTACATATACATGTGTGAAGTACATTTATCTGTATTGTGTGAGTGTGTTAAGGCGATTTCTACCAAAATTAGTGCATGTGTTTGAAACGCTGTCGCCATAGCCAGCAATTTCTATCAGACAACGCTGTACCAATGTCAGTCAAAATGCCCTGCATGTTATATCATTTGCCTACGTAACAACAGTCACTGCACTGAGGTGCGTTGAGATGTTTTGAAGTAATAAGGTACTATGGGGTGAATGTTACGATTTAGCATTCTCAGTACAGAATGTGACCAGAGTGTTATCGGAATTTGGATGTGGAAATCAGTGCCTCTGATTTAGAGCCATTGGGTGATTTTCTATCCATTCATCTCAACAACAACAACTACTTGCATTTATATAGCACCTTTAACGTAGTAAAACATCCCAAGGCGCTTCACAGGAGCGATTATCAAACAAAATTTGACACCAAGCCACGTAAAGAGATATTAGAACAGGTGGTCAAAGAGGTAGGTTTTAAGGAGTATCTTAAAGGAGGAGAGAGAGGCGGAGAGGTTTAGGGAGGGAATTCAAGAGCTTGGGGCCCAGGCAGCTGAAGGCACGGCCGCCAATGGTGGAGCGATGAAAACCGGGGAAGCACAAAAGGCCAGAATTGGAGGAGTGCAGAGATCTCGGAGGGTTGTAGGGCTGGAGGAGGTTACAGAGATAGGGAGGGGGCGAGGTCATGGAGGGATTTGAATAACAAGGATGAGAATTTTTTAATTGAGGTGTTGCCAGACCGGGAGCCAATGTAGGTCAGCGAGCACAGGGGGTGATGGGTGAACGGGACTGAGAGAAAAGTACATGGAACACAAATTGAGCATGCTGAAAATCGTGCAGATCCTAAATTTGGGTTGCTGACTTTTGGGTCCAAAGTCTGATATGCGCTCCCATCACATGAAGCTTTGGGACAGAATCAAAAAATTTGCCCTTGCTTTAACGAATGTATTATGATTTTCTACATATTATATAAACTAAAACATCACGGGAAGCGGGTTGGAAGCTGTAATCTATCTTGGGCATCAGGTGATGTACATAAACCATTTTCAACATCATGTGAACCTCCTCAGATTGCCATACTCTTAACTCAATCACAGATTTCTTTTTGTTCCGTATTTCTGAAACAGCGATTAAGATCACGATTCTATTTCCCTTGCAATTGCTCCAATTGAACATCGTACCGCGATTGGCTAGAAATGCCCCCATGCATCAGGTTTATCCCAAGAGCAAGGTGACACACCTACTATGACTTTGAGCACAGGATGAATGTAACACGTGGAGGCTTTTTCCAGTCTTAATGTTACTGATTGTAATCCCATTTTATCCTATCGATACTATTTTATCGTGCCGTCGGATTACTTGTAAATTATTTGTGTGATTGTAAGTTGTGTGACTTGGGTGGTTTTATTAGCAGGTGGGTCTACCAGCCGCCCAAAAATATAACTGCTGCCAGCCTGACTGGGCAAAGTCCTCCCATTTCTATCCCTCACCAGTCAGTGCAAGCATATTGCAGGCATACACACACAGCAGGTATGTTCAGTGGTTTGTCCCTAGAGTTTTTTTTACATTTTAACTTTCTTTTTTGCTGTAAGAACAGGTGTCATACTGGATAAGCACTGATTTTAATAGTGCTTAATACAATGGTAGAAGTATTAGAATGTGGCAGTACAGGGGTCGCAGCGAGTAACATACAGTTGCCTAATGCTGGGCTAACAACCCAGAGGTCGCAGGTTCCAATCCCACTATGTTGTGAAAGTGAATTTAATACATTCTGGTAATTTGTTGGCTGCACCAGGAATGATGAGCACGAAAGCTACTGGATTGTTACAAGGACCAAATGGTTCACTCGTGCCCTTCAGGGAAGGGGACCTGCCACTTGGTCTGGCACTACGTGACCCAAGTCTCACATCACATGGTTGACTCTTAATAGCCTCAGGACAACAAGGGATAGGCAATAAATACTCCCTTGCCCGCATCCTAAGGACAATTTTTTTTAAAGTTAGGCTAGTAGCAGCCATGTGTTGTAACCTCTGCTCCCTTCGCTTCAGTAAGTGACCTTCCAAAAACCAGGGGATTCTGCAGAGTAAGATTATGTGAAATCTTCTTCACTCCTTCATATTATCAATGGCATGTCTATCCTGTGCCCGTTTGATGCTACAAAGTGAGGTACCCGTTTTATCTGCTGGTTTGATATTTGTCGTTGCTACAAAAGAACCAGAGGCGAGACATTTTTTTTACACAGTGAGTTATGATCTGGAATTCACTGCCTGAAAGGGCGGTGGAAACAGATTCAATAATAACTTTCAAAAGGGAATTGGGTAGATACTTGAAAAGGATAAATTTGCAGGGCCATGGGGAAAGGGCAGGGGAGTGGGACTAATTGGATAGGTCTTTCAAAGAGCCAGCACCAGCACGATGGGCCAAATGGCCTCCTTCTGCGCTGTATCATTCTATGACTCAATGAAACTTAGACCCAAGAAGCAGATGGTGCTGTGTGTTCGAGGAGATTCGGCACGTCTTGCACCTATTGCATCGGCTGGTCAGGGAAAATGACCAAAGTACCAACTCCTACCTCCCAGACCTCAGACAGTTCGCTATTGTGGACATTAGTCAGGCATCACTGTCGAGGTCCATCTCCCAGGTAATGGCTGTCTTGCATGGTACATTTGACAGCCACATCTGCTTCTCTTTGACCCACAGCAGCAAATGAGAATGAAACAAGTGTTCTTTGACATTGTAGCATCCCAGGAGCTATCACTAAAGAAAATTATTTTCAGAAACAGGGAAGGATTTCACTCTGCAAATGGCCAAATGCTATGCAATGTCCTTGATATTATCTTGGACACATGTGCTTATTATCCTAGCTCCTTTTTTTATGTTCTCTAATTCTCTGTATAGATGGAAAGTTTGAAACTAGAGATCTTTCTCGTCAGTAGTTGTTTGGTAAATCATTTCTTTCACTGCCACGTATTGTATTGAATCTTTTGTACTCATCTCATTTGGTCATTTCTTAGGTCCTGGATAAAGAGCCACATAACTCAGGTGCCACCCTTCTAAATTCCAGAACAAGATTGATATAACTAAGCTTTTAAAGCCAATTGTAGTACATATTCAGTGCCTCGCAGATTTTTGTTACCTGGGGAAAATTAAAATCTGATGCTGTGAAGGCTGACTGTTCCTAAACTACCTGTTTGGACTTTGGTACACACTTTCCAAAAGGTTAATGATGGAAATAATGTGGAAGAGGAAAACATAGGGGCTAATTTTGACTCTGGGTGATAATGTAAAGTAGGTGATATCAAATCAGCTGCCTGTTATACAGTTATACATTGAAGTCAACGGAAATGAAACTCGGGAGACTTGTATAATGGGCAGCTGAATTAATATCACCCGCCTTGCACTATCACCCAAAGTCAAAATTACCCCCATAATGACAAAACTGGGGTCATGTCGTCACGTAGGACGTACATAATAATTTTAATTTAAACCATTTTTCCCCAATTTCCTGTCCTTCGGTCCTGAAGATGATGATTCACGCTGCAAGGTGGCTCCACAGTCACTGCCATCCATTTGGTATTTTACCTAAGTGGCCGTTTTTCATGAGGGCCAAGGCAGTGAGGGTTGACAAGCTATTCGACTGCAGGCGGCATCACCTGTTCTCATCCGACACCCACACAGGTGCAAATTCTCTGACCTTATGTGCTGTTTTTAGCTTTCTTGAACATTTTCCCACAAAAAGCATTTGGAAAACAGTTACATTTAACCTTTTTAAAGCAAAGTCTATTCTCACAAGTTTGGAAAAATGGCGACTTAGACAATCGGTGCTTAATATGCGAATGCAGGTTCTTTCCTCCAAAAAATTGTGAACAATAAGCAATTTATTAGCTTGTCATGGTAATTAAAAACACTTTGCACCCACTGTATTGGAAAATCTTTGATCCCTGTCTGTAAATGGAAGGAAACTCTGCAGAGACACAAACACTGGCAATCAGTCAGGTTTTTAAAACAGAAAGCTGAGAGGCAGTTGGGTTTTAACAGTGAAAGCTGCAAGAGGCTGAGAGCTCAGAAAAGCTGTTAGAAATCATTTTGTTTAAATCAAATAAGATGATTGACTGCCGCAGGGATATTCTGCTTTGCCAGTGGCTGTCCGTCACTACAGCCCTTAACTTCATTGCCATTGGCCCTCCGGTCTGCTACCGGGGATGTGTGGGTATGGTGCATCTGCTAAGGATTGGAGAAGAAGCAAGATGGAATCAGAAAGGTAAAGAACGATCAAAGAAAAATCGACGCTGGTACCTTCCTTTGTCGATATTAGTCTTGTCTCCTGCTGACCATTTTACCATTGTATTTCAGTGTCACTGTCACGTGTTTCAGTCATTTGTATCCTGTGTGACTTTGACATTCATTTGAATAAGATTAGCGTATTTTACAGGATTTTGGGCTGGTTTTGTACATTATTGAACAGAGTCCAGTGCCACAGTAGAGAATACAGTTTTTGCAGGCCTCTGCTACAGTGCTCCAAAAACAGAGCTGCGACCACTTAGGAGCACTGCAAACAGTGATAGTAGAATTCCACCTTAAAGCTTAAATAAGAGAGATGATTTCGGATGATCTCTGATTAATCCCCACCAAAGGTAAGTTCGCAGTCCAAAGCTGCCTCTGGTTTGGCCGCCAGGGCTCTGAGAAACTGCATGGCACCACAGCACTGCTCTCTAGATTAGCGATGTGATTGAGCTGTCAGGATAATGTGAGAAAGTCTAATGTTGTTTTTGACCTAAATCTATGCAGCCAAATGGTGCTTACGCCAAATAAAGTGGAAAAATAGATTCCCTTGTTCGGAGCTGGCAACCTTCAATATCAACACAAAGGGAGAAGTTGATAGCAACAACATTGTACATAATAATTTGGAGCAAACAAGTGAAGCAGCACAATTCTTTTTTTGTTTAAAAACTCTTCGATTTGCTTGAAGTCTTCTAAGAACTAGCAATTAAATATTTTAGGAATGAGGAAAATGTCTGCAAATGTCAGCACTATAAATGGCCTAGTGAACAAGTTTCCTTGAAATATGTCTTTCGTTGTTGCACTAGCTTGTTTTTAAGTACTAGCCTGCAGGCAAGATGCAGCAAAATGTACTTTTTGGCAAGAACATTTCTTCTCAGGTAACAGGCTTAGCTGGTTTTCTCAAGATAATTAATTTGAGTTTTGTTATCCTTCAAAACTTTTCGGTGGGAGGAGAGAAGGAATGATTTCACTGCCGTAAGACAGGTAGTCTACCAAAACCCTACTAACGTTCATCAAGAATAGAACAATATAAGCTATTGAATATTATGAAAATCTATCAGTTCAACAACCATCACCTTTTATTATATTTCAATACAATATATAATTTTAAAATCTAAACTGTTGTTTCGGACAGAACGGTCGTAGTAAAGAACTGTGCAGCAAAATCAGTAATTACGTAAAAAATTTGAATGTAATTAGTCTCATCATGGACCCAAATTTGGTCAATCCCAACCTACGCCAAAATCATGGTGAAATTTACGGCAGGTCCTACACCGATTTTACCAGCGGCAATTTATGCCAAAATTTCCCAAGAATCTCATCAGCAAACTTAAATCAAATGAAAGTTAGTGTAAAAAATCAGATTACGCAATCTATTTTCTTTAAGTCCCACTTTAACTTGTTGATGTTATAAAAATTGAAGTTTGAAGCCATAAAGCCATAATTTATGCACATTATGCACAGCATGCTCAAAAATTTGTGGAAGCGTTTCTCTATTTAATGCAATAGATTCTAGTGCCATAAAAAAGATATAGAAATGTAGTGACGGTCTCAGTAAGAAGAAATATTTAAAAATTGCTGAATAAAATCACTATAAAAGACCAGAAATCGAGACTTTGGATCCTGCTGCGCCTAAAATTTTGAGCGGGCCTAAATGTAGGAAATTTGCGTTTCTAATCTTTTGCATGGGAACGGGGCTGTGTTAATGAGCTAAGTGGGCTTAGGAGTGGCGTAAGTGATCGAGGAAATTCGCACATAGTTTTGGCGTAAATCAGACACTTGCGAGTTTCCTCTGAAAAAATTGGCACAACTCCGCTCTTACGCTGTAGTTAGGCCGAAACTTTCCGGGAAATTCCAGCCCATTGCTTTTCTCGGACTATCTGCGAAAATTTCTTGCCAGCTGGAAGATTTCCAGTGGCGCAAACTGTTGCGACCAGGAAACCCTCGTGACATAACGTTACCCGTTAGATCAGTTTCAGTTTGAAACTTAAATCGATAAATAGTGACAAAAGGAAAATAAAATGGCACATTCTCAGTTCACATGCTGCAGGTGACACTGGTTGCACTGATCAAAACAAAGCCTAACACAAGTAGAATTCAGTGATGAGGGAGCATTTCCTGATTTTGAATTCTAAAAGTTAATGTTATGTTTTCCAAAAGCAAAACCAGAACTTTAAGAGTTTGAATAATATATAAAGAGAAAGAAAATCTTTCTTCAGTGATATATAACTGTCGATACATATTTAATACTGATCTAGTAATAATTTCATGTTGGGTGTTAAACAAAAAAATTGTTAAAATGTTTACCTCAAAATGTACCATACCCAGTGGCTATTAATAAAACAACAAGGATTCTAACTGACAGCTGTGAATGGCAGTACCTGTGAACAGCTCAGGGCTTGCTACTGTGGACAGGCAGCATTCTTTGACTTTAAATAAAGACAGTTCATCGAGAGGGAGAAACTTGGCAGGAGAAGATTGACGATAGCCCATCACGCGATGCCTGACACCCAGCACCCATTTTCCATGCCACTGCTAGGTTTCAATCATAGCCACCAGGTGTGTTAAGTGATTGATGAGAATGGACACTCAGTAAGGCAGACCTTCTGCATATCCTGGCTGCGAGTTAAAAAATGGGGGGAGAAATGACTTTTTCGCGCTTTATGTGGAGGGAAAAAAAACAGTTCATCATTTTTATGTTGCATAGTCTTTTTTATTCAATTCTACGTCACTCTACAGTGGGAATTTTACCCTATAATTTATGTTAATTTTCAATTTCTGTACAATTGCAAATACATTTGAAACAAAACAAAATCTGTGTGACGCTGGTGAATGATCCTGTTCAAATAGTGGCTGGAAATCAGAAAATGAATTAATTTTGGCTAATTTAGAAAAAAAAGAAAACTGATTTTGTTTCTGGCAGAAATTTCAACCTAAATTTCCTGCAAACAGCCTTACAACTGAGGGGGAAGGCAATCGAGAGAGCTAATTGTCACTACTGGGGAACGGTATCTGAACACTGACTGAGCAAATTGATCCATGGAGCTGTGTTGGCCAGTTTTCTATCTCAGATTTTCTTGCCAATCCATAGGAGGTAAGATAAACGTTTTCAGATGTTTCACAATTGTCAAAGTAGTAGATGTTTTACATATTATTATATAACCTTTTTGTTTTTATCCAGTTTCCTCTCACAGCAATGTATAGAATACAAAAAGAGTTGTCTAACTTGTCTTCAGGTTGTGAGGGCTGCTCAGTTCTGATTGCTGCGTAATAAGTCAGTGGGGTCCTAAATGTACTTGTCAAGTTTCTGATATACTGCATGTCAGAAATGTTCCAAGATTAAGGCCATTTCAGAGGCAGGCAGGTTATATTAAACTACGCGATTAGTCATATTTATGTAACTGAACAAATTTTCAGACAAAGTATCATTCGTGCCGTAGATGCTATGCCTTCATTGCCACTGTGACTGCATTCCTTGTGTCAATTCAAACTGTCATTTTTCATGATAATATCTCAATCTGATTGCATGAAAAGGTGAATTTCACTTTGAGGCACTTGTCATGAAAAATAAAATGCAGGGCCATGACAATCTTAACGATCATTGTGACTGAACAATCATGTGGAAAATAATTCCTACACCCTTTAAATGAGGTGACAGTAGTCATTACAAGCGGTAATATTGTAATATTATAATGAACAATTGTTCCTGAATGCCTGGGGATGGTGCTGAGTGCAGTCACTCCAATCACTGTCATGCATTGCCACGTCAGAAAGTTCCATTTTTTATTTTTAAAACTGGGCTGTGAGCCAATTAAGAAGAATATATGGGCAATCGGCAATGGGGAAAACAAGGAGGGAAAAAAAGACATAGCTTTGTTTTGAAAAATGTAAGACAAAAAACTCAAGTAATGTCAGAATATGCGTGTGTGCATATTGCACGTTGGGGTGAATTGTAGTTTCTGTGGAATGAGAATGCAAAATGTCAGTGCTGGTGATAATGGCACCTTCTTTCTGGCAGAATGTCTTTTGTCAAAGTATAAAATGCAGACACTAGACAACTTTTGAAGGGAAGGATTAGTCTCCAGACACATTATGTACTACTCTAGCCCTCTTAACCTATTTTCTGCTGGACCCACAGAAATATTTTGCTTATGCTTTGTGCAATATTGTAGAAAAGTGTCTGGGTGTGTATGTGTCTGTGAAGTGACATCGACAGCTAGTAACGTGGCTTCAAGGCGCAGGCCTAGCATAGTTGATATAATTCAGTTTTGAACAATTTTATCTTCTTCACTCAGAGGGTGGTGAACCTGTGGAATTCTCTACCACAGAAGGCTGTGGAGGTCAAGTCACTGAATATATTTAAGAAGGAGCTCGATAGATTTCTAGACTCAAAAGGCATCAAGGGGTATGTGGAGAGAGCGGGAATATGGTTTTGAGATAGAAGATCAGCCATGATCATATTGAATGGCGGATCAGGCTCGAAGGGCCAAATGGCCTACTCCTGCTCCTATTTTCTATGTTTTCTATGATGCACAATCAGTGGCATCTTAATGCATATATACGCAAGTGAAGTTCAGACTATAGACAGGGATGTGTATTTCTGTGAAGAATTTTCAGGCTAAATATATTTGGACAGGAATACCAACATTTCATGCATCACTATTGTTCGGTGAGTCATCCAGAAAATATCATTTGCTGATGGTCCTTAAGATTAGATGCCCACTGCGAGTGTTGGGAGTATTGATGGTGGAGACAGATTCAATCATGGTTTTCAAAAAGGAATTGGATAAATACTTGAAGGGAAAAAATTTGCAGGGCTATAGGGACAGAGCGGGGAATGGGACTAACTGGATTGCTGTTACAAAGGGCCGGCACGGGCTCGATGGGCCCAATGGCCTCCTTCTGTGCTGCAACCTTTCTATGATTCTTCTATGATTCTACAGCAGCTTCAGTTGGAGGGGTGCCACGGAAGTCTGCACATGGTTGGACATGAGGGAATACGTATCCAAAGACAGCATAGTCTGGTCTAATTAGGTTCTGCTATTTTTCTAAATTCATTTAGTGATTGGGAGATCGATGGCACCAGCGATAATGACATGTTACAAACTCTTGATTTTTTAATTCTATTTCCCTTCATCAGAAACACCAGGAGAAGCAATAGCTCCCATTACCAGGAATGACAAAGATAATACTGTCTGATAGTCTATTAAAAACAGAACGGACGTTTCCAGGTTGACTCACCTTATTTATCTGTATATAATGCTAATTATACTTTTGCAAACTTCCCGTTATTTAACTGAATCTTTCATAGATTTCTACAGATTTTTAGTATAAAAATTAGGCGGCACCATTGTACCGCGGGAAGTGCAATGGGGCAGAACTTCCGCCCGCCACTTTGAAAATGCCACTTTCCCAAATCCCGGGAATGGGCTCGTTTAAATAAGAGGGGCGGGCGCCCACGCCCATAGCAGTGCAACACCCAGCAGAGCCAGCGTAATCTTGGAATGGCACCCTCCCGTTATAAAGTCCTGCTGGTGGGGCCCACTCGCAGCCCAGAAAGGCATCTACGCTTGAATGAGCAGACACAGATATTGCTGGGCCAACCAGGGTTGCACCCGGCAGTATCCTGAGGTAGCCCAGGAACACCCGAAGCTGCTGCCAGAATGCAGGTGGAGCGACAGAAGAAGCATCTGTTCCCCCGAATCGCAATTTGAACTGGGTGGAAGCCCGCCGAATCCAGGTTCCACCGTGTTTTCCGAGCACCCTGCTGGATTTACGTCATCATTGCGCTCACAGGATTGTGAGATTTCTACCCCTTTGCTCTTTAAAGATCAAAATCCGTATTAAATACAAAACTCAAATATGAAAATGTACAATTCAAGAACGTGCTGATACTACAGACTGTCAACTTGGGATCGTCGTTGAACATGTACTTGTTTACCTACTAATACTCATCAATAACAGCTCAAACTCCTATGTGCAGGATGGAGCATATCTGTCTGCAGGTATTTAAAAGCCAGGATGGCGGATTCATTTTACTCAGCCTTGGGAACATTCAGTATCTTCTGTCCCACCCCTCAGTTCACTAACTCTGCTTCTCTTCATCAAAAATATTGGGAGAAGCAGTAGTTTCAACATCAGGAATGGTAAAAGATATTGAGGGCAATTTCCCACTTGCATCCCATGGCGTAAAGCTGGCATTGTGAATCAGCCCTTGTTTTAGAAACCACCCCATCCTCATGTCCATTGGAAGTCACTAGAAATGAAAGTTTCTATAACAGGCAGCTGATCTGCAACTCCAGTTCAACAAGTTAAAATTCTAGCCCAATACTTTGACAAGTGAAACTAACTGTATGATAGTCCATTCAAAAACAGCACTAAAGTTGGGCATGTCAACTCATCGTGTTGCCCAACACATGTGTGCTCCTAAGTAGGTGTAAAAAGGCGAATTTCTCATCTTTCTTGGCCATCAAAGTGACAACTTGACAATTATAAGAGTCGAATAAAAATGTCAGTTTAGCATAATGTTCCCCAAGCCCAAATCAAGTACAGGGAAAGAGCATGGGGAATGGATAGCCTCCTTCTAAATCCGAAGTTCCATGATATTTAAAACAATAAAAGGGATATAATTGGGACCAAAGGCCTCATTGGAGTTCTGGGAATGGGGGATCTGACAGACGTTGTGGGGACATTGACATAGAAACTACATTGTGTCTACAAATCAACGGTGACTACATTTCAAAAGTAGTTCATTCGCTGTGAAGCACTGTGGGGTATCCTGAGGACATGAAAAGTGTTATCTGAATGCAAGTTATTCTTCTGCAAATATGTGTGAAAGTCAACAATTTAAAGGCACTTTCAATTTTGATGAGCAGTGTGAGGTTCACAATTAAGGTTGTCTCATGCCAATTTCATTTCAAACCAGCTGTAATATACTATAGCCGCGGTATAGTTAGCTTTTTAAACTCACTGATCTTACCAAAGAGCAGGCTTACACCACCCTAAAGCAGGTACCAACTTCAAATCACTACCTACAGCATAAAGAGGCAATCATTCAGACAGGGCAGGTCAAGGAGCTGGATTAGCTTCAACAAAGATTAACTCAGGGTGTATCAGTGATTATATTATTTCGCTGTGTATGTTAATTCATCTTCATTGGTGTCACAAGCACTCACTATTTAAAAGAAAAATTGACAGAGAAGCAAAAACTGAGAAGGTCGTAACTCTTTATAATTATTTGAAGGGGTCTTCATTATAATACTAGCTCTTCGAAAGGAATGGCAAGTCTTCAATGAGTGAAGAGTGACCATGTAATGGAATCCCTTTCATCGCTGAGAACACTGTAAAAACCTATTTGTACAATGACACTTCCAGTGACTGTAACATCACCTCTGGTGAACGCAAAGTCACTCTCTGTGCCGACTCTGTCCGGGTAATTCACTACTTCGTTTTTTTTTATGATGATGCACTGCTTCTTATTTCTCTAACCCTTGGCACCCATTCTGTAACTGCTGGTCTCAACAGGATTCACAATGGGGTATTACACTTGTGTTAACTCCAGACAACAGTAAAAAAATAAACAACATATTAAAAAATAAAGTTTATGCAGAGGATATTGCAAATCGAGCTATGTGCTATCACGTCACATGTTCTACTTGTACAATTCAATGTTATATTTTTATGAAATACTGTTGATATCTGGTCACTGTTACTTTTTGTTTGATGAACCGAAATAGTCAAGAAGAGGATTTCATTCCAATATGACGTGGCTTCCGTGCTGCCCCGATATTTACGCCGGCTCAAACCTGCCTCTGGTCACCCGCTTGGCGTGGGCAGCTCGCTGACTCCATTAAAATGCGCCCCCAGTTGTTAGAATAGACTTGGCCCAACACTGTACCCATCAGGCGACCTGCCCGCTTGCTCTGCCAGCTGACCGACCATGTGTTACAGTTCATCCCCCCCACCCCCTGTAATTTGTAAATATAAACAACCCCAACTTACATACATTGTTTCTCACATCGAAAATGACTTCACTCGACATTCAAGAAGTTTGTCCTTTTTGCTGTTTCCTATGGGGGTGCTGGAGAGGTAACAATGGGGAGAGGGGCGCATTTGGAAGGAAGTGTCCAGAGCTTCCAGCCAAAGATAACGAGGCTGAGCTCGGTTTGAAACCATTTGGATTTCTCAGTTCAGTTTGTTGTTACAGGTTTTATTCGTTACACTTTCATGAAAATGATATCTGAGTCAATCGGGTGCAAGTGTGACAGCTGAAGTGTGACAGGCAAAATGCATGTACATATAGAAGCTCCCACGGTGCTGCAGAGGGTAAGTCAAAAGACACACTTTTTACAAGAACACCATGCCGTGTAAACTGGTCTTTTCCCTGTACCGCCATGAAAAAAGGGTCTCAACTTCCTACTGATTTACACGGTATAATGTAGGGAACAGGAGGAGGTCGTTCAGCCCTGGGTCGGCTCTGCCATTCAATCAAATCATGGCCAATCCGGACCTCAACTTCATTTTCCCGCCTTTGCTCCATATCCCTTGATAACCTTATCCAATAAGTATCTACCTAACTCAGTCTTGAACGCTATTATTCACAGCCTTTTTGGGGGAGAGAGTTTTAAATTTCTACTACCCTTCGTGTGAAAAATATATCCTGATTCTTGAGGTGCGGTGCCCAAAACTGAAGGCAGTGGTTTGACCTATACAACTGAAGCATCACTTTCCCCCACTTGTATTCTAGCCCCCTTGAGACAAAAGCCAACATTCTATTTGCCTTTTTGGTTGATTTTCGTACCTGTCTACTGGCTTTTAATGATTTGTGTACTTAGAGTTTGAAATCTCTTTGCTCCTCTACAGTCCCTCGTTTCTCACCATTTCGAAAATACTCTGATTTATCTTTCTTAGGACCAAAGTTGATGACCTCACACTAGCCCGCATTGAACTCCATTTGCCATAGTTTTTCCCACTCACTTAATCTATTAATGCCCTTTTGTAACTTCCTGCTCCGATCTGCACTACTCACTGTGCCTCCTAACTTAGCGTCATCCACAAACTTGGATATACAACTCTCTATCCCTTCATCCATGTCATTAATAAATATGGTGACAAGTTGAGGCCCCAGTACATATCCTTGGGGAACACCACTTGTCACATCCTGCCAATCAGACAACCTACCCTTTTATCCCCACACTCTGTCTCCTATAATGTATTATTCTACTGCTAAAGTGTGTGTGTCCCTTGTATCCCTTTAAGGCTACAAAGTCTAATTGGGTGAGTTCATAAACAGACCGGTTAACAAGCTGCAGACATTGTGGCCTGGACATGTTCTAATGCTGGAGAGCTGGTCGATGTATTCCAATTGAGTGCCTTTGCTTACTTTATTCGAGTGCCACACAGAAATTTGCATTTCACAAGATGTGACATTTGAAGCATGATAGATATCTGTTGTGTGCTGAACAAAAGGCACATGTATACATAAAGTTTTTATAATATTTCATAGATATATAATATAATTCTTGCATATAGTGTTCTGTTTGTGAGTGACACTTCCTGTAATGCTTCACTGTCGCACATTTTCTATCACGTTCTGTCATACCTGTCTGTGATACTTTTCTATAAAAGCTCACATTTACTATTTTTCATGATGTTTGTTTTATTTACAATTAATTGGCTCATTCTCGACATCTGATTCATTTCGGTTCCACTCCTTTAACCTCCTGACTTGCTTGTCGGAGATGGGTAGGACTCTGAGCAGGCATGTGAAGGATAGGCCTTTCGTGCAATCTAACTCCTGCCAGCTTGTTCTGATAACCACTCCTCAGTCCCAGCAAACAATAACCCTCTCCCCTCTCCCCCAACAGTTAGTTCACTGCTGGCTGCTCCCCATTTTCACTCTCTACCTGCCTCCGCCAATATCA
Source organism: Heptranchias perlo (assembly GCF_035084215.1). NCBI lineage: Eukaryota > Metazoa > Chordata > Chondrichthyes > Hexanchiformes > Hexanchidae > Heptranchias > Heptranchias perlo. The sequence continues at coordinate 88,457,042 of NC_090332.1, read as the reverse complement.
AGCCTCTTCCCCAATTTGTTCGCTCACCCACTGCCGTTACTGTCATTATTGGGCCTCTCGTTGGGTTCCCAACCCTCCAGTCTTGTCCTGGAGTCTCCAGGAATTAAAGATTAATCTCCAGGACACTGCTGCCAGCAAAAAAAACCAGGAGAAAAGTCACTGGGACATTGAAAAATGTGTTTTTTTTTCATTTATTTAGAAAACTTTTATTTATTGATAATAAAAATATTGGAATCGGGGTAAAAAGGTTGTTTGACCGGACGGGGTGGTTAGAGGTGGGAGGTCATGTGACGAAACCTCCAGGAATACATCCAACTGGAGTTGGCAACCCCAAACCTCTCGCCTGATTCAATCGCACACTTCACTGCTTTGCCATATCTGAGCCAATAGTACCTGTTACAGCACTCAATGAGCATCTACTTGCTGACGTGGAATCAACAAATATTGTAAAAGTGCACTTTAAACAATTAACAGCCGGTCCCCACTGCCCAGCACCACTAAATGCCTCATACGTACCAACTACCTGATACATTACCCTAATCGTCTCCCTGTGCATCCTTAGTTTAAAAAAAAATTGAGATAAAATTAAATACATATATAAACACATAAATGACAATAAAGTCCACAGATTTGCAGTTTCGACAAAACTACCGTCACAATCACCTACTGCTAACATTCCCATAATACTCTGTATTAAAAATGAAATGTGATTTATGCAGTCTCCATGTCTCAGTTGCCTTATTATGATATCATTTGGCATAATATAGCATATCCTTCAACTCACCCTGAGCAATAACAGCAACTTGCATTTATACAGCAGGTAGAAAACGTGAACTCTAACGTAGGAAAAAATCCCAAGGTGCTTCACGGAAAATCAAAATCAACACCGAGCCATAGGAGATATTAGAAGGAGTGACTAAAAGCTAGGTCAAAGATATGGGTTTAAAGGAGGTTCTTAAAGGATGAGATGGAGGTGGAGAGGCCAAGAGGTTTAGGGAAGTGTCACCAGAGCTTAGGGCCTAGACGGCTGAAGGCACTACCGCCAATGGTGGGTTGAAGGGTGTGGGTGGTGCACAGGAGGTCAAAGTTGAAGGGTTCTTTGGTGGGGGTTGTAGGGCTGGAGAAAGTTACAGGGGCAAGACCAAGAAGGGATTTGAACGTGACGATGAGAATTTTAAATGTGAGGTGTTGTGGGAACTGGGAGTCAATGTCGGTCAGTGGTGATGGATGAGTGGGACTTGGCATGGGAAAGGATGCGGGTGGCAGCAGAGTTTTGGATGAACTGAAGTTTACAGAGGGTGGAAGATGGGAGGCCGGCCAGGAGACCATTGGAATGGTTGAGTCTGGAGGTGAGAGAGGCACGGATGAAGGTCTCGGCAGAAAATGTGCTGAGGCAGGAGCGGAGACGGGCGATCTTACGGAGGTGGAAGTAGGCGGTCTTTGTCCTGGAGGGGCTATAGGATCATAAGCTCAGCTTGGGATCAAATAGGATGCCAAGGCTGTGAACAGTCTGGTTCAACCTGAGACAGCAACCGGGGAAGGGGATGGAATTGGTGGTGACGGAATGGAATTAGCATACACAGGTATAATAAAGTGCAATTAGTAAACATAAAAAAGCATATTGTGAAAACATGGATAATAGGTGGACATTAATGAGTGAAAGTGACATTATTAGGTCAGAAAGAATAGGTGTCTATTGAATACAATTGGGCCGTAGAAAATCATAATCAGTAGAAGTTCAGATGTATATGGAAGGGATTAGTTTTCTAGATCATTGCTGAATTCAAAGCATCAATTAATGATTAGCAGGTTGTAAAAATGACCAATAATTTGATTGATTCTTGGAGCAATGTATGGCACAAAGCACAAGATAGTCTCTGTTTCAAATTAGACCACAATACTTCAGATAGAAATGCCAAAAGGAAACTTAAATTAACATTAGGAAGGCGGGAGCCTTACCCGCCATATTGGAGATATGATGGTTTCAAGGCCATTGAATGGTTGGAGAATTGTGGGCAGTGTTTGATTGAATTGCTGAAGACCTGTGTTCCAGATCTAGCTGTACCCCTAGTTAAGCTGTTCCAGTACAGCTACAACATTGGCATCTACAGGACAATGTGGAAAATTTCCAAAGTATGTCCTGTCCACAAGAATCTGGAAAAATCTAACCCAGCCAGGCTTGGGCTGATAAGTGGTAAGTAACATATGCACCTCACAAGTGCCAGGCAATGACGATCTCCAACAATTGAAAACCGAACCATCTTCCCTTGACATTCTAGCATTACCATGGATAAGTCCCTCACCATCAACATCCTGGGGGTCACCATTGACCAGAAACTCAATTGGACCAGCCACATAATTGCTGAGGCTACTACAGCAGGTCAGAGGCTGGAGGTTCTGTGGCGAGTGACTCACCTCCTGACTCCCCAAAGCATCTCCACCACCTACAAGATACAAGTCAGGAGTGTGATGGAATACTCTCCACTTGCCTGAATGGGTGCAGCTGCAACAACACTCAAGAAGCTCGACACTATCCAGGACAAAGCAGTCCATTTGTTTGGCAGCCCAACCACCGCCTTAAACACCCACTCCCTCCACCACCGGCGCACCGTGGCTGCAGTGTGTCCTAGCCACAGGATGCACTGCAGCAACTCGCCTAGGCTTCTTTGGCAGAAATGCCCAAACTCATCACCTAGAAGTTCAAGGGAACGTCGTCAACCTCCAAGTTCCCCTCCAACTCACAATCCTGACTTGGACATATATCAGCTGTTCCTTCATCGTCGCTGGGTCAAAATCTTAGAACTCCTTACCTAGCTGCATTGTGGGAGAACATTCACCACACGGACTGCAGCGGTTCAAGAATAAGACCCACTGCCACCTTCTCAAGGGGCAACCAGAGATTGGCAATAAATACCGGCCTTGCCAACAATGCCCACATCCCAAGAATGAATTTTAAAGAAATAATTTTCGATACTAGCTCCCGATGGACAGGGATTCCCGCCAGAAATGCAAACCTGTAAAATTACTCCTGAGTGTAGCTGACCAATAATTCCTTATGTCCAGTTTTTCAATTGAATTTTTTTATCAGTGTTCTAAGAGTTGCATATATCCCTCATCCCAAGTTAGTTTTAGGATTGTCTGACTACTTGGGTGAATCAAAGTTTCTTGTTAAGTTAAAATCTCTAGGAAGAAAAAGCGAATCAGATGTTTGGTGCAACGCTTGCAAATAGGATGTTTAGTCACGTACTAATGTGGTAAAAATTTAATTCCATGCGGAGCAATGGCTTAAATGAATTTGAAACGTTGATGTAAATGGGGTCATTGAAAGGAATGACAAGATGTGAAATCTATCATATCACTCCTGCTCAAGCAATAAGAGACAGAATATGATGGATTTTAACTAAGCAGTAAATTAAATCATACTCAGAAGGTTACACTCCAGTGACTGATTGGTTCACATCCATAGGTTTGAACATCACATTTATGTTGGAAGACTTTCTCAACTGTGTTAGATTGCCTTCTGTCCAATTAAAACATGACAGCCTTGTAACATTCCTGTTACCGTTTCCCAGTGTTCAAAAGTCCTTTACAGTGCTGGAAAATCAGAAGAGGCTTTCATGTCTGGAAGCATGGCTGTACACTGACAGGCAATGAGGCAGTGTTTAGATGCAAGGTACAATTAATGACAACATCTTTCAACCTACAGCTAAAAGCAAACTCAGCCCAAGCTCAGTCTGTTTGCAGAGTTTTACCTTTCTTGTGTCAAATTCCCCTGGTGTTTTGCTCCCAGGGGAGTCTGACTCCATTGACTGTTAACAAGTGAGCAGATACAAAATTGGCCAAAATGGTATAAATATTTCATCAAGTCCTTGTGATGTAGTGGGTTTAGCTATTCTTAATGGTGCACTTTAATAGCCAATTTTTCATACATCATTAAACAGTGGCTGCAGCACTTGTTCTGTTTCTCTGATATACCCTAGTTAGTGGGACCAAATTCCCAGCAACTCAGACACTATAGACAGTAATAATCTGTCGATATCCCATTGAAGTAATTGTCCTACCTGTGAGATTCTGTTAAATGTCTGTGCGCCTGAATGTTTTAAAAGCCGAATCGTTGATTTCAATCGGAAGATTGTGAATTCTTGGACTGTGAGCTACTGCCACCATCAGGTGTGTGTGTGTGTGCTATCTGTTCTGTTTCTGTATAGTCATGGATCTGATTAGGTGTCTGATCACCTTTAGATCAGTTCAGATGAGACGGTGCATTTTTCCCCTTTCCAGTAATTGGCATGACAGTACCAAGACATGCCTCTATTTTCACTCAGCCAGTGATACTAGGCGGTGTTAACGTCCAGTTTTTGATAATTTGCTTAAATTCCTGCTGATGAAATAGGGACGAAGGAACAAAAGTAATTCATTAGAACAACAAGAAACTAATCAGTACATCTACTTTAGATTCCATACATTTTGATGAATTAACTATTCTCTTTAGCATAGATGGCCAAAGGATTAATTCCTATCTATAAGGAAGATTTCCAAATGGAACTCTCGTTTCCTTCACTTATCCATAATGTCAAATCCCAGGCTGACGGTATTGATCTCTAGGAAAGATGTCATTTTATAAGCAACTTGAAGTCAAGATTTAAAAACTATGAAACAAAGACAAGGGCCTCTGAAATTCCTGGGGCTGGAGAGGCCAGAAAGCCTGATTTCCACCCAGGGGAGCCAGGAGTTTGGGGCAGGACTGAGCTTGATTGATCTTTATCAGGCGAGGGTATTAAGGGTTATGGAAAGAAGGCGGGTAGATGGAGTTAAGATACAGATCAGCCATGATCTAATTGAATGGTGGGACAGCCTCAAGGGGCTGAATGGTCTCCTCCTGTTCCTATGTTCCTATTGGCCTAGTCCTGTTCCTATTTTCCTATTGGCCTAGTCCTGTTCCTATGTTTCTATTGGCCTAGTCCTGTTCCTATGTTCCTATTTTCCTATTGGCCTAGTCCTGTTCCTATGTTCCTATTGGCCTAGTCCTGTTCCTATTTTCCTATTGGCCTAGTCCTGTTCCTATGTTTCTATTGGCCTAGTCCTGTTCCTATTTTCCTATTGGCCTAGTCCTGTTCCTATTTTCCTATTTTCCTATTGGCCTAGTCCTGTTCCTATGTTCCTATTGGCCTAGTCCTGTTCCTATGTTCCTATTGGCCTAGCCCTGTTCTTATTTTCCTATTTTCCTATTGGCCTAGTCCTGTTCCTATGTTCCTATTGGCCTAGTCCTGTTCCTATTTTCCTATTGGCCTAGTCCTGTTCCTATTTTCCTATTGGCCTAGTCCTGTTCCTATTTTCCTATTGGCCTAGTCCTGTTCCTATTTTCCTATTGGCCTAGTCCTGTTCCTATTTTCCTATTGGCCTAGTCCTGTTCCTATGTTCCTATTGGCCTAGTCCTGTTCCTATGTTCCTATTGGCCTAGTCCTGTTCCTATGTTTCTATTGGCCTAGTCCTGTTCCTATGTTTCTATTGGCCTAGTCCTGTTCCTATGTTCCTATTGGCCTAGTCATGTTCCTTTGTTCCTATTGGCCTAGTCCTGTTCCTATGTTTCTAGTGGCCTAGTCCTGTTCCTATTTTCCTATTGGCCTAGTCCTGTTCCTATTTTCCTATTGGCCTAGTCCTGTTCCTATGTTCCTATTGGCCTAGTCCTGTTCCTATGTTCCTATTGGCCTAGTCCTGTTCCTATTTTCCTATTTTCCTATTGGCCTAGTCCTGTTCCTATGTTCCTATTGGCCTAGTCCTGTTCCTATGTTCCTATTGGCCTAGTCCTGTTCCTATGTTCCTATTGGCCTAGTCCTGTTCCTATTTTCCTATTTTCCTATTGGCCTAGTCCTGTTCCTATGTTCCTATTGGCCTAGTCCTGTTCCTATGTTCCTATTGGCCTAGTCCTGTTCCTATGTTCCTATTTTCCTATTGGCCTAGCCCTGTTCTTATTTTCCTATTTTCCTATTGGCCTAGTCCTGTTCCTATGTTCCTATTGGCCTAGTCCTGTTCCTATTTTCCTATTGGCCTAGTCCTGTTCCTATTTTCCTATTGGCCTAGTCCTGTTCCTATTTTCCTATTGGCCTAGTCCTGTTCCTATTTTCCTATTGGCCTAGTCCTGTTCCTATGTTCCTATTGGCCTAGTCCTGTTCCTATGTTCCTATTGGCCTAGTCCTGTTCCTATGTTTCTATTGGCCTAGTCCTGTTCCTATGTTTCTATTGGCCTAGTCCTGTTCCTATGTTCCTATTGGCCTAGTCATGTTCCTATGTTCCTATTGGCCTAGTCCTGTTCCTATGTTTCTATTGGCCTAGTCCTGTTCCTATTTTCCTATTGGCCTAGTCCTGTTCCTATTTTCCTATTGGCCTAGTCCTGTTCCTATGTTCCTATTGGCCTAGTCCTGTTCCTATGTTCCTATTGGCCTAGTCCTGTTCTTATTTTCCTATTTTCCTATTGGCCTAGTCCTGTTCCTATTTTCCTATTGGCCTAGTCCTGTTCCTATGTTCCTATTGGCCTAGTCCTGTTCCTATGTTCCTATTGGCCTAGTCCTGTTCTTATGTTCCTATTTTCCTATTGGCCTAGTCCTGTTCCTATGTGTCTATTGGCCTAGTCCTGTTCTTATTTTCCTATTTTCCTAATGGCCTAGTCCTGTTCCTATTTTCCTATTGGCCTAGTCCTGTTCTTATTTTCCTATTGGCCTAGTCCTGTTCCTATGTTCCTATTGGCCTAGTCCTGTTCCTATGTTCCTATTGGCCTAGTCCTGTTCTTATGTTCCTATTTTCCTATTGGCCTAGTCCTATTCCTATGTGTCTATTGGCCTAGTCCTGTTCTTATTTTCCTATTTTCCTATTGGCCTAGTCCTGTTCTTATTTTCCTATTTTCCTATTGGCCTAGTCCTGTTCCTATTTTCCTATTGGCGCAGTCCTGTTCCTATTTTCCTATTGACCTAGCCCTGTTCTTATTTTCCTATTTTCCTATTGGCCTAGTCCTGTTCCTATGTTCCTATTGGCCTAGCCCTGTTCTTATTTTCCTATTTTCCTATTGGCCTAGTCCTGTTCCTATTTTCCTATTGGCGCAGTCCTGTTCCTATTTTCCTATTGGCGCAGTCCTGTTCCTATTTTCCTATTGGCCTAGCCCTGTTCTTATTTTCCTATGTTCCTATTGGCCTCGCCCTGTTCTTATTTTCCTATGTTCCTATTGGCCTAGTCCTGTTCTTATTTTCCTATTTTCCTATTGGCCTAGTCCTGTTCCTATTTTCCTACTTTCCTATTGGCCTAGTCCTGTTCCTATTTTCCTACTTTCCTATTGGCCTAGTGCTGTTCCTATTTTCCTATGTTCCTATTGGCCTAGTCCTGTTCTTATTTTCCTATTTTCCTATTGGCGTAGTCCTGTTCCTATTTTCCTACTTTCATATTGGCCTAGTCCTGTTCTTATTTTCCTATTTTCCTATTGGCCTAGTCCTGTTCCTATTTTCCTACTTTCCTATTGGCCTAGTCCTGTTCCTATTTTCCTATTGGCCTAGTCCTGTTCCTATTTTCCTATGTTCCTATTGGCCTAGTCCTGTTCTTATTTTCCTATTTTCCTATTGGCCTAGTCCTGTTCCTATTTTCCTACTTTCCTATTGGCCTAGTCCTGTTCCTATTTTCCTATTGGCCTAGTCCTGTTCCTATTTTCCTACTTTCCTATTGGCCTAGTCCTGTTCCTATTTTCCTACTTTCCTATTGGCCTAGTCCTGTTCCTATTTTCCTACTTTCCTATTGGCCTAGTCCTGTTCCTATTTTCCTATTTTCCTATTGGCCTAGTCCTGTTCCTATTTTCCTATTTTCCTAATGGCCTCGTCCTGTTCCTATTTTCCTATTGGCCTAGTCCTGTTCCTATTTTCCTATTGGCCTAGTCCTGTTCCTATTTTCCTAATGGCCTAGTCCTGTTCCTATTTTCCTGTGTCATGCCTTTAAATTCCGGGAGAAGGGCCATGGGCAGATCTTCTGGTAGAATGACCGTGGGCAGCTTGAGCTGCTGGCAGGCGGATCAGGGCAGATGGGCGCCACTGAAACCTAATTGCAGGCCTGATGCCCCCGTCTCCGGTTAGGTAAATGACTCCACCCTGGGATGTGGGATGGGAATCCGGCTTTGGGCTAGGACGGACAGACACTTGCACCAGTGGAGCAAGCCCCCAGGAATCTTAGGCCCAAGAACTGAAACATTCGTGGTTATGATTTTTTTGCTTTCGGTTTTTGAAGCACTAATATCCCTATTTTCCGGGTTTATTTATGTAGGCATTTTTCCTTGTGAAACCTCACCTGTTTTCAACTGGGAACAATCTTTCACTAATGGGGGTATTTTTCAGGCTGGCAGTTCTGGAATCTGCTATAATTTTTGTGTACAGAATATTTTTGAATCATTATTACAAAGATGTAGTCCAGAAAACTGGTCAAAAATATAAATAACATGAAATGACAAGGTCTTGCTGGCGATCCCCAGAGTCACCCTCTATTGCTTCTGTCTCGTGAGGTACTTTGGCAAGATTCTACCTCTCCCTGAGCATAATACACATGTAAACAAAAGCAAAATACCGCAGATGCTGGAAATCTGAAATAAAAAGCAGTAAATGCTGGAAACACTCAGGCAGCATCTGTGGAGAGAGAAACAGAGTTATCATTTCAGGTTGGTGACCAGTTCTGATGAAAGGTCATCGACCTGAAACGTTAACTGTGTTTCTCTCTCCACAGAGGCTGCCTGACCTGCTGAGTGTTTCCAGCATTTACTGTCCACATAATAAAAAAGTTGTGTGAAGAGAACTTTTTTTCACCTAATTGTTGTGTAAAGGGAATTTCAGTTTGTCAGACTTGCTATATCCTTCTTGAATATTACTTTTTAACCATTTTTGCACATGCTGCCTGCTAAATAAATTCAATCTACCTAAGCAACGAGCAGCCTTCACACTCTCTTCCTCACCAAATCTTAGCGCATCATCGACTAATGTAATCCATTCTTTCCCAGGACTCGAAAACTGAGGAATTCCTTACCTCCCTCAATCTTTCCTTCCTCCGCGAATCTATAGGTTTTTAAAATCCCAACCCTGGTCACTACTTATTGATTCATCTCTTCTTTTTTTATCGTTGGTATGACATGTCCTACAGTATGGGCCTCAGCCTGTCACCTACTTTTCTCAATTAAAAAAAAAACAACTCCTGTCTGAGTTCCAGTGTGTCCTATCGCATCGAATTTCTGAAACCAAGCAAAAAAAAATAAATTCTCCAGTTATCCAGTTTTTAATGATTAGCGCACTGACTAATGTCCTCTGGAGACAGCAGCACATTTCAGATGTCTAATCACTTCTGTGTAAAATATGTGTTTTTGTTAAGTGTTTTCTGTTGCCTTTGTTAACACTGAATTGCTGAATGAATCATTAAAGGGGCAGTGATAGAAAGATTTCCCAACTGGCTATCTTTATCTGCAGTTTGTAATCTTAATCCATGTATAACATTTCTTAGCAAACTTGTTAAATGCTTATCAGGATTTGACTGGAGTGGTGAATATATATGGAATTCAGTCTAAATGCAAAGCATATATTGAATGAAACTGGTTCTTCAACCATTATCCGTTCAGTTTTAAGCTTCCCAAAGTTAACTCAACCACTAAGGTGCATTTACATTACAATTTCAGAGTCAATGCAAAGCAGTTTCTGCTTCATGCCAACATTAAACTTGTACATCAGGTTTGAAGGCCTGAACCAAATTCAAAGTGAAGTAGACTGAGACGGCCTCCTCCAGGTGGCCTCACTCTGTTTTGCTTTGGCGTCAGGTGGGGTCCTGACACTGGATTCAAGCTGCATTTATGCTATAACTACAGCATCGGAGGGAAGAGAAACTGCCTCACACCAACGCTACAGTTGTACTGTAAATGCACCGTTAGGGCATCAAATAGCGGCTCTCGCAAAAGCTAAGATGATGGCGAGCGATATACTTGAGGTTGATAAGAGTGTGTGGTATACAACGAAGTCATAAACTGTGAACTACAAATATCTTGATTAGAGATCAAAATATGCGCATGAAAGGAGATGACAAGAGCACTGTGGAACCCAGAAATCTCTACTTGCTACAAAGTTAACCCACCAAAATGTATCAATGGTGTTGACACAAAATAAGCTGACAGACACTCATCTTTCACAGTGAGTATAAGAATGTTCCTATCAACCTCGTGGATCCCTCAATACAATTACTTGAGAAAAGCTGTGTCATCTGTATGTTTGTGTAATTCATTCTTAGTAGTTACAACAATCTAAAACAGAAACTGGATGAATGAAATTCCATTGCTAGTGTTCACTGTGCTCACTGTAAGATGGAACACCTTGGCTTATACATTCTAGACAAAATATGATAAACCTCGGCGTCCTCAAAAATCAACGGTCACAGAACTTTACAGGGCCATCCTGTAACAAAGTCGAGTTGGAGTCAGATTTCTGGCTTTAGTTGATCCTGGTTGTCATGGTTATGTTTAAAATAAGTACTTAGCTAAATATTACCTTGAAAGCAGGCATGTTGGCAATTTGTTCAGGAGGAACGCCTCTGTTCATAATTTAATGTAGCTTGCTGGCAGCCGTGATTTACCGTGACAAATTCATGATTTAATGAAAACACAATGCATTTTGAACAACTATGCTCTAGGCATCGTTCTGATGCCAGCTTGTACTGACATATGTAATTTTGCAGAATCTTAGTAGTGGATTCTCACATGCTTCATCAATTGGGATATTAGGGTTTCTTTTTTTTTTGATCGTGACGTTTAATTGCATCGGAATGAAAAATAAACACAATCAGATAAATAACAGTGTGGCAATATTACATTACGCACCGGAAAATAAATAAACCAATATTGCAGTTTAATGCTTTTCCTTTATGAGCCATCCTTTAATAGGAAGTCACAGTAATGATGATTAATCACAATGTAGAATAATTGCAGGACTTACTGGAATAACGTTTGATATACTTAGCAAAACAGCAGAGCCACCTCACTGTATGTTTCTTTATAAGCAGTCTTGCCCAATATTTAAAGGGTCGAGGTAGGACGAGCCTTTCTTGAGGAGGTTTCATTTCTCCGTTGAAGTCTCAGTGATTTACAGTAAGCAATATGTTACAGCTTCCTTATTTTCTCCTCTGGGATTGTTGCTGACAGTAAATCTCTATTAAAAATATTCTTCCATATGGTTGCATGAAAATTTTATTGCAGTTAGCCTTAGGCTGAAGGTCATGGCTGAGTAAGTGTAGTTAAGTGTAGCAGTTTTTAGACTCGATGAGCACAGGAGTACATCTGTCCACAGGAACAGAAGTAACATTTTATTGTTAATTCGGAGCCGGGGAGAATGAATTGCACACTTTTTAATGGTGCCCTTTCTCCTATGGGTAGGTGGTGAGACTGTCGCATAATAATATGTGCTGGTGAGGGTGTCTCTTTGACACAATGTAATAGGGAGAAATTACAGTATCATCATAAATTTACTATAGAGGTGCACCATAAGTACAGAACATAATTTTACTGATATTGCCCAGCCAATAAACTGAAAAATGAAAGTCTGTGATATTAAATGATTGGATTAAGAAAAAAGTCCAATTCCGACACAAAATAAAACTGCAGTAATATTCGCCAGCTTGCAGCATTGCTGTGATTTCCCACCTGATGCCTATATTACTGAGACCTGGGCAATGCCTAAGGCATACCAGCCAATCGACAACTGCAAACTAATACATTTCCTGTTTCTCTCCATCCCATCATTATCAATTCCCTGTATAGAATGTAGGTTTGGCATTGGCAGCCTCAGAATTGAACTCTTTAACACCTAATGTAGCATTTTTACAAGAATTCCCCAAATGCTTTGCAGAGTTGAAATAGTGTAATATTTCTTGAGAATGCAATCGACAAAGTTTCTTTCTGGGGGAACTTCACTCTGGTTTGTGTTGAAAAGAAGCAAGTTGAGGTATGAACCAGGACACTGCAAAAATTAAATGAAAATCTCCATTAATTCTAATCAATTTAGAAGAAACAAAGTCATTTGGAAGTTTAATTTTCATTTCTGTAATGATGACAACATTTCTGGACTATTTTAGACCATATTGTTCTTTATCTCCTCGTATCCATGCTGCTGTCTCCCACTTACAGCCTCCAAACTAACTCTCTCTCTCTAGTAAATGTTAAGCCTAAAATTTATGTTGGTGTGCTAATCAAGGGTTAACTGAGTGTTGCTTAAGATTTTTATATATTACAAATTTCCTACTTTGCAACAGTACACTTCAAAAGTAATTAATTGGCTGTAAAGCGCTTTGGGACGCCCTGAGGTCATGAAAGGCTCTATATAAATGCAAGTTTTTTCTCTTTCTTATTCTTTTCTTTCTTTAATATACTCGTTAACCCATGGTCTTGCTGTTTTATTGGAGCTATGCTAAAACATGCCTTAATACCGGACATTGGTGCATTCAATGAAGCGTCAGATTTAATAATACTGACTAGCACTTGTTAAATGCAAATAAGTAGCCATTTAAACCCCTGAACTAAAACCCGGGAACCCAGATCAGATGTTTACACAGCAACCATCCTGAAGAATGGAACCTTCCAGAAAGAGAAAAGCTAGGTTCACTGATCCCGTTTTTGGAAGGCACATTGGGAGGAGCGAGAGGGAGAGGAGAAACTGCTCTTATATCCATCCTTCTGCCCCAGCGGCTCCTGATACAGTCGACATGGAAGGAGGCAGAAACAGTCAACGCTGTGCCCAGAACTTTCAGGACCTGAAAAGATTTTAAGGTGCTAAGGCAAGTTAACAACACTGATAGGTGTGATAAACATCTGCCACGTAATAAAAGTTACCTCTGCCAGGATTTTAATTCTTTCACGTTGGAAGACACTAAGGAAGAGCATCTTTCCTAGTGCAGTACTGCCATAATAGAATGAGGAAACTTACGATATATGTTACCGTTATCAGCAGGAAGTACATTTGACAACAATTCTCTTCAATTTGTGGCATGCAGCAAGGCCCCAGCTGTATAACATATGGGGTGAATTTCCTCGAAGCTGCTTCTGCTTCTGCTGCCGTAACTTCCCTGGACGTACGGCAAGCACCCCCCGAAACAGGGTTTCCACTGCACTTCCGGTAAAGCTACGACAGCAGAGCTGGAGCAGCTCTGAGCAAATTCCCGGCCATAATCTCTACTCTTTGTACTTTCAGCATTTCTTTGCTGCTGGAAGAACAAGATGACATTTAATTGGTGGAAACAGAGTAGCACGGGTGCTGACGCAAAACAATTATATCCCTGACCGCTTAACATCGTTGACTAAGTGTGGAGCTTTGAGGGAGTGGGGATTGGTGAAACTAGAGGTTTCTTCTGAGCTCATGGCGAGTACTATAATGCTAATGTCATATAATGTTTTACTGAGTTGTTACTCAACTTGAGTAACTTCACAGAGAGTATCATTGAATGAAGTCGTGTATGAAGGTGGTTATTTCAGGCAGTGCGTTGACATTTTGTGCTCTTCTGTTTCCTAAGAATGGAAGGATAGGGACAACTCACAGCCACTGTCCCTGTGCAAGCCTGTATCACAACATCCTTTATCACTATTACCGCACCACCACAGCTATACACACCTGGGAGGATGTAGATATCAAGGTTGCAAAAGTATTGCAGGGTGAATCACAGTGCACGGGTGGGATGGAGCAAGTGGTGTGGTGCCTGCTGAAGACCAAGCATCGGCTGGCAGGAGGTTCAGCATGGTTCCTGCTTCTGCTGCAGTACCGAGGGATTTTGCACTCACAAAGCTGCTTACAAATCTAATATCCGAGCAGGATCATCAACATAAGCAACATATACTGCAAGGTCTGTGGGGGGGTGGTGGTGGGGGGCGATGTTTGGAAGAGTCCAGGAAACAAATTTGCATAGATATGAGTAAACAGCTGTCTACCCTGCAGTCTGCCTTGGAGCACATGGCACCATCTGCGGCATCCACATTGGAATCCTCAGTGGTGCAGTTCACGGGCAAAGTGAGAGGAACTCTACTGATTCCCCACACTGTTGCTACAGAGGCCTTACGCTCCAATTTTAAAGAAACTTTCTTGCCTGGCTTCAACGTGTTGGAAGATTGGAATGCAGACAACCCGAAGGCAGGAATTCACAGACCTCTTAGCTGCTAGAAGTTCTGCACTCAGACTGATCAGTGCTTGTAAAGAAAGAACGTGCATTTATATAGCACCTTTCACAAGCTCAGGACATCCCAAAACGCTTTACAGCCAATGAAGTACATTTTTGAAATGTAGTTACTGTTGTAATGTAGGAAACGCAGCAGCCAATTTGCGCACAGCAAGATCCCACAAACAGCAACGTGATAATGACCAGATCGTCTGTTTTTTAGTGATGTTAGTTAAGGGATAAATATTGGCCAGGACACTGGGGAGAACTCCCCGGTGCTTCTTATTTTATGTCCAGCTGAGAGGGAAGAGACAGCACCATCAACAGTGCAGAACTCCCTCTGTACTGCCCCTCCGGCAGCGCAGAACTCCCTCTGTACTGCCCCTCCGGCAGCGCAGAACTCCCTCAGTACTGCCCCTCCGGCAGCGCAGAACTCCCTCTGTACTGCCCCTCCGGCAGCGCAGAACTCCCTCTGTACTGCCCCTCCGGCAGCGCAGAACTCCCTCTGTACTGCCCCTCCGGCAGCGCAGAACTCCCTCAGTACTGCCCCTCCGGCAGCGCAGAACTCCCTCTGTACTGCCCCTCCGGCAGCGCAGAACTCCCTCTGTACTGCCCCTCCGGCAGTGCAGAACTCCCCCAGTACTGCACTGAAGCGTCAGCCTGGATTATGTGCTCAAATGACTCAGAGGCTAGAGTGCTACCACTGAGCCACAGCTGTCACTGTTGTTGAAGAAGTGTCCGACAGCAGAGACATACCAGATGACGCAGCTGATTCTGAAGTTGGCATCACGTCCAGGTCCTCAAGCATCCCTTTGGAAGTAGCAGTGGAGATGCCCGTAAGCAAACAGAACCAGGGAGCCACCATATATTGGATAAAATGCAGACCCATCACAACACACACCACAAGAAGGTCTAGAAACCACTAGCATCTCAACAGGCATTCTGTGAAGCCCTGCAGCCATTCAGCACACTTACTTCTTCCAAAAGAGAACCACTTAGAAAAAGTAGGTTATGTGTCACACATCAGAAACAAATCACAAGGGGAAGGCACTTAGGAACATAGGAACAGGAGTAGGCCATTCAGCTCCTCGTGCCTGCTCCGCCATTTGATAAGATCATGGCTGATCTGTGATCTAACTCCATATACCTGCCTTTGGCCCATATCCCTTAATACCTTTGGTTGGCAAAAAGCTATCTATCTGGCTCTAATTTTTAGACTGTGCCCCCTACTCCTAAAATCCCCAACCAGCGGAAATAGTTTCTCTCTATCCACCCTATCCGTTCCCCTTAATATCTTATAAACTTCGATCAGATCACCCCTTAACCTTCGAAACTCCAGAGAATACAACCCCAATTTATGTAATAAATGTTAAAATAATAAATGTTCATAAACACAGTAACCAGTCAGAAACCACAGAAAACAAAGCACTTAATTTTGACATTATGCTACGCATTTACGTGTCATTGATTAGAATAAAGGAGGAGACTGGCCGATGGGCGTGGATGGGATTTTAAGAACTGTGCAGGGAAGCGTTTTGGAGATGCTTTGGAAAAGGTGGCTTAGCAGGTGCAGAATTTATGCGTCTTGAATTAGTACCTGGAGTCTTCCTTGCCGAATTAGTAGCTCAGCATTGTTTATCCCATCCTCTTGCCTACCACAACTTCACAATGTTGCTCTTCAACCCCCATGTGTGGTCTCACTGCAGGGTGAAGTATGGAATATACAGTCGATGATTATTATCTGTGGGACTCTTGGTGGGGGGGCTGTACTATAAGGCATTCCTTGATCACTCAAGACATTTGAAGCGCTGCTTTAGGATTCCAATGGTATGTTCGATAATTATTCTGATTGCAGCACGGTCCTTATTGTACCTGCATTCTTCTTTTGTCCATGGGTGTCACATGCCATAGTTGGTAGAGGTAGCCATGGTCTCCCAGGAGCCATTCTTCAATTAAAGGTAACATAGCCGATTGCCTTAAAATGTGAGAACTCCCACGGAAGCAGCAATTCACCTGTGTGGTCACATGCTAGCGAGCCATGGAGAGAATAAAATCCCTTGTGGTTCATATGAGGCACAACATTCTTTCCCTGGAGGCCTCATTACAATGTGGGCTTCACTATTGACCCCCTGGACTCTGGGAGAGCCTGTTGACCTGTAGAATTGCATTGCCCTATCACACACTAGTCCTGTTGGTCTACAGAGTGGCTACAGAGATAGTGGATGCATTGGTTGTAATCTTCCAGAATTCACTAGATTCTGGAAAGGTCCCAGCGGATTGGAAAATCGCAAACGTAACACCCCTATTCAAGAAGGGAGTGAGACAGAAAGCAGGTAATTATAGACCAGTTAGCCTAACATCTGTCATTGGGAAAATGCTAGAATCCATTATTAAGGAAGTAGTAGCAGGACATTTGGAGACTCATAATACAATCAAGGAGAGTCAACATGATTTTATGAAGGGGAAATCATGTCTGACAAATTTATTAGAGTTCTTTGAGGAAGTAACAGGCAGGGTGGATAAAGGGGAACCAATGGATGCAGTATATTTGGATTTCCAAAAAGCATTCGATAAGGTACCACATAAAAGATTACTGCACAAGATAAGAGCTCATGGTGTTGGGGGTAATATACTGGCATGGATAGAGGATTGGCTAACTAACAGAAAACAAAGAGTCGGGATAAAAGGGTCATTTTCAAAATGGCAATCTGTAACTAGTGGGGTGCCGCAGGGATCAATGCTGGGGCCTCAACTATTTACAATATATATCAATGACTTGGATGAAGGAACAGAGTGTCTTGTGGCCAAATTTGCTGATGATACAAAGATAGGTGGAAAAGCAAGTTGCGATGAGGACACAACGTGTCTGCAAAGGGATATTGACAGGTTAAGCGAATGGGCAAAAATTTGGCAGATGGAATATAATGTGGGAAAATGTGAAGTCATCCACTTTGGGAGGAAAAATAAAAAAGCAAAATATTATGTGAATGGAGAAATGCTGCAAAATGCTGTGGTACAGAGGGATCTGGGTGTCCTCATACATGAAACACAAAATTCAACATACAGGTGCAGCAGGTAATCCGGAAGGCAAACGGAATATTGGCCTTTATTTCTAAGGGGATGGAGTATAAAAGCAGGGAAGTCATGCTACAACTGTACAGGGTGCTGGTGAGACCACACCTGGAGTATTGCGTACAGTTCTGGTGCCCTTATTTAAGGAAGGACATACTTGCATTGGAGGCAGTTCAGAGAAGGTTCACTAGGTTGATTCCGGGTATGGAAGGGTTGTCTTATGAGGAAAGATTGAACAGGTTGGGTCTATACTCATTGAAGTTTAGAAGAATGAGAGGAGATCTTATTGAAACATACAAGATCCTGAGGGGACTCGATAGGTAGATGCTGAAAGGATGTTACCCCTCATGGGGGAATCTAAAACTAGGGGGCATAGTCTCAGAATAAGGGGTCGTCCGTTTAAGACAGAAATGAGGAGGAATTTCATCTCCCAGAGGGTCGTGAATCTTTGGAATTCTTTACCCCAAAAAGCTGTGGAGGCTGAGTCATTGAATACATTCAAGGCTGAGTTCGACAAATTTTTGATCAGAAAGAGAGTAAAAGGATATGGGGAAAGGGCGGGAAAGTGGAGTTGAGATAAAAATCAGATGAGCCATGATCTCACTAAATGGCGGAGCTGGCTCGAGGGGCCGAATGGCCTACTCCTGCTACTATCTCTTATGGTCTTATGGTCAGTGGCAAAATTGATACAGCTGTGGATTTAAAACTGACTGCAACATACCTAGTACTAGTTCAAGAGGAGTCCAGCATGTACAAACTGAGGGCTTTTGATGGCCACTGTCAGAGCTATTTGCGCGGTTGACATTGTCTGGAGATTTTCCTGAAGGATGTGACAGCTCTGTCAGCCTCCTAAGCGACATCCAAGAGCCGTGCCTGAGACTCACTGTGCCTGAGACTCACTGTGCCTGCCATCTGACGCCACCTGACGCCATGCCCTTGTTGGTCCACCTCAACCAATTGAGTGCTAACAATGAATCCAATGTCCATTTTCAGTTGGGCCTCTGCAGTTTCTAGCTTAACTGTACAGCAGTTTCCCCGAGCGGTAAGGAACCGTCTCGGCTTCAAAGCCAGTTCCGCGTGAGGACTGGCAACTCAACACGAGCATTGTACGAGCCTCTGAGCATGGCGCGCTTTGGATTTGATTAGCTATTGTTCCGACAATGACGACCTGCACAAGCCAAATGCACGTCGTCAGCAGCGTCGCACCCCGAGTCCACATCCTCCAAACAGTGTTATGGCGTTCCCTCCAATGGCAGCAACTTCAAGGCTATCAGTGTCGTTCGACAACTCAGTTAAAATTATATTTTCAAATATTGGGTTTAGAAAAAGCCCAACTAATTATTGACAGGACAGCCATGAGGAGAAGCAGTTATGGAGGTCGGCTGGTGATGGTGAGCTCGTAAGACAAGTACAACCTGTAAGCAGTGATTTAACTGCGTGCCAAGGTTTCCCTGAAAATAGCAGTGGTCACTGTGTGTTGCAGGATTTATTTTTATTCTTCCACATACAATTTGTCACTTTAATTTGACACAACATCATCATGGCTGTCAGGGTGATGGAAACGTAACTTGTTTCGAGTGATTTATCTGCCCGCTATTGAGCAAAAGCTTTTCATATATAATGTACAGAACATTTTTATAAGGTTATTAAGTCTCATTTTTAACAAATGTAACACAGAGTAAATAGCAAACCTTATTGCATTGAATGCCTTATGGTATTTTTTTTTTCTTCAGCGGCTTTCCCTCGGATTTTATTTTCCACTCACTCACTGCCAAAGACACTGATTCTTGCTCGGATACAGTTCCACAGGTGCCTGTCGTCTCAGATATATTCCTTCCTTCAAAAAAAAAGGGCGTGCTTTAGAAAAATCGATACACCATAGCAATTAGAATTTTGCACTTACTGTGTAATATAAAAGGAAATTTGAATGATTATCGGGAGCAAACATTTCAGACATGCTTAGCACAATACATTGAATAAAACTTAGTGAGTGATAATTAATTCATGACATTCAATCGCTACCATGCCCAGATAAAGACATCAGATGGATCAAACAAGCAGTGACTGCAGATATTGTACTGTGCTTTTGACCTATTGATTTAATTCTACATAAAGGCAAACAGTACATTTCATATTTTAAAGATGGTTTCTATACATGGGGCACGATTTTTAAAAGGGAAAACCGGGTGGGTTGGGGGTGCGGGGGGAGGAGGCAATCAAAGCCGCTGTTTCTGGGAGCGGACAGACATCCCGGCTGGAACCTGCACATTTCTGAATGAGACTCAGGCAAATCTGTGAGCGTGAGTACAGGACGTCCCGCTCCCACTTAAATCCGGCGGGCTGATAATTAAAAGAGCAAATGCACCTCATTGAGGTACTTAAGGTAGTTTATTTTTTGTGTATTGGATAGTTAAAAAGATTTTAACGTTACCTGGGCGGCTTTTCCACGGCTTCCCATTCCCTCCTGGGCCGGATCGGTGAAAAATAAACTAAATAAATTAAATAAAATTACATTTCCCATTGCAAACAAGTTAAATAAACATACCTTAAAAACAATGTTGCCTGGACTTCCCCCCACTCTGATCCCGATGTCCGATGTCTGCCCTCTGATCCCGATGTCCAATATCTCCACTGTAATCTTTGCTTCCCCAATTTCTATCCTAACTGTCGATGAGATCCCCCCTCTCTCTCTTTCTCCCCCCCGCCTCCCCCCACCCCCGGTTGTGCAGCTCCTGTCGGCAGCCAGCTTGTCAACCAGCCTGGCTGCCAGGCGCGAAACCCGGAAGAGGCTTTGATTGGCCTCATTAGGGTTGTGATCACCCGTCACTTCCCTTCCGGGTTTGGCGCCCGCAGATCACCCGCCCCTCCCCCCGGACTCTTCCAGCCAGCATATTAAAATTGTGCCCCTGGTGTCCTGGCCAATTTTTAGCCCTCAACCAATATCACTAAAACAGATTACCTGGTCACTATCAATTTGCTGTTTGTGGGATCTTGCTGTGCGCAAATTGGCTGCCGTGTTTCCTACATCACAACAGTGACTACACTTCAAAAAAAAGTACTTCATCGGCTTTAAAGCGCTTTGGGACGCCGTGAGGTTGCGAAAGGCGCTATTATAAATGCAAGTCTTTCTTTCTTTTATATGTTCCCAACACAGAAAATACAAGCATTTCCAAGTAACTCTTCATATAAGCAAATTCAAACGAATCTCTCTGAGTTCCTTCACTCCTACAGTCGCTCATCTTATTTATTTTTATATGTAAACATTTTTTGAGCTATGTTTCCTGTTGACTTTTCCCCTGATCCCTTCCCCATTCTGGTCTCACTGGGCCCTCGACTTCTTTAGAGTGAGGTGGAAAACCTTCTACCAAGACTCTGTCAATGCCAATCATTCTATATGTTTGCAACAGTGGTTCCTCCCCTTCTGATTTTCCCTCCCCGGCGAGAAGTACCTTTCCTCTGGTCGGCTGAACACCTGTTTTGGTGGGGACGGCAATCGAGTGCCTCTCACTTCACTTAAAGCCAGCCAGGACCTCTTAGAGGGGAAGGACACTTTGGCTGTAGACAACAGGGAAACTTCGGGATTTGAACAAAATGGCTAATAGAGGTCCAGAGAGGGTGCCCAGGTTCGCTGACGCTGCGTTAGAGGCCCTGGTGCAGGTTGTCGACAGGAGGGAGGAGATCATGTTCCTCCAGGCGGCAGAAAAGCTTTCCGGGCAACATCTTCTCCATCAGGGAAGAGGTCGCTGAGAAGGTCAAAGCCAGGAGCTTAGCTCTCAGGACATTGCTGCAATGCTGAAAGAAGTTAAATGACCTCACCAGAGTTATCAAGGTAAGAATCCTGCTCTCTTGCTCTCTGCCCACCCCTCCACCACCTCTGGCCTCTCAACTCACAAGACTCCCCTCCCCTGCTCCCCTTCACTCTCCTACAATCACTCCACCCCCTTCTTTAAACACTCACCACTATTGCAACCCTCATTTCCCCACACCTTACGTCTTACACAATGCACACCACCGATTCCCCGTGACAGGCACATTCTCCAAACACCTCATACTCCCTTCTTTCTTGCAGGAGAAGGTCGCTCACAATCTGTGCCAGGAGGCTGTCGGGTGGAGACCGCGCTGGCCTGAACGTCCTCTCCCCTTTCGATGATAACGTGCTGGCCATCGCGGGTGGATTGGGGGGGGGTGGTGGGGTTATGGCCGTGGTGGGTGGCAACGCTGGAGGAGATACCCCGCTCAGTTTTTTTCACACCCTATCCTTTTACACTTCTATCTCACCCTACACCCTCTGTTTGACAATCTCCATCTACCTCTTTCCTCTGCTCTCCCTTTACACTAAAAGCTAACCCTGGTCCCTCCCTTTCATTTCAGGAGTTGAAAATGTGAAGTCACCCCTGCCACTTCAGGAAGAGGAGGCTAGCCTTCCTGGAGACGCCTCGCCACTCAATCTGGTAATCAGTGGCCAGATGTGCTCTCACCAACATCTGTTTCCGACCCGACTACCGTGGTTTCCATTCTTTCCATCTGCTATTATGTCATTCTACACTATCCCAAGAAAACTCTTTTGACACAGTTTAAACAAAGTGCAACTAAATGTAATACCCCTGTTACTCTGTGGTCCCACCATTTCAGCACGGGTGTGAGAAAGTTCACTTGGTGTAGGTGCCTGCCTCTTTCAGCTTTGTGGAAATTGCACCTTTCACACGCAGCGTTACTATGTATACTTGGAGTGTACAAAAAACCCCAAAACCCAACAGTTTATTCTTACTTCTATGTTCAATACTGTATATAAAATATTATAAGCTTGGCTCAGTGGGTATCACTCTTGCTTCTGAGGGAGAAGTCATGGGTTGAATTCTCACCAAGGACTTGAGCACATCGTTTCGGCTGACTCTTCCAGTGCAGTACTAAGGGGGTGCTACATTGTCAGGCGTTGCCATCTTTTGAATGACGCATTATACTGAGGCCTTGTCAGCTGGATGTAAAAGATCCCATGGTACTATTCAAAAATCAACCTGGGAGTTCTGGTGTTCTGGCCATCATTAATCCCCAACCAATACTACCAAAACCAGATTAACCGGTCATTACCTCATTGCTGTTTGTGGGGTGTTACTTGTGCTGCTGTGTTTGCCGACACAGTAACAGTGACTACACTTCAAAAGTAATTTATTGCTCTTTCCCCTCTTTATACCAATGCCAGTGAACACTGAGAGGAAGCACACTGCGGAAGTTTCAGAAACGGTTGTAGGCACCGAAATCATAGTTTATGGTGTTCAGAAGTGACCCAATTGGTACGAAAGTGGTTACTTTGGAATTTGAGGAAATGGAACACTTCAGTGTGCAGCCCAAACTGGTGGGACTGTGTGTGGACGTATGATGAAGCATTCTGCAGATTTATCCCAGGGCATTTATTCCATTTAGTGGAATTACTGTTGTATTTAAGTTGCACAAGAAAATAGTACATTAAAGGCTATCAAGTCCTGAGAATGTGAAAGGCAATTTCTTTCTTTCTGTGTAATACTGAGGCAACATGATCGAATGCAAGTCACTTTACTATTTACACAGAACGTACGTATGAGAAGATTTGTTTTATTACAGAAATAGAAACCGAGAAAGCTGGGAATACAGACCGGAACAGGCAGCATCTGAAAGAGAAAGGCTGGTCAGTGCATCAGTCGAGAGCTTTCATCAGTCACTAGCTGAGGACATCCCATGAGCATTAGTAATGTTCCTGTTTTGGCTGTGTGCCACCCTCAACATTTGAATAGAGTAACCAACACTTGCAAATCTGCAGGTGAGGATTGACGCCTCCCCCTGTCGACTGGGCACAGGATGGGTGGGTGTGCACCAAGTCTCTTCTTCCCCTGCCCCTTTTCATCAACTGTTAAAAAAACAAACAAGGGGGTAAAATCAGTGAGAAAGACATTGCAGCCCTCAGGCCCTCCCATCGTGTTTGATTTTAGAGTGCGTTAAGATGTTAGACTCATAAGAGTGGGTGAGACAGCTGAAGTGTGCTTTACAGACTAGAGATTCCAGATTGGCTGCTTAATTATTGTCATAAATCATCCTTTTGTTATTTGTTGTGGTCTACCACCTACAAAATTGCCTTTTCATCATGAACCAATCCATGGTGTCTCTATAATGCTTTTTTGTGAGTGTTCGAGTAAACTGCGTTCTGTAAAGTAATGGAAAAATGGAGCTAAAAATAGCCTCATATATCGGTATCAAATACTGACTATCGTGAAATATTAATTGTCCTTCTGGTAATCAGTCATGGGGCACGTACCAGCCTGTCGCAAAGTTCTCAATAGGTGCCTGTCTGTTACCTTTATGACGGTTGAGTGATTCTGCAAAATGGTGCAGCAGTAAGAAGTTGAGGTAATACATTTGGAGGATTTACCCACACAGAATGAAGATCTTTGTCTTCCTTCTCTCACTTTAATACCACCCCCCCCGCCCCATCTTTAGGAGTTCCAGTGCAAGCCTTTAACTGAAAACGCTGGAAGCACTCATCAGGTCAGGCAGCATCTGTGGAGGGAACAGACCTTTTAATAAATTTCTAGCATCTGCAGTTTCTGCAACTTTTTAACTGTTTGTTAGGAGCTATGCAAAAGTGCAACTGTGGGTAGCTTGTCATTTAGTTTCAGCTCCCGTACTACTGAACCGCACCTGAAAAATTCTGTGCTTCGCCATGAAGGCTGAGATTGAGAATCTGCCTTATTGGGAGTCACATAAGTAAACTCCTGTCCTACCACTGTGTGTTGAACAATGCAGGCACACCACAATACCAATGTAAATAGCCCTTTTTAATGTATTTTTACATTGCACTATATTTTATACTGAAAAAAGAAAATTTCCTTTTTGCTGTTTCACAGGCTGATAATTTTATCACCAATGACCATTTCTGCAATGCCTGAAAAATGTCTGTGCAGCTTGAGCCCCTGTACAAGTATGACAGGTGTAATGATGTGTGTATATCTCATTACTGATTTGAGTTGACAGGTGTCATTTATCAAAAACCCAAATTTTCCCCTTTCATTTTGAGCACATAACCTAGGCTGACACTTTATTACAGTACTGAGGGAGTGCAGCACTGTCAGAGGTGTCATCCTTCGGATGAGACGTTAAACTAAGGTGCAGGCTCCATTTTCTGATGATTCAAATGGACATTTAGATCCCATTCAAAGAAGAACAGTGAATTCTCCTGGTATTGTGACCAACATTCATTACTCCATCCACACCACCAATAAAAAAACTGGTCATTCATCTCTGTTGCTGTTTGTGGGATCTTGCTGTGTGCACAATGGCTGCTGCATTCACCTACAGTTTTTTTTTCAAATAGGAGCAGGAGTAGGACATACGGCCCCTCGAGCCTGCTCCGCCATTCAAAAAGATCATGGCTGATCTTCTACCTCAACTCCACTTTCTCGCCCGATCCCCATATCCCTTGATTCCCCTAGAGTCCAAAAATCTATCGATCTCAGCCTTGAATATACTCAACGACTGAGCATCCACAGCCCTCTGGGGTAGAGAATTCCAAAGATTCACAACCCTCTGAGTGAAGAATTTCCTCCTCATCTCAGTCCTAAATCACCAACTCCTTATCTTGAGACTATGCCCCCTAGTTCTAGTCTCTCCAGTCAGGGGAAACAGCCTCTCAGCATCTACCCTATCAAGCCCTCTCAGAATCTTATACGTTTCAATGAGATCACCTCTCATTCTTCTAAACTCCAGAGAGTATAGGCCCATTCTACTCAATCTCTCCTCATAGGACAACCCTCTCATCCCAGGAATTAAATTAGTGAACACATAACAACAGTGACTGCACTTCGAAGCAATTCATTGGCTGTAAAGCAATTTGGGACATTTCTGAGGGATGTGATGAATGTTCTCTCTCTCTTTCTTTTCCTCAATGGAAAGTAAAATCAGGCGGGGTGTAAAACGGGCAGCCGATCTGATCCCACCAGGTTCTCGTAGGTTAAAATTACCTGCCCCCCCGCCCCCCGCCCCCGCCCCCGAGCTTTCATACACTATCACAGGGCACCTCGTACTGATGCATGACACACTTTGAAAATTTAGGCTTGCTAATGTTTCCAGCCACCAGTAGCTTTCATGCTGCATGCTCATAGCCTCAGGTGTATTCTGCGGGGCAGGGTGGTCACGTGCACTGCGATGTTAAGACTCTTCAGCTTTGCAGCACCTCATCAGATTGCTTTTGATTGCAGGAAAGTGCAGCCTATAACAGACGTGAGTTGTGAGCAACTGGAATTGTCCCATCCAAAGTCAGCAGTTGCTGCTGTCTGTTTTGTCACCCTTTTTGAATATGGTCCCAAGCTACTGGTATTTCTCCAGTGTCCATTGTCTTATAAGAACATTAAAAGATACAAATAGACTTGGAACTGAGAATGAGTACAAGATAGTAGATATCCTGAATGTTGACTTCCTCCAAGTATTTACAAGGGAGACATGAACAACATTCTCTCCCCAAAAAAATTACAAAGGCAAAATTCAGGACTTTGATATAAATGAGATAGAAATAAGAACTTAAGGAATATGAGCAGGAGTAGGCCATACAGCCCCTCGAGCCTGCTCCGCCATTCAATATGGTCATGGCTGATCTTCTACCTCAACTCCACTTTCCCGCCCGATCCCCATATCCCTTGATTCCCTTAGTGTCCAAATCAACTCTAGTCTCTCTCAATACTTTGGGATAAACACCATCTAACCCTGGGGATTTATTTGTTTTAAGCCCTTTCAGCTTGTCTAGTATAAAATTCTTAGAGGGCTTGACAGGGTAGATGCTGAGAGGCTGTTTCCCCTGGCTGGAGAGTCTAGAACTAGGGGGCATAGTCTCAAGGTAAGGGGTCAGCCATTTAGGACCAAGATGAGGAAAAATGTCTTCACTCAGAGGGTTGTGAATCTTTGGACTTCTAACCCCAGAGGGCTGTGGATGCTCAGTCGTTGAGTATATTCAAGACTGAAATCGATAGATTTTTGGACACTGAGGGAATCAAGGGATATGGGGGTCGGGCGGGAAAGTGGAGTTGAGGTTGAAAATCAGCCATGATCTTATTGAATGGCAGAGCAGGCTCGAGGGGCTGTATGGCCTACTCCTGCTCCCATTTCTTATGTTCGTATTTCTATCTCATTTATATCAAAGTCCTGAATTTTGCCTTTGTACTTTTTCTTTGGGAGAGAATGTTGTTCATGTCTCCCTTGTAAAAAATTGGAGGAAGTCATCATTCAGAATATTTACTATCTTGTACTCATTCTCAGTTCCAAGTCTATTTGTATCTTTCAATGTTCTTACCTCTTCTCTGATGATCTTCTTGCTATTCTAGTATCAACATGAATTTTTAGTGTTAAGTTTTGCCTCTGCAGCTAGGTTTTATTGTAGGTCCCTCTTTGCCCCTCTGATCAACCTTTTGCTATCTTTCTGATAATCCTACATTTATCCCAGTGAACTACTTTCCCCTTTTTCCTTGCAAGATTTGTAGAGTTAGGCACGGATATTAAGGGTTACGGAACCAAGGCGGGCAGATGGAGTTAAGACTCAGATCAGCCGTAACCTAATTGAATGGTGGAACAGGCTGGAGGGGCTGAATGGCCTACTCCTGGTTCCTATATTCATTTGTCCTCTATTTCACTTTTAATTATGGATGAATCGTAGTTAAAAAGCTGCCTTCCCTGCTCTCCATTAGATCACCAGCTTTCAGATTAGCAACACACAGAACAACAGCGCCCATTACTATAGCATCGTTAACTTAGTTAACATCGTTAACAGAGGAGAAAGGGATGCCCAGCTGTTGCAGAAAAATGATGGTTGGAGAGACAGATTTTGAAGAGGTTTTAGAATCTGGGGAGAGAAGTACCTAGGCACAGGGCTTTGGGAGCGAGTTCCAGAGATTATTGCAGAGATGGCTGAATGCACTGCCATCAGTGGTGTGGCAGAGGTGGGGGACGAAAGGGATGGAAGAATGGGGGATTGAAATAGATGGGACATATCGCTGGAGAGGTTGCAGAGGTGGGGAAGGGTGAGGCTGTGAAAAGATTTGTAAATGAGGACAAAGGTTTTGAGTTCAATGCATAGGGAGACAGGGAGCCAATAGAGGTCAGCAAGGAAAGTGATAATGGGTGAGCAGGATGTGGTGAGGGAAAGGATGCAGATGAAGGAATTTTAGACGAGCTTGTGTTTCTGTAGGGTAGACCTTTAAGGAGAAGTCAAGCCTGCAAAGTGATCAATGGATGATGGAGCCGAGCTCAACGTTAATGAGGATCAAAAGGTTTATTTGCCCTCTCAACTAGCCTACCAGGATTCGGTCAAGGTATACCATATGGTGCATTTAGCCATCAAGGGAGTAGTGCTAACGGTTTTGTTTTAAACTGGTAGAGGATAACCAAGACCCAAATTATCCAAACTGTGCTAAATTCAGGTACTCGACAAATGAACCCAACTTGGAGACTGTCCCAAGTTATCCTTAGTGTAGTTTCAATTCATGATACGGCAGTTAGTGATAATTTCATAGACAGATAATTGTAAGAAAATAAAAACAATAGCTAGCTGTAAATTATTATCAATTAATGATCTGGATCAGGCACTGAGTACCAGTGCAGCTTTAAAAAATATACACATTACATACAATGCTGAACGACTGAAAGTTCTCATGTTTGTTTGTGTGTGTGTTTTCCCATTTGTGATGTACATTTACTCCCAGTATATTGTCCTAGTGTTTTTTAACTGCTTCTTCCTGAACTAAACTGCTCTCTTTTTTGGACTTCTTTCTATCACGATAATAGACCACCAATAATGGCATTTGGGCAGCATTACTGTGAGATGAATCATCTGGTTGGCATTATGAGTGGGTACAATTGAGTCACTCTCCCGTCAGTTTTAACACAAACAGCAGTAGCCCCAGTAATGACCCTGAAAGATGTCAAACCTCATCACACTTACCACAAAGGAGGCAAAGATTGCTTTCACCAGGACACAAGTCTACAGTGACAGAACCATGAAATCTTTGCCATACTTTTTTTTGAGCATTGCTGTGGTATAAACAGAGACCTTATGAAAATTGTTGCCCGACTGATCATAAAATTAAGATACCGACTCTCTTACTAAGAATGTTATGACTACATCTCTAAGAATGAGATTTGTGTCTCTTTAAAATACATCAGACACAAGCAATAACAATCACATCAGCTAAAATTAAGTTATATGAGAACAGAATTAAACTCTAAGTGACCCTTGCTGCACTCTATACATCCCATTAATAATTCCTAATCTAATCAGTGGGGTAAAGTCACTATTGCAGGAGATACCAGGCACTGTGCCAAAGTGCCCCATTGCACTGAAGCTCTATAGAACCAGAGATCCTTTGTTGATTATATATCTTTCATTCAGACCAGAAGCAGATTTCCTCTTTTGTTATCTGACACTGGTAATGTCATGTCCTTGTAACTGATAGATACTTTTCTTTGTAAATAACCCTAGAGTCACTGATGGAGCCCTCGGTAGACAGAGCCTGTAAATAGACAGGCATTAGTCATGTCAGGCCTACCAACACTGTGTCATCGTTGATAAATTTACAGCAAATAGAGAGCTCACGTCTTGCTCAAACACACAATTTCCCACAAAAACCCATCACGTCATGTGATGACCTGCTACCACCTTTGTCAGTTGTCTATCTGTCACTAAAAGTACTTCACTGTGATTTGGTGCTAATAACTGCCTGTAGAAATCACCTTATTTTGTACATTTTAGTGGCTGTATGACAGACTGTTGTTCAGGTTCCAATTCACATTGTTTGCTTTCGAATAATCCAATTGTTTTAGCAGAAGTGCCAATGTGCATTGAATGCTTGTCGAGTCAGTTAATATTTTAAATGTTCTTTTTAATTAATAAAGCAAACTGTGGTATAAAGACACGATTGTTATTGGTTTTAATAGTGAAAATCTAAAGAGGTCTTTTTGATTCATAGGTCACATTTAATAATTCAGTGATTTGGAACACACTTTGTGCTATACGACCAAATGACAGCAGGATATTTTTCTAATTCTAAACTTTATAATAAAGAATGGAGATGGGGTACTTGTGCAGCCTAACAATACAATACATCATACTGATGTACTAACCTGCTGTGCACAGAGTGGTAGAACCCACATGATGGCTTATTAATCTTGGCCTATGCTGTCTGGCCTAAGCCCGGGCCTGTGATTACACAACCAGTACGTTGTAATTATCAAACACTGAGACAGAAAATTTGGAAAAGTTGAAACAATCTTTTCCTCATTCATTGTGATCATAGAAATATTCATATCTTGAAGCCTGCAGAGAGATTTCAGCATCCCTCGATTTTTAAAAATCTCATCCTTGTGTTCAAATCCCTCCATGGCCTCGCCCCTCCCTATCTCTGTTAACCTTCTCCAGCTCTACAACCCTCTGAGATCTCTGCGCTCCTCCAATTCTGGCCTCTTGCACATCCCCGATTTTAACCATTGGCGGCCGTGCCTTCAGCTGCCTAGCCCCTAAGCTCTGGAATTCCCTCCCTAAACCTCTCCGCCTCCCTCTCCTCCTTTAAGACGCTCCTTAAAACCTACCTCATTGATCAACTGTCCTAACATCTTATATGGCTCGGTGTCAAATTTTGTTTGATAATCGCTCCTGTGAAGCGCCTAGGGACATTTTAATGCGTTAAAGGTGCTATATAAATGCAAGTTGTGTTGTTGTTGTTGCTCAAAGAGTTATTTCACAAACCAGCTCAGAAATTTCCTTGGCGCAAAGCGTTTTGGGAATACTTCCCTTCACAGCAGTGCTCTCTGAGGTCGTTCAAAGACAAATGTTACCGTTATTTCTGGACACGTCTATTAAAACAGTATCTTCAAACTCTGAGTACATACATGAGAGGATCAGAAGAGCCACTGAAAACCCAGAAAAACAACCTACGTGGTGTTTACGTGGTGTTTACGTGATTGTTCCGGGGTTTGCCTCTGAAGTTACGACAGAGGAGCAGGAGAACTCCCACGGAAATTTACCTCCCGCATCCCGCCCACCCCACACCACGGTTAAAAAAGATGGACTGTGCATATCAAACCATTTGAACCTCTTTTGGATATTGGTAATTGGCGCAAGAACCAGAGGGCGAGACGAGGAGAAAGATCTTTACGCAGCAAAGGAATCTTTACGATCAGGGATGCTCTGCCTGAAAGGGCGGTGGAAGCAGATTCAATCGTAACTTTCAAAAGGGAATTGGATCAATACTTGAAGGGGGAAAACTTGAAGGGCTACGGGGAAAGAGCAGGGGAGTGGGACGAATAGGACAGCTCTTTCAAAGAGCCGGCACAGGCACGATGGGCCGAATGGCCTCCTTCTGTGCTGTATCATTCTATGATTCGATAGAACTCCCTCACTGTTCACTCCAGCACTCAGCGGGATAATGGATAGTTCAACCAGTTCAAGTATTTCTAAGCTGGCCTATCAATAAGAATGCTTCAGTTATGTAAAAGCAGGAATGGTTTTGTTGAATTAAATATACTGCTATCTCTAATCGATAGTAGTTAACTACATAATTGCACCATTTAGCTAAAACGTCCCTCCCCCGTTGAGGTTATATGATGTGTACGTTGCCCTTTCTTATTACTGACGCTTGTACTCTTCTCAGTTGTTTGAACTGCAGCTGCCGATTAGTGTTTGAGATGAGTTTCCCACGCTGCTATGGGAATTTACCACACAGGTTACAAAGTGTAATAAATAAAGATTGTACAGCAGTGATTATCCAAAGTATAAAAAGGTAAGTCAGTGTTACTGGATTGGGTTTCCCCAAAGTTCCATGGGAAAGCCTGTTGTTAATGTTTAATTACTGCCTATAATTACGGTAGCACCTTATTCTCAGGTACTTTGACACCAAGAAACACCGTGAAAGAGTTGTGTAGAAAAAGTGGCCCAGTGTTTTTTATGGAAAGCGTTTACAGTTCTTAGTCATGAATATTTTGGTTGTACCAAATGGTGTCGACTGTTGATTTCAAATAAATCAAGAGAATTATGCAATGTTTCCATATGGACCGGAATTCTGTATTTTACGGGAGTAAATTGTCTGAATTGACAGAGAAATGAAATTGGCAAATCAGTGAGGTTCTAGGCTCACTTTATCTCAGTTCTATTTGGCCTGATTGCAAAATGGCTGCTTCATGTTGCCAGAATCTAAAATGGCATCATGAGCTGCATCGGTCATTCAAATGACATAACTGGTTAAACATTTCATACTCTACAACATCCCAACCTATTAATGGGGTTCTTAATGGGGAAGATTTTACTAGGTAGTGGATTAGGAAAACTAATGCACAGCAACTCGCCAAGGCTTTATCGACAGCTCCCTCCAAACCCATAAACTTCCGCTGCCCAGGATGACCAGGGCAGAAGGTGCGTGGGAATACCATCACGTTCAAGCTCCCCTCCAAGTCACACACCATCCCAACTTGGAAATATATCGGCCGTCCCTTCATCGTTATTGGGTAAAAATCCTGGAACTCCCTACCTAACAGCACTGTGGGAGTACCTTCACCACACGGACTGCAGCCGTTCAAGAAGTAGGTCCACTACCACCTTCTCAAGGGCAACTAGGGGATGGATAATAAATGATGGCCTTGCCAGCGACGCCCACATTATTTTTTTTTTCCATTTCCTTGGGTTTCACAAATTTAGGCGCAAAACCACTTACAACTGGAAACAGTGCATACTTGTGTACAGAGTTGATATCTCAGCCTTTCCAATACCCCCTTTGCAAAGTTTTGACTCCAGGAGAGGGCTTTTGTGGTCACTGGGGTGCCGTTCAAAGACTGCATGAGTGCCACTAAGTTTCTTCTGTTCTGCTCGCTGGACAAGGCTGCAGCCAAACACCAGGAGAGTGACTTGCACCTCTGAACAACTCTCCGCTCCTACAAGGAGATGGTCCACTGTTCCCACGTGAAAACACTGAAGGCATTGGCGGGGTCAAGTTTGGAGAAATGGTGCCGCCAAATCTGACACCTTTTGCGCACGGAGGAGCTATGGCCCCAACCCTCCCGATAGGCTCACAGCATCCCACTTGCCACCATGGTTGAGTCAGTGCCCAGGGAGCGGTTTGGCACAGTTTAAGGTTATACCTTCCAAGGGGAAACACAGGTGCAGAAATAACTTCCTTCACTTCTGCGTAGGCACTGCACTAAACTATGAAACTTTATTTCCCTCTGCGTTTATTGTTTCACTGCTGTTTGAAGGGGAAGCGGGAGAGGCTAAAAGTGCCATCCAGAGATAAATTGAGTGTGCCGAGAGTCAGGAATTTTTCCCACAAACGCCCGCTCCCTGCAAGGTGTCACATCACCAGCGACGCCCCACAAAATCAAGGCTGAAGGGATCAATGAGAACAACTAGAGGGAGAAGCCAAACAAGTGCATTCTAAACTCCCACAGCACAGCGTCGTGTTGGAGGCCCCCTTTTTTCCACGAGTAATCGGCAGGGGGAAATTGCTCGGTTTTGTTTTGTAACGTACCGAGAAAATCCTTTTCTTAGCAGCTGCGCGTTACGCAGATGTGATAGGTGCTCTGTTGTAATGGAATCTAAGCAGTGTGTATAATTTTGGTCTCTTGCAACGGCTCTGCACATAGATCCAAACTCTCAGCCGTGCCCTTCCACTGGTACAGTCGCAGACGACACAATGGTACAAGTGAGGCTGAATAGAATGTTTCTGGCAGCACAGGTTTCCTGCCCATTAAATCGTTTTCTTTTAATTGCTAATATGTTTATTTTGATGAAAGTGCGCACAGGCCGGATATATTTATGGCTCTGCAGTGTATCCCGGGGCCTGCCCTTCCTTATCAAGTTTGCTAATCTTACCAGAAAAGCAGACATGAGTAAGATGTTGGGAGAAACACCAACAGACGATTTGTCTGTGTTTAGTGTTGCTTCGAGCACTCTTACCGCTTCAGAATAGTAGGAAGGAAAGCTGAGACTGAAGCCCAGGATTACTTGTTGATGAACTCGTTCACCATTCCGCAGCCGCAGGATCGTATTGAAAAGGAAAGTATTTTACTCCAATTTTATCGTCTAAGCTTTCTAATTTGGTGGGAGTGGGATCCCATGCAGTACTCTGGTTATATTTGTAGCCCTGGAGTAATTTACACGTGGGAGTCAGGGAAGTCCTGTCAGAATCAGTGTGGGCATGCCGTCGATAAAAAGTTGGACACAAATTCAAAACTTTCCCACCGTCCCGCATGGCAATTCTCGGACCGAACCGCAGCTCGGGCCCTTGAACACCACTGACCTTCGAACTCTGGATTTCAGGGCCCAACAGGCCAGTGTTTGAACTGGGCAAATGCGGGAAACACGGCAAAGGCTCGTTATCCCCTGATCTGCATGTGCCCATGCATATCTGGGCCATGCCATGGGGTCTGGCCTCTGGGAAAAGGAGTGGGGGGGTGGGGGAGGGGAACCATTACCGAGCACTGTCCAACCCCAGTTCCACCGGAAGACTGGCCAAACGGGGACGGAAAGCCCAGGCCTTGAACACCGAAAGGATGACGGGTAAATGTAAGGAATCTTACAACACCAGGTTATTGTCCAACAGTTTTATAGGAAGAAAATGACGTCGATGTATCTGGTGTTCAGTTGGTTCCCAATATTTCCAAAGTGGTTCATTGTCCAGTATTTCCATGTTATAAATGTATATAATTGATGGCACAAATTTGCTGCTCTTGAGTGCTAATGGCCGCTCCTGCGCTATCTCATGCATGCCACCGCCGGAGGGCATCTCCATGAACCATGTCACCCGATCTTTGTTTTCCAATGCTCTCCTGGCCGGCCTCCCACCTTCCACCCTCCGTAAACTTGAGCTCACCCAAAACTCTGCTGCCCCGTATCCTAACTCGCACCAAGTCCCGTTCACCCATCACCCCCTGTGCTCGCTGACCTACATTGGCTCCCGGTCCGGCAATGTCTCGATTTTAAAATTCTCATCCTTGTTTTCAAATCCCTCCACCGCCTCGTCCCTCCCTATCCCTGTAACCTCCTCCACCCCTACAACCCTCTGAGATCTCTGCGCTCCTCCAATTCTGGCCTTTTGCGCATCCCCGATTTTAATCGCTCCACCATTGGCGGCCGTGCCTTCAGCTGCCCAGGCCCTAAGCTCTGGAATTCCCTCCCTAAACCTCTCCACCTCTCTCTCCTCCTTTAAGACGCTCCTTAAAACCTACTTCTTTGACTGAGCTTTTGGTCACCTGTCCTAATATCTCCTTATCTGGCTCGGTGTCAAATTTTGTTTGATAATTGCTTCTGTGAAGCGCCTTGGAGAAGCTTTACTACATTAAAGGCGCTATATAAATGCAGGTTGTTGTAAGCATGAAATAGTGGTGTACATGAGACTTCAGACTCCCTCTATCAGTTGGAGAGAACGATAGAGTCAAGGTCAGAGATACGTAAGTGTTGGCAGCAGCTGAAGAAGTTTGCTTCAGTTTTGCCCGACAGTTTTCAGGAAATACTGGCTTTATCCAGAGTTTGATTATACAGGCAAATATTGCGGGATTTGCAGAAAGTTGCTATTTTCACTTCTAATACCTCAGTTGCTGCATCCTTCCTAACAGAAGCATTTTGCATGTATCTTTAACAACTATTACTTTCCCTCACGTCCGTATATTTCCTGTGCCGCTACTTTGCAGTATTATCATGCTGCACCTTTGTACCCTTCTTTACAATCATGCATCACCACTTGGAGGAAGCACTGAGGGTAGCAAGGGCACAAAATGTACTCTGGATGGGGGACTTCAATGTCCATCACCAAGAGTGGCTCGGTAGCACCACTACTGACCGAGCTGGCCGAGTCCTGAAGGACATAGCTGCCAGACTGGGCCTGCGGCAGGTGGTGAGCGAACCAACACGAGGGAAAAACTTACTTGACCTCGTCCTCACCAATCTACCTGTCGCAAATGCATCTGTCCATGACAGTATTGGTAGGAGTGACCACCGCACAGTCCTCGTGGAGATGAAATCCCGTCTTCGCACTGAGGACACCATCCAACGTGTTGTGTGGCACTACCACTGTGCTAAATGGGATAGATTCAGAACAGATCTAGCAGCTCAAAACTGGGCATCCATGAGGCGCTGTGGGCCATCAGCAGCAGCAGAATTGTATTCCAGCACAATCTGTAACCTCATGGCCCGGCATATTCCTCACTCTACCATTACCAACAAGCCAGGGGATCAACCCTGGTTCAATGAGGAGTGTAGAAGAGCATGCCAGGAGCAGCACCAGGCGTACCTAAAAATGAGGTGCCAACCTGGTGAAGCTACAACTCAGGACTACATGCATGCTAAACAGCGGAAGCAACATGCTATAGACAGAGCTAAGCGATTCCACAACCAACGGATCAGATCAAAGCTCTGCAGTCCTGCCACATCCAGTCGTGAATGGTGGTGGACAATTAAACAACTAACGGGAGGAGGAGGCTCTGCAAACATCCCCATTCTCAATGATGGCGGAGTCCAGCACATGAGTGCAAAAGACAAGGCTGAAGCGTTTGCAACCATCTTCAGTCAGAAGTGCCGAGTGGATAATCCATCTCAGCCTCCTCCCGATATCCCCACCATCACGGAAGCCAGTCTTCGGCCAATTCAATTCACTCCACATGATATCAAGAAACGGCTGAGTGCACTGGATACAGCAAAGGCTATGGGCCCCGACAACATCCCAGCTGTAGTGCTGAAGACTTGTGCTCCAGAACTAGCTGCGCCTCGAGCCAAGCTGTTCCAGTACAGCTACAACACTGGCATCCACCCGACAATGTGGAAAATTGCCCAGGTATGTCCTGTCCACAAAAAGCAGGACAAATCCAATCCGGCCAATTACCGCCCCATCAGTCTACTCTCAATCATCAGCAAAGTGATGGAAGGTGTCGTCGACAGTGCTATCAAGCGGCTCTTACTCACCAATAACCTGCTCACCGATGCTCAGTTTGGGTTCCGCCAGGACCACTCGGCTCCAGACCTCATTACAGCCTTGGTCCAAACATGGACAAAAGAGCTGAATTCCAGAGGTGAGGTGAGAGTGACTGCCCTTGACATCAAGGCAGCATTTGACCGAGTGTGGCACCAAGGAGCCCTAGTAAAATTGAAGTCAATGGGAATCAGGGGGAAAACTCTCCAGTGGCTGGAGTCATACCTAGCACAAAGGAAGATGGTAGTGGTTGTTGGAGGCCAATCTTTCTGAGCCCCAGGGCATTGCTGCAGGAGTTCCTCAGGGCAGTGTCCTAGGCCCATCTTCAGCTGCTTCATCAATGACCTTCCCTCCATCATAAGGTCAGAAATGGGGATGTTCGCTGATGACTGCACAGTGTTCAGTTCCATTCGCAACCCCTCAGATAATGAAGCAGTCCGAGCCCGCATGCAGCAAGACCTGGACAACATCCAGGCTTGGGCTCATAAGTGGCAAGTAACATTCGCGCCAGATAAGTGCCAGGCAATGACCATATCCAACAAGAGAGAGTCTAACCACCTCCCCTTGACATTCAACGGCATTACCATTGCCGAATCCCCCACCATCAACATCCTGGGGGTCACCAGTGACCAGAAACTTAACTGGACCAGCCATATAAATACTGTGGCTACGAGAGCAGGTCAGAGGCTGGGTATTCTGCGGCGAGTGACTCACCTCCTGACTCCCCAAAGCCTTTCCACCATCTACAAGGCACAAGTCAGGAGTGTGATGGAATACTCTCCACACTTGCCTGGATGAGTGCAGCTCCAACAACACTCAAGAAGCTCGACACCATCCAAGATAAAGCAGCCTGCTTGATTGGCACCCCATCCACCACCCTAAACATTCACTCCCTTCACCACCGGCGCACTGTGGCTGCAGTGTGCATCATCCACAGGATGCACTGCAGCAACTCGCCAAGGCTTCTTCGACAGCACCTCCCAAACCCGCGACCTCTACCACCTAGAAGGACAAGGGCAGCAGGCACATGGGAACAACACCACCTGCACTTTCCCCTCCAAGTCACACACCATCCCGACTTGGAAATATATCGCCGTTCCTTCATTGTCGCTGGGTCAAAATCCTGGAACTCCCTTCCTAACAGCACTGTGGGAGAACCGTCACCACACGGACTGCAGCGGTTCAAGAAGGCGGCTCACCACCACCTTCTCGAGGGCAATTAGGGATGGGCAATAAATGCTGGCCTCGCCAGCGACGCCCACATCCCGTAAACGAATAAAAAAATAAAAAAAATCAGTTCCCAAGCTTCCTCTCAGATTCTCCAAGTTGCACAGACAGTGTTGATCCTATCTGTGATCTCTTGATATCCTTCCCACCTGCTTTGCATGGTAGAAAACAGTCCTCTCCCACTAAAAATATGTCACTACCACTCCATTACTGTGTTAATCAGCACATGCAGGGCCTTATCACTAAGTCGGCTCTCTCCTGTTAACGTTGAGACATTTTCGCCAACAATTGTGCACTCCCTGGCTGGATCATTAAATTCTCAATGTTTATACTATTTAAATACTTTGTTAACTGCTTGACGAGTGTTAAAAGATCTTTATTGCAGGTACGTGTGTATGTCTGGTCTGCTGCTATTTCCTTGTGGTCACTAGCACAATCACATTGTCCGAAATCACTCATTTTATAGATACACATTCCCATAGTTTCATTAACAGTTGATTGAAGCATACTTTTTTTTCCAGAATAGCTCCCATGGCTGGGGGGGCCGGGGGGGCCTTGGTGGGGGGGGGGAGCCGGGGCGGGGGGCGGGGGGCGGGGGGTGGGGGCGGGGGGGTTGGTGGTGGTAGTTGAGGAATTTTAGGGGTAATTTCTTTTCTTATTCTCTTGCAGCCTCCATATGCCACAGATATTTCTTGGCTGAAAGAGAAAACTCAGCATCAGCAGCTTGTAGCTGAAATTCTTTTTTCCTCACTCACATCCTTACAGGAATTCATCCGTATCACTCCTTCCATCTAAATGTGGCTGCAGATTGCATGTATACGTAAGCATATCCTTTCTGGGACACGTCATAGCACTTTGCTGTCACTGTACGTGCCTCAGATAATTGGAACTTCACATCTTACTCTCTGCTTGATGGAGAATATCTCACATAACGGGAAGGAGCAAAGCCAGATGGCTGGAGGCTGGGTGAACTTCTGTACACTGACAGATTTTTGCAGTCTACTGTTGAGATTGTTGGTCCCCAAGGCTTTGGGGGGATGGAGAAGGGGGACATCACTTTGAAGCACACAGTTAGTCCCGTCCTTCACATGTTCCTTCTTCAGGCCCAACTCACTCGCCCTGCCGAGATACGGCGCTAGGGCACCAGATGGCTGCGGATTTCCGTCTCGAATCTTGTCACCGAGGGAGAAGCACTGAGGAGAACATCACTAGGCCACACTCGCACACACACACACACACACACACACACACAGAGCACATTTAAGAAATAACATTTGGTTTACAGAAGTTAAATGTTTTCACAAAGTGTTCTTGGCATGATCCTGTGCTGATGGTCACAGATAATCCACATGTGATGGAACGGTGTAGCTTGTGGTTCATGAGGCGCAGTTATTGTGTGCAAGAGGCCATGGGGCCGTGCGGATATCACCAATGACTCCTTGGACTTTGGGGTTTCCTTCTTGTTTTGGACAAAGTGCAGTGCCCTCTCATCCTGTTGCCAGTTCACAGGACATTTGATGAAGTTCTTTGCTCTGGCAAACAAGGCATCAGTCACCTACTTGGCACATCAGTGCACCTCAGATTGGCTGATGTTACTGAAGTCGTTGAATGAACCAGAGGCGTAACAGCTGAGTGTTGTGGTGACCTTGAAAGCCAGCATGCCTGTGCTGGACATCAGGTTTCAACTTGCGACACAACTCTGTCTCATCTTTATGGTGATTCACAATCTGCAAAGACAGAATTCCTCAAACAAGCCTACGCTAGTGAGCCTCTGGCTGTGTTTCTGGGTTTCACAGTAATGACGGGTACTGGTTGTGTGCCTCTGGTACGAGCACATCCTCCCAGCGTCTATCCTTTGCTCATCTTCTTCTTCCAAAGAACATAACTACAGAGGTATTTCCATGAATACGCATGGCCCAAATCTTCCTTTCCCTCATCATAGTTTCACACAATTTCTCATAATAGAGGTACAGTTTACAGGTTTGTAATTTGATGGTTAGTCTTTAACCCCGTTTTAAAAATAGGTATCACGTTTTCTAGGTTCCAATTTTGCAGAATGCACTTGGAGTCCAGTGAGCTCTTGAAAATATCAGTGAGGGGATTCAGAACATCCTGGGCCAAGTCCTGGGAGGGAAGTTGTCAGCCTGGAGCCTCATCTATCTTGAGCTTCTGCAACTTCACTAATATATACTCCCTTGTGATTTTAAAGGTCTCTTGTTCTGTTCTCACCATTAAACTGTTCCATCACTTTTGGCATTTCTTTTTTGAACACTGTTGAAAAGTTGTGGTTTGGTATGTCAGTAACTTCCTTGTTCTAACTCTTCCACTCCACATTGTCTAAATGGCCTGATGTCTCTCTGTTCTCTTTGTTTGCTTCTGACGGTTTTGAAGGCTTTGTTGTTCTCCTTTAGGTTTGCAATTATATTTTGCTCATGTTCCATCTTAGTGT
Organism: Heptranchias perlo; assembly: GCF_035084215.1. NCBI lineage: Eukaryota > Metazoa > Chordata > Chondrichthyes > Hexanchiformes > Hexanchidae > Heptranchias > Heptranchias perlo. Next base: position 88,417,145 of record NC_090332.1, on the reverse strand, counting down.
CTTATCAAATTCTTCAAAGTTCTCGGACTGTAGATCTCCATATTATGTTTCATTGCTAAAGTTTCAAAATTCTGTATGCTTTCTCCTTTTTCCTAATGCGTTCTATAGTTGTCCATTCTGGTTCCACTCTTATTTCACCCATGGCTTAATACAAGGATAAACTGTTTTTGCATCTTACAAAATACCTCTTTAAGACTAACGGGAAGGAAAAAAGTAGGCAGCAGGAAACTCAATTCATTTCTCTCTCTTTCTTATTTTCACAGAAGCCAGAAAGATGAGGGATGGTTGCAGAGAGGGAGAAGAAAGCAATGCCAGTACCTTCAACATCTGGCACAACCAGCAGAAATTGGGCCACTCCATGAACCATCATGAACCCATCACTTGCACTCACCGGCGCAAGTAGGTTCATTTGGACTGTTACATATAGTCCAGATGAGGCACTGATAGAGGGTGATTCACAGGTCACGAGGAAGCCAGAAAATGCGGAAATGTAGATGGAGCACAATGTACCTGAATGGAGTCTTAGGTGATGTCAGGCCAGGCTGTTGAACATTTGACTGATGATCTCAGGGTTGCTGCCATGAAAGGACAAACGCTTGCAGAGCATCAAAACAAGGCACTGCAAAGACGCTTCAAAGATGTGTGGGGGCTGGCAGGGATGGTGGTAGAGAGGGCTTCACTACAATGCAGAGCACCTTGGAGCAACTGACAGCTCCAGGAACTTCTGCTCACGCTCCTCAGAAAACAGAGGCCTCCTGACATAAAATTCCAAGGGTACATTGAGGAATGATCTTCTGGGCTGTGCTCCCTAATGCTGGGTATCTTGAGGAGGGGCTGGATGCCCTGCGCTGCTGCCTGCGAGCTCCGTTTCCCGGGTTGTTCTGCTGTTCCTCCTCTTCTTCCTCCTCCAACAAATAAATCATAAAGTGTGAAACCCCCATGGGGAAGATCATGTTGCAGCCTTTGAGTTCATTTTAGGAAAATTTCCCAAGCAAGGAATAGTCATGAGGAAGACTTATAAATGAAGGTAGGATTAGCAAAAATAAAATGCAAAACAATTGCCATAAACACTACTCCAAAGAAAAGTAATAATTCTAAAAAAAAACACCACAATGAAACACAGCAATTTACCTTTACGATTTCAGCATCAACCTTCCATAGCTGCTGTTCTAAGTTGCCTCTGTTAATATTGTAGCATAAGTACGATAGGTGAATACTAGGGAGGAAGTGATGGAATTTAGGATAGAATCATAGAATCATAGAAGTTTACAACATGGAAACAGGCCCTTCGGCCCAACATGTCCATGTCGCCCAGTTTATACCACTAAGCTAGTCCCAATTGCCTGCACTTGGCCCATATCCCTCTACACCCATCTTACCCATGTAACTGTCCAAATGATGGGTGATGTCATCCTGGCTTAAACACATCATTTGCACGGCTGCATCTTGCTGAGGTGGATGCATCGTACAGCCTTCCTGCGTTTCCAGCGGAATTTAAGGTGGAAGTTAAATGATGCGTAAACCCACTGGATCCTTTCCGTTCCTCAATTCCCTCCTCCCTCCCCTCACTCCCCCCGCCGGGTTTATGCCCTACCAATGGATTGAAATCTCAGGGTCCAGTTTTTCTCCGGTATAAACATTCCCGGTCTCTTTGGTTTCTCCTTGTAGCTAAGATCAGAAACATGATGGCTTCTGAGCTGCTGGAACACTGAAAATGTCATGTCAAGGAAGGCAATGGACCACCAATAAATAATTCAATAAAATGCATATTTGCTTGATTTATCTTTGAGGGCAGGTAGAGATAACTTTTCCTCAGACGATTAAATGGGCCCGGTGGGCCAAATGGCCTTTCCAGGTTCCATATATTTGTTATGTTTTCTGATGATACCATCACTTTGAGTCAGTTGGTATTTGTTCTTGTTCTTTGAACAATCGTGATTAACCAGCCCTCACTCTATCTAAAGGGTTCTAAATCAATTTGTACTAGGTCACCAGGTAGTTAATCTAACTGCCTGATATCAGTATGGACGACGTTCTGTAGATTTGCTATTCTCCATACAGGATCGTATTCCAGCACTCGGGGCAATTAAAACATCAGTGAGCGCAGATTGAAAACTTGCTCTGTGTCACTTGCACTGAACTGTGAAGCAGATTGCCGAGATTAACCATATTGGTTGAGATAACCTGCACATTATATGAACTCCTGCCAAGCACAAACTCAGTACGTCATGCAAGCTGAAACCAAGTACTGGATCTGTGCTCGTCAGGAAGTCATCTATTATTATGGAAGGGTCGCAATCAATGTGTGTAAAGTTGGCAACTTTCTTCACAGTTCAGCGAGAGTGGATTTGGAGAGGATCTGGTCACAAGTGGAATTCCACAATGCTTGGTGTTAGGCCCACCTTTATTAATGATTTGGATGATGCCTGCCCCGGCTTCCAGTGGTAATTTCCTTCCATCGCCTTTCAGTGCAGAGAATTGGCATTTCCGGGCCCTGGGCCCTGGTTACCACCTTGGTCTGACCCGCACAGAGAGAAAGAGAGAATAAAGATAAATGATCCACACAACTATTTCAATAATACGCTACAGAGCTTCTAATACAAACCAGTTTCCATTCAATCTGAAATTACTTCAAGGAAAGTCTTATGAAGTCTGTGACCCTTTTAGGAACCCATGACCTCTCCCTAGCCAGTTGATTGGCCAGGAGCTGAGATTCTGAGCAGTCTATACTCTGCCATTGGCTCTTTCAGCTGTAGCGCCATTGTCCAATACAATAACCAGTAGCCACATCTGGCTAATTGGGAATACAGATGTGGCTAATTCCGTGCTTGATTAATAAATAAAAAATGAGTATTAGTCACCGATGTTGGGCGTGTGATCTCAATACTCATATCCGCACAGTGGATGCCTGCATACTTTAACCTTCTTGTGTGTTTGTTGGTAAAATGGTTCAGGCCTTTCGCTGGTGCCATCAGGCGGGCAGTGCGATCACTTCACCCACCGACTGCCCGATGTGCACCTGAAACGAAAATCAGCCCCTCTGTATCTCTCTTGGATCCGTTGCAAAAAAAACTCCTGCAAGAATGTTGCAGAATCTTGTCCGAATTGTTATTACGTATGTACAGATCAAATATTGCTGCTGTTTCCAGGACAGTGCTGTCATCATCCTGTCAGATCTTGTACTTATCAGCTCTTTACGTCAGTTTATAACTTTAATCTTGTCTTATTTCATCTCTTTCTCACAGTGCGAGGAATGTGCAGCTGTCGACATCTCTCACTGCAGTATGTAGCATTTCTCATGTATATTTTATCTATACTTAAATACATAAAGAAGCTGATTATCTGATCTCTTTGGGACGTCTAATATGACTCCAGGACAACAATTTCACTAGCAAGTGCCATAAAAAATACAAGAGAAATTGAAAGCTGATAGAGTGCCCGATAAGACTCTGAAGTCAATATATTACTCGTAAGTTCAGTCTGCATCGTAATATATCAAATCTTCAGTACAAATAATGAGCCTAGCATTGCACTTTAATTATTTTATGTCATGGATGTGGAATTATATTACAGGAATCCGGGGGGAAAAAATTCAGCAGAAATGGTAACTAAAATTTTTAATAGTTATTTTCTGGTAGTTCAAATTCAGTTAAAAAGTATTTAGTTCTGATGTATTTTCAGAATAATGACTAGAAATAGAAAAGGAAAGAGCTTGTGTTTATATCGTCCCTTTCATGACCTCGGGTCATCCCAAATCGCTTTACGGCCAATATAGTATTTTTGAAGAATAATCACTGTTGTAATGAATGAAACGTGGCAGCCAATTTGTGCACAGCAAGCTCCCATAAACAGCAATGAAATAATGACCAGATAATCTGTTTTTAGTGATGTTGGTTGAGGGATAAATATTGGCCAGGACGCCAAGGAGAACTCCCCTGCTCATCTTCAAATAGTGCCATGGGATCTTTTACATCCACCTGAGAGGGCAGACAGGGCCTAAGTTTAACATCTCATCCAAAAGTCAGTACCTCCAAAACTCAGCACTCTCTCAGCCTGGATTATGTGCCCAGGTCTCATAAGTGGGACTCAAACCCACAACCTTCGTGACTCAAAGGCAAGAGTGCTGCCCACTGAGCCAAGGCTGACACCGTGTAATTTTCACAGCCTCATTATTGTTCAATGTTACTGACGGGACTCCTCCAAATTAACCGGAATGGAATTGTGATCGCATGACCCAAAAGATAAGGGGAACCTTTTTTTTATATTATGACTGCAACACACTGGCTGTAATTGCTACTAATGACAAGAATCATGAACTATAATCGAAAAGTGACCCTGATTTTAAAGTCTCATTCCACTGAAGTTATTTTGTAAAATTGGTAGGTGAGTGAAACATAGAAACTTAGAAAAATTTACAGCACAGAAGGAGGCCATTCAGCCCATTATGTCAGTGGTGGTTGAAAAAGAGCTACCCAGCCTAATCCCACTTTCCAGCACTTGGTCCATAGCTTTGTAGGTTACGACACTTCAGGTGCACATCGAAGTACTTTTTAAATGTGATGAAGGTTTCTGCCTCTTCAGGCAGTGAGTTCCAGACCCCGACCACACTCTGAGTGATTTTTTTTTTTTCTCAGCTCCCCTCTAACCCTTCTACCAATTACTTTAAATCTATGCCCCCTGGTTATTGACCTCTCAGCAAAAGGAAATAGGCCCGCCCTATCCACTCTATCTCGGCCCCTCATAATTTTATATGCCTCAATTAAATCACCCCTCAGCCTTCCGTGTTCCAAAGAAAACAACCCCAGCCTATCCAATCTTTCCTCATAGCTAAAATTCTCCAGCCCTGGCAACATCCTCATAAATCTCCTCTGTACCCTCTCTAGCGCAATCACATCTTTCCTGTAATGTGGTGACCAGAACTGAATGCAGTACTCAAGCTGTGGCCTAACTAGTGTTTTATACAGTTCCAGCATAACCTCCCTGCTCTTATATTCTATGCCTCAGCTAATAAAGGAAAGTATCCCATGTGCCTCCTTAACCACCTTATCTACCTGTCCTGCTACCTTCAAGGCACTGTGGACGTGCACTCCAAGGCCTCTTTCTTCCTCTACACCTCTCAGTATCCTCCCGTTTATTATGTATTCCCTTGCCCTGTTTGCCCTCCCCAAATGCATTACCTCACACTTCTCTGGATTGAATTCCATTTGCCACTTTTCTGCCCATCTGACCCCAGTCCATTGATATCTTTCTGCAGTTTACAGCTTTCCTCCTCACTATCAACCACACGGACAATTTTTATATCATCTGCAAACTTCTTAATCGTGCCCCCTACATTTAAGCCTAAATCATTAATATATACCACATAAAAGCAAGGGACCGAGTACTGAGCCCTGCATAACCCCTCCGGAAACAGCCTTCCAGTCCCAAAAGGTTAAGAGTCATCTGATTGCCCCTTTCTGTTGGATTCATTCAATGTTCTTGTTTCTATAATGAGTTTGAAATGCCCCGTTTTAAGGTATTTACCCCCTCTTTCTCTTCTCGATCCTTCTCATGCTTCTCACCCGCTGCGGAGAGAAGGTGAGATGCTTCAGGGCCTCTGCCAATGTGTCTTTGCAATGGGGAAGTGGAGCCCAGAGATGGCTCCCAGTAGAGAAGCATGTGGTTTTCTTTCAGTGGCACAGCCAAGGTCTGTAACTCACTATGTGGTGTGTTGTGGGCATGGCTCCACATCTTACCCCATTAGGTTCCTCACCTGTACTTGCAAATTCAGCCTTATTGTGCCATCTTGCACTGCCCTGTAATTCATTTAAATTCACATTTGAAGGTATTAATGTTATTAGAATGGTGTTAAAATATTGTTAAACGACGACTAACAGGGAGGCGGTTGTGGTGCCGATTTTTTGCGCGTGGTGCAGCTGGAGAATCTGGTGAGGGGAGTTAAAGAACAAGAAGAGGTCAGGCTGGAGTCTGGGGTACTTTACAGCAGAGGGCGGACACCGTGCAGGAAGTAAGAGAGAAGTTAGGGGACATGACCGTGTAAGTATGGGAGGGGCAGCCACTGGGTGAGATGTACTGACTGTGTTTAGGGCAGATAGGAATGGTAGCAGGAGAGGATGATACCACAGAGGCGGACCGTGGAACAGAGGCAGTGGAGGAGGATGGGATGGAGGAGGGCTGCAATGGGACGTATGTACACAGGTGCACAAATGTACATGCGCAGAGAAACGTATACACGCATACACATAAAATACATGTGCACACATGTAGACATACACATGCATGCACAATCGCAGGTACAAATGCACACAGGTGCACATATGAACATATTGATGTAAAGAGCTTTACAGTCAATGAAGTACTTTCGAAATCTAGTCACTGTAAAGAAATTACACTGTACTTGTAATGTAAAGAATCAAAAATTGTCAATGGGCTACACATCCTAAGGGAGTTCAAATAGTTAAAACAGTCCATAGTTGGCCGCTATAAAATTTAATTCTGAAATCTAAAGATTATAGCAGTGAAAGTTTCTGGTCATGCTGTTAAGCAATTTCCAATCGGGCGAGTATATTTGGGAGAAACATCAGCAGATCTGCTGCTCTCCCACAGTCTGGACGGGTGTTGTAATATTATCACCATACAGCAAATGGGATGACCTTTAAAACAATACAAAAAGCTAGTTTCGAGCACTTCACTAAAGGCTAGAAGGTGAAGGTTCTAACCTTATTTGCTATGAGTATATTATCAGTGAAACCTCAAGAGTGTGTGTAAAGGAGCTGTATTCAGCACACAAGCCCCAGCTGCTTGTAAAAAGCCGCAGGAAGTTATTACTTTCTCACCTCCTTGCATGGCCCATAGTTCAAACCTCTCTCTCGTTGTGTATTGCTGCTTAAATGAGGTTCAGAAAGCTGGGAGAGAATGACAAGTGTTTTGACCTGAGCGAGTGAGAACTAGAAACTTACAAGGCTTGTATTTTTGGTTTTCCACAGACTGAGACATTTACTTGCAGATAATGTAAGTTAAGAAATATGTGATGGAAATGGATTTTTTTTTAATTTCCCTCTCCAGTTATGTCTGCTCCTCCTCACTCATGCAGGCTCCATGGACACTGGCTATCCACCGGTACCTCGACAAAAATGCTTCACGTGAACCTAGTGAGTGAGGGGACGCTATTTAACTGCATAGGGCATCACAGGTAGATCCAATCGTATCCTCACCAGATGCCCCACACACATGGCAGCTTACAGCAGGGCTTTCGAGGTAGCAATCGGGAGTGAGATTGCTGGCTATTTTTTCCCTCTGGCTCAGGAGTGTTAAGGCCAATTTTTTTTTTTATTCGTTCATGGGATGTGGGCGTTGCTGGCGAGGCCGGCATTTATTGCCCATCCCTAATTGCCCTTGAGAAGGTGGTGGTGAGCCGCCTTCTTGAACCGCTGCAGTCCGTGTGGTGAAGGTTCTCCCACAGTGCTGTTAGGAAGGGAGTTCCAGGATTTTGACCCAGCGACGATGAAGGAACGGCGATATATTTCCAAGTCGGGATGGTGTGTGACTTGGAGGGGAACGTGCAGGTGGTGTTGTTCCCATGTACCTGCTGCTCTTGCCCTTCTAGGTGGGAGAGGTCGCGGGTTTGGGAGGTGCTGTCGAAGAAGCCTTGGCGAGTTGCTGTGGATGGTACACACTGCAGCCACTGTGCGCCGGTGGTGGAGGGAGTGAATGTTTAGGGTGGTGGATGGGGTGCCAATCAAGCGGGCTGCTTTGTAGTGCTATAAATGTCAACCCGGCTGACATCACCTGCTCCAGCACAGCCCATGGATCATAGGAACATCGGAACAGGAGGAGGCCATTCAGCCCCTCGAGCCTGTTCCGTCATTCAGTGAGATCATGGCTGATCTTTATCCTAACTCCGTGACCTGCCTCAGCTCCATATAGCTGGGACCTACCTCACTTGTAAGGCTGAGTTCCATACTGGGCAGTGTAAATACCAACCGAGCCATTGGGGTGGGAGCATCGTTTTTATCTTAAATCACACCGAGTTTGATTTCAAGGTGTCAGCCTTGGTTGAGTGGTAGCACACTTGCCTCTAAGTCAGAAGGATGCGTGTGCAAGCCCCACTCCAAAAATTTGACCATATAATCTAGACTGACACAGTGCTGAGGCAGTGCTGCACTGTTGGAGGTGTCGTCTTTCAGATATGACCTCAAACTGAGGCCCCCTCAGATGGATGTGCAAGATCCCATGACACTATTCAAAGAAGAGCAGGAGAGCTCTCCTGGTGTCTTGGCCAACATTTATCATCAGCCGCCCATCACCAAAACAGATTCTCTGGTGATTTATTTCACTGATGTTTCTAGAACCTTGCCGTGCGCAAATTGGCTGCAGTACGTTCCTACATTGGAGAAGTGACTGCACTTCAAAAGTATCAGCTGTGAAGCCAATGTCCGGAGAATGTGAAAGGCGCTATATAAATGCAAGTTCCTTTGAGCTCATTAACTACTTTTCCAGCCTGCTCGTTCACCTATCAATTTAAATAAATTGACTGATGGAGGAAATGAAGTAAGGCAAACTCTGAATTGCTGAGCTGTAAACAGGAGCTGAAGAACCTGTTCTCACTGAGAAAAAAAATAAACATTTCAAAGGGTCCGGGGATAAAAATAAAGGCAAGGGAATGGGACTGCGGATAACTCTCTCAGAGGGCTGGCACAGACGCAATGGACCAAATGACCATCTGTGCTGTGCTGTGCCACTCTCTAAAGCAATTTCTAAAGTCCTGCAGGGATTCAGTGGGGCGAATGTGTGTTGACCCAAGAAAGAACTAGAGAACAGGGTTGTAAACTGGATTTTAAACTGTGAGGTAAACGTTACTTAAAGAGTAACGACTCTTAAGAGTTTTTAACTCAAGAAACATACTGCCACCTAGAGCAATGATTGTGGACTTGGTTAAAGAAACAAAATGGACAGGCTTCTTATTTAGCTGGAAAGGAATAGAGATTTGGCACCAATATGAGAGATAAATGAAAAAGATGTGTATGGGTTCTGAATTTAGACCTAACACCACAAATCTATTGCAGGCCTTGTGTTGGAATAATAGGTTCTTTTGCATCACTTTGAAAGAAGACCTTTGCTAACACTACCATTTGAGATCAGTAGACCTGAACTGCTTGCGATGCATAAAGAGCCAGTGTACAGTAGGTTTGTGTTTTACCCGTTATGTTCAAAAGACATCCAATTTGAATTGCTGCACTCCCTTTTCATTTCTAGTGACTCTCCGGTCAGCTCTTTTCACACATTGCAAACTTTGCTACAATTCAGGGGTGTGTGAGCAGATATTATGCATTGATTCGGGTACAAATGTGTGGCGGTCTGCCCCTCTCCCAGTCTAAAACATGTTAATGCTCAGTGCCGCAGGGCAGGGGAGGGCAGAGGTTCCAATTCCACACTGCTCAGCTCCTGATCGCAGCCATACTGAGCAGGGAGGCACTGGCCTCTTACCCTTGTTGGGCCCAGTTCAGACCCGGACCTTGGAGGATCGATGGAAATTGCTCCTTGGGCTTCATCGTCGTACTCGGGCGCGAGCTGTCGGCCGCTGGCCGTCCCACCGCAGGCAGCTCGCGCCCGAGCGAAGGCATCAGTGTCGGGCCTCCCGCCTCACCTGCAGAGCCTCTCAGGCAAGTCTCCAGAGGAAGGATTGGTGTGGGCTACGAGGTGGGGCTGATTGCGACGCCTGTGGAGTCTGGGGATCATTCCTGGCTCCACTTACTTACTTTACATTGGCGTCGCGGGGGGCCCTATGAATAATCCCGATTGGAGCAGGCCCGATGGCTACACAGATTGGGCACCGGCTGTCCCACTGTTAAATTGGTCTGCTTTTACACCTGAAAGTGGGTGCAACTCATACCAAATTCTACCGTGTTCAGTTTAAGAAGGTTAGTAAAACCCATCTAATGATCTTCAGTATGTTCCTCTCTTAACCCAATGAAAGCTTCATGGGCTGAATAGTCAGAATTCAATGTGTACCTTGCCCAGATTTAACCTGCTCTGCAGCTTTGAGTAGCAACATGTTCAGTGTTCATCGGATTTGTGTTTCAACCTTGAGGTGTAATAAATAAACACCCAGAGACGATATATTACACAGTAAAGAGCTTGTTCAAAACCACCCCAATTCATTGTAGGTCAGAATTCATCATCTTTGCTTGATTCTAGATTAAAATTCATATTTAAAAGGTGCTTTGTTTCTGAATTTCAATTTCTGAATGTCGGTCAATGTGATGGAGAGGCGCTGACTTGTCAAACTTAAATCCAACAATGCAGAATTGTTTTTCTTTTCAGAGCTGAAAGCAGGGCTGGAATTTAAGGCTGCTGCAGAAACAAGGCCTGAATTGGCAGGGCATGGCAGTATTATTAGTCTAACGTTTTCTTCCTCAAGCAACGTGTTACCGCCAGCCGGCCCATGTCACAAACAGCCCTCGCAGAAAGGCAGCGTGCAGGCTCAGAACTCGACGGGATAGGCCTGATCCTATCCGACCTCCATCTGCCTGTTTCATTGCAAGAGGTTTATTCTAGTAAAAAGTTGTGCAACTGGGAGAAGTCTCTGGTGAAAATTATTTTTAAGCCGTTATCAATTGCAAGCAAGCAAGATTTGTCCGAAAGAAAAGTTACTGCTTTTGTGTCCCCCATTTTCACTTTCTTCCATTTCTTTTTAGGTTTCCCTGCAGAATTTGCCGTTCCCTGGACAAGAGGGCCCAGCACCCAGGACACTGTCTGTGCTACTTTTGATCTTACTCTCAGGAGCTGCACAAATACAGGTCGATTGAGAAGTCTTGGACTGCCTTCTCAGACGTTTTTTTTTATTAATTTCTCTTGTTTGTTAAAGAAACCATTTGAGAGAATTGTGATGCTTTAGTTTTAAAACAAACACAGGTGCTGCTGATTCAGTCGCTGCTCCTCAGCGCTCGCATTGTTTGATCTTATACATGTGTACGTAAACATGTGTTCACCCTGTGCAATCAGAGTCCACGTCTAACGGCAGAGGCCTAGCAGTGTGCAACATGACACAGATGGACTAGAATCAGTGCTGAGGAGTACGCACAAAATAAATCTGTCACCCATACAATACTGAGCTGCCCAGTGGCTCAGTGTATTGGTATACTAATTAATGGCACACCGGTGCTGTCCCAGAATCTGTAAAGAAATGAGATCTCAGCCCACACTGTCCGGACGGGACAGCAAAGCATCAACCTGGCTATAAAGGTGATGATGCAAGTAAGGCTTTTTTTAAAAATTCGTTCATGGGATGTGGGCGTCGCTGGCAAGGCCAGCATTTATTGCCCATCCCTAACTGCCCCTGAGATGATGGTGGTGAGCCGCCTTCTTGAACAACTGAGTGGCTTGCTAGGCCATTTTCAGAGGGCGATTAAGAATCAACCACATTGCTGTGGGTCTGGAGTCACATATAGGCCAGACCGGGTAAGGACGGCAGGTTTCCTTCCCCAGAGGACATTAGTGAACCAGATGGATTTTTATGACAATCCGGTAGTTTCATGGCCACCATTACTGATACTAGTATTTTAATTCCAGATTTTATTTAATTAATTGAATTTAAATTCCCTGGCTGCCGTGGTGGGATTTGAACTCATGACAGCTTACAGAATAGTGTGTGTTCAAACCAAACTGGGGCCAGCAATAGAAATAAATATTAATACAAGTAATATCTTCATAATAACGATTCTCGTATCTGTCACGTATATTGAGCCTGTCATCTGTATCATGAGGATTGAGCAGTTGGACATTTTCTCCCCTCCTCACTGTATAAATGTTTACGTCTCTGTTTTACCCCATTCTAATTTTAATTTCCTTCCTTTCCCACTTAACTTACACTTTCATTATTTACCAATCATGTTGCAAAAAACCTCTCCCCCTAATTTAAATGTTCTCTCCCAATTACATTCCACCGAAAACACAACGGCCGGGAAATTCCTCAGAGCTGCTCCCACTCTGCTGCCGTTACTTCACAGGACGTGTGACAGAAACTCCGTTTACTCACGGACGGGATTTCCCATCGCACTTCCAGCGAAGTAACAGCAATGGAGCAGAGGCAGCTCCCAGGAATTTCACAGCTTATGTCGTCAAATCCTACCCAAAATTGCCCAATCGTACTCCAGCAGAATAATTCTCCAAGATACAGCTGCTGTGATATTTCCTCACCCGTGCCATTGTATCTCCTAGAAATAACATTTATTACCTAACAAACGCATGAAAGTGCCCAGAAATTCACAAACGTACCAATAAACTTGGCTCCAACAACTAGTCCACCATTCAAAAACAGCATAACCACTCTGTTCAGCATTGGGACATCATGAACTGCAGGTACACTGTTGCACCCAAATTTCACAATGCTCTCCTGGCCAATTGACTCCCCACATCTGGAGTCTTCCTGAAGCCAACCATCGCGTACAGCTATAACTCCAAATAGTGAACATTCATTGGAGCCTACAGTTCCCAGCAGACATTGCATACCTGGGGCTCCAACATTCATACAAAAGAGACGGTTTTCTTTCCTCATATAAAATCACCAATGTTCAGGACTGGTTGGGACTTTTCTGACCAGTCTGGCTAATATTTCCCATCCGTAGCCCAGGGGTGCAGAGTCTAATACCACCCGAGCTGAGATAAGCTAAGTCAGCTCCGACTGGGAATCAAACCTGCGATCTTACTGACCTCACACGGTTCAGAACCCTACCACAAGGCGGGCGTGGGATTGGGTTTGTTTGTGATGCTCTCCCAGAGTCGCATAACCTGCTTACTACACTTACAAATGAAGAATGGCCACTTAGGAATTGGAGGGCTCCCGAACCCTGTGGAATTATAGTCCAGCGAGAGACAGGTTGGGAGAAAACTAGAAGGGGAAAAAAAAGTAATAGGTGGAATAAATGAATGAAGGACTCGCTTTAAAGTCATGTATATTTCTCTTGGTCAGACCAGCAGACAGTCTCAACACAGTCCGTATTTCTCTTGGTCAGACCAGCAGACAGTCTCAACACAGTCCGTATTTCTCTTGGTCAGACCAGCAGACAGTCTCAACACAGTCCGTATTTCTCTTGGTCAGACCAGCAGACAGTCTCAACACAGTCCGTATTTCTCTTGGTCAGACCAGCAGACAGTCTCAACACAGTCCGTATTTCTCTTGGTCAGACCAGCAGACAGTCTCAACACAGTCCGTATCGATCTCTGAAAGAATTTTCATCAACAGGTTTGAGTAAATGCTATCACCAAGATGAAACCAGTTACTGGAAAGGCATACAGAGTGTCCCACCCGCTCTCCTGTGTCACAAACACTCATGCTTTTTATATACAAATGAATATCTAAATGGAACAGCCTGTTAACGAGAACAGTCTAGAGCACAGTTGACCTTACTGGGAAGCTTGGTTATGAGCTGATTCGAGTGACCAGAATACAGTACAAGAAGAGAACTGTAAGCTGAACCAGTGCTCCGATAACACTCCTCTAAAAACATATAATGAAAATTAAGATAAAGCTGCTGCGGAAACACTAAACCTGATAGTCTGAATCATTAGCCGTTTGTTTCTGGTACTGTCGCTTGTTATAAATAAAATTAACAGATGGCGAAGGCGAATTAGACTGACGGGTGTGTGATTTCTAGTGGGTTTTTGGCAAATGCCACGATTTCATGTTCAAGCCCAGAATCACAGGGGGACCCTATTACATGTCGAAAATATGCACAAGGAGCTTCTGTCTCTCCGTGTTTTCACTTGTGAAGAGTGGCAGGTGTTGTGCCAGGGTGAGGTGACTCTACAGGCCAGGATGGCCATCGGTAATGAAGAATGATATAGACACCTGAGACTAAGGGGTGGGGGCAGTCAGTTAAAGGGAAATGGTCCACACATTCTGACACAGCAATGCCCAGTCTACAAGGGATGCAATTTATCAGAATGTACAATAGGGTAGATATTTTATCCTTGATTTTATACGGTTCTACTGGCAGCCCAGAGCCTCTCTGGGGTCGGGCACATGCCACCCAATCAGGTGCACAAACCCTCGTGCGCTCGATTTCTACGGTGTAGAAATTCACAACCTGGGAGTTTGCAGGGCGAGACGAGGCTGTGTTTCAGGCTGGCCTACGCCTCATTTAACCGAAATATTTCATTACATTAGGCACCTTGCTGAAATTCACATCTTTTGATTGAGCTTTGCCTCAGCACGCTCCTTGCTTATCTAGAATGGGTATGTAGGAACATTAGGAACAGGAATGGGCCATTCAGCCCCTCGAGCCTGTTCTACCCTCCTGGTTCCACATGGCTTCTCCACTGGCCTGCCCTGCTTGAAGTATAATCCTTAAAGCAAGGCTGCAGTGTTGGAGTAAGTTGTAACATAGTTTTGATCCACTTTTGCATTTAATGTTTTAGCACAGCTTTCTTTTTCACCTGTGCATTTCCGCATTGTTACAAAACACTTCACCTTTCCAGCGCGGACTTTGCTCAGTCTTTGCAACTGCTGCTACCTTACAGGTTGCAGCTAACAAGGATGGTGAGGATGGGCATCCCTTCGGGGAGTTCCCACTGTGCTGCATGGTTCATGTGAGGAAGACAATTTCATGAGGGGGCCAAAGTCTTCAGGAGGCAGTACGCGCACACTGTACCTGAGTCTATCATCGCAAGTCTGTCTTAGCTGCTTCCAGAGGCCATGACTGAGCTGGTCCCAACTCCTCCAGGACAACCTAAAGGATTGGGACAGTTCTTTTCATGGTCGTCAACGTTATAAGGGCATTAAGTTTCTATGCTACAGGGTCATTCTGGATCACAACAGGGAACATCTGCCAGAGAAGCTAGTCCACGGTACTCAACTGTATAAAGCAAATGACTGAAGCTGTGGTTCTCAGGGGAAACGACATCATAACTTTCCCAGTGGAAAGGAGATACCAACTGGAGAGGGTACAGAACCGTTACCACCTGGTAAGCTTCACAAGAGACCAAGGCATTGTAGAGAGATCCTATCAAGGTTCAACACTTCAAGTCCTAACCTTGCACAGATAGGATGGGATTCCACTCCTTACATGTTCGGGTGGTATTTGACCACAGACACATGGTACTGCACATTATCCAGGGAGCCCCCACTGATGCTTTTATTCTTCAGCGGGCAACAGCGCCCACATTATGAAAAGTTCCTGAGAAAACCAATAGATGGCTTTTAGGAAGCCAGGCTGCAGTCTGGGTCCATCGATGACCCCTCCGAGAAAGCTCATACACAGCAGCAGGGCGCAAATACAGTGGGAAGAAATTTGGGTTTTCATGGGCAATATCGAAAACCTGTGCCCAAAGATACAGGCTTGAGGCTCAGCCCAGATCAACAACGGCCAAGCTATGAACGCCAATCAGGTATCCTGATGCAGCTCGCTGGTCCAGGTCGTCCGAGAATTGACACATCCACTGTTTGATAGAGCGACCCTGTGATATCGTAATCCTAACTTCCCATCTACCCAAAGGAAAAGAAGCCTACTGACTCCTCACATTGGCACTTTGTCAATCCTCCCTACAGTGTTTACCTCACCCTCTGCGGGAATGTCCGCGTTACCACTCGAGATGTTTAAAGTAGAACTCCCCTGGTGTCTGATGGTTAGCAATAGACATTTTATGCTTTCCAGTTAATATAGGAACAGGAATAGGCCATTCAGCCCCTCGAGCCTGTTCTGCTTTTCAATTAGATTGTGGCTGTTCTGCATCTTGACTCCATCCACCCGCCTTGGTTCCATATCTCTTAATACCCTTGCCCAGCAAAAATCTAACAATCTCAGTTTTGAAATGTTCAATTGACCCCCAGTCTCAACAGCTATTTGGGGGAGCGAGTTCCAGATTCCCACCACCCTTTATGTGAAGAAATGCTTTCTGACATCACCCGGCTCTAATTTTAAGGTTATGCCCCCTTGTTCTGGCCTCTCCCACCAGAGGAAATAGTTTCTCTCTATCTACCCTATCAAACCCTTTAATCATCTTATACACTTCAATTAGGTCACCCCTTAATCTTCTATACCCGGGGGAATTTTTCCAAATGCATTTGCTAAATCAGACAGTAGGATGCATGTTGAACAAAGATATGAGGAAATCAGTTCAACGATTGGTTGCTCCGTCTGATACTCAATGACGTAAAGTCAAAATTGTAAACTTGTAAAGTCAAAATGGGTACTTGATAACATCTATCATTCTAAAGGTGGCAGAAAGTTAAAAGCAGGGTTCAGCGAATTGTATTAGTTGAAGAAGGGGTTCAGTATCTAAGGAGCTCAAAATCTGTAACAAGTTCTGGAGAATGGTTGCAAAATAATCTGGGAAATGCTGATGTGTGCAACGTTCCATATTTTGCTTCCAGTAACATAACGGCAACACTAGATTATACCTCCTAAAACGGGGCAGTTTAACGGCAAAAAATAAATGGAGATGGAATGGGGAGGGCTACACTGGATCTCCATCCCTGCCAGTGCTGCTGGGATTATTGTCCCCCCTTCCCCGGCAGTGAACTCGGTCGCTGGGCCCCGTTGACTGCCTAGGCACATATGAACGATGGTGGGAAGGCGAGACTCAGCAATCTGGCCAGCTTCTCTGCTTCCTGCCTCAGTTTTCACCGACAGATTTTCCTGTTGCCGCGGCAGGGAGTTTCGGATCACGTGGGCACAGAGGAAAGAGGGGGGAAAAAATCGACCTGAAACCTTAACCCTGTGAGTCTCCTTCCACAGGTGCTGCCTGACCTGCTGAGCGTTTACAACATTTTCTGTTTTTATTGCAGATTTCCAGCATCTGCAGTTTTTACTTTCGCTCTTTGTTTAAAGAAACCATTTATTCCCTTTCAAGAATGATCGGTTATTTTTACGGATAGATTGGGATTTTTGGCACAAATTCCACAAAATGGGTGTCCTAAAGACACATCATTTTTATTTACATTTTGATGCAGGTGTTAATTCTTTTTGTTAATATTCAAAATATGTTGGCTTCTCCTCTTTTGCTGCACATATACGTCATGCATGAGCCACTACTCCCAGGTAATAAGTGGCCGTTCACCCTCTCCACTAGACTAAATCTTGAATTATAAGCCAAGGCGTTAGGATTTAGTAGTCCATTTGTATCCAAGGGCTTGGGTGCAGGAGTACAAGTCACCACATCTGGAGCCAATAGGGGAGCAAAGTGCTTGGCTAAACAAAAGCAGTAATATACTGCGGATGCTGGAATTCTGAAATAAAACAACAGAAAATGATAGAAATATCCAGCAGGTCAGGCAGCGTCCGTGGAGAGAGGGACAGATCTGCCACTACAAGTAAGCAGATGCCCTGAAGCATGTTCAACTATTATTAGTGCCATTGTAAAAGTAAACCAGTCTTCAACTATACAGTTCCAGACTGTAACAGGAGTGATTTCCTTTTTTCCAACACAGCATTCCACAATTTAACCACAAACAGCGCACGGAAAGTTCCAGTGCATGTGTGTGGTAGGATTCTACAGGTGTTTCTAGTAAGAGCTGTTATTACACTTTGATTGCTGCAATGTTGGCTTTCTGCTTTGTGCAGTGTAATCCAATACAACCACATGGTTGGAAAATCGGTCCCGAGCTTTACAATTTTAATTGCGTCTTATGTTGACTGGGCCTGTTTAAAAGGATTCATTTATGGTGGTCTCTAAATGACCTCTGCAGGGTTTCCACTAAGCATTAACCTAATGAGGAGGCTTAAAATAACAAGAAGACCACTTTAAAGAATAACGCAGCAAGCAGTTAGAATGGTAGTTATAATGGTAGTTACATTTTAATCCTATTGAAAATTGTTTCTTCTACAAAACATTTGTCGGGAAATCGCTTTTTTCCCTTAATCTGACCCAGCTTGATTTGTTCACAAAAGCAAAATACTGCGGATGCTGGAAATCTGAAATAAAAACAGAAAATACTGGAAACACTCAGCAGGTCAGGCAGCATCTGTGGAGAGAGAAACAGAGTTAACGATTCAGGTCGATGACCCTTCGTCAGAACTGGAAGAAGTTTGAGATTTAACAGTTTTTAAGCAAGTACAGAGCGAGGAAAAGAGGGTGGGGTGGGGGAGGAACGAACAAAGGGGAAGGCCTGTGATCATCTTCCTCCATTTCCGCCGCCTCCAGCACGATCCCACCACCAAACACATCTTCCCCGCCCCTCCCCTTCCAGCATTCTGAAGGGACCGTTGCCTCCGCGATGCCCTGGTCCACTCTTCCATCACCCGCTCCCCTTCCCACGGCACCTTCCCGTGCGAGCGCAGGAGGTGCAACACCTGCCCCTTCACCTCCTCCTTACCCACCATCCGGGGCCCAAACACTCCTTCCAGGTGAAACAGCAATTGACTTGTACTTCTTTCAATTTACTACACTATATTCGTTGCTCACGATGCGGTCTCCTGTACATTGAGGAGACCAAACGCAGACTGGGTGATCGCTTTGCTGAGAACTTCCGCTCAGTCTGCAAGTGTGACCCTGACCTGCCGGTCACTTGTCATTTTAATTCCCCGTCCCACTCCCACTCTGACCTCTCTGCCCTCGGCCTCTTACACTGTTCCAATGAAGCTCAACGGAAGCTTGAGGAACAGCCCCTCATCTTTCGACTAGGAACTTTACAACCTTATGGACTCAACACTGATTTCAATAACTTCAGATCAGAACCACTGCTCCCATTTTTTCGGACGGCAGGTGTTGGTAATGGTTCTGCTGTTGCCATTTACAGCTCCTCTAGACCCATCTTTTGTTTCTTTGCATGTCCCATTCCCACCCTCCTTGCCTTGCACCATCATCCCTTTTGCCATTTAATCACTCCTGCCCTGCAAACAATCAGAGACCTTCCCTTTTGTTTTTTCCTTCCCTCCCTCCCACTTTCCCTGGCTCTGCACTTGCTTAAAAACTGTTAAAAATTTACTTCTTCCAGTCCTGACGAAAGGTCATCGACCTGAAACGTTGACTCTGTTTCTCTCTCCACAGATGCTGCCTGACCTGCTCAGTATCTCCAGCATTTTCTGTTTTGATTTGTTCACAAGTGTATCGATAAAATCTAAACATATATGTATATATATAAAAAAATAGATTTTAAGCATGACACCTGAAATGCAAGACACAGGTCTCAAAATATAATATATATATATAAACTTTTAATGCCACCCTCCATCCCCCCAACCCTTCCACCTCCCTGTCGTCCCCTGCCTGCCCGCCTCCCCGTCCTGCCCCCACCCCACCCCGCCCCCGGCTTGGCGGAAACAGGGTGGGGGAGGGGCAGTTAAAATGGTGCAGGGGGGCCCCTAACCCATTGGCAATTTTAAATTGTAAATGGCAAAGATTCCACTCGAGGTCGTTCTTTAAATATACTGATTGGGCTCCGGTGAAGTCATTGGAGCCTGACTGCAATATTAACCTGAGCGGGGGAGTATTGGTGTCTTCCCCACCAGGCCCAGCCTGCCGGGAGCTGGTTCGAGAACCAGAAGAGGCAATGAGGCAAGTTCTTTTAAATTCTTTTAAGTTTCCTTGTGAGCCAGGAGGGGCCGGAGTGTGCTCCTCTCGGGCCCCCTCAACAGGGAAACCTTGGGGAGGTCCT
Source organism: Heptranchias perlo (assembly GCF_035084215.1). NCBI lineage: Eukaryota > Metazoa > Chordata > Chondrichthyes > Hexanchiformes > Hexanchidae > Heptranchias > Heptranchias perlo. Next base: position 88,397,551 of record NC_090332.1, on the reverse strand, counting down.
CCCCTGCCCCGAGCTTCCCCCTCCTGTCCCCCCTCCTGCCCCCCTCCCCACGCCTCCTCCCCCATGCACCTACGAAGCCGACTCAGTGCCAGGGACAGTTTCCCTGGATCCCGCTCCCGGTAGTGATTTGGGCCGGGTTGGAAGCTGTCAAGCTCCATGCGACCGGGGAACATATTGACAATCCATGGACAATCAGCAACTTTCCCTCCAGATTTCTGAATTGGAAATCCCGGGAGACACAGGCCAGGCACCTGAATTCCTGATAAGCGATTCCTTTTAACGCAAAGCTTTGCGCTGTAAGTGTCAATTTATAAAATTAATTTCCAGACGTGTATGAGAGCACGAGGTGGGATATATTAACTAAGAATGTTTAATTGCTGTACTCAAATAAGAGTTTGAACACAGAGGAGACCCAGCTCCACGACTGTGCAGTGATTACATGTCACGTGTAATGTGGAACTGAACCGTACAGAGCAGGAAAGCCCAGATTTGAACCTTGCCTGGTCTGTGTTGAGTTGAGTTACTTATGTCAGATAGGGACCAGTGTTGATAGTGCTATGATTGGCCTCTGTGCTAGTGGAATTGTACCTCAATGGCTGAAGGATGGGTGTCCGTGAAGCCACAAAATTAAACCTATATGCTTTGCGCACTGTAATTTTAGGACCTATATTACAGTAATTGAGGGAGTCATAATAGCATTGGAAATATATCAAAAACTGCAAGAAGAAATTGATTGACGGATGAAAAAGACAAAGTTGGAAAATGATAGAATATTTGAACCTCATAGGAAAAATAAAAATAAAATAAATCATTTAAGAGAAGAGATCCAAGCATTCTGATAGTCTATCTGTGCTCACAGGATCTGCTTTCAGAGTCATTCTCAGTTAAGTTAGAAAGAAATGAGATAGGGACAGTTTTAAGGTCAATTGGTTTTAATGCAAATTTTTCATACTCTGGTACGGTATGCTTGCAAAGGGCATGTCACAAACCACAGAATATGGTTACCATCGCTTTGATGTGAGTCTTTTAATGCCCTCAAATGGATTTTGCCCCTTTTATGCTTTAGTTTGAAGGCGGAATTCTATCAGATTGATCAAGTAGAGGGAAAAATGATACGTATCAAGGCAGGTTTAAGGGCTGAACACTAAACATGCAGAGCAGGAAGTGAGAAGCAATAATGGCATTGTGACACCACATAAACCAGTGAAGATTTAGGTTTAACAGAAGATCAATGGTCTGTGCAGAGTATATTATCATGTCAATAAGTAGATTAATCACAGCCATGTGCATATTACAAATAGTACTTGATGTCCCAGTAAAGGTCAATGGTCCCACCATATAGGCAGTCCTCTCCGTTACATTCATGTTTCTTGCGCTATGTTTACCTCATTTTTTAATTTTACTTTTTTCCACATTCCATGTCAGAGGCATCAACCGTGATTGAGGTAACATATTTCAGACACACTAGTCTGAAACCTTGGCCAATGCAGCTCTGATCCAGAAAGATAACTGGTCAGATGAATGGATGCTTTCACAATGCCTTTGTTTTTAAGGCAAAGCATCTGTGCCAATGTGAGGTGATGCATTTTGGTAGATCGAATCGGGCCAGGACCTACTCCGTTAATGGTAGGGCGTTGGGGAGAGTTATAGAACAAAGAGATCTAGGAGTACAGGTTCATAGCTCCTTGAAAGTGGAGTCACAGGTGGATAGGGTGGTGAAGAAGGCATTCAGCATGCTTGGTTTCATTGGTCAGAACATTGAATACAGGAGTTGGGATGTCTTGTTGAAGTTGTACAAGACATTAGTAAGGCCACACTTGGAATACTGTGTACAGTTCTGGTCACCCTATTATAGAAAGGATATTATTAAACTAGAAAGAGTGCAGAAAAGATTTACTAGGATGCTACCGGGACTTGATGGTTTGACTTATAGGGAGAGGTTGGATAGACTGAGACTTTTTTCCCTGGAGAGTAGGAGGTTTAGGGGTGATCTTATAGAAGTCTATAAAATAATGAGGGGCATAGATAAGGTAGATAGTCAAAATCTTTTCCCAAAGGTAGGGGAGTCTATAATGAGGGGGCATAGATTTAAGGTGAGAGGGGAGAGATACAAAAGGGTCCAGAGGGGCAATTTTTTCACTCAAAGGGTGGTGAGTGTCTGGAATGAGCTGCCAGAGGCAGTAGTAGAGGCGGGTACAATTTTGTCTTAAAAAGCATTTGGACAGTTACATGGGTAAGATGGGTATAGAGGGATATGGGCCAAGTGCAGGCAATTGGGACTAGCTTAGTGGTATAAACTGGGCGACATGGACATGTTGGGCCGAAGGGCCTGTTTCCATGTTGTAAACTTCTATGATTCTATGATTCTATGATTCTAACCCATATTGAAGGGAGAGGAAGAGTGGAAGGCTGGCTCATGGGAGACCATGGGTATTTTCTGCAGCCATGGCTAATGGCACTCTTCCATATGGACAGAAGAAGAGTCATAGAATAATACAGCACAGAAGGAGGCCATTTGGCCCATCGTGCCTGTGCTGGCTCTTTGAAAGAGCTATCCAATTAGTCCCACTCCCCTGCTCTTTCCCCATCGCCCTGCAAATTTTTCCTTTTCAAGTATATATCTGATTCTCTTTTGAAAGTTATTACTGAATCTGCTTCCACCGCCCTTTCAGGCAGCGCGTTCCAGATCACAACAACTGGCTGCGTAAAAAAACTTCTATTCACCTCCCCTGTGGTTCTTTTGCCAATTACCTTAAATCTGTGTCTTCTGGTTACTGACCCACCTGCCAGTAGAAATAGTTTCTCCTTATTTACTCTATCAAGCCCCTCATAATTTTGAACGCCTCTATTAACCCTCTTAACCTTCTCTGCTCTAAGGAGAACAACCCCAGCTTCTCCAGTCTCTCCGCAGAACTAAAGACCCTCATCCCTGGCATCATTCTGGTAAATCTCCTCTGGAGTCCTACCACCTTCAAAGAGTGCGGGTCCAATCGAGATGTATTTGCAGGTGTATTTGGGGCAGGTGCTTGAGCACTATTAGTGCCTTACCTTAACAGATTTCTTGATGTGTGACATTCTTCTTGATTTCGTTGCTGTCCCTGTTTTTGCAGGGGCCAGCACTTAAACTGTCTGTCATCTCCTCCCATTCCCGCTGCATCATCCACTCCAAAGAAAGGAGAGGGGGAACGGGAGGTGGGGGTGGGGGGAAGCCATTAGACAAAAAAAGACAAGTTGCTCCACTCTCTGATTCATTCCAGGAGGGCATCTAATGCCTATTTTAAATCTGCTTCATTTCTCAGGAATTTTGCTCAGTTAGCATCTGTGTGGGGCTCCCCTGTGCTATTTCAGCTGGTTAAATGCCTCCTAATTGCACTTCACAGCTGATAATGAGGATTATTGCTGCTTTCAGTTCCTGGCTCTTGTGCAGGAGTTAAAGCCCATGTTCTAGCTCGTGTACTGCAATCAGGAAAATTGTGTGTTACGCTGCTTTCTTTGTAACCGTCAAAAAAACAAAAGCGGCCCATAATTAGCCCCTCAATAGTGTGCCAATAGCAATTTCCAGGCCAACTCACCTAAATTAACTTTTTATTCACTCAAAAGTCTTTCTTGAACTTTAATCAGAAGAGATCAATCCTAAAATGGAGTTAAATGCACTTTGGTACGGGGGAGGGGCAAAAGGCCAGGGATTGTCCCTCCCTATCTCCGTGACCTACTCCAGCTCTACAACCCTCCTCCAATTCTGGTCTTTTGCACATCCCCAAATTTCATCGCTCCACCATTGGCGGCCGTGCCTCCAGCTGCCCGGGCCCTAAGCTCTGGAATTCCCTCCCTAAACCTCTCCGCCTCTCTCTCTCCTCCTTTAAGACGCTCCTTAAAACCTACCTCCTTGACCAAGCTTTTGGTCACCTGTCCTAATATCTCCTTATGTGGCTCGGTGTCAAATTTTGTCTGATAATCGCTCCTGTGAAGCGCCTTGGGGCGTTTTACCACGTTAAAGGCGCGATAGAAATGCGAGTTGTTGTTGTTATAGACCACAGTGTATTCAGTGAGGTTGGAGGGAGGGGGGGAGTAGGAAAGGAAGCAATGGCTGATGGGAGATTAAGGGCCGAATGTGCTGCTGTTATTTTTTATGTTGGCAATTTGTTGCTCTCAGTTTGCCAGTGAAATATCCCTGGTGAGTTGCAACACGTTGTGTCCCAGCACTGAGTTATACTTTGCACTTCTTCCCCCTCACTCTTTCAGGTGCATTGACTATTGTGTCTTATATAAGAGTTTTCTAAATTTATGTACGGCTTTTTGCTGTCATATTGGCACTAAGAGAGAAAAACGTCAATCAGTAAATCAGGCTAACATATTTATGGCACATAAACAAAGAGCCACTTGATTCTAAAAATATCAAAACCCTTGGGGTCAGGACACGGCCTGGCTTCAGAGACCCTGGTACATGGTCCCTCGGGGGCAATGTGCTCCTGCATTGGCTCACGGCGCCCCCGAGTGGTGACTCACTTGTTACAGCTCCATGTTTCCCCACGCACACAGGAGCTTGCAAGATCTCTCTTGGGGACCAACTGGAGTGGCGCAGAGCACAGGAAAAGAACTTCAACTGAGCCAAGGAAAATAGAACCAGGACTGCCTTTGTTCGCCTCTTAACCGACCGGCTTGGCACAGGACCGCAGCTCGACAAAAAAAAAGCTAAAGGGTTGCGTGTGCCACTAAAGACTGTCTTAGGGGGTGGATATAAGTACCTGATAGACTCAGTGTGTAGTCACTTGTAGTTCTACAAACACAGGGCGGATTTGTCTCGAAATGTTACTGAATAAGTGCCCTCATTATTAGTTGGTAAATTGAGTAGAGATGCTGAAGGAATTGAAAGAAATCAATACTGTTTACATTAAAGTTTTGTCGGAGTTGCTGAAATGATTTCAATATGCTGCCTTGGAACAAATTCATAAATCTACAAACTCTTTTGTAAAACCACATCCTGGACCCACAGCGCTGACTAACAAAGGAAAATATGATTTTATCTAATCTGGAGACATAACAAATTGTGATTTTGGTGAATTGAGATGCCTTTGGATATCCTCCAAGTTTCTTATGGCTTGTCTAATAATTAGATAATTACCAATCCCTGGAAAGATTTTCCTGTGAAACGGCAGATAAGACAGTCATAGGGAGCAGAACGTCCAAGCTTCCCAACGTGAACCAGGAACGGCCTTTATGAGGAACAAACCATGACACTACGCAACCAAAATCATTTCAGATTTTCTCCTGAGCCATTCGGTTGTACGGGGAGTGAGCACTCATCTGAATTCCAAATACAAAGCAAACTGAATTGGAGGGGTTTGGATTCTCATTAGTAAAGGGGACAAAAAAAACTTCCTCTGCATTGGATAGCTTCTCTCAAAGAGCCGGCATAGGCACGATGGGCCGAGCGGCCTCCTCCTGTGCTGTATCATTCAATGATTCTGTGATTCTCTCTGCACTCCACACCTACCAGGGAAAGTCGCTGTTGGCTGTGATTTAAATTCATAACTCATCGGGGTACATTTTGATCTTTACCGTTTCAGCGCTGAGCATCACCTGGGCGCAGTGCAGAGGGGAAATTCTGATCACACGCTGGTAACAAAACCCATTTAAATTATGAAGACGCAAGAGTACGGTAGCCTTCGGGTTATGGCACTGAACTAACAACCTCACCGTGAAAATTATTACATTTAATAAATCTGCTAATTTTATGGGTTAGCACTAGACGGAAAAATAACCATGAAAATACCCAACTGGTTCAGTAAAGTCCTTTAAGAAAGGGAGCCATCTACCTCTACCTGATCTGGCCTATATGTAACTCCAGGCCCCCTGTACGATTTGGTCGACTCTTAATGCCTTCAGGGCAACTTGGGATGGGCAATAAATACTCCATTGCCAGGGCTGCCCATATCCCAAGAATAAAAAAAAATGTTTTCAGCTGTAGGTCAGATAAGAAATACCAGAGTTCAATTAAAGTGTGGCTAGTCCATCTCTTGGGTAGACAGTTAGGGAAATGAAAACAAAATTAAAATACTTCAGTAGGGAGTTCCTTTCCGAGGTTGGTTAATGCTCATTGTAGAGTAGAACAATAAAGAGAAGCAGCTGCAGGGAGGGAGGGCTCCAGCCCAACCCCTGTCACTGAAAACACCGCAGGGGCAGTCAGTTACATTGGCAGACGAACCTCTTTGCAAAAAGCCCCTCATACGAGCATTTGGTGATGGGTAAGCCTGGTGTGTGACATTGGACTTAGATGTCCAGAACATCAAGGTGGCTGGCACAGTGTAAGCTGCCTTGCATCGGGCCTTCCACCACAATGAAAGCAGATGTCGGTCATATAGCCAAGGAGGAAACTCTGAAACATGGGGTGACAACAGCTGGAAGGCATCAGCTGAGGGTCTAGTATGAGAAAACGTGCACATATATCCAGGACTCAGTGCCTCTCATGAATGGTTTGCAGAGAGGCAAGCAGCTGTGCCCAAACTCAGTACCTCCAACGGGGGAGCTGCCATTCGATGGGATTATGGTGTGTGTCCATGCTGTGGAGGATGGAGTATTGCACACACAATGGTGAATTGTGCTGCTCACCGTGTCATTCATGAGGATCTCCTGGAACTTGCTGCCCACGTAGCGAAGGCTTATACTCATGCTGGACAGTTGTCTGATGACCCATGAGAAACTATCCTCCTCGGGGGGAAGGTAAGTGGGGTCTCTTTGGGGTCAAGGTGACTCCAACACGACACAACTAAAATGGTGGAAGCTGGGAACCCAAGTCAAACTCAGTAATCCAATACCTGAACCACGTAGGACATTGTTAATGATTTACCAGCCAGCTAAGCTCACGAATGTAGAACTGGGGCAGAGACTTGGCTGCACATACCCTTACAAGCCAATGCTCCTTTGGATAGCATGGTCTCTTTGTACCAGTGCTTTGTGCATGGTTTCAGCTGGTTGAAACTCTGACAGTAATCCTGTGCACACCTGGTGGTCCTAGGTGTTGGCTCTGCCAACCTGTGCCTGAGCTGTCTGGAGTTGAGTAAATAAGATGTGTCCTTATGGGCAGAGAGTGTGCACTCTATACTGGGCAAACAGAGTCCCTACAAGTGACAGTAGAGTTCCAAGTCCAAGCAGTTGCGAATTCACAAAATGTACAGGGGTAGATTTTGTCTTTGTGCGATGTTGTAAGACGGGTGACAGCGAATCACAGCCCGTTTTACATCTCTCCCCATTGCAGTCAGTGGAAATATAAATGGGGTGAGATGTAAAATGGGCTGTGATTCGCTATCACCCATTTTACGCTATCGCACAAAGTCAAAATCTACCCCACCCTGACTGGGCACAGGACCTCTGTCACTGGGGCGTCACTGCAGATCACCTTTCGAGTAACCAAACTCTCCATGGTGGTGTTAAGTGGTCACGTATGACTGCACGCTAGTAGACTGCTCCAGATCTTGCAGTACCAAACATAGTGTGCACAGTACCCCCGTTTGGTTGTTTAATTATGGGTTACTATCAGGTATTGTATCTCCCCTGATGTTGTTTAAATAGTGGTTATTCTGGAGATAGTACCTCTGCTGCTGTTTCAATACTGGTTACAATGGGCACAATAGCCCAGTGTGAAATGAGTTTGACCAGCCTCAGTCCAGTTGCTATGAATTCATAGCACAAAATTACCTTCGTTCAACATTAAATTGGCAATTCCACTCAGTCTAGCCACAGGGATAAGAAGCATTACAAATAGAAATGTTACATTGGTATATTAGAATCTGCTGCTCTGAGAGTGAGGGTTGAGACACGTTCAGGCAACGTAAGGGGAATGCTAAAATATATTTATAATTAAATTTGACAACTTTCCATGTATTTAGAACGTTTCCCCAAACAGGGCCTACATAATAGAATTATATTACACAGTCCCTATAAGAGCCAATACGCCAACTGGAAAAAGAACCAGTTTGCATGAAAGAGTCAAATTGAATAATTACAAATCATTTTGTCTTTAGAGGCTGTTACAATTAACTTCGACTGTAAAGGGTTTGTTTGTTATAATTCTGACAATGTTACTTCTGTGACTGTAATTTTATACCTACCCTCGAGAAGTATGTGATAGCCCAGATCGGTACCATTTGTTAGTAGCGACTTAGATAACAATCTACGGCAGTAGGCACTGTCCCTTGTGTTTAGGTGTCAGTGGAGCGGTGCAGATTGTGCCTTGGTCACACATGCTTCATGCCCCATCCGTGCCAATACTCGAGGAACTGATATTGCTGCAGCTATTTTATAACAGGACTGTGAATGGAAGAAAGCAAGAAGAATGTTTCAGCACTTTCGTCTTTTTACATTGTTGGGAACAAATTTCAGAATAAAAGAAGGGAACTTTGCTATGCCTGATGTGGGGTATACTTCCACTGAGCAGCGTGGATCGAGACATCGCAGCCCGGAGCAAGAGATGCAGTCTTGACAATAAACAGGACCTAATGGTTCTCAGACTTTTGAGCTGCGCATCGATGCAAAATGGCGTCTGATGTGCATTGACATGAAAGCAGGAGTATAACTCGGTGTGTGAGGCTTGTTATCTGAGTTACGAGCACAGCGAAGCTGAGAGTTGAGATTACCTCGAACACTGGAGTAATACAACTCCAACTTGCGAGGGCATTACATTTTAAAGGGTCTGAGCAGCCTTTTGGATTTCCTCGAAACTTTAGAAATTTACTTTTGACTTTTTGATGTAATGAGACAAGCAATGATCCCTCACTCATAATTGAGACTTGAGCACAAAATCCAGGCTGACACCCCCGGTGCAGTGCTGAGGAAGTGCTGCACTGTCAGAGATGCCGTCTTTGGGTGAGACGACAAACTGAGACCCCGTCTGTCCCCTCAGGTGGATGTAAAAGATCCCAAGGCACTATTTGAACAAGTGCAGGGGAATTCTCCCCGCTGTCCTGGCCAATATTTATCTCTCAACCAAAGTCTGATTATCTGGTCATTATCTCATTGCTGTTTGTGGGATCTTGCTGTGCGCAAATTGACTGCCGCCTTTCCCTACATTACAACAGTGACTACACTTCAAAAAAAACTACTTAATGGTCTGTTAAGCGCTTTGTAACGTCCTAAGGTTGTGAAAGGTGCTATATAAATTCAAGTCATTTTGTTTTAAAAAAGCGTTAAAAATGTGTTGATTTAATCAAGGGGAGAGGAGTGCTACTTTGTCACTGAGCTCAGTGTAATCTACAGCAAAGTGCAGCTGTAAGTGTAATTCAGATGTACAAGCTGTGCATCACGCTGTACAGGTACCTGTCTGAGACCAGTAACTGCGGTATAATGGTGGCCTCACATAAGGTCAAATGTAAGAGGTCTTCATCTCAGTTCAATAACGTAAAGGGCCTAAGAGAGTCTCTTTAGAATCAGCCCTAAAATTACACCATGGGAAAATAGCGTTTGAATGCCCACCATCGACAGCTGAAAGTTCGCCCTGCACTATTTTTACAGCGGCATTAATCGGTTTAAAATAAATCCAGGGCCATATAGTAAAAGCATCGTTGTCATAGAGAGGGATTTTCAGAGACTGCTTCTATATTTATGTCTTTTGCCTTAGGTCTTAACGGTGTCTGTCAGAGGGACTTGTGCGTTTTTAACTTAAAGCTGCTAATAATTATGAAGCTAATTATGTTTTGTAAGGTACACCCTGCTGAATTCCTCATCTGAGAGGCATGCTTCCACTTAGTATATGTTAGCTTAAGTCAGTTGGTAAAACAGATCTTTCACTGATGTGTTACACTAACACCACGGAGATCACTTATTATCATACTGTTTGGGTCATAGTCCATTTATTATGATTACATTTTAAACACCAGCCCATTTCCTTGTCATTTTTATTTAACACCTCCTTTTTATTACAGATGTGCCTCCGCTAAGCATGTGTTAGCTTCAGTCTGTTGGTCGCACTCTTGCATTCTGAGTTAGCAAGTTGTAGGCTCAAGCCCTCCTCCAGAATGTTAGCCAATAGTCTAGCTTGCTGCTGCAGTACTGATGTCCGGGCCAATATTCCTCTCTCGACCAGTACCACCAGAAAATGGTTATCTCCTCGCTGTTTGTGGGACCGCACTGTAATTCATTGCATGTGAAGCACCTTGAAATCTCACTCAGCGATGCGAGAAGGTGCAATATCGAAGCATAGTTTTCATTTCACTTGAACTGGTTCTAGGATATCCTGATGCTCCCAGTGCCATGGATTGACCCCATTTACAGCGCGGAACAGCGGCAAAGGAGGCACGTGCAATTTTGCACATATGCAATTGTTGTGAAAGACACGGGTCATGACTGCTATTCCCCCCCCTCCCATGGACCTTCTTTAACATCTAGGGTAGATCTGTACTGGCCAGTGATGTGCAATCAGCCTTGTTGAATGATATGGATGGGCTGATTGCTTAGCTTACCCACAGCCGGAAAAATAGCAGCCAGCGGTGACAGTGCCTGGCCCGTTTTTCAGGTGCTCTGCGGACATCTAAGGCCCCGGGATGGTGGGCAGGAAGCATGGCCGTTGCTCCCCAAACTGGGTAAGGACAAACAAGAGGCGAACTTTACCAATGTCTCACTGCTCCTCCCAACCCCACATCGAATCATCGTCCCGATCGCCACCGCTACCGACCTCCGATCCTTGCCCCTCCCCTGGTCTCCTCTCCCGACCCACGAATTCCCTCCTCCCCCGGCCCTGATCCCTGATCGCCCACATTCCTGGCCACCCTGACCAACCCCGACTCCAGGAAGCCAAGGCTCAGATTGCGAGAGATACAGCTAAGGAGAGAAAGGCTGCTGGATGCCCAATGGGAGGCAGCCTCAGCAAAGTGTCTCAGATGCCATGTGGAGGGAGGTGACAGTGGCATTATGCTTCCTCTCTCACACCCAGAAATGCAGACCAGTGTCAGAAATGGTTCAATGACCTGACCAGCACAGGCAAGGTAACCAAGCCACCCTCCCTTTTCTTCACTAGGGACCGTGGATACCAATACACACATCACCCTCTGAAATGAATAGCTGCACAAAACACCCATCGCACAGCACTGAAGTAAAAGGGTTCTCTTTATCTTACAATACGTGTTGCCAACTCCCCTAACAGCAATTACTTGCACCTAAAAAGCCCTTTCCTCCACTTTAACAGGGTTCAACCAGCAGATCTATTACATCTCTGTCTGATGTCACCTGAAGACATCTCTCACATGCTAGCTTTCACCTAATGCACCTCAACTTGTTACAGGAGACACTTGCTCACAATACTAGTGAAAGGCAGGAGATCGGAGTGGGCAGAAGTCCCCTGGCCATGACAGAAATGTTTGTGCAGCCATTACAGGGCGGAATCGTAACAGAAATTGGTCTCGCCTCTGAGTCAGAAGGTCTGTGGGTTCAAGCTGTGCCCCAGAGATTTGAGCACAAAATCTAGGCTGATACTCCCAGTGCAGTACTGAGGGAGCGCTGCGTCATCAGAGGTACCACCTTTCAGATGAGATATTAAACCGAGGCCCCGTCTGCCCTCTCAGGTGAATGTAAAAAATCCCATGGCACTATTCCAAAGAAGAGCAGGGGAGTTCTCCCCGGTGTCCTGGCCAACATTTATCCCTCAACCAACTTCACTAAAGCAGATTACCTGGTCGTTATCACATTGCTGTTTGTGGGAGCTTGCTGTGCGCAAATTGGCTGTCACATTTCCTACATTACAACAGTGACTACACTTCAAAAGTACTTCATTGGCTGTAAAGTGCTTTAGGATGTCTTGAGGTCGTGAAAGGTGCTATATAAATGCAAGTTCTTTCTTTCACTCCAGAATAAATCCCCCCGAAAAATGTCAGTATGCTCAAATTACACCTGGAAGTCGCTGCAAAACATGTATGAATTGCGGGTCATGGCGTGTAGATTTGGACATCCTGCCTTGAGAAGCACAATTCATTGGAGAGAGATCAGAGAAAAACAACAAGAGTTGTTAAGTAACTTAAAACAACTTAAACTGACAAAATGTTCTTTTTTTTTTCCAATAAGAGAAGTTCCAGGGGGGCTGGGTGATATAATTTGTGTTTTGAAACTACTGAGAGGCTCTGATAGCAAAGAACATGTGCAGGTTATTTAACCTAATCGGCTAATGGGTACACCAAGAGGGCACGACTGTACAATTAAGAAGCCTCACGCAAGACTGAGATATGAAGAAAATGTATTCCCCTACGTGGAGTGGTAGATACCCAGGGATGAGGGGGCGGACATATGAGGAGAGGTTGAGTGGATTGGGACTCTACTCATTGGAGTTCAGAAGAATGAGAGGCGATCTTATTGAAACATATAAGATTGTGAAGGGGCTTGATCGGGTGGATGCGGTAAGGATGTTCCCAAGGATGGGTGAAACTAGAACTAGGGGGCATAATCTTAGAATAAGGGGCTGCTCTTTCAAAACTGAGATGAGGAGAACTCAGAGGGTGGTAGGTCTGTGGAATTTGCTGCCGCAGGAAGCTGTGGAAGCTACATCATTAAATAAATTTAAAACAGAAATCGACAGTTTCCTAGAAGTAAAGGGAATTAGGGGTTATGGGGAGCGGGCAGGAAATTGGACATGAATTTAGATTTGAGGTTAGGATCAGATCAGCCATGATCTTATTGAATGGCGGAGCAGGCTCGAGGGGCCGATTGGCCTACTCCTGCTCCTATTTCTTATGTTCTTATGTTCTTATATGTGACAGATTCTCACAAATAGATGTGCCATTGAGCTCCTTTAAAACTAATATCTGTTAACAACAGGATTGAAGGATATGATGATAAATTGAGACATAAATGATCAAGTACTCAATGAAACATTTTGGTTCCTGAGTTTTGGGGGCCATGAAATGTCATCTGGGGAAAGCAGTCAGTCAGGATTGAATAATGTAAGGTGCAATGTCAGACTGGTAATCTGGGGTTTTTACTGGTTTAACTTATGGGGCCAGAAAATAATTTCACGGAGCTTTGTCTGTGGTTAGTCAGCCATCTCATAGATTGTAATACATTATGTGGAATCCATTATAGGATGAACTGTACATGGTCCATTGGAAGAACTAGGGTCTGTAGGCTATTATCGATTTGGAGTTATGTCGAGAATTTAAAAAACAACTATTTTTTGTACCCATGCACGCGACACAGTCCACAGTGCCCCCAGGCCCCATCCAGACCACAAAGTAAGCCGTTCATAGAGTCAATCCACAATGCGCATAAACCTCATTAAAAGCATAGGACCAAACCCATCCACTCTTAATCTGTATGCCTCTGTATTTTTCACTCAGCTTTTCCCTATAATTTCCTGTGACTCTGTTACTTTTGGATTGTCAATGGGCCCATGGGCATGAACAATGCACTTAGACTTCACTTGGTAAAGAGAGGGGCAGGTTTACTCCACAAACCTGGACATTGATCAGTTTAGGGAACGGCAGATTTCACAATTAATGATGAAATTAGTCATCATTTTCCAAAGCTGTATAAATTTAAGAAATGTGCCTTTGGATTGGAAAGTTGCAAATTTCACTCCATTACTTGAGAAAGAAGGGCAGGAGAAACTAGCTAACTATAGATTGGTCGGTTTAGCATCAGTTGTGGGGAGGTTACTGGAATCTGTCATCAAAGACAGAGGGGGTGAGCACTCGGATAAGCATGAGCTGAGCAAAGAGAGTCGGTGTGGATTTGTGACGGTAGGTCATGTCTGACTAATCTAGTTGAATTTGTGGAGGAGGTCACTAACATGGTGGATAGGGGGGTGTCTATGGATGTTGTCTATTTGGACTCCCAGGAGGCATTTGATAAAGTACTGCACAAGTAATTATTAGCAAAAATGAAAGTACACGGAATTGGAGGTGACATGGGGTGATAATTGGAGGTAACCTAGTGACATGGGGTGATAATTGGAGGTAACCTAGTGACATGGGGTGATAATTGGTTGGGAGGTAGAAGACTGAGAGTAGGGATAAAGGGAATGTTTTCTGATTGGTGGGATATGACAAGTGGTGTTTCCCAGGGGCCTCTGGGGCCTCACTTTTTCACCATAAATGTTATTTGATCGAGGTGTTCAAAATCATGATGTGTGTCGACAGAATATATAGAGAGAAACTGTTCCCATTGGCTGAAGGGTCAAGAACCAGAGGACATAAATTTAAGGTGATTGGCAAAAGAACCAAAGGTGAACATGGAGGAAAAACTTTTTTACACAGCGAGTGGTTAGGATCTGAAGTGTACTGCCTGAGGGGGTGGTGGAGGCAGATTCAATCATGGCCTTCAAAAGGGAACTGGATAAGTACTTGAAAGGAAAAATTTTGCAGGGCTACAGGGATAGGGTGGGGGAGTGGGACTCACTGGATTGCTCTTGCATAGAGCCGGCATGGACTCAATGGGCTGAATGGCCTCCTTCCGTGCTGTAACCTTTCTATGATTCTATGATTAACTGGATGAAGGAATAGAGAGTTGTATATCCAAGTTTGCAGATGACACTAAGCTAGGAGGCACAATAGGTTGTGTAAGAGGGAGCATCCATGATGGAGTTCAATGTGGGCAAGTGTGAGATCATCCCCTTCGGATCAGAAAAAGACAAATCAAAGTATTTTCTTAATGGTGAGAGACTAGGAGCTGTGGAGGAGCAAAGGGATTTAAGGGTCCATGTACAGAAATCACTAAAAGCTAGTGCACAGGTACAAAAAGTAATCAAAAAAGGCCTAATGGAATGTTGGCCTTTATCTCAAGGGGATTGGAATTTAAAAGTGAGGAAGTGATGCTTCAGATGTACAGAGCCTTGGTCAGGCCTCGCCTTGAGCATTGTGTTCAGTTTTGGGCACTGAACCTCAGAAAAGATACACTGGCCTTGGCATCACCAGAATTATACCAGAGATTAAAGGGTCAAATTATAAGGACTGGTTGCATAAATTTGGTTTGCATTCACTTGAGTTTAGAAGGAAAAGGGTGATCCCATCTGGGTCTTTAAAATGATGAAGGAATTCGATATGGTAGATGCAGGGAAACTATTTCCTCCGGTGGGGGATTCCAGAACAAGAGGGCAAAATCATAAAATTAGTGGTTGGCCGTTTAGGAGTGAAATCAAGAGGCATTTTTTCACATAAAGGGTAGTGGAAATCTGGAACTCGCTCCCCCAAAAGACTGTGGATGCTGGGTCAATTTTCAAGATTTAGACCGATAGATTTTTGTCAGGTAAGGGTATCAACGGATATGGAGCAAAGCCAGGTAAATGGAGGTGAGGTACAGATCAGCTACGGTCGAATCGAATTGCAGAACAGGATTGAGGGGCTGAATGGCCTACTCCTGTTCCTATGTAGACTTTGGGGAGCCCTGGTCTAAACTGTACGCATCACAGAAGCAGCAACATTTCGACAGCAAACCATAAAAATATTACAAATACTCTGTGACAGAAACCCAGTCACGTACCCTTTTAGCAATTGAAATATGTTTTGAGTTTAAACAAGTGGAGGTCAGATTCGAATGAACGCACAAGCAGACTAACGCACAACTCCCAGCAAAATGCTGCACAAAATTCCAAATTGGCTCACTTACAATTCAAGTTAAGGAAACTGCGCAAACTTTAAGGTTAAAGATTGCACATTGAATTTTAACCGCAGCAAGTGAAAATTGATCCCTTTGTTTTGACTTGCAATATTACGTGTGACCAATGTTTTTAAAACCATGAAACAATTAAAGCTGTAATCATTTTGTGTTGGTTAAAGGTGGTGTCACTGAGATCCGTATAGAGTTAAATGTGAATGTGTGAACACAAGAATGAATGGAGTCCAGTAAAGCTTAAATTAACTGTAGATGTTTCAGATTTGTGTTTATTCTATGAAGCCACTGTTCGATTTGATATTGCTTAACCTCTCCATCACTTTTTGTTTAATCATCTAATTTACAAAGATGTTCACTTGACATGAAGAGTGAGATTTGGGCTTCAGCAAAACTTTTCAAAACATTTAAGAAACTAAAACAATTATTAAGCTTTCGATACAATAGCCAGGCTTTAGTGGTGAACTCTTTGAAGAATGTGCTTGTTTGGCAGCAATTAGTTGCTGTTCAAAAAGTGATCTTTACTTCATGTTTGACATCAGTGAAATGATGTCTGTGGTGATTTTGTGTATACAGATAAATGTTTCTCAATTTTGTTAGATCGCACTAAGAAGGTCAATGGCAGCCACAAGGAAAAGATAATTGAAGCCACCACTGGACAATTTCAGTCAGTTACAGGCCTGAAGATAAATGTGTTCAGGTACTGAGCTGGGCAGTTATTAGATTCCAGAATGTACAAAATCCATCACTATTTGCAGTGAATGTGCTTTTAAAGACATTAGGAAAAAAAAAAGCCTCATTTCTACCAAAATTGTTTTCATATGATTGTGATGGAACATTGGCCCTAAGGCCTCAACTGGGTCTCCATCGGTTCATTCTAATATTCCAAATGGAAGAGGAACTGGTACACAGTTTTGGGCTGGAATTTGCTGGAGTTTGCATCTTACTTGCCAGGTCAGTTAGACTTTTTCCTGCACCCTTCAGCTCAAAAATGTTTTGCGCCCTGCAACTTGCTGGAAGTGCGAGCTGATAACAGCACGGCAAGGACCACAGGGCATCTGGGACCTTAGTGAACGAGGGGACCAACGGGGTATCTCCTTAACCAACGGGATTAAAGGATTGAGAACTAAACAGAGGAAGGACTGAGAAGGAAATCGGGTGAATTAAAGTCAAATCAGGTACAGAAAGAGAAATAAAGAAAGGGAGAGAAAGATTGGATTAAGAGAGAGAGAAAAGACAAGAGACAGAAAGGAAAAGTAAGAATTTTTTTTTAAGTTTTAAATTTGATATTTTTAAAATCACCAACAACAATTCACAACCTGAAGGAATGAGATTCCACACTTTTAATTATGATGTGGATCTTCATCTGACGAAGGAGATAATCTCCGAAAGCTTGTGATTTTAAAATAAATTTGTTGGACTATAACCTGGTGTTGTAAGATTCCTTACACTTTTAATTGTTCACTTTCTGGGTCAGAGAAGTTGATTGGCAGCCATTAACAATTATCACACCGTTAAAAAGGTATTTACGCTGTTAACTACAAGACTTAACTTTCTGTGGCGAGTTTAATGGGCAATTTAATGGGCAAATGCAACAATTTCATGAAACTCACGGGGACGTGGAGAACGAGATGCCGTTTTTCGCGGAGCTAACGGCGGAACGGCGCAAATCGTCCGGCAACTTGTGGCGATTCGCAATTCACGGGGTAAATCTTCCTCGCTACAAGTTGCTGGCTGATTTGCACATTGATAACGGCGTGCGGGGTTCACACAACGTTATTTTTTCAGCAAATTCCAGCCCAAAGGGTCATTCTATAAGAAACCTTGCAGGCCCAAGTGACAGCTACTTCTACGTGAAACTTCAAGAAAGGCCTCGTGGTTTCCTTTAAACTTTCCATCACAATGAAGAGACTGTTAATTTTATTCAGTAAATGATCCCCTGATATTAATGGTATTTTAAATAATTCCACTGTATTCTATATCCTCTTCATGTCCCTTTCGCTCCATTTTAATTGGATACTTTGTGCTGCTGTTGTCGTGAAAAGAGACAGAGGCCAACCAGTCCGCTTCTTCCACAGACATGTAGACCTGGATTTTCCTTTAAACAGACACCGGACAAATCCTGGTGGACTTCAGGTGGTTTGGCAAGTGAGATGAGGTGGAGAGACAGTCCACCGGAACTCTGCCCTTAAAAATGGCCGCCGGAATTTCCCTCGCCACCGTGACTCTGATCCGCCCGCTAGAAACACGACCACCGCACTTAAGCGAAGCAGGAGGGATGTGGCTAAGAGCCTCCCAAGATTTCCCTGCGTTTTCCTACCCAGATACTGCCCCTGGAACAACCTCCGCTGAGGAGGTGTTGGGCCTACATGGTGCGGGGAGAGATTTGGAAGAGGATTCAGCCACACGGTTCGGCTGAGAGTCACTTCCCTGCACTTTTGAAGCTACGGTTTTTTGGAGCATTTGAGGGCACTTGCTGAGAATTTAAAGAGATCTCCTCCTAGTGAAATAATGGATTTCCCTCTGAGGATTCCATAGCTCCTGTGCTTTGAGGAGGAGGAGGATAAGGACATGAAGAAGGAAAGGATGGAGGCCAGGAGACAGCAGTATCGTGCAGACAACACCGGAACTACAGGTATCCACGTCACAAGGTCTACAGACCACAGACGATCGATCTGCATTTTTCCCATAGGCAGTGTCTGACAAGGATGTAGCTTCCCCCCTGGCACCGTTACAGATGTATGCCAGCTGTTGGAACCTGACTCTCAGCCTCTTTCCACTAGGAGCGCTGCCTCGTCTGTGACGGTGAAGCTGACAGTGGCACTTAACTTTTATGCTTCCAGGCGGCCTCTGCTGGCATTAGGCACAGCAGTCAATCAGCAGCTCATTGCTGCGTTGGACACGTCATGGATGCCCTGTTCAGTCACACCTCTAAGTTCATTCAGTTCCACATGGAACTAGTAAAGCAGAGAGAGGGCGAGAGGGAGAGCTGTCCATCAGTGTCTTCCGAGTGGCTGAATTCCCACAAGTGCAGGGTGTTATTGATGCCGCCCATGTGGTTAGAGAGGTCCCGTTTGAGAGCTCCATCAACTTCATGAACCGGAAGGGATTTCATTCCCTAAACCTCCAGATAGTGAGTGATGCCAGTCACCTCATTATGCATGTCAATGCATGCTAACCGGGGAATAGCCTTGATGCATTTATTCTCAGTTCAGCCACATCAACATGGCAGGTCGGCTGGTCGAAGATCAGGGGTACCTCCTTTGGTATATGGAGTTAGATCACAGATCAGCCATGATCTTATCAAACGGCGGAGCAGGCACAAGGGGCTGAATGGCCTACTCCTGTTCCTATGTTCCTTTGGCCTTGGCTGATTACACCTGTCCAGAATCCAAGGACAGAGACCAAAAACAGGTTCAGTGCTATCGGAATCATTGTGGAACAGACCATCGGAATTCCCAAGTCATGTTTCCATTGCCTGGGAAGCTCAGGGGGAGCCCTTCTAGTAGAGGCTGGGAAGAGTTTCCAGAATTGTACTGGCTTGCTGCATCCATTGCTTGCTGATTACTGAGGAATTGGGCCTTCCAAGCACAGAAGCTGAAGAGGAAGAAGATGCTGGAGACCAATCCCCTGCTCATGACAAAGGGTCTCAGGGGAGAGAGAAGATGGTCCCAGAAACGCTCCAAGTGCATCAAACAGGAACTCATCATCACCAACTTCTTTCAATAAAGAGGGTGCTCTCAATCTGCATGGCACAACAAAATCTCATCATGATCTCTCGCTTTGCTCTCAGACAATCCCTTAACTAATCTGTAATACTTCTAATATCCTCTCTGGGAGAGGATAGCTACAAACATTAATCACTACATAAGAAGTAGGAGGCCTCCCAAACATACCAAATTGCCGGCAGTGTACGTTTACTGCTATCTTGTCTCTTCGTTGTGCCCTACTACCTGCACCTCTTATCATTGTGACTATTCCTTGTGCCTAAAACCCTTTTCACATGTGATCCTAATCTTGCACTCCTACATGGTGCTACCATTGATGTCGGGAGGTCTTGAGGTTTGTGGCTGTGCCCTTGAAGACGGAGGTGGCACTTGTCTCCCTGGAGCTGATGTCCTTGAAGGACCTGCTACCAGTGTCGTGTTGCTTGTGCATCCAATGCCTACCAGGTCCAGACCAGAAGCTCTCACCTGTCCGAGGGGAGGGAGTGCATTATCACTGCCATGAGAAGCAGCGCCATCTGCATCCGCTGCTTGCAGCCCAATAGTGCTGGGCACGGGCTAAATTGGGTAAGAGGGCAGGTCAAATCATCCCAATTAAGTCCTGATAGCCCTAAGCTAGGGTGCTGTTCAGGTCATCTACAGATGCAGTCATTGCTGCCACTCCAGAAGTGACAAGTACGCTTAGAACCTCTTCCTGGCATCTTGAGGCTGCATTGATCTCCTGACTACCACAGTCATCAGGATGTCCCTCACATAATGCCACACCTCCTGTATTGTATTGCAGATGCAGGATTTGGACTCAACCAACTTCTCCACTAACTGCATCACATTAAAGGTGACTTTCTCCACTGCCTAAACACCAGCTCTCTGCGCCCAAATCTTAGATCTTTTAAAGAATGGGCTGCTGCGATTTTGGTTCTTGGGCTCCTCTGCCGAGGGTAGTCATTTCTGCCCCGTCTGGCTGTTTGCTCATTATTCCTTCCCAGCTCCTCCTGCTCAATGGTGCTCTGTGATTCACCCAGTGATGTCCCCTCTGTCTCAATAATGTCCTTGACCCAAGTGGGTGTATCTGGGCTGGCGCTTGAGTAAGTAAGGTACCATGACGGAGAGGATGAATCGGGTGGAAGATGGATCCCTCTGGAAATGTCAGGCTGATCATCAGACGCTTCTTTCTGTAAGCGTTCAGCACCTGTGAGGGACAAAAAAGGACATTTGCCTTAAGAAGGTGCTCTCTGACTTGTGAATCAGAAGATGTGACCGAGCAGGTGGCAGGAGTCCTTTCAAGTCCTCACAGTATCTGCAGACAGCAAATGTTCGTAGTCCTCTAAGGGCTCTATCCATTACCAACATGAACCTGATAACTCTCCTCCAACTTTTCCATCTCTCACAGGTTCACCAATTGTTGAAGAGCTTCCTCCTCACATGTACTGAGTGGCCTGATGCAATCCATTCCTCCACCGAAAGTAGTTCTCCATTTCTGATTGTGTGCCTGTTTCACCTTCACAAAGAATACAAAGTTTTAGGTACGTTAGAGATTAATTCACAATGTCTTTCCAATGAAGTATTTGATTCGCTCAATACACACTAGAGATGAAAATAGTCCTGGTTTATAATAACAGTTTTAAGTAAGTTATTAATAACTCTTACCTATTTGAAAAATTGTTATTTTAACAATAACTTAATTTATTTTTCTTTTTTGTCTGTGTGTGTTACATATATTTTAGTTGTAGTTTTTATGGTATAAATAAATATATATTTTTTAAAAGTACCTCACAGAACATCACAAGCAGGGTTTAAATTGAAATTACACATGATTGTAGAGAATGTCTGTGATCTTTATGTATTTTAATCCAGTTGAAACTTTAAAAGAGGTAATTGTTTGTATAGTACATCTGCCCTTGCAGGTGCCAAACATCTGTAAGTCATGTTGTTCCCTTCTTGCATAATTATTATTATTCAGTGACCCTCTGTCCCACCCATACCCTCCTTCCATTTCCATGCATTCACCTAATTCTTTGAAAAGTACCACTTCCTTTTATGTATCAACTGATTGCTCAGAGAGACATGTGGTTTTACAATCCCCCCAAAACAAGGAAGAGATCAGGGTCATGAGGCTTGGAGAGTCACTGAATAACAGCTTCCAGCTTCTATTTATCCTTCCTTATGCCTGCAGACTCTTTTAAAGGGTAACTAAAACAGTGATGACATCGCCCTAGTTAAAGGGGAAGGAAAGTCCAGGGAGGGGGAGTTTTGCTCAAAGTATTTCCCCGTTGCCTGATGAAAAAAAAAATGTATTTATAAAAATATTCTTCAACTTATTTCAAATGTCACGTCCTTATTTGAATGGAGTCCCATCCCACCCCATTCCCTGCCTAGTTTTGAACTTAACTAGAGACAGCAATGATAGACCCACCATCATTATTTGACTGCATACAATGATACCACTATTCCTGGCCAGAATGGAGATGATTGGGTAATTCCCCTGTCAATCACGCCTGGAGGCCACACTGCTGTGAGTGACCAGGATTGATTTTACACACAGAATTTGTATTATGTAACTATCCTCCACTCACTGCATTTTGCTGAAAAAAAATCACCCTGCTTTTATCGGGAGAAGTTGCTGTAGTTTCTGTCATGAATTCTGTTTGCTGTAGTTCGTAGAGACTCTTTTTAAATAGGTCTGTAGGCTGTTTGCTGTAGTGCGCTGTTTAATCAGACACTGTTTGCTGAGTAAATTGACATTGTTTGCTGTAAAATAGACAGTTTGCTGTGAGTCCTGCTGAAAGTCCCACCCCACCTCCAACTCATTAGTTGACACAATGGTGTCAATAGACACTCTGTCATTATTCTGCATCACTGACACTGTAAATTCTCTTGGCAAGTTCTCGAGTCAAGAGGCCAAATTTTGAAAAGCACTAACATGCAAACCAATATTTATAAGGACAAGAAATGATCGGCATCAACCCAAAAGAAGGTTGCAGACTATTTCTTTTTTTTATTCGTTCATGGGATGTGGGCGTCGCTGGCAAGGCCAGCATTTATTGCCCATCCCTAATTGCCCTTGAGAAGCCTTCTTGAACCGCTGCAGTCCGTGTGGTGACGTTTCTCCCACAGTGCTGTTAGGAAGGGAGTTCCAGGATTTTGACCCAGCGACGATGAAGGAACGACGATATATTTCCAAGTCGGGATGGTGTGTGACTTGGAGGGGAACGTGCAGGTGGTGTTGTTCCCATGTGCCTGCTGCGCTTGTCCTTCTAGGTGGTAGAGGTTGCGGGTTTGGGAGGTGATGTTGAAGAAGCCTTGGCGAGTTGCTGCAGTGCATCCTGCGGATGGTACACACTGCAGCCATGGTGTGCCAGTGATGAAGGGAGTGAACGTTTAGGGTGGTGGATGGGGTGCCAATCAAGCGGGATGCTTTGTCCTGACTTGTGCCTTGTAGATGGTGGAAAGGCTTTGGGGAGTCAGGAGGTGAGTCACTCGCCGCAGAATACCCAGCCTCTGACCTGCTCTTGTAGCCACTGTATTTATGTTGCTGGTCCAGTTAAGTTTCTGGTCAATGGTGACCCCCAGGATGTTGATAGTGGGGGATTCAGCGATGGTAATGCCATTGAATGTCAAGGGGAGGTGGTTAGACACTCTCTTTTTGGATATGGTCATTGTCTGGCACGAATGTTACTTGCCACTTATCAGCCCAAGCCTGGATGTTGTCCAGGTCTTGCTGCATGCAGGCATGGACTGCTTCATTATCTGAGGGGTTGCAAATGGAACTGAACACTGTGCAATCATCAGCGAACATCCCCATTTCTGACCTTATTATGGAGGGAAGGTCATTGATGAAGCAGCTGAAGATGGTTGGGCCTAGAACACTGCCCTGAGGAACTCCTGCAGCAATGTCCTGGGGCTGAGATGATTGGCCTCCAACAATCACTACAATCTTCCTTTGTGCTAGGTATGACTCCAGCCACTGGAGAGTTTTCCCCCCGATTCCCATTGACTTCAATTTTACTAGGGCTCCTTGGTGCCACATTCGGTCAAATGCTGCCTTGATGTCAAGGGCAGTCACTCTCACCTCACCTCTGGAATTAAGCTCTTTTGTCCATGTTTGGACCAAGGCTGTAATGAGGTCTGGAGCCGAGTGGTCCTGACGGAACCCAAACTGAGCGTCGGTGAGCAGGTTATTGGTGAATAAGTGCCGCTTGATAGCACTGTCGACGACACCTTCCATCACTTTGTTGATGATTGAGAGTAGACTGATGGGGCGGTAATTGGCCGGATTGGATTTGTCCTGCTTTTTGTGGACAGGGCATACCTGGGCAATTTTCCACTGACACTGTAAATTCTCGAGTCAAGAGGCCAAATTTTGAAAAGCACGACTGTGCGTGTCACACATTCCATTCCTCCCAAGCACCAGCACAGAGATTAGCACTCTGCATGGCTGAGAGAGTGAGTTAGAGAGTCTACACGTGGTGAAGCAGCCAGTGAGCAGTAGCAGGTACTGGTGGCACGGACAGCCCAAGAGACAGGAGACAGTGGTGTCATCTCCGTGGGGCATCTGCACTCTACACTCTCCCTTGGAAAGCGTGGCCACGTCAGGGGACACCGCAGCCAGGGCACCTGACAACAGGAGTCAGTGTCGCCAGCCTTGGCCGCTTTGGCGGTAGCTCAAACTGCTGCCACGCAGACTCTGGGTTCCACCTAGGAGAGAAAGGGGTCCAACTCGGAGAGATGGGCGGGCCAGTTGGATCGAGGTTGTCAAGGGGTCACTCATCTTCCCCAGCCTGCTGCCCCGCAGATCGGTGGAAGCGACGGACCGCAGCCCCGTGGGAGTGACCGTGGCGCTGACTCTCCCAGCAACAGCCGAGGTGCCGCAGTCTGCGGCCTCGCAGGTCCCCAAAAGTCACTGGCCACGACCTCGAGGGTCCCAACGTGAGCAACAGAATCGTTCCGCCAACTCTGCTAAGGCCACTGGGGGAGCACTGCAAAAGTAGTAGAACTGGTAAATGTTCTGTTCAGAAAGACACCATGGGTTGGCACTTTCATGAGAAATTAATTCAAGACAATTATTGTGTTTGTCGTTAAATTAAAATCACTTTCGTCACGTTTAACACTTAGTGTGGTTTTATAATGACTTTGAATTTTGCGTTGTCAGTGTGTGATTGACCACAGAAAATGTGACCTGGGCAGAATGGGGTTATCAGTGAGTACAAGTCCCTCTCTGTGCACTACTGGTTTTAACCTATCCACATTGGAAAATCCAGCCCCCGGTGTTTGTATTTAACTTTTAAAGCTTAACTGTTTTTGGCGGGGCTTCAAACTTCTTGGGGGTGATTTTAAACCCCAAGAACGAGTGGGTTGGGGGCGGGTGGGAGTTGAAAACAGTTGTGTTTTGGGACGCGACCACAACCCGGCTTTATTTCCGGGTTTAACGTCGGCGCGGAAAATTACAGGCTTCCCCCTGGGAACGCAAAGTCCGAAAATTCTGCGGTTGTGACCCAAAAAAAACCCAACAATTTTCAACTCCCACCCGCCCCCAACCCACCCGTTCTTGGGGTTTAAAATTACCCCCCTTGTTGTCATACCACAGCTGATGTGTATTTTTATCCGTGCAAGGTCCTCTCCTCCAGCTGGCCTCACTAACAACCTGTTGATATGTGTCTGCTCATTTCATACTACTGTTTGGGGGCCATGTCTTTGCCCAAGAGAGTTTCTCCCCATTTCAAGCAATGTGGCATAACAATGGTATGATTAGCACAAGAATGAGACTCCTTGCAAGAGCTATGATTTAAGAGCTGGGTATCATGTTACGCAATGACGTACAGATTCAAATCTCAAACAAACGTCCCCATTCTTGGTCATGTTTCCGTGAATTTTGTAGGTCATATTGTTGATTGTTTGTAGGTTGAAAAGTGCGATTCACAGGATGTTGACTGGTTGTTTGATATTCTCACGTTCTTAGGTTCGTCACGTCAGACGCCAGAAACTCTCCCTCCCAAACAAACCAACCATTGGTTTCACGTATGGAGTGGAATGGCATCATTCATCATCACAAAGCATCTCTGAAGGAGTTCACTTAAAGTATCTTTGCCCAAAGTGGCAGGCCAATCGTCATTTGAATACCAAGCTGACAAATACATTCTAATCAAATATTCTTGCAATCATGGAATCAATTGGCATTTTGAGGAAAGGTCAAATCTACTAAATTATGTCAAATTGTGTTAGTCAGCAAGACAAAGCACGAGCTGAGACATTAATCAATTGTTTGTCATGGTCAATTATCTAAGATGTAGGGCATGGCCACTGTTTATCAAACCTGATGCGATTTAACATTTTCCAGCTCAGTAAAATGCACGCCTTGAAAAATCTGTCATGGTTTTCATTGTGTTCATCCTTGGGTTCCAAATAAAAATTTGAAGAGTGCCCTTTAGTGAGGAGGTTCTCGACAGGGAGCTTGTACAGTACAGGAACTTCTTAATTGATTAAATTCAACTCTCACAAGTAGATTGTAATGAGAGAACAGGAACAGCCTTCGACTTTACAAGACCCTATTGGGAAGATGTGTTGTTGCTCTCAAAACCTTGTTTGGCAAATACAAAATCCCTGGCCCTAGTGGCAGGTCTGAGGCGCAAGGCTGATACAGGAGGCCCAACGGAGGCAGGATTTCTGGCAGAACCCAGGAGCACTAGAGGGGGATTAGTAACTGCAGGGCGAGAAGCAGGGGAGGACGGGCGAGATGCCCACACGGGAGTGGCAGTGGGAGGCCCTAACTCAATGGCTGGGCCCCATTAACATCCCGCCGGCCAGCTGCCCGCCCAAAACGGGCAGTTCATCGGCGTTGGGCCTACAAAGGCCATCAGCCGGGCAGGCAGGCAAGTCGCAGGGGGTGGGATTTCAGGAAGGTTTCGCAGGTGGGAAAAGAGGAAGCCTGAGGCAGCACGGCCCAAACACAACCGGGTCCCACGAAGATAAGTGTTACACTTACCTTACAAAGCCTCTGCTAGATTTTACTGAGTGGGGCATTTGCGGAGAGCATCCTGCTTAGTAGGGCAGTTAGGATATAGAGGCATTGGAGAAGGTGCAAAAAAAGATTCTCAAGGATGATACCAGAGCTGAGTGGATGTAATTCTCAGGAAAGGCTGAACATACTGGGGCTTTTCTCTTTGGAAAAGAGAAGGCTGAGGGGTGACCTGATAGAGGTCTTTAAGATTATGAAAGAGTTTGATAGGGTAGATATAGAAAAAATGTTTCAACTTTTGGGGGAGACCAAAACTAAAGTCATATATTTAAAACAGTCGCTACTAAATCCAATAGGGAATTCAGGAGAAACTTCTTTACCCAGAGAGTGGTGAGAATGTGGAACGTGCTTCCACATGGAGTAGTTGAGGCGAATAGCATAGATGCATTTAAGGGGAAGCTAGATAAACACATGAGGGAGAAAGGAACAGAAGGATATGCTGATAGGGTGAGATGGAGTAGGGGGTAAGGAGGCTCGTGTGGAGCATAAACACCAACATAGACCAATTGGGCCGAATGGCCTGTTTCTGAGCTGTAGTTTCGATGTGACTCGATGTAAGATTAGCGTCTAAGTGATAGGACCCTAACTTGCACAGATTTATGAGGCTTTTGCGCAAGTCAGGCGGGCAGCTCAGCTGCCCGGGTCAGGCACAATAGCAATGGAAACAGTGAGAAAAGTCAGGAGACGAGACCTACTGTCGCCTCCCTGCCCAACCTCAATTTCCCCCTGTCTGAGTCCCTACCCCCCCACCGACACTGTCCCTTCTCTGCCCGTCGCGCACAAATGCCAGCGGGGAGGTGGGGCGCGCGGGTTGTCAGCCCAGTTCCCCTCCAGTCTGCCCCCTTACCTCCGCTCCCCGGGTCTGCCAGGTGGGCTGCGGAGATAGTCCCAGCGGCTGCGGCAGTAAGATCCCAGAGTCCCCTTCACGGAAGGGGAGTATCTGTTAGCGGCCTCCTTGCCCTGCGTTTTTCCAGTCAGACCCCTTACCTGCTGAAGGGCCTCGATGGCTGAGACCCACAGTGGAAAGTTTGCTGATTTCTCAGACGCTCTCCTGTTCCGAGGGTGGTCACCTGCCTCTTCCGTTTCCGGCAGCATTTCCCTTTGTTGCTCCCTCTTGATGGTGGAGATCCACCTGCAAAATGTAAATGCGCCCGACCCAGGAAAAAGGGATCGGGGAGCAGGATTTAGGAAAATCTAGCCTTATAAATCGTTCAGATCTGAGAGCTCAGTACTGAAGGATTAGAACTGGATTAATATGGATTGCTGTAAGCTCTAAAGACACATGCTGGGAGCACAAATCAGAAAGCTGCTTACCACAAGCCTGTGATTTTCTGTCCATTTTCCCCTTTACTTACTTTTCTTTCATTTTAAAATTGTTTGCTCCCAGTGGCAGAATGTAGCCAACACCAGATGATTTCTGATTTTTAAATATACTTTATTTAAAAAAAGTAGAACTCCACGAGCAGATTTTTTAAAAATGGACCCTCTCAGGATTGAAGTTAATTCACTGACGGTCGAGGATTATTCAACATTTCTCCCCCCATTTTGCTCTGGCCTCCATTCCTTAAATGTATATTTTCCTTTTTACAAGGTTTGCCTGTTATCCACTCTCTTCTACTCCACCCATTTGTCCTGTAATAATGAACCCCCACTCTGGGCCTCTGCTCGCCTGCGTCTTCGACGGAATCTTTTGTTTCTATCCGAATGCAGTCCACACTGAGCAGGCACGAGGGAACACTTTTTTACGCAGCGAGTTGCTGTGATCTGGAATGGGCTGCCTGAGAGGGCGGTGGAAGCAGATTCAATAATAACTTTCAAAAGGGAATTGGATAAATACTTGAAGGGGAAAAATTTACAGGGCTATGGGGAAAGAGCAGGGGAATGGGACTAATTGGATAGCTCTTTCGAAGAGCCAGCACAGTCATGATGGGCTGAATGGCCTCCTTCCGTGCCGTACCTACTATGATACCCCCTGTTCTCCCTCTTTCAAGTATCCTTGTTCTCTCCAACTGCTGCCCTTTGGTTTGAATGAACCCTCTTTATAACCTGTTTTCCTGTCAGGACTTTTCATTGCTTGTTTGTGCTTTCTTCAGAGTCACCCACTGGCACACACCCTTCCTTTCGTGAGCCAGTGCCTAGCCCATGCATACACCAACCTTGCTCTCAAACAACGGGCAAGGATCCCTAGACAATCACAGACGCAGCACAGGCCGGTGTCTGGACCTGTGAGAGGTAGCAAGGGCGGAGTTTACAAACAGCGTCTGGCTTGATCTACATAAGAACATAAGAAATAGGAGCAGGAGTAGGCCAATCGGCCCCTCGAGCCTGCTCCACCATTCAATAAGATCATGGCTGATCTGATCCTAACCTCAAATCTAAATTCATGTCCAAT
The DNA here is from genome assembly GCF_035084215.1 of Heptranchias perlo. Taxonomy (NCBI): domain Eukaryota; kingdom Metazoa; phylum Chordata; class Chondrichthyes; order Hexanchiformes; family Hexanchidae; genus Heptranchias; species Heptranchias perlo. The sequence goes on along the minus strand of NC_090332.1, from coordinate 88,368,840 downwards.
TTCCTGCCCGCTCCCCATAACCCCTAATTCCCTTTACTTCTAGGAAACTGTCTATTTCTGTTTTAAATTTATTTAATGATGTAGCTTCCACAGCTTCCTGGGGCAGCAAATTCCACAGACCTACTACCCTCTGAGTGAAGAAGTTTCTCCTCATCTCAGTTTTGAAAGAGCAGCCCCTTATTAAAAGATTATGCCCCCTAGTTCTAGTTTCACCCATCCTTGGGAACATCCTTACCGCATCCACCCGATCAAGCCCTTTCACAATCTTATATGTTTCAATAAGATCGCCTCTCATTCTTCTGAACTCCAATGAGTAGAGTCCCAATCCACTCAACCTCTCCTCATACGTCCGCCCCCTCATCCCCGGGATTAACCGAGTGAACCTTCTTTGTACTGCCTCGAGAGCAAGTATGTCTTTTCTTAAGTATGGACACCAAAACTGTATGTAGTATTCCAGGTGCGGTCTACCCTTCGGGTAGGGTGATATTTTCTAAGTTGGTCTTTATTTCCGTTATCATCTGGTCTCACATGGGCTTTGAGTCCCTCATTAGTCAAGATAATGGAGCAAAGGATCGTTTTGCACTTTATCACAGTGTTTTTGGTCCACTCAGTAAAAAAAGAAGATTTTGCATATACATCCTGTGAGGAACATTAGGAACTGGAGGAGGCCATTCAGCCCCTCAAGCCTGCTCCGTCATTCTATCAGATCATGGCTGACCTGTACCTCAACTCCAATTACCCGCCTTAACTCCATCATCTCTTGATACCCTCACCCAACAAAAATCTATCGATCTGAGTCTTGAAATCTCCAATTGTCCCCCAGCATCCACAGCCTGTCGGGGGAGAGAGTTCCAGATGTGTGAAAAAGTGTTTGAGCAGAGCCTCGGCAACACACTACTAAAAGGTACTTCTGATGTGTACCTGTGCGTGCACTTGTAAATGCTCAGTGGCTGCATTATTCATAACAGGCGGAAACATGATGATCCTCACCAGGCAAAAGTGGTATCTTTTTTTTTCATTACTTACTAATCACTAATAATTACTTCTTAAAAAATAAATAAATGTGGTGTTGCTCACAGACCTGTATATCTGACAGACACCCCATCATTGTCCATGTTTCCAGGTGGGTGGTACAGGTGAAATATAACTGGATGGTGACAGTGTGCTCTCAGCATCAAAGGATGAATGGTTATTCCAGCTGTTTACTGAGAAACGCCTATTAAAAAGACAGGAAGCACAGTTGACCCAAAAGACATCAATTTGAACTCTCTTTGAGGGAGGGGGGGTGGTGACGGGAGAATCAGTGCCCGAGATGTGATTACAGGATTGCTCGGTGTGGAATTTCATGGCCCACAAATCCACGTGAAGCTGCTGTGACAATTCTTATTACATCCCAAATGGCTCGTGGATCGGAGAATTAACAATTGCAGAACAGTGTTTTCATGAGGCGGATTGGTCAGCCCTGAGTTGGAGTGAACCAGCAGTCAGCAGGCAGCTCTTTCAGAGCACTTGGCTGTTACTTTCTGCGGTCTTTTTTTTTGACGTATGAAAAAAAACCTTGTACATATGGAAAGGATTACAAAAGTACGATGGGTTTATTTTCTTCAACAGAGGTGGTTAGTCTGTTAATATGGACATAACAATTTGAAAAAATCCCAGCAGTTCCGTTGGGATTGCCCCCGTCGGTGCCTTTCAGCGCTGACCCCGCCCCCTCCCTATCCCACCCCCGAAGTTTGTTCAGTCAGTGGGACAACACTTAATTTTCATTGGCACCCACGCTACTATAGACACATCTCCAGTGCCCACCTTCCCCTGCAGCTGGGCTATCCAATGGCTGCTTGCTATTGGGGGGGGGTGGCAATTACCCGGACACCACCAGCCTCCACCACCCCAGGTCTCCATTGAGTGCCCCCTTTCTGCGGGGCCAATCCAGATTTTTTTTTTTTTAAAACATCTCCCGTCTCCACGTCCTGGACCCATCTGGTGGGGCCCACTCAAACCCACCTGGAGCCCAGTCCGTTTCACCTCACCAGTCCCCAGCCCTTTACCTGGTCCTGTCTGAACTTGGGTGGTGGGGGGAGAGCAGATGGGAGACAACTGCTCGTTTGCATGTGTCACCAACTACGTTATGTCAATCTGACCGACTTCAGGAAAAAAACAGCAGTCTCTGGTAAATGGTTTCGAATTGCTTTGCAATGAAAATATACTCGTTTAAGAGTAATGCCCTTGAATGCCTTTGAAGTGGCCTTTTGCATCCTACTTAAAAACACAGTGCAGAAGTACCGCATGTGACCATTTCTGTCTGGTTTGCCCATTCAAGTTGTTGATGTGCACATGGCACTGTAACAGGCCCTCTGTTGGCTTAAGGCCAATTGTTGAACATGCCCAAACTGCGTACACAGGTTTCTGTGTATGACTGAACATCGCCCCCCAAAACACACAATGTGGTGGAAGCCGCATAGTGCAGTGCACTTAAATTCCCAAAAGGCATGTAAAGCACTACGAGGGGTTCCATCGCAAAAAAAAAAATCACTGTTTAACAGGGGCAAGACAGGGACATGGATTAGCAACTCTCTAAAGGGATGCAAGTTGTTGTAAAAAGAGTCAAAGGGGAGAGTTGGCATTGAGCGGGGTGCCCAGGAGTCTGTCCGGTAATAGCCTCGACATTTCTGCCAAACTTCCACCAAAGTTACAGCGGTGGAGCAGGGGGAAGGCCTTGAGGAAATTTCTAAGGATATTCACCCCCATGTAAAGCACAAAAAATAGCCAATTGTTGGTCTTTTACATGTCAGATGGATGCCCCCAAGTTCCAGTCCTATTTCTATATCTTTCCCAGGACCCTCAGCCCTCCAAAGATTTCATGATGAACCTTTTAAAGGTTTATCCTCATATGTTCCATTTATTTGCACAACCTCAAGTGCTAACAAATGTCATTAATGGCTCTTTAAAACATTTTTATCGCTAAGCTAAGCAATGCATTGAATTTTAAATAACTTGTTAATAGATCTCATTTTGCAAAGGGGAATGGTTCTGAACTTCAACCAGTCTCTCTCATAATCTCTTTGTTGGCCTATTGGCTCCAGCAAAATATATTAGTGCAAACATAGCATCAGGAATTTGTAATAAGATTGGTCGTATTGCAGGAAGATATATAAGATTTTTTAATGATAACTCTATCATCAATTTATGATATTCTCTGTCTAATTCTGCTTTCTGGTATTCATCCTTACAAATGGGTAGAAAATCAGATTTGCAGATGTTATAGGAAAGAAAAAAGTTGGAGAAGGTTTCGTTTACCCAAAGAAATGGAACAGCCTCAAAGGACAGATCATCTCGCTAACAGCTTTTTACAGTTTAATGGAAAGATCATTTCACACTTGCCTATAATTGTTCCATTCTCATCTCTCCTCAAAACGTTTTCTAAATTTGGAAGCAAAGTAATTTGTTTGTGTCACTGATAACGTGTTTTAAACAATAATTTATTGTTACAATTTTAATTATTTAATTGTCTGATTTCAGGATTTGGTTTTCACATTTTTAACCTCTACAAAGTCAGCTGCTCTGTAAAATTTTAATGCTGCATATTATACAACGAAATTAATTTATTGCTGTATTATCCTGTTTTATAATGCATTTAATATTATACAATTCCAAAGCACCAAGCCATTCCTGCTGAACAAAGCAAAAATTCTGCAAATGTACAACAGGTCTGTGAACATTTGAAAGAGAAAAATTTGTTAACATGTGGAGTGGGGACATTCCATGTATATTCTCTGTAACTTTCCATGTATATTCTCTGGGACATCCCATGTATATTCTCTGGGACATCCCATGTATATTCTCTGCGACATCCCATGTATATTCTCTGGGACATCCCATGTATATTCTCTGCGACATCCCATGTATACTCTCTATAACATTCTATGTATATCTCTGCAAAATTCCATGTACATTCTCTGCGACATCCCATGTATACTCTCTATAACATTCTATGTATATCTCTGCAAAATTCCATGCACATTCTCTGCAAAATTCCATGCACATGTTTTAACTAATTTTGTGTTATAACTAGGTGAGCTCCTGTACCATTTCTCATGGGTACTAGCGGGAGTGGATCAGGAGGACAGGGCGGGCCTGCCTGGAGCGGGAGTGGATCAGGAGGACGGGCCGGGCCTGCCTGGAGCAGGGGTAGATCAGGAGGACGGGCCGGGCCTGCCTGGAGCGGGAGTGGATCAGGAGGACAGGACAGGCCTGGGTGGGGCAGGGGTAGATCAGGAGGCAGGGCGGGCCTGCCTGGAGCAGGAGTGGATCAGGAGGACAGGGCGGGCCTGCCTGGAGCAGGAGTGGATCAGGAGGACAGGCCGGGTCTGCCTGGAGCGGGAGTGGATCAGGAGGACAGGCCAGGCCTGCCTGGAGCGGGAGTGGATCAGGAGGACAGGCCGGGCGTGCCTGGAGCGGGAGTGGATCAGGAGGACAGGACAGGCCTGGGTGGGGCAGGGGTAGATTAGGAGGCAGGGCGGGCCTGCCTGGAGCAGGAGTGGATCAGGAGGACAGGCCAGGTCTGCCTGGAGCTGGAGTGGATCAGGAGGACAGGCCAGGCCTGCCTGGAGCGGGAGTGGATCAGGAGGACAGGCCGGGCCTGCCTGGAGCGGGAGTGGATCAGGAGGACAGGGCGGGCCTGCCTGGAGCGGGAGTGGATCAGGAGGACAGGGCGGGCCTGCCTGGAGCGGGAGTGGATCAGGAGGACAGGGCGGGCCTGCCTGGAGCGGGAGTGGATCAGGAGGACAGGCCAGGCCTGCCTGGAGCGGGAGTGGATCAGGAGGACAGGGCGGGCCTGCCTGGAGCGGGAGTGGATCAGGAGGACAGGGCGGGCCTGCCTGGAGCGGGAGTGGATCAGGAGGACAGGGCGGGCCTGCCTGGAGCGGGAGTGGATCAGGAGGACAGGCCAGGCCTGCCTGGAGCGGGAGTGGATCAGGAGGACAGGACAGGCCTGCGTGGGGCAGGGGTAGATCAGGAGGACAGGCCGGGCCTGCCTGGAGCGGGAGTGGATCAGGAGGACAGGCCGGGCCTGCCTGGAGCGGGAGTGGATCAGGAGGACAGGCCGGGCCTGCCTGGAGCGGGAGTGGATCAGGAGAACTCAAGGTGGCTCGACATAGTCGGGAGACTCAGGATGGGCTTTCCTGAACTAAAAGTGCAGCTGGAGGATTTGGAGAAGGCCGCCTGAGTCGAGGACATAGCCAGAGCACTTGTAACGGACCTCCCAGAAACAACTTAACATTCTGAATAACATAAGCTGGGACAGCCCACTGCAGGGTTAGCGCTCTGCTAGGCACTGAGGCCTCGCACGTGCAACGTCCAAGAAATACTATGAAGGAAGGCCGAGCTAAACAAGGGGAGCTCCAGAAAAGGAGACAAACACATGACCAAGACCTCTGAGAGAAGGTAAGTCTCTGAGGTAAAACTTAGGGGATGGAGTTACAAACAACATGGGCAATTCTTTGGATGCATTTTTTTTAATGAATTATTTAAGTTTTTATGAGTTTGCAATGTTAGAAACTTTGGCTCTGAAGTTATGCCATGTGATAATCACGTAAGAACTTAACACATTTATCTGAAATTCCTCTCTCCGCTATCTTAGCACTGCTGTTAGTCCGTTTATAATAAATGGGTTAAGGCCTCCACAGAAATAGCAGAGAAGGGAATTTTAACTAAATGCATTAAGCATTAACATAAAAGCATATTTAACTTTTTCACACACCTGGCATAATTGTGAATTGGCCTTTCTTTTGCCCGTGGACACAATTCCAAGTGAAGAGCCCAGACGATTGAGGTAATGCTTTAATCCCTCACATATGCTTTGCGAAATGTCTACGACCCATTTTTGACTCTTTACTTCACCATACATTTAGTAACACTGGGATCACACATCGTACCATGAAAAATTCTTTCAAATTTCGTCACGGCCTCGTCCCATCCTACTTTAGTAATCTGCTCCCACCATATGTTTCACATGTATATTCTGCACTTTTGACATTGGGTTATTCTTTCTACCCCCCCCCCTCTCCATTCGCTCCACAATCAGTAGCTGCTCCTTCAATCCTTATGCTCTTGCCCTCTGGAACACACTCTCTAGGTCCCTCCACCTGGCCATCTCCCTCCCTGCTTTCAAACATCTCCTTAAAACCCTTGTCGAGGACCATGACTTGAGCCTCCCTCAAAACTCTTCTGCCGTGCTTTTTTCTCTTGTCTGTTTAGTGTCCACTGTTTCTCTTCCTCGCTGTAAGCTGCTTTGAGACAGCTTCTTCTACAAGATGACTGCTACAGAAATATAAGTTGTGGTATAATTCTTTTCATGGAAAGAATTAATTTGGAAATTTACTGTAGGATTGGATTCGAGCACACATAATGTCGTCAAGGGTAATTTTATACCCCAGGAAGCTTTGAGTACTGGGATCGGGAATCAGCAATTTAGGCATACACTTCCTCAACTTTCCAACTATTCAAATAAAATTATCCCCTTAATTCCACTCATTGTTCTATACTAGATCCATATTTTATACAAGATATAAATAATGTCTGAAACCAAGTCAACAAAATAGCTAAAAGTGTTTGTTTCTTTAAAGTTTTTGGTGATGATTTCTTTCTTTTTTGGTTATCAAGGTGAAGGATATCAGTCCTGGATAATGGAGCGTTTTCCTGCTTTTGGTACCAAAGGCCCAATTTTCCGAGACCTTACCAGCAGTGTTAGAGAATGCGTGGGAGGTGAAATGGAGCGGATTGGAGGTGGGGGCAGGGTGAAGGGGGGTGGGGGGCCACGCCAACAGTGACCCGCAGTATTTTTTGCGGAGGCAGGAGAAGGAATCCTGCTCCTCCCGGCTACACAAAAATGCAACTTGTAAAAAGTTTTCTGGCCGTTTTTTGAGCCGCCTCCAGTGACCTTTTTAAGGACCTTTGGCTCGGCCATTCAAGAGCGACTGGGCGGAGCACGCGCAGTGTAAGCTCTGATCATTTACACACCAATTTCAATCAGGGTTCCACAACTGGCCTGATTTGCGTATGGAAGGCGCCTAACATCTGTTTCAGGCAAGTAATTAATTAGAAATTATTTGTTACAGTAAAGTAAGATGACCCACTGATGTGGGGAAACTTAGCATATTCATTATTTTGTTTTATTATGCTGAAGTGTTTGAACTAAGTGAATCTGAACATAACTGTTGCTCTATATGTTCACTCACTGGTTAATAAAGCAGCTTAGCAACTCACATTTGGCCTTGTCTTCCCAAATGTTTTCTCAGTTCTACACAGCAAAAGATATCCAATTCACAAGAGAATGCTATTGTTACACCCCTGAGTTATACTATTGATATCGGGCAATAAGTGCACACCGTGAAAGGTAAGACACTCTGACTGCTTACGTGAGTGGACACAAAAGAATATTTAAGGCATTACCTGAAAATCGTAAAAGTCTCCTACCATAAACAATCGGCCTACAGCTTTAGCAATCAGTCAATATCAAATCCACTTGTCATATTTTCTTAACCATCCGGTAATTTCAATGCTGATGGGCCTGAACAGTTCCTAAAACGGGTCTGAACTTGATCTCAGTCATCCACCTACCTGCTCAGATTGAAAAGAAACTCAGAGGAAGCTTTCCAATCACTTTATGATTGACAATCACTACTTTGTTTCTTCTGCAGAGACGGAATCCTAGATTAGGCATCTTTGATATATGACGGAATGTCATGTATTTGCAATTGAATATTTATGCTCTTTGGATATAATTGCATATTCTCTTGCAAAGCCAAGATAGGCCTGGGCCCATGCCAGCAGGTCACACATGCAACCTACTGGGTGTATGTCAATCAGGCAACACTCCATCCGCAGTCAACAAAGTGAAGGTTATCAGTCTGACTGTAACGGGCTTGGGCAGCGGCCTGTCGCACGTCAACTCTGACACCAGTTCCTCAAATTATTATCACTTTAACGTTTGACTTTAGTTCTGCGTTGTGTGGGAGCTTTACTCTTAATACGAAACTGTGTTTCTTTATTATTCAGAAGTTTTTGAGAATCAAATTCAATTGAAAACAGAAAGCAGTGAGCAGCTATTGCACAAGATTGATGCTTAACAGAGCAAATACTTCTCAGACCTCTTGAATATGACACTTCTTAAAATACACAGGGTTAGGGGTGAAGCTAGGCCTTACCTGAAATAGGAGTAGGAGCTGCTCTCTACTGAAGATTTATAATTGACATTCATGCCAGGGCATAGATTGAACTGTGGCCTCTCTCCATGGCAGCTGTCTCGACAAGCTCTCTTCCCCCTCCACCTGCTCACTAGAAACACCCAGCAGCTATGGGAAATGGATAAAACTGTCACACTGACTTATGCTTTAGAACTCTCCAGAGGAAGCCCAAAGTTATCCAAAGGAATAAATCTAATCCTCACCAGCAGCAGCTCTCCAAACTTTACAAGTCATTTAAATCCTTTTAGTAACTGCCTTGCGGTATTTCCATCATTCCGGACAATAGAGTTTTTTCACTCTTTTGAGGAATAGTTAGAATTATTTCTACTGCCAGTTTTGGTTATGTGGCCTGATACTGTTTACTGATGCACAACGTATTATTGAAGCAATTTTTTAAAAAGTTCATTCCTTTGAGTACACAGAGTTCCAAAAATACACGGGCGTTTTTTTCTGAGTGTACACATATCTATTAGATTTGTGTGTATTGTAAAAAAGCAGATCCCAGCTAGTATGTTGATTCAGTCTTGCCAAAGGGGATTAACCAGCACAGGAATGCTTGTATATTAATACAGCAATAAATGAGCGTTAAGTGATGCAGTAGCAGTGGGGGAAGGCAGTGACAGGAAGTCATAGTGGGGTTTGCTCCTTTGTTACTCATTTCTGAGATGTTTGTTTGAATCCAGTCCATGCAAATAAGGGCAAGAAGGCTACACAGGGTAAAGGTCTTTAGCGAGTATTGGACAGTCAGTTTCTACGAGTGCACAGAATTGCTCCTAAATTTAACAGTCTCACTCAGACAGGTCTTATGGATATACAATATGGCAAATGAAGGAATCATGCTAATAGGTGGGAATTCTCAATAGGACAAGTGAGGAACTTACCAGCAGATTCAAATTTCCAGGAAGTCGTGATTACTGATGAGGCAGCTCCTTGAAACAAGAGGAAATTTGAGTCCGTTAATTTAACTACGATTATGGATCAGCATCCTGTCAAGTTTTGGCAATGCGGCTGTCCCAAGCACAGCAAAGGCAATTGTCCCTCAGTTGGCTGCTTCTGCCTTGCTATGGGTGCATTTGATTCCAAACTTGGCAGCCAGCAGAGTGTTATCCATGTTTGCAGTTAAATCAGTGGATTCAAAAGTCTTGTTCTCTGTGGAGCAGCTGTGACCCATGGGATAGTACCTTACCCACAGGAATCTGAAATAAAAACAGAAAATGCTGGAAACCCTCAGCAGGTCAGGCAGCATCTGCGGAGAGGGAAACAGAGTTAACGTTTCAGGTCGATGACCTTTCGTCAGAGCTGGAAGAAGTTAGCGATTTAACAGTTTATAAGCAAATACAGAGCCGGGGAAAAGGGAGGGGTGGGGGAGAACAAAAGGGAGAAGGTCTGAGATAGGGTGGAGGGCAGGAGTGATTAAATGACAAAAGGGACGATGGTGCAAGGCAAAAGGTAACGGGAATCTGAACCCAGTAATTTAACTGCAAATGCGCACAAGTTGGTAGTCAGTGACAAGTTCTGGTAACAAGCTCACTCCATCCCTAAGCATGGCACAGATAGAACCTCAGATTAGAGATGCTTTGCACTCCCAACATTAACGCAGGGGAAGCAGTTTCTCCTCTGGCTCCTCCTAAGTTGATGCTTGTGATGCAATGTCGACTATTCCAATGAAGATGGAGCACTAGCACATTGTCAGGACAATATAGAAAAACCCTGATTTGTCCCCAACCGTCGCTAAATCTGAATTAAAAGTGTTTACTGATGTAATTGGATGAAAATATTGGAATAAAAGCATAATAGTTCCAGCTGAATGTGCACAAACACACAGAAAATACAGTTTTGCAAAAGGAACTGATTTATCGATATTATTTCCTTAATATTGTAAGATGGAAAATTGTAGCTTCTGACATTGTTGGTTGGTCCATGCTGCCCACTTGACATCATGAACCCATTGGGTTGTTGAAAACATCCCGCCCTGTTCTTGCTGGCACAATAATCCCCGGTGACCTTTCCGTTCAGCCTCTAACCCAAGCATTTTAGACAATCAGCCCAGCCTTTGGTCTCCTCTGAGCCTCTGCTCTATTCCCAGGCCCCATTTTTGTTTCGGTTCCACTCCCACCCTTGCCTTCTCCCCCCCACCCCCACCACCCCACTTATCACTGAGCCCCACTTCTACTACACCCAGCTCTGCCCCATTCCTCTTTCACAGTTTTAGGAGCAAGCCGTTTTCTCCAGTTCTGCACCACTTTCCCTGGCCCTGGGATGAGAGGGTTGTCCTTTGAGGAGAGATTGAGTAGAATGGGCCTATACTCACTGGAGTTTAGAAAGAATGAGAGGTGATCTCATTGAAACATACACGATTCTGAGGGGGCTTGACAGGGTAGACGCTGAGAGGCTGTTTCCCCTGGCTGGAGAGTCTGGAACTAGGGGGCATAGTCTCAGGATAAGGGGTCGGACATTTAAGACTGAGATGAGGAGGAATTTCTTCACTCAGAGGGATGTGAATCTTTGGATGTTGAGTCGTTGAATATATTCAAAGCTGAGATAGACAGATGTTTGGACTCTAGGGGAGTCAAGGGATATGGGGATCGCCGGGAAAGTGGAGTTGAGGTCAAAGATCAGCCATGATCTGATTGAATGGCGGAGCAGGCTCGAGGGGCCGAATGGCCTACTCCTGCTCCTATTTCTTATGTTCTAATGTTCTGTGCCCTGTTCCCTGCCTTCATGCTGTATTCTCCAGCCTCACATTGCTTCATGGCCACCCAGTCTGACAATGGGGTTTCCCTCACCTGCTCCCTCAGTATCCTTGGGCTGCTGCCCTGTTGAACATCTGGTGCCTTTCTGTTCACACTCCACACTTCCGCTGTGTTACATTCTCTCCCCACTCAGACCCAAGCACAGTGTAAAGCCCTGTTGCCTTCCAAGGCCAGACACAGGCCTCACTGCCTCCCCACACCTCCTAGCCCCAGGTCCTGTACTGCTCCTTCCAAACTGCAAGACCCCCACAACCTCCCTATACCCTCCCAGCCCCAACCCTAGACTCAGACTTTGTTGCCCCTTCCTAAGCCAAGGCCTCCCACTCCCTCCCAGCCCTCTCCCCTCTTGCCTAACCCGCTTTTCCAGTCCAGCAGCTGCCCACTCTGCCAGACCCACTCTCCAGTTCTGATTGGAGCCTCGGCTCCAGGTTTTTCATGGAAGCAATAAGAATTCCATCCTGTAGTAGATGTGAATCCCAAGCTTCTGCCCTCCACTTCCAAGCCTGCTCACCTGCTCGGTCCCAGGCCTCAACTGCCCCACTCTATCCTACCTGTTCACTCCTTTCCCAAGCTCCAGTTTCTCTCTCATCTACACGTGTTGCAGCAGTTTCCACATGGCCTCTTTGTTCCCAACCCCAGACCTTAGCCTTCCCTCGTCCAGTCTCCGTGCCCACCTCCGGCAAGTCAGCTATCATTTTGCTGCACACCCTGGTTTTAAAAAAATAATGGTAAAAGATACAAATTGAGTAAATCAGTAAAGCAACATGTGGGAGAGATGAGTAGAGAATATGGGGGTGGGTGGAATCCTGAAGAGGTCAGAAAGAATGACACAAAATATTGAAGACAAACATAGAAATACAGAGATTATGATGACTGAAAGTGCGTGAGAGTTTCCAGAGAGAGCAGACTAACTGGATAGCTCTTTCAAAGAGCCAGTACAGGCACGATGGGCCGAATGGTTTCCTTCTGTGCTGTATCATTCTATGAGTCTATGAGCGCAAGAGCAGAAGACAAACAGAAAGATAGAGAGAAGTAGACAGAAGAGAGTGAGACACAAATGGAGAGAGAGTTACAGCAAGACAGGCAGACATTTAAAAAAAAACGTTTGTCCATCAGCAATGCCAGGAAATCAACTAATGAGCTATAATGGGCCGGATTTTCCTCTGAGCGGTGAACGAACGGTGCCCGCTGCTCTCGCGGGGTCTTCAATCCAGCACGGCCCCCTCTACAGGGCATCTGAGACCTGTGTGAACGGGGCAAGCAACTGATGAGCTGCAAAGAGTCTGAACCAGGAAGTGTAAGTTAGAATGGTGAATTCAACGTCAAATCAGATACGGAAAGAGAAATAAAGAGAGGGAAAGAAAGATTGGATTGACAGACAGGGGTAAAAAGAGAAATAAAAAGTAAAAAAAGATAAAAATTAAAAACATTTTTTTTTAAATGATCAACAAGTAATACCTGAAAAAATGAGACTCCACACTTGTTAAAGTGAATTTTCAGTGCCAGAGAGGTTGTTTGGCAGTAATTAAGACTTACCACACTGTTAAAAGGGTGCTTAGACGGGAATGGTGCCTTTTTTTGGCGAGATTAGTTCCTATCCATCAGGTCAGTGCAGGAACTTCACACCGTTCCATTCATTTCAACAGGGAGCCTGACGGCGAGATCTCAGTCTCACGGAGTTTACGGAGGACCGGGGCATCTGGTCGAGCAAGTTCCTGATTTCCACGTTTGACTGCGCTTGTGTGGTTGTCAGACGTTGCTGCAGCAGATGCACAGAAATAACGGTGAGCCTTGTTAGCATCGCCATTATTTTCAGAGCAAAACCCAGCCCCATATGTCTGCTGATCCAAAAGAAGGCTTCAAGGCATGTCCAGTGGAGACCTAATACAGGATTAGTTCCACAGCATGCAGTCTAGAAAAGCAAAATGCATGAATTTAACTGGTACATTATAAAATTAGATTTAAAGCTGTAACGCATTATTGGTAAAATTTGATGATGATTCAGCTCTTGTTTCGAACAATAATTTTGGATTTTTTTCTGCAAATTAGGAATATAAGGTAAAAGAAAACCACCAAACATCTGGGGAAAAGAATTTTTCCAAAGTGTTCTGATATTCTGCCCAGTTTTCCCGTGCTTGCTTTTCCATCTATGGAGAGTGGCGGTAACCTGGATTGGGAAAATCAACCTTTAAAAATTCCCAACCGATGCACGACAGCACATGCCCAAAACCTGATGCTCCCCAGATAATGCCGTCACAGGACAACATCATTTCTCATTTAAAATGAATTTTGACTCAATTTTTACACAAGCCCTAAAATTACATCACAGAATTATAGTGTCCAAACACTTAACGGTTCCGTTAAATTGGTCGCCAGAATTGTACAGCACCTTGGTGCTCTGCTGCCTTATACCAGCCCACCACGGCAGTGCGCTAGCAATCACGGGCCAATTCCTAACATTATCTTCATCCATGCAAATTTGTTAGCAAGTTCCAGTTTCACGCTTTACATAGCGATGGTACAGTCATTGGACAGCCTGTTGCATGCATGACTAGCCATGTTGTCAGGTCTAGCCTAGTAAGGACAATGGTAGTCTGAACAGCTTTTATCGAGAACAATGAGAACAGAGCCTTTAGTTCAACACTTATTACAGTGGAGAGGGAAGAGAAGCAAATGTTTCAACTTTTGTATTGCTTCAGCAACTTTTTAATAAATAAATAGTTCCATCTACCACACTACAGAAAAGAAAATCTCCTCTCAGCACAAATGAGCTAGAGTTTATCAACAGTGAAACAATTACTGTAAATTATTTACACTTGTTTCTGTTGACTGTGATTTTTTCCGATCCCATACAATTGCACTGAATGATAGATTTTTAGTAAAAATATTTATGTAGAACAAAAAAGGAAATATAGTGAGACAGCTTGTGAATTACTTTAGCTGTACAGTAACACTATTATTAGAAAAATATTCCTCTTTCTCCTTTCTCACTGAAACGTAATGTGGACGTAACATGTGACACGTGCCCTGTAAAGCAACACAACTAGTTTCAATTGAACATGCACAATAAGTGTCAACTTCTTTCCTGATATTATCATATTTAAGGTCCCTATTACTCTAATCTGAAGAACATTCTGTCCAAGTACCCTGGTGTTATAAGTAGGCATTAAACCAGGGCATAGGTCATGCTGACTTTTTAGATAACCAGAACTGGCAAACTTCCTGTGCTTTCGAAATAAATAAAGAGATTTTCTGCACAGTGAAACATCTAACCCTGTCTTATTGTTTGGCACTGTGCAAGCATACTAATACGGGCTCAGTTCATGTTTAACTTTGGTAAAAGCCACTCCCAGTAAAGTACTGTATGTGCTAAGACGGAACTCAAAGTCAATGTGATGAATTGTGCTTTGGACATTAATTCTAACTCTTGACAGGGGTTGATGGGCAAAACGGATGAAATGCAGCTTTGACCAGACTTGGAAGATGAATGTGTGGTGACAGTATGGTATAGGTATGTGAGTGTACTAGTAACACATAGAATTAGAAAAGTGAATTCCATCGCTAACAGCTTTCACGCAGATGCCCAACTATAAAGAAAGTTTTCAATGTCAAACCAACTGTAGCAAAAGTAAATGACACCAAATTTACAGCATCTAAATTCCATTGTTCTCTCTGACAAGAATCCTGGAACATAAACAATTCATTCCAAGGGTTTGATACAATCTGTGCTGTACAGACTAAGGCACAGAGATTGGGCGGAGCCAATAATGAACCTTTGCTACCGATTCAAAATTTAATTACTTTCCTGGAAGTTTCCCCCCCTCCCCCTCAATAATTAGATTTATGCGCTGTTTATTGCTTTGTTCTTTCTAAAATTGACAAAGTGATATTTTATACATAGAGGGTGCGGTTCAGCGACGGTTCTCCCGACCGTACACCGTGGCTTCAACAAAAGAGCCCCGGAAACGTCCGGAACAACAGCGTAAACAGTCGTTTACGGATGAGCAGAAATTCGCCCCTGATAATCTTCAAGGGAGGGAATTCTGTTTATAATGAGATTATGTTAAAAACCTAGAAGACCCTGAAGGATTTGTATCGCCTGAAGGATTAGTAACTTCAAGCTCTTTTCATCCTCAAAAAAAAAATATTTTATATATCCTGTCCTGGTGAACTGTTCATAACAGTCAGCAATGAGGGGGTCAGCCAGTACCCTTACATCTAAGGTTATGAGTAATATTTTCTGTCAGCCCCAAGCTATTGTACATGATAAGATTCTACAGGGTCTACACAAATCATTTAAAGGAAAACTCCCCTTTCATCATAGTGGTGATGCTGTGAGTCCACTCACCATCACAGTAGAGTCAGAGCCAGCAACACGTGAGTGATTATTTTTTTTTTGTAGACTGGGAGGACTCTATTTTGCTTTTCATTTGGTGCTCCTGGTACTGGACAACGCAGTAGTCACACACAGCGTCACCAATGCTGCCGCTCTGCTCTGCTCTGCTGTGCGTGGCCGCCTGAATCCCATAACGCGAGGTCAGCAAATTTCCATCTTTTCCTGGTGCTCCCTGCACTGCCTACATGATGTGTCAGGAGGACCAGGGGTGAGAGATAAGGGTCAAAATTTTGGATGCCAGCAGCCAATGAAGGGTTACTTGTTGCCTGTGGAGCGCTAGCATTTTTTTTACCCAGTGGGGAGGAGCAAGGACAACTTTGTGGCAATGACAACAACAACAACTTGCATTTATATAGCGCCGTTAAAACAGTAAAACGTCCCAAGGTGCTTCACGGGAGCGATTATCAAACAAAATTTGACACCGAGCCACATAAGGAGATATTAGGACAGGTATCTTGGTCAAAGAGGTAGGTTTTAAGGAGTGTCTTAAAGGAGGAGAGAGAGGTGGAGAGGTTTAGGGAGGGAATTCCAGAGCTTTGAGCCCAGGCAGCTGAAGGCACGGCCGCCAATGGTGGAGCGATGAAAATCGGGGATGCACAAGAGGACAGAATTGGAGGAGTGCAAAGATCTCGGAGGGTTGTAGGGCTGGAGGAGGTTACAGAGACAGGGAGGGGTGAGGCCATGGAGGGATTTGAAAACAAGGATGAGAATTTTAAAATCGAGGCGTTGCCAGACTGGGAGCCAATGTAGGTCAGTGAGCACAGGGGTGATGGGAGAATGGGACTTGGTGCGAGTTAGGATACGGGCAGCAGGGATTTGGATGAGCTCAAGCTTATGGAGGGTGGAAGATGGGAGGCCGGCCAGGAGAGCATTGACGGAGCACCTCACCCTTTGAAGAGGAGGAAGTAAGCAGGATGCCCCAACTAGGCCTCTTCTTCAACATTCATTGGGGGTGCAAGTCAGACACTCTAGTTGCATTACGGGGCCCGTGTTGATTAAAACCTTGCACATGGTGTCCTTTGCACTGGACTGGGCCCAACTGTCACAGTGTAGGCCTCAGGCCTTTGTATGCAATAATGGAGAGCTAGTGCCTGTTGGCCCCTCACTGTGATGAGCAGGAATCTGTAGTTATACTGTCTGCTCGCACCAATCTTCGAAACCAAAAAAGGAGATCGTCAGGTATAATTTAAAACGTGCACTAAACTATACTCACTGGGCCCTATCTGCCATTGAAGTTTGGAAACGAGCTGACTTGATTGTAGATTCTTCTCTAACATTAACATTTTTAAAGGATGTGCATTGTGAAAGTACTTTCTCAACATGCAGCATTAATGGTTGAAGATCAGCTCTTCCAAACTACCACCAAACCACCAATCTTTTGATAAATCAGCTGCATTATGTTACATGTACGTCAGTGCGGTGCAAAAAAAAATAAACGGCATTGTATCAAAATCAGTTTCGTAGAATTGGGGCATTAATGACACCTGTAAGTCCCTCACCCGTCAATACGTGCAATGCTCTCAGTTAAACTCAGACTGACAACAGGTGTGGCGCAGGTTTTCATCTCTCTGATCGAACAGGAATTTCTGTCGTTTAACCTCATTCCCTACGATCCAGAAGCCATAATTTTCCTACATTTTGTCGTTGCAACAGAGGGATTAACAATTACTCCACTGGTAATTTGCTTCACAGATTTAACATAGTCTTGCAACTATGTTACAAGACTCTATTTACAATGTCAAGCATTGCCACACAGACTATGGGTTTACAGGCTAAATCAACTACTCTTCGGGAAATGCTAAATTTACAATCTCTTTACATAAAACAAGAAAGTCCGTAATAGGCTGATTACTCTTAAGTCAATTGAATAAGATTATATTTATACTTGAAAAGCAAGTTTTGGTTTCCAGTAGGGCAATTTAGTCACATTTTGTCTCCTCGTAAAACTTTATTAGAGTGTCGTACATCCCATCCCTCAACTAGAGAGTAAAATGTAGACTATAGTCTGATAATTCACCAGAATTCAGAAATGTCCAAGCCCTGATTCTAACTCTAACTGTTATGGAGGTGACACTGATCTGTGCTTTAGGGTTAGTGCATGAGATAAGTGTGTGTTAAATTGTAGCCAGGCTGCATGTTTGCATTAACAGAGTGCTTGCTAACCCTTGCTCGCACTCCTAAAATTGCTCCTGGAGTTACAAAGATTTAACGCACAGACCTGGCAGTAACTTTTTCTTTGCTCCTTAAGAGCTTATTAAGCAGCAATTAATGCAATTCATGAAAAGTTACTCAGGCTTGACTTAAATCTGACATCACATTAACGGCAGCTGAATGAAGGCAGCGGAGGAAACTGGCAGTGGTTCGAGTATGAAACAAAGCAGGAGATGTGAATGGAGCCAGTGAATTGTCTCAGTGCAGATGGTAACTTAGGCGCAGCAGAAGCTCTCAGTAGGCTGAGCATGTTGGAGAGGGAAGAGCGGCAAAAGGAACGGCAGGGGAAAAGCAGACAGGTCCAAGCAAGCCATAGGTGAGAGACTTGCTACTCCCGAGCCTGTCTGTCAACAAGCATCAGAGGCGACCTCAACCTCGCTGACAATTATTTCCTGAAGAGGCCATCCCTCACCAGGACATGATTTGAGAATTGTGCCATTCCCCAGATCGAGTCAGCAACATTGGCACCGTGCTGGCAATAGCAGTAAAGGTGATAACATCACTAAATCTTCATGGCACAAGGTTCTCCAAGCCCTGGCAGGAAACTTACAAGAGTCCACCTGTTTGTAGCCCACCACTGCGTGACCAAAATCACCAATGTCATGTTTCAGCATGTTCGTGACTGCAACACATCAACAACTTGCATTTATATAGCGCCTTTAACAGAGTGAAGCGTCCCAAGGTGCTTCACAGGAGCGATATTAAACAAAATTTGACACCAAGCCAACATATGGAGATATTAGAACAGGTGACCGAAAGCTTGGTCAAAGTGGTAGTTTTTAAGGAGCGTCTCAAAGGAGGAGAGAGAGATAGCGAGGCGGGGAGAGGTTTAGGGAGGGAATTCCAGAGCTTCGGGCCTAAGCAGCTGAAGGCATGGCCGCCAATGGTGGAGCGATTAAAATCGGGCACATGCAAGAGGCCAGAATTGGAGGAGTGCAGAGATCCCGGAAGGTTGTAGGGCTGGAGAAGATTACAGAGATAGGGAGGGGCGAAGCCATGGAGGGATTTGAAAACAAGGATGAGAGTTGCATTTTTTTTTATTAATTCATGGGATGTGGGTGTCGCTGGCAAGGCCAGCATTTATTGCCCATCCCTAATTGCCCTTAAGAAGGTGGTGGTGAGCCGCCTTCTTGAACCGCTGCAGTCGGTGTGGATTCAGCACCTGATACAACAGCGACTGGAGAGGCAGACAGGCCTATGAAAGGCGTGGAGTTCTGAGTGTGCAAGGCATCATCGGCTGCATCATGTGCCCATTCAAGTGCCTGTGCACCATCCCCTGACATTTACCAACAGAAAAGGATACAGCTCCATGACTATCCAAACACTGTGTGACCAACGGAGAGTCTTTGCTGCCCATATATTAGGAGAATCGTGGGTTTTCCAACTCTTGCAGACTGACAACAGGTTGAATGGTTGGTTGGTGACGACATGATAGGCTATCCGTAGGAAATGATTGTGTGGAACATTGGTTGTCTACACGGCAACCTGCCATTGAGCACATAAGAACAACTAGTGGGGTACCGCAAGGATCAGTGCTTGGGCCTCAGCTATTTACAATTTATATTAATGACTTAGATGAAGGGACCGAATGTAATGTATCCAAGTTTGCGGATGATACAAAGCTAGGTGGGAAAGTAAGCTGTGAAGAGGACACAAAGAGTCTGCAAAGGGATAGAGACAGGTTAAGTAAGTGGGCAAGAAGGCAGCAGATGGAGTATAATGTGGGGAAATGTGAGGTTGTTCACTTTAGTAGGAAGAATAGAAAAACAGAATATTTTTTAAATGGTGGGAAACTTAAATTTGGTGTTCAGAGGGATTTGGGTGTCCTAGTCTACGAAGCACAGAAAGTTAACAGGCAGGTTGGCCGGCGCGGACACGATGGGCCGAAGGGCCTCTATCCGTGCTGTATAACTCTATGACTCTATGACTCTAGGTGCAGCAAGGCAAATGGCGTGTTGGCCTTTATTGCAAGGGGGTTGGAGTACAAGAGTAAGGACGTCTTGCTGCAATTGTACAGGGCTTTGGTGAGACCACTCCTGGAGCACTGTGTGCAGTTTTGGTCTCCTTATCTAAGGAAGGATATACTTGTCTTAGAGGGGGTGCAACGAAGGTTCACTAGATTGATTCCTGGGATGAGAGGGTTGTCCTATGAGGAGAGATTGAGTAGAATGGGCCTATACTCTCTGGGGCTTAGAAGAATGAGAGGTGATCTCATGGAAACGTATAAAATTCTTCGAGGGCTTGACAGGGTAGATGCTGAGAAACTGTTTCCCCTGACTGGAGAGTCTAGAACTAGGGGACATAGTCTCAGGATAAGGGGTCGGCCATTTAGGACTGAGATGAGGAGAAACATCTTCACTCAGAGGGTTGTGAATCTTTGGAATTCTCTACCCCAGAGGGCTGCGGATGCTCAGTTGTTGAGTATAATCAAGACTGAGATCGATAGAGTTTTGGAGTCTAGGGGAATCAAGGGATATGGGGATCGGGCAGGAAAGTGGGGTTGAGGTCAAAGATCAGCCATGATCTTATTAAATGGCGGAGCAGGCTCGAGGGGCCATACTCCTGCTCCTATTTCTTATGTTCTTATGCGCTTATGTAACACCAATGGTATCCGTAGTGTAGACCTCATTTTACACAAGCCATAGGCCAAGTCAGAACATCTGTCATGAATTTTTGCACTGCTGCTATGGAGACTTTTGAGACCAAACTCCAAGATGCTGTCAGAGCACTTGGAGAATGGTTAGAGACAACAACAAGCAAGGGGTTCCAAAACCCCACAGGTGTCCACTGCTCTATGTTTGGGCAAATTGGTGGGAACTGTGAGAAGATGTCTGCAAATAGTGGCATGCATGGACTAGTAAAGGAGCAGCTGTTTGCCGCATGCAGATGCTCCTTCTGTACCATCACGTGGCTTTACACAACTGACGGTGGGCACCACCTCTGAAAACAGTGAACCTATTGGGTCTCCATTAGAGAAGACCCCTGGCCTTGATGCACATGCCTCAGGGTTAGTTACAGTTACAGGTAAAAGGCCTTCTGTATCCCCTCATCCCAACAGTTGGCCAGGTAGCCAGTCAATAGTGCTACTCCCTCAGCAAGAGCAGCACTAAATAGTAATATCCACAACCAACATAAAGTATACGACACACAAGGGGTCCCCTTGTAGGTGCCTAGAAAACCCTTTTTGCATAAAGTTGAGGGTAGTGACGGCTTTGACTGCTACTGGTAGTAAATGATTGTTGATTGTCCCTGTGGGTCGTTATGGCTCGGATGGCAAACCTCAGTTACAGACTCCCTGCTGAACCTAGACCCCCCCAGAGATGGCTCCCCAACCATTCCTAGGTAACTGCCTGGCATGGCACCCCTTGTGAGTCCAGCACATCTCATGCTCCCTGTGCTCCAAGGCTGCCCTCTTCTCCTCTATCTGCTCCACCGTAATGTACTCACAAATGGCCACTAAATCTACATTAAATCCATACACTCGGAGAAAAACCCTCTGTGCCATTCACTTATTTAACTGCTGTAGTAATACTTCAAAGTTTTCCCCTAATGCCAGGTCTGATCTGACTTATTTTTAAAATACGACTGCAGCTAAAGAATGCTGCTTGAGTGTATCATTAATTATCTTAAAAAGGAAAAAACAACCTGAGTTTTGTCAACCTTTTCACTAACTTTTTTTACTCCACTTTTGTAAGAAGAGGAATCCTCACATCTTTATATAATCCTTTAGCATTTTCTGCATACATTACACCAAGTTAGTTTTTCACTAAAAATAGTGAAGACAGGAATGTCAGATGCAAAATCTCTATAATGTGCCTCTCTTGCTTATGTGTGTGTCTGGTAATAAATGATTGATTGTTGATTGTCCGTGTAGGTCATTATGGATCTGACGGCAAACCTCAGTTACACACTCCCTGCTGTCACTACCGTCACCACCCTTAACTTTATGCGAAAGGGTTTTCTATTTTTTATTTCAGATATAACATCATTAGCTAAGCAACGGGAAATGTCTTAGTTTAACGATAAAGAATGGTGCATCATGCTATTGTACCTTTTGTAGTAATGAGCGACCCATTATAGCAGAATGGGTGAAATCATCATGTCTGTGCTGATCTTTGAGCATGTTTGGTACTTACCGTAAATTGGTTATTTTGCCATTAAACCTACATTTTAGTTTTTACCACTGTTGCGTTATCTGATCGTTATCACGTTGCTGTTTGTGGGATCTTGCTGTGCGCAAATTGGCTGCCACATTCCCTACATTATAACAGTGACTACACTTCAGAAAGTACTTCATTGGCTGTAAAGCGCTTTGGGAGATCCTGAGGTCACGAAAGGTGCTATATAAATGCAAGCCTTTTGATCTTGAAGTGTGAATTATGTATCACCATTCAAGTAGTAGAAAGAATTAACAAATTCTCATTTTCTGGTGAAACGTGTTTCTAATGTGGCGCTACCACCAGAATTAAAACTATTATAAATTCAGCAACCAATAAATTCAGTCAAGAGTAACTGGCTAAAAAAAAGCGAACTGATAATTTTAGACTAGGTTTTTGTGCACTAAATTTGTGTGCAATGAATACAGATTGAGGTGTATTTAATACCTCCATTGTGTAAGAAAAATGTTTTGACACAAATTCACCATTTATTATCTGCAGTATATGAAACTGTTGATTGATAGAACTATTAAAATTCATTATCATCAACTAGGAATCATCACAGGGTGTGTTTTATGAACATATCTGGAATATATCCATGTAAATCCCTGCAAGGCCACCTGACCTCCAAGCCCAGTTCCCGACACGCACCCCTGGCAGAGAAAACTCCTTGCTGGGAGCATGAATTCATAAAATATACCCTTACAGTTTTACTTTAAAATGTACTTTTTCTGTTATAACTTAGATGGCTTTATCGCAGTGAACGCAAAAATAAAAACACACCAAGACAGGTTTGGCAAAAAAAAAATTAAGTTAGCATGATAATTAATTAAACAATGAAAAAGTACAAAGTGTATAGCAAAAGTGTATTTGTTATTTAATAAGAAATTTCAGAATAAATTGTGTAAATCACTGTGAATTAAACTTAGAGCACAATTTAGGTTGAGCATTCACAAGAGAGACATTTTGAATTTGGATAGAAAACAGTGGAATGCAAAGTCACATTAACCCCTCAGTTTTACTATTTTCTTTTCCTATATTCTGCTTGGAATTTCTTTTTAACCAAAGAAAAAATTCAAATACTTGAAATTTGAAATAAAAATTTCATGTCCCTCTCTTTTTATTAACTCTCTATATTTAAGTGCATTGTTTGGAAGAACACTGTAGACTTTGCCGAAAAGTCCAGCCAGTAGATTACGCATGGTGCAATAGTGCTGGTGATCCAATGATATGGATCTTTGCCCAATCTTCCAGCCCCAATCATCTGTTCTGCTCAAGCACCATTAGTCAAGACAACCATAACATTTGCCATGTTAAGATTTTGGGTGGGCACCCTACATTGAAACTGGCCTGGATCGCTCTATTGGGTCTGTCAGGGCTGAATCTGTTGGGTTAGTTGCTGGCAGATATTTACTGTGTCCTCCACAGAGCAAAATTAATCCATCAAATTCATTTCAATTCGTTTAAAACACTGGCTAGAAATGACCGCTGGCAACAGTAGTGGACAAACACTCAATACATTCAGATGACAACGGCCTGCCTATTATTTTAACAAAGACATTATCCCATTTATTTAAATGTCATACGGATGTGTTAAGTGTTTGTCCACTATTGTCAACAACAGCCACTTCTAGCCTTATATCAATTATTTATTCATGGTACAGAAACTGTTGAAGAAGCTTTATCACCGTTTGTTGGTAAGTGTTTTCCTAATGTACCTGTGTTTGATTCCACACTAAAAGGAAATAACAGATGCACATATTATTCCATGTAATTCCACATAAATTAACTTTCGGACAGTAAGTATTTCTCTCCAGTTGAAGTTAAAATGGTAAAAGTATGTTATAGTAAAGGGAATGATAATATAAAGGCACCATAAAATAATATTGAAAATCTGTAGCATTTTTTCAAGAATATTTGGATTATATCTCAACTATGGGCTCGATTTTGGCGTCGGGTTTCCGGCGGAGGGGCCCGGAAAATCCCGATATCCGGTCACGTGACCGGATCGCGACGAAATCCCGGCCACTTCCGGGTACCGCGCTGACGTGCGGGGCTGCGCGCGCAAGCCCCGCTGGTGGGAATCCCGCAGGCAATTAAAGCCAGCGGGGTTCCACTTGAGAGTACTTACCTTGCTTGTTGAGGTCAGTTAATGAGCTGAATCAGCTGTCAAAAGAGGAAGTGTGGGATTTTAGGTTCAAGGCAGTGAGCTTCACACACTGGGGGAAATAGTCTCTGTCCAACCAGGCGTGTTGCAGCCAGCAGCCTGTGGCAGGTGCCAAGATGCACTCCATGGGGGAGAGCCCTCACCCACGCAGGAGGCCACCGCGTCACATAGGGCAACCCCTGCCCCCCACCACCCCCCGCCAAGCCAGAGGACAGACCGACACGAAACCGCAGCCCCAGTCCGAGGACCCACCCACCTACCCTGCACAACCCCTCAGACCAACACCTGCCAGATGGGTGGTGTGTGGACACCCTCGGAGGACGAAGAGCATGACCAGCCCCAGCAGCCTCGCAGTCCACGCCGTCCGCCGTAGAGACGTGGATCCCCCCAACACGGTATTGTTGCACGCCCACCTGCACAGCAGGAGGGAGGGCTACCGCAGAGAGAGACGCATCGCAGAGGGCACTACCCTCGCCACAGGGTCCACAGACCGAGGCGCAGCTCCCCGGACCTCTCCGAGCAGCAGTGCACAGGGAGGCGCAGATTCGCTCGACATCTAGTCGTGGAGATCTGCAGCCTCTTTCATGCCGAGCTGCTCCTGGCTGGCCCCAGCACCAACTGCTTACCTGTCGCTGTCAAAGTCACCACTGCCCTCCACACCTTCTCCTCCGCATCCTTCCAGGGTGCAGCTGGCTACACCGCCGATGTCTCTCAGTCGTCTGCGCGGACGAGCCCTGCAAATACACCTGCACCTACTCTGCAGTAACACGATCGGTGGCATCAGTGGTGGGTCCTCATAGTGATACCCAGGAGCGGGCATTATTGGACACAACGGACAGGATTCGCGGAGACATGGCAGTGGTGGTGTCAATATAATGTGTGCTGTTTGTTGCTCTGAAATTCAATATAGGTAACACCCAGGACAAACCCTCAGACACCCTTGTGCATCCCCTTCATGCTCACGACACGTTTGCCTTACGCTGCCTACTGCACATATGTGATGCATGCCCTGTGGCTGCAGCACAGGTGGTGGCAGGTCGAGTGAGGCTGGCCGTGAGGGAGATGCACGAGAGGGTGAGTATGGGATGGAGCAATGAGATTGTATGAGGATTGGGTTGCGTGTTAGTGGCGGGGTGAGTACTGGCGAGGTGAGTAGGTGCAGGTAAGATGAGGATGGGGTTTGAGTGCGTATGAACGGTGATGTGACAGAGTAGTGTTGGCGGTGCCGAAGGAGATGTGGGGTGGGGGCAGTGTTGTGGCAGACGGAGTGTAGGGGAAAGACTTCGTGTTCTCACTGCGGCTGACCTACTGCGGTCATTGCAGCGCCTCCTGCACTGTATGCAGGTGGGCCATATGTTGGTGGCGCAGGTGACCCCCTCTGCCACCTCGAGCCAGGCCTTCTTGGTGGCAGAGGCAGGCCGCTTCCTCCCGCCCGCCGGGGGGAAGATCTGTGTCCTCCCCCTCCTCCTCACCCCATCTGATGATACCTGGGGTGAGGCATCATTAAACTGGGAGCAGCCTTCCCCCTGGGCTGCTCCATGCTGCAATTTGTTCCATTGGTTGCAGCATCTGTCAGTGGAGGACTGCCCCTTTAACTAGAGAGCCTCCAGCTGACAGATCGTACTGCGCATGCGCAGCCCGACCGACGCGCAGGCCAGCGCCGTGGACCCCGGAGGAGCAGGTAATTGATTCCTATTAGTGGGTTGCCTGCTACGATCGCGCGGGCAACCCACTAATTTCACCGAGCGTGTTGACCACGCTCCCGGAGGACCACCCGCTAGGAACCCGCAGGCCTGCTAAATTCGAGCCCTATATGTTTATTTTGGCAAAAGCTAACATTCAATATTAATTATTTTTCTAGTCAGCCTGGTAGAACTGGTTTGGTTGTAGCCTGGCAACAGAGAATTTATATGTTTAAACTTACTTATATCTCTTATTTTTTAAATGCGCCAATGGCTGTCTTGTATTGAGTAGAATGGGCCTATACTCTCTGGAGATTAGAAGAATGAGAGGTGATCTCATTGAAATGTATAAAATCCTTAGAGGGCTTGACAGGGTAGATGCTGAGAGGCTGTTTCCCCTGGCTGGATAATCTAGAACTAGGGGTCAGAGTCTCAGGATAAGGGGTGGGCCATTTAGGACCGAGATGAGGAAAAATGTATTCACTCAGAGGATGGTGAATCTTTGGAATTCTCCACCCCAAAGGGCTGTGATGCTCAGTCGTTGAGTATATTCAAGACTGAGATCGATGGATATTTGGACTCTAGGGGAAATCAAGGGGATATGGGGATCAGGCGGGAAAGTGGAGTTGAGGTAGAAGATCAGCCATGATCTTATTGATGGCAGAGCATGCTCGAGGGGCCATATGGCCTACTCCTGCACCTATTTCTTATGTTCTTATATCAGGATAAATGTGGTCGCTGCCCTGTTGTTTCACTCAATAATGTGGGACAACTCATGACATTGAGTCAAACAGTTACCCAACTTCATGGTTGAGTTAAACATTGACTGAAACTAAAACTGCAAAACATTGATTCTCTGGCATCTAGTACAGCCCTCTTCCACATCATATCCAAAAATTAGAGTGGCATCAGTTTCATGGCTGTGTTTATCTTGACATGTGGGCCAGCCATTGAGAAAATTTTTTAAAAAAACAAAAGAAACGTAAATAAGTTTAAACTTAACGCTTAGACTCAATGTGTACCAAATACCAGGATAAGGCACACAAATGGAGTACTTTAACTGTGAGTTATGACTTTAATAAAACAAATAATGACCTATATAGCTTACCATACACACAGGGTTATGATAATCCTGTACTTTCTACTTTATTAAAAGTCATACCCCATGTTGTATCCTCTATATCTCCAAAGGCTTCCCTGTTAATAATGAGGAACAATAAAGGCCATTTCTCTCTGGTGGGACATTCTGAAATATGTTGCAGGAACTGTCCACCCAAGTGAGTTAGCTTTTTATAAGGGTTAATTAAAAAAGCAAGAAGTTGGAATAACCACCTAAATATTATTGGTTTCGGCCGCTAATTCTCAAACAAAGGGAATATTTATTCCAGACGGCGGCTATTTCAGAGGGAGGGAATCTGATCGAGGAGCAGACAATTCGTAGGATTAGAGAAGAGAGTGCGGCCGGCAGAACCCAGTGCTGAAAGACTTGCTTATTAAAGAATGCTCCTGCATGTGGCTCTGTCAATGATGCCTCTGATATCGCAGGACTTCTAAAGGAAAGGGCATAATGGGGTAACTGTACTGCACTCTGGACAGTGGAGTGGGGGAGGGGCAGCTCTAATTTGTCAAAGTTGTATCTTATTCCGCAGAACAAAGTTTGTATAAGGGGGACTCGGCGAATCATGAAATGATTGTTCATTCAGCAGCACCTTGATTTAATGATAGGGGAAATCCTAAGCACCGCTCCGTCGCTGGTGTAACCCGAGAGACCACAATCAGTTGGCTGATAAATAATTCTGCCCTGGAGGCACGACAAGCACGTCATGTTCTTTTTATGGGATAATTCCCCTCTATATTAAAAGATAGCATCAGCATCTTTCAGTATCCTCCATACGAGCTATCCCAGGAGAAATGAAAGAATGCTTCAGTTGCGCTGTTTATTCCTCTGTAAAACCTCATCACTTTCTCATAACTTTAAAGTAGGCTTTAACAGACCGTCTTTTAAAAAGAGAAAGAAATATGAACTGAAAAATGGATTTTCACCACTTACCAAAAGTGCAATCAAATTCTGAAAGGTTATCTGGCCAGTAAACACCATTAACACGGCCCTAACCCAAAAAGGGAGATGCCTTCTGTTCTAATATTTTTAGATAAGCTAACAACAGATGGGAATTTCTTTACTAATGTGACAAAGTCTCCTACAGAACCAATGAAGGAATCAACATTTGCTTTTACAAAGTGCACAACTGATCTTCAACTTTATGTAATGCTCTCTCCAATTCTTTAAACTCGTCATAAATGTACTCGAAGGTCCAAGACAATACCTGCCAAGTTAATGATGCCAGGGGGTCTTAATTTCTCCTGATCAAAAAAAAAGGAGAAATGACCTATTTTTCTGAGTGATTTACAAACCGCCAACAAAACGTTTCATTAGTGGCGACAAAAATAACCTCCCAGCAAGTCACAAAGTACCTGTAAAAATGATCTGTTAACACTTCTCAAGTGATTAACAAGCTACTTAACCAGTATAAATGTTTAAAAGTTCAATAATCCAGCTGTGAAGTGCAAAATATTTCTGTTAAATAGCTTAACCGCAATTGTGAAAATCCAGACTTAACCTGCATGCCTGCATATACTTAAGTAACTGCTAATATGAACTCCTGGATCACAAGGTCAGTTTTAATTTTCAAACGAGAGGACACATCGGCCTCTAGTTCACAGATTACTGACAAATTGAGGGAGCTTATAAACAAATGCATAATGATTGTACATTAAAAACAAAGTTTATTCATGTTACAATACCAATATTTTTGTCAAAAGGTGTTCGTACAATCCTGAAGTACACTGCACCTTGCCTGTCTAGCAATTGATAGCACAGAAACCATTGCCGTTATTTGCTAGCTGGTTCACTACATTAAGTTAAAAGTTAAAATTTACCCAGAGAGTGGTTGGAATGTGGAACTCGCTACCACAAGGAGTGGTTGAGGCGAATAGCATAGATGCATTTAAGGGGAAGCTAGATAAACACATGAGGGAGAAAGGAATAGAAGGATATACTGATAGGGTTAGATGAAATAGGGTGGAAGGAGTGTGTATAGCATAAACACCAGCACAGACCAAATGGGCCGAATGGCCTGTTTCTGTGCAGTACGTTCTATGTAATTCTAAGGAAAAATAATGTACTTTTTGACTTCACTTTGTTACGGAGTCACTATTATGTTAACCTTTTATCGTACTAATATGGTCAGTTACTGATATATGAACATTATTGGATGCGACTGTAGCTGATAAGGAATAAAGAGAAAAACTTATCAGGGATTTTTACCACTGTGATCAGGTAATGATTTGAAAAGTATTCTTTGCTCATTTTTTTGCTAATGTTCCTTATTACACTTTGGTAAAGGTATGAATCATCATTATCAATGGTTAACACAAACAGATGGTTTATTGGCACTTCTTGTTAACCTATGCCCCTTTCTTATTCACATCTAGATGTCAGCTTGGCCCAGTTGACAGTACTTGTGCCTCTGAGCTAGAATGTTGGGGGCTCATTGCAGCACTGCAGGACTATAAATTAAACTCATACTGGAAAAAAATATTGAGGGGGTTGTTGCATTGTCAGAGATTTTGTTCTTTGATCGTGATATGAAATTGTACACATTAAAGAGAAACATTTTAAGAAAGACTAGGCTTTTTCCACGGTGTTCTCTATTTCAAACAGGAATTCACTTACAAGTGTGGCAGATTCAAACTAATTAAACAACACATTTGTTACATATGGATAAGAACCTTTACTTGTGTAACAAGCATTGAAACATTTTGAAGGAGTAATTTGTAAAAGGTTTGTTAAATTCAATAAAGCAGCATTTCTGTAGGCCATAAGGAGTAGGTAATTATTTTTCAAGTCTAAGAAAGAAATGGTTTATGTTTTGAGGAATGGAAAATTAATTTTCTGATTATGTAAATTACAGCTACATAGCAATATTGATGTGCGTCTTCCTAACTTTCTAAAGATGATAGCCACAAAGTTTTGTAATGGTGAGACCTTACCGTACAAATTTCAGGTCTGCCCTAGACATTCTCCCGGGTTAAGCCTCACTAGTCTTTCCCATAAGTGAACCCCATACCCAGGAGTTTACTTTCACGGCCCAGATGCACAATAGCAAGACCAGGGGGCGAGGAAGGGTGTAAAAATGAGACCCCCTTGTTGTCTGGACAGGAGACTGTAAGCCTCCACAAATGTCCTCATGTATGCTTCTCCAATCTTCTAATAGGTGGGCTGATAAACATTTCAGTGAGACAAGGTCATATACAAATTGATAAGCTGCTTTGTAATATAGTCAGTAATGTGCAAAGGCATAGTCATAGCAAATTTCACCTTACTTCAACTTAACTTCAGTCCCTTCTTGTAATAAGGCAACCAATCAACCACACCACACTGTCCTGGTTAGCAAAATAAGTCATACTTTCTTTTGTTCAGTGTTATCACTGAATCATACCAAGGCTTGTTCTGAATCTGGTCGGCACTCTTCATGGAGTTAGACCAGCCCAGGCACTACTTGCCTCTTTCAACACAACTTACCAATTGACCTCGAACATGTGTTCACCTGTTTTCTTTATCCTGTCCCTGGACAGAAAGTCTGGCACCGACCACTTCCCTGGCCAGAGGTTGGACTGTAGATCTGCCAATTAAGTTTACTTCTGCCCCCTTGGATTTGGGCTCCTTGAAATGAACTCCTGCTGTTTTCAAAATGAAGAGTGTTGGCCCAATACGATGAGCCTGGAATGGTTCACAGGGACGTTTAAAGACCCCTCCCCCCCCGAATATTGTCTGATTAGAAGATATGCAACATTCCAACAGCCAATATGTCTGGCTTGTATACACATCCCCAACCGCCCCAGGTCTAGCCACAAACTAGATCTTAAACTTTTGTGGCCTCACTTTGACATAAATGTAACACTTCATCGTGATTCATACCCCAAATTTTTCCATAGTGAAATGTTCCTTTATAACAGCAAAATGTCTGAGGTGAGTACTCTGTAGTCTAATATATTGTACCACTAGGCTGCCTGGAGAGAGTCACAATTCCTAAGTTGACTCCAGTTAGGGATACATGGCATTTAGCTTCTTAACATAAGCCTCTCTCTGCTTCGGAATTGTCTTATTAATAATAATTGATTCACGTGACACTCCATTCAGGGATTTGTCTTCAATCTAGCAACTTTGCTTCTGTATTTTTATTAAATATCAATTTCAAGATTTGGCCTCCGGATGAGCAAAGCAACCTCAGTTCAGCTCTTTAGGTTATATCGACCTGAACTGACCCAATGCATTAAACTCCAAATTATTGTTATCCCTCAGCCAAAGTTGATAGCGCAGGAGAAATCTTGGTTGAGCGCCATGTTATGCATCAAGCGTAGATTTGTATTTCTTGATCAATGGAGCAATTTACCTTTTTCCACTCAGTCATGACCAAACCAATCAATGTTCAGCATGGTTTGGCTCTTAAGCCTTGTAATACACGACCTCTTAGTTTACATGATATTCCCTTAAAGCTATCTTGTCCTTTTATTTGCTCTTCATTGGTGTCGGTATTCACCCTGCTATGCAGATATTGCCCCTGCCAACTTTTATTTCCTTTGAAAGGTAATTTTTTTCCCTTTCTCTTTATTGAAGGAGCACGAGAACATCCTGCGTCACGGATAGGAAAACGTAACTCGCTGCATTTTGAATCTATTTTCGCCATTCTATGCCACCGTGGTTTGGAGCCCAAATATAGTCTGCCACTGCGAAACTCTCACTTGATGGTACAGGATCTGTAATTAACATCAAAGTAGCCTCAATTATACAGAGTGGTTACTTACCCTTACAATTAGTCTTTTTAATAACCTTTGAAAAACTATACATTCTAGAAATTACACTCGGACCACAAGACAGCCTGAATTATTTTTCACAGTCGAGCTGTGTTACAGGCATACAAGCAAAACTGTTAGTCATTAAAAGTGTCGCTCTTTAAAGGAAGAGAGGACAACTGGATTTAAGCACAAAATGTCCTGCATCAAAGCATGCAAATGATTAATAATTAACAAATGATGGATTAGTATTATCTTGCTGAAATGGCACAAATCAACAAGAAAGCAAGTTAAAGATATGGGTATTTGTTCAGGACAAAATCTGATGGTAAGTGTTGAACATGACACAGTGTACATTGGTGGGAATAATACAGAAATAGAGACCATGATTGGATCATAGCCATAACCATACTAGAGTATTGTGTCCAATTCTGGACCCCACACTACAGGAAGGATGTCAAGGCCTTAAAGAGGGTGCAGAGGAGATTTACTGGAATGGTGCCAGGGATGAGAGACTTCAGTTATGTGGAGAGACTGGAGAAACTGGGATTGTTCTCTTTAGAGCAGAGAAGGTTATGGGGAGATTTAATGGAGGTGTTCAAAATTATGATGGGATTTTATAGAGTAGGTAGGGAGAAACTGTTTCCACTGGCAGGAGGGTCAGTAACCAGGGGACACAGATTTAAGATAACTGGCAAAAGAAACAAGGGGGAAGACGAGGAGAATTTTGTTTTAACGCAGCCGTTAGCAAGGTTTCAGCCGCACTTACGGTGAAGTTACAGGAGCAGCTCCGAGGAATAGTTAATTTAAAGCTTTGTTGGTATAACTTGGGAATGTATTTCAGGTCAAAGTCATACATGTTGCGCTGCAACGCCATGGTGATCAGTGAACCGGGGGTTGTTACCCTGAGTCAGGGTTCAGCGGGGTTGAAATTGCATAACGCAGTCTTGCCAGCTCGAACTGGGTGCAGGGAAAGATGTCGGCTCTGGAACCGGCAGGCCCAAGGCCCGATCGAATGCAACGGGACCAACGCCTGTGCAGATTGGGCGCATTCCACCTCACTGCTAAATTGGTATGCTTCGCGCCTGTTTTAGGTCCAAAGAATGGGTGCAATGCAAACCAATTTCTATCCCGGGGTGGATTTGGCACAAATCACAAAATTAATGCTTGCAATTTTGACGTGGAATACAGTGTACAAATTGAGCGATTTCAGTGTGCCAAAAGCCTTAGTTCT
This sequence comes from Heptranchias perlo, assembly GCF_035084215.1. Lineage (NCBI taxonomy): Eukaryota > Metazoa > Chordata > Chondrichthyes > Hexanchiformes > Hexanchidae > Heptranchias > Heptranchias perlo. Next base: position 88,336,144 of record NC_090332.1, on the reverse strand, counting down.
CTTTCAAATGCTGCTGTTTTAATAGTGCGAGGTCACCACTCTGAACCCATTACCTCATGCATACCCCACTGACAGTTAATTCTCTCTGCCGCTGGTTCAAAATACCATTTGGTCTATTATATAATATAACCATGTTTCAAGGCTTTAGAAAAGCAAACTTTCTAACTTTATGCTTTGTTCACTACATGCAGCCTAGATTAAGTTAATGTAGTTATTTCACAGTAGCCCAGCTTGCTTGGCCTTTCATGCTAATACATTTGTGAATGTCGTTCACATTTACTGTTCAGACCCCTGGGATTTGGTTCACTTGAACTTGCTGGGATTTTAGCTGAAAAAATAAAAGAGTTTTTTGTCGAGGCTATAAATTCCCATGTCTACTTAAACCACGTAGGGATATCAGAAATGGTAATAACCATAAAGGTTCATCATGTTTTTCACAGTAAAGTTTGTTTGGGAACAGTTTTAATGCTGCAAATTAAGCCAAACATTCCTGATAACAACACCGTTAAGGCCTCACTTATTTTTTTATTTTTTGCTTTTCTGAATTTAAGAATATGACAATAACTTACCTGAAAAACACACTATGGCTTTCTAAAACATGTACATTTGGCTTATTTAAAGTGTGTTGTACCTCACTCCGTAGGTCTCCCTGTTATGTGCACCATTCTCTAGCTAAGAGGGGATGCCAGGGCGCCAACACTGCCTTGTCCAACATCACAGCTGAGATTGGAAAGCCTGTTACATCAGTCACGCCTGCCACTAATAACTCTGTCCCTTGCGCACTTCAGGAATTTTCATTACTTTTGAAAGCAGCGCATTACTGAGCTTTCCATTCATGTTTATCTCAACCTGTTAAGTGCTATTCGACCTACGCACAAAACTTCTGTGGATTTGCAACGTCTCCAAAACTTTTTCAGCAGTTTTTCTGCTTGGAACGTAGGAACATAGGAACATGAGTAGGCCATTCAGCCCCTCGAGCCTGTTCCACCATTCAATGACATCATGGCTGATCTGTATCCTAACTCCATTTACCCACCTTGGCTCCATATCACTTATTACCCTCGGCTAGCAAAAATCTATCGATCTCAGATTTAAAATTATTAATGGAGCCAGCATCTCCTGCTTTTTGTGGGAGAGGGTTTACACATTTCTACCACTCTTTGCATGAAGAAGTATTTCCTAATTTCTTTCCTGAATGGCCTGGCTCTGATTTTAAGGTTATGTCCCCTTGCCCTAGACTCCCCCACCAGTGGAAAATGTTTCTCTCTATCTACCCTATCAATTCCTTCCAAAATCCTACAAAACGGCAATCAAATCACTCCTTTAACTTCTATACTCCAAATAATACAAGCCTCATTTATGTAATCTTTCCTCATAATTTAACCCTTGGAGCCCTGGTAACATTCTGGTGAATCTGCGCTGCACTCCTTCCAAGGCCAGTATATCCTTTCTAAGGTGCGGTGCCCAGAACTGTACACAGTACTCCAGGTGTGGTCTAACCAGGGCTTTGTATAGCTGTAGCAAAACTTCCTCCCCTTTATATTCTAGCCCTCTAGATATAAAGGTGAACATTCCAATAGCCTTTTTGATTATTTACAGATTTGCCCCATTCATGAGCATCTGGATGTGTGTCAGTACAAACTAGTATTTGGAAAGCTGAATAGACCTACAAATCAAATTCCATTGACTTAAATGGAAAAGAAAATCGGACGGCCTGTAAAAAGTGGCTGCCAATTCACTATCGCCCATTTTGCATTACCGCCCAAGACCAATCTCACCATCCAACTCTTCTGACTCAAAGGGAACGGTGTTGCCCACATGTCTCTCCTGTAGCATTGTGAACAGTTAATCCACTTTTCACCAAGACTTGCCCTTTAACGGTGAGCTACAGACCTTCAAGGGTTGTTGGACCTGGCTGGATCTTTGCACTTCCCAATGAAGTATGTTGCTGGCCAATCTCTCTGGGCAGCTTTTCATCTGCCAGTAGCCTATTCCACTTAACAGGAGGGTCGTAAGTTTCAACACAGCCCACACCCTGAGCTGCCAGTGCCGGGGAATCTCAACACCATCTTTACCATCCGTGCAAAATCAGAACTTACAACTTTAGCCTCGGTGTGAATCTAAAACTGTTTTGCTCTGAAGCTATGGTTGAAGCTGTTTGAACACTTCCTGATTGCAGTTGACCATTGACGATGAGGATTATTGCTCCTTCTATTTTATTGATTGACTCACCATGCAGGAACTAAAACCTCATTTTTTGGCCCATGTATTGGAAATAGGAAAATCGTCTGTTAACCTGCTTTATTTGTAACGGAGATTGAAAAGTAACCTTGAGTTAGCCCCTCAATAGTGCACCAATGGCAATAACCGCACCGTGGAGCTAAATCAAAATACACAGCGTAAGTGTACAGTAAATCATCCCTTTATTCCCTGATCAAGTTTTGTTTTTAAATAGAAAGTAATGTAAAAATCAAACACACCCATAGATTTTTTTTCTGCACTACTGCTTAGTCACTAAAGGTAAATCTTTAGCCTTCTTTCTTGAGATGTCCTGTGGTTAACTATTGACATCCCAGGACTTCTATATTTATTGAGGGATCGATGACTGTGTATTGCACTTGTCAGATCAGTGATGCGTAAATTGTTTTGCCCATTGCATCTGTAATGTTGGTGGGTCGTAGGGTTCTAGTGGAAGCTACTTTATTTTCATTATATGTGATATGAATATTAAAGGAAGAAACATTCTCCCACCATGCAATTTTTTAGGCCAGTGGTACTGAAAGTTCCCCAGAACGATAGGTCAATAGACAGAAAGTATAGACAAGCACTTAGGCAGCCATTAGACCTGGGTCTTCAAAGCCACCATTGTTATTTACATACCAGTGGGATTCTTCAGCAGGCAGGCAGCTAAGAACTCTGGAAAACAGAGATATATCATTGCAGGTTGAAAACAACCTCCAGAAGGGGTTCAAACCTACAGCACAGAGGTGTGAGTGGAGTGTTTCTACTAGGTCTTATATTGGCCTGAATGGTCAAGCACTTAAAATGTACCGAAAGACTGATCCAAATATAATCTTGAGACCTCCACCTACTTGTCATCCTACTTGATATTTGAATTAAGAACAGATTTTTCACATGGTGGACCAGGTCCATTTTATAGGGAAACATAAGTCTGTGATCCTTATTCTCTCCTCTATCCTTTCAATTTCCTGATTTTTGCTGATCCATTGCCAGCTCTCTACTCACAACCGAGAGACCTTGGGTGAACTCACCAACAACTTGTGTTGTTGCTGAAAAACAACAACTGCTACTATTCAAAGTTCTGCTCATTATTCTTCCCGGCTGATTCATTTTATTTAATTCCTTTATCCTGATCTTTATTGTTTTCCCTAGGTGTTACAAAGCTTTCCTCGCACTTCTCTGCATTTATTTATCTTTCTGTATTTCTACTTACCTTTATTTATTTGGTGACTTATCTGAGAACTAACTAAAAAAAAAATCATTAACAATAATAAGTTTGATTCTTAGACATTTCTGGGAGATGAACCCGTGACCCTGGGTTGCAAAGAAATGTTTGGGTTCATGCAGAAAGACAAGGGCTGAAATTGCTCCACTGCCGCTGGGTTGGGACCTTGCTGGACACTAGCATGGGGCGTAAAATGGGACGTCCCACTAGTACAGATTAAAATTGGGAACGGTAAGTAACCTGGGTGATGTTAACAGCCCATCCACCCACTGTTTCTAATAATATGACTGTGGAAATTATATATGGATCATGTGATAAATACAACAGTTTTGCTAGTCTTTTCTTTCTTGCAAGGAAATTGTAGAAACGTAAACTATATATTTTTTTTATTCGTTCATGGGATGTGGGCGTCACTGGCGAGGCCAACATTTATTGCCCATCCCTAATTGCCCTTGAGAAGTCACCTGCCTCAGCCTGACTGCTGTTGGGCCAGAATTTGCTAGAGTGGGGTATCTCATGGCTTGCCAGGTTAGTTAGATTTTATCCCTCACCCTTCAGCTTGAAAATGTTTTGTCCTGTAACTTGCTGGAAGTGCGAGCTGGGAACAGCGCAGGGAGGGAAACAGGGCATCTGGGTCCTTAGTGAATGACAGGACAAACAGGGTATCTCCTCAATCAACGAGATTAAAGGATTGAGAAATTAACAGAGGAAAGACTGAGAAGGTAATAGGGTGAATTCAATGTCAAATCAGGTACAGGAAGAGAAATAAAGAGAGGGAAAGAAAGATTGGATTAGGAGAGAGAGAAAAAAAGAGACAGAAAGGAAAAGTAAGAAAAAAATGTCAAATTTAAAATTTGACATTTTTTAAAATTTCCAACAATTCACTACCTGAAGGAATGAGATTCCACACTTTTATAATTGTTCACTTTCTGGGCCAGAGAAGCTGTTTGGCAGTCATTTATCACCTCGTTAAAAGGGTATTTATGCTATTAATTACCAGACTTAACTTTCTACGACGGGTTTAATGGCCAATTAATGGGCAAATGCAGCAACTTCGTGAAAATCACGGGGAGGTTGAGGGCGAGATGCCGTTTTCGCGAAGCTCACGGCGGAGCGACACAAGTCGTCCGGAAACTTGTGGCGATTCGCAATTCACGGGGTAAATCTTCCTCTCCACAAGTTGCTGCCCGAGTTGCACATTAATAACAGCGTGCGTCATTCACAGGACGTTATTTTTTCAGCAAATTACAATCCATTTTTTTTCACATATCAAGCTAAAGTTTATATCAATGCTTTTTGAGACATTAGGGTAAATTCAGCAATCACATTGAGAACAGTTCAAAGCTGGGAGTACCAGATTGCTGAATTTACCTGATTACACTTTCTGTGCTATTGCGTTCCATATTTTTCTATGAAACATGTATTTGAAAACATTGTAAATTAGGCACTTCAGCATAATTTGCAATCATGTCCACAAAAAGTGGACTTTGAGGGGTTAAGATACCTCTGTACTTTCTTTCACACACCGATTAATGCATCTGTATTGAATTATTGTGTGTGGTACTTTAACAAAGCTATTAACTCCTTTAAAATAAACAGTTTAGTTCCACCACTTTTGCCACTCCAACTTAAATGAGCCAACTCAGTGCAACTCATCGATTGGGATACATGACCTGTACGGCTTAGTTCCACACTGGACGATACACTTACCAACTGAGCTGCTGGAGGTGTTGAAACCCTCATCCATGCCTTTGTTACCTCCAGACTTGACTATTCCAATGCTCTCCTGGCCGGCCTCCCATTTTCCCCCTCCATAAACTTGAGCTCATCCAAAACTCTGCTGCCCGTTTTCTAACTCGCACCAAGTCCTGTTCACCCATCACCCCTGTGCTCGCTGACCTACATTGGCTCCTAGTCCAGCAATGCCTCGATTTAAAAGATTTCATCCTTGTTTTCAAATCCCTCCATGGCCTCGCCCCTCCCTATCTCCGTAACCTCCTCCAGCCCTACAACCCTCCGAGATCTCTGCGCTCCTCCAATTTTGGCCTCTTGCGCATCCCTGATATTCATTGGCGGCCGTGCCTTCAGCTGCCTGGGCCCTAAGCTCTGGAATTCCCTCCCTAAGCCTCTCCGCCTCTCTCTCCTCCTTTAAGACACTCCTTAAAACCTGCTTCTTTGACCAAGCTTTTGGTCACCTGTCCTAATATCGTCTTATGTGGCTCGGTGTCAAATTTTATTTGATAATCGCTCCTGTGAAGCACCTTGGGACATTTTACTACATTAAAGGCACTATATAAATGCAAGTTGTTGTTGTTTCCCCTTTCAAGAGTAACAGAAAATAAACAATAAGAAATGCTGATTCAACCCACGAAGTCCATTCGATTCTTATGCAATTTGCCTGACCTTATTTAAGCTCCTGAGGAAATACTGAAAAACGTTTCCTTGAACATTGTTATCACATGAGATAATTTGATCGATATAAAATGAGTTACTTTTGCTGGGAGTCCATTCCACATATCCAATTGTCTGTGGGAAATAAGAGCATGGATTTTCCTTTGTTGTCATAGTTTAGACCTGAATGGCTAGTAGTGAGTTTTAGACAGAATCGAAGAAAAATGTGCTGCTTGAACCCAATTTCCTAGTTAGTTCATTAGCATAGATTCAGGTGTAGACTTGGAAGGTAACAGTAACACCTTAAAGCTGGATGTGGAGATTTGCAGGTAAGGACCAGGGATTTTGATTTCCTCTGATTTAACCATTTTGAATTAATTTTGTTATTTTACCCATTTTATGTTTTTTTTTACAAATTAGTTTGGACGGGCTATCCCCTAACCCTATCCTTAACTCAATCCTCCCTGAAACTTTACTGGTGTTGTGTCTCAGTTTATCTGGGCCCACGTTTAAGCCAGCCTGTCTAAATTAGAACCCCTTCATCATGATTTAACTTATTTTAGTTTAGTTACTTTTGTTAAAAATCAGTTTAGGCAGGTCAACCCCTCCCTGAAATTTTAGTACTGTCGCCTCTTACGGGAGACGCTTGGCTGGATCCTGTTTGGACGGGGCTCACTTGACCCTGGAATTAAACAAGCCGATCTAAAATAAGACCCTTTCATCGTGGTTTGAGTTATAGTCTACCTGTTCACTGAGTGCTTTCTGTGACTGGCCGGCATCACATGGAGTTTTTGTTTTAATTTCCCCCTCACTTTACTCTTTTGATTCAATTTTTTTATTGCAGTTACTTTTGATTGTTTAGTTAAAAAAAAATCTATTTCCAGTGGGCCAACTTTCCCCGAGTTGAGATTCCACATTAAGGGTCGGGGGACATTTGAAGTAACCCAGTGAGGGCTGGTCTTCTTCCTTGTGTTTCAAGGTATAGTTTGTGCTCAACTGACCCTTCAACGCCAAACGTGTTAAATCTTCACTTGGGCATAAATCTGGCTGAGCGGATCGCCCACCATTGTAGAACCCACCCAGGGGGGTGAAGAACAGTATTTGCCCCGTGGTGCCTCCTGTGACCCACTGAGCACCAGATGGAAGACTTTGGCCCATTTCCCCTGATTTTACTGCATGGATTTGTTTGTTTTGTTCAAATTCAGTTTGGGTGGACCACCTCTCCTTAAACATTTAGTGGTTTCTCCCCATTTAAGGGTTGGGGACTGTGCTAAAGCCCGATGCCACCGGTCTACTTCATGATTTTGAGCTACAGTTCACACCAAGGTGACCTAGAATACCAACCTGCGGGAGATGATATTCTTCTTTTGTGTTTGGGCATGAGTAATTGCCTGGGCAACGCACAAAGTGGAACATTGGGCAGGAGCACCAGAAGGGAGTCGTCCAATTTTCAATCTGTTTAAATGAATGGGCGGAATATTTGATAATTTCCATTACAGGCGTGCAATCCTTCCTTCCCACTTTTCCATTATGCACTCTGTCCAGCCGATTATATACACCCAAGTGCAAAAAAGGAAAATCTGTCCCACGTGTCTACTAGGCCACTGGATGCCTTGATCTAATTGAATGGTGGAACAGGCTCGAGGGGCTGAATGGCCTACTTCTGTTCCGCTATGTACCTCTGGATTGGTTAATACTTGGTTACTGCCAGCAATAACATTCAGTCCAAAGATATATCATTATTGGCCAAAAGTGCCATTGAATAGGTCTCAGGAGAATCAGAAACGGTCGTTAACATGGCTGACAGGTATCCAAACAGATAAATCCTGCAAACCAGCCTGAGGTCACTGCGTAAAGCAAAATCATAAACACATTCTTTTTGAATATATTTACAATGAGTTTGTTGTGGAATTTGAAAGAAGTTTTCACTTGTCAATAACCCTAGACGTATATAAAAGGGAAAAACTGTTTCTGTTGCTCAGTCTATTTCCAAAGCCTCCTTTTCCCGTACTGTTCCCCTGATCCATCCATGTTGTTGCCATCCTTTGTCTCCTATTGATTTACATAATCTGCTGACAATATATCCCGCACAGAGAGCAAAAAGATTCTCCCATTTAGCCTGTTATTATATTGGGATTGATAACTACGGTCTAATCATTCCACTCCTTCATTCCATCCAAATCTCCAATATGCGTTGCTGGCTGTCAAGGCTTCCAGTTGGGAGTGCAAAAATTACACCTGATAATAAAGGGGGAATACTGCTTTATACTCAGATTCTACCTTTTTTTAAACTAAAAGTAGTGAAGAGAGGATAACATACTCCAAAGAAAAGTTAGAGGCTAAGTTGATATCTTTAACGTCCTGGCTATTTAGAACATCAGACACCTTCAGGATCTCAGGACTGTGATTCTATCACCTCCATGAACAAGAAAAATGTTAATTTTGTATTAGAATTGGGACGTCATTGCATTTTAATAGAAAATTAATTGACTCGTGAGAGGGTAGCAAACAAGCTTGAGGTTAGCAAACAAGCTTGACCCCTCACCCAACAGATTTTTTATCTTAGCCAAGTTGGTGTAGGGTAGGAGGCTGCTAAGCCCAGGATAGACCTTTCCTCACAGGGCATAGAGAGAGAGAGAGAGGTCCAAGATCTGTTGTCTTATAGCACCAAGCAACATACTCAGAGCAGCAATAATGGAGGGCTGGCAGAATGTCATTCCCTGTCCTCTAGGCTGTGTTGACGTCAGAAAACCAGGAAAAGGGACAAAAAAATGACGGGACTTCTTACAAAAAATGAATTTGTTAGAAAGTTAGAAAGTGCATTTTCCAGTTTGGCTGCTGTTGAACGGTTACGGGTTAACCAGTTACTCGGACGTGGTAGGAGCAACGTGCTTTTCATCTCACTCGCACGTGCCTCACATTCTCTGCAGCCTTACTTTTTGAGGAGCATCGCTGATAGCTTGTGGCAACAGGTTTGATACCTCATTTGTGAACCGGGGCCTAATTGATGGATTCTTTCCTGAAGTGCTGGTGCAAGCATATACTGGCAGGCATGACCCAAATTCACATTTTCTTTTCATTTAAACATTGATTCACCATTGCATTTAAGGGAAAGCACTTGTCTCATTTTAGAAGTTTAGCTTTCCTCTGCATGCAGTGTGCAGCATTGAAATGTGTATTTACGTTGGGTCTGCCTCTACAAGTTCTCTCTCTTGCGTGTTCGACATGTGGCAGTGCTGCAAAGGCATCTCTCCAAAACTCTTATATTCATTTGTTTGGGAAAAGCACTTTTGTTCTTCTTACAAGTAAAAATAAAAAGACCATGGGATGTAGGCGCAATCTATTGGTGTTATCAACACACCTTGATTTCATCTTGTTGCCTAACAAAAGGGGAGAGGAACTGGTCTTGATGGGGAGGTTTGATGGACCAGCTGGTCTTTTCCTATCCATCAATGTTGTATGTTCTTGCATAACTCTGATTTTGCCAGAGCTGAGGTGTGGTGGGGACGGGGGAAGGGAGGGAATTGGCCACAAATATTTTACATTACTCGCCTGATATGGAAACACTATTTGCCTTTGTACAGACATTTGGTTCCAAACACACACTGAGAAAAACTAAATGAAGTGTAACATTGGTTTATAAAGCCAATGTAGTGAACATAAGAACATAAGAAATAGGAGCAGACGGCCATACGGCCCCTCGAGCCTGCTCCGCCATTCAATCAGATCATGGCTGATCTGTGACCTCAACTCCACTTTCCCGCCCGATCCCCATATCCTTTGATTCCCCGAGAGGCCAAAAATCTATCGATCTCTGCCTTGAATATGCTCAACGACTGAGCATCCACAGCCCTCTGGGGTAGAGAATTCCAAAGATTCACAACCCTCTGAGTGAAGAAATTCCTCATCATCTCAGTCTTAAATGGCCGACCCCTTAGCTCTAGACTCTCCTGCCAGGGGAAACAACCTCTCAGCATCTACCCTGACAAGCCACCTCAGAATCTTATATGTTTCAATGAGATCACACCTCATTCTTCTAAACTCCAGAGAGTATAGGCCCATTCTACTCAATCTCTCCTCATAGGACAACCCTCTCATCCCACTAGATTGATTCACCAGGAATCAATCTAGTGAACCTTCATTGCATCGCTTCTAAGGCAAGTATATCCTTCCTTAGGTAAGGAGACCAAAACTGTACACAGTATTCCAGGTGTGGTCTCACCAAAGCCCTGTACAATTCTAGTAAGGCTTCCTTATTCTTGTACTCCAAACCCCGTGCAATAAAGGCCAACATGCCATTTGCCTTCCTAAGTGCTTGCTGTACCTGCATGCTAACTTTTTGTGTTTCTTGTAGGAGGACACCCAAATCTCTCTGAACATCAACATTTAATAGTTTCTCACCATTTAAAAAATATTCTGTTTTTCTATTCTTCCTACCAAAGTGAATAACTTCACATTTCCCCACATTATATTCCATCTGCCACCTTCTTGCCCCTTCACTTAACCTGTCTATATCCCTTTATCTAATGTAACAAGTAATGTCCCTTTATCCAATGTAACATCTAATGTAACAAGCACAGGTAAACTGCCTTCAAACAAAATTAAGCCTATTTTACAGAATTACTGTGCAGTTATTTCTATAACTTTGTTTCACTTCAGAGTCCCAGGAATTCAGTTGCATGGTGAGAGTCGCATTGGATCGATTGTTTCCTTTGACATGACCTAGCCATTGTACTCTGAGCTGCTTTAGGTCTTTTCCAGGAGTTCAGTTTTTGGAGGGACCACCTGTTGTTATTATCCTCTTCCCTATAAGCAAGGTCGCCTCTTGCACCTGGCTCGTTTCCACCTTTGTCCGGTTAAGAACTGAAGACTTACCCGCACATTTGGGCATTGAAACACCAGTGTGGCGATGTCACTGAGATGCCATTGCTGCCCAAGAAAAATTTAGCCCTTTTTTCAAAGAAGGATTTGAGCTGTTTATGGGTCTGCATTTAGAAATGACTTAACTCCAGGTTGTGTTCTGAGCAGCTGTAGAATCAGCGAAACAGAAAGGAAAATAGATCAGTCAGTAGCCCCTCCCTAAAATCCTACATACTTTTGAGTAACCCTGCTGAACTGTGTCTGACTCCAGGAGATTTCTGCTCTCTTGCTTGGAGTTCACACTAAGTCCAGAGCTCAATTTCATGTTCCTTCCATTCCAGATTGAAAAAACAGAAGTGCAGAATAAACAGGATTTATGATTAAAGAGCCTAATATAATTTTGTGAAGGGGTGAGGCTAGTTTAACAAGTTTGATGTGCCAACACCCATTCAATTACCTGATAATTATTATAAAAGGAAAATTACCCGTTGCACAGAGCTCGTGTTCGACGGGCTCATTATTTGCGACTCGAGGTTCTGGGAGAGCGGACAGCAGGACATTAACACTAACACACCGATTCTTCCAGTGGGTAACAATTGTATCGACAGTGACACTGCTTTAGTTGATTGGTTGTGCTGACGTTGGTCTGTAGGTGGCATTCGGAGGGCAGATTCTTATTTCTCAGATCTCCCGTTTCCCAGACCCCGGTCCCAATCAAATCAAGCTGCTGTTTCTTTTAACATTTCCCAGGTGCAGCCACTTTGAGGATAAGACTGTCAAATCCAAAGCTGAGTACATGCAGCAACTGAACAAGAGCCTGCCGGGATTAGTCAAAGGTTTGCACTGTCCTTGACATAATCCATTTTTTTTGAATCACGGTGAGAGCCTGTAGCTACATTGCTAGGTTACTGTATAGTTGTGACAGATGTAAAATTGCATCTATTGATTGATGTAAGGAAAAGTGTTTCATCAATCTTTAATTGAGTACATTATGGAGTATTAATGGTTGAGATGCTATGTAGCTTCAGGGCCTAGATAGCCTGGTCTTGCCAGCTCATCATCCCATAACACCTGATGTTTACATATGAGGATCATTAGATTCAAATAATTCTGTCTAATTTGAAAAGCACTAAAACAGATTATGTATTCATCCACCAGAAACTGCAGCAACTGTTTGATATGTTATTCCAGTCACTGAACCTTGCAATCTGGCAGATGTCCCTCCATATTAAATTTGGATGGGGAGGGGGGTTAGGTTACAGCCCATCAAATTCTGCGACAAACTCACTCAAAGAAAAATGCAGCCATCTCTCTTTGATTGTGAGGCTCTCGGCATTTCAAACTGTTCTTCTGCTCTGTCATTCACACATTACCAGGTGTGTTCAGACTTGTACAGCTTCGCATTTGACTGAATTCAGTCCTCTTTTTACATCAGTGGCGTCCAAAACATTCAGAGTTACCCGTTAATATTGGGACCTCCATTTAAAATCACTAAAGGTAGCCCCCACTTCTGAGTAGCAGAAATTGTTAAATGGCCCCCCCATTTTCATGGTTTGAGTCCCGGTAGTTTGCAATGGAGAAAGAGGGAAGATAATTCACCAGAGGTGGTGGCAGTCCTTTTACAGTCACTGGGGGTTATTTTGAGTTCAATGGAAATAAAAATTGGGGAACGATGTAAAACGGGCTGCCGACTCGCTATCACCCGTTTTACACTGTCAACACAAAGTCGAGATCTACCCCTAAAGAGAGGATGGGATAGGGAAAGATTGAGGAAGAGCTAACTTACTGCATAATAAGAACAACTCCAATGAACGTAAATACAACACACTTTCAATGCTAGACGCAAAGATCTACACGGGTTCTTTTTTAAAGACACATGCACTGCTTAAAAATGATTCTTAAGGGTTAAATTCCCCTTTCACCAACGTTAAGAGCCAGTTAAATAGAACAAGGATTACAACAGAGGCTGTACTGTCCCAGGAGAACCTTTGATGGAACAGGCACGATAAATGGTGCAGTTTATGGAGATGGACATTCTGGTAGATGCTGGTCTTCAGGAAGGTGAGGGGGTCTGCACGTGTTAATCGTATATTCTATGCTGTGTACAGTGTTAATCATATACACACTGATTGTGTACAAGTGATTCATACCTCGTGCAATGGTAGCACATTACCATACGGGGAAGTGTACTTAGGTGCTAATAATGTTCTCATTCACAGATCATTGGAGAACTCAGTAGCCAATCAGAACACTCAGCACAGCATGTATCATCATCACCTAGACTTGCACCAATCAGCAGCCCAGATGCAGGCAGTTTGTATTAATTATTTACTGATATTAATGATGGCGTCCTATCTGACCCTGACATGAGCTTTTGACCCCATATCTGCTCCATCACCAAATCCGCCTACTTCCACCTCCATAACATCGTCCACCTCTGCCCCTGCTTCAGCACATCTGCTGTTGAAACCCTCATCCATGCCTTTGTTACCTCTAGACTTGACTATTCCAATGCTCTCCTGGCCGGCCTCCCATCTTCCACCCTCCGTAAACTTGAGCTCATCCAAAACTCTGCTGCCCCGTATCCTAACTCGCACCAAGTCCCGTTCTCCCATCACCCCCTGCGCTCGCTGACCTACATTGGCTCCCGGTCTGGGAACGCTTCAATTTTAAAATTCTCATCCTTGTTTTCAAATCTCTCCATGGCCTCGCCCCTCCCTATCTCTGTAACCTCCTCCAGCCCTACAACCCTCCGAAATCTCTGCGCTCCTCTAATTCTGGTCTCTTGAGCATCCCCGGTTTTAAACGCTCCACCATTGGCGGCCGTGCCTTCAGCTGCCTAGGCCCATAAGCTCTGGAATTCCCTTTCTAAACCTCTCCACCTCTGCACCTCTTTCTCTCCTCCTCTCAGTTGTGGCCATTTTCCAACTCAGTATAATGAGAAAGTCCTGCGTTACACAGGCCGATTGTGGCCACTTTCTGCTCAGTACAGTAAGGGGGTCCCGCATTACGCACATATTTCTTTGCTCTTCCTGTGAAGGGAAGTTGCCCTTCAGCAGTGATGCTGTTACAAAGCTGTGCTGAATGATTGAAGGGGACCTGCAGCCAGACTCCAGTGCAGGCACGGGACTGTCAGCAGCAGTGAAGGTGAGCACAGCTCTCAGTTTCTACGCATCAGGGTTCCTCATCACCCACACTTACAAGCCCTCCACCCCACAGATGCACACACCAAGTGACTGAGCTACAGCCAAATGATCTCCGTTCCCCGTAGACAATCAGCATGACTATGCTGTGAATTTCTCTTGCACAGCAGGGATCCCTTGAGTCCAGAGCATTGTAGACGGAACATATGTGACTGTGCGAGCATCTGGCTACAGCTTCTATCCCCACGTGAATGATCAGAGGTAAAACTCACTCAACTTGCAGCTTGTATGCGACCTTGAGCACAGAATCCTGTTTGTCAATACAAATTACCCCGGCAGAAGCCAAAATGTCTTCAGCCTTAGGTAATCAAGGGTCGCTGCGTTATTTGAGTCACAAAGAAGATTGTAAGGTTTTGCTGGTAGAAGATCAAGGATACCCTTTGCAATAATGATGGGGGTGGTGCCAGAGGACTGGAGAATTGCAAAATGTTACACCCTTGTTCAAAAAAGGGTTTAAGGATAAACCCGGCAACTATAGGCCAGTCAGTTTAAGCTCAGTGGTGGGGAAACCTTTAGAAACGATAATCCGGGACACAGTTAACAGTCACTTGGACGAGTGTGGATTGATTAGGGAAAGCCAGCATGAATTTGTTAAAGACAAATCATGTTTAACTAACCTGATAAGAGTTTTTTGATGAGGTAACAGAAAGGGTAGATGAGGGCAATGCAATTTATGTGGTGTATATGAACTTTCAAAGGCGTTTGATAAAGTGCCGCACAGTAGGATCATCATCAAGATTGCGGCCCATGGAATAAAGGGGGCAGTAGCAACATGGATACAGAATTGGCCAAGGGACAGGAAACAGAGAGTAGTGGTGAATGGTTGTTTTTCGGACTGGAGGGAGGTGTACAGTGGTGTTCCCGAGGGATCGGTGCTGGGACCACTGCTTTTCTTGATATATATTAATGGCTTGGACTTGGGTGTACAGGGCACAATTTCCAAATTTGCAGATGACACAAAACTTGGAAGGGTAGTGAACAGTGAGGAGGATAGTGATAGACTTCAAGAGGACATAGCCAGGCTGGTGGAATGGGAGGACATGTGGCAGATGAAATTTAATGCAGAAAAATGCAAAATGATACATTTTGGTAGGAAGAACGAGGAGAGGCAATATAAACTAAAGGGCACAACTCTAAA
This sequence comes from Heptranchias perlo, assembly GCF_035084215.1. Classification (NCBI taxonomy): domain Eukaryota; kingdom Metazoa; phylum Chordata; class Chondrichthyes; order Hexanchiformes; family Hexanchidae; genus Heptranchias; species Heptranchias perlo. Next base: position 88,321,086 of record NC_090332.1, on the reverse strand, counting down.
AGGGGTACAGGAACCGAGAGATCTGGGGGTATATGTGCACAAATCGTTGAAGTTGGCAGGGCAGGTTGAGAAAGTGGTTAAAAAAGCATACGGGATCCTGGGCTTTGTAAATAGAGGCATGAGGTCAAGTGGGTGCATTCGTGGCGGGTTCCTAAAATTGGGGAATCCCGGAGCGGGTCTGGAGCCCGGCTCCAACCCCTCCACTTCCGGGTTCCCCAATGACGCGAATCAGTGCGCACGCAGCCCCCGCATGCGGGACTCCCACCGGCAATTAAAGCCGGCGGGATGACAATTTAGATAGTTAGGGAGGTACTTGAGGTCATTGACCGACCTCATTGGGAAGAGATTTTAGCAGGGATGTGATTTTGGACTCTCCTCAGCGTGTTTCCCATGCTGTGGGAAACGCTCCCTGTTGTTGCAGACGTGTTTCAGTCAGCAGCCATTGGGAGATGCAGAGGATTCCTTGACAGTTGGGGGGAATACCTCATTCATTGCAGGAGGGCACTCTGTCACCTCAGACAAAGTTTTGCCTGCCACACCGTTGTCTCCACACTCAAAATTATTACATCAGACCCTAAACTCTGCTGTCCAAACACATTTACCTACTTTGCGGACCCCCTCACACTCACACTGTCAGGATTGGTGGGGGGGTGTTCCATAGCTGCATTCATCACTCCACTGGAGGACGAGCAACATCATCAGCCTCGCCAGGCATGCCGTCCACCTCCGCCACGTGGAGCTACACAACACAGCGCTGCGCAACAGGCACCTGCACAAAGTAGTTGTGCAACTACACATACACCCACTGTAGGGTGACCCAATGGGTGGCATCAAGGGTGTTCATGGAGAACCTCATGAAAGGGCATTATTGCACAAGCCAGTCGAGAATGGCCAAGACGCAGCAGTAGTGGTGACAATATAAAATGTAATGTGAGTTGATCAGAAATCAAATATAAGTAAAAACCTTGACAAGACCTCAAACACCCTTGTGCGTCCCCTTCATGCTCACGACACGTTTGCCTTACGCTGCCTACTGCACATACGTGATGCATGCCCTGTGGCTGCAGCACAGGTAGTGGCAGGTTGAGTGAGGCTGACCATGAAAGAGATGCATGAGAGGGTGAGTATGAGACAGAGCCATGAGATTGTATGAGGATTGGGTTGAGTGGTAGTGGTGGGATGAGTACTGGCGAGGTGAGTAGGTGCAGGTAAGATGAGGATGAGGTTTGAGTGGGTGTGAGGAGTGATGTGACAGAATAGTGTTGGCTGTGCAGAAGGAGATGTGGGGTGGGGGCGGTGATGTGGCAGACGGAGTGTAGGGGAATGAGTAAGTGTACTCACTTCGGCTGACCTACTGAGGTCATTGCAGCGCCTCCTGCACTGTGTGCAGGTGGGCGATATGTTGGTGGTGCTGGTGACCTCCTCTGCCACCTCGAGCCAGGCCTTCTCGGTGCCAGAGGCAGGCCGCTTCCTCCTGCCCGCCGGGGGGAAGATCTCCCTCCTCCTCCTCACCCCATCCATGATGTGGAGATGCCGGTGATGGACTGGGGTTGACAATTGTAAACAATTTTACAACACCAAGTTATAGTCCAGCAATTTTATTTTAAATCCCACAAGCTTTCGGAGATTTCCTCCTTCCTCAGGCAAATGTTTTGAGGAAGGAGGAAATCTCCGAAAGCTTGTGAATTTAAAATAAAATTGCTGGACTATAACTTTGGTGTTGTAAAATTGTTTACAATTGTCACCCCATCCAGTAAGACCTTGAGTGAGGCATCATTAAACCTGGGAGCAGCCTTCCCCCTGGGCTGCTCCATGCTGTAGTTTTGCCTATTTTCTGCAGCATCAGCCAGTGGAGGACTGCCCCTTTAAATAGGGCTCCTCCAGCTGACAGCCTATGACGTGGATGCGCAGTCCGCCCGCTGCGCAGCTTTCCAGCGCGAAATCTGGAAGCCAAGGTAAGTGGTTTCAATTTACTTACGATCGCGTGGGGAACCCATCGATTTTACTGGGCGCAGTCAACCTCCCGCTGCCAACCCGCCTCCCTCCTAACATCAGGCCCATCGAGTACAAAAGTATGGAAGTCATGATGAACCTTTTTATAAAACACTGGTTCGGCCACAACTGGAGTATTGTGTCCAGTTCTGGGCACCGCACTTTAGGAAGGATGTGAATGCCTTAGAGAGGGTGCAGAGGAGATTTACTAGAATGATTCCAGGGATGAGGGACTTTGGTTAGGTGGATAGACTGGAGAAGCTGGGGTTGTTCTCCTTGGAACAGAGACGGCTGCGAGGAGATTTGATAGAGGTGTTCAAAATCATGAAGGGTCTAGCCAGAGCAGATAGAGAGAAACTGTTCCCATTGGCGGAAGGGTCAAGGACCAGAGGACATAGATTTAAGGTGATTGCCAAAAGAACCAAAGGCGACATGAGGAAAAACTTAGTGGTTAGGATCTGGAATGCACTGCCCGAGGGGATGGTGGAGGCAAATTCAATCGTGGCCTTCAAAAGGGAACTGGATAAGTACATGAAGGGAAAAAATTTTCAGGGCTACGGGGATAGGGCGGAGGAGCGGGACTAGATGGATTGCTCCTGCATAGAGCCGGCACGGACTCAATGGGCCGAATGGCCTCCTTCCGTGCTGTAACTTTTCTGTGATTCTATCATTCTAAGAGCCAGGGGATTAAAATCAGTTCTATTCGGTAACATGACCTGTTTTGTGCACCAGAATCTCATGCATCTCTTTCACGGTCAGCCTCACCTAAACCTGCCACTACCTGTGCTGCAGCCACTGGGCATGCATCACATATGTGCAGTAGGAAGTGTAAGGCAAACGTGTCGTGAGCACGAAGGGGACGCACAAGGGTGTTTGAGGTTTTGTCATGGTTTTTACTTATATTTGGATTTCCAGATGTGGAGTTAAATAGACTTATATTGTACTATAGATGTATTTTCAAATTGAGTGCCAGGGTGAAATATTTACACACAGCATTGGGAGTCTCTCTCTTTTTGTAAGTGCATTTGTTTACAACAGAAATAACAGAGAATAGCTACGTAACCTCCAAAACCTGTGCCCCTCTAGACAATTTCTAGATTTCCATTGATGAGCTTGACATTGCACATTAATGGGTATTTGCCTAATTTGGGGCAGGGGGAATGGGTTGTTTGACTCGCGGGAAAAATAACCTGTGGCTGAAAACCCGTGACCTTTCTGGGGGGGGGCCTGTGGTAGATGGACGGTGAGTGAGGTCTCCTCCTGCCCCAAAAAAAGGAACAGGGACAGAGATCAATGGGCCAGTATATAGAATCGTAGAATGATACAGCACAAAAGGAGGCCATTCGGCCCATCGTGCCTGTGCTGGCTCTTTGAAAGAGTTATCCAATTGGTCCCATTCCCCTACCCTTTCCCCACAGCCCTGCAAATTTTTCCCCTTCAAGTATTTATCCAACTCCCTTTTGAAAGTTACTATTGGAGCTGCTTCTGCCACCAGTGCATTCCAGATCATAACAACTCGCTGCGTAAAAGAATTTCTCCTCATCTCCCCTCTGGTTCTTTTGCCAATTACCTTAAATCTGTGTCCTCTGGTTACCGACCCTCCTACCACTGGAAACAGTTTACCCTTATTTACTCCATCTAAACCCTTCATGATTTTGAACACCTCTATCAAATCTCCCCTTAACCTTCTCTGCTCTAAGAAGAACAACCCCAGCTTCTCCAGTCTCTCCACGTAGCTGAAGTCCCTCATCCCTGGTACCATTCTAGTAAATCTCCTCTGCACTCTCTCCAAGGCCTTGAAATCCTTCCTAAAATGTGGTGCCCAGAATTGAACACAATACAACAAATGAAAGCAGGTGTACCGGCCCACTAGATGGAAGATGTGACGAGGGGGGCGGCCAGGCCTGGATCATGGCCTAGATTATCGCCTGGATCAAGAAAACATCTTTCACGGTCTCTTAGCCTTGGGACCGACTGGGGGCAAAGACACGATGTTTCCGGGGTAGGGTGAGGCCCAGGTGGGAGCCTGAGATGCGCCCTCATGGCGCTTCATTCAAGTTAAGTGATCTCTTCCTGACCCCCATGGGCGTTGGTGGGGTCAGTGCCAGAGGTCACAGCCCAGCGCCTTCCCAGCACTCACACTGCACATGTCGACCGAATGGATTTTTGGACCTGTTCTCTTTGTTTGCATGCTGCCAAATATCGTCAGTGCCACCAGTCTTAATACAAACACCGTTTTTGTAGTGATTCGCTTGTAATTCCAGTTCAAAGTCTCTGCTGCATAAATTGGTAGAAAATAATTGAGATAATTTACAAATATGAAACATAACCTTTTTAATGCAAATGTTGTATAGGTGGAATATATCGTCATGGTCACTTTCTTGAAGCAGTCTTGTGCTCTCAATTAAATGCTCAGTCCCACAAGCGAAGAACAAGCCAGTGTGAGCAAGAAGGTGGTTTGAATAATTCATCAATTCCGCCTAAACAAATTGCAGGACCGCAATTAACATTCACGAAAGACAATAAAGCAACAGCAGCATAATCAGTGCCCGTAACTGCTGCTCATCCTGAATGTACCTTCCTGAAAGAGGTATTTTAATATCCCTGGAATGGCAGAATTCAGCTAAAATATTGGGCCAGGTTTTGCTGTAGCAGGGCATCTAATGGCATCTGCCGTTAGTTAGACTTGCCCCTGGCACCCTTCAGATCAAAACATTTTTGCCCACTAGGTTGCTGAAAGTGTGAGCTGATAACGGGGCAGTGAGGGAAACAGGGCATCCGGGACCTGAGTGAACAGGACAAGCGACTGGGTATCTCCTTAACCAATCAGATTGAAAGATTGAGAAATTAACAGCGCAAGGACTGAGAAGGAGGGTGAATTAGAGGAAGTGAATTTAATGTCAAATCAGGTACAGAAAGAGAAATAAAGAGATGGAAAGATAGATTGGATTAAGAAAAAGAGAAAAAAGAGACAGAAAGGAAAAGTAAAAAAACAACATTTTTAATTTAAAAGTTGACATTTTTAAAATTTCCAACAACAATTAAAACCTGAAGGAATGAGACTCCACACTTGTAATAGTTAATTTTCAGTGCCGGAGAGGTTGATTGGCAGTAATTAACACATATCACATCGTTAAAGGGTCCTTACGCTTGAAATGACAAAACTTAACTTTCTGTGGCGAGTTTAGTCCGTATCAACCGCGCAAATACAGCAACTTCACGCTGTTCAATGTATTTCAACGGTGAGGCGGGCAGCGAGATGCCGTTTTCGCAAAGCTTTCGGTGGAGCGGCGCATCTCGGATATTTTTGGATATCGCCGTTTAACCGCACATCTGCTCTTCGCCTGATGTTGCTGTATCATTTACCCATAAATAACGGCGAGCGCCATGACCCTCACCGTTATTTTGACAACAAAATCTGGCTCCTTCACTCGTTACAGACGACGGGACGGCAAACTGAAGAACAAATTAAGGTACTTCGCTGCTTTGGAGGCTGATTGTTACTTTGCTTTGCAGCACAAAGGAAGCTCAGCTTTTAAAATCATTTTGTCTTTGGGCAAATAAAGGCAGAGTAGCTTTTAAACACTTCTGATGCCTGGTCAGTGAAAGTTTACTAATTCAAATCTTCTATACCCTGTAGCTAAGCATTATCAGACTCACAGAGACATACCAGACTCTGCTGAAAGGCTCATCCCTCATAATCTTATCAGAAAAAATTATCTGTATTCAGGGGCCCCTGTGTACACAACTAGTTGACCACATTGTCAGCATTTCAAGTATTTGGGTGGGTATTAATAAACACTAATCTACTTAATCCCAGATTACTAAACATTATAGTGGATTTGGCAAATTCCTTCTTGAACAAATCTGTTTGGGTTTGTAAGCTGTGTCAGGTATATCCATTTGCCCGAAGATATTTTTGTATTGCGGGGGCATTCACTAATGAAGGAAGCAGGTAATGTGCTTTCTTTAAGTTGATTACTGAGGTGTTTTACTGGAGTGTGACCTTTCCCCACTTCTTCCTTAGACCTGGCTGAGGCAGCGACAATAGCCCGTGGGCAAAACGCACAATAATAAGATGCCACCATTAGACGGCTAAAGATTACACCTTGTCATTTGAATGTCAGGACCTCAGGGCTTCCTTGCTATGTCCTGAAATGTACTTTAAAGGGCTCTCTACGGCCATTTGTCATGAAAATAGCCAGTGAAATATTTCCTTCCTGAAGAAAAAAATAGTACTTTGAAGGAGTACGCCTTCTCAGTTAATCCTATCAACTGTATCTCTTTCAACACGCCAAGTTTTTTTTTTCCAGTGTTTCACCTCATTTGTGTCATTAATTACAAAGCGTTTGATGAAAAGGACCATTGATTCCTCATATGTGAGCAGCCTGTTAACTTCACTTTGTTCGGGAATATTTACTGCATAGCACAAGTAGAAATCTTAGACTGCTGTCTACTATGTTCTAAAACAATATTTATAATAGTTTAATCCAGATAAGTTCAAAATCAATTTGCGAAGGAATGTATATATTTTACATCTGTTATTAAAATAACTTCACTTTTGCTGCTTTCCTAAATCTCCTTGTGCCATGTATAAATCCCCAAGTAAGAAATCAGGTGGGTTGTAATGAAAATTTTAACCTGTATTTCACCATCCTGATATTTTAATTCAATACATGTATTCTGAGCAAAGTTGTGCAGAAAAGCTACATGTAGCCAGAACATTGCAGCAGATTATGAAAGAGAATTCAATTCAGAAGCAATGTTGCGCCTTAAACGTGAGCTGGCATTTACCAGCAGCAAAGTTGCACACTGTCCAGCACGCTCAGCTAGAAACTGCTAGTTCTCAGCGTTTATTAAAAGTTCTTCTTTTCGTTGCACCACCTTTCCATTTTCCGTGATCAGGAAGTGATGGAAACTGTGTACAGTGACACTACTCGTTATAAAGTGTCTGGTGCAGTTTTATGCCCATAAGGAAAGCACATCTTGACATCCGAAATGTGTCTTTTACAAATAGATATTACACAACAATTTCAGCAAAACACAACCAAGACACAAGACAGTGGTTAGGAGCGGGTTGGTGGGGGAAGGGAATGGGGGATAGGGGTCGAGGGAAGGGACTGGGGGATAGGGGTCGAGGGAAGGGACTGGGGGATAGGGGCCTGGGGGATAGGGACTGGGTGATAGGGGTGGGGGAGAAGCCCTGGAGGATAGGGGTGGGGGAACGAGTGGGGGATAGGGCGGGCGGGAGGAACTGGGGGAAGGAGCAGCAGGACAGGGACTGGGGGATAGGGGTGAAGGGAGCGACTGGGGGATAGGGGCAGGTGGGAGGGACTGGGGGATGGAGCGGAGGAGGGACTGGGAGATAGGGGCAGGCAGGAAGGATTGGGGGATGGGGCGGGCAGGAGGGACTGGGGATAGGAGTGGGGGAGAGGGACGGGATTAGGAGCTGGAGGACGGACTGGGGCGGGGGGAAGGGACTGGGGGATACGGGCAGGTGGAAGATGCAATCTAACATGGAACAGTGTGAGGTAATACATTCTGAGAGGCAAATAATCTCAATGGAAAAACATTGAAAGATGTGGATGAACAAAGAGAACCAGGGGTGCAAATATATAATTTCCTGAAAGTGAGAGTGCAGGTGGATAAAGCTGTAAAAAAAAAACAACAGCATTTTTGGTTTTATAAATAGAGGCATAAAGTAAAGAAGTAATGATGTGTTTGTAGAAAATATTAGTTAGACCATAGTTGGAGTGCTGTGTGCTGGTTTGGGTCACCATTATAGAAAAGACATTAAAGCCATAGAGAACGTACAGCGTAGATTCACCAGAATGATGCCAGGAATGAGAAACAATGGTTATGAGGAGAGATTAAAGATAATAGTCCAGGGAAGCACTGGAGCAGAGAAGACTAAGGGAGGATTTAGTAGAAGTTTGTAACATTTTGAGAAAGTGATGGGGAAAGAGCATTTCTTCTGGTGGGGAGTCGGTGACAGCAGGTTGTCAGTTTAAAATTATCACTAAGGGAATGAGGGTAGAAGTTAGGAGAAATTTGTGAACACAGAAGGTTATTGGAGCATGGAATGCTTTGCCACAGGGATTGACGAAGGCAGAGATTACTACATTTTATAAAGGTTAATTGGATAAATATTTGAATCAGAGAGAGATATACAGCTGTGAGGAAAGAGCAGGGCGGTGGGATTAGTTTCGGATTGTTCTAGCAAAGACTTCTATTGTTCTATGGAAAAGTTTGAACATTGATAAATTGATTTACCAGATAAAATTCACAGAAAACTCTCCTGAACTCTTCTTCTCCAAATAAAAAAAATTCTGCCTCTGATGTCTTGAAAGGTCTATTGAATTTATTTGCTTTACTGAAACGTCGATGGACAAATTCTTTTATTACAAAGAGAAGATGGCGAATGCTTCATCAGCTCACGACTGGATCGCTGTTTGTACTAAATATCTTCAAGGACAGTGTAAACCTACTGTGAATACTAATTTATACTGGGGTCTGCCTTGACAGTAAAGCACATTGCACATTGCAACTCTCACAAGCATTTTTAAAGGCGAATTTCTACGTAGCATTGAACTGCAATAGTTCACTCGCAAACTAAACCTCTGGCCGTATGTTGCTGTGCTGTGACGTGGCAAATATTATCACCATCAGGGGATGTCATTACTTCTTTACAATTCACCACACTAGGATCATTGGGGGTCATTTTAAACTAACTCACCCGTCGGGAAACTGAGGGGATCAGGAGCGAAGCTGCTTTTACACCCGGTCCGATTTTACTCTCGGTTAAAGTCAGTGGAGAGTAATATCGGGCGGGGTGCAAAGCAGGCGTTCCACACGATCCCATGGGTTTCCCGCCTGGCGAGTTAGGTTAGAATTACCCCCAATGTGTCTGGTATGTGCTCAGTTGGTGTGCATTCTAACCCTCCATAGAAACATGACTCATAATTAAGATTTTATTATTGTTATTTATTTAATGAATGTTTAACAGAGCATTTAAGTAAGGGAAATTTCCCTTACAGTAACAGTTTTAAAACAATAAATCAGACCAACCGTAAATAAAAGGACAATCCAGACAGCTGTTCCAGAATGTATCTTTCAGCAGAATGTTTGGATGGACAGCAAAATGATCAAAACCATCATGGACATAATTAGCCTTCTCCTGTTCAGTTATTGTTCAATATGGCCCCCACCTTCTCATGTATGTAGCAAGCCTCATGCTACTCATGACTGCCAAAAGCAAGGTAATTAAAACTCCCACTTGTCTTATTTCAGTAACCAATAAACAAGTCTCCATTTTACAACCATCTGAAGTGCAAATGGCTACCTAATGGGTTATAAGAAGTAGGAAATCTGTGAGACTGCAGGGAGCTGACTTAACAGCAACACTGGGAAATAGTTTGATGAGTGTTTGGGCATGTTTTGGATTGGAGCCTTAAAATGTAATGCATTCTTAAATACTCCTAAATCAAAGATCACAATAGCCAGAAGCTGCCACATGCAGGCACACATTTTCACTCATTTAATTCCTTACTTTAACTTCATATTTATCAAGGAATATAAAAAGAAACAGTAAAATATTCTACAGACACAAAAATAACAAAAAAAAAATCAGGATAGGGATAGGGCCACTAAGGAATACACACAAGTAATGACAGCAGAATGGCAGAAATATTAAATAATTACTTTGCCTCAGTATTTTTGATCTCTTCTTCTAATGTCCTGCCCACATGGTATAAAGACATTTAAGATAGAAAGGGAGGAGATAATTGATAAACTAATTAAACTTAGAGAGTATTAAACCCCGGGTCTGGATGGATTGCAACCACGAATATTAAAAGAAGTCAGGGAAGAGATAGCAGAGGCACTATTACATACATATAAAAATTCATTAGAAAAGGGAATGGTGCCAGAAGACTTGCGGACAGCTAATGTTATTCCTATAGTTAAAAAGGGAGATAGCACCAGTCCATGGAACTATAGGCCAGTTAGCTTAACGTCGGTGATAGGAAAGATAATGGAATCCTTACTCAAAGATGCAATAGAAAAACATCTAGAAATCTAAAATATAATAAAGAATAGTCAGCATGGATTTCAGAAGGGAAGGTCATGCTTGACCAGCCTAATTGAATTCTTTGAAGAAGTAACAGAAAGGGTAGACAAGGGTAATGTAGTAGATGTAATATATTTGGATTTTCAAGAGGTCTTCGATAAGGTACAGCATAGTAGACTCATGACTAAGGTGGAGTCAGGGGACAAGTAGCGGAATTGATAGCAAGCTGGCTGCAAAACAGAAAACAGAGAGTGGGGGTTAAAGGTAGTTACTCAGACTGGCAAAAGGTGGGAAGAGTTGTTCCACAAGGATCGGTACTGGGACCGCTGTTGTTCACCATTTACATAAATGATTTGGACTCGGGACTCGGAAGTACAATTTCAAAATTTGCGGATGACACCAAATGGGGGGGGTATAGTTAATACCAAGGAGGACTGCGACAAAATACATTAAGACATTAATAAACTTTCAGAATGGGTGTATAATTGGCAAATGAATTTCATTATAGGTAAGTGTGAGGTCGTACATTTTGATAGGAAGAATAAGGAGGCCACATACTCCTTGGAAAATAAAAGTCTAAATGGGGTAGAGGAGCAGAGGGATCTGGGGGTACAGATACACAAATCATTAAAAGTAGCAACGCAGGTTAATAAGGCCATAAATAAAGCAAACCAAGCACTGGGGTTCATTTCTAGAGGGATAGAATTGAAAAGCAGCAAAGTTATCTTAAACTTGTATAGAACCTCGGTTAGACCACATTGGGAGTACTGTGAACAGTTTTGGTCTCCATATTATCAAAAGGATATAAAGGCACTGGAGAAGGTGCAAAAAAGATTTTTTAGGATTATACCAGAACTGAGACGTTTTAACTATCAGGAAAGACTGAACAAACTAGGGCTCTTTTCTCTCGATAAGAAAAGACTGAACGGTGACCTGATGGAGGTCTTTAAGATTATGGAAGAGTTTGATAGGCTAAACATAGAGAAGATGTTTCCACTTGCGTGAGAGACCAGAACTAAGAGCCATAAATATAAGATAGTCACTAATAAATCCAATAGGGAATTCAGGAGAAACTTCTTTACCCAGAGAGTGGTTAGAATGTGGAACTCGCTACCACAAGGAGTAGTTGAGGCGAATAGTGTGGATGCATTTAAGGAGAAGCTATATAAACGCATGAGGGAGAAAGGAATAGAAGGATATGCTGATAGGGTGAGATGAAGTAGGGAGGGAGGAGGCTCGTGTGGAACATAAACATCGGCATGGGCCTGTTGGGCCGAATGGCCTGTTTCTGTGCTGTACATTCTATGTAATATTTTTGCCATATTTTTTCTTAATGAAGCCATCTTCGTTCCACTTCTCTTCCCGCAATCCCAAAGTTACTGAAACCCTTGTTCAAGCCAAAGTACTGTAGAGTGCCCAGTGAATGATATAATACTGTTCCTGAGCTTGCCTTGAATATGTTTGGAATAGTGCAAGAGGCCAAAGAAATCTATCTGTCTACAAATCTATCTATCTATCTATCTACCTATGTATATTATTAAAAGTCTTGAATAGGGCTCATATTTCCTATCGACAGACTTTAAATCCTGTTGTCATGGCTTTATTTGGTAAAGTTTTCACGGCGACAATTACCATTGAGACTGCCGGTGTAAACATGTCATATGTTTGTCGATGAACCAATCCAATATCTCAAAAAGGTTTTTTGAAAAAAAAATTGTACACCATTTTTTCTCAATGACTGAAATTTCTAATGTCCAAAATAAGATTTTAAACAAAATCAAAAACTCCCAAAATTGCATATTTTACAGTAACATGACCCTCAGTCTGCCAACTATGCACTGACAAAAAAAATACAATTTATTACATAACAAACATACAAAAAATGCATAAAATTATCCAACTCCTATCTGAAATTTGTCTGACTTCACACTCTCTGCAAGGAGCCAAGACCTCCTCAAGTTTATAAAACACAAGTCGGAGACCAATGTGCTTTCCCTTGTCTCACACGGCAGGCGTAATCTTAATTCTTGCCAACGGGTGAAATCAGATAGGTCGTTGACTGCAACAGAAAGCGACATTGGGCGGGTTGTATAATGGGCAGCCCATAATATATCATCCATTTTACATTATCAACGAAAGTTAAAATTATTCCCCCCCCCCCCCCCAAAGGGCCTCCCTGGGCTATGAAGGGACTTCAGTGCGGTTTGGTACCCAGTAAAAACCAATTGCTAGTTTTAATAACTAGTTAAAAACATACTTCATGTAATTTTGAAAACGCTGTGTAATTGCATATAAATAAAAACTTAACTTCAAAAAAGGAGATTGTGACTGTCAGAGTATAATACAACTTATTTGAACCAATGCAAAAGCAGGTTTGTACACAGAAACCATGCAATGCCCTCCTGTACAAATGATATATCTGTACAATATATGCAATATTTTTTTAATAAAGCAGTACTTCCCTGATAGTTACTGTGATCAGGCATGCCAGATATTGCATGGCTTTAATTTATCAGAAGATACACTTTGGCATCAGATTATATCCCATCAAATGATGGCAGGCCTGATATCCAACAAGTACTAGAGATTACCAAGGTTGTCAACAGCACTTGCTACAAGGACAGTTGCTAACACAAATCTCACCCTGTGGGAGTTTTGAATTTTGCTGATCTAGCTAAAGATGGTGCACAAATCTTTATGCAAAAAAGTAAAATAGAATAGCCAGTTTGGCAGTTTGTGGACTATTTGCTATCTGCTTCTCACATTGCAGCTGCTGCTGTTACTGGCCAAAAATTGTGGTTAGGACCAGTAAATAGAATAATTCTGAGGCATTCAAAACAAAATAAAAATATGATTCATAAACTGTTTCAACTGACTTCAACTTGGAACAGGTTTAGACATGTTCTCAGCTGTGTTTGTGTGCATGTATGTGAGGCAAGAGGCCGGCTCAGGCCCTGTAATTTGTCAAGAACCCAACGTGACCAGAAATATTTCCTAGGACAGGGGTGTCTGTAAGGCATTTGTATTCTTCATTTTAAAGTAAAGTCAGGAAAAATCTTTCAGTTTTTGTAAACTGAATTTGAATCCATACATTGACTGAGATTGATAATTTTTTGTTGGGCAAAGGTGTTAAAGGATATGGAACAAAGACGGGTAGATGGGGCTGAGGTGCAGATTTTTAAAAATTCATTCATGGGATGTGGGCGTCGCTGGCGAGGCCGGCATTTATTGCCCATCCCTAGTTGCCCTTGAGAAGGTGGTGGTGAGCCGCCTTCTTGAACCGCTGCAGTCCGTGTGGTGACGGTTCTCCCACAGTGCTGTTAGGAAGGGAGTTCCAGGATTTTGACCCAGCGACGATGAAGGAACGGCGATATATTTCCAAGTCGGGATGGTGTGTGACTTGGAGGGGAACGTGCAGGTGGTGTTGTTCCCATGTGCCTGCTGCTTTTGTCCTTCTAGGTGGTAGAGGTCGCGGGTTTGGGAGGTGCTGTCGAAGAAGCCTTGGCGAGTTGCTGCAGTGCATCCTGTGGATGGTGCACCCTGCAGCCACAGTGTGTCAGTGGTGGAAGGAGTGAATGTTTAAGGTGGTGGATGGGGTGCCAATCAAGCGGGCTGCTTTGTCCTGGATGGTGTTGAGCTTTTTGAGTGTTGTTGGAGCTGCACTCATCCAGGCAAGTGGAGAGTATTCCATCACACTCCTGACTTGTGCCTTGTAGATGGTGGAAAGGCTTTGGAGAGTCAGGAGGTGAGTCACTCGTCACAGAATACCCAGCCTCTGACCTGCTCTTGTAGCCACTGTATTTATATGGCTGGTCCAGTTAAGTTTCTGGTCAATGTTGATCCCCAGGATGTTGATGGTGGGGGATTCGGCGATGGTAATGCCGTTGAATGTCAAGGGGAGGGTGATTAGACTCTCTCTTGTTGGAAATGGTCATTGCCTGGCACTTGTCTGGCGCGAATGTTACTTGCTAGATCAGCCATGATCTAACAGAATGGCGGAACAGGCTCGTCCAGTTCCTAATGTTCCTGCCTCTGTCAGGAACAAACTTCATTTGTTGCGGCTGAGGACTCAGGACCGCTGGCCCACACGGGAGGATCGTGTTCACAGCTCCGAACGGCCTGATGAGGCACAACAACAAGAAAAAATAACACAACTTCCTGCTGCACAATCTTTCAACACAAAGATTTTTGCCTTTTAGATCACACGTGGTAGCAACTTTAAGATTTGTTTATTTGCCCCGTAAAAAGAAAAGAGATTTTGCACCATGTATTGATATTGTTTTAACTGTTAGATTGTGGTTATCATTAAAATGGAGCATCCAGCTGTCAGGTTTCATTCTTACTGTACATTTGTGCACCATATTACACCACAGAGTATTCTGGGGGAATAAGAAGGATCACTGACAAGCTTGCTGCATGTTGTCCAGATGGAGCACTAAATGTATCATTATGTATTATTGAACTAACCCAGTACCACCTGTTTCTTCAGAGGTTCCAGCCAAAACGTTCCCATAAAACATTTATTTTGTTAATGTTCTAGTTGCTCACCACAGAGGGACATTTGTAGTTAAAGATTTACCATGTGTGTAATTACTGTGAGCTGGCCGAATTCAATCTTTGAAATAATGCTGCAATGTGTTGCTTTGAGAAAAAAGACTATTGTTCAGAAACTATTTATCCAGTGTGTACTCTTTGATTAAAAATGTGCGCCTCTTCCTTCACTTCCTCTAAAAGGAAAGTAATCTTCACCAGCAGCCTGTGAGATTACATTCCAAAGCACTCACAAATTAAATATGACTCAACTGTTTCACTGGTATGGATTTGAAAATGATTATTAACAAAGAGAAAAAAAAAACATTGAATTGAGCCTTACAGAGCAGGGAGGTCTTCTGTTTATTGCTAACTTAACCGATCTCAACCAGGCCAACAGTGGGCTGCTACAATTCAGCTCAGTCTTCCTGGGCTAGGGTGGGGCTTCCTATAAATGACCATTTTCCAGTAACCCCTGCTGGAAGTGAGTACGTATGGACACTGGATAAGGACCGCTGGTGATAGGAACCCCACCATGTTCAAATAGTCACACTGTCAAGGCTCATACATTCAGAATGTCCACTTGAGTGAGGCACTGGAAAGCATTGGAACAGGGAGATATATTATAGTTTAATGCTCCTTGCAGTGAACTTTGTGCAACAGCAATGCATATCCTGAATTCAGGCCTGGAGCCCAGCGCACGTGATTCATTGGCTCCAAAGAATGCAGCCTCAGAATGCAGCCTATTAAAGGTTGCAGGGACAAAAACTTTGAATATCAAAACTCCATGGAAAACATCTAGAGTGGTACAAATCACATGGTACTGGTAAAACCAAACACTGGTTTATAAATCTAATTTGTTGCCCGTTATTAAGCCCTCTAGAATCAGGAGCAACATATATTCTGATGAAAGGCACCCACTCAAAAAAATTCATGGACTGGCCGGCTGTACGTTTCCCGCATTTTCAGTTTTTATTTTAGCAACTAATGTGGCAGTGATATATATTGGTTAAAATTAGAGACATGACCTAAATCCTCATGCAACTCATATATTGATTTATTGGCCCAGAATTTGCCGTCCAAATAACGGTGAGGCTCATGGTGCTTGCTGTCATTTATGGGTAAATGATACAGCACGTTCAGGCGAGGAGCAGATCCGGGGTTAAACGTGAATGTCCGAAAGTTGTTGTCCGAGTTGTGCTGCTCCACCGTTAGCTTCGCGAAAACGGCACCTCGTCTTCAGCCTCCCCATTTACAGGATTTGCCCATTAAACTCGCCACAGAAAGTTAAGTCTTGTCATTACAAGCGTAGGTACCGTTTTAAAGCTGTTCAGTAGCGCTGATTGGGCGGAGATCAGGGCAGTAACCCAGGGGGCCCTGCCTTGATTTAGATCAGCAAACTCATCACTTTGAACTGAACCTGGAACCCTGTGCTCGGTGCAGCTTTGTGTGATGCCTTTACATGAAATCTCTTCAACTCACACTCCCAGGGGGGTTTACTTTGCCCTGGACAATATAGCGAGCACAAGCGCTAGCTGTGTATTAAGGTGTAGCAATTTGAACCTGGAAATTAGTTCTACCGTGCAAAAAAGGTGCTGACTCAGTTCCTAACTTCACTTGGTTCTTGTAGTAACAGTGTAGAAACTTCTTCCAATTTTGTTTCTAGAACTTTAATCCAATTGATTCTGTTGCTTCTTCTGCAGCTAGTCTGAACTAGGTTGCAATAACTGCCCGTTAATCCAACAATGAAACACTTCGCTGGCATTAATGCCGGACGTTTTGTGACAATAGCTAAGGAGCAAGAAAAAAGCATTTGGCAAAGGCAGCCACTGGGCAACAGATGCAAAGTGTGGTTTTCTGAAGAAGTCCTCCAGGTACTTGTAGCATTGATAATGGAGCACAGAACAGAGATATTTGGGTCGATCGGCCAGATGATAACAGAGCGGAGAAAACGGCAAGCCTGGGACGCAATGATAGACAGTGCAGATGCTACATCCAGGACCCGACATGTCTCGTTGGAAGTACAGAAAAAGTTCTTAGATTTAAAAAATTGCACCGAGGTACGTAGTAGCACTGATGTGAGGAAGCAAGGTCTACAATATAAACCCAAACCCGCGACCTCTACCACCCAGAAGGACAAGGGCAGCAGGCGCATGGGAACAACACCACCTGCGCGTTCCCCTCCAAGTCACACACCATCCCGACTTGGAAATATATCGCCGTCCCTTCGTCGTTGCTGGGTCAAAATCCTGGAACTCCCTTCCTAACAGCACTGTGGGAGAACCGTCACCACACGGACTGCAGCGGTTCAAGAAGGCGGCTCACCACCACCTTCTCAAGGGCAATTAGGGATGGACAATAAATGCCGGCCTTGCCAGCGATGCCCACATCCCATGAATGAATTTAAAAAGAAACATCCATGGGTCATACCAGCTGCTGGAGGGTCATAGGTGAGTGGTTTGCTAAATTCAGAGCAAGTTCAGGATATTGTTCAGGAACCTTAGTAAGGACAGGGTGAAAACGCCACACAAATATCCAGCTGCAGATAGCACATGAAGCAAACCACCCCCTTGTCTCTTCACTGACCTGCAGGTATGCGGCACCTATAACCTATACATGCAATGCTGCCAGATTGCCAAAGTGCACGCATGACTTTCGGAAGAACTGCTTAACAGAGGAAATTAGGCAGGATGCTGCTGGAAATGAGAGTGGTTAGGAAGGGGTGAGTGCGCAGGAGTAGACAATGCCGGTACAGGCTCAAGGCTGGTGTCATCAATACCTCAGCATGGTGTCTACAGAACGAATACTGGCTCTTCACCTTGTTGCAGGAGAACCTCAGTGTCAATAGAAAACAGCAGCAACCCACTGGCATGAGGCAACTGTGTCCATTCATCCCCTCTAAATGGCGATTATGGGCCTTCTTTGCCCTGAGTCCTTAGAAGGATTAAGGCCCAAAATTGAAGAGCAGTGTGACTCTTCAAGTATGTGACTCGCACCATTTGAGGCAAAACTGTAAAGTAACTCACCAAATGGGAAGTTGTCACGGGCACACAAACCAGTCAAACACCAGTGGTAATGATTACGAACACGGCTTAAGCTGCAGCCATTGAGATAAACCTTCCTAAGTTCTCGTCCTGTAGTTTCTTTTCTTAACCCGTACATGCTGCAACCCAGGGATGTTGTGACGGCTTCTTGCAATGCTGAGGCAGCAGCCCCATCACATCGCACGTGCCCAGAAGCTGTGGGTACTCACGTTATGGTGGGGTCGGCAGTTAATCGACTGCAGGTGGGTGATGAAGGGGAAGATAAAGGCGTGAAGGCACCGCACGGTGATTGGCAGCAAGTAGGAGCTTCGGAATTCAGATCTCATGAAGTCTACGTCCAAAAGAAGGATGTTTCACGAACAGCACAAACCACCATGGGGTCGATTTTAAGTGTTTCCACTGGACCAGATTTTCCTTCCCATTTAATTCAATGGAAGCGAAAATTGGATGGGGTGTAAAAGGAGCAGCCATCCACTGCCGACCATCTACCGACCAGCAGGAACCATTAAAATCACCAGCTGTGTCACTTGACTCCATATGTCGAATGTCCAAGCCTGTCTGGGGATTGCGGAGGAGTCTGTCTCCCAGCATCGTCCTGCCAAAAACAATGTGGGCGGAGCTTTGACAAGAGGCCTGCTCTGAAGACAAGGTCCAGTTGTTTAATTTTCATCGCGCCAGTGGTCATGTTGCAACATTAGCTTCAGCTGCAACTGATAGCTCTTGGGCTCAACATTTGCTAAACACGTGAATAGCACAGAAAGAGCCCCTCTCATAGATGCTCTTCCTTCTGCTGTCAAGGTGGAGGGGACAAAATTGAGCTTGAAGACAAGTTGCAGGCAACGATGAGCCAGGGATTCAGAGACCTTGTGCAAGCCTTGCAGAATATCAGACAATATGAGAGCTCATCTTCACCCAGTGCATGGGGGTAATTTCGACAGTGATCCAATATTGGATCAGTCACCAATCATATATCTCTCTCTCCAAATCGGGAGAGAAGTATAACAGGGGGCTGATCCTATATCTCCCGTTTATCACTATCGGTCAAAATTTACGTGCAGCAGATGAATGGACATCGGCCTCTTATGTCAACACTGGGCCTGCATTAATATCAGGCTCTGAAGAAGTGACACTAGGTGCTTCCAGATGCAGTATTGCCACTGGTCCAATAGCATAAGGCATTCCCGGCACATCTGCTTGGCCTTTAGCGGTGGAAACAGTTAAAGTTTCGACATACGAGTAGAATCCCAAATCCACAGACAGAACACCTCACTGTCAGCATCCACATTCACTCCTTCCATTAACAGCTCACATAAGAAGTAGCTAAATGTCAGCGAGGCTGAGCATTGCCAATGTCGGCAGCACTCTCATTCAGAGGCAGTGGGTTCAAGAATCTCCCCAGGACTTGAGCAGATAATCTAGGCTGACACTCCAATGAAATATTGAGGGAATGCTGCATGGTTGGAGGTGCCACTTTTCAGTTGAGACGTTAAACCAAGACGTCTGCCTGATCAGGAGGACCTAAAAGATTCTGTGACACAATTTGAAGAAGAGCGGTGAGTTCTCCTGGTGTCCTGGCCAACATTGCTCACTCAAGCAACACCAACAAAAAAACAGATTAACCCACCATTAATCTTATTTGCTGTGTGCGGGAAATTTGTTGTGCATAAATGAACTGTAATGTTTACCTACAAAAACAAAGTGACTAAATGACAACAGTGGTTCACTGGACGTGGTCTGCTTTGAGATGTCAAGAGGGCATATTGATCACTATATAAATGCAAGTTTTCTCTGTCGTGACACAGTAGGCCATCACTTCACGGTCACGCTTGAGATCATAAAAAGTATAATTTATTTTTATAGGATTTGTAACTATGCCAATACTGTAACAACTTGAAAATGTTCTCTTGTGACTGCTTCCTGGAGAAAATAGCCTGCTGTCTATTTCTCTGTAAAGTGGAGAAAGGGAATGATTCACTTTTGTTTATGTTGATTGTTTTTTTTGGTCTTTTAACACTCAGATGATGCAAATAATTAATATTGATCACTGGGCTAAAGTTGCCTCTAATTAGATTATTGCACTTGCTATTATTATAGGTTACCCCATCAAGCTGTCCATTGAGCAAGACTTTTGCAGTTTGCTTTGTGCTGAAGTTGTGTAAATTGCATGAGTCAGGATTCCGTGTACCTTGGAAATTTATTTGACAGGTAATTTTAATTCATTGTGAAGGTAACTTTTTTTTATTTTCCTTAGTACTAACTTGGGCATCAAGGGAAAGAGAAGCATATAACCTGGGCTGATGGCCTTTGGTTTGCTCACTTCCCTGTAACCACTACACAGGCTTCTGTGAGAGTACACTTCCACGAAAAACTTGTCAGGACAGTTTTCCGTCTTCACGGCCTAGCCGTTAAGCACTGCCCGGGCGGGGCTCGGTGAGGAAAATCCGACAGGAAGGATTGCCAGTAAGAGAATGGGAGGAAATTCTGGCAGGTTCTGTAAGAGACGTGCAAACCTCTCCACCAGATCTTCCATTCTGCGCTCTAGCCAGGCGAGGCTCAGTGCCCAGACAGTGAAGATAAAAATCTATCCCATCATCACAGATGCATCATACTCCAAGTTACAGAAAAGAACGACTAAAACATAAACTTTTATTGTTTTTTATACAGAGAAAGTAATGTGAAGTATTTTAATCTATCTAAATATGTTGTTCTCTTTTTTTGCTTCTGTCCAATCTTGATTATTAAATGGAAAATGATTCATTTGTAGCATTAGCTACCGGTTTGTCATCATGGTGTTTTTCTGTCAGTTGGGAGTTTACTGGTATACCGTATTGTTTCCAGTGTACACTCTAATGGTAAAAGGGGTCATTTGTTCACCCTACGCCCACTATCCCAGATACTTTGGGGGTGAAATTGGCCTTGGGCAGTAACGCCGAAGGGCGACAGCGAATCAGCCGCACATTTTACACTCTGTCCGATTTTCTTTCCCAGTGGAAAAAAACAATCGGGGGGGGTTGTAGAATGGGACGGGTGTGAAACAGGCAGCCGATTCACTATCGCCTATTTTGCGTTACCACCCAAGGCCAGTTTCACCCACTTTGTGCAAAGTTTAGGTTCATGGGAAGCAGACTTTCGCACTGGGCAAAAGTAAAAAGTAGCTGACGAAGAGCCCAGACTGTCTTTGAAATATCACAGCAACACATCACATTCCACACAATAATGACCCTCACTGCTCTTTCAGTATGCACCGATAGCTTTAACTGAATTATTGCAGTATCTATTTTATCCTTTGCTCCTATATACGATGTGAATATCCTTACATGAGATAGTCTCTCTGCAATAGAAGATGCCCAGTCAGGAGTAGAAAGGCCAAGTCAAGATTGTTACAGAAGTTCAGTAGGAGCTGACCCACAGTTGGGGTTCCTTGCTGATCTTCACAGAAATGTCGTCAATGTGCACCCGACCCAACCCTTGGACAAGCAGCTATTCACCTCCTGGATGACGGAGCACATCTCAAACCTCTTCCTGCCGCGGCTGCTGCTCCTCGTCCAAATCCAATGCAATGCCTCCATCACCGGATGGATTGTGAACTCTACAGCAATCTACCATTACTTTTCTGGTGAGCTCTTTCTAAGGCGTGGACTAGAATGCCCCGCCCTCAAGTAGTCCCAAGCAACCCAAACGTCTGCTTGATGCCCCACAGTTTATCTCACTGTAGTTGGTCCCAGTTGGGTTTGAGTAGCCAGTGTTATGGTGGATAAGCAGACAAGTTAGCCTGAGGATGAAGGAGTCATGTGATCTTCCCTGATATCTAGCATTCATTCCCATACAATAATTGCATGCTGTTTGAAGATTAGTGAATAGTAACCCTTTCTTTTTATGTATGACAGGTGCGTGATGGGCTACAGGGTTGCAGTTGATTATATCTTGTACGCTCTTATTCGGGGAGTAGGAGAATAAATATGATCCGTGCAAGGCTGCTGAATTTAGCTAGATGTCTTCTTAATTGCCATTTCCAAGGCATTTAACTAGTAGAACAGGATTTGCACTGGAAGAATACATTACTTTGCTAAACCAAGGAATAAAGAAATTCACCAATTTTAATATAAGCACTACAGATGAACTTTCCACTGTCACAAAACCACCATAGTGTGCATTGATATCACTCTTATCATTAAGTGTAAGAGAGGAATTCTAAGAGTAATTTCGAGGGCTGTATTATTTATACTAATCAAATGATCAATAACTTTTATCCAAACTCCTAAAATTGCTCCATGAAGTAAACAGGTGGAACACGCATTAAGGCACTGACCCACTGTTAGCAGTTTTTTACTTGAGTGCTTTTAATCAGCAATTAACAGAAAATGTGCAAATTTATTCCAGATTTATTTGATTTGTGTTAATTTCACACAATTGAAGCTGGCATCAAAACACCAGAGGAAGCCAGCAATGTTCAAGGAGTGAACAGAGCAGCAGTCAGCTTAGGGAATTAGTCAAAGAGGGAATGTTTTAGTGAACTCAACAGTATGGATGTAACATCAAGCATCTCAATGATAGATGTTTCAGATGAGTTGGAACAGGAACAGCAGGAGGCCATATCCCAGGATGTTCAATGTCAAATGAGACATCTTTTATGATTCATTTTATGATTCACTCTCGCCTCTGAATCAAGAGGTCGTTCCAGTCCTACTCCAGAGACCTGAGCACAAGTCTGCATTTACATCCACCTGAGAGGACGGACAGGACCTCGTTTTAACACCCCATCAGAACTACGGCACCTCCGACAGTGCAGCGCTCCCTCGGTACTGCACTGAAATGTCAGCCTGGATTTTGTGCTCAAGTCTCTGGAGTAGGACTTGAATAACCTCCTGAGTCAGAGGTGAGAGTGCTACCCACTGAACCATGGCTGATACCACACTCTGCAAGGCAGTGTGAGTCCCACAGACCTCTCACTCTCCTGCATGGGAGGCTGTTCAATGGGGAAATGGGGCTCAATTTTCAAAGTAAAAAACAGGTGGGTTGGGAGCAAGGGGGCATTGAAAATTGCCACCATTTCAGACCCGCCTCCAACCCGCCCATTTCCGGTTTTCACCGGGGCGGGCGACCAACCCGCTCCCAGGAGGCGGGTCTGGCCTTAAAACCTTGAGGAGACTCCAGGCCTCCATTTTTCACTAATTCCCGATTTCAACCCCAGGGGGCCGGGATTCCCGGGCCTTCTGTTTTATGTCTCGTGAAAGGAGGCGAGAAGGCCCGAGACTAACAGGTAGGTGAAAGGCACAGCTTGTGGGCCCGGAGGAGCAGGCCCAACAAGCCTACCTGCACCGACCCCCGACCCCCCCAACGATCACGGACACCCCCTTGCCCCATCGCGGACACCCGACCCCCGATCACAGACTCTCCCCCCACCGATCGCGGACCCCTCGACCCCTGACCCTGACCCTCCCCCAGACCCCGATCCCCAAGCCCAATCCTGCCCCCCCCCCAAATCCGATCCTTCGATCCTCCGACCCTCCCTCTCAACGATCGCGGACCCCCAAGACGATCCCCGATTCCGACGGCCACCCCCTCGTGACTGACGCCCGATCCCATCCCTCATGACTCGCGATCCCCGTGCCCACCCATGCCCCCCGTGCTCACGTGCCCCTCCCCCCATCCATACAAACAAAGACTTGCCTGCAGACGTCCTCTCCCTGGCTGCTCTCCTGTCTGACTGAGACCAGCCTGTCAATCAGGCCAGTCAGTCAGATGGGATACCGACAAAAAAAATACATCCTTACGTCAAAA
The DNA here is from genome assembly GCF_035084215.1 of Heptranchias perlo. Classification (NCBI taxonomy): domain Eukaryota; kingdom Metazoa; phylum Chordata; class Chondrichthyes; order Hexanchiformes; family Hexanchidae; genus Heptranchias; species Heptranchias perlo. The sequence goes on along the minus strand of NC_090332.1, from coordinate 88,297,671 downwards.
TCGTAAGGACGTCCAGGAAATCCGTACTAATGGGTTCCCCGACCTCAATTTGACCCCCCCCCCCCGTTTTAAAATTGAGCCCATGATTTCTGACCTGTCTCAGTTCCTTAAACCAGACTTGCAGTCACAGAGCAACAAACAGGCAGCATGGTTAATGAAACTCAAAGTTACCACTGCACTGAGCCTCTCTGTTTTTGGATGTTTCCAGAGGAGACAGCATTTGATCATTCGGTGTGCAGATCACTGCTCCATCACTGTGGTAACAGGTGCCCTCTATTGCCATGTGTCACTATACATTAAATTCAACAACGGCATACAGCACCCGTTCATTCCAGTCATGTGGCAGTCCCCGAGTACAAGGTGCCATTAATTGCATCACATCATTAATCGTTCACATGCAGACAGTACCCTCCTTTTTATTCAACAACATTTATATAGCACCTTTAATGTAGTAAAACGTCCCAAGGCGCTTCACAGGAGCGATTATCAAACAAAATCTGACACCGAGCCACTTAAGGAGATATTGGGACAGGTGATCAAAAGCTTGGTCAAAGAGGTAGGTTTTAAGGAGCGTCTTAAAGGAGGAGAGAGAGGCGGAGAGGTTTAGGGAGGGAATTCCAGAGCTTAGGGCCTAGGCAGCTGAAGGCACGGCCGGCAATGGTGGAGCGATGAAAATCGGACACGTGCAAGAGGCAAGAATTGGAGGAGCGCAGAGATCTCGGAGTTACAGCTCAGGTGGTATGTGACCAACCGCAAAAAAACTATGCTAGTTAATGTTCATTTTCTGGATTTTTGGATATAATAATCCAATCAATTCTATTGCTGTCCTTACCTGACAGTTCTTAGAATCATAGAATCATAGAAAGGTTACAGCATGGAAGGAGGCCATTCGGCCCATCGAGTCCATGATGGCTCTCGGCAAAAGCAATCCAGTTAGTCCCACTTCTCCGCCCTTTCCCCGTAACCCTACAAATTTTTTCCTTTCAAGTACTTATCCCTTTTGAAGGCCATGATTGAATCTGCCTCCACCACCCCCTTGGGCAGTGCAGATCCGAACCACTGGGTTATATGGTGAAGTTCTTCGTTTCCTGCTTGTCCATGAATTCCGCTGTGATTATTAAAGCTGTGGAATGACCGGGTGATTTAATTTACTGCCAGCGTAAAGTTAAGGTACTGTCGATTTGAATGCGCAGTGGTACCAGGGCGCTAAGCAAATACACGTACTCTGGTGAAACTCGAAAGTATCATTACACCTAGCATTTGGAATGGAAATCACCATATACTTCAGCTCAAGTATCTCCAGGTTATAGGCGTATTTGCATCATGTGTGTCCCATAATTTTCTGGCATTCCGCCACTGTAAAAACCGTACGAATTTCATATGCATCCCATAATAAATTACCCACGCGAGACACTTCATTTGTTACTAGGTATAACAGAGCTAACTAGCTTTTACCAAGATAACTGTTAATATTTTACACTACCAGATCAAACATCTCAGCACTCAATTTGTTAAAATATATTAAAACATTTTAAAAAGCTATTGACATCTACGTACAACTTTGTAACACCTGTGCCTTTAATCGCACTGCCATATTAGTAGCAACAGCATTATAAATTAGCAGAAGAGGAATTCAATCACAGAGTGCCATTTCAAGGTTCTAAAATACAGGTTGTCAGATTTGCATTAATAGATTGAGCATGAAAGTGTCTCTGATCTTTTCTGGCTAACTCAAAGCTCCTATAGCTTCATGAACACAGAGCCTCAGAGCGAGGGAGGCTCACAGCTCTGGCTTTACATCAAATGGTTCTAGGTCTGAGTTGCCTGAGCTACTTTTCTCTCCATTCTGCTTGTCACAGTTGAAATCAATTTTGTCTGCTCCCAGTCATGACTGATAAGTGGAGTGATTCATCGTTATGCTAAATTTTTCACATTGGGGTGGGGGAAGTGAAGTCTTACATTATCCAGCATGCCTCGTTATAAACATGATTTAAATACACCAGTCCAGTCACTGATCCAGGCGAAAGGTCATTACAGCACAGCTCAGAGTCAGTAAAGTCCACTTTAAATGTATATTTTCAATGAACAATGTAATATATGCCTATGATAGCTGGCTTTGTTTGGCGTTACAAGTCTCTAATATACCAGAGGTGTATGGGTGCCATTGTGGACCATGAGGAGGTGAATATCCTGATATTTTACGCTAAGTTTATAGTAGAAATGTGAAACAATTGAGAGTGAGAAAGGCCATTCAGTTCATCAAGCCTACTTCATCCAAAGCCTAAGTCTGATAATTCTACCATGGACTTTCCACTACTTTAGGGAAAACAAATTTTCTTCTCCGACCTCTATGTAGCGTTGTTTAATATCTCTCTAACCCTCATTCCTGTTTGTCAACAGATATCAATCCAGTGCTTTTTAAAGGTTAAGGGGTGAATTGATTGAGGTTTTTAGGATTTTGGAAGGAATTGATAGGGTTGATAGAGAGAAACTTTTTCCTCTGGTGGGGGAATCTAGAACAAGGGGACATAACCTTAAAATCAGAGCCAGGCCAGGCAGGAGAGAAGTTCGGAAACACTTCTTCATGCAAAAGGGTGATAGAAGTGTGGAACTCTCTCCCACAAAAAGCAGCAGATGCTAGCTCAATTAATAATTTTAAATCTGAGATGGATAGATTGTTGCTAGCCAAGGGTATTAAGGGATATGGAACCAAGGCGGGTAAATGAAGTTAGGATACAGATCAGCCATGATCTCATTGAATGGCAGAACAGGCTCGAGGCCTACTCCTGTTCCTATGTTCCAATTGGCCCTGAATCAAACTGGTAGCTTCAGTGTTAGTTCCAGCCAGACAGTTACACGGGCTGGCCGGTTATTTTGATTGTTCCACCCAGGAGAGAGCTTTGCACATATGTGGTTTCACTCCTGCACAGAGCTCTTCTCCAAGCGATTAAAAATTTATGGTCTGGATTTTCCGCTGCTATAGCGCCCAAAATTGAGCAGTACAGTGGCGGAAAGATAAGGAAAATGGGGTGGATGAGCCTACCGTGGGATCCCGCTCCTGCCCAGGTCTCCTGAATTGTTCCTCCCCCCTCAAATAGGGAACTCAATCGCCTGACCCTTGACTGCCCCATCACATCTAAATGATAGGGTTTCCCAGTCCCTACCTGTCTCCCAGCTGAGGTACGCCAAGCCCAACTCCCTGCACAAGCAGAGTGATGATACATGATGGGGCAGCAGCGTTTACCTTGCTCATGGCCCTGTTAGAAGGAGAGGGCCTGTTAGTGGGGCACCCTCTGCCTCTCTTCTGCCCCTATAACTGTTCCTAAGGAGTCACAGCTCAGCAAGAACCTTTATTATAAATTTTTGCAAAAAAAAAATCTTTCCGGTTGTTTCTGCCCCCTTTTATGCAGCCTCCTGCTCTTTCTGATGGGGTATGGGCAATGGACAGAAGACCTGTCACCTTTGGTGGCAAACCCACTGCGGAGGGAAATACAGCCCTAAATGTTTAGACAGCACCGTGTCCACACTGTCTAAATATTTAAACAATCTCCAGGTAGGTTGAAGAAGTGTCCAAGAGACCTGCTGGCCACTTTTTAAACATGTTTGATACCACACTGAAGCAGTGTGATGCTACCCCTTCCAGGTCATCTCATGTTGCTCCTCACTGGACTCAATTCTGGCCCCAACTCCAGACTTCTGAAATCACTTTGCAGCAACGCTAAAGTTGTAGCGTAAGCAGACTCTTAGCCCAACTGCAGCTGCGTTCAGGTTTTGGCTTCAAGATGTGAGATCACAAGAAGCAGCCTTGAACTAACTGGGCTACATACCAGCTACATATATCCCACCAGTGGAGAGTCAATGTTTTAAAATGTTATAATGATACAAACAACGAACGTACAAAAAAACCCAGCTAAAGACTAGCTGGTCCACCGAGCCTGCTCTATACTGTCACCGTGCTCCTGGTGGACTACCTTTAAAGTTTTAATGTTAGCCGAGAGCCAACAGGAAAGTCAGCTCTTAAATTACAGTAAAAATGTTATTGGCATTTGGGTGCTGGTTAACACAGCTCTCAGCGGGTGTTAAGGATGTTTGTGCAATGCTCAATATCTTCCCAATTTGAAAGCAGTGGACAGTTAGCAGTTTAACTCAGTGCCACAGGGTCACATCACTCTGAGAACGGGCACCTCTCTCAAACAGTCCTTCGGAATAATAGAATTTTGCATCTCAGGATAGCCATAAATCCAAGGAAATATAGTTTTCACAATTAAAAACAAAAATAATGTATGTAAAGCTTGAGTTTGTATATGCTGTTAATTTTTATGCACGATTGTTTGTAAGAGGATGGGAGGAATAGATGCAGGACAACTAACATAAGTAACGGGACAATGCTATATGGAGACTAAAGGTTGTCTTATCATTTTTTTAGCTGACTAAATTGAGTCCAATTTTTTTGGTGACATGGGCGCTGTTTCATGTTACGTTATGCCACACCACATGATATTACATTACATAAATCCAAAATAATGGCTTGATTCTTTTCCGTTATATTGGAATTCCAAAAATGTTAGGGTGCTAAAATATCATGGGAATTGATTGCAGACTTGCCTGACCTCTGGTTGGTCACTTGCCTCTCAACATGAATGGATATGGTGGTCATGTGACAGTACATTACTCACTTATAGCCATAATGTAATGATGGCACGAAAAAAACTAGAACAAAAGGCATACAACATAGGAAGGTCACCTCCAGTAAATACCATCACAAAGATATAAATAATAACAGAGAGCTACAGTGAAAGAACAACACAATCAGATGAATTAACATAAGAACATAAGAAATAGGAGCAGGAGTAGGCCGTACGGCCCCTCGAGCCTGCCCCGCCATTCAATAACATCATGGCTGATCTTCTACCTCAACTCCACTTTCCCGCCCGATCCCCATATCCCTTGATTCCCTTACTGTCCAAAAATCTATCAATCTCAGTCTTGAATATACTCAACGACTGAGCATCCACAGCCCTCTGTGGTGGAGAATTCCAAAGATCCACAAACCTCTGAGTGAAGAAATTTTTCCTCATCTCAGTCTTAAATGTCCGACCCCTTATCCTGAGACTATGCCCCCTAGTTCTAGACTCTCCAGCCAGGGGAAACAGCCTCTCAGCATCTACCCTGTCAAGCCCTCTAAGAATTTTATACATTTCAATGAGATCACCTCTCATTCTTCTAAACTCCAGAGAATATAGGCCCATTCTACTCAATCTCTCCTCATTGGAAACCCTGAACAATTGCCTGAACGGCTCAATTTAAAGGGTTAACTTTACAAATCAAATCTACCGAGCCCGTGTAAGGAAATGATAGGTCCAACAGATATTACTCATTTGATTTTATTCAATACATGCTAAGCATTACAGGAAAAGGGGTACTGCATGTTGAAGATGGGTCCACTTACTCACACACTGCCAGAAAATGCCCTCCGACTTAAACAGTAATCTTTCAACGCTCCCAGATCTAAAAGCAGAACTTGACAAATGATGTGATGAAAATGTTGCCCATTACTCTCAAATGCCACACATAAAACAATTACCTAAATTCATTGTATTCATTTAAACATAATTTATCATCGCTACATTCTTTAAAACAGATGGAGGGCTGGGGATGATATTAATCAATATCATAAGAACATAAGAACATAAGAAATTGGAGCAGGAGTAGGCCAATCGGCCCCTCGAGCCTGCTCCGCCATTCAATAAGATCATGGCTGATCTGATCCCAACCACAAATCTAAAGAACACAAGAAGTAGGAGCAGGACCCGGCCACACAGCCCCTGGGCCCTCTCCGCCACCCACAGGGCATTGACCGATCCGAACTCAGCTTCATGTCCAATTTCCTGCCCGCTCCCCATAACCCCTAATTCCCTTTACTTCTAGAAAACTGTCTATTTCTGTTTTAAATTTATCTAATGATGTAGCTTCCACAGCTTCCTGGGGCAGCAAATTCCACAGACCTACCACCCTCTGAGTGAAGAAGTTTCTCCTCATCTCAGTCAAGGGTTTTAATAGTGGTATCATCGCCCAATTTATTAATGACCCTGCACAGCTGATTGCTATTTGACACTTTGAAAGAAACACAAAAAGATTTTCTCTACATGTTTGATCTTTTTTGTGCTGTCTCAAGTGATAAATTAACGTGTACAAACGGAAAAGTTATGAATTTGTTTCTTTGTAGAGCTGACAATAAAACAACACACTGGGCAGCTGGAAGTGTCCTGTCTGTGGTAATGTTACTGTTTACACTGGAATTTTATTTTTTTGGCTGCAACCTTATTCCTGTCATAATTACCGCAAACTTGGTGTTTTCCAAATGAATTAAACAGAAAGCCAACGCCTCGTCACGTAATGTCCAAAGCACTCATTAAACTAACTAAAGAGTCAAATCTAACTAAATTAACCCAATTTCCACAAACATAAACACGTGTGCCCATAAGTCACCTTTGAATTGGAGTTTAATACGTCCCACTGTGTTAAACAAATGTTCAGTCACAAATATATCAGATACGTTCAATTATTATATGAAATATGGCACATGAACGATCACACCCAACATATTCTGCACTCCTTCCCCTCATCATTTCTAGTGTTCGCAAATAAATTGTTGATGCCGCCTCCTGAGAAATCAGCCATAATTTGGAACATGAATGAGCCATGTAAATAGATGAAAGCATGACTTATGAACGTTATGAGTTTAGACTCTGCATTATCTGACAATATTTTGATTTTCAAACTTGCTGCATTAGATGTTAAGTGAACATGCTTACCAAACGGTATGGAATATACTGTACAATGTGTTACTGGACCCATGTCAGCCTATCTGACATGCAATTGATGTTTTAAACAGTGAACGATATGAGATAATGCATAATGTTAAAAATCTGACCAGAGTCGGTTCATCTCTTACCAATCTCATAGCCATCAATTGCCACCCAAAAATTCTGATGCTCTTTTCTGTTCCCCTGCCACTGGACTCAATATCTACCCCCTCCATCACTAATGCCCCGTGGCTGCAGAATGTACGATCTACAGGATGCACTGCAGAATCTCGCCAAGGTTATTCCATCAGCATCTCCCTCCCCTGCAACCTCTACCATCGAGAAGGACAAGAGCAGCAATGTCGTGGGAACACCATCACCTCTAAGTTCCCCTCCAAGTCGCACCCCACCCTGACTTGGACATATATTAATATTCCTCCATTGTTGCTGGGTCAACAATTCAAGGAGAAGGCTCACCATCACTTCTCAAGAACAAATAAATAAATACGAAAAATGGCATGGGGTTCTCGGGATGTGAATTCCTCCTCCGTTGCCTCTACACGATTTCGGACTCTCTCTGAATCTTTTCTGTCATCCTGTCAGCTTATTTTACTGTAATAGATTCCATTCAGCCTCACAGCCGCCCTTTCCTGGGGTGTTAGAAGGGGGTCTGAGGTTTGGTGGATTCATGTTAGCCCAACCTCATCGCTTCCTTCACAGTCAATTTAACCTCCTGCTCTGTAAATATTGGCCTCTCAGCTGCTTGTAAGTAAAGCCACCATTTCCACAATGATATTGCAGTGGTATTACCTGGGTTTAGTTTATTGCAGTCAAGGGCCCAATTTTTGATTAGCGATGCTACTTAAATAACTTGTGATTGTGGTAAATTAACACATGAGAAAGTAGAAAGCTGACATTGAGAAAAAACATTTCTCCAAGACAGTCCAGACAAGCCAAAAGAACTCTAGGGCTGAGGTCTGGAGGGGCTGGTGGGGCAGCGAGAGACCCCATTATGCGGTGTAAGCCCGAAACATCTCTTGAGGCAAGTTGAACACATCAGAACAGATTTTTCATAGACAAAACTATAAGGTTCAAGATTTTTAAAATATCGGGAATGAGTCCACCAATGGACCAGCTAGTCAAGGGGATGAGGTTTGAGCCATATACCAACAAGGAAGGTCTTAGGTTTGATTCCCCGTATGTGCTGGATGAGTTAATCTCAGTGCAAGGGCTGTTTACAATTGGTGCTAAAAGGAATTGGAATAAAAAACACCGTGGAACAGAAATGAGTCCGTGTTCGCTGCGGAGACAAAGCACGTCCAAAGAAAGAGACTCAATGGAAATCGTTCCTCGGACCTCAACTGAATAGATGAGTGAGCTGCTGGTGGCTGGTCACTCCTCCACGGACAGCTCGCCAGACGGGAGACGTCAATTTCTCCTTAGAATTTTGATGACCACTCAAGGTTCATAACTGATGAAATCAAACGACCGCACCGGTAGGGAAGGGTTGCAGCGGCCTGTGGGGTGGGGGCAGAGCGCGATTGCGACCCCTGGTTCCACAGGAAGGTGTTTCTTTAAAAAATTGAAACGCAACACTCCTGTCCCACTCATCAGTGACAAATTTACATATTCAAGGAGCCTAACACCTGTTTTCCCACCTAAAAAAAAAACAGGCGCAAGGCATACCAATTTCTACCCCTGTGAATTCTCACCGAGTCACCACCCAGCACTCAACATCTGCCCCTTACTCCTGCACCTCTGCCCCCGCCCCTCTCAGCTGGATAAACCATGCGCCTCTTGTAAAACTATTGCTCGACCAAACGGTTACAGGAGGGTGGCAGGTAAACACAGCACGTCACAAGATTTTCTTAAAATTGGTCCCAATATCACTTCTTAACGTTCTGCTGGCAGACACTAAAATCCCCATTCCATTTTAATTGCACAAGTTACTGAATTTTTTTTATATCCGAAGTCTCCGTAAAAAGCAGCTCCGGGTACATCATTGGCTGGAATGGAATAGAATCCAAATAGAACATAATTGCCTCGTGGGAAAGAGATGGTTAGAATCAGAGATTTTAATTACTAGAATAACAGCCCAATTTGTTTTATTCGTCCAATCTTTGATGGTCCCCTCCATTAATATGGTAAAATTCAAAATCAACTAACCAAGTGTGTACTGGGGGCTGATTAACAAGCAGAAAGATCAGCGAATAAATTACTGCAATAAAATTTACAGAAATTTTACAAGGTAAACGATTTGCAGAGAAGCATTATAGAAATTCAGGCTATGCTTTCATTTTTTAATGGATTTCAGTACAGGTCTATAAAAGACCCAAGGTATGCAAGTCACACACCATCCTGACTTGGAAATATATCGCCGTTCCTTCATCGTCGCTGGGTCAAAATCCTGGAACTCCCTTCCTAACAGCACTGTGGGAGAACCGTCACCACCCGGACTGCAGCGGTTCAAGAAGGCGGCTCACCACCACCTTCTCAAGGGCAATTAGGGATGGGCAATAAATGCCGGCCTCGCCAGCGACGTCCACATCCCGTGAATGAATAAAAAAACGTTTTTTTTTAATGAGCCAGTACATCTTTTCCTTTTAAATGATTATTAATGAGCTTTGGCTTTGGGAAGTAACAATGAAAGCATCTTCTGCAGAAATAATTATGATCCTTGATCACAGTTTTATACGTAAGGAATCTTACAACACCAGGTTATAGCCCAACAGTTTTATTTGAAAATCACAAGCTTTCGGAGGCTTTCTCCTTCGTCAGGTGAGTGTGGGATTCCATGGAAGGTAGCGCATTTATAGTCAGAGAACAATGCCTGGTGATTACAGATAATCTTTCCAACTGCCCGTTATCAAGGCAATCAAAGGAGTGTTCAGACAGAGAGACATTACATACAGGACGACTGAATATACAAACGGTCAGAACCCAAAGACAGAGAGAGAGAGAGAGAGAGAGAGAGAAACATCCGAAAGGAAGAGAAAGAGAGAGAATGACCAGTTGTATTAAAAACAGATAACTCTTTTTTCGCTGGTGGGGTTACGTGTAGCGTGACATGAACCCAAGATCCCGGTTGAGGCCGTCCTCATGGGTGCGGAACTTGGCTATCAATTTCTGCTCGACGATTTTGCATTGTCGTGTGTCTCGAAGGCCGCCTTGGAGAACACTTACCCCAAGATCGGTGGCTGAATGTCCTTGACTGCTGAAGTGTTCCCAGACTGGGAGGGAACCCTCCTGTCTGGCGATTGTTGCGCGGTGTCCGTTCATCCGTTGTCGCAGTGTCTGCATGGTCTCACCAATGTACCATGCTCCGGGGCATCCTTTCCTTCAACGTATGAGGTAGACAACGTTGGCCGAGTCACAGGAGTATGAACCATGTACCTGGTGGGTGGTGTCCTCTCGTGTGATGGTGGTATCTGTGTCGATGATCTGGCATGTCTTGCAGAGGTTGCCGTGGCAGGGTTGTGTGGTGTCGTGGATGCTGTTCTCCTGAAAGCTGGGTAATTTGCTGCGAACGATGGTCTGTTTGAGGTTGGGTGGCTGTTTGAAGGTGAGTAGTGGAGGTGTGGGGATGGCCTTAGCGAGGTGTTCGTCGTCATCGATGACATGTTGAAGGCTGCGGAGAACATGGCGCAGTTTCTCCGCTCCGGGGAAATACTGAACGACGAAGGGTACTCTGTTGGTTGCGTCCTGTGTAAGAACGGGATATGACGCTCGACTCGTCGATCGACAGTTCCGACGGGCCACAGCGAAAAATCACATAGACCTCCTCAGAAGACAAACACGGGACGGAACCAACAGAGGTACCTTCCATGGGATCCCACATTCACCTGACGAAGGAGAAAGCCTCCAAAAGCTTGTGATTTTCAAATAAAACTGTTGGACTATAACCTGGTGTTGTAAGTTTCCTTACATTTGTCCACCCCAGTCCATCACCGGCATCTCCACATCACAGTTTTATACGTTATATTAGGCTGTGTGTATTTATGTGACCAAGAACTGCAAGCCAAGTATTTGGAGGTAGAATAATAATTAGGATGGAACAAGTAAGAAGGGAACAACACAGCTGAAAGTTTCTGATGATTTCATAGTTATGAACATTGAGTGGTCATCAAAAGTCTAAGGAGATAAATTTCCTCTGTCTTTGTTAGAGCAAGTGTGCACACTGATTGTTTACTAACGTGTAGTAGTTTTGTGCATTACTATTAATAGAACAGTCGCTATCTTTTTTCCACACACTTGCAATTGCTGCATGGTGTAAAAAGGCACAACACACGTTAATGCACCAGTCCTGCACTAGCAATATTTTCGCTTGTTAAGGAGCAATTGAAGGGTTTTTCCCCCTAGTTCCTAAGGCTTGTCTTCCAACAAATAAGGCCTACTTTAACAGCTGATGTTACAATAGTGTGAAGAAAGGGAAGATGCATAAAGTAACCTGAAACAAAGAAAACCGGTAGGTGGGACAGTGGAGAAATGGAGAGAACTGGATAGAGTGCAAGGAGAAAACCACAGGATTTCATGCTCTGATGGAAAAATGCTCCACACACTCCCCACGTGAATACCTAGGGCACGTACTCACATTGGTGTCATCAGTCAAGATCAGATCCATTTCTGTGATTTAAAACATCTGTAAGCGAAGGCGGAGCTGAAAAAAAAAGTACCACAAAATTCTGCTAAAGGGGTAGGAATCCGTCATGGGCCCGTTTTTGTAAAAATCAGCGCTGGATAGGCAGCACGCACCCCAACAAGGAGGCCCGAAATCGGGCCTAAGGCCTCATCTTAATAATTTAGGTGAGCTGCCAGCGCCTGTCACGCCTCCACACGCAGCTCGCACGTTTCAGCAGGTGAATTTCGGGGTGCTTACCTCGCCAGGAGAAGCCCTGAAGTAATTCCCAGAGTGGGGGGAGAAAGAGAATGGGAGGGGGTCCAATCGTGGGTCAGCAGTGGCCTTCGGGAGTGCGGTGGAGTCAGGAGGAGCACGCCTGCTCCTCGAAGGCTCCACATCAAAGACCATACAAAGAGGTGAGGACGGCTAATCCTTTTGGGCTTCCAAATGCACCGCACAATTGAGATGAGGAAGAGGAGATCTGGAGGATCCAACAAATTTGGGTGTAGTGACCCCATAGGTGTTTTGGCCATACCAGTTACTAGCCCAGGACATGCATTTATAGACCTTATCACACATACCCAGCCTTGTCAGAAGAGACCCACCTTTGCTACCTCCACTTTACAAGACGCTTGCCAAAGAGTTGTATCATTTACTGTGCAGTGGCAAATCCAGGTTTTTTTCATCTAAGGTGTAGCATGGTATTGGCTTCTTCAATTTCGTAATGGTACATGAGGACTTAAAAATCAGCTTCACCCTCAAAAAACAAAATGTGCTGTGTCATTTTGTTAAAATGGTTGCAATGAGTTAATCATCTGAGCCAGATGCCCAAAGGAGAGACTAAGCCATTCATTTACTATTTGTGAAAACTCACTGGCCTGCAAGTTTCAGATGTAATGTCCAATTTTAACCAGTCAGGCTGATGAATACATTCCGAAAAGCAACCAAATTTAAACAGAGTTTGCTAAACTCTAAAAGAGCTACCAATCAAGTAGATATCCTAACCAATCTCATAAGATTATTAGTGTATTCGTTCTGTGCAACTCCCTGCTGATGAAGATTGCATGTAATTCCTTGGGACTCTTTCCTGTCCTGAAATGGTGATGATTCCCTTTTTTTTTGGCAATGATTCAGAATTGGATTTGTGCCACTATAACTGGCAGACGCACTATTTAGTATGGCAACAAACATGACAAAATATAGGGCCCATTAGCTGACGGCAGATTACACAGTCTCAACCAAAAGCACCAATTCCAGCAATGTGTCATTATCACCGATTGCTTCACTTTTCCAGCCTTAATCAAAGGCATTAGAAACATTACAATTTACAGCGCATATTTTCTGGGAGAGCTGAATTTATACCGATAGAGGAGTCATTGAGCAAATTGTGACCAATTTACTTATTATGAGCTGCAGCTGTCACTGAATTTGCATTTTTCCTTTTTTTATTAAAACTTACTCTTAGTCCAGGCCAAAAGAACGATGAGCACGTTCCATCCGTAGATATCTGCCCCACTACTGCTGTATTATTCTTCGGCTATTATTCCAGGGCTCAAATGCTGAAGAGGTAGTTGAACTTTTCTGGAGTTTTTAGCGGTCCTTTTCATAAGGTTTTATCTCTCCCCAAATCCATCTCTGAGCACCCCAGCGCTCTCATTGCTCTCCATGAATCTGAGTGGAAAAATGTAAACATGAGTTAAGGAATGAGGGAATGCTGGAAGAACGAACCAACAGTTGAATGATCTACATTTAGCCTTGTTCTGAGCAATCCTATCACCAAAAACAGGAGTAGGATCAGAAGGAGGCCATCCGGCCCCTTGAGCCTGCTCCGACATTCAATTAGATCATGACTGATCTGTATCTTAACTCCACCTCCCCGCCTTGGTTCTGTAATCCTTGATACCCTCGCCTGACGAGTGCTGGTGAGAAGTTTTTGTCAAATGAACCTTAGTAAAGGTCATCAATGACAAACTTGGACAACGTTCTGCAGCTACAGAGCTCCTTCGAAAGGAAACTAAGGCAGGCCTAGAATTAGTGACAAAAGCGCCGACTTTAACTCCCGTGCAGGAGCGTGGTGCAGAGGCTCGGCAGATTTTGTACGTAACTATCCACGATATAGGTTACAGCTGTACAGAGCTCTGGTGAGACCCCATCTGGAGATCTGCATTCTGGAGTTCTGGGCACCGCACCTCAGGAAGGATATATTAGCCCTTGGAGGGAGTGCAGCGCAGATTTACCAGAATGATACCAGGTCTAAAAGGTTTAAATTATGAGAACAGGTTGCATAGATTAGGTTTGTATTCCCTCAAGTATAGAAGATTAAGGGGTGATCTAATTAAGATGATTAAAGGATTCGATAGGGTGGATAGAGAGAAACTATTTCCTCTGGTGGGGGGAGTCCAGAACAAGGGGGCAGAACCTTAAAATTAGAGCTAGGCCGTTCAGGGGTGATGTCAGGAAGCACTTCTTCACTCAAAGGGGAGTGGAAATCTGGAACTCTCTCCCCCAAAAGGCTGTTGAGGCTGGGGGTCAATTGAAAATTTCAAAACTGAAATTGCTAGATATTTGTTAGGCGAGGGTATTAAGGGTTAGGGAACCAAGGCAGGTAGATAGAGTTAAGATACAGAGCAGCCATGATATAATTGAATGGCAGAACTGAGTCAAGGGGCTGAGTGGCCTACTCCTGTTCCTATGTTCCTACGAATAAATTTGTTGCATCATACAGTCTATTACAAAAGACTGATATTAATCATCCTCTAAAGTGATTGAGGTGTATAATGGAAACCTGCAACAATATACAGGTTCATTGTTCACCCAGAGCATGCTGTCCCACATTACTTAGTGCTCACAGTCAAGCTTTAGTGCATAGGAAGTAGATTGCTCGCCCATGGGAGCTGACCTCTCCGTTGGGCACAAGCACCTGGTGAGAACCCGAATTAAATCCAATTAAAGCTTAATGAAATTCATGGCTTACCATCAGATTCGGTATTCTGGCATAGTGCTGATGACAGCACTAAAAGTCACAATAATTGGTATTTGTGACTGTAACTTACATTATTCAATAGTGTAAAGCAACAGCTCACACTATCCCTAAAGCAGTTTTAATTTGTCTTTTTTTATGCTTTATCAGTATGTTCTCCCAGTCTCCTGGGTGTGTGGAAATGCTGTAGACAGGTGACCTTTATATAAAGGTTGTTCCATTTGATTGACCATTTCATTGTGGTAGTTACAAATAGCTCATGACTACTTTAGATGCATGATAACAATTTACGAGCATTAAACACAACCTATAACCAACAGTAAGGTAATGACTTCCCGCCACATCCTCTACTGACTCATATTGACAGGATATTATCTGTTCAGTATAGCCTCAGATATCAAAGTATCCATTACACAGAGACGTGTGGCTGACAAACAAGGACTGTGACCAATATGAATGGGCTTAGTGTACAAGTTTCTATTCCGTGTCCAATAACGGAGTAATGATTGGTATTGGGACAGTGAAGCCATAATAGGTAGGTAACTGCTACATATGAATGATACAGGTGGGACTGTATATCATTTAACTGGTTACTTATCTTCCTTGCTGTGCTCATTGGGTGATGGTTGACAGTGCTGGATAATGGAAATTTTCTCATCTCACATCTGGTGATAGTATCAAGCATTTTGCTGTCAAGTAAAGCGTAGGTTCGCAGTAAATCCTCAGTTCTTCAGTGAAAAACAATTTAATTCATAGTATGTTCACTTATTTCCTTTTAGCGCGTCGTGAGTGAAATTGTTTCTCACATCAGTGCACAGGATCTGATTTTTTTTTGCATCATAAGATGACTTGTCTTTTTCTCTCTCCGCAGGGCTGAACATTTCCGTACCATCTGCCTTGTCTTCACTGAGATCTTTTTTTTATCTGGATCTCCCTGCGATAGTCGCAATGGTCTTATCCTTAGTTAGATTCATGAAGCATTTGAGGTCCTGCATTTGCCAATTTTCCTCCACGTTGTATTTCATTTTGTGCACAAACTCCCCATCGAAAGTTCCCAGTGGGAATCTCTAGATCTCGATATGGGTCAGATGGCCCAAGCAATGAAGTGTCATCTTATTGCCTTAAATAAAACCATTCATGGTGTAGGTTGCTTGGTTTAGCCCTTGAGATGGTGCTCATGAGACATGAGTTATTTTGTCTCTATATACGGGTATGTAAGGCACCACCACCAATTAAACCTCCTGAGATCTGTTCTTTACACAACCATGTGCTATAGAACAAACATCGCTATAAAAATACCACCGACCTTCGGGTAAGCGTACTCCAAGGCGGCCTTCGAGACACACGACAACGCAAAATCGTCGAGCAGAAATTGATAGCCAAGTTCCGCACCCATGAGGACGGCCTCAACCGGGATCTTGGGTTCATGTCACGCTACACGTTACCCCACCAGCGAACAAATGTTATCTGTTTTTAATATAATGGGTCATTTGCTGGCTTTCTCTGCCTTCCGGATGTTTCTGCCTCTCTCTGTTTTTTTTCCCTGTTTGTTTTTTTGTTGAATGTGTATTCGGGGGTTCTGCAGGTGACACCTCTCTGTCTGAACACGGTGATTGCCTTGGCAACGGGCAGTTGCAGGGGCAGTCTGTAAACACCATGTATTGTTCTATATGTATAAATGCGTAGGCTTCGAGGAGCTCCTGAAACATTTACCTGAGGAAGGAGGAAGTCTCCGAAAGCTTGTGAATTTAAAATAAAATTGCTGGACTATAACTTGGTGTTGTAAAATTGTTTACAATTATATATATCAATTGATTCACCACAGAAAATTATTTCCCTAATTTTATGAGGCCCAGCCGGCAGCAAGATCTTTCCTATGAGCAGGCGTGGATGTGAAAACCTGCATAGCCCAATAACACCACTTTGAATTTCCCAACCTGGGAATTTGCTGGTTGAGATAAGGCAGCAATGGAGGCAAATGCATGTCTCATTTAGATTGGATAATTATGGTAATTAAGGCACCTCGGTGAATTTCACAAGTTTTGGCCTTACTCTGTCCCCCAGCACACACCTCATCTGAACAAAATGGATGCATGACTGCTCCACTGGCCTGGTCTGCTTTAGTAGAATCCTTGAAGTGAGGTTGAGGCTGGGGGTCAATTGAAAATGTCAAAACTGAGGTTGATAGATTTTTGTTAGGCACAGGTATTAAGGGTTAGGGAACCAAGGCGGGTAGATGGAGTTAAGATACAGATCAGCCGTGATCTTATTAAACTGCGGAACAGGTTCGAGGGGCTGAATGGCCTCCTTCTGCTCTTATGGTGTTGGTGGAAAACCATCGCATTTCTTGGGCAGTGGTCATTTGTTGACTTTGGTCATTTAGCATTCAGCATAGCTTTTTTTGCTGCATTTGCATTTCTACGTTCCTGCAAAACTTTGCCAGCCAAGGCTTTTGCTGCAGTTTTTTTCTTTCAATTGCTGCTTCATTACAACTCGCAGCTACCAAGGTTTTGAGGATGGGAATCTCTTTGGAGATTGTTCCAATTGCGTTGCATTAACGGGAGCAGCAGATGTTACGCATGCACCTAACAATTCCCAAGGACCCATATTTATACACCATACCTGGGTATGTCAGGGGAGACCTGCCACTGCCACCTTTATTTCACTGCAGAGGCATTGACCAAGCTGCACCGTGTGCTATAGGCTGACCTACGGAGAACCACACGAGGAATGAGATGGCTCTTCTCGTGGTAGTGAAGCTCACAAGGGTATCAAGCTTCTATGCTACAGAATCCTTCCAGGCCATCATAGAGTAACCAGTTTACAGCACATAAGCAACAACTTGCATTTATAAAGCGCCCTTAATCTAGTAAAACATCCCAACGCGCTTCACAGGAGCGATTATCAAACTAAATTTAACACTGAGCCACATAAGGAGATATTAGGGCAGGTGAACCAAAAGCTTGGTCAAAGAGGTAGGTTTTAAGGAGCGTCTTAAAGGAGGAGAGAGAGGTGGAGAGGCGGAGAGGTTTAGGGAGGGAATTCCAGAGCTTAGGGCCTAGGCAGCTGAAGGCACGGCCGCCAATGATGGAATGATTAAAATCGGAGATGCACAAGAGGCCAGAATTGGAGGAGCGCAGAGATCTCAGGGGGTTGTAGGGCTGGAGCAGGTTACAGAGACAGGGAGGGGGCGAGGTCATGGAGGGATTTGAAAAGAAGGATGAGAATTTTAAAATCGAGGCTTTCCCAGACTGGGAGCCAACATAGGTCAGCGAGCACAGCGGGTGTTGGGTGAACGGGACTTAGTTCTATAACTCTATATAGCATATGACTGACACCATGCTGGCCAGGCGAAATACCTTCATAACTTTCTTGCCAGAAAGGTGACTCCAACCAGAAAGATCACAAAACTTTCACCCCCTGGCAGGCTTCCAAAGAGTCAAAGGGATTATGGATGGCCCCAATTGTGCTGTCAGGACTCCAACTGTCAACTCCAATACACAGGTGAACAGGAAACGGTTCCACCCCATAAATGTCTCGGTGGTATCTAAGCACAGGAACTTGACACTGCCTGTATCAATGTGTATTATCCCAGAAGCGTCCATAATTATGCACCAGTCCGTGGTGCCTGAATTATTTGAAGGCCCTAAGAGAATAAAAAGATGTTGTTTGTAAGACCAGAGCGATCTTCTTCATTCATTGCTAATGATTCCACTTGGACACCTTTACACAGCAGCAGAGCCCAAGTACAATGGCCCTTGGCCCCTAGGTGTGCAAAACCAACAGTTCCATTTGTTGGACTGCTCAGCCTGGGTGCTGCTCACAGTCCCGCCAAAGTCTGCAGAGTAACTGCAGTCTGTGCAGCAGGAGGAGTAGGAGCTCCCATGGGGGAGTCGGTGGTGGGAGGGGGGGAGGGGGGTTCCAGCCCACAGAAAAAGGATGAGGAAGCAGAGATTGGTATGAAACTCTGTCACAAAGAACTACTTCCAATAATGGAGGTATCCAGTCATTGGTCAACTTTGTTTATCCAACCTGCAACAAGACAAAACGGAAGGTCCATCGGGCTTAAAATCGACAGGAAGAGGGTGAGAGAAAGGAGGAGATCCGCGTGAGGTTGATCTGACGTTCAGTGCTGGGAGACCGGTGCGGCATTCTGTGATCAAGAACTACTTCCAGTAATTGGTGCGTCTGGGGCTTGACTTTCCACCGTTACACTGTAGCATAGCAGAAGGAAATCAAGGCAAATCAGCCGGAAAGGCCTTTTTAGAAAATTACTAGAAATAAAAAGCTAGTGTCATCGGTAAAAATGAAGCATGTTAGATTGTTGTAAAAACCCAACTGGTTCACTAATGTCCTTTAGGGAAGGAAACCTGTTGTCCTTACCCAGTCTGGCCTACATGTGACTCCAGTCCTACGCCAACGTAGTTGACTCTTAACTGCCCTCTGAGGTGGCCTAGCGAAGCCACTCAGTTGTTCGGGATGGGCAATAAAAGTCGACCTTGCCAGCGACCCCACGTCCCAAGAATCAATTTAAAAAAAACCACGTCTATTCAGTCAGGTATTCTCATTGGATAAATGTACCTATTGGGTCTCCAACACCTGGTACCTTCTACTTCCATCTTGATTAGCCTCAGGCTCCCAATTTCCCTGGAGGCACATCGCTGCCTTCAAACAGCGAAAGGAACCTGGGAGCAGCAACGTATTAGGAAACCTTATTCTGAGCAACTGAAAATGTTGTCGATATTTTGAACTGATTGCATGTATGTTGTGACTGTATTTATGTGTCTATATGTATGTACGTGTGTGCCTATGTAGTGTATAAGTGTGCGTGTGTGCTCATGTTTGTGTTTGGTTTGGTTTTTGTTGTTTGTTGTCTCATACTGCCCTCTGTGGTGCAAGTGTAATAACGTCTTCCATTCAGCATTTTGAATTTCCAGCACGAGTTGTAAAAATATACCCTATATTATTGTTCCACGCTGAAGAAGTTTTACCTTTTTAGGAGCTGCACATTAGATAGGAAACTAATAACAAAAATATTTTTGCAATAAAATAAGTTTTGTTCGGTGTCTTGAAGATTCATTTATTGTATTTTGTTTTACAACATTTTGTTTCTATTGTAATGATATTGAATTTCAAAATCTTGTAGAAGCCTTGAAGGTAAAGCTGAAGCAAGAAGAACAATCAACCAATGCTTTTCCCTCCTTCAACTTGTTCCATAAACCCTTCCTCTTCTGAAGAAAATGATTCATTCTAGGGTACAAATCCATGAGTGGATAGAATGGGCCTGTATTGTCTGGAGTATAGAAGAATGAGAGGTGATCTCATGGAAATGTATAAAATTCTTAGAAGGCTTGACAGGGTAGATGCTGAGAGGCTGTTTCCCCTGGCTGGAGAGTTTAGAACTAGGGGGCATAGTCTCAAGGTAAGGGGTCGGCCATTTAGGACCAAGATGAGGAAAAATGTCTTCACTCTTTTGAATCTTAGGAATTCTCTACCCCAGAGGGCTGTGGATGCTCAGTCATTGAGTATATTCAAGGCTGAGATCAATAGATTTTTGGACACTAAGGGAATCAAGGGATATGGGGATAGGACGGGAAAGTGGAGTTGAGATAGAAGATCAGCCATGATCTTATTGAATGGCGGAGCAGGCTCGAGGGGCTGTATGGCCTACTCCTGCTCCTATTTCTTATGTTCATATCCCATTCTTTAATTTGTAAGTCCAGTCCAGGAGAGCTGGCAGGCTATTCAGCTGCAGGGAACATCACACATCAAACTCAACATCCTTGCACGTTTATTCTCCGACAGGAATTACTGGCTAGTGATCAGGAGCAGGAACCCAGACCCTCCCGAGCTCAGGGACACCGAGGTCGATTATACACTTGCTACTGCAGCTGACAAGCGTATGCTAATCTGTCAAAAAGGTTTCTTCTTCCTGCAAAAACTTTTGTTTTGTTTTAAGGGTTAGCTCTCTGTTTATCTATATCCCCTCTCCACCCCCCCCAACCTTGCTTACCTTGAACAGTAATCTGGACTGAATGATCTGTGCCTAATCCTCTGCCAATGGCGTCCCAGACACGAGGATGCATCTGGGAGCAGCTGGAAACAATTCCCCCTCCTCTCGGCATTTCCTCATGGCAACATGCCAAGATCGGTAACTTAAATGTGTAGGGCAAAATCAAAGCCCTGTCTGCACACAGTGGTGCCATGCATTGGTGCCATGCACTGATGCTCCAATTGGCTGTGCCATCCTGCCACTGCATGAACCATGTTTTGAATTTAAGATATGGACGGATGATGGAGAAGAAATAGACATTTTGTGCACCAACAATACCACTTGTGCGTTGAATATAATAGATCTATGAATTCTGTTGGGATTTGTGTTTGGTTCCAAATGTAGAGAATTCTATAAAGATGCATTAGACAATTCTGTTTAGAAAACATTCATAATGACCCTGAACTGAAATGTGAATTAAGTTAAGACCATTTTAATGCCAACTTGCCATTATTGTAAGTAGCAAACTATAACAACAACAACAGCAGCGGCAACAACAACAATAATGACAACAACTCGCATTTATATAGCCCCTTTAACATAGTAAAATGTCCAAAGGCGCTTCACAGGAACGATTAACACACAAAATTTGACACCGAGCCACATAAGGAGATATTAGGGCAGGTGAACCAAAAGCTTGGTCAAAGAGGTAGGTTTTAAGGAGCGTCTTAAAAGAGGAGAGAGAGGTGGAGAGTGGGAGAGGTTTAGGGAGGGAATTCCAGAGCTTAGGGCCTAGGCACGGCCGCCAATGGTGGAGCGATGAAAATCGGGGAAGCTCAAGAGGCCAGAATTGGAGGAACGCAGAGATCTCGGAGGGTTGTAGAGCTGACGGGGGTTTACAGAGATATATGAGAAGATACCACCATTCCCTTATTCAGTGTAAACCTACTGACTCTAGTAGTAAAATTAGCCAATTAAGGTCTTATTTTTAAGATCTCGGAGGGTTGTAGGGCTATTAGGAATAGTTTATCTTATCGGTCCTCCGTTTCTTAATTATTTCTTCTATTCTGTATTCATTATCTTCCTCTCTGTAGTGTGTATCTTTTCCCAGCCACGAGGATAAGCTGCCGATTAAATAAACATACGTGGAAAACTCATTTGCATTGACTGGCTCGACTCCACCCTTCAGCATTTTTGCAATAAAAGAATGTGTAGAAAAGGTTGTCCCCGTGCGTCACGTGCTCCTTCCCCGAGGGTGCTTCAGTGCACAGTTTTGGTTTGTGCAGTGCGAACTACGCCCCTAAAGGAAGAAAGAACTTGCATTTATACAGCGCCTTTCACAACCTCAGGATGTCCTAAAGCGCTTTACAACCAATTAAGTACTTTTGAAGTGTAGTCACTGTTGTAATGTAGGAAATGCGGCAGCCAATTTTCGCACAGCAAGATCCCATAAACAGCAATGTGGTAATAACCAGATAATCTATTTTAGTGATGTTGGTTGAGGGATAAATATTGGCCCAGGACACTGGGGAGAACTTCCCTGCTCTTCTTTGAAATAGTGTCATGGGATCTTTTACAGCCACCTGAGAGGGCATCAAGTTTAACATCTTATCCAAAAGGCAGCACCTCAGATAGTGCAGCACTCTCTCGGTATTGCACTGGAGTGTCAGCCTAAGTTTTGTACTGAAGTCCCTGGAGTGGGATTTGAACCCACAAACTTCTGGACTCCAGAGGCAAGGGTGCTACCCACTGACCCACAGCAATCATAGAATCATAGAAAGGTTACTGCACAGAAGGAGGCCATTCAGCCCATCGAGTCTATGCCGGCTCTATGCAAGAGCAATCCAGCTAGTCCCACTCCCCCGCCCTTTCCCCGTAGTCCTGCAAATTTATTCCTTTCAAGTACTTATCCAGTTCCCTTTTGAAGGCCATGATTGAATCTGCCTCCACCACCCCCTCGGGCAGTGCATTCCAGATCCCAACCACTCGCTGTGTAAAAAGGTTTTTCCTCATGTCACCATTGGTTCTTTTGCCAATCACCTTATAGAATCATAGAATCATAGAAGTTACAACATGGAAACAGGCCCTTCGGCCCAACATGTCCATGTCGCCCAGTTTATACCACTAAGCTAGTCCCAATTGCCTGCACTTGGCCCATATCCCTCGATACCCATCTTCCCCATGTAACTGTCCAAATGCTTTTTAAAAGACAAAATTGTACCCGCCTCTACTACTGCCTCTGGCAGCTCGTTCCAGACACTCACCACCCTTTGAGTGAAAAAATTGCCCCTCTGGATCCTTTTGTATCTCTCCCCTCTCACCTTAAATCTGTGCCCCCTCGTTATAGACTCCCCTACCTTTGGGAAAAGATTTTGACTATCGACCTTATCTATGCCCCTCATTATTTTATAGACTTCTATAAGATCACCCCTTAACCTCCTACTCTCCAGGGAATAAAGTCCCAGTCTGTCTAACCTCTCCCTGTAAGTCAAACCATCAAGTCCCGGTAGCATCCTAGTAAATCTTTTCTGCACTCTTTCTAGTTTAATAATATCCTTTCTATAATAGGGTGACCAGAACTGTACACAGTACTCCAAGTGTGGCCTCACCAATGCCCTGTACAACTTCAACAAGACATCCCAACTCCTGCATTCAATGTTCTGACCAATGAAACCAAGCATGCTGAATGCCTTCTTCACCACCCTATCCACCTGTGACTCCACTTTCAAGGAGCTATGAATCTGTACTCCCAGATCTCTTTGTTCTATAACTCTCCCCAACGCCCTACCATTAACGGAGTAGGTCCTGGCCCGATTCGATCTACCAAAATGCATCACCTCACATTTATCTAAATTAAACTCCATCTGCCATTCATCGGCCCACTGGCCCAATTTATCAAGATCCCGTTGCAATCCTAGATAACCTTCTTCACTGTCCACAATGCCACCAATCTTGGTGTCATCTGCAAACTTACTAACCATGCCTCCTAAATTCTCATCCAAATCATTAATATAAATAACAAATAACAGCGGACCCAGCACCGATCCCTGAGGCACACCGCTGGACACAGGCATCCAGTTTGAAAAACAACCCTCGACAACCACCCTCTGTCTTCTGTCGTCAAGCCAATTTTGTATCCAATTGGCTACCTCACCTTGGATCCCATGAGATTTAACCTTATGTAACAACCTACCATGCGGTACCTTGTCAAATGCTTTGCTGAAGTCCATGTAGACCACGTCTACTGCACAGCCCTCATCTATCTTCTTGGTTACCCCTTCAAAAAACTCAATCAAATTCGTGAGACATGATTTTCCTCTCACAAAACCATGCTGACTGTTCCTAATTAGTCCCTGCCTCTCCAAATGCCTGTAGATCCTGTCCCTCAGAATACCCTCTAACAACTTACCCACTACAGATGTCAGGCTCACTGGTCTGTAGTTCCCAGGCTTTTCCCTGCCGCCCTTCTTAAACAAAGGCACAACATTTGCTACCCTCCAATCTTCAGGCACCTCACCTGTAGCGGTGGATGATTCAAATATCTCTGCTAGGGGACCCGCAATTTCCTCCCTAACCTCCCATAACGTCCTGGGATACATTTCATCAGGTCCCGGAGATTTATCTACCTTGATGCGCGTTAAGACTTCCAGCACCTCCCTCTCTGTAATATGTACACTCCTCAAGACATCACTATTTATTTCCCCAAGTTCCCTAACATCCATGCCTTTCTCAACCGTAAATACCGATGTGAAATATTCATTCAGGATCTCACCCATCTCTTGTGGTTCCGCACTTAGATGACCTTGTTGATCCTTAAGAGGCCCTACTCTCTCCCTAGTTACCCTTTTGCCCTTTATGTCCTCTGGTTCTTGACCCTTCCGCCAATTGGAACAGTTTCTCCCTATCTATTCTGTCTCGACCCTTCATGATTTTAAATACCTCTATCAAATCTCCTCTCAATCTTCTCTGTTCCAAGGAGAACAACCCCAGCTTCTCCAGACTATCCATGTAACTGAAGTCCCTCATCCCTGGAATCATTCTAGTAAGACCTCTCTAAGGCCTTCACGTCTTTCCTGAAGTGCCGTGCCCAGAATTGGACACTATACTCCATTTGTGGCCAAACCAGTGTTTTATAAAAGGTTCATCATGACTTCCTTGCTTTTGTATTCTATGCCTCTATTTATAAAGGCATAGAGTACAATAAAAATTTCTCCTGATACTACAGAACCTTTATTGCCAGGTCCTCCATTCACTCTCTTGCCAACCTCCATCCGCGGAGCTTTTTATCTCTGCCTTGACTTTTCCTCCATACTGGGCCTTCAGTCCTTTGCTGTATTTCCTTCAGCAGCACTTCCAAAGACCTCATACTGAAAAAAGGGAGTTTTTTTCCCCCTTATATTCCTCTTTGCTTCCATTTCCCTTGCCAGAAAAGTTTTGTTCTGCCAACAAAAAAAGCAATGGCAAGCAACAGCCCCCTCCCCCAGCCAATCACACTGCCAGACAGGTTCCCTGAGCACATTTTCCATATGCAGGGAGCCCGAGTGAAATCCATAAGGAGGATCCCCGCTTCGAACAGTTCGGTGAGGTCAACCCTCTTCACAACTCGTGCACGCTTGTCTGCGCCAGAGATGGTCTCAGCTTCAACTTTGTCAACATCACAATGTTACGGTGCCCTGGGCTTGAGCCAGAGTCAATGGTTTCTTTTGTAAAAGTACGGTTCTACTCCTTTAGGATAAAAGAAGCCTCGATGCTTTGTCATTTTTCAGAGAAATAGTGCAGTGTGAGGAGATTATAAGGTAAAGGCTTCAAGTCCTCTCCTGAGGGGGTCCTGCCGCATCCATTAGGCGGTCATTTGATGCTTCGTTGGCCTAGTTGAGTCCTGTAGCATTGCTCCTTACATCATGAATCCTTATAGTCCTGATGTCTGTTTTCGGAGTGTGGTCCTTTGTTCTCATAGAGCCCTGTGCCTTGATCAAAGAAAAACAGATCAGCTTCAGGGCAGCCTGTGGGCGTCTGCCCCTCCTAGGAGCGGGACTAGCTGGATTGCTCTTGCATAGAGCCGGCATGGACCTGATGGGCCGAATGGCCTCCTTCCGTGCTGTAACCTTTCCATGATTCTTTGTGCTAAATAAAACCAACTTCAAGTAGACCCTGGAGTGTTCCTTAAGGAAGCCTAGAGCATCCAGTGAGTAAACCATTGTGCAGGAAACTCTGTGCAGGAGCCTGCTGTTAGCATCAGGGGAACTATGAACAAGATAGGAAGCCTACTCACTTTCCATTGGTGGTTTGTGTTAGAAAGTGTTAGATTCTGTTGCGTAAAGATAGATGGCACGGTCTGTTACATTAGCATTAATCGCCTTGTTGGTAAAATTAGAGTTGGTGAAGTGAGGGAAGAGAATTAACCCTGGTTTTGGCCTCGATTTTTTTTTCTGTTGACTTAAATCGAACTAAACTTGATACAGGTATCTAAGCACAAGCTGGTTCCTTAAAATTATTATTGTTCTCCATCTGTGGTCAGTCAACTAAACACTACATAAATGCACCCAATGAATACACTTCATTTGCTGAGGAACATGCAGGAATGGGATCCCCAAAAACAGTCTCAGCGTGAGATGCATTTGATCTGTTGTGATGGTTATTGCACCATGACAATTTAGAGAGCAAACTTGCATTTGTGTAGCCCCGTATCATGCCTCTCAGGACATCCCAAAGCGCCTCACATACAATGAACTACTTTGCGGTGCAGTCACTGTCAGGTGCAGCAGTCATTTTGTGCACAGCAAGTTCCGACAAACGGCAAAGATGAATCTCGAGTTAATCTGCCTTTGCTGGTGTTCTGCTGAGGGAGGAATGTTGGTCAGGACACTGGGAGAACTCCTCAATTTTGTTAGATGCTAACGTGGGATCTTTAACGTCCACCTGAACAAATGGATGGGATAATGTATGGATGTCATTTACAAAGGACAGCACTAGTTCCTGAGAACTCCTCTAAAGTGTCAGCCCAGATTATGTGCTCAAGTCCTGGTTCCTCAAGTTAAATAAAGAGCAGGCCAAGTTCTGCAATTCACAACACTCATTATATATCATCATAAAAACTTCCAATTTCTCCATATTTTTAAGGCTATTATTTTCTTTGTCTTGTACAGAATAAATCACCATTAAAGTCTATTATTTAGTACCATGCTTGTCATAATAGCCTTCGCCACTATTATATAAATACCTCTAGACGCAGTCTCCCCATTGATCAAGCACAGTTTGCTTTTATTGCCTTATATAATACATTATAATTGGCTTTATTGCTAATTAGCAATTAGTATACAGTACACATCGATACTATCTTCAACTCCTTCCCTCATGTTTTTATGACGATGTTAGCTCTGAGGTAGAAAGATTTTATTTTGGCAATTATGCACTCCACATGCAAACTATTTTCATTAATCTCAGCGTTTTGTGAAGTGTGGACCTGTACCAATTAATGACGGGACCCCGAAAAATAAAATAGCCGGAAGATTTACAAGCACAATGTAAAGAACTGTTTCCATTTTTCCCCGTCTTAAGTTGGAGATGGATTTCCATTAGAAATTACAGGGGGAAAGTTATCAGGTGTCAAATATTCAGTGTATGGCATTCAACTTTTTCAGGTTCCAGTTTTGGATTTAACGGGACAGAAATGCATCAAACGGTGGCGCAAAACAGGAGGTGTCGTATCTGCCGCTCGTTATACTCCCTGCTCGATATCCAGTTTCATTGACTTTAATAAAACTTAATATAATACAAGGCGTGTAACAGGCAGCCCACATGATACCATCAGCTTAACATCCCTGCCCAATTCGAATTTCTCCCCCAATAAATTCACACAAGTTCTAAAAGAACATTGGCTAACTTACACATTCATAACAGAGGCATGATTTGAAGTACAACAAAGAAGAGTTACACGCTCAGGTTGATGGCCCTGATGGCAGTAGTCATGTGCTTTTGATTAGGAATAATGTACCTTTTGGTTGAATTTTAGAATGATTTTAAAATCTAAATCCATCCAAGAATACATTTTTAACATGTCAGCCCTCGCAAAGACCATCTGAAAACAGCACCATTGAATGCGACAAGATAGGAAATTCACAAAATTACATGAGGCTGTTTTTTTAAAAGACTTACAATATTGGCGGTCCCCTCATGGACATTGTTCTTCATCCAGTGATGTATTGGCCAGGATTTTCCAGTGGAGTTATGCTGGTTCCCTGACAGTGGATGGAGCGGGAAATTCCCCAGGAGCTGCTCGGCTGGCCCTCTGCTCTCCCCTGCTACTTCCTGGGTTTTCTGATGGAAGTGACGGGGCAGGTAAAGGGCATTTGCCCAAATTTGGATGGTGAATGCAAAGGGCACGCAAATGATACGCCATCTGGTGCGTGTCAATTGTACCTTAGAAATGCTGGGCCTAGGAGCACCTGTGCATTACTGGTATCCAGTGTTGTTCTGGTGTCTGGATGAAAAGGGGTCTTTACTTACTTGACTTGGTTACATCATTAAACTCCTTGTGGCACTGAGCGATCAAGTGCTGAATACAGGAAATCGGCACTAACCTCCTTGGCAACCTCCTTCCAGTTCTCTGCTGCTGCTTTCCTTGTGGCCCTCTGTCTATCGGTGCCCCCAAAAATTGCCTCCTTCCCGTCCCTGTCTTCATGCAGGGGCACTTCCAGAGTCCTAGACAAGAATTTGTGAAGTGGGAGTTCTGCGTCCCAAAGCAGAGCTACCAGACATTGTAAAAACACCAAACATCTGGTTTGCTGCGAAAACATTTCTGATGATGTCTGGCCCTTTAAGCTGTAATAAGTATTTATCTCCTGCAATGGCACGATATTTTCTGACCCCAAACTGGGGGGGCGGGTGGGACCTGATAGAGGTCTTTAAGATAATAAAAGGGTTTGACAGGGTAGACGTAGAGAAAATGTTTCCACTTGTGGGGGAGTCCAAAACTAGAGGTCATAAATATAAGATAGTCAGTAATAAATCCAACTGGGAATTCAGGAGAAACCTCTTTACCCAAAGAGTGGTTAGAATGTGGAACTCGCTACCACAAGGAGTAGTTGAGGCAAATATCATAGATGCATTTAAGGGGAAGCTGGATAAACACATGAGGGAGAAAGGAATAGAAGGATATGCTGATAGGGTTAGATGAAGTAGGGAGGGAGGAGGCTCGTGTGGAGCATAAACACCGGCATGGGCCTGTTGGGCCGAATGGCCTGTTTCTGTGCTGTACATTCTATATAATGAGGAGGGAGGAGCATAAATGCCAGTATAGACCAGTTGGGCCGAATGGCTTATTACTGTGCTATAGTTTCGATGTAACTCAATGTAACAGGCACACTCCCAATGATTGGTGTTTCTACGCCTGGAGTTTGCTGACAATATTCTAATTAATACAACAAGCTCAGCACACCTGTGGTCAGGCAAATGGAAGTCCCACCCCATCAAACCTCTGAGTTCCTCTGTCCGTCCATATCAACATCCTAAACAACCAGGATACCGCCATTCACTGCACTTTTGTGTCACACAAACCTTCATTCTCCACCCGAAGAGGTTTCTCCTGAATCTTTTTCCATTAATTTAGGGGTTTCCCAGAGCTCTGATAGTGAACTGATTTTTATCCTCTCTCCAACTCCATTCCTTCTTTATATCAGTAACCTCTTCCACCTAATATTTAACCTCATCTACTCTTTTGGTGATGACCAGTCTATTTTCATCAACTTCACACACACTGTCCTCTCCCAGTGGCCGAATGACTACGTCTTGGTCTCCTCCGTGCTCTGCTTTTAAGCCTTTTGAATTGATACTGGGGAGGGGGGGGGGGCTTTTAAGATTTAAAATTCATGAGGCTGAGGAGTTGAATTGATCCTGGGGTCGGGATCCTTTAAGATTTAAAGAGCCCCACCCAGTCACATACCATAACAACACTCGACACCAGTAATGCACAGGTGTTCCTGGCGCTCGGCATTTCTAAGGTGCGATTGACACACACCAGATGGCATATCATTTGCATGCCTTTTGCATCCACCCTCTAAATTTGGGCAGATGTACTCTACCTGCCCGTCATTTCCATCAGAAAACCCTGGAAGTGGCAGAGGAGAGCAGAGGGCCAGCCGAGCAGCTCCTGGCGAATTTCCCGTTCCGTTCAATTTTTCAAAAGCACTTTCTTCACGTGTCTTGCGAGTCTAACCAATGGGGGAAATTAGAAGCTGCAGCTTGAGTAAGAACGATGAAGAAGTATTGGGACTTCAGCACTTAAAGGGTTAGCTGTACTTAGCAAAAGCCAACATGAGGCAGCTTCCTGCTTCCAAATACCATGGGTGCAGACACACCTGAAAGAACTGTACTGGCCCAAATAATAACTAAACATTGCACAAAAACAAAGGAGGCTTGTGAGTTCAATTCTAGTCTGACTACTCAATTCGACTTGGCCTTTTGAAGCTTTAATTATCAGCTCCCATCATAATATTGGAATGAACTAGGAATGTAATCATTCATAAAGCATGAGGGAACAGCAGCATGTGATTGTTATCAGAAATTCATCACAAAGAAAAGTTATTTACGTTGTACGGTTTGTAATGAGTGTGTCAACAGATGGTTGTTCTTTAGACAGTTTGAGTAAGTTGAGTTACGAGTGTACCTCTCTACAAACCTCTCTACACCTTCACTACAGTAATGTTTTTTTTCTTACTATGTTTCACGTTTCTGGGGTTGCTGATTATCTCCAAGGATAGAACGCTGGAGTCCCAGGCGGCCAGCTCAAGTTTGAATCTCAGGCAGTCTCGACTCACTTGAATTTAACTGCACTAATTGCGTTATTTCAGTTTTGAAGTAAAATCTGGCAAATTCAGTCCCATTGACCTCCTGGCAGCTGATTAAAGAGCAGCAAAAACAATAGCTGTCTGGGTAAATGATCCAGGAAGATGTATGAGTGAAACCGAAAGGTGGGACATGGAGCAATAATTTGTCAATTTAGATATTATTAAATGGCCCAATAATTATTGGAAAGTATTTAATAAAATTCAAATTCTATGCCAATCGTTTAAAAATGAGATTTTAATTAGCTAATTTACCACTAGAGTTAGTAGGTTTATACTGAATGAGGGAGTGGTGACATCTTCTCATATATCTCTGTAAACCCCCTCCAGCCCTCCGAGATCTCTGCGCTCCTCCGATTCTGGCCTCTTGCGCTTGCCTGGTTTTCATCGCTCCACCATTGGCGGCTGTGCCTTCAGCTGCCTGGGCCCTAAGCTCTGGAATTCCCTCCCTAAACCTCTCCACCTCTCTCTCCTCCTTTAAGACGCTCCTTAAAACTTATCTCTTTGACCAAGCTTTTGGTCGCCTGTCCTAATATCTCCTTATGTGGCTCGGTGTCAAATTTTGTCTGATAATCGCTCCTGTGAAGCACCTTGGGACGTTTTACTATGTTAAAGGCGCTATATAAATGCAAGCTGTTGTTGGTGTTATGGTGGGATGTCCTAGAGACCAGCACATACATTTCTAAGTATTATATTTTGCCCTGATATGATTCGACTGCACCAGGAGGCAGCATTACTCAGCGTAACTCAGTGTTACCGAGTGAATTTTAAGGGCCAGTTTTATGAGTATGTGCCAGCACTGTGGACCCTTGGTGATAGAGGGTGGGAGTTGGAAAATTGGGTGTCCAACATCACATGCCTCATCCACGAGGCTCCCAATGATACGAGGTTTCATTTTTGGGAGAGAGAGGAGGCAGTGCTGCAGGCAAGTTAATCTAATTCAGGTCCCACACTAAATTTCACAACTTCACAACTCCTCCCCTTGCAAACACTACACTAATACAAGATGGACCTGTGGGTCCGGCCTTTTTCCAACTAATTGCTAAAGTAAGGTCGCTGAAGTTTCATTTAGTGTTGAAGTGTACTTTTTGGCAGTGAGTTTTTATCTACTCCTGCATTGAACATCTTGCCTGTGGATTTAGTTCTTTTTGCTGTAGTCTTTGGTTTGTGTCCTGTTTTGGGATTTCCGGCTATGCTGCCACGGGGACCTCAGTGTAATATATGTTAAAAATGCTACTATGGAGCTAAACTTGAGTTTCAACGAGTTAAATTCATAGGACAACAGAATTTGCAAGTATATATTAGATTTCAGACAAGGTGCCTGAACTAGCATCCTTCAGACAATGAAAGATAGTGTAACTGTTCACACTCATTGATTGTGCAACAACTCTATTCATTTAAACTCAGCAGTGGTCATTGCCATTATGTTCGAATAAACTCTTAAATTGGTTTGGTGATAACTAGCTGCTTTTATTTCCGGGCCGTCTAGAATCTTCCATCAAAGAATAACAAAAGCAATACAAGAGAGACCTTGGAGTGGAATTATTAGCATGTGCTTACTTCCATCAGAGGGTGGGTAGGGGGTGCATCTAGTGTTCAGTTAACAATATGCAAGGACCATACATGACTTCATGACTTGCCAAGTTACACTGGTGAACTCTGCTCTTGGTTTTGGGGGGGAGGGGCGTTACATTAATCAGTTAACTAAAAGCCAACACAGAATACACGTTTTTATAAAAGAGACACAGACTCACAAAGGCAGTCTGGATTTTGAAAGCAGGACACTGCGCAAGCAGTCAGGCAGCAAAATGTTGCAAGAAGTAGAGCATAAACGCCAGCATAGACCAGTTGGGCCAAACGGCCTGTGTCTGTGCTGTAGACTAGATGAAGAAGGTTAAAACGATAGTTGATTGCATGGAGACAAGCTCTGCTTTGGGTTGTAGGACAGAATGGAGAGTGGTTATTCTGCTTAAGTTAAGTAAGAAGACCCACTGAAGTGGGATATCGTTGCCCGTTTATTATGCATGTATCATTATGTGACAACAAGTTAAATTGAACTCAGCAAATCTAATTATAACCATTGCTCTTATGTTTGCCTTAAACCATCTTAATGATTCAAAGCAATGTCCGCCTCAACTAATTTAACTAGGACCACCTTCAGAGACATTGAAGAAAGACACATGTGAAAAATACAAGTATCCGGCTCGGTTCATGAGGGACAGCTATTGTACATGTAGAGACAGGGTAGCCTGCAGCCCTCCCTATCCCCTCCCCAAACTCTTCCTCTGAATTTGGCCTTGTGTATTATCCATTCCCTTGACGGCCATATCAACAGCTGCCTGGGCCCACGCTCTGGAAGTCCCTCCCTAAACCTCTC
This sequence comes from Heptranchias perlo, assembly GCF_035084215.1. Lineage (NCBI taxonomy): Eukaryota > Metazoa > Chordata > Chondrichthyes > Hexanchiformes > Hexanchidae > Heptranchias > Heptranchias perlo. Next base: position 88,265,056 of record NC_090332.1, on the reverse strand, counting down.
TGTCTCTCTACCTCCCTCTCCTCCTTTAAGAATCTCCTTGAAGACCTCCTCTTTGACCAAACTTTTGGACACCCCTCCTAATAGCTCGCTCTTTGAATCAGCATCTACATTTTTGATTATGTCTTTGTGAAGCCCTTTAGGACATTTTTCTAGGTTAAAGACACTCCTGTAAATGGATGCCCAAGGTCTCGGTGGTACCAGTTACAGTATTTGTGGGGGAAAATTGTTCTGTGCTTGCGCCCTTGGTGCTTTGGGATTGCCATGGTGATGCCATTTGCTTCATGTTATTCTGCATTTCAGTAAATCTCTTCCACATGACGACAGTGATGTCAAAGATGCGATGTCACACATTCTCCACCAGCTTCTGCTAAAGGATTTGGAAAATGCCTTCTGCTCCTGTGTTAACTCCCGTCTGAAGGCAGGGCAGTGGGAATCCATTCCGTTGCTTGCTCAGCCAATGTACATTGTGGCCTTTCAGCTTGACCAGATTTTTCCTCTTCCTCTCCCGTGAGCTGTGAATCACCTGTTACACCTTCCTCAAACTCACTCCCCACTCGATTTTCCTCAATGCGTTGTTCCCAGGTGAACTTTTACAGTCAAGTGCAATAAGAGGAAATTCCGCCAACATATGTCATAAAAACACCGTGACCTTGAGCTAACAGCTCTCTGTTGTTGAACTAGATTTAGTGTTTTTAAAAGTTCAGCCTGTGTGGAGACAGGGATTCAACACTTTGGGGTGATTTTAACCTAAGTCGCTGGAAGGAATCAGATGCTGGTTTTACACCCCGCCCAAAATTACTCTCTGTCGAGTTTAATGGAGAGTAAAATCCGGCAGGGTGTAAAACCAGCATCTGATTCCTTCAGCTTCCCAGCAGGCTACTGATCTACAAGATGCACTCCGCCGCCCTATATAGGCTAAATAAGGGAAAGGTAAGATCTCAAACTTTCAACACAGTTAGGTGGTTACTTTGTACTAACAAAAGATTTCTTCCATTCAGGAATTGGAACCTTGGTGTGTATATTCATTACAAATGGAATTTCCCTGCATCGGAATTCACTTCAAAGAGTTTTCAAGGAATAACAAAGGGTTTGAAATGCTGGCCATGTTAGTACTCAAACCAGTAATTATGGTCATAGGGCAGTGTAGCATGTTGGAGCACTAATGTGTTCTATAATCGAAGGGTGGCATGAAGAAATCATTGTTTTATTTAGGACGTTAATAGCCAACTTAATCGAGATTTGCAGACATTAACGTAGGGAACATAAGGGGGTAATTTTGATTTTGGGTAATATTGAGTCAGCCGCCTGTTATACATTGAAGTCACATGATGTTACAATTTCAGAGTGGAGATAAGTGTTTCCTAGAGGGTGGGAAAGAACAGTGATGGGCAAATCACCCAACGCCTGTGGAAATGTGTCAACTGACGGGATGGGGAACGCGTGGACTCCTTCAGGTGCGGTAATGGCACGGAAGGTTTCTCTTCTTCATCAACGAAGCGTCTCTTCATGGGAGACTGTCACAATCCCCCACCTCAAAAGTGGCCCAGGGCCAACCAGTGCCTCCTCCTCCTCTACAGTAGCACAGACTGCAGCCCTGGAGGTTGTACGAGACAGATTAGACAGTGCCCTTCAGGCCAGCTTTCAGGAAAATGGTTCCTGTCCTCTTAGGGCTTTCAGGATCTGATAGAAGCTAACACGCCGATCAATGAACAGACAGAGCTGGAGGCTGCCATTTCTCAGGATGGGTTTCCAGCCTATCCCCCTCAGAGCACCACACAGGTGGTAGCTGAGAGGCAAGACCAGACTGCCCAAGGCAGAACCTCGTGAGATGCTGCCACAGCAGGACCAAATTGTCATGTGAGGTAGAAAACCTCAAGCCTTTTGTAGTTTCCGTTGTAACCTAAGGTGGTTGGTCATGAGCATGTGTACCAGTTAATCATTAATCAATCTTCAAGCGTTTGATTGCATGTTGAATTCACCGTTGGCCTATAGGCTCAGGACTGCAGCCTTTTGTCTGTCTTATTGCAAAGTTCACATTCTTAACAGCAGGTGGAGGTTCTGCTCCTTACAAGGCCTACCAGGATTTCCCAACTAAGGTCAGGGCACGGATATGCCATGGGGGGCTGTGTAACTCTGAATGGCAGCCAGATGCCAGGGATTCCTACAGCATGGGGCAGGCAGGTGCCCGAGATTTGACCAGAGGACACGGCCGTAGGTCCCGTCCCTGAAGGGCATCAATGAATCAGCTGGTTTTAATGACCATCCAGCAGCTTTCATGTGATTTTTTCTGGTGCTAGCCCACGGACTACTACATTTATTAAATTCAGTATCACAACTTGTTAAGTGAATATTGAACTCATGAATGCTAGTTCAGTACCGAAACCACCAGGCTACCATACATGCAAAATCTAGTTAGCAGTTTAAAGGATGTGCACAACTAACGCCAAGTGGCTGCATATAGGAATAAATATCATTTGAGCTAGTATATGAATTATAAATATTTGTCAGCTGTTATGGGATCTTGCTGTGTCCAAACCGGCCTCTGCGTTTTCCTACATAACAGAGTGATGGTGCTGTCAATATACAGGTGACTGAATTTGTGTGAAATGGTTTGAGATGTTTTTCAGAGATGTGTAAAGATGCTCGATAATACATACTAACTATCATTCAGGCCTTTAACTTGAAACTAAGTAACCCAACTGATTGCTTGGTAGCCTGGGCCCGTTAAGCTAAAGCAAGTTATATATTACATTTATTTTTAATGGCAAACACAGACACACATCCTCATGAAAATATAATGCGACCGTGTGGTAAAGTTTAAAACGGAAGAAACACTTGCCTAAAGGAATTGTTATTTTTCCGTCGTAAGTCAAATATTGCCAGATGCGTTTTAAATAAATAATCGAAAAATAGATAAGCAGACCAATAATATATGTGTTTAAAAGGTCAACAATGCTTCAAATGTAAAATGGATTGTTATTCTTAATCTGAATGACTAGAGAAGTGTTTTGAGGTATAAGGGCTTTTGTTGCACTTGACTGAGGTTGATGACAGAACTTGTGCAGTGAGTGTTGAAAGAATCTGATTGTGAGTACAATAAAGATCCAAATGAACCCTTTATGAACTGTGTGGAGCAGGTGCAGTATGCCAGCCTTATTCTACTCAAACACACTTATCCACTTCTAACAAAAACACTTCTGTGTATTACCTTTCCATCCAAATGGATTACATTTGCAGGAGCCGTACTGTATAAATATTTCTCCAGCTACTATAGTGATTGAAAGATTACATTAGATCACCATCTTAAGAAACCAGAACTTACTTTAACCATCTGTTAAGAAAGATAGTGATATAGCTTGAGAGGCTCGCCCATTCTTCTGGGGCTGAGGACTACGTGCCACTGAAACTACTGCCACTCTGAGATGCATCCCCCTCCCCCCGTAATCCCACTCTTCCCCCCCCCACCCACCCCACGCACACATCTCAAGATCGCTGAAAACGGTCGACTGGAGACCGCATTTAGAAACCAAACACGTCCCATAGCCGACGGAATCAGCAGCAACAGAATTCCTCAGAGAAGCACATCCTGAGCAAGCTCAGGAAGTTTGTTAAATTTAAATAAAACATCCATCAGACTCTTGAGTGCAGTGCTAATGGGTGCATCACGAGGAGTGGGTTTCATAATGTACTTCCCTTTTACCCCACATTAGGATTGTTGGTCAGGACTGAACAGAATTGTTTGAAGGTACCCAGTACTGCACCTTTGAAAAATTAATTCCACGGAAAGAAATCGAAATAATGATTTGAGATGTAAGATATTCAACAAGAGCTCAAGGATATTTTAATTAATTCTGTTTCAGGACATACACAGTGCTGCTCGTTTAATTAGAAAGTCTGATAAGCATACCCTATATAGATAAAAGGTAAATAAACCGTTTGATTAAATGGAGATACTCCTCAATGAGTTTGCACATATGTTCACAAAGATGTGATGGTGAGTCGTGGTCAGCCATGCAGATAGGAACCATACAATACTATAGGAAGAGTCAGAAACTGGCTCCCTATAATATGGAGCAAACATATCTGATAAAATGGTGCTTTGTTGTCTTAGAGGGAAGGGAAAAAGGGGATGGGGGAATGAATACAGGTTCAAAGTAGCTGATTGTAATTGATTGTAATCTGCGTAACATCGCAATGAAGAAAAGCACGCTACTTCCAGAAGCAGAAGGCGATGATGATGAAGAGGATGTTGGAAGGTCCTTCTGCCCCACAAGCATGAGGAGGGTGCACAGAAAGGAGAGGATGCTGGACAGGACAGCAAGCAGACAGACTGATAGTCCAGTGCTTTCAATAAATAAAGCTCCCCTCACCCAAAAAACTCACTTCACACCTGCCTAGACTCCCTTCCCAAAGCCTCTTAAAGTGGTCCAGTGGAGCTTGCCCCCGGGGCCCCCTAGAAATGTTGTCCCTTCAACATTTTAATTTCCTCTTCAGACTTTCATATATTTATGGTATTTTTTTTCCTCCTCCAATACAATTGAAAGAATGTTGTGTATACCTACAGCTCAAGGTACAAAGCTCGAGCAATTATTTGTTTTCATGTCAAATCATTCTTGAAATGTCAACTTTTTGGGGCCTGTGTCAGATTTTTATGGTCAGCTTTTGCTGGTTTTCTAGGCTGGCTTTGATGTATAATGCAGTTTTAAAAAATATATATATATATCTGTGCAACCTTTAACAGAGCAGTGATAGTTACCCAATTGGTTCACTCGCTTAATCACTTTTCGAAGTGAATCATCTGTGAGCAAGAATTGCAAAGACATGAAGAGAGTGCAAAGTATGTCTGTGGGGCCAAGTTATTCCTAAATGGAAGAATCTGGGCTGCGAATATCTTGATAGTCAAAGGTTTTTACTGCCTCTCTTATGTCCAGTCGCAGCAATGCTCATTCGCACATTATTTCTATGATGATAATTTTATAAGTATATGAGTTTTTTGCTCTCACTAAGACAAAAAATAACAGCTTTAGAGAATGGAACATCTTCCCATTTTGGTCACCCAGTTTCGGCAGCAAGTGTCCCTAGATCAGGCACTGAATGGGTTAGTTGCATCGTAAAGCTTCCTTAACTTTGCACCTAGCTTAAATCACAACTTCATGAGAGCACCCACTACTACACCAGTATGAATATTTCCATACTTGCCATTCTCTCAGGTGGATTTTCAATTGGTGCCAAATTACCTTCCAGAACTGGAATGCAGCTATCTAAACTCATTTGACATTGATCCTTAAAGCCAACAGACAGCAGACTTTCAACCCATAAGTTTGCACTAGATTCTGACCCAGGACCCAGAAATGAAAGGTCAGTGCACTGACCCACTGCATCGTCCAGTCCTCAGGAACATCAGTTTTGCATTTCATCCAAACTGCAAGAAATGTTACTGTAAAGCTGTTTCGCCCCACAAATTGTTTTATTCTTACAGTTTTGCAACAATCAGCAATAAACTTTGAAAAAGATGTTACTAATTCAAATCGACAGTTTCAGGAAAATTGTACCTTTCCTGTATCAAATTAACAACAAGCTGCATTTATATTGCACCTCCAATGTAGAAAAATGGATGGATGCATGCATGGAGGGATGGAGGGATGGATGGACGGAGGGATGGAGGGAGAGATGGATGGAGGGAGGGATGAATGGATTAAGTTGTTAATAAAATAGATAATGAAACACAGTGTATGACAATTTCTCCTCAAGCAAATGGCACAGCTGTGGATGCTGAGTCAATTTAAATTTTCAAGACTAAGATCGCTAGATTTTTGTTAGGTAAGGGTACCAAGGGATATGGAAGAAAGGTAGATAAATGGACTTAGGGTACAGATCAGTCATGTTTTAATTGAACAACAGAAGAGGCTTGAGGGGCTGACTGGCCTACACCTGTTCCCATGACCCAGCAGAAGGGTGACCGCTATGGGTGGAGGGGGGGAGAAGTTGCCAGGCCCCCATCAGCGGAAAAGTCCTCCTTGTGGCCCTTCGACCCCCTTTATAAACGGCCGGAAAAAACTTTTAACTTTCAAAAATCTTCAGGGGTCCAGACCATTATCCAAGCTTCAACCGTCAAGTGAGCCCCACATCTGCTGTTTGGTGGGCCAGCCCGCTAATGCTTTGCCGGGCAAGGGGCAAGGAGTTTGCTTGAAAGTTTTTCCTTATTGCCACACCCCCTGTTACACCGATGTCCTCTTATTCCTACCTTGACCTACATTGGCTACCGATCCAGCAACGCCTTGATTTTAAAATTCTCATCCTTGTTTTTAAATGGCCTCGCCCTCTCCCTCTCCCTATCCCTACAACCCTCCGAGATCTCTGCGCTCCTCCAGTTCTGACCTCTTGCTTGTCCCCGATTTTCTTCACCCCGTCATTGGCGGCCGTGCCTTCAGCTGCCTTGGCCCTAAGCTCCAGAATTCCCTCCCTCAACCTCTCCCACTCGCTACCTCTCTCTCCTCCTTTAAGACGCTCTTTAAAACCTACCCCTTTGACCAAGCTTTTGGTCACCTGTCCTAATATCTCCTTATGTGGCTCAGTGTCAAATTTTGTTTGATAATCGCTCCTGTGAAGCGGCTTGGGACGTTTTACAACGTTAAAGGCGCTATATAAATGCAAGTTGTTGTTGTTGATGCTGACATTGACGCAAATTAATATGAGGTCATCTCATTTGCATAAAATCAAAGCACTCCCGGCACTTAGCAATGGGTCAAGAGGCACCTTGTCAAGAGCCAGTTGGTCTTAAGGGCAAAGGGTCACACTGCTACAGGAGAATGAGAACAATGATATATTAGTACCTCAATGTTCACTCAATGACAAGGGGAGAAACAAGCAAGTTTTTCTACGCTGTCTTCTCCAGTGTTGTAAATATTATGGGCTGTAGTCAAAATATCCATTCAAACATCTGCAAGAACACACATACATTTAAGAACATCATCACAAAGCCATGGGCCAATTGCTCCCGCTCTAGTTGTAACTCTCTAATCCTTGCCAGTTCATGAGGGGGCATTTGTATTTTATAACCAATGGTACAATTAGCCCTCACAAGACTTCTTGTCTGTCCGTGAGAATCCCAGATGTTTTGTGCTGGCTCCAAACGCTGACATTGAAAGAAGAAAACCTCTCGACGGCACTACTCCATTTGCCTGGGCCGGAGCACAGCAAGTCGGGAATGTGCCTGCAACATCAGAAATTTGTGCCAGCAGTAACGATTCAGGATGCTCCTGGGAGACTTGTACAATATATGAAACTCTGTGTTATTTATTCTTGGAACAGCAGTGCAGTGCATTAAAGTCAGGCGTCTCCCCACAGGACACAGGAATGATCAATGACAGAGCCATCCTTGGCTTGATCTTGCACACTTTCTAATGACTGATTTCAGGGTGGCTTTGGTCAGAGCCTGTGAGGGCAGGTCGTGCCAGCTTCTGTTGGGTTAGCGCAGGCAGTGGGAGTAAGGTTGACAAAGTACATTCAAAAAAAAAAGAGATTCACCCGAAAACAGTTCAATTATGTCGAAACCATAAACAAATTAACTAAATTATGTAAAAAAAAAGAGTGCAACATTGGGCCAGAAATCGCCCGGAGCAGCCAACAATCACTCCTCGCCGCTCCGTAGATTTATACTAACCCACTAACTTACCGCGGTCTTTACTTCGGGCACTTCCTCTAACAGGAAGCGGAGGAGAGCCCAGCGTTAGTTCCAGCGAAGCCAGAACCCACGGGAGAAGTGAGAGGATCGATCTCTCCCCTCGACCGATCAGATTGCAGCATTTTTGACAAGCTGCGCAACTGTTTCTGCAAGCTGGAACATAAAATCCAGGAAGTGAAAGGTACAACGTTAAAATCATTTGTAAAAACAGTTATAGACAGTGGAAAAAAATAATCGAATTAAATAAAAGAGACAGAAGGGAATTTTTTTTTAATGATCAAAAACCATTAAAATAAGGAGCAATGAGACTCCACATTTTTAAAAGTTAATTTTTAGTTGTTTGACAATCATTAACACTTACCACGCTGTTAAAACTTAGTTTAGACCTGGTATTTTTAAGCGCGCCTGTTTTGTGGTGATATTAGTTACTTTCCAGCTGGGCAGAAGAGCAAGTTGGCGCTGGTCCCTTGGTTCTGTTGATTCCAGCCGGCGATGTCCTTTTAGTTCGAAGCTGTCATATCGCCGGCGAACCAGGAGGAACAAGTTCCGGATTTCCCCGTTTCACTGCACATGTGCGGAACGCCGGAACTTGCTCCTCGGTTTTGCCACTAACAATGGAGGGCGCTGTTGAGCTCACCGTTCTTTTCTAAGCAATTTCCAGCCCACTGTAATTTTACTAATAACTGTACGAACTATAAAAGCAAATTGATTTCACTGTAGGGAATAAATTCTAGAACTGAATGCCTTTTTTCTCCTTCAGTCTAGACCCCCACTTCTTTTGGTGAACCCTTTTGAAGCGTTCCTCCTTTCTGTAGCCCCAAATGCCTGATAAGGAGCATACGAGCCTTCCGACTCCCTGTGCTGAACGTGCTCTCGAGCAGCTGGAGGATGTGACTGGTGCCAGAGCCAGGCTGCTTAATTACATTAAGACAAAAGCAAAATACTGCGGATGCTGGAAATCTGAAATACAAACAGAAAATGCTGGAAAACACTCAGCAGGTATCTGAGGAGAGGGAAAACAGAGTTAACATTTCGGGCCGATGACATCTCGTCAGAACTGGAAGAAGTTTGAGATTTAGCAGTTTTTTTTTCAAGCAAGTACAGAGCGAGGGAAAAGGGGGAGGAAAGAACAAAAGGGAAGGTCTGTGCTAGGGTGGAGGGCAGGAGTGATTCACCCTATTGCAGACCTTCCCTTTTGTTCTTTCCACCTCACACTCCTTTCACAGCAGCAAGTTCCTTTTTCAATTGTTGCAGAGAAACCACACTCACACAGGAGCTGGTAACGAATTCCAATGTCGATAACCCTCTGCGTAAAGACAAACCTCCTGACATCCAACCTAGTTCCGTGCTTTCTTAGTTGATATGCATGGTCCCTTATTTTCCCTAACCTATTGTTAAATAATTATCTCAGTGTAATAATTGACCAGATATTGAAAGCATCATCACAGTACAGGGCGGTAGTAGCAAAAGCGAATTAAATGTTGAGGCAAGTAGCATAGATTTAAGGGGGAGCTAGATAAACACGACGGAGAAAGGGAGAGAAGGATATGCTGATAGGGTGAGATGACGTAGGGTGGAAGGAGGCTCGTGCGGAGCATAAACAACGGGATAGACCTGATGGGCCGAATGGCCTGTTTCTTTGTTGTAGGCTCAATGTAACTTTATGTGTAGGAGGAGATCGATGGACCATAAAATGATACTGACACCCCCCGATCAGCATCACATTATGTGTTGCATTGTGTATCGTGATAACTGTACTTCCGTGGAGCCGGAGGAAGAGTTGAGGGAAAGGGAGCTAAAAATTATTCCCTGCTTTAGATCACAGACATATAAAAAGAAGCTAAATCAATTTCCATTGGAGGAAGGAAATGAGTCAGGTTGTCAAGACAATGAAGGGAATCGATAAGGTGGAAATGGAGAGATTCTTCTTGCAAAATGAAGACAGCAGAACTGAAAGACATTATTATAAGCTGAACAAACCATGAGATAAACTTAACTTTACCCACAATCTAATACTCACGAATTTCCACTGTGCATTCAAGTAGAATTTCAGGTTTTCAGCAGGTCAAAAATTCAGAAAAAAAGGTCACGATCCTTTGCTCTCCCTCCGTCGATCTCTGGGTGGAAATTGGAATGGCAACGTGATATTTAAAAATGAGTCATCATTCATTGGATTTCCCACTGGAAGTGACAGATGACGTTCAAGCCACATCTGGGCAGGCCTACTGAAATTATATTCAAATGACAGAAATATATCGTCCAGCGTGTTTTCCCGTCATTTGACTCATAGTAATGCTGGACTCAAGGGATGCCTGTTCATCCCAGGCATCCAGCGTTGCTACGGTAGCAGAGGAGACGTATTTCGATTACAAAATCCAGAAAGAATTGCGCGATCGATCGCACATCTTTGTGGCTGCTGGAAATCTCACCGTACCAAAGATGAGCCCCGATTCTACAAAAAGCAGAAGGTCAGAGCCTCCTTGAATAGTCTGCCATCTTTTGGACAAAATAATGATTCAGCAAAGCACTTGAAAGGGAACTGCACTGATTCCTGATTCATGGTGGCAGGGGTGGGGGGGTTTGTGAGATGTTAAGGATTTTGACAGGAACAAGATGAAAAATGGTCAGATTGCTTCCAGGAAAAAGATCTAAAAGAACAGAGTGACATTGATGAGCTAAACAATTTCCTCTAGATTTCTTCTGCCTCACAGGAGTTAGAAGGATCGGCAATTGGAGATGGTAGCACCCAATATTGGATCGTCTAATGGATCAGGTGATCATTTTTGGGTCTGATAAACTTTCCTTAGCCTTTTTTTCACATGTTCGTGTGAATAGCCCTTTTGTAGCTTCCAATATTCGTTTCAAATTTGCTAATTTATTTATTCAAGATAAACGGCGACAAATGAATACCTCGGGCTTTTGGGAAAAAAGGATAGTGTGAAGATATAATTTGTAGAAGTTATTTAAAAAGTTTATTGATCCTTATGTGTGCAGTAGCAATATGATTGAAATCTGGTGTCGATATTTTGACTCCAGTGCAAAACAATATTGATATTTTAAGTGAAACATCAGCCCATTGTAAGATCAGCCCATTGTAACTCCATGATACTTGTTTGCAAAGCCGTGCAAAATAGAAACAAAGAAATATTAAGCAAAGTCACAGCCATATAATGAAAACCATTGCATGAAAACAACCAATTAGATTAGTGATTTGTGTATGCATCTTATTTAGATAACATTACGAGGATACAGTCATTGGCCCAGATTTTGCTGGGTAAATAACGGTGAGTTTAATCCACTCGCCGATATTAGTGTGTAAAAAACACAGCGGTTTGTGGCGAGGAAGAGATACCCCCGGGAGTTGCAAATCTCCACAAATTGCTGTTAGCTTCGTAAAAACGGCAGCTCACCGTTAACCTCATCAGTGAGTTTCAAGAGTTTGCTGGATTTGCGCCATAAAATGAATTAAACTCACCGCAGAAACCTAGGGCTGGTATTTCACGGTGTAAGGACCCTGTTAATGGGGGAATTTATGGTCCTGACATGCCACTCAACCTTGGAGGCCCAGAAAAGGAACAATTGTGGAGTCTCACTCCCATAGGTAGTAAATTGTTCATAGAGGTTTTTTTAAATTTGAAATTTTTAAATGTTTTTCTTATTTCTCCTTTCTGTCTCTTTTTTCTCTCTTAATCCAATCTTTCTTTCCCTCTCTTTATTTCTCTTTCTGTACCTGATTTGACTCAAATTCTCTCTATCACCTTCTCCGTCGTTCCTCTGGTTCTTTCTCAATCCTTACTCTGGTTCTTTCTCAATCCTTAAATCTCAATGGTCAAGGAGATAAACTGTTGGTCCCACCGTTCTCTAAGGTCCCAGATGCCCCCGTTGCCCTCACCACGCTGTTATCAGCTCGCACTTCCAGCAAGTTATGGCGCAAAATGCAATTGGAGCTGAAGGGCGTGGTGAAAAAAATCCAACTCACAGGGCACCTCGCAAGGTTTCCCGCTCCCGATAATTCTGGGCCATTAACTCCTTCAGTCCAGGACTTAAAAAGATGAAATCAATTCAATCAATTTGAATAAATATAAACCGCTGTAGGGAGGGTGTAATTACAGTGTGACAAGTTTACATAGGCGGTTTCCATTATAAATGTGGACATAGGGACTTATAATGGGAATAATAAAAATAAGGAAAGAATGTATAGGGTAGATTTTGCCCCTGAGCGGCGTTGAGATGGATGGTCAGCGGTTCGCAACTGCCAGACGACCAATAGTTCTGACGGGTGGTCCGGTCCATTTTGAGGGTGGGGCCTCATTAGCATATGGTCGGAAATGAGGACCCCGGGACAGAATCCTGGCTCCAGGCCGTCCGATATTGCCCCTGGACCAGAAGAAGGTAGGTCCAGAAGTGCGGTGTGGGGGTGGGTGGTCCGTTCTGGGGAAGGGCGAGGGTGGGCGAGGGGGTAACCGTTGCAGCAGCTGCTTGATTTCTTTTGGTGGAGCTCGGAAGAGGCACCCCTGCTTCTCCCCCGGCCCCCCCCCAAAAATAAATTCAAACTTATCTTCCGGGCTCCTCTCCGGCTCAACCAGCACCTGAAGCTGTGAGGAATGTGCACGGCCCCATGTTCCACTCAGTACTGTCCTAAAATGGCAATCGGGGTCCCATCTACATCACAGGACCCCGATTCGCATATTAAAGGGTCCCACAGCCCGACTCGGACGGTAGAGCCTGGGGAAGATAGGGACGGTCACGCACGTCAGTGGGAAGGGGGTGTTAAGTCATTCCCAAGCATTTCCAGGGTGCTACCGCCCCACTTCTGCCGAGTTGGAGGCCTCAAAATCTCCCGCCACGACTTACATCGAATTACGTCGAAACTACAGCACAGAAACAGGCCATTCGGCCCAACTGGTCTATGCCGGTGTTTATGCTCCACATGAGCCTCGTCCCTCCCAACTTCATCTCACCCTATCAGCATATCCTTCTATTCCTTTCTCCTTCATGTGTTTATCTAGCTTCCCCTTAAATGCATCGATGCTATTTGCCTCAACTACTGCTTGCAGTAGCGAGTTCCACATTCTCACCACTCTCTGGGTAAAGAAGTTTCTCCCGATTTCCCTATTGGATTTATTAGCAACTATTTTATATTGATGACCTCTAGTTTTGGATTCCCCCACAAGTGGAAACATTTTCTCTACATCTACTCTATCAAACCCTTTCATTATCTTAAAGACCTCCATCAGGTCACCCCTCTGTCTTCTCTTTTCTAGAGAAAAGAGCCCCAGCCTGTTCAGCCTTTCCTGATTAATACATCCTCTCAGTTCTGGTATCATCCTTATGAATCTTTTTTGCATGCTTTCCAATGCCTCTACATCCTTTCTATAACATGGAGACCAGAACTCCTCTTTTAGTCAGTACATAGCAATTCCAACAAAAGTGGGGAATGTTCTGGAATTAGTTTTAGGGAATGAAGCTGGGCAGGTGGAGGGAGTATCATTGGGAGAGCATTTTGGTGGTAGTGATCATAATTCAGGTACATTTAGCATAGTTATAGATAAGGACAAAGATGGAACAAGAGTAAAAGTTCTAACTTAGCAAAAGTGGACTGGAAACAGCTACTTGAAGGTAAATCAGTGTCAGAGCAGTGGGAGACATTCAAAGGGTTCAGAATAAATATGTTCCCACAAAGAGAAAGGGTGGGACTCCCAAATCTAGAGCCCCCTGGATGACAAGGATCATATAGGGTAAGATAAGGCAAAAAAGGAAAGTTTATATCAGACACCAAGAGCTCAATACTGCAGAAAGCCTAGAGGAGTATAGAAAGTGCAGGGGTGAAATTAAAAAGGAAATTAGGAAAGCAAAGAGAGGGCATGAAAAAATACTGGCAAGTAAAATTAAGGAAAACCCAAAAATGTTTTATAAATACATAAAGTCAAGAGGATAACTAAGGATATGTAGAGCCTATTAGAGACCAAAAAAGGTAACCTGTGTGTGGAGGCGGAAGATGTGGGTATGGTTCTTAATGAATACTTTGCATCTGTCTTCACAAAAGAGGGGGACGATGCAGGGATTGTAGTTAAGGAGGAGGAGTGTGAAATATTGGATGGGATAAACATTGTGAGAGAGGAGTATTAAGGGGATTAGCATCTTTGAAAGTAGATAAATCGCCAGGCCCGGATGAAATGTATCCCATGCTGTTAAGAGAAGCAAGGGAGGAAATAGCGGAGGCTCTGACCATCATTTTCCAATCCTCCCTGGCTATAGGCATGGTGCTGGAGGATTGGAGAACTGTTAATGTTGTACCGTTGTTTAAAAAGGGAGAAAGAGATATTATAGGCCGAGTAATTATAGGCCAGTCAGTCTAACCTCAATGGAGGGCAAATTATTGGAATCGATTCTGAGGGACAGGATAAATCATCATTTAGAAAGGCACGGGTTAATCAAGGACAGTCAGCATGGATTCGTTATGGGAGGGTCGTGTCTGACTAACTTGATTGGACTTTTTGAGCAAGTAACAAGGAAGGTCGATGAGGGTAATGCGTTTGATGTAGTCTACATGGATTTTAGCAAGGCTTTTGACAAGTTCCCACATGGCAGACTGGTCATAAAAGTAAAAGCCCATGGGATCCAAGGGAAAGTGGCTAGTTGGATCCAAAATTGGCTCAGTGGCAGGAAACAAAGGGTAATGGTTGACTGGTGTTTTTGCGACTGGAAGGCTGTTTCCAGTGGGGTTCCACAGGGCTCAGTACCAGGTCCCCTGCTTTTTGTGGTATATATTAATGATTTGGAATTGAATGTAAAGGGCTTGATCAAGAAGTTTGCAGATGATACAAAAATTGGCCTTGTGGTTGATAGTGAGGAGGAAAGCTGTAGACTGCAGGAAGATATCAATGGACTGGTCAGGTGGGCAGAAAAGTGGCAAATGGAATTCAATCCAGAGAAGTGTGAGGTAATGCATTTGGGGAGGGCAAACAAGGCAAAGAAGTACACAATAAATGTGAGGATACTGAGAGGTGCAGAGGAACAAAGGGACTTTGGAGTGCATGTCCACAGAAACCTGAAGTTAGCAGGACAGGTAGATAAGGTGGTTAAAAAGGCTTGTGGGATACTTTCCTTTATTAGCTGAGGCATAGAATATAAGAGCAGGGAGGTTATGCTGGAACTGTATAAAACATTGGCTAGGCCACAGCTTGAGTACTGCGTACAGTTCTGGTCACCACATTACAGGAAGGATGTAATTGCGCTAGAGAGGGTGCAGAGGTGATTTATAGCGATGTTTCCAGGGCTGGAGAATTTTAGCTATGAGAAAAGATTGGATAGGCTGGGGTTGTTTTCTTTGGAACAAAGGAGGCTGAGGGGAGATTTAATTGAGGTGTATAAAATTACGATGGGACTAGATAGAGTGGATAGGGAGGACCTATTCCCTTAGCAGAGGGGTCAATGACCAGGAGGCATAGATTTAAAGTAATTGGTAGAAGGATTAGAGGGGAGCTGAGGAGAAATGTTTTCACCCAGAGGGTGGTGGAGGGTCTGGAACTCACTGCCTGAGAGGGTAGTAGAGGCAGAAACCCTCAACTCATTTAAAAAGTACTTGGACGACCACTTGAAGTGTCGTAACCTACAGGGCTACGGACCAAGTCCTGGAAAGTGGGATTAAACTGGATAGCTCTTTTTCGGCCAGCACGGATACGATGGGCCGAATAGCCTCCTTCTGAGCCGTAACTTTCTATGATTCTATGAACTGTGCACAGTACTCCAAGTGTGGTCTATACAAGTTGAGGATAACATGACTTTGAAATGGGGACTGAATAACCTACTCTGACCTGGTCCAAAGATGCCCCACCCTCTAATCCTGTCTTATCTGAAGACTAGACATGGTCTTGCCTCCTGTGTATACAATGTCACATAAGACTGTCCCACATATCTTTTTGTTTTCCCCATGGAAAGATCAGGATTACTCCAAATCAGTTATGTGGTCCTTTCAGACATGAAATTAAAATTAGGATTCCACTTTCAACTGCGCAAATGACCCAGTTCTTTTCTCTCCCAGCGACACTCTCATAATTACAATCTTTAATTTAAAAATAAACTGTGGTTTTCCCGTATGCGTTTTAGTGTAAGAAGGAATCCGTTCCATATTAACGCTGGCGAAATGATTTGTCTTTTTTTTTTGTAATGCACTTGAAGCAAAAATGAGTAAAGTTTTAATGAGCAATATTAGCGGGAAATGAAGCCTCCAGGGGGAGTCAGCTGTTAAGGGGTTAATGTTCTGGAACTAAACCACGCACAGTAATCAGAAGCACACCACTCCTGCTGTGCAGCTTCTCCAAACTCTTTCCATTATCAGGGATTTCATCAAACAGCCACTGTTCAGGGTTGTATTCTCTCTCTCTCTCTCGCTCTCTGCTGACAGGCTGCCCTCAGTGTGATTAAGGTGATTGATGAACCCAACTGACATAGGTAAGGAATGACCAAAAACAGCCACAACATCTGCTGATTCCACATGGTCCCATAATACTGAACACCAGTGTAGACAGGAAAGGTCACATTGCCATTGTCTGTCGAGGAGCACATTTACAAAAAAAAAATCCACGAGACTAACGGCATGCACATTACACTGCACTCTGCCAAACTGTGGTGACCTGACACCCTGGTTTTGCTTCAAAAACAGTTAAAATTTAATTTTAAAATTTAAAATACTTATTGGGATATATATATATCGCTTTAAAAGAAATCTCAATGGCACGAACAAACCCAATTAGATTCAGAAAACTAGTCACCATTAGGGCACGATGGTGAGATCAAAAAGGAACAAAACACACAATACATCACAGAATATTACAGGCACAGGTCCAACACATTTTCGAGTAATATGCCTGTATTTCTATTAAGCAAAAATAAAGTTATTAAAAAGAAGAAAATTCTCCAATTTTATTTCCAGGGTCCTAAATAAGTAAAGGCATTGTGACAGGTAATTCCATCACTACTGCCCTGATCTGAGCAGTGTAAAGGAAGTGATTTCTCACATCCAGAGCATTCTCTTTGTGCTTTTACCCCTTGTACCAAGTTTGGATTGAATATGGCACATAGCTGTTAAGCAAAACAAGACAAACTACTTAAAATAAAGATTATTCACTTGTCATGGAGTGTTGCCCAAGTAAGACGTTGCCAGCCATTTGGATACACCATGCTAGGCATAGGGTTAATATCACACATGGTTTAAGATATCACATGCAGGTGCATCCTTGCTCATTACATTACAGCAATTCGCTCATCACCAAAACAATCCACAATCATATCGGTCAAGGCTGTTTACAGCTGGTTGCATATGACCTAACCTTATACTCTTGCACAGATTCGCAACCTTGGCTAATGATTTGCCCTGACGTCAGGGTGAAAATGAATCCATTTCTAATCAGGTGGTGAAAATGATCCTTCAAAATCTAGGGAGGCTCAGAGGGCAGCACACACTGCTCGATCGGTCTTCGGCTTTGAGTTCATTCACACGCAGCCTTTATGGGCTGTAAAGTAGAAGCCAAAGTGAAAACAAAATCTTTTCTTCCTCCCCCGGAAGAATGCTCATCCCCGGCCAGTCTGGCGTGTCAAATAATTCATAATGGGTAAAATAGCAATGGAATCGTCACCAAGAGTATGTCTAATTGTCAACTTCTAGAAGTGGCTATTTGAGGCAGCTCTAATTCCAAGTCTAACGAATTGGAGCCTTTCCCTACTTGGACAAATTCAAGAACATCACCGTCAGTAACTTTTAAAAGATGAAATAACTAAGACGGTTACGGTAGATGACAGCATACTTTGATTCTATTGTAGATTATACTGAGGTTGTGTCATCCCGCTGGAGATGTGTTACCATAGTGACAGCATCTACATGATGTCATCTGCAGTACCAACCCTGGATATTTCTGTTAAATCAAAGACGGTGAGCCAACTGCTCTTGTACAGTTTTCAGACAAGAGAAGGCGAGGCATTGCTTGACTTACGATAAACTGAAGTTTCAAATGCCCAGATTACTAATGTCCGCACATTTGTATATCCAGAAAGAATATTATTATATTATATAGTCTTCAAAATCATCCAATTGTAAATTGGAGACAAAGATGGTATTCAAGAGGTCCCACTGTAACCTTTTAAGCATGGTCACTGATTTACCCAAAAATGGCAATAGCCACCAGTGATGTTGGGTTTCATACACAGAGCATTGAATATAAAAGCAGGGAGATCATTTTGAATTTGGACAAGCCTTTGGTTTAGCAACAGTCGCGAGCAGTTTTCGACACCTCATTCATGGGAGGGTCTTAGAAGCGATGGAAAGGATACAATGTAGATTCATTACAATTATACCAGGGATTGAGAGGTTATAATTGGGAAGAAAGGCTCAAAGATATTGGGGTTGTTTCATGTGAAATGCTTGATCACAAGGGGTTAACAAGGCGGAGACTGTAACATAATTGAAAAGAGAACTTGAAAGGGATTTGAAAAGAAAGAATATAAAGGGGTGGGGGGGGAAAAGACAGGGAAATGGGATTATGGTAGATGGCCAGGATTATCTTCCAATTCATGGAGATCCAGCAGGGCGGGACTTCTGCCTGTCCTTCCAATTCTGTCCCAACCGCAACCTATTTCCCTGGGTCAAAGGTTATTATCAATGCATGGCAGGATCCCATAGAATTCTTACCATCAAGAGGGACCTTGGCCACGAGGGAAGTGACAGTGATGCCACCGCAGCATCCAAAGAGGCTGGGGTGGATTAAAAGGGGCAGAAGATGGCAGAGCTGCAGCCTTGTAGTTCTCAGCAGAGTCCGAGGCCCAGATATACGGGTCACCAGGAGTAGAATGGAGAAAGGAGAGGCCACAATCAGGCTCTCTCCCTCCAGGGACACCTCAAGGCTGTGACCACCACTTCCTGGACCTACCAGCACCTTCACCATGGTGGTCCCGGGAAGCAGCTGTAACATGGGCGGACACAAGGAAAATCAGCCAGGGACCCCGGGCCCCACCCCCCCACATGCAGCTGGTGGGGAAGGAGAGCGGCCAAAACCTGTCCCAGCGAGGGCGGGAGGAGGAAAATTCCGTGTGGGGCCAATAAGCGTCACCTCCTGAATTTTCAGCCATTCTCCCCTGTGGTTTTTGGGCAGGAACACGGAGGAGAATAGCAGCCCGTAGCTCCAACTGAAGAGGTAGCAGTGGAACAGTCATGATGGGGCAGGTTTTTGTCTTTACCACCCGAGTGTTAAATATTACCTGTGCGGAGCAGAGGAAAGTCTGATGGGGAGGACAGCATTCTGGGAGCAGGAACCTCCTGGTTTTCTTCCCATTTAAATTAGTGGAAGGATAATTGGATAGGCTCGGTAATAGGCATGTGATCCGCCCAAAGCAAATTTCCTCTCCGCCCAGGCTTAATGCACAAGCGATAAAGATATGCAGCCATTATTGCAAATCTCATCAGTAAATGATTTTAAATGCTCCTGCCTTCCATAATCGTCCGTTTATTTTCATGCTTGCTAAAGACATGAGAGCAGTTACTTTTTGTCCCACCCATTGGATCTGGGGCACTGGACAGGTCTGGACATCTGAGGCCTGGGGAAACGAGCAGACGTCCCTTTTGTTGGATCCCCAACTTGATTCACACTGTTCACGATCTTCTGGACAGCGTTTTACCAGAGTTTATCAGGAATGCACTGCCTGAAATGGAGGAGGAAGCAGATTGAATAGAAACTTTCAAAAGGGAATTGGATAATTACTTGAAGGGGAAAAATTAACAGGGCTACGGGGAAAGAGCAGGGGTGGGACTAATTGGATCTTTCAAAGGGTCGGCACATGAATGGACTTCTTCTGCGCTGTATAATTCTATGAGTTTCATTCAAGTCCCAATTGCTATGGAGGATTTTTCCAATGGAGTGATTTTCTTGTAAGGAATGCATTGCACACTTAGGATGCCCATAAAAGATGGGCTTAAAAAGGGCAAGAACGTTCCTTCTTTTCACTAAGTCTTTGAGTACTTAAAGCTGTACTGCTGAATACTTTATTGCAGCCATCTAAATTCTTAAAATGGCTGCTGCATTGAGTGCTCCTCTCTGTTCGAGTTTATTGGAGTCAGAAGAAGGGGATGAAAGGAGAGATGGGAGACAGAGGCTCTCTGCCAACCTAGAAAACTAGCAAACGCTGACCACTCAACAACAGCCCTGAAATGTGAAAACCAATATTTACGCAGGCTTCCTGACTTAAGCAGTGGGTTTACAGAACATTCCTATACTTGTATTAGAGGGAAAAAACTTAAGCACATGAAAGACTAAAGGTGGAAATCCAAATATTGATGGTGCAGAATTGGTGGTGCATTTGTAGGGGGGCCTGAAGGTAAACTCTCCAGAAAATTTAAAAATGAGGAATTCCATTTCATTTTAGACACTTTTATACTTTTCCCCCCTCACTTATTGCTGGCTCTCCTCTTCCCCCCCAAACCACCTCTCCCAGTTTCTGACCCTTCCCTCTACGCTTCATCAATATCGATTTCCCCTTTCCCTCTCATTTTTATTGCCATCTGTTTCCCCTTTTCATTATCAGTCCTTTCCCCTTCCCTCTCCCCTTCATTCCCCATTCTCTTCATTTCCCTTCCCTCTCCCCTTCATTCCCCCTTCTCTTCATTTCCCTTCCCTCTTCCCTTCATTCCCCCCTCTCTTCATTTCCCTTCCCTCTTCCCTTCATTCCCCATTCTCTTCATTTCCCTTCCCTCTCCCCTTCATTCCCCATTCTCTTCATTTCCCTTCCCTCTTCCCTTCATTCCCCCTCTCTTCATTTCCCTACATTCCCCATTCTCTTCATTTCCCTTCATTCCCCCTTCTCTTCATTTCCCCTTCCCTCTTCCCTTCATTCCCCCTTCTCTTCATTTCCCTTCCCTCTCCCCTTCATTCCCCATTCTCTTCATTTCCCTTCATTCCCCCTCTCTTCATTTCCATTCATTCCCCCTTCTCTTCATTTCCCTTTATTCCCCCTTCTCTTCATTTCCCTTCCCTCTTCCCTTCATTCCCCCTTCTCTTCATTTCCCTTCGCTCTTCCCTTCATTCCCCCTCTCTTCATTTCCCTTCCCTCTTCCCTTCATTCCCCCTTCTCTTCATTTCCCTTCCCTCTCCCCTTCATTCCCCCTTCTCTTCATTTCCCCTTCACTAACATCCATTTCCCCCATTTCTTTGCCATCTATTTGCCCCCATTAATTGCCAACAGTTTTAAGCTGCAGCTAGAAAGTTTGTCCTGGTGCAATATGAGCATGTATGTGAAGCTAGAAAAGAGCCATGAGTTTGTCTGGTTGCTTTGTTTCAGTCCTATACAAGATTTGACAGATTTAGAGGAAATACTTTAGAGGCAGGCATACTTTGCCCATCTACATGGTCTAGGGAAACGCTGGTCATTGCAGCATTGTTTTTTAAGGCTGCCAAACTTCTTCTTCAGCTGCAAAAAAAAATTGAAAAACTGCAGACGCTTCAAATCTCAAAACAAAAGCAGAAAAAGCTGGAAACATTCAGCAGGTCAGACAGCATCTGTGGAGAAACAGAAGTTGATCTTTCAGGCCTTAAGCCCGTCCTCAAGGCTGAACCATATTGCAGATGAACAGCATTTAATAAGGAACAGAATAAGCGAAGGGAGGAGATGGGGACAGAAAACACTCACAGGAAAAGAGATGGAATGATCTGTGAAGAGCTTGGGTAGTTAAATGGCAGAGGTGATATTGGCAGGAGACAAAAGGAGGCACAATGAGAGAAATAAAAGACACTTGTGAGACTCGGAGAGTGTGTGAAGAGTTTTGTGGGGTTCAATGGGTAGTAAAAGAAGTGTCAAAAAACTGTCAAAAGCACAGCAGCCTCCCATGGCCTGGGAGACTGGTGGAAGAAGAAAAAAGAGGCACTGTTCCTCATCTGCTCCCAGGTCATCTGGGTAGTTGGCCTGCATTTATCCTCTCTGTCACCTCTTCCCATGCAGCCTGCACTGCATCTCACGTGGTCAGGGTGCTCTTAACTCAACTCATGCAGCAAGAGCTCCATTGCTGCACCAGCGACCTCCATGGCCTCGCCCCCTCCCTGTCTCTGTAACCTCCTCCAGCCCTACAACCCTCCGAGATCTCTGCGCTCCTCCAATTCTGGCCTCCTGCACATCCCTGATTTTAATCGCTCCACCATTGGCGGCCGTGCCTTCAGCTGCCTAGGCTCTGAGCTCTGGAATTCCCTCCCTAAACCTCTCCGCCTCTCTACCTCTCTCTTCTTTTAAATCACCCCTTAAAACCTACCTCTTTGACCAAGCTTTTGGTCACCTGTCCTAATATCTCCTTATGTGGCTCGGTGTCAACATTTTGTTTGATAATCGCTCCTGTGAAGCACCTTGGGACGTTTCACTACGTTAAAGGTGCTATATAAATGCAAGTAGTTGTTGTTGAATGGTGAGATTCTAGTGTGGAGCTGTACCATTGTTTGTCTTCAAAAGAATTGTAGGCTTTGTTCTATGATTCTCCTTGCAATGAACAGCTTCTGGTTTCTCCATTGGTTTTCACTCCTTTTGGGGAAGCAGCTTCATTCCGTTTGACGCCTCTCCCACATCGGAACCCAGATCAGGAAATCCGAGCTAACTTTTAACAAGTAAAATGTGACCTTCTCATTGGCACCAGTAACAGTATCCATCGTAAAACTTACAACATTTGTATATTTCTCTTTTACCGTGCAAAGTTTGTAGATTATTTTGCGTTTTTGTATTTTAAGAAAGGCTTTTGTAACTATGACCTTTCAAACAGTTGATAAATTCAGCCTGGCTGGACTAACAAAGAAGATTTGAGGCTCGTGGGACTGACTTCTGTGTATTGATCTAAGTCCGTTCTGAATGGAACTGGTCCAAATCTCTCCAGAGTGGTAATACTCAATAGCACTCAATTTTCTGGGGTCAGCTCATCTGCAGAATTATTCACAACTTCAAGAGGTGGATTTGGACCTGTGCAGGGAGGTAGCCTGGTGAGAAAATTATGTGTCGACCCAATTTAAAGTGTGACAGACAATTTAAGGAAAAGGGCAGAATAGGGGGACAAAGATCCCTTGCAGTCTTTGGAAATGGTCAAAGGCATTTCAACCCATTGGCTGCTTTTCCCAATACTGAAGGAGGAGATGGCTAAAGAAGAACTTGCATTTATTTAGCGTCTTTTCACGACCTCAAGGCATCCCAAAGCGCTTTACAGTCAATGAAATGCAGTCACTATTGTAATGTAGGGAATGTGATGGCTAATTTGAGCACAGCAAGGTCCCACAAACAGCACCATCTGTTTTAGTGATTGTGGTTGAGAGGTAAATATTGGCCAGAACACTGGGGAGAAGACCCCTGCTCTTCTTCTAAATGGTACCATATAAGAGAGCCCCATCTGCCCTCTCTTATACCTGAGAGGGGCAGACGGGGCCTCGGTTTAACATCTCATCCGAAAGACGGCACCTCCGACAGTGCAGCACTCAGTACTGGAGTGTCAGCCCCAATTATGTGCTCAAGTCTCTGAGGTGGGACTATGAACCCACAACCTTCTGACCCACAGGTGAGAGCATTACCCACTGAGCTAAGGCCAGCACCTAAGCTGTGACAAGCAAAAACAGCAAAAGAAATCTAATGTGGAGGCATGGCAGTTGATACAGCGTTCAGGGGTTACTGATAATATAGATTTACAAATAATTTACAGCAGAGAATTAGGCCATTCGGCCCAACTGGTCCATGCCGGTATTTATGCTCCACACGAGCCTCCTCCCACCCTACTTCAACTAACACTATCAACATATCCTTCTATTCCTTTCTCCATCATGTGTCTATCGAGCTTCCCCTTAAATGCATCTATGTTATTCGCCTCAACTATTCCTTGTGGTAGTAGGTTCCACATTCTCACCACTCTCCGGGTAAAGAGGTTTCTCCTGAATTCCCTTTTGGATTTATTGGTGACTTTCTTATATTTATGGCCCCTAGTTTTTGTCTCCCCAACAAGTGGAAACATCTTCTCTACGTCTATCCCATCAAACCCTTTCACAATTTTAAAGACCTCTATCAGGTCACCCCTCAGTCTTCTCTTTCCTAGAGGAAAGAGCCCCAGCCTTTTCAATCCTTCCTGAGAGGTATATCCTTTTAGTTCTAGTATTATCCTTGTGAATCTTTTTTGCACTTTCTCAAGTGCCTCTATATCCTATTTATAATATGGAGACCAGAACTGTGCACAGTATTCCAAGTATGGTCTAACCAAGGTACTACAGAAGCTACTACACAGAGCTAATGGAATGATGGCCTTTATATCTAGAAGACTAGAGTACAAGGGGGCAGAAGTTATGCTGCAGCTATACAAAACCCTGGTTAGACCGCACCTGGAGTACTGTGAGCAGTTCTGGGCACCGCACCTTCGGAAGGACATATTGGCCTTGGAGGGAGTGCAGCGTAGGTTTACTAGAATGATACCCGGACTTCAAGGATTAAGTTACAAGGAGAGATTACACAAATTGGGGTTGTATTCTCTGGAGTTTAGAAGGTTAAGGGGTGATCTGATCGAAGTTTATAAGATATTCAGGGGAACAGATAGGGTGGATAGAGAGAAACTATTTCCGCTGGTTGGGGATTCTAGGAGTAGAGGGCACAGTCTAAAAATTAGAGCCAGACCTTTCAGGAGCGAGATTAGAAAACATTTCTACACACAAAGGGTGGTAGAAGTTTGGAACTCTCTTCCGCAAATGGCAATTGATACTAGCTCAATTGCTAAATTTAAATCTGAGATATAGATAGCTTTTTGGCAACCAAAGGTATTAAGGGATATGGGCCTACGGCAGGTATATGGAGTTAGATCACAGATCAGCCATGATCTTATCAAATGGCGGAGCAGGCACGAGGGGCTGAATGGCCTACTCCTGTTCCTATGTTCTTATGTTCTACCTGCATGCTAAATGCCAGAAGCAGCAGGTTATAGACAGAGCCCCACAATCAACAGATCAGAGCAAGTTTTGTTGTCCTATCACATCCAATCAAGAATGGTGGTGGAAAAGCAAGGCAACTAACAAGGAGGGGGAGGCTCCATCAATATCCCCACCCTCAACCATGGTGGAGCCCAGCACATGAGTGCGAGAGGAGCGTTTGCAAGATTCTTCAGCCAAAAATGCCAAGTGGATGATCCGGCTCGGTCTCCTCCCGAGGTCCCCTCCACCATTGATGCTTGCATTCAACCAATCGGTTCACCTTACATGACATTAATAAGTGGCTGAGTACACTGGACACAGCAAAGGCTACGGGCCCGTCAATATCTGGAGGTAGTGCTGGCGTGTGTACCAGAGTTAGCCACTCCCCCAGCGGAGGTGTCACAACAACAACAACAACAACAACAACAACAACAACGTGCATTTATATAGCGCCTTTAACGTCGTAAAACATCCCAAGGTGCTTCACGGGAGCGATTATCAAACAAAATTTGATACCAAGCCGCATAAGGAGATATTAGGACAGGTGACCAAAAGCTGGGTCAAAGAGGTAGGTTTTAAGGAGCGTGTTAAAGGAGAAGAGAGAGGCGGAGAGGTTTAGGGAGGGAATTCCAGACCTTAAGAGCCTAGGCAGCTGAAGGCATGGCCGCCAATGGTGGAACAATTAAAATCAGGGATACGGAAGAGGCCGAAATCGGAGGAGTGCAGAGATCTCGGTGGGTTGTAGGGCTGGAGGAGGTTACAGAGATAGGGAGGGGGCGAGGGCATGGAGGGATTTGGAAACAAGGATGGACAATTTTAAAATTGAGGCATTGCCGGACCGGGAGCCAGTGTAGGTCAGCGAGCACAGGGGGTGATGGGTGAACGGGACTTGGTGCAAGTACAGCTATCACACTGGCATCCACCCAACAATGTGAACAACTGCCCTATCCACAAAAAGACAGACCAAATCTCAATACGGCCAACCACTGCCCCACCAGTCTTCTCCAAATCATCAGTAAAATGTTGAAATTAGTCATCACAGTGAGGCACATTGTTTTATATTTAATCATCCTGGTAATAAATGCCAACACTCTCTTCACTTTTGCAGCTTCTTTGTGGCGCTGGTCATGGACCATCAATATTTCAGGTAGTGTAACACCCATGTCCTCTCCCACTCCGTAGCTTTGAGTTTGCCACCCATATGCTTGGATTTGCCCGTACCCAAGTGCATAACGCTAGATTTTTCTGTATTAAAAGGCATCTGTCAGATGTGAACCCTTCCCCCGTCGCATCCAGATCTAGGATGCAATCTATTTTTTCTCATCTAAGGGCCTTACACCCACACATATCCTTGTATCATTCGCGAGCTTGTGGGCAGTTCCCCCCGATGCCTCCGTCCAGATCATTGATAAAGATGGTGAAGAGCTTTTAGTGACTGGTCTCCATGCACTACCATTAATAACAACCTTCTGTCGACCAGAATGCAACCAATCCCTTTTCCAACACAAATCTGCCTGACAATCCTGCAGGACGCAACCTAATTTAATAGCCCAGATCCATAAGACTGTATGGGACAGGTCAGGTGGACTGGTTGGTCTTTTCCTGTCTAAACATTTTCGGATGCTTTTCCCATATAGATGTGCCAGGGATGGCAGAAATTGTTAGTGCCATCTTGGCGGGTGTGGCCAATCAGCCTATGGCAGCTTTTGATCACCTTGGCATGCCTTTTGTGTAGTGCCACTGAAAGCAGGCCATACTGTGATTGGCGTTGCTTCTGAAAAGTTATCAGCGTTACAGTTAGTCAGCCTTTCTGGGGGTATACGTGCACAAATCTTTGAAGGTGGCAGGACAGGTTGAGAAAGCGGTTAAAAAAGCATACAGGATCCTGGGCTTTATAAATAGAGGCACAGAGTACACCAGGAGGGAAGTTATGATGAATCTTTATAAAACACTGGTTCGGCCACAACTGGAGTATTGTGTCCAATTCTGGGAACCATACATTAGGAAGGATCTGAAGGCCTTAAAGAGGGTGCAGAAGAGATTTACTAGAATGGTTCCAGAGATGAGGGACTTCAGTTACACGGATAGACTGGAGAAGCTGGGGTTGTTCTCCTTAGAGCAGAGAAGGTTGAGAGGAGATTTGATAGAAGCGTCCAAAATCATGAAGGGTTTAGGTAAAGTAAATAAAGAGAAACTGTTCCCATTGACGGAAGGGTCAAGAACCAGAGGACACAGATTTAAAATGATTAGCAAAAGGACTAAAGGTGTCACGAGGAAAAACTTTTTTAAGCAGCGAGTAGTTATGACCTGGAATGCTCTGCCTGAAAGGGCGGTGGAAGCAGATTCAATCATGGCTTTCAAAAGGAATTGGATAAATACTTGAAGGGAAAAGATTTGCAGGGCAACGGGGAAAGAGTGGAGGAATGGGACTAACTGGATTGCTCTTACAAAGAGCCGGCATGGGTTCGATGGGCCAAATGGCCTCCTTGTGTACTGTAACCAGTCTATAATTCTATGATATCGTATGTGTCTAATCGGGCTTGCTTTCACAACATGTTGGAGCCTCCGCAATCACTAATCCTCGGTAAAATCAAGGTATGTAAACCTCTGTCCATGGATGAGGATGTGGAGGTACCAGCGGTTGGGCACAAAACACCACTGGTTCATCCCTGGCCTGGCCTGGCCTGGCATCCTAAAACTTCAGGCTAAAACCTGACCGCTGGGAACCCTGCTAATGGCACTGTGAAAAATGCCACTAAGGCTCCTGAGAGCCTGAGGGACAACGGAAAACAAACAAAAAAAAGTGAAGAGAAATGATCCTGAAACAGCCTGAAAATACTTTGGTGAATCCCCTGTTAAACCTACTTCCAAATACAGCTCAACACCTGGTAACCTTGGGCAATCCATTATACATGGGTGTGAAGAATAAGGCACAATGCACGCTGGAACATCGAGAGACTGGGTGCACATCAGAGTGACATCACCCAGCCTTGATTTTTAATGTTTCAATGAAGCTTCCACCTGTTTAAGGCAGAAACTTCCAGCTGACGGTTCTTTCAGCAGAAACGTGAGCCGAGCTCATCCGGAGGAGAACTGCCGGAACAGATCCCCGCCAAATCTCCTGCTCCGTTTTACCCCCACACACTGCGGCACACAGGGCAGAGCTGAGAGGAAAATCAGACCCCTTGGTTTATATGGTACATTTGGTGCAACTTTCCTTAATTAAACTCCAGGTCTGTCTGTTCTCTGTCACAGCTCTTTCTTTTGTGCTGTTACAACACTGCCATCTCCTGACAGCCCATAGAATCTATTCAGTAAGCTGCTTTGGAACGATGGGCTATGAAACACAATACGTCTTCTGTAGCCCTAACAAAGGTCACATTCAACAGCTAGCAATGCAGAATCCAAGCTACACCCCTTGTCATTGTGTTAGGCTTGACAAAGTTTCTAACTTTGTCAAACACTCTCACTTTATTGAGATGACCATTCCATAAAGTTCTTTTTTTTGTTATTTGATAGAGTTAAAGTACGTTTTACTGTGTAAACAACAACTTGCATTTATATAGCACCTTTAATGCAGTCACAGGAGCGATTATCAAACAAAATTTGACACCAAGCCATATAAAAGTGACAAGTGATATTAGGACAGGAAGCTTGGTCAAAGAGGTAGGTTTTAAGCGGCATCCTAAAGGAGGAGAGATGTGGAGAGGCGGAGAGGTTTAGGGAGGGAATTCCAGAGCTCAGGGCCTAGGCAGCTGAAGGCACGGCCGCCAATGGTGGAGTGATGAAAATCATGGATGCGCAAGAGGCCAGAATTGGAGGAGAGCAGAGATCTCGAAGGGTTGTAGGGCTGGAGGAGGTTACGGAGATAGGGAGGGGCGAGGCCATGGAGGGATTTGAAAACAAGGATGAGAATTTTAAAATCGAAGTGTTGCCAGACCAGTTTTCAAAAGTAAGCATATTACATTTTTAAACTTTAGGTGGAAGATTAAATGTAATTGTAACTGGGTATATACATATACAATACACTTGTGCAGCCACAACTGATAATAAAGTCCTACAATGAAGTCAGTGCAGAAGAACATTATAGAATTATTAAAAGCATTACAGAAATTGCTGAAAGCACAGTAAGTCAGTCAGTATTTGTGAAGAGGACAGACAAGTTTAAATTTTGGGTGCAGACTGTTCTTCAGAGCTGAATTATTGTTTAAGTGAATTTCGAAGCTTTGAATTTTAACGCATATTCTTCATATGAAATCTTATTCAAACTATCACACGGGGGCAATGATTTTGCTTTTTAAAAATTCAGTATCTTGAAGGTGTAATTTGTTAGCATGCTACACCACAGACTGGCTTTGAATCTCAACCTCAGCTAATGTCCATAATTTGCTTTCTCTAAACTGAGTTGCAAAAATAACTGGAGATCTATCTTGGGTTGTACTTCACGTTCCACAGTTGGGCCACAGAGAGTATTGGCAAAGTATTTGGAGATATCGATAATCACCTCATCTCAACTGTTTTCCACAGTGCATGGCTCAGAGTCTACAAGAGCATTAAAAATTAACTCCACCTTATCCCGCAACATATAGGAACATAGGAACAGGAGTAGGCCATTCAGCCCCTCGTGCCTGCTCCGCCATTTGATAAGATCATGGCTGATCTGTGATCTAACTCCATATACCTGCCGTAGGCCCATATCCCTTAATACCTTTGGTTGCCAAAAAGCTATCTATATCTCAGATTTAAATTTAGCAATTGAGCTAGTATCAATTGCCATTTGCGGAAGAGAGTTCCAAACTTCTACCACCCTTTGTGTGTAGAAATGTTTTCTCATCTCACTCCTGAAAGGTCTGGCTCTAATTTTTAGACTGTGCCCCCTACTCCTAGAATCCCCAACCAGCGGAAATAGTTTCTCTCTATCCACCCTATCCGTTCCCCTTTAATATCTTATAAACTTCGATCAGATCACCCCTTAACCTTCGAAACTCCAGAGAATACAACCCCAATTTGTGTAATCTCTCCTCGTAACTTAACCCTTAACACAATAATGTGTTCCGATTTTGTTCGGACTCATGATGCAGTGGCTGCAGGTGAGGAGGCACAACACCATTGAACTGGTTCCTGAACAAAGAAGGAGGCAAGGTATGTTAAATAATTCCATCATTCCCTTCACATGGAGAATAATTGGGAAAATGGATGATGCAGGCCGCTCCATGTTCATATGTGCTCACCTGTTTCAAACATTGTTGGGATCTGTCTCTGTCCTGCAGCACAATTCCATTTTCACTGAATTCAACCCATGAAAAACATTTTCTTTTCCCCAAGAATGCCCCACCAAAAGTTCCACTTCCTTGGTTGGATGCACAAGAACACATGTAAGTAGACTTCTACTAGTTATTGTTAAATAAATTATTATATTTATTTTGTACCCATGATGCATATGCTTCTTTGTTTTAATAATGCGTGTCCCTAATCATAACTCAGCTTTGTGACTCTTCTAATTTTAGAATCTTTCAAGTCCCCTCTCCTCCCCAAACAAGAGTTCCTTCCTCCTGTGTATCTCTGTAAAATGTCTTCTGCAGGACCATAAGATTATACACTTATGCTGTAATCGTTCACAATAATTTAAAGAACAATCAATATTAGATTCAATTACATCTTTGAGTATAGAAATCTAATATTCCACATACTTCTCAATTCTTTATTTTAAACCAAAAAATGTTCCATCTTAGATCAGTAGTTCTGTATTTTCTAATCCTATTGTTGACAGCATCTATCACACGGCACAGAATGGTGCTTTTAAATGTATTCTCGTTAATACCCATTCACTGGTAAGAAATGGCTGATACCTTATTTTTAGTCATGGGACCGAATGTATGGTTGCTAAATTTGTTGATGACACAAAGGTAGGTAGGAAAGTAAGTTGTGAAGAGGACATAAGGAGTCTGCAAAGGGATATAGATAGGTTAAGTGAGTGGGCAAAAATTTGGCAGATGGAGTATAATGTGGGAAAATGTGAACTTGTCCACTTTGGCAGGAGGAATAAAAAAGCAGTATATTATTTAAATGGAGAGAGATTGCAGAACTCTGAGGTACAGAGGGATTTGGGTGTCCTAGTACATGAATCACAAAAAGTTAGTATGCAGGTACAGCAAGTGATTAGGAAGGCAAATGGAATGTTGTCATTTATTGCAAGGGCAATGGAATATAAAAGGTAGAGATGTTTTGCTTTAGTTGGCACAGGGCATTGGTGAGACCACATCTAGAAAACTGCGTGCAGTTTTGGTCTCCTTATTTAAGAAAGGACATAATTGCTTTACAGGCGGTTCAGAGAAGGTTCACTCGACTGATTCCTGGGATGAGGGAGTTATCTTATGAGGAAAGGTTGGACAAGTTGGGCCTATATACATTGCAGTTTAGAAGAATGAGAGGTGATCTTATGAAACATTGAAGATCCTGAGGAGACTTGAAGAGGTAGATGCTGAGGGGATGTTTCCCCTTGTGGGAGAGACTAGAAAACTAAGGTGTCTCCCATTTAAGACAGAGTTGAGAAGAATTTTTTTCTCTCAGAGGGCATGATTCTGTGGGACTCCCTTCCCCAGAGAGCGGTGGAGGCAGGGTCATTGAATATTTTTAAGGCAGAGTTAGATAGATTCCCTATTAACAAGGGAGTCAAAGTTTGTAGTAGGTAGATGGGAAAGTAGGGTTGAGGTCACCATCAGATCAGCTATGATCTTATCAAATGGCAGAGTAGGCTCGAGGGGCCGAATGGCCTACTCCTGCTCTTAATTCGTATGTATGTTCGTATGAATGGGGCTGTATATTTCTCACTGATTGCACAGACTCCACTGAGTCAGGGGGTCCCCATGTAATTCATCAATGAATGTAATTATATTTCTCAGTGGTTTTGAGAGACCTTGATGAATTTCACAGGGTCTCCCTAACTTCACACAACTTTACCGACTCCACGCAGCCATCGAAAATGTAGAGCTCATCGTGAAATGGGTGTTGATTACTGTGAACTGCAATGATGCACCAGTCAATATACCTCAGGTCTTCCATCTTGCAAAATCACTGTAGGAATGCTGTGTCTCTGACAGCTGTTTTGAATCTGAACAAAGTAGGCTCAATGATGTCTATGACAAAGCTATGGCGAATCCATCAGAGTTGTTACAATCTACTCCTGATTTTTTGCGCTAAAATGTTCCAATTATCCAATAATTTGAATTATTAATAGCTTAAATAAAACAGCAAAATGGTAATTTGGTGCAAAACAATTTTTGAATTATCGGTTAATTTGAATAAAGTAACTTGTAATTACGAGGAGTAGACTGAAGTTAGATTTCCTTGAGGAGGGGAGTGTTTATCTAAGTAGGTCCAAGGAGTGCTTTGCTCAATACATCCAGTGCAATTCCTCATCACAAATACGATAGGAGATACTCTCTATAGGCTTAAGGTTACTCAAGAGCAATTAGTTAAGATCATAACACTACTGCAGTATGCGACTTCTTAAGAAGTTTAAGATTGTTAACCAGGTGCAATAACTCATGGTGATAGGACATATTTTTTTTGATCTGCTATATTGAGCCATCAACCTCTCTGGACTATATCAGTTAGTATTTCAAAATAGAAATCAGTGAGGTCATGGTGCAAGTATTGCAACAAGAAGCACAAAACTTGCATGCACAAAGAACAGGTGTCCACTGGCACAGCTGGAAAAGGGAAAGGATTGCTGAAATTTTTATCAACAAGACCAGACAACGAGGATTAATCAACAGGATTAGGATACATGCTGAGGGCATTTGATTGTAAGGCAAACAAAATATTGAAGTATTGGGGTAGATTTTCGACGTGGTGTTGCGAATTGGCTGCTGGGATTCTTTAGTGGGCGTTCGATCAACACTGATAGTCTTAGGCCCGGGTGGCTAGTTGAAAATCTACCCTATTGTGCGGATATTCTGGACAACCCGCCTTCAAAAGGGCTTTGATACTGAGCTGGTGCATCGAAAAGCGACAAAAGTGACCAAGAGGTGATACTTGGTCAGGTTGAGCTTTACCTTACTGTTTGAGAGTCTCAGAGGTGAAACTGACAAAGGACATCACGCAAGTGTGCATTTACACTGCAACTGAAGCGGTTCACGCCAATAAGGGTCGACTTTACGGAATTGCGCTCCCAGCCAATATGTCAGGAACTCGGGTAATAGAGTGTTCCAACTCAACCCTTCCCCTCCCCAGATACGCAACCGTCCCACATGACCAGCTCTTCCTGCTGAAGAGAAAGTGGAAGCTGTAGTTAAGGTCTGAATTTAATAAAGTCAATATTAAGCCAGAGGGAAAAGTGCTGAATAGCAAGATACGCACCTGGAATTTCTGTGGAGTTTCTGCCGATGTTCCGCCATAACTTCGGGAGGAAATCGGCAGAATCCCTGAAGGAGCGGCGGCCTAATCAACTGACCACAGCCATTTACGCTGTTTCTCCGAAGGTTCAGCCAATTTTCCGTTGAGTTACACGGGCAGATCAGGAGAATCCCAGTGGGAATTCTTCCCCAAGGTGCAGTTCTATTATCTTGTCTCTCCACAGAAGCTGACTCACCCCAATGAGTGTTTCCAGTATTTCCTGCATCTGCAGGTTTTAGCTTTATGAATAATACATGTGTAAATATACTAAACAACTTGGATTTTTTTTAATTTTTTTTTTTTTTATTTGTTCACGGGATGTGGGCGTCGCTGGCAAGGCCGGCATTTATTGCCCATCCCTAATTGCCCTCGAGAAGGTGGTGGTGAGCCGCCTTCTTGAACCGCTGCAGTCCGTGTGGTGACGGTTCTCCCACAGTGCTGTTAGGAAGGGAGTTCCAGGATTTTGACCCAGCGACAATGAAGGAACGGCGATATATTTCCAAGTCGGGATGGTGATTGTAGACATAAAGCTACCGGGTACAACATTAACAACCCTCACATAAAATTGGAAAATTCCTCCGAATAGTAAATATGTAGACCTTACTCCCAACAAAAAAGTTGACATGGTGGCAATTAACTTCTATGAAGCAGAGTTGTTTAAATATCTGGTTAGGAATGAGATTGATTGTGATAGAGATAAATATAGATAGAGATGATAAAATGCTCCATGGAGTACAACAACTCCTGTGCTGCTCTGTGGAATTGTCGTCTGTGGAAAATAACCAGCTAGCACAGATGTGGAGGATGGATAGATATCCAGAGGTGCTCTGGTAATTTAGGTTATAGAGATACCCTCCATACGTTCCAAAGTAACTCCATTGATTTTAATAGGAGCTGGTATTATGGACTGACCTTGTAGGTGATGGGGGTAAAGGAGCATTGAAATGCTAAAGGTATTAGAAGTGTGTCATTCTAGGCCATACAGATGAGGAAGGTCCAGGTTAAATGACTGGACTGGACTGTTAGCTAGTGAGAGCTGGGAATTGTCCCACACTATGAAGGGAACAGTCGGGCCTGCCTTCAATCTGAGCTTCTGACTAGCAATCCCTGCTGGAAATTACATGCGTAGATATCTAAGAGAGGACAGGAACATTTCAGTTGTGGTGGCCTTTACACATCAATAACCTGCTGACACTCACTGCCTAGGACCACATGTAGCTCTTGAACAAGATAACATATTGTAGCATTAGTTGGTGCCCTCAGGAGAGTCCTGCAAGTGGAGAAATCAGAAGGAAATTTAGAAATATATTTGTACATATATTTTCCTCATGTAATGTTATAAAGGGTGTGGTTGTATATGTTATTAGACAGACTAGATAAATAATTATGAGTGAGACTTTTACAGCATTGGCTTAGCAGAAAACAAAATTCACTAGAATGCTCATATCTAAGCTCATTGCCCTCACAGCAGAACAAAGATCACATTGCATGGGCAGTGGTCAATTAAAGATGGCAGAAACTCATAACATCTGTAAAGTTAGCCTACAGTTCAATGAGTTTAACTCCAGCCTTGTTTTTCTACATGATCCTCCTACACTTCAGGTGTAAGTTACTGAACATCCTGACATCCATTGCTCTGTATCACTTACCCATAAACTTGAGCTCATCCAAAACTCTGCTGCCCATCTCCTAACTCGCACCAAGTCCCGCTCACCCATCATCCCTGTGCTCCCTGACCTACATTGGCTCCTGGTCCGAGAACGCCTTTGTTTTATAATTCTAATCCTGGTTTTCAAATCCCTCCATGGCCTCGCCCCCTCCCTATCTCTGTAACCTCCACCAGCTCTACAACCCACCGGGATCTCTGCGCTCCTCCAATTCTGGCCTCTTGCGCATCCCCGATTTTCATCGCTCCACCATTGGCGGCTGTGCCTTCAGCTGCCTCGGCCCTGAGCTCTGGAATTCCCTCCCTAAACCTCTCCGCCTCTCTACCTCTCTCTTCCTTTAAATCATTCCTTAAAACCTACCTCTTTACCAAGCTTTTGGTCGCCTGTCCTAATATCTCCTTATGTGGCTCGGTGTCAACATTTTGTTTGATAATCGCTCCTGTGAAGCACCTTGGGACAGTTCACTACATTAAAGGCTCTATATCAATGTGAGGGGGGAGTTGTTGTTGTTACTGGGCTGCATACAAATGCCAATCGGCAGTCAGAATGAAGTCAGGAGTATGGGCACAATTGAGTATAGCATCTGTCCACAAACAAAGACAAATGAATGACTCACACAAATAAAAAGGAATGATTCATTCTCAACCCCAATGGCTACTTGGAAAGAAGGAATTGGCAAGATAGTGACATGCTGGAAGAAGAAAGAGGATAACAGCAACAATTTGCATTTATATAGCACCTTTAACATAGTAAAATGTCCCAAGACGCTTCACAGGAGAGATTATCAAACAGAATTTGACACCGAGCCACATAAGGAGATATTAGGACAGGTGACCAAAAGCTTGGTCAAAGAGATGGGTTTTAAGGAGCGTCTTAAAAGGAGAGAGAGGTAGAGAGGCGGAGAGGACAGCAGGACATAGTACAGCTGTCATTTCAGGGGGTAATGAAGTATCTCCAGAATAAGGGAGGATGGGTGGAAGTGAAATTCACAGGTAAAACAAACAGGAAAAAAACACCTAACACATTATCAAGGTATTCCTTATGACACTAGCTGACAACTCCTTCCTCTGTCTTAATGGCGGTAATGTTAGTTTCATAAAACACTCCACTACTGGATAATCCACCAAAAATTCAAATTTTAACAAAAAAAAGTAGAATGTAGTTTTCTCTTCATAATTAATCACCTGCTAATAAAATCGTATTTTCGTAAATTGCACTTTTCAAAGCCTCACATTCCTATGATTCTCTTGCTTTTTGTTAATGGAAGAACTTTGGGCTATAGTAGACTGTTGGTCAGCCTTGCGCAGAGTTTGGAGTCAGCACTTGTCCCTTTCACACTTGTTCACAGAACAAAACCAATGTTGGTTGAATCCCATGATATTTGCTTAACTTCACAAGGCGTACAAAACACTTTCACTTAAATAAAACCCAAACTGTGAACTGGAACAGTCATTTGGTGTGAGTCCAACTTCACAGAAAGGTCAGGCATTGTACAAAATCACAATTCAAAAAACCATTCTGGATCCAAACTTCTAGATCAGGCTGCGAGCAGACTTCAAATCACCTTCATCCTTTCCAATGAACAATGAAATTTGCCTCAGCCCATTTCTTTGCTGATTGAGAAGTGTGAACCTGGAGCTGATTTTAAAAAAGTACTGGCAGGTGAGGCAAGTTTTCCTCTGTATTACTGATTGTGCTTTTAGTCCTTTCCCCAGAGGTCCCACCCAATCTCTGCTGGAGAACCCCCACAGATAATTCAGCTGTTTATTTATTGTAATGATATAATGAACTAGCATTGAGCACTGTGCACACATTCTTGAAAGTTAAAGATATAAACAGTATGATCATGCCTAATACAAAAGTTAATATTAGTATAAAGACATAGTTACACTGAACACTTACACTGATAATAAACATTCGGCATAGATACATAAAAGGTCCATTAGAACCTATTCACAGACTTTAATCAATGACTACTTTACTGCTTGTTTCTCATTTAAATAACTTTTGGGCTGTCTATCTATCTATCTGTCTGTCTGTCTGTCTTTCTATCGCTGATTGTCTGTCTGTCTATCTATCTGTCTGTCTTTCTATCGCTGATTGTCTGTGTCTGTCTGTCTATCTCTGTCTATCTATCTGTCTGTCTTTCTATCGCTGATTGTCTGTCTGCCTGTCTGTCTGCCTATCTATCTATCTGTCTATCTATTTATCTATCATCTATCTGTCTATCTATCTGTCTGTCTAGCTATCTATCTATCTATATATCTGTCTGTCTGTCTGTCTATCTATCTGTCTGTCTTTCTATCTATCTAAATAACCTAAAATTTGGATAACAAAGGGTTATCATCTCTAAATGATTGTTGTCTAACTGTTCCAAATAATTTACAACCCTATTATTATGGATATTAATGGAAGTCTTTAAATTTATTTATATCAGCATGGGGTTATGAACCACTGCCAATAGTGTAAGCGAATAGTCTCCTGTATGCTGTAGTTCACTGGTCTGCAGCTGTGCTATTCCTGAGATAGGCATGCAAGCACAAGCTTGATCTGGAAGCCTGCTAAAGCCAGGAGCTCTTTACAGTACAAACACCCTTATCATATGATAATCATTTGATCGGACACAACGTCAAGCAGTGGTGATAATTCACTCTGATTATTACTGCTCTATTTTTATTGGCAATTTAAGGCACCGTCCAGAGTACAACGACAAGAAGAATTTGGTTGTGAATATCTTTCTGGTTATTAATCAGAGTTAGGGCAGCATCCGATTTCAGTATAAGCAGGCTCATCACTGACAACACATTCCAGGCATACAGATTGGCACATATCTCCCTATTTTTCTGTTTATACGAGCTAGCTGCTCTTTCTGCCCACTGACTAGTGTCTCAGCCTCAGAATGGCTAGATATTTCCCCTTGTAACTAAAATACCCTCTGATCTGTCTTTCAAGTCCTCGTCCCCCCTTGCCACTCATTCAATCTTATTTCAACTGATTCCTCTGTCAATGGAATTAAAAGCTGCATGTAGCAGCAGAAAGCTGCCTACTGAGCAGTAATTATTTTCTTATCGACTATGGATTTATTTCAAAATATTGAGCTGAAAGAGACCTAGGAAGGGAGGTGTCAGGTTAGCTTGTCTAAGGCAATTCACCGTTACAGAAGTTCAGCCTATTCTCGAAACATCCTTTATAATGCTGGGTATAAAGGTCGCAAATGAATTGTGTCCTGCAGCTTTAAAGAGGGGGTGGTAAAGTTGGCATGTGTACAAAATGGGAACTCTCGTTTTGTATGCACCCTGACCTTTTGCGAATGATATCAATAAAGGGGGAATTTTGTCTCCTCGATCAAATTGAGTATCAGCAATGCTGCACAAAGGCAAACCAATTTGGATTTTCAAAGGGCATTCATAAAGTTTCAAACACGAGGCTTTTAAAGGAAATTACAGCCCATGAAATTAATAGCAAATCAAGTAAGTGCAAGGAAACTGCCTTAGTAACGGAGCCTAGAAGATGATAAGAAATGGAAAATTCCAGGCTGGAGTCAGTGACTAGTATAGTTCTATAATGATTGGGTCTGTTGTTGTTCACATTATTCATAAATGATAAAGTGGAAAGTACTTATTGTTATATCATATTGGCTAATGACATCAATCTATAGTGACATAGACAAAGAAAATAGGAGCAAGAGTAGGCCATTCGGCCCTTCGGACCTGCTTCGCCATTCAAAATGATCTAACTCAGTACCCTGTTCCCGCTTTTTCCCCATATTCCTTGATGCCTTTAGCCACATTATAAGTGCAGGGAGACTGGTGACACTCAAAAGAGACCTGGATTAACTGGATGTACTAAACATGGGCAGATAGATTTTAACAGTGAGATTTTGCACATTTGAACAGGGAATTGGAAAATAAAGAGGTCCTATTTTGAATTGGCCAGTGGAACTGTGGGACTGGGTGAAATCCACCCATAAGTCAGTACATCAAGCCCCTCCCCTTAAACAGGAGATACCACGAGAATTTTAATGACCTTAAAACAAACTAAAATAACAAAATAGAGTGAAAATAATAAGGATAGGGTAAATCATCAAAAGGTACCATGTGACACCCACCTGTCATGGAAGAAACTCATGCCTACTCCTACTCTATCCTGCATTAAGTCCCACCCATCCATTTCCCCCCTTCTCTGATGACCTACATTGGCTTCTACTCCCCCAACACCTCAAATTTAAAATTTTAATTCCACCCTTTAAATCCCTCCCTGGCCTTGACTCTCCCTATAGTAATCTCCTCCAAGTGCTAATAGTGCTAGTGAGACATGCTTTGTTATTTTCTACATTGCGATGAGCTTAGCGAAAGTAAATAAAAATTCACTGCAATCATTATTCTGTTCGCTCACATATTACATATAAAATAAATCAGCTTGTTAAACAAGCAGTTAGGAAGGGAAATGGTATGTTGGCCTTCATTGCAAGAGGATTTGAGTACAGGAGCAAGGATGTCTTACTGCAGTTATACAGGGCCTTGGTGAGACCACACCTGGAATATTGTGTGCAGTTTTAGTCTCCTTACCTAAGAAAGGATATACTTGCCATAGAGGGAGTGCAGTGAAGGTTCACCTGACTGATTCCTCGGATGGCAGGACTGTCGTATGAGGAGAGATTGGGTCAACTAGGCCTGTATTCACTCGAGTTTAGAAGAATGAGAGGGGATCTCATTGCAACATATAAAATTCTGACAGGGCTAGACAGACTGGATGCAGGGAGGATGTTTCCCCTGGCTGGGGGGGTCCAGAATGAGGGGCCACAGTCTCAGGGTATGGGGTAGGACATTTAGGACTGAGATGAAGAGAAATTTCTTCACTCAGAGGGTGGTGAACCTGTGGAATTCTCTACCACAGAAGGCTGTAGAGGCCAAATTACTGAATATATTTAAGAAGGAGACAGACAGATTTCTAGGCACAGAAGGCATCAAGGGGTATGGGGAGAGAGCGGGAATATGGTATTGAGATAGAGGATCAGCCATGATCATATTGAATGGCGGAGCAGGCTCGAAGGTCCAAATGGCCTACTCCTGCTCCTATTTTCTATGTTTCTATGTTTGTTCATTTATAATTGGCCTTGTCTCATTAGAGTATTCATCAATCCACCTGAGATAGGAGAGACGCTCATGGGGCCACATGTGTGATAACAAACCTGGTTCCGGGTTTCATTGTTACTACTCCTGGGTTGTGTTATCGGATAACTAGATATTGGGCTGTAAAGGAATCAGATCAAAACAATGAAACTGGGGCTAATCGAAACAAAAGTTCCATGCAGTGTCCACTGGTCATGGAAAGCCAATGGACACCAAGGATCGCCTGCCATGAGCCACAGCTCAATACATGGCAAGCAGTGAGAGGAATCCAGCCCAGTAATTCTACAACTAGAATTAGTAAAAGCAAAATACCATCAATAGTTTTGGGGTTTTTTTGACAGAGAAAGTTTGTGTAGAGTGATGGGCTGCCACTGGTACAGAATATAGGTATCT
Source organism: Heptranchias perlo (assembly GCF_035084215.1). Lineage (NCBI taxonomy): Eukaryota > Metazoa > Chordata > Chondrichthyes > Hexanchiformes > Hexanchidae > Heptranchias > Heptranchias perlo. The sequence goes on along the minus strand of NC_090332.1, from coordinate 88,224,831 downwards.
TATTTTAAGTAGGCCAGTGGAATTGTGGGGCCAGGCGAGCCTAACTCCACTGAGATACATTCAAATGCCTCCCCTTAAAGGGCTGACACCATTAAACTTTCAAGGGAGGGTTGCAACAGAACAAAAATAACAACATTAAATCAAAGCAGTCAAATTGGGGGAAAGCAAAATATTGGGGTTCTATTTTAAAGTAGGCAGGTGGGATCAAGCTGGGCTCAATCCTTCTGGAAGGCACCAAATGGCCCTGTTTGTTTAAAGGGCTGATGCGTTAACATGAACAGATCCTAGCCCAGAAACTGTGTGCATAAGGGTCAGATAGAGGCAATTCTGGGGTAAGTCCAGAGAGGGGTGGGTTGTAATTTGGGGGAAAAAAATCCAGATTCACTGGGTTTCCACCCCTTTGAAGATCCACAGGAAATTGGGCTGGGGGTGCTGGACGCTTTTGCTCACCCCATTATGTCGCTTCAGCGTTTGGTTGAGGGGGGGACACTCTTGAGGATATTGCCAGGCTTCCCCAGGAACTCCCCCGCAATGTCTCTGACTGACTCAATGTTGAGAGCAGGTGTTGGTCCGGTTGTGGGCCCAGAGTGGGGCCCGAAGGTCGAAAGGCAAATGGCAATCAATCCCCGGAGACTAATCAAGTCTTGGGATGCTTCTCAGGAGCATTTGGGTTTGTCCAAATAAGCTATTCTAATCTTTTATTTTTAAACATATCTTTTTTTAAATTTTAAATGAAGTATTCCCATTTCACTTGCCGGTTTTTCCAGTACTTTTGGGGGTACCTATCTGGAGCCACCCAACTCTCCAAAAAACACTATGCTGGGTGCTACTGTACGCTCACCTTCCCAGGATCTGGATCAGATCTCCAAAAGGCCGACTCATTGCTCCAGGCAAGTCATAAATGACTCAGAATGATGAGTCTCTGGGAAGTCAACAATATTTCAATACATGAAATATAATTATTCTGCTATCTTTTCCAGATATTGCCATGGTGGGGTGGGAGGTATTACACCTCTTTGTCTTTCTCACTCTCTGGCACAGTATTTAAAAGCTTAGTCTGAACGAGCAAATGGACCTAGAACAGGGAGTAATGTCAGCACACAACATACTTCTGTGGAGCTCAATTAAAGTTTTGTGAATTAAACATGAGTAATATATGTGTCTAGTGGAGAGAGTTGCTGCCCACTGCTATTTCCCCCTAGTTAATAGTTCAGAACTAAAGGCTCAATAATAAAAAAAAAGATAAAAGATCTACCAGATGTATCCAGTCACCTGTGACTTTAAAGAAACAGCATACCTGTTGTTTGTCCACAAAGAATGAATTGTAACAGTGTCAAAATGAACAGTGCACACAACATTCTTTGCCACTTATATAAGTTTTGTCCTATAGCTCAAGGTATTTTAAATAAACTCAGTAACATAAGATGACAGTTGCACTGTAGAAAAAAAAGCTGTAAAATTTATTAACAGACCAATAAAAGTGCTTTGTAGCGTTCTGGCTTAAGTTTCAGGAAGATTACAGAGAACTTTTAAAGTACTATAATGGGAGATTGTCAGATGATACACGGCAGGATTTTTGTTTAGGAGGGGGCAGGATTATACCCTACAGGGCACAAACATGATACTTTATCTTTAAGCACTTGGCTGTGACTATCATAGGGATTTCATTATTTTTGTTAACGTGTTGTTAAAAGCTTCATGGTGCCGTAAATCTTTGAATATCTGGTTTAAATGCTGAGGCATAAATATTATTTTTGTAGCTTGGATTCCGTGCTAACGCAGGTGCAAAAGGGCCCGTGTGTAGCACCACGTCAGTTAAAAATCTAATTTGTTCAGTGGTGCGATGCTGCGATTAGTCCAGCTAAATGTAAACTTATGTCTTAGAGTGGAACTATCACAGAGTACTCGGGTGGAATGACCTGACATGTTACAGGAAGTTTTAATGACCATTTGTATTCCCCTTACGGCATTGAAACGTCCAAACTGGAATTACATGATGTCACCTAACTCTTAAAATGATATTAGTGCTGCACACTTTGATTTTTGTAGTTTGAAATATGCAGCCTCTGACCTAAAGAGAATAAGAAGTGAATTGAAGTGAATTACAAGTCAGCAAACTATCTAAACTATTTTTTTCTCTTCCTTACAACTGGGATACTGAGTTTTACCTGAAGCACCCATCTCCAGCCTAGCTGAGATTGGCTATTTCTACACAGGCTTGAGACTGAACCCGGGATCTTCCTGGCCTGTATGGACCTTTCATGACCTCAGGACATCCCAAAGCGTTTCACAGCCAATCAAGTACTTTTGCAGTGTGGCCACTGTTGTAATGCAGGGAAACATGAGAGCCGATTTGTGCATTTAGGCACTGAGCCATCACAGAGCCCAGGAATGCACTTTTACAAAACACAAGTCCATCCATATGCAGAGTTTTGGAATTTCCTTTGTGTGCCATGGGCACTTTATTAGAACTTTGAGGATCAGCACAGCAACCATTAGGAATCCCTGATGGTAACAACCAATGCCGATCTTCATAGTTGTAACTGCTGAAATGCCAAATGTAAGACCTAACCGTGGAAGAGATCATTATTTTTGAAGATCAAAAAGGTATTTTTTTAGTTTATTGAAATGATTTTTATGTTGGTCTGCATGTCTCTAAATGTGGGCAACAGTTTGAACTTTAAATAACAAACAGATGGGGAATTATGAAAGAAGAAAGCACAGTCCTTTTGAAAATTCACTTCTACATGTTTCAGCCTGAATACGAATGTGAATTTTAATGAAGGTTGACAGTGCTTGTAGTATGTGAGAGACCTAAATCAGAGGACTTTCAGCTAAGCAAGTTCAGTAAGAGTGTTTGAAGAGATGGGTCTAAGTCTTGCGCAGGTGGGTGCATGTCTGTAATATGTCAAAGTTCTCTAAAAGCAAAGCACGCCACTCCTCTACACAGCTAAATGTTTTCATGGTATGGCTTATTGTCACTGGTGAGGGTAACACTATAGTGGGGGCCTTTGTGTACTGATTTGCTACATTAAGGACTGGCTGGTGGTGACCTGGTGAGTTGTGGTCCGATTGCATCTCTTCCTGTGGGGACTCTTGGCTGTGGTTCCAGTTCAGTCAGGTCACCAGGAGGCAACCTCGAGCAATAGGGTCACAAAGAGAAAGGAATGAAAAAAAATTCAACGAGTGAGTTTCCCCTGGCCTCCCCGATGCAAAACTGTAGCTCAGTTATACTGTCGAAACAGGAGAGGCCTCTGAGCAAGCTACCCACCTACACTCTTAGAAATGTTTTAAAGGAGCCAATAAAAATTTTAAAAATGATTTGTTGCATTATTGAATTGTGGACTCAAATATTATATGATTGTTGATACTATTCAATCATAACATTAGAGTGAATCACAGTGCACTCGCAGATATTAATGACTAGAAAGAAAGAAAGAACTTGGATTTATATAGCACCTTTCATCAGGACATCCCAAAGCGTTTCACGGCCAATCAAGTACATTTGCAGTGTGGTCACTGTTGTAATGCCCGGAAACACGACAGCTAATTTGTACACAGCAAAGTCCCAAATCGAGCAATGAAATAAATTAACAGATAATCTGTTTTATTAATGTCGGTTGTGGGATAAATGTTTCCCAGGACATTGGGAGAACTCCCCTGGTCTTCTTCAAATCTATGGCATCTTTTATATCCACATGAGATGACAGACATACCTCATTTGAAAGACAGCACCTCCCTAATTACTGCACCAAAGTGTCACCTAGATTATGTGCTCAAGTCTCTGGAGTGGGGTTTAACTCAGACGGGAGATGCCTAACACTGTGCCATGGCTGACTAAAGTAATAGACACTACAGGATATTGAACTTTAGGGCATTATGATTTAATAAGAGACTGATTAGTCATCAAAGAGGAAGTGACACAGTAGAAGGTCGAGAGGGATATTACAACAGTTATGATAGAAAGAAAGGAGATACTAGATAAACCAGCCAAACTGAAGGGCAAAACCTTGAGTCCAGATGGATTGCACCCACGGAAACTAGGGAGGAGATAGCAGAGGCTTTGGCATCCATGTATAAAAAAAACAATAGAAAAAAGAATAATGCCAGAGGACTGGCAAGCAGCAAATCTAATTCCTAACTTCAAAAAGGGAGATTGAACAAATCCAGAAAACTATAGACTGATTAGCTTAACATCAGAGGTAGGAAAGATACTAGAATCCTTGCTGAAAGATCAGATAACAAAATATCGAGAGAAGGAGAATATAATAAAAAGTAGTCAGCATGGATTTTTAAAAGAAAGGCCACGTTTAACCAACCTTATTGAACTCTTTGAAGGAATAACAGAGAGTAGACGAGGGTAAGTGGATGTGGTATGCATGGACTTATAGATGGCCTTTGATAATTGTCATATAAAAGACTCATGACAAAGTTCAGGGTAAGTAGAATCAGGGGTCAGGTAACAGGATGGTAGCTACAAAATACCCGTTTTTAATATAACGGGTCAGTTGCTGTCTTTTCTATGTTTCTACCTCTCTATCTCTGTTTTTTTTGTTTGTTGTTTTTTTTTTGGTGATTTGTATATTCTGTGAGACCTGGCAGGTAACACCTGTCTGTCTGCACACTGATTGCCTTGGCAACGGGCAGTTGAAAAAACTGTCTGTACTCACCAAGCATTGTTCTGTGAATTATAAATGCAATTTCATTTCGAGGTTTTCATTTTCACATCGTTCACCTGACGAAGGAGGAAGCCTCCGAAAGCTTGTGAATTTAAAATAAAATTGCTGGACTATAACTTGGTGTTGTAAAATTGTTTACAATTGTCAACCCCAGTCCATCACCGGCATCTCCACATCATTACAAAATAGAAAACAGAAGGTAGGAGTTAAGGGGCGTTTCGGACTGGCAGGAAGTGGGAAGTGGTGTTCCGCAGGGATCCGTGCTGGGACCACTGTTATTCACCATATACATAAATGATTTGGACTCAGACATCGGAGGTATGTGTCAAAATTTGCAGATGATACCAAATTGGGGTGGCATGGCTAATAATGAGCAGGACTGCACCAAAATGCAGTTAGATATAAATGGACTTGCTGAATAGATAAACGGCAAATGAAATTCAATCTAGCGAAGTGTGAGATGGTTCATTTTAGGGAGAGGAACAAGAAACTAAATAGGGTAGAAATTGGTTTTCTGCCCAGAAAATGCGGGGAAAATTCTGTGGGGCTGTGTCCCACGACCCAAAGGCGCTTGAAATATGTCTGAACCTATATTGGATCGGCTGCTTTCTTTAGGCAGCCGCCAGGCTCCTTGCATATGTTGATGAGGGACCTAACGCTTGTTTTAGGACCCCCTCTGCCAAATTGGGCTGCTCTTGCTCCGCTCAGATTTTCTTGTCGTGGATGAGGCCTAGCAAGCGGCCGCCACTGAACAATTAAGTTAAAAAAAGAATGATTTGTTTTAAAGCTTGGTGTGGAGCTAGGAGGGACAGGAGTGGTCCTCGTAGATCCACAGCACTGCCGAGGCCCGCGAACTCCCATTGTGCTTTCTCCCCTCCCAGGGCTCGCCTTTCAATCATCCTTGAGGTGCAGGACATGTGTCCCCGAAGTTAGTTCCCCTAATGCCAGTAAAATGGGCGCCACAAGGTCCAATTTCTACCCCTCCCTCCCCACACGCACATCTTCAAAGGGGCTTTGATGTATTGGAGACGATTCACAAACGAGTAATGATGATTATTCTGGTACTTAGGGCTGCAAATTATGGAGTGAAACTCACTGAACTGTACTGGTTTTCGCTGGATGCAGGAAGTTGCTTAACAAGTTAAATTCCCTTATATGCAAATGTGGCTCCTGTTTGTTCCTGATTTGATTAGAACTAGTATAACCAGTCTCGTTACATGTGAGTCTTGCTAAACACAATGTGGACGTGCATTCTGTTTAACTTTTTTTTGCTGCAGCTTTGGAGTGTGAGACATTTGCAAAGTAGACGGCCCATCCCAATTATAACAAACCAGCGTGTTAAACTCCATAGACTGACACAAAACATAAAGGCATCCCTCCAAAAAACAGACTGAGAATTTGAGATAGGCATTGACCGCCATTCAGATGTCCCTCCGGCAATTCTTTTTAATACCTTTTTTCATATATTTCCAGTTTTTTCCCTTCCTCTCCAGAAGGCCCTGATTCATTGCTATCCATTTTCCCTTTACTCTCCCCTTTATTTCGCACCAACTCTCTCTCTCCTCAGTCCCAGTCCAGCGGCAAAGTCTCGAATTTAAAATTCTCATCTTTGTTTTCAGATCCCAACATGGCCTTGCCCCCTCCCTATCTCTGTAACCTCCTCCAGCCCTGCAACCCTCCGAGATCTCTGCGCTCCTCCAATTCTTGCCTCTTGCGCATCCCCGATTTTAATCGCTCCACCATTGGCGGCCGTGCCTTCAGCTGCCTAGGCCCTAAGCTCCGGAATTCCCTCCATAAACCTCTCTCCCTCTCCACCTCTCTCTCCTCCTTTAAGACGCTCCTTAAAACCTACCTCTTTGACCAAGCTTTTGGTCGTCTGTCCCAATGGGAGTCATTTTAGCACCCGCTATCGGGTGCGTTCCTGGCGGGGGGGCTCCAAAAATCAGAGAATACCGGAGCCCGCCCCGAACCCTCGCACTTCCGGGTTCCCCGCTGACGCGCCGGCGTGCGCGCGCAGCCCCCGCTGGTGGGAATCCCGCAGGCAATTAAAGCCAGCGGGATGCCACTTGAAAGTATTTATTTAGGTATTTCAGGTCATTAACTGACCTGATTAAGGGATTATGTGAGGAGAGGTGGGATTTTAGAGCAAACTGGGACTGTTTCCCACACTGGGGGAAACACTCCCAGGTCAAATGGACGTGTTGCAGCCATCAGCCTGTGGCAGCTGCAAAGGTCCATTTGACAGGTGGGGGGGGGAGACCCTCACCCATTGCAGGAGGCCACTCTGTCACTTGGGACAAAGTTTGGCCTCCACCACCCTCCTCCTGACAGTCAAAGTCACCAACCTGCACACTTACCCCGGGGTCCAGAGACATGTACCTACCTTGCGGACCCCCTCAGATGTACATCTTGCGGATGGGGGCCGCCGTAGCTGCAGTCATGACCTCCTCGGAGGGCGAACAGCATCACCAGCCTCGCCAGCCACGCCGTCCACCTCTGACACGTGGAGCTCCACAACAGAGTGCTGTGACACATCCACCTGCACAGCAGGAGGGAGGGCAACCGCAGAGAGAGATACGTCGCAGAGGGCACTACCCTCGCCACAGGGTCCACAGACCGAGGCTCAGCCTCCTGGGCCTCTCTGAGCAGCAGTGCACACGGAGGCTCAGAGTCACTCGACATGTAGTCGTGGACATCTGCAGCCTCCTTCATGGTGAGCTGCTCCCGGCTGGCCCGAGCACCATCTTCTTACCTGTCGCTGTCAAAGTCACCACTGCCCTCAACAACTTCTCCTCCGCATCCTTCCAGGGTGCAACCGGGGACATCGCCGATGTCTCTCAGTCGTCTGCGCAAAAGAGCCCTGCAAATACACCTACACCCACTCTGCAGTGACACAATGGGTGGCATCAGTTGTGGGTCCTCATAGTGATCCTCAGGAGAGGGCATTATTGCACAAACCAGACAGGATTCGCGAAGACATGGCAGTAGTGGTGCCAATATAATATGTAATGTGAGTTGGTCAGAAATTCAATATAAGTAACACCCATGACAAACCCTCAAACACCCTTGTGCATCCCCTTCATGCTCACGACACGTTTGCCTTACGCTGCCTACTGCACATATGTGATGCATGCCCTGTGGCTGCAGCACAGGTAGTGGCAGGTTGAGTGAGGCTGGCCGTGAAAGAGATGCACGAGAGGGTGAGTATGGGATAGAGCCATGAGATTGTATGAGGATTGGGTTGCGTGGTAGTGGCGGGATGAGTACTGGCGAGGTGAGTAAGTGCAGGTAAGATGAGGATGAGGGTTGAGTGGGTGTGAGGGGTGATGTGACAGAGTAGTGTTGGCAGTGCTGAAGGAGATGTGGGGTGGGGGCGGTGATGTGGCAGACGGAGTGTAGGGGAAAGACTACGTGTACTCACTGTGGCTGACCTACTGAGGTCATTGGAGCGCCTCCTGCACTGTATGCAGGTGGGCGATATGTTGGTTGCGCAGGTAACCTCCTCTGCCACCTCGAGCCAGGCCTTCCTGGTGGCAGAGGCAGGCCGCTTCCTCCCGCCCGCCGGGAGGAAGATCTCTGTCCTCCCCCCTCCTCCTCACCCCATCCAATGATATCTGGAGTGAGGCATCATTAAACTGGGAGCAGCCTTCCCCCTGGGCTGCTCCATGCTGTAATTATTGCTATTTGTTGCAGCATCTGTCAGTGGAGGACTGCCCCTTTAAATAGAGTTCCTCCAGATGACAGATCTTACTGCGCATGTGCAGCCCGCCCAACGCGCAGATCAGCAGTGGGGAACCCGGAGGAGCAGGTAAGTGGCTCCAATTAGTGGATTGGATGCTACAATCGCGCAGGGAGCTGACTAATTTCACCGGGCACGTTACCCACGCGCCCGATAGCCCCCCCGCCGAGAACCCGCAGCCCTGCTAACATCGGGCCCATATCTCCTTATGTGGCTCGATGTCAAATTTTGTTTGATAATCGCTCCTGTGAAATACGTTGGGACGTTTTACTACGTTAAAGACGCTATATAAATGCAAGTTGATATTGTTGTTGAGAGTGCAGAAGCAGTAAACCCCAGCCCCCATTAATCAGAACCTACCATTTTCTGTTTATTTAAATGTTGAAGAGAAACCTGTGTGCAAACAAATGATTTAGATTTGAGGTTTCAGTTTAAGGGTGAAGCTAAACTGGAAGGACAGGATATTTTGAATAACAATTGGAACAGACATAAAGATGCAATCTTCTCCATCACTGACGTCCCTCCCAAAAGGCCATAATTATTAGTTATGCAGCAAATTAATTTTACCACAGCTACATACAATGGTGCTAGTGGAGCGGGCCGGGTCAGAGAGCAGCAGTAATAAGTGATGCCTATTAAAGCTCCAGTGTCCTGTAATTACATGTTTTCTGTGGACTGGGCAGGGATAAAGCAGCTTACCTGTTGGGGGAGAAAAAAATCACGTTAAAGTGAATAGTTTTGACGTTTTTTTTTAGAATCATAGAATGATACAACGCAGAAGGAGGCCATTCAGCCCATCATGCCTGTGCCAGCTCTTTGAAAGAGCTATTCAGTTTGTCCCACTTCCCTGCCCTTTCCTCATAGCCCTCCAAATGATTCCCTTTTTCGATTTACGGATGCTGACTCACCTGATGTGTGTTTCCAACAGTTTCTGTTTTTTTATTTCCGATTTCCAGCACTTGCAGTTTTTTTTTAAAACTTTTTGTTTAATTAGGAATGATCATAAACTCAGAAATGGTGGACAGGAAATGACATAGGAGGCCACACTTCAGTGAGATACAACTCTCGCTATCAAATAAAAGGGAGAAAAGTCTTTTCTGGGCAGCAGCGTCACTTGTATCAAGACTGAGCTAAGGCATGGGCCGGCATTGTTAAAGGAATGAATTGTTACCGTGAAATACCTTCGACTGTCACAAGAGTATCAACGGATCTAAACGAGGTGTAAATTAGAACACAACAGAAAGATCTAAACTACACCATCCCGCTACAAAAAGATTGTTAAGGAAACGGCTGACAAAGCTGGAAAAAGGCATTGTGCAGATTTTCAAAATGTGATGTGATGACAATACTGACTCCTCCCTTGAGACTGCTGGGGAATCTGCAGAGTGATGGAGTGATTTCCATGTCATTTGCAATCGTAAGCTCATATTCCCCTTATAAATAAGTCCACTGTTATATACAAACAATACTCAGCAAATGTTCGTGAGTCCTCAGCTAACGGTAATGATCTATGTACGCCCCTGAATGAAGAATTGAAGTTCTCTCTCTTCTGCGAGCACTACTGCAGGCGAAACATGAAGTTCACAAAGTATAATATCGTAAATGGCCTCAGATCCTCAAGGACGAGTCCGTCATGGTCACCACTGAATCGCTGCAGGAATTAGTCACAATTCCGATAGGCAATGAGGGCTGCACGGTTACAATTGCCGGTATCTCTCGGCAGAAGGAAGAACCAGTCCAGAAAGGTGACTGCGCTTGCAATATGACGGAAGTACGCGTCACGTGCGGTGGGGTCCTGCGTCGGATCGTCTCTGGGTCCTGTAACGCGAGCCGGAATGTTGACCGCAGAACCACAGGGGACATATCAGCCTGAATGGACCTTCTACACTTCCCACTTCCACATCACACCCGCGCGACATGCTGGAGAAAGCTTATTTGCCTAATGCGTGAAGCAGTGCAAAATGCGCACCCAGATGCACAAGTACGTCGTTCCATACCATGATGCAATTTGTCCGGGCCAAGTTAGTGCCGTAAATTTTCTCTCTAATCAAACTACTCACCACACCGCTGCGAACTTAACAATAACAACAACTTGCATTTATATAGGGCTTTTAACACGGTAAAACGTCCCAAGGCGCTTCACAGGAGTGATTTTCAAACAAAATTTGACACCGAGCCACATAAGGAGATATTAGGACAGGTGGCCAAAAGCTTGGTCAAATTTTTAAGGAGCATCTTAAAGAAGGAGAGAGAGGGCGGAGAGGTTTTGGGAGGGAATTCCAGAGCTTAGAGCCCAGGCAGCTGAAGGCACGGCCGCCAATGGTGGAGCGATTAAAATCGGGGATATGCAAGAGGCCAGAATTGGAGGAGCGCAGAGATCTCGGAGGGTTGTAGAGCTGGAGGAGGTTACAGTGATAGGGAGGGGGCGAGGTCATGGAGGGATTCGAAACAAGGATGATAATTTTAAAATCGAGGTGTTCCCGGACCGGGAGCCAATGTAGGTCAGCGAGCTCAGGGGGTGATGGGTGAACGGGACTTGGTGCGAGTTAGGATACGGGCAGCAGAGTTTTGGATGAGCTCAACTTTATGGAGGGTGGAAGATGGGAGGCCGGCCAGGAGAGCATTGGAATAGTCAAGTCTAGAGATAACAAAGGCAAAGGATGAGGGTTTCAGCAGCAGATGGGCTGAGGCAGGGGCGGAGACGGGCGATGTTACGGAGGTGGAATTAGGCGGTCTTGGTGATGGAGAGGATATGGGGTCGGAAGCTCATCTCAGGGTCAAATAGGAGGCCAAGGTTGTGAACGTCTGGTTCAGCCTCGGACAGTGGCCGGGGAGAGGGATGGAGTCGGTGGCCAAGGAACGGAGTTTGTGGCAGGGATCGAAGACAAAAGCTTCGGTCTTCCCAATAATTAATTGGGGGAAACTTTTGCTCATCCAGTACTGGATTTCAGACAAGCAGTGTGACAAATGAGAGACAGTGGAGGGGTCGAGAGAGGTGGTTGAGAGGAAGATCTGGGTGTCGTCAGCGTACATGTGGAACGCAATGTTGTGTTTTCGGATGATGTCGCCGAGTGACAGCAGGTAGATGAGAAATAGCAGGGGGCCAAGGATAGATCCTTGGGGGACTCCAGGGGTAATGGTGTGGGAGTGGGAAGAGAAGCCTAGCATGCAGTTCTGGTTAAAACCACCTTTTTCATTAGTATGTGTTGCTTCCAGTACCAGGAATAATGCCTTGTTTATACCTTCTGATTTGATGTTGACTGCAGAGCGGCCGTTTGTGGCAAACTGGCGATTGGTCCACACTGGCAGAGTTCATTTAGTATCAGAAAATGCAACTTGCCAAGAACGATGCATGGATGCAATTTTCAGCCAAGTCTGTTATTTTACAACTGCTGCTGAGTACCTGACACTTGGAAAATTGCCCTTTGTAATAGGAACCTGACTTTTTTTTTGGAAGCAAGAAACTTCAGATCTGCCTTATCCACACAGAAAAAGGTCACTTGTTTTTCATACGGTTGATTAATTGTTGGTTTGTTTCTATTTAGACCCCGCTAAGAAGATTTTCATCTTCACCATCTGGGCATTAAGCATCGCCTGGGCGGAATGCAGTGAGGAGATTCTAATGTGATGAATCGGACACCCCCTACAGAACCCACCGGACAGTCATTCTTCTGAGGACGAGAATCTGCCCCAGCGTACCTGAATGACCCCTAAGTATCTTCAGTTGTCACTCGAGAATGGCTGAGAGAAATTAAGTTCATAAAACCTGTGTGATCTGAAACCTTTGGATACAGATATTATACTTCCATAATTACTTCAAAACTATGGGTCATAAATATAAGATAGTCTCTAATAAATCCGATAAGGAATTCGGGAGAAATTTCTTTACCCAGAGAGTGGTTAGAATGTGGAACTCACTACCACAAGGAGTAGTTGAGGCGAATAGTATAGATGCATTTAAGGGGAAGCTGGATAAACACATGAGGGAGAAAGGAATAGAAGGATATGCTGATAGGGTGAGATGAAGAGCAGAGGGAGGAGGCTCATGTGGAGCATAAACACCGGCACAGACCAGTTGGGCCGAATGGCCTGTTTCTGTGCTGTAGATTCTATGTAATTCTATATCATCAATCACCCCTGAAGGTTGGAATTTGGCTTTCTTTAGGATTTGGCTTCAGATCCAACTCGAGAAGTCAACAAGAAAAAGGCCAGTCTCAAACACAAAATATTCACTGAAAATGCTGGAACGATACAGCAGCTCAGTCAACATTTGTAAAGAGGAAAGGCAGTTTAATGTTTGGGGTGAACAGTACATACTTTGAAACTGTCCAAACCTGCCTTTTCTCTTTACAAATGCTGACTGAGCTGCTGAGTGTTTCCAGCATTTTTGTTTTTTATTTAAGATTTCTACCATTTGTAGTTTTTTTTTACTTTTTTATTTTGCCAAAATATTTAGTTTGGCAAATTTGGACGATTTCCAAATTTTATTTAATTATGTTTATAATTCACTTTGTATCTCTGCTAACTGGCATCATTTATCATAAGTTGTCTCCCTAACACACTTTCTTTCTTTCTGAGACAAATCCAACTGCCACATCAGGAGCACTTGCATAAGAACATAAGAAATAGGAGCAGGAGTAGGCCACACGGTCCCTCGAGCCTGCTCCGCCATTCAATAAGATCATGGCTGATCTTCGATCTCAACTCCACTTTCCCGTCCGATCCTCATACCCCTTGATTTCCCCTAGAGCCCAAAAATCTATCAATCTCAGTCTTGAATATACTCAACGACTGAGCATCCACAGCCCTCTCGGGTAGAGAATTCCAAAGATTCAGAACCCTCTGAGTGAAGAAATTCCTCCTCATCTCAGTCCTAAATGTCTGACCCCTTATCCTTAGACTATGCCCCCAGTTCTAGATTCTCCAGCCAGGGGAAACAACATCTCAGCATCCACCCTGTCATGCTCCCTCAGTATTTTATACGTTTCAATGAGATCACCTCTCAGTCTTCTAAACTCCAGAGAATATAGGCCCATTCTACTCAATCTCTCCTCATAGGACAATCTTCTCATCCCAGGAATCAATCTAGTGAACCTTTGTTGCACCCCCTCTAAGGCAAGTATATCCTTCCTTAGATAAGGAGACCAAAACTGTACACAGTGCTCCAGGAGTGGTCACACCAAAGCCCTGTACAATTGCAGCAAGACTTCCTTACTCTTGCACTCCAACCCCCTTGCAATAATGGCCAACATGCTTGCTGTACCCGCATGCTAACTTTCTGTGTTTCATGTACAAGGACACCCATATCTCTCTGAACACCAACATTTAATAGTTTCTCATCATTTAAAAAGTATTCAGTTTTTCTATTCTTCCTACCAAAGTGAATAACCTCACATTTCCCCACATTATACTCCATCTGCCACCTTCTTGCCCATTCACTTAACCTGTCTATATCCCTTTGCAGACTCTTTGTGTCCTCCTCACAGCTTACTTTCCCACCTAGCATTGTCTCGTCAGCAAACTTAGATACATTACACTCGGTCCCTTCATCCAAGTCATTAATATAGATTGTAAATAGCTGAGGCCCAAGCACTGATCCTTGCGACAACCCACTAGTTACAGCCTGCCAACCTGAGAATGACCTGTTTATCCCTTCTCTCTGTTTTCTGTCTGTTAACCAATCCTCTATCCATGCTAATATATTACCCCCAACCCCATGAACCCTTATCTTGTGTAACAACCTTTTGTGTGGAACCTTATCAAATGCCTTTTGAAAATCCAAATATACTACATCCACTGGTTCCCCCTTTATCTACCCTGCTAGTTACATCCTCAAAAAACTCCAGTAGATTTGTCAAACACGATTTCCCTTTCATAAAACCATGCTGACTCTGCTTAACCATATCATGATTTCCTAAGTGTCCTGTTACCACTTCCTTAATAATAGATTCCAGCATTTTCCTGACGACTGATGTCAAAGCTTTTCTACAGTATTGCATTAAATTCGAAGACTCGTTTCTGAGGTCATTTCCACTGACTCCCCTTCTCTGATGCTGCTTTCCCCGTCAACCTCACTCCACAATACTTACATCAACAACCACCTCTCTCATACTGTAGACACCATCAGCCTCCTCTCTCATATTGTATACACCACTGACCTCTCTCAGACTGTATACACCATCAGCTTCCTCTCTCAGACTGTAGACACCAGTAACCTCCTCTCTCAGACTGTAGACACCATCAGCCTCCTCTCTCAGACTGTAGACACCATCAGCCTCCTCTCTCAGACTGTATACACCAATAACCTCCTCCCTGAGGTTGCTTACACCACCAGTTTCCTTCACCTGCCTACCACTGACTGGCCTGTAATCAATTCATTTGTCAAATAAAAATCATATTTTGTGACTATCCATTCCATCTCCTCTACATATCAGGCTTTGCCTAAAACAAAAAAACCACATCAGCAATCAAGATAGTGGAGACACTCCCTGCTCTAACATGTGTCCGTCTTTGATTGGTTTCACTGTTTATTTTCAGTCAAATTTGGCTTGTTGAAACAACTCACGCATCAAATTCATCATTCCAAATTCGACAGCACTTTACAGAAGGTTGTGTTGGACTGTTTTAACTGCACGTTGCTGAAAGTTGATTATTTCAGTCTCCACACCGCTGACAGGATTTCGCACATCTCTCCAGGGGGGAAAAAAAACAAAAACTCCGCGAAACAATAACTAAACAAAACTTTCACATCTTCAGCCTAAATTGGCTGAGTAGCCGGAGTAGTGTGGTGTTCACTTGGCGTGACGTTGAGGGTGAAAGAGACCCAACGGCCTCGCCCTTCATTCAAACAGATCTAACCTTCGTTCCTCGCTGCTGTGTGCCCGTTGCCAACGCTCCTGCTTAACTAACAAAGTAGGAATTTTTTTTTAAAAAAGGAATAAAGTACAACAGGTGACCCTACACTTGACCAACATGATGAAGCAGTTCTGTTATAGACCTCTGACCTGTGCCAGATGTGACTTTGAATGCAGAGCGATGTGAATTTGAGGTTTCATTCACAGAATAAAGCCACCGACTTACACCGTAGCTAAAGCAAATTGTCCAGAAGAATAAATAATAGAACAAAATGCAATGGACTTGTACATTTTTGGGTGTTTTCATTTACTTTAGAAACACAACAAGTCTGAACTTGATGGCAAAGTGCCACATTCAGCTGCACTCGGTTCCTACGTCACTGCTCACATCTAAAAAAAAATCTGCTTCCTATCAAACGTTGATAGACTACCTTAAAGAGAATCCATGTCAAGCTGTTTGTAGAGGAAAAGATAAAGTTTTAAATTTTATATATCTATATATATATATATATATACACACACATGTAGATATATATATGTAGTTGAAACACCTGAATGCAGTTGGATTGAGCAGACTGACAGAGGATAGCCAGTTTTAAATACCATCAGAAATGTGATACTGCGCCAGCTGGCTTGGCTGCAAGACATGGGATACACATTCCATTTTACTGTACAGCTACGCCACATCTGTGCGCACCAAAACACCCATGATGAAGCTGTTAATAAAAAGCCAACACAGCACAACCACAATTTATGTCGTTGACCGTAAAACATTGCAGATGAGCGCAGTGTACGCTGCTGAAAAACCCTAGCAAATTATTAAGAAAATACTTAGAAGATAAAAGGGGATCCTAAGAATGAATGTACAGTGATTTCCTCTTTTTTTTATTAGCTTTCCTAGGGATCTGCGAGTGGGTCTGAGGCGTGTGTATCTCTTATTCTTTAGGTTGATCATGATGATTAAATCTAAATCAGGGGCTACACTGTGTAAACAGTGGCTGAACTAAAGACAGATGAGTTCCATCACTGATGTTGTCACCAGCCCAAGGAATGACCAATTACCATGTTATGCATCAATCTCCCCCCTCCCCCTATCCCGAACAGGAAGTCATGTGACTCCTTTCAGTTTATGACCTTATAAAGTTACTCCTTGGCTTAACTACAGTGAAGCCTTGATATGATCAACTGGAACTTGCCAAAGAAAGATTTCATGTTAAATCGAAATTGATCCCCTGTCAAGGGACCAGGACTTTTTATTACATAGATCTTCTTAAAAGATTTATTGTGTGCTGCTAAGATGAGACATATGTTCCCTAGCAATGCTATATCATTAGAACAGCAAGCTTCAAATTCAAAAATATAAAACATAACCATCTTAAAAGGTGTCATTTTTTTAAAAAAATGTTTAACAATACGTGGCAAAATAACCAGTTTGTCTAAGATTCATCTGTTGTATTTGTGATTTCTTGGAGATCCTCCAAGGTTTGGAGCTCAGCCACCGAGGACAGCTTGAAGACACAAAGCAAATCTAGTCTAACTATTCAACTAAAAAAAAAATCATCATAGAAAGTCTGACGACATAAACGCCAATGTGACACAATTCAACAATGACCTGGAGGTTGAATTTCCATGTCAATTGTCTTCCATGGAAGATCTGTAGAAACCCAATGAATGCCGTTTATGCCATTTCAACTGAGTTCTTCCGCAGATCTTCCTCTGAGGTTATGGCGGACAATCAAGAGAACCTCCTGTAGAAATTCAACCCCTTGGTGATGGAGAAGCTCAGCACACTGCCTCTCACCTCTTAAAACCGGGTTTGAAGCCAGCTGAGACTCATAGAATGGAAGACTCTCTGCTGGTTGTAAGGGTTTCATTGCGAAATGCATTTGAGCCAACTCCAACCAACTCCAGGTGGGCAAATGTCTACAACGCAAGGCTGCTAATAATTCAATCAGAGGCACCACAAAATTCACCCCTAAAATTACATTTTTTAAAGACAGATGAGTTCTATCACTGACTTTGTCACCAGCCCAAGGAGTGACCAATTATCATGTTATGCATCTATCTCCCCCCACCTCCCCCCATCCCAAACGGGATGTCATGTCGCGCCTTTTTTAAATTAAAAAAAAATGGCTCGGAATTTGCTCCAAGGATAATGGAGAGCCGAACAGGGCTCACCGTTATTTCAGGGCAAATGCTCATTTGAAAGCTGCGGGGAAAGGACAGCTCGCTGGCTGAATGAATGGACCAGCATAAAGTTGGTCTCCTGCCCAACTGGAAACCAACTAATCTCTCCATAAAAAAAGGTATGCTGGGTTTTCTTATGTCTAAACTCACTTTTAATGGCGTGGTAAGTTTTAAATGACTGCCAAATAACCTCTCTGACACTGAAAATCAACTTTCAAAAATGTGGAGTCTCATTCCTTCCGATTATAATTGTTGTTGGAGATTTTTTTTTACTTTAATTTTTACTTTTTTACATTTTCTTTGTCTCTTTTATCTCTGTCCTTTAATTCGATATTTCTTACCCTCTCTTTATTTCGCTTTCTCTAACTGATTTTACATTGAATTTACTGTTGGAGCTTTCACTTCCTGGTTCTGACCATGCGCGGCTCGTCAAGGATGCTTCGATCTGATTGTTTGAGGGGACAGAGAGGTCGTTTCTCCGCTCACACAGCTCACAGATCCCCGGGAGAGGAGACTGTGCTTTTTACAGCTCACCATTGGAGGAAGTGTCCCGCACTAAAGCCCGTGGATCGTTTGTGGGCGAGTTTGAATCAAATGAGTGGCGGGTGCCATCTGTTACCCACTCAGGGCAAATTCCGGGCCATAATTCAGCAAAGGCAAAGCCCTTGGATTTAATTATGCATTTTATTTCACAGTAGGACTTTTAAACTAAATATAACAACAGGGCTAAAGGCCCAATTTTATCACTGGGCGCCCGTCAGAA
Organism: Heptranchias perlo; assembly: GCF_035084215.1. Lineage (NCBI taxonomy): Eukaryota > Metazoa > Chordata > Chondrichthyes > Hexanchiformes > Hexanchidae > Heptranchias > Heptranchias perlo. Next base: position 88,206,609 of record NC_090332.1, on the reverse strand, counting down.
ACCAGGCAGGCAGGCAGTTAAAGTCGGGGTAGCAACATACCCCCTCTAATCCTGCTGCCTTCCTGTGGGATGAACTGGTAACGGATCTGTGAAAATCATACCTTATGCCGATAGATTATCTAATAACATAAAACATTTGGAGGCTTACAAGCAATCAGTAGCATTTACATCAACAGTGCATATAAAATCGCAGCGTGAAAGACTGATGAAGTGATCGGGCATGACATATTGCACTACAGGGTAGGATTAGATTGTTATATATGGCTAGAGACGTGGGGTTTGAATTTCAGTGGGGGCTCTCCCCTCTTGTCTTCTGTAACTTCAGCAATAGAGTCACGGAAACCCTGGAAATGATGGTGCAGTGCGGGAGTGAGGCAGTGGAGCTGTGGATATTTAGAGCCCAGGGAACAGGCAGGATAGAACTGAACCACATGGTGAACACATTGAAAGTGGGGAATTTAGAGCAGGCTAAGAATGGAAGTAGAATGAAGAAGGAGGAGAGATTGGAGAAGTGGGAATGCCAAGAGAGACTGCATTATGGAGTGGAGGTGAGTATCTTAAAATAATGTACACAAATGCAAGGAGTGTTAAGATTAAATTAGGTCCTCTGGAGCTGTTTGCTGGTGAAAAGGGTTATAGATAGTGCACATATTACAGAGTTGGCTGGATAAGGACACAGAGAGATATTGTACTTCTCAGAATATAGATTGATATGTAAGGTTTCAGAAGATAATACCAGGACAGGGTGTTCTTTTTTATATCAAAGAAGATATGAGGTAAGAAAAATAACTAAACCTGGATTTAGTACAGACGAGATGAAGCATCATTGATTGAGATAAACGCCAATAAGGAGAAAAAGCTCATTGTTAGAGGTCATTGAGTCAAAGTGAGTGTATGGATGTTGAACTGTCAAACAGACTATGCAGATATGTTTTTAGTGTGGCTATGATTGTCTTGGGGGTTTTGATCTACGGGGAATTGACTGGGAGAACTCTGGTGGGAGCAGATTACTTCCTTGACATGGTCATAGACTGCCTTTTGACTCAAATAGTTAAGGAACAAATGAAGGGGCGAGGTGACCCTGAATCTGGTTTTGTGTAACAGACCAGAAATGATTGAACAAGTTAAGGTTAGGAAACAACTTGGAAACTGTAACCACAGCATAATTGAGTTTGGCATCAAGCTACCCATTGGATAAGCAGAGTTCAACAAAGACACTTAATGTTAGGAAGGCAGGTTTTGGGGAATTGAAGAAGCAGTAAATGAAGCTGAACTGGATTAGATTGTCAGAGGCACAAAGCTTGGAGGACAATTGGTACATACTTTTAAATGAATAATACAGGAATTACGAACGTGAATTTACAACACTGGATAGGAAACACAATAGGAACAGAAGGTAACCTATGTGGATAACAAGAGAGATAATGCAAGGAATAAGGACAAAAAAGAAGCTGTTCCTCAAATGCACATCTTGAGGTTCAGTGGTAGGCAGGAAGCAGCATGCTTGGCAAAACCGTTAGAATTCTTTGTGAATAAAGGGAACTCCATGGATATTGTTGATCTAGACTTCAGCAAGGCTTTTGATACTGCACCGTATTGGAGGTTGGTCCAATAAGTTAATAAGAAAAACACAAAAGAGGTGGACATTTTTTTGCATGGATTGGTAACTGGCTACATCGAAGGACACATATGTTAGTCATCCAAAGACCTACATTTTAGTGGTGATGCATTGCAGGTCAGAGGGCCGAAAGCAACAAAGAATAGGGGAGCAGGAAAGAAGTTGGAAGACATGGAAAATGACGGATAACAGGATAGAACAGCTGTGAGCAGAGGCCTAAAGCATCCACGAGCTGGCAGAATAGTTTGTTTTGAACAGTAGTTAGGCAACGCAATTGGAAGATGCAACAACGCAATCTACTGGACAAAGGTCTGGTATGTCACCATGACAGGCCAGTTTACATTGGAAAATTGACATTATGAATGGTATGCCATTTAAATGGACATGCTATTTAACAATGTAAATGTTGAGATAACAGCGTGACTAAAAATCGTGACAACAATAAATGAACATTTCTGGGTCAGGAAGCACGCGCGATTTTTAACAACTAGTAAATGGCCCATGGCATTGCCTATGGTCAGTTGATTAATATAATTTTATTTTAATATACAAGATGGCGATGGTGTTGGGAGAGAGACCTGAGACACTTGCTCCAGGGAGCCAACCAGTCACCACAGCTTGTGGCTAAATTGTGACAATTGACGGAGCAAATCTAAATGGGAAATGTTGACAGGAAAGTGTGACCAAAAATTGCGGCAACAGGAAGCAAGGTTTGTAGACAGGAGGTGCGTACCCTATTCATAATTTTTAATAATTTATATGGCAATAAACCAAGTCAATTTTTGGGGGGCAACTTAAAATAAAGTAAATTCTTATCCAAGAGACCAGGGAAAGAGAGATAGACTTTTCAACAGCCAGACAAAACCAATCGGGTAATCTTTTATTTTTATAAAAAACTATATTGTCTTGGATATAAATTCACCCAGAGCAACATATTAATATAATTTTATTTTAATATACTAGATGGCGATGGCGATGGAGTTGGGACTGCAAATTACCTGGTCAATCATCTCATTACTGTTTAAGCACCAGTGAAAAGAAAGGCTTGGACAGACAAAGCAACTCAGCACTTGCAATCTGATAAAGTACTTTAAAAGCTCAGCTACCTGTTTGTACAAAATATTCCAATCACGATTGGGACCATTCCTTATTGAATTATATTAATGATGTTTTAATTGCACTTTACTTTAAGAATTCTACTTTACCACCAAGGAAGCATCAATCGCTTTAATACATAAATAGCATGAAGGTTCACTTTAATATTCAGCTTTGGACTAATGTTCTCATTTGGATGCAGTTTTAAACTTCTGGCTAATATTTCATCTATGAAGTTAGAAAGATTCTTACAAAAACATGTACGTTATATCAGACAGGGTTTTGGCAAGCTCTCGGCTGAGAATATCTGTACACATATTAGTTGTGCCTGTTGTTTTTCACCACAGTTTGTTTAATTGAAGAGTCTGAATTGAGATTGAGGTTACGACTTACTTGGTACATGAATCGAAAGGGGTACTACTCCATCAATGTCCAGCTCGTGTGCAATCGCTGGTTCCAAAATTAGGCAGGTGAACGCCAAGTTCCCTGGCATCTTGCACAATGGCTTCATCTTCAGACAATCCCCCATTCCACCTTTGTTTGAAGAAGGGCAGAGGTCGAAGGATTGGCTGCTGTGGTTGGCGTCATCCCGGTGGGCTCCATCTAATGAAGCAAAACAGAGACATAGTGAAGCTCATTCCACTACAGTCACCATTGAGAACATCTTTGGCATTCTGGAACAGAGACTCTGAGGCCAAACATGGTTGTATCCCTCATTTCATGTTGATTTCTGAGGATATTTGCCAAAATCCAAGAGTTAACCGAACTCTTCTCTCATTTATTCATACTGTGTTAACTTGTTCTTGCATCTCCAAGCTAACATCTCAGTGCAGCACTAAGTGGGTGCTGCATTGTTGGAGGTACTGTTCTTTGGGTGATAGGTTAAACTGAGGAGTTGTTCCAATGATTCAGGTGGACATTAAAGATCTGATGGCACTACTCAAAGAAGAGCAGGGAGTTCCACCAGTGTCATGGCCACCATTCCTCCCACAACCAATACCCCCAAAAACAAATGACCAGATCAATCATCTCATTACTGTTTGTGGGACTGTATTGTGTGCAAAATACCCCTCACTATGCTGGCCATCTTTCTATTGCTCTTCTGCAAGCCTGCCACCGGCCTTCATGCTGTACCTGACGTTCATCACGTAGCTGGGCTGTTGCTGGGCAAGCATTGTCCACGTCATGTGGTGGGGTTGGCAAACTGCCTTTCCTCTTCCTCCCCCCTTGGGATGTGATTGGACTATCTACAAATAATGATGGATCATGGTGAGTGTGTGTCCTTCTTGCCCAATTAATAATCCGTTTGGCTAGAATTTAATGCATTGCTCCACGTAAACTAAGATTCAGCGAAGTGTACCAACATTAGCAAGATGAATGGCTTAGTTTTGAATATATTTTTAAGTTGTATGATTAATGTAATCTCATAGATGATTATGCATAATGGTTATATTGCACGAGCATGCACATGGTAATGAAATGGCATCCACATATGCCAGAATGCTCATCCTTAGATGTGGATGCCAGATCTGCATCCAATACCCTGACTCCCTGGATGGCCTCCAGAGAGAAAAATGTATTTTTCTTTCTCGGCCAGTGTATGGGAAATGCTTTGTGGTGAATGACCACCTGTGGCGATTTTCTTCTTCTACATTTTTTTTTTCAATCGTCAAAGTACTTGCATGTGTCCTTTCATATGCTTTTGACACGGCACACAGCATCGATATTAATTCTGCTTTTTGCTTGGTCCCATCTCTTTGGCATTCTACAGGGGTGGGGGGCCAGACTATTCATACCAACAAAAACATTTTAACACAGAAACATAGAAAATAGGAGCAAGAGTAGGCCAATCAGCCCTTCGGGCCTGCTCCGCCATTCAAAATGATCATGGCTGATCGTCTAACTCAGTACCCTGTTCCCGCTTTTTCCCCATATCCCTTGATCCCTTTAGCATTAAGAAATATATCTATCTCCTTCTTGAATACATCTAATGACTTGGCCTCCACTGCCTTCTGTGGTAAAGAATTCCACAGGTTCACCACGCTCTGAGTGAAGAAATTTCTCCTCATCTCGGTTCTAAATGACACACCCCGTATCCTGAGACTGTGACCCCTGGTTCTGGACTCCCCAGCCATCGGGAACATCCTCCCTGCATCTAGTCTGTCTAGTCCTGTTAGAATTTTATATGTTTCTAAACTCTAGTGAATATAGGCCTAGTCGACCCAATCTCTCCTCATATGTCAGTTCTGCCATCCCAGGAATCAGTCTGGTGAATCTTCGTTGCACTCCCTCCATGGCAAGGACATCCTTCCTCAGATAAGGAGACCAAAACTGCACACAATACTCCAAATGTGGTCTCACCAAGGCCCTGTATAACTGCAGTGAGACATCCCTGCTCCTGTACTCAAATCCTCTTGCAATGAAGGCCAACATACCATTCGCCTTCCTAACTGCTTGTTGCACCTGAATGCTCGCTTTCAGCGACTGGTGTACAAGGACACCCAGGTCTCGTTGCACCTCCCCTTTTCCCAAAAAATGATCTTCAATCATTTCAGCATCTATTTGCTCTTCAATCCCCTCCACCTCACGAAGCAAATCTATTTCATCCGACTCACGATCTTCTTATCTGACATTTTATTTTACTTCCCATTGGTGATAAGCCTTCTGTTTATTTAAATAGGTCTCCATACAAATAGTACACATTAAACATGGCTGTAATAGGGCCACAATCACTAGATTGCGACTGATCAGATTGGCATTAACCTGATTGGGGAAATACCTTCCAAATTTGAGTGGAAAAAAAAGCATTTTCATGACTGGCGGTAATAGTTTTCAGATGATACCAAACTGGGAGGGACTGCAAAAAACGGATCAAATGCAGGAAAACCTAGATATATTGGGGCCCCTGGGCTGACAAATAGCAAATAAGAACCATAAGAACATACGAAATAGGAGCAGGAGTAGGCCATACGGCCCCTCGACCCTGCTCTGCCATTCAATAAGATCATGGCTGATCTTTGACCTCAACTCCACTTTCCTGCCCGATCCCCATATCCCTTGATTCCCCTAGTCCAAAAATCTATCGATCTCAAATGTCAAACGTCATTGAATGTGGACAAATGCAAAGTTATCAGATAATAAACAGTAGCAACATTAGATAAATTGTATTATTCTACAGGACTCATTACAGGAGACGGATGTGAGGGGTACTGGTGGTTAGGATGCTGATGCCACCAGCATGGTAAAGACACCAAATATTGGACTGTGTAGCTAGAGGAATAGAGCACAAATCTCAGGGAGTGATCCTGAATTTGTACAGAGTGTTGGTCTGGCCCTACTTGGAGTTCTGCATGCGATTCTGGCCGCTGTATTAAGAGAAAAACATACAGGCATTGGAGAAGGTGCAGTGAAGGACAACTAAATTGATAGATGGGATTAGGTGCCTGAGTTATGAGGCGAGCTTGCAGAAACTGGGCACGTTTACACTGGGTAAGGGAAGGCTCAAAGGTGATCCTATTGATGCATTCAAGATCCGAAAGGTATAGAGGGCGCAGAATGTGTAACATAGTCACAGATTCTACAACAAATTTATGAGAGAGGGTGAAAAGACAGTTTAGATTTAACTGCTTTACACGGAGGGGTGGTGAATGAATGGAATGGACTACCAAGGGAAGCAATTGTACCAACAGATTCAGGGAAGTGTTGGATAAGTGCCTGGAAAACAATTTGATAGAGAGGGGTGAGACGTATTCATAGAATCATAGAACGTTCAGAAGGAGGCCGTTTGGCCCATCGTGTCCGTGCCGGCCAAAAAAGAGCTCTCCAGCTTAATCCCACTTTCCAGCACTTGGTCCGTAGTCCTGTAGGTTCCGACACTTCAGGTGCACATCTAGGTACTTTTTAAATGAGTTGAGGGTTTCTGCCTCTACCACCCTTTCAGGCAGTGAGTTCCAGACCCCCACCACCCTCTGGGTGAAAACATTTCTCCTCAACTCCCCTCTAATCCTGCTACCAATTACTTTAAATCTATGCTCCCTGGTCACTGACCCCTCTGCTAAAGGAAATAGTTCCTCCCTATCCACTTTATCTAGTCCAGTCATAATTTTATACACCTCAATTAAATCTCCCTTCAGCCTCCTCTGTTCCAGAGAAAACAACCCCAGCCTATCCAATCTTTCCTCATAGCTAAAATTCTCCAGCCCTGGCAACACCCTCGTAAATCTCCTCTGCACCCTCTCTAGTGCAATTACATCCTTCCTGTAATGTGGTGACCAGAACTATATGCAGTACTCCAGCTATGGCCTAACTAGTGTTTTATACAGTTCTAGCATAACCTTCCTGCTCTTATATTTTAGCCTTGGCTAATAAAGTATCCCATATGCCTTTTTAACCACTTTATCTACCTGTCCTGCTACCTTCAGGGATCTGTGGACATGCACTCCAAGGTCCCTTTGTTCCTCTACACCTCTCAGTATCTTCCCATTTATTGTGTATTCCCTTGCCTTGTTTGCTCTCCCCAAATGCATTACCTCACGCTTCTCTGAATTGAATTGAATTTGCCACTTTTCTGCCCACCTGACCAGTCCATTGATATCTTCCTGCAGTCTACAGCTTTCCTCCTCACTATCAATCACTTGGCCAATTTTTGTATCATCTGCAAACTTCTTGATCAAGCCCCCCCACATTCAAGTCCAAATCATTAATATATACCACAAAAAGCAGGGGACCTGGTACTGAGCCTTGTGGAACCCCACTGGAAACATCCTTCCAGTCACAAAACTGTCAACCATTACCCTTTGCTTTCTGCCACTGAGCCAATTTTGGATCCAACTTGCCACTTTCCCTTTGATCCCAAGGGTCTTGTACTTTTTTGACCAGTCTGTGACTTTATCAAAAGCCTTGCTAAAATCCATATATAACACATCAAATGCGTTATCCTCATCGACCCTCCTTGTTACCTCCTCAAAAAATTCAATCAAGTTAGTCAGACACGACCTTTCTTGTTTAGAACCATACCCACATCTTCCGCCTCCACACATAGATTACCTCTTTGGTTTATAATAGGCCCTACTCTTTCCTTAATTATTCTCTTGCTCTTTATGTATTTATAAAACACCTTTGGGTTTTCCTAGATTTTACTTGCCAATATTTTTAATGCCCTCTCTTTGCTTTCCTAATTTTGTTTTTAATTTCACCCCTGCACTTTCTATACTGTTCTAGGCTTTCTGCAGTATTGAGCCCTCGGTGTCTGATGTAACTTCCCTTTTTTGCTGTATCTTACCCTGTATGCTCCTTGTCATCCGGGGGGCTCTAGATATGGCAGTCCCACCCTTTTTCTTTGTGGAGACATGTTTGTTCTGAACCCTCGCAATCTCTCCCTTGAATGCCTCCCACTGCTCTGACACCAAATTACCTTCAAGTAGCTGTTTCCAGTCCAATTTTGCTAAATCACTTCTCAGATTAGTAAAATTGGCTTTTCCCCAATTGAGAACTTTCACTCCTGTTCTATCTTTGTCCTTTTCCATAACTATGCTAAATGTAACTGAGTTATGATCACTACCACCAAAATGCTCTCCCACTGATATTCCTTCCACCTGCCCAGCTTCATTCCCTAAAACTAAGCCCAGAACCTCTTGCTCTGTACTGGCTAAAAAAGTTCTCCTGAATGTAATTTAAGAATTCTGCGCCCTATATATCCTTCACACTGATTGTATCCCAGTTAATATTAGGGTAGTTGAAATCCCCTATTATTGCTGCCCTATTGTTTGTGCATTTCTCAGAAATTTGCCGTCATATTTGCTCCCCTTTCTCCCTCTGACTGTTTGGGGGTCTGTAGTACACTCCCAGCAGTTTGATTGCCTCTTTTTTGTTCTTTAGCTCAACCCATATGGCCTCATTTGATGATCCTTCTAACATATCATCCCTCCTCACAGCTGTAATTGTTTCTTTAACCAATATTGCCACCCCCCCCTCCTTTGTCATCCCCCTCTCTATCTCGTCTGAAAACCCTGTAACCAGGAATGTTGAGCTGCCGTTCCTGCCCCTCTTTAAGCCATGTTTCAGTAATAGCTAAGATATCAAACTTCCATGTGTCTATCTGTGCCCTTAGCTCATCTGCCTTATTCACTAGACTATTCGTGGGCCACACGAGGGAAAAACTTACTTGACCTCGTCCTCACCAATCTACCTGTCGCAAATGCATCTGTCCATGACAGTATTGGTAGGAGTGACCACCGCACAGTCCTTGTGGAGATGAAATCCCGTCTTCGCACTGAGGACACCATCCAACGTGTTGTGTGGCACTACCACCGTGCTAAATGGGATAGATTCAGAACAGATCTAGCAGCTCAAAACTGGGCATCCATGAGGCGCTGTGGGCCATCAGCAGCAGCAGAATTGTATTCCAGCACAATCTGTAACCTCATGGCCCGGCATATTCCTCACTCTACCATTACCAACAAGCCAGGGGATCAACCCTGGTTCAATGAGGAGTGTAGAAGAGCATGCCAGGAGCAGCACCAGGCGTACCTAAAAATGAGGTGCCAACCTGGTGAAGCTACAACTCAGGACTACATGCATGCTAAACAGCGGAAGCAACATGCTATAGACAGAGCTAAGCGATTCCACAACCAACGGATCAGATCAAAGCTCTGCAGTCCTGCCACATCCAGTCGTGAATGGTGGTGGACAATTACACAACTAATGGGAGGAGGAGGCTCTGCAAACATCCCCATTCTCAATGATGGCGGAGTCCAGCACGTGAGTGCAAAAGACAAGGCTGAAGCGTTTGCAACCATCTTCAGCCAGAAGTGCCGAGTGGATAATCCATCTCAGCCTCCTCCCGATATCCCCACCATCACGGAAGCCAGTCTTCGGCCAATTCGATTCACTCCACGTGATATCAAGAAACGGCTGAGTGCACTGGATACAGCAAAGGCTATGGGCCCCGACAACATCCCAGCTGTAGTGCTGAAGATTTGTGCTCCAGAACTAGCTGCGCCTCTAGCCAAGCTGTTCCAGTACAGCTACAACACTGGCATCCACCCAACAATGTGGAAAATTGCCCAGGTATGTCCTGTCCACAAAAAGCAGGACAAATCCAATCCGGCCAATTACCGCCCCATCAGTCTACTCTCAATCATCAGCAAAGTGATGGAAGGTGTCGTCGACAGTGCTATCAAGCGGCACTTACTCACCAATAACCTGCTCACCGATGCTCAGTTTGGGTTCCGCCAGGACCACTCGGCTCCAGACCTCATTACAGCCTTGGTCCAAACATGGACAAAAGAGCTGAATTCCAGAGGTGAGGTGAGAGTGACTGCCCTTGACATCAAGGCAGCATTTGACCGAGTGTGGCACCAAGGAGCCCTAGTAAAATTGAAGTCAATGGGAATCAGGGGGAAAACTCTCCAGTGGCTGGAGTCATACCTAGCACAAAGGAAGATGTTAGTGGTTGTTGGATGCCAATCATCTCAGCCCCAGGGCATTGCTGCAGGAGTTCCTCAGGGCAGTGTCCTAGGCCCAACCATCTTCAGCTGCTTCATCAATGACCTTCCCTCCATCATAAGGTCAGAAATGGGGATGTTCGCTGATGACTGCACAGTGTTCAGTTCCATTCGCAACCCCTCAGATAATGAAGCAGTCCGAGCCTGCATGCAGCAAGACCTGGACAACATCCAGGCTTGGGCTGATAAGTGGCAAGTAACATTCGCGCCAGATAAGTGCCAAGCAATGACCATCTCCAACAAGAGAGAGTCTAACCACCTCCCCTTGACATTCAACGGCATTACCATCGCCGAATCCCCCACCATCAACATCCTGGGGGTCACCATTGACCAGAAACTTAACTGGACCAGCCATATAAATACTGTGGCTATGAGAGCAGGTCAGAGGCTGGGTATTCTGCGGCGAGTGACTCACCTCCTGACTCCCCAAAGCCTTTCCACCATCTACAAGGCAAAAGTCAGGAGTGTGATGGAATACTCTCCACTTGCCTGGATGAGTGCAGCTCCAACAACACTCAAGAAGCTCGACACCATCCAAGATAAAGCAGCCCGCTTGATTGGCACCCCATCCACCACCCTAAACATTCACTCCCTTCACCACCGGCGCACTGTGGCTGCAGTGTGCACCATCCACAGGATGCACTGCAGCAACTCGCCAAGGCTTCTTCGACAGCACCTCCCAAACCCGCGACCTCTACCACCTAGAAGGACAAGGGCAGCAGGCGCATGGGAACAACACCACCTGCACGTTCCCCTCCAAGTCACACACCATCCCGACTTGGAAATATATCGCCGCTCCTTCATTGTCGCTGGGTCAAAATCCTGGAACTCCCTTCCTAACAGCACAGTGGGAGAACCTTCACCACACGGACTGCAGCGGTTCAAGAAGGCGGCTCACCACCACCTTCTCGAGGGCAATTAGGGATGGGCAATAAATGCCGGCCTTGCCAGTGACGCCCACATCCCGTGAACGAATAAAAAAAAAATATTGTGGGATAAGATATTTCCTAGATGCTGAGACCAGAGATACAGAAGAAATAAAAACATTTGAAGTGAGAAAAGTAAGCTTCCAAAATCTCTATGAGCTTTTCAGCTTTACTCCAAACAAAACAGATAAAATCAAAATACAGTAGTTTGTGTAACTGTACCAGCTGAAAAGTCAGTTGAAGTGATAAATTAAAATATTAAGCACCAGGAATGCTGCCAGTATCCAGTTCTAAGAATCTACTATTCAAAATGTACCACTCCCAACAAGATTAGAGGTGGCAGATAATCTAGCCAGCAATTGAAAAGCTTTAAGAGAACTTGGGACGATTATGAAATTATATTTCATCTCATTAAACAGCCAAAGGATGTCAGAACTGCTACATTAATTACCTATATGGGCAGAAAGGTACCGACAATACTTGAAGGTGTTCAGTTTCAGATTGATGAAGACAAGAGGCTGTTACATAGAATTACATAGAGTTTACGGCACAGAAACAGGCCATTCGGCCCAACAAGTCTATGCCAGCATTTATGCTCCACACGAGCCTCCTCCCACCCTACTTCATCTAACCCTATCAGCATATCCTTCTATATCTTTCTCCCTCATGTGCTTATCTGGTTTCCCCTTAAATACATCTATGTTATTCGCCTCAACCACTCTCTGGGTAAAGAAGTCTCTCTTGAATTCCCCATTGGATTTATTAATGACTATCTTATATTTATGGCCCCTAGTTTTGGTCTCCCCTACAAGTGGAAACATCTTCTCTACGTCTTCCTTATGAAACCCCTTCATAATTTTAAAGACCTCTATCAGGTCACCCCTCACCCTTCCCTTTTCTAGAGAAAAGAGAAAAAGTTCTTAGCGAGATAGAACAATTATGTGTTGAAAAGACTAATGAAACCTATAAATGTTATATAACTAGCAATGGAGACCAAAGTCCTGATGAAACATGTATGTAGTGAGTCTCTGTCCCTTTGTTAGAATGTGTAATTGTGGACCTATAAAGAAAGTCAAATTAGAGACAGAATCGTTATTGGGATACAGAACGATTTACTTGGAAGTAACTTTTACAAGAACCAAACCTAATATTGACAGTTTACACCGACATTTGTAAAGCCCGCGAGTTTACAGCAAAGCAGCTGAATGAAGTAAGTACCCAGAAAGAAATGCAATACTTAGCTCGGAGAAAGGAGAAAATAGCCCAAGAAATTTTGGAGAGCTCCTGAAATAACAGGGGACAATTTTAACCCAGCCCACCTGGTAGGAAACTGACACAATCAGATTGGCTGCCCATTTTACATTCCACTCGATTTTACTTTCCATTGAAATAAAATTGGTGTCGAGTAAAATGGACGGCCAATTTGATTGCATCAATTTACCGCTGGGCGGGATTATTAAAATTTACCCCCAAGATGTAAAGGCCAAATACAAAGATATCTTGAAAGAAGAGGGAAAGTTAGAAGGTACTCTGCATCTTCAAATTGATCCCAATGTCCCACCTATACAATTGCAAGCCAGGAATCTACCTCTATCTGGAAGAGAACTTGTCAAAAGGCACAATAATGATCTTGTTGATAAGAAAGTTCTTGCACCACTCAGTGACTCGACTCCCTGGGTCTCTTCAGTGGTCTTGGTGATGAGAGGATTAAGATAAAGTGCACGTGTTCAAAGGCATTTGACAAACCCCTCAACTGTAGTCACTACCCACTTTGAACTATGGATGATGTTCTGTCTGAGCTAGTTGAAAATGAAACCATTCACAGTGACGAATGTGAAGAATAGGTTTTGGAATGTTACTTAGATGGAGAATCAAGTCTGATGACTATCTCTACAATTTGGAATATGCAGAAGATCGTGCTTACCTTTCAGAATCTGCACAGCTTTTGGAGAAGACTTCATGAGGCACTTGAAAATCGGAAAGGAGTCGCTGTCATGATGGATGACATATTAATCTACAGTACAGACGAACAGGCCACGATTGGAAAAATGGAAACTCTGTTGAATGGACACCAATAAAAATGTGTCAAACAAAACAAAGAAAAAATGAAGTTCAAGGAAAGAAAAGTGAAAACATTTGAGTTATCAATTTTCTGAAGACGGACCAAAACAAGATCCTGTTTAGGCTGAAGGAGGGTATAGAATGACTTCTCCCGCCTAAGAGCAAGGATCCAGAGAGCTCTAAAGTTGTATGTTCCAAAGGTGGCTTTACATGGGACTGTCACCATGAGAAATGTATGGTTGAGTCAAGAAGATCATGTCACAAATACTTCAACATCGATAAGGATGTAGTTAAAGCCTAAACAAGAGAAAATGGGGTAGAAATTGGTATGTATTGCACCTGTTTTTCAGGTGCAAAATGAGCGCAAAGTTTACCAATTTATCAGTGGGATCGTCTGTGCCCAATCTGAGCAGGCGTTGGTCCTACCGCTAAATTCGTAGGTCCCTTTTTTAGGCAACCGGGGCGGATGCCTGAAACAGGCGTTAGGCACCTTAACTCTGTAAATTAGGGGCCTTAAGCCTGTTAAAGGAGCCCTTTTCAAGGTCCATGAGCAGAACAGAGGTCAGGACCTGTCCCACTTAGGATTCTTCAGCAGCCCCTACGGCAGCCAACATAAGGTAAGTAATAAAATAAAATGTGTTAAAAAAATCCCCACCCAGTGGAGCGAGGAGGAGCAGGAGTGCTCTTCCGACTCCACAGTATTCGCGACCGCCTCCCAGTCCCCCCACTCTGTTCCAAATCCCCCCTTCAGGGACTTAACCTGAAGTCTGCTGCCAGCGAGGCAGGAGGCCCGACACTGCTGCCTACCCTCGGGCGCGAGCTGCCTGTGTATGCTGATGAGGCCCGAGCACCAATTCCCCTTGAATCCTTGGGCCTCTTGGTGCTGGCGTGCCCTATTTGCGCAGCACCAATCTACCCCAACAGCTTCATTTGTTATCAGAACCACAACATTGTCTAAAAGAGCCTGGGAATTAGAATTGTCAGAATGTTAATTCCACTTCAACAAGTCGCTGCCAATAACCTGAAAACCACCTGATTCTCTGCCTCACATTTGCTAAGAACCATCACCCAGCACAATGGAGGGCAGATCCCTTAACACCTACAACTCCTGCAATATTGGAAAATGTGAGGTTATGCACTTTGGCAGGAAAAATCAGAGAGCAAGTTATTATCTTAATGGCGAGAAACTGGAAAGTACTGCAGTACAAAGGGATCTGGGGGACCTCGTGCAAGAAAATCAAAAAGTTAGTTTGCAGGTGCAGCAGGTGATCAAGAAGGCCAACGGAATGTTGGCTTTTATTGCTAGGGGGATAGAATATAAAAACAGGGAGGTATTGCTGCAGTTATATAAGGTATTGGTGAGACCGCACCTGGAATACTACAAACAGTTTTGGTGTCCATACTTAAGAAAAGACATACTTGCTCTCGAGGCAGTACAAAGAAGGTTCACTCGGTTAATCCCGGGGATGAGGGGGCGGACATATGAGGAGAGGTTGAGTAGATTGGGACTCTACTCATTGGAGTTCAGAAGAATGAGAGGCGATCTTATTGAAACATATAAGATTGTGAAGGGGCTTGATCGGGTGGATGCGGTAAGGATGTTCCCAAGGATGGGTGAAACTAGAACTAGGGGGCATAATCTTAGAATAAGGGGCTGCTCCTTCAAAACTGAGATGAGGGGAAACTTCTTCACTCAGAGGGTAGTAGGTCTGTGGAATTTGCTGCCCCAGGAAGCTGTGGAAGCTACATCATTAAATAAATTTAAAACAGAAATAGACAGTTTCCTAGAAGTAAAGGGAATTAGGGGTTACGGGGAGCGGGCAGGAAATTGGACATGAATTTAGATTTGAGGTTAGGGTCAGATCAGCCATGATCTTATTGAATGGCAGAGCAGGCTCGAGGGGCCGATTGGCCTACTCCTGCTCCTATTTCTTATGTCTTATGTTCTTATGTTCCCACTATTGGTGTAACAAGATCATTAAAATAGCTGGGAGCAATTGAATTGAATCTGAGACAACGGACAATGACACAGATATCTTACTGATTGTCACAATTTTCAGGAGTTTCACATTCCTACAATATTTAATATGAAAATTTCTAACAGTCCCATTACAATTCCTTTAGACATCTTATCCAGCAACCCAGCTGAGAACAGACAAATAACATCACACACTCAGCTGGCAGCTGGCTGTGCTTGCCCAGGAAATGCTCCTGAACCACTGGCCACGATATTTATGGGGAGTTGGGGAGGGAGCGGGGGACCGAGGGAGGGGGGGAAACCTGGAAATCCCGGGGACGCGGAGGCCCTGCCTAATTTAACGGCACGACCTCATTATCATTTTGTTACTCCGTTTCCCGCCTGGCTGCCGGCAAGATTGACAGGCTGGTCCCCTGCAACCGGGCGGGAAAGCCAGCGATAGAAGGCTGCAGCCGAGGGCCGTCCCCAGCGGTCTCCGGCGACTGGGAAAGGTCGGGGGTTTGGTGGGAGGGATGTCGGACTGGCAGTTGGGAGGGAGGGCAGACCAGGAAAGATCGTGGGGCAGAAGGTGGGGGGTGTGTGGGGTAGTGTCGGAACTCATCGGAACTCACCGGAATTGTTGAGCAATGAACTCATCCCTTACATCAATCGGCTTCCTTGCAGCAAGAGACGTGAGGGATGGGTTCATTGCTCAACAATTCTGGGAACCTGCTCATTCCCCTGCACTTAGAACTTACACAAAGCCCCTCGGCATTAATATCCTCCACCACTCCCTTAACCCTGCGTGAAAGAACATTCAGCCAACTTCTATATCAATGACATACTGACAATGTAAACTTAGGAGCTGCTATAAAAACCACACTGCAGGCCAAAGTGCCAAATGTGATAAAGATGATGAATTTAATTCCCAACACAATAATTGCCTTCCATTCATTTCCCATCCAAGTGTCAATCCATTGGTGCCTTTTTTATAAGAAGGTTTCCCTAGCTCTACAACTCCTACAAGGTGCTCCCCAATGGCCTCAGTAACGCTGGAGGAAGTCTGCAAATTTTTATGTTTTTATTATGTTAGAAACCTTATTTTGAGCCCTGGGGTTTGTGACAAAGGAAAATACAGATTAAAGTTTCTTGAAAAAATATTTTGAGAAATTTGGTTCAGATTCTTTTGTACTTTAGACACATTTTGTTTACTGCCTATACTTGATTTGTTTGGGACTTTGTTTGTATTTTATTCATATGATCCATAGCTAATGTTTTCCTACATTACAACTGTGACTACACTTCAAAAGTACTTCATTGGTTGTAAAGTGTTTTGGGACGTCCCGTGGTCATGAAAGGTGCTATATAAACACAAGTCTTTCTTTCTACAGAATTCTGATTTATTGAATATGAAGTTTTAGGCAATTAGAATGCAAGGCACAGAAGTATGAGCAAATCAAAAAGTGACCTCAAAGTGTGAATCGTGAAGTATGAAACAGGAAGTGCGAAGTGACAGACAGGAATTCTATACCATCGTATCATGTTTTAAATATTGCTGTCGCATCTCGCATTCTGTTGCTCACATGTTCGGACAACGCACTTTTCTATAAGGACAAGAACGTTCAACGTCATTAACTGTGAAGCACTTTGGGATGATCCAAGGTCATGAAAGATGCTAGTTCTTTCTTCTTCTTGCGATTTAATGCTGAATTGGAGCTGCAAACAAAGGCTGCAATCATTCAAATTTAATAAGTATTGGTAATTTTGGAACTTTGCAGTTTGGAATATGTTTCGGGCTTTAAGTTAGAAATGGAGATTAAATATATTCAGCATTCTAAAATTGCTTTCAATCCGTAACAAAGGATAATCTCCCTTTGTGACATAAAAGAAAGACTTGCATTTATATAGCTCCTTTCACGACCTCAGGACGTCCCAAAGCACTTTACAGCCAGTGAAGTACTTTTGAAGTGTAGTCACTGTTATAATGTAGGAAACATAGCAGCCAATTTGCACACAGCAAGATCCCACAAACAGCAATGTGATAATGACCTAATAATCTGTTTTAATGACGTTGATTGAGGCATAAATATTGGCCAGGACACCGGGGAGAACTCCCCTGCTCTTCTTCAAATAGTTCCATGGGAACTTTTACATCCACCTGGGAGGGCAGACGGGGCCTCGGTTTAACGTCTCATCCGAAAGATGGCACCACCGACAGTGCAGCACTCTCTCAGTATGTGGAGTATGATGTCTGTACACGCTTTATGTACCATAATGATACACCAATAGGTAGTTAGATAAATTCTGGTTTGATAAGAATAGTATCTCCACGTGTACGTAAGATAGAAATACATCCACCAATCTGTGTCATTTATAAACCTCAATGCAGAAGATACAGCTCTTCTGATACAATTAATACTCTTTTACAGCATGTAAATTTTTAATAAAAATCAAAACTTAATTTGAATGTTCATAATCAAAAAACAAATTGAGAATTCCAGAAAGGGTTGTTTCGAATTTCAAAATTACTAATAATTTTGCATATCTTAATTCTTAAGCTTTTTAAATGACATCTATCCATTGCGTAACCATTCTCCAATTGTATCTGGATCTGCTCGTAATCTATTTTTCTCATCTAAGGTCCTAACACCCACATAAATCCCCAGTGTTGTCCCCTGTATGGTATAATCAGCTGTCAATATGATTTAATAGACTGTCCAGAGTACCGCTGGATTATAGGATAACAAATATTGTACAATCGGTTTTCAATTACACGTATTCATCCATCCAAACCACAAAAATAAAAGCTATCAGAATGGGAAACCAATCTAGTTCCTATCAGAAGAAAAAAAACCTACATTCAACATGCCCTAGATAATCAAATTGTAACTACAGTGCTATTATAGAAATGCAGTAAGTGATAAATGATTGCGAATGGGAGTAGCTGCAAAACATTTCTCTACTAGGAGCAAGTTTGGTGATCTTGGAAAGGTCATCTGGTTTAGGAGAATTCATCTCATACTGCTCATGTACCTCCTGGTGTGTTAATCAAAGAGTAATATTTGAGCACTGGACTCATCGCATCTCTTCAATTGAGTAAAATATCATGGATAAGACCATAAAAATGTGGGACAAGACAAAGGTAATTGACCCATCAAAAACCACTCCTTCTAGAGACCATATACGACCATACCTATTGCAGACACTATCCAATCTGTTTCATTAGAGATACTCTCAGTGTCTTGTTCCTTTTATCATAGTAACACTCCTTCTCTACTGGAAATGCTCCATCTCATTCACAGCAAATCAAATTTTCTTTTTCTTTCATTTTGCTGCCATTTTTCTTTTCTTCTTATCCTCCTTCTCCTCCTCTCCTGAGGCCACTGACTTCTAGCTGGGGAATAGTTCCACGGATGTCAGATGCTGCCCAGTACCTTGCCCGGGTGTGATATCTCCCATAACCAAATAATCTGTGATACTCGCTGTTTTAGGATCACACGCGAAAAAATTGTACTTCTTTAGACTTTGCCAGAAATAACAGACTTGTGTCCGCAGTACATGTATTTGGTTTGTTATCACGACTCTGGCATTATTCCTGGCATCAAAAGAAAATATATTTTTAAAAGCCGTGAGTAGCAAAGGTGCAAGAAACAATCTTTATCAAGCTGGAAGCCAACACGTTACAGAGCTACTGATTATGAAGACCAAATCCTGAATATGCCAACACATTTTTCTGTGATTAGTGTGTCTATTCGACATGATTTACAACTGTATTGCTTTAAATTTATAAATTCAATACAAGGCCTAACTTGCTGAACAGCACATCTGGTCACATGGCAACATGGATCATTTCATGAATCTGTTCTTATTCCACATACCAATTACAATATTCTGCAATTAATAATGTAATGAGGTGATATGTTGCATTGCAATACGGTTGAGGCTGCTACAAAGCTTTAAACAATTTCTAATAAATAAATATTGCCTATATTTTACATGAAAAGTAATTACAAGACTGTGGAGCTTTAACACGCTGAGCCATGGAGTGCTGAAGTAGGTGTTCCTGTCTTTAAGTTCTTACACAGGCAATTATTGATCTGAGCCAAAGGAACAGGAAAAATTGGGCAAAGTTACTTTAAGCCACTTGACCGGCCTCCTACCTTCCACCTTCCATAAACTTGAGTTCATCTAAAACTCTGCTGCCCGTATCCTGACTGCCACCAGTCCCATTCACCCATCACCCCTGTGCTCGCTGTCCTACATTGTATCCCCGGTCTGGCAATGCCTCGATTTTAAAATTCTCATCCTTGTGTTCAAATCCCTCCATGGCCTCATCCCTCCCTGTCTCTGCAACCTCCTCCGGCCCTACAACACTTTCAGAACCCTGCGCTCCTCCAATTCTGGCCTCTTGTGCATCCCCCACTTAGTTCTCCCCACCATTGGCAGCCGTGCCTTCAGCTGTCTGGACGCCAAGCTCTGGACTTCCCTCCCTCAACCTCTCCGCCTCTCTACCTCTTTCTCCTCCTTAAAACTTACCTCCTAATGTCTCCTTCTTTGGCGCGGTGTCAATTTTTATTTGATAATCGCTCCTGTGAAGCGCCTTGGGGATGTTTCACTGTGCTATAGGCACGATATCAATGCAAGTCGCTATTGTATTGTTGAGGTGATTTTATCAGCACTGTCATTTGGGAAGTTGTGAGATTGATGAGTTTTGAATGTAATGCTGCAGCTGGTGTTTTGAAATACTCCAGATTACTTCAGTTCACTAGTTTGATCTGCTCCACATTCACTGGGTGCTAAACCTCGCCAGAAGGAAAGCAGATTCGAATTGATTGATTTTATTTGATGCCACTAAGCTATTTTTCCTACATCTATCATTGCAGCTCTTTCCCCCTTGATTCAACAGCAAAAGCTACAAGAATAGAATTTTCCCCTTTTTGTTCTTATATGGCATAAGGATTTTTTTTTTTGGCAAAGGAAACATTTTTCCAAATTCTTGTCATTTCTTTAAAGCTTCTGTGGCAATTGAGTGAAAGTTGTGGTTTCCCTTTTGGCTTATGCTGTTGTACTTTTTGCAACAATCGTATTGAAAATGTTGACAGTACACAGTCCTTCTCTCATAATGCTATTCTGATCACAATCGGATCCGAATCGGTCCTTGAAAAAACATTGCAAGAAATGGGCACCAATCTACGCGGTGCTGTAGTTATTATTGATACCTCAATTGCAGACTATTGTTATAACAATTACCAGCTTCTTCAAAGAAAAAAAATTGGCCCCCGTTCAAATCTGATTTTTCTTCATAAAGTTTAATTGAGCAACCTAAGGAACATATGCTTTGTTAAAAGGAACGCTGAACTTTTCTATTCTTTGGACTATTTAAAATGAACGATAATGAGGACTAAAACCTAGTACTTCCCATGGTGTGCGACACTTGCCTGGATGAGTGCAGCTCCAACAACACTCAAGAAGCTCGACACCATCCAGGACAAAGCAGCCCGCTTGATTGGCACCCCATCCACCACCCTAAACATTCACTCCCTTCACCACCGGCGCACTGTGGCTGCAGTGTGTACCATCCACAGGATGCACTGCAGCAACTCGCCAAGGCTTCTTCGACAGCACCTCCCAAACCCGCGACCTTTACCACCTAGAAGGTCAAGGGCAGCAGGCACATGGGAACACCACCACCTGCACGTTCCCCTCCAAGTCACACACCATCCCGACTTGGAAATATATCGCCGTTCCTTCATCGTCGCTGGGTCAAAATCCTGGAACTCCCTTCCTGACAGCACTATGGGAGAACCTTCATCACACGGACTGCAGCCCAAGAAGGCGGCTCACCACCACCTTCTCAAGGGCAATTAGGGATGGGCAATAAATGCTGGCCTCACCAGCGACGACCACATCCCATGAACGAATTTTTAAAAATGCAGCATTCTGGCATTGCTGTTAGCGCTAAAAAAGTGACCAATCAGAAGTCAGGAGAGCTTTGGCTTGCTTCACACTTAGTCTGAATTTTCACATCGTTCACCTGACGAAGGAGGAAGCCTCCGAAAGCTTGTGAATTTAAAATAAAATTGCTGGACTATAACTTGGTGTTGTAAAATTGTTTACAATTGTCAACCCCAGTCCATCACCGGCATCTCCACATCATGAATAATGGAACAGAGTTTTCAGCCAGATACGCTGGGTAGAAACCAGGAGTAGAGATGTTTCAGTAGTGGTCACATTCCACAGACCAAGCCATGGTAAGGCTAGTACATATGGGGGTGCACAGAAGGTGGACTCTGTTTGGCTCAGCAAGGGGTTGGAGGCAAACAGTCATGGACAGAGGTCACAGAGAGCATAACCTCTATCCAAAACCCTCCCTCACTTGGAAAGAGATCAGCAAGACGGTTAACTGACTGAAAGAAGAGGAGAAAGATAAGCCTATACAAATACAGCAAGGATAGTATGAAAACTGAGTACAGCCTTTAATGTCCATTTGCTTCTGCAGTGAGCATCCTGCTTCTCCCAGCAAATTGTTGAGTCTATTAATATTCTCCAAATATGGTGTGACTAATCATATGAATAATGTAAATAATGCTGATGTCACCCCAATGTGGAGACAAATATAAGCTACCATCTGAAAATTTTTTGGCTACAAAATGGGTACTGTCAAACAGTGACATGTCATTCAGTGGAAAAGTAGACTCAGTCCAATATGTCTGGCGTTTGTGCCAAAACCCATTTTGACAGAGATCCTTTATTCCCATAGTGCTCAATACATAATTTACCATGATGTGTTATATGGCACGTTTGCTCACACAAGTCTTGATGCTTCAGAATGCAAACTGCAGGAATTTGCGAGGACCTCTTTACAAATTCTACAGCTGCTAAAAATAGCAATTTTGGGGGGCATACTATTTGATTTTTTTTTTGTCCTTTGGAGATTAGACCATGTCGGCCAATCTTTCCCTTAAAAATTAGATGAAGATTAACCATTTTCCAGTGAATTTGACCTGTTAGCAACAATGCCTCAATTTTTACGGTGGGGGAGGGGGGAAGGGTGAGTGGGAGCCATGGTAGCGGGCGTCGAACCCGGCAAGTTCGGGGAGGGGGAGGCCCTGACGATCTTAACAGCAGGGCCTCATTTGGATAAACAATTGCAGAGTCTTGCCCCCGACACCAGGGCCAGATTGACTACCTGGCCGGCGGGCGAGAGCGGGAATCTGGCGGCAAATAGCAACAGGGTTTAAAGTGTAAAAACTGCTGAAGATATTCAGTGTACGAAGGGTTACGGTGGAACTTCTGCTACCATCTTCAGTCGCTGTCTTGGATCACGTGGCTCCCTCTGACACCTTTTGCTTTTGGGTCAGTGGGTGGAGGGGATACCCCTGCATCGCGGTGGGGGCGGCAGTGAAGATCGGAGGGTTGCCGGGCACTGGGGAGGCCGAGGGACTCCTTAAGGGGACTGGGGCGGGTGCTCACCCTGGGCCTCTTCTGGCATGTGTCTTCCTCCCGCTGTGTTGCTATTGCCGGGCAGCAGACAGCAGGGACTCCCCTCATGCCTGGCCCTTAAAATTACATCGTCGGGCCACGACTTTTGAATCTTAAGTAGGTCCCCGCCTGATTTTAGTAGGAGCCTCGTCCAAGGCCTGAGTCTCAGCTGTTAATATTACGGCAGGCGGGAAAACAAAGGCTCGGAGATGGGATCTCGATTTTTAGGAATTTAACCCCTCGCCCGACCCTGGCCTGCCCATTGGGGGGTGGGGGGGGGCTTTTATAATCAAGGCCTTTAGGTTTCTCATTACAGCAATAAATTGCTTCCCTTGAACAATGCACAGCCTGCACAAAACGTGAAAACTGCTATTTCTCACTGTTATTAAGTCATTGTAAATTGAAAGACTTCAGCTGCAGAAAAGTAAACATGTCTTTTCAAAAATGTCATTGCTGAACTTTATAGTAGGTAATGAGAGGAAAGTAAAGGCACAGGAAAGAAACAACACTTTCTCACATTTCTCAGACAGGTTCCATAACTCGTCACATATCATGGATTACTGTGAAGTGTAGCGACTGTTTATACGTAGGCAAATGTGGCAGCCATTCTGAACACAGCAAGATCCCACAAATAGCAATGAAATGATTGACCAGATATTGGTTGTGGAAGGCATATGAGAAATAGTGATTACTCCATGTAAAATTCAAAGCAATAATTATGAAGAGGTGCTAATTTCTTCATTATAAAGACGGTGAAAAGTTCTGATTTTTAAAAGATTCAACTTTGACCGCTTAAAAATTGTAAATGGTGTAAACATAATAACTGAACTTTGTATGTTGTACCTACTGTGCAAGATCTGCAACTGTTCCTTGCTTCAGGCACATTTTTCATGTTCCAATACACCCGGATTTAATATTTAGATGATTATTCAGTAAACTAAAATATACTAGTATCCTCCTATCAGAATATTAGAGACAACTGGCTCCTACAGACACTGAATAGGATTCTCGGAATCTTCAATAAACCAGTCTATTAATATAACATGCAATGCCTTGGATTGATTAACTTATATCATGTTCTCAGACATCATGAATGGTTACGAGCTAGATGCAGACTCTTTTCATGTGCCCTTTGGAGAATGGCTACATCACAACATGAAAAGAATGGACTCTTCCCAAGCAATTTAATTGAGCAAAGTTTCTTCTTACCCCTCCCCATGAAGCTAAATCAAGCAGAACTACAGAATATCTAATCTTACATCCTGTATTACCCATCCTTGATTTCAATGGAATTAAAAGTGGGGAGGTTCTATAATGGTTCCAGTTGCCGCCCAGGTCAAAATTGCCGTCAAAGTGTCCAAAACTGCACACAATATTCCAAATTTGGATTCATTAATGATCCATGGAATTGTACCAAAATTGATATTTGCCTGTGTTGAATGCTTTACCTTGTATTCTTGTGGTGATAATCACGTAAGGGGTTAAATCTCAACACTGCCTTGTGTTCAATTACCACCATGGCCTCGCTCCAGCCCTACATAGAATTACATAGAAAGTACAGCACAGAAACTGGCCGTTCGGCCCAACAGGTCCTCGCTGGTGTTTATGCTTCACATGAGCCTCTTCCCTTGACTTCAACTAACCATATCACCATATCCTTCTATTCCCTTCTCCCTCATGTGTTTATCTTGCTTCCCCTTAAATGCATCGATGCTATTCACTCCTTGTGGTAGAAAGTTCCACATTCTCACCACTCTCTGGGTAAAGTAGTTTCTCCTGAATTCCCTATTGGATTTATTAGTGACTCTCTTATATTTATGGCCCCAAGTTCTGGTCTCCCCCACAAGTGGAAACGTCTTCTCCATGTCTACCCTATCAAACCCTTTCATAATCTTAAAGACCTCAATCAGATCACCCCTCAGTCTTCTCTTTTTTAGAGAATCCTCTAAGAACCCAGTGTTCCTCTAATAATGAATCGAGAACTGGAACTCACTAAAGTTAACTTAAGCAAGAAATCAGTATTAGAAAAAATAATGGTCCTAAAGACTGACAAATCCTCAAGACCTGATGGCATCCACACTATGGTTTTAAAGGAAGTACATGAGGAAATTGCAGATGCTTTAGCCATAATCTTCCAAAGCTCTCTCGATTCAGGAATTGGCCCTTTAGTTTAGAAAATTACAAATGTAACTCCATTATTTAAGAAAGGTGAGAAAGAGAAACCAGGAAATTATAGATCTGTTAGCCTAACATCTGTTGTGGGGAAGTTATTGGAATCTATAATTAAGGACAGAGTGACTGAGCATTTAGAGAAATTTGAGCTGATTAGAGAGAGCAAACATGGATGTGTAAAAGGTAGGTCATGTCTAATGAACCCAATTGAATTTTTTGAGGAAGTAACCAAAGAAGTAGACAGGGGAATGTCTATGGATGTAGTTTATATGTCTTCCAGAGGCATTCGATAAGGTTCCACATAAGAGACTCAAATTAAAGCTCATGGAATTGAAGGCAAATTATTGACCTGGTTAAGAGATTGGTTAGATGGTAGAAGACAGAGAGTAGGGATACTGGGAATGTACTCAAATTGGAAGGAAGTGACTAGTGGTATCCCACAAGGATCTGTGCTGGGGCCTCAACTATTCACTATATTTATTAATGACTTAAATAACACAATAGAGAGCCATATATCCAAGTTTGCTGATGACACAAAGATCGGTGGCATAGTAAGTAGTGTAAATGGGAGCATAAAATTACAAAGAGACATTGATTGATTAAGTGAGTGGCAAAACTGGCAGATGGATTTCAACACAGGTAATGTGGGGTCATCCATTTTGGACTAAAATAGGATCGATCCAAGTATTTTTTAAATGGTGAACAGTGGAAGTCCAAAGAGATTTAGGGCTCCATGTATACAGATCACTAAAATGTCATCATCAGGTACAAAAAATAATCAAAAGGCTAATGAAATGTTTGCCTTTATGACTAGAATATAAAGGGGAAGAAGTTTTGCTACAGATATACAAAGCCCTGGTTAGACCACATCTGGAGTACTGTGTTCAATTCTGGGCACCGCACCCTAGAAAGGATATATTGGCCCTGGAAGGAGTGCAACGCAGATTCACCAGAATGTTACCAGGACTCCAAGGGTTAAATTATGAGGAGAGATTACATAAACTAGCCTTGTATTTCCTGGAATATAGAAGGTTAAGAGGTGATTTGATTGCTGTTTTTGGATTTTTCAAGGAATTGATAGGGTAGATAGAGAGAAACTTTCTTCTGCTAGTCGGGGAGTCTAGAACAAGGAGACATAACCTTAAAATCAGAGCCAGGCCATTCAGGAGAGAAGTTAGGAAACACTTCTTCACGCAAAGGGTGGTAGAAATGTGGAACTCTCTCCCACAAAAAGCAGTAGGTGCTCAATTAATAATTTGAACTCTGCGATCGATAGATTTTTGCTAGCCAAGGATATTAAGGAACTTGGAGCCAAGACCAGTGGATGGAGATAGGATACAGGTCAGCCATGATCTCATTGAATGGCGGAACAGGCTCGAGGGGCTGAATGGCCTACACTTGTTCCTATGTTCCTAATTCTGGCCTCTTGTGCATTCCCCACTTCCTTCGCCCCACCATTGGAGGCAGTGCCTTCAGCCATCTAGGCCTTAAGTTCTGGAATTCCATATCTAAACCTCTCTCTCCTCCTTTCAGACCCACTTTAAAACCTACCTCTTTGTCCAAGCTTTTAGTCTTCCCTCCTAATACCTCCTTCTTTGGCTCGGTGTCAATTTTTATCTGATTACACTTCTGTGAAGCGCCTTGGGACGTTTTTAATTGCAAGTTGTTGCTGTTGCTGTTGTCGTCGTTGTGGTCGACAGGGGCAGGTCCCTGATTGGCTGGCGACCTCTGTGGTTGACAGCTAGTGGGCAGGAACTTCGTCTTGCAAACTTTAGACGGCGGATTCTCGGCAAGGGAGACATGCAGTGTGATGGCAGTCAGTATGTTTGTAACTTGCAGTAATCAGCTGGATCACTGGGTGGTTTAAATTCCGTGCCAGCCTCATCAGTCGAATCCGGTTAGCCTGAGGTTATTGTAAATAAACATATGATTAGAGATTATAGTTAGAGGGAAAGCACATTGCATTTTTGTGATTTTCCATATCAAGGAGAGTAGGGAAACTACATCTCACCCTGGAAACTATGTACTGTTCATTCATATATCTCATATAAATGAACCACTAATTGGTTGCATCTTGACTTGGTAGCATATTTATTCAGTGTGTTGTCCAGAAAGAGACAGTTCTCATGGTGGCATGTGATGCATCCCAGTAGCCAGCGTATAGAGTCGACCGTGGCTCAGTGATAACATGCGTGCCCCTGAGTCAGAAGATTGTGGGTTCTAATCGCACTCCAGGGACTTGAGCACAAAATCTAGGCTGGCACTCCCGAGGGAGTACTGCACAGTCGGGGGTGCCGTCTTTCGGATGAGACGTTAAACCATGTCCCTCTCTGCCCTCTCAGGTGGATGCAAAAGATCCCATGGCATTATTTTGAAGATGAGCAAGGGAGTTCTCCCCGGTGTCCTGGCCAACATTTGTCCCTCAACCAACACCTAAAGACAGATTATCTGGTCATTTATCACATTGCCGTTTGTGGGATCTTGCTGTGCGCAAGTTAGCTGCCGTGTTTCCTACATTACAACAGTGACTACACTCCAAAAAGTACCTAATTGGCTGTAAAGTGCTTTGGAACATCGTGAGGTCGTGAAAGGCGCTATATAAATGCAGATCTTTCTTTTTTTTTAAGGGTTCTCTATTGCAACCCCTGAGTCTCGCTGTCATTTATCCAGTTATTAGATGGGAAAAGATGCACTCTGGAAGGTCCACTTATGAGAGTGACCGGTGACACTGAACCTGAGAAAATACCTAGCATTAAAAACCCAAAAACTGTGACAGTAAGATTACAACAACTTGCTCTAACTTATAGTGATATACCTTGAGATGGATCATAATACATGATTAGCCACACTGATGAAAACTCCCTGCATTGTTCTAATCATTTTTCCACCTCTGTTAATGGACATTCTCTTCAACATATCCACATTTCATTTTCTTGTTCTGATGTACGTAATCCTACTTTTATCTATGGAAGAACACAAGACAAGTTAAGAATGAGAAAAGACATACTTGCTCTCGAGGCAGTACAAAGAAGGTTCACTCGGTTAATCCCGGGGATGAGGGGGCGGACATATGAGGAGAGGTTGAGTAGATTGGGACTCTACTCATTGGAGTTCAGAAGAATGAGAGGCGATCTTATTGAAACATATAAGATTGTGAAGGGTCTTGATCGGGTGGATGCAGTAAGGATGTTCCCAAAGATGGGTGAAACTAGAACTAGGGGGCATAATCTTAGAATAAGGGGCTGCTCTTTCAAAACTGAGATGAGGAGAAACTTCTTCACTCAGAGGGTGGTAGGTCTGTGGAATTTGCTGCCCCAGGAAGCTGACATCATTAGATAAATTAAAAACAGAAATAGACAGTTTCCTAGAAGTAAAGGGAATTAGGGGTTATGGGGAGCGGGCAGGAAATTGGACATGAAGCTGAGTTCGGATCGGTCAATGCCCTGTGGGTGGCGGAGAGGGCCCAGGGGCTATGTGGCCGGGTCCTGCTCCGACTTCTTGTGTTCTTTAGATTTGTGGTTGGGATCAGATCAGCCATGATCTTATTGAATGGCGGAGCAGGCTCGAGGGGCCGATTGGCCTACTCCTGCTCCAATTTCTTATGTTCTTATGTTCTTATGTTTGGTCCATCAAAGCCCTTATATTATTTCCCCATTATAGTATCCAGCTGCATTTTAAATATATTTTTACTCTACTACCCTGCCTGACATAGTGTTCCAAACATTTAATATTCTTTCAGTAAAGATGCTCTTTCTAATATCTGCTTTAAGTTTACTGTTCTCTAATTTAAGTTTATGTCCTCTCACACTACTTACATCTATGTTATAATGTAGATGTGAGTAGGACCAGAGGACATAAATTACGATACATCTGTTATTCCTTAGCCTATCCATCTATTTGATCCATATCCCTTTGAATGCCAATGCTCTCTCTCTTATACTCACCGCTTGGCTAAATTGCTTGATGTCATCAGCAAACTTTATCACATCACGTTTATGAATGTGAACATCAGAAGACCAAAAACAGAACATTGTGCCACCTCCTCCAACCAGATCATTATCCATTAATTATCAGGCTAATTTCTTCTTAATTCCATGAGCCTTGCCTTTCCCTATAAACCTTCTATGTAGAACTGCCTTCTGAAAATGTAGGTAGATCATATCCATTAGATTAGCCTCTTAGACGAGTTTAGTCACCCCCTCAATGAATTGTCGCAGACTTGTGAGGAACATTCTGTTGCTTGTAAAGCCAAGCTGAGTATCCCTGTGAGCGTCTGCACTCTTTAGAGGAACATTGGTCGCATTCTACATAACGTTAACAAGCATTTCCTCCACTATTAATTTTAAGCACACCAATCCTTACATCGAGTTACATCAAAACTACAACACAGAAACAGGCCATTCGGTCCAACTGGTCTATGCCAGCATTTAGTCTCCACATGAGCCTCCTCTCTCCCTATTTCATCTAACCATATCAGCATACCCTTCTCCCTCATGTACTTATCGAGCTTCCCTTTAAATGTACTTATGATATTTGCCTCAACTACTCCTTGTGGTAGCACGTTCCACATTCTTACCACTCTTTGGGTAAAGAAGTTTCTCCTGAATTCCCTATTGGATTTATTAGCGACTATTTTATATTTATGACCCCCTAGTTTTGGACTCCCCCACAAGTGAAAACATTTTCTCTACGTCTACCCTATCGAATCATATCATTATCTTAAAGACCTCTATCAGCTCACCCCTCAGCCTTCTCTTTTCTAGAGAAAAGAGCCCCAGCCTGTTCAGCCTTTCCTGATAAAGATATCCTCCCAGTTCTGCTATCATCCTTGTGAATCTTTTTTGCACCCTCTCCAATGCCTCTATATCTTTTCTATAATTCCTGGGTTCTATCTTACATCCTTTTTGAATAGTGGGATAATATTCATTATCCTCTAGTCTTCACCTATAGCACCTGTCTTTGTAAAACTCTTTAAAATATTGGCCAGAGGGTCACTTATTCCTTCTGTCACTGACTTGAGGGTCCTGAGATGAGAGACTCCGGTCCAGGTGCTCTGTGACTTTTATTCCCTTAATTTTTTTTCATAATGTATACATTACTGCTACCCATACATTTGATAGATTCCTAACCGAAAATAACTGGCTCTGGAATAAGTAAAGTCAAATAAAATAAATATGAAAAGCTATTTCCTATTACAGATAATTCTGGTTACAGGAAAGCTGATATGAGGGGAGCGGGTTGTAATCTAATCACAAAATACTAAAATTAGAACCAAACTCTTAAGTTCCAAGCACACACAGGAAATTTCAATAACACGTAATATTAAAAACACAGATGATATCAATATTGTTGATGTAAATTAAGTTTAATTTGCTTATCTTCATATAAATTACATTACAATATTGAATTCCCTTTAACTAAAAAGCTGTAAGTAACTGGGTCATACTGGAAATACAGAGGGTTAAAATTGCTTCCTGGTTCTGTAATACCACATTGTTCAACAAATTAAAGGGCTAGAATTTACTATAAGCAGCGAACGAATGGCGCCCACTGTTAGTCAGACTTGCCGTTGCCCATAAACTTTATATGGGGTTTTGCACAGCAAGTTCCTGTAAATTCGAGATCGAAACAGCATGGAGCCCTCTACAGGGCATCTTGAGACCGGTGTGAACAGGGCAAGCAACTGTGTATCTCCTTAACCAATCCGATTAAAGGGTTTTTAATTGAGCAGTGCAGAGTCTGAACCAGGAAGTGTAGGTTAGAATAGTGAATTCAATGTCAAATCAGGTACAGAAAGTGAAAGAAAGAGAGGGAAAGAAAGATTGGATTAAGAGAGAGAGAGAAAAAGAGACAGAAAGAAAAGGTAAAAAAAGTTATTTAATTTTTTTAAAATCTCCAATAACAATTAAAATCTGAAGGAATGAGACTCCACACTTGTAAAAGTTCATTTTCAGTGCCAGAGAGGCTGATTGGCAGTAATTAAGACTTATCACGCCATTGAAAGTGTACTTATGCCTAGCCCTAACTTTCTGTGGCGAGTTTAGTCCGTATCGACCGCGCAAATACAGCAACTTCACTGCTAGCTCTCTCATGTTACCTCAACTGTAATTATTTCGATCATTGTGCAGGTGTAAAGGATTAGCAGTGATAAATATCTGACTGTACAAGTTGGCAAAGCCTCTGAAATCATCACCACAGCATTTACCAAGGAGCTATTTACTGGTTAATTTTAACAGCAAATCTGGCCCAGGGCAATTACAAGTAAAGCCACTACAATTTGACAGAGCATGCTTGTAAACAAACTCTCTGTGTGCTAGTTCACTGCATTTCAACGGTGAGGCAGACAGCGAGATGCCATTTTCGCAAAGCTAATGGCGGAGCAGCATATCTCGGACAACAACTTCCAGATTTTCACATTTAATTGCGCATCTGCCCTTTGCCTGAAGTTGATGTCCAATTTTCATGTAAGTAACGGTGAGCGCTGTTAGTCTCCCTGTTATTTTGGCGGTAAATTCTGGCCCAATATGTTTTGTCTGTTAATGATTTTGTCACCACTAGTAAGTCTATCTGACTGTGTACTATAAATTGGAACTATGCAATAAGACTGTCCAGCATTTTGTTTCAAGTTTCTTTAGTTTAGTTCTTACTTAGCGACCAATCTTGTTTCTAATATCATAGCTTTGGATTGAAAATTCCCTATTTTTTTTTTGGAAGCAGAGCAAAAATATTACTGCAGCGCACAGAGAGTTTGTTTACAAGCATGCTCTGTCAAATTGTAGTGGCTTTACTTGTAATTGCCCTGGGCCAGATTTGCTGTTAAAATTAACCAGTAAATAGCTCCTTGGTAAATGCTGTGGTGATGATTTCAGAGGCTTTGCCAACTTGTACAGTCAGATATTTATCACTGCTAATCCTTTACACCTGCACAATGATCGAAATAATTACAGTTGAGGTAACATGAGAGAGCTAGCATGTGGGGCTGACATTGCTAATGTGATTCAGGCTCCTGTCTGGAAAGGCTTCCTCATGCAGTAATTATTTAACTTAAGAGGAAGCAATTGACAGCCACCAACAATCCAAGAAGAAAGCTGAAAGAATATTCGGATATC
Source organism: Heptranchias perlo (assembly GCF_035084215.1). NCBI lineage: Eukaryota > Metazoa > Chordata > Chondrichthyes > Hexanchiformes > Hexanchidae > Heptranchias > Heptranchias perlo. Next base: position 88,174,684 of record NC_090332.1, on the reverse strand, counting down.
ATAAATACTGAAGCAAATCACTAAGAGTAATACATTACCAACAAAGGAATTTAACTGGACAAATGTTCAATTTGTGAATAATATTAGGCCAGAATTTGCTGGCAAAATAATGGCAGGGCGAATGGCCCTCGCCGTTATTTATGGGTAAATGGTACAGCAACCTCAGGCGAGGAGCAGATGCGAGGTTAATCATAGAATCATAGAATCGTTGCAGCACAGATGGAGGCCATTCGGCCCATTGAGCCCGTGCCAGCTCTTTGTAAGAGCAATTCAGTTAGTCCCATTCCCCCGCTCTTTCCCCGTAGCCCTGCAAATTTTTTCCCTTCAAGTATTTATCCAATTCTTTTTTGAAAGCCACGATTGAAATTTAATATAATATAATCGTATTAAATATAATATAATTTAATATGATTGAATCTGCTTCCACCATACTTTCAGGCAGTGCATTCCAGATCATAACTAGTTGCTGTCTAAAAAAGCTTTTCGTCATGTCGCCTTTGGTTCTTTTGCCAATCACCTTAAATCTTTGTCCTCTGGTTCTCGACCCTTCCGCCAATGGGAAAAGTTTCTCTTTATTTACTTTATCTAAACCCTTCATGATTTTGAACACATCTATCAAATCTCCTCTTAACCTCCTCTGCTCTAAGGTGCTTACATGTGAGTATCCAAACGTTTCTGTCCGAGTTGCGCCGCTGCACATTAGCTTCGCGAATACGGTATTTTGCCTTAACCGGGGCCATTGTTGTAGCTGTACTGTTCCAGTACAACTACAACACTGGCATCTACCCGACAATGTGGAAAATTGCCCAGGTATGTCCTGTCCACAAAAAGCAGGACAAATCCAATCCGGCCAATTACCGCCCCATCAGTCTACTCTCAATCATCAGCTAAGTGATGGAAGGTGTCGTCGACAGTGCTATCAAGTGGCACTTACTTACCAATAACCTGCTCACCGATGCTCAGTTTGGGTTCCGCCAGGACCACTCGGCTCCAGACCTCATTACAGCCTTGGTCCAAACATGGATAAAAGGGCTGAATTCCAGAGGTGAGGTGAGAGTGACTGCCCTTGACATCAAGGCAGCATTTGACCAAGTGTGGCACCAAGGAGCGCTAGTAAAATTAAAGTCAATGGGAATCAGAAGGAAAACTGTTCAGCGGCTGGAGTCATACCTAGCACAAAGGAAGATGGTAGTGGCTGTTGGAGGCCAATCATCTCAGCCCCAGTAAATTGGTGCAAGAGTTCCTCAGGGCAGTGTCCTAGGCCCAACCATCTTCAACTGCTTCATCAATGCACATCCCTCCATCATTAGGTCAGAAATGGGATGTTCGCTGATGATTGCAGTGTTCAGTTCCATTCGCAATCCCTCAAATAATGAAGCAGTCCGTGCCCGCATGCAGCAAGACCTGGACAACATCCAGGCTTGGGCTGATAAGTGGCAAGTAACATTCACGCCAGACAACTGCCAGGCAATGACCATCTCCAACAAGAGAAAGTCTAACCACCTCCCCTTGATATTCAACGGCATTACCATCACCAAATCCCCCACCATCAACATCCTGGGGGTCACCATTGACCAGAAACTTAACGGGACCAGCCATATAAATACTGTGGCTACTAGAGCAGGTCAGAGGCTGGGTATTCTGCGGCGAGTGACTCACCTCCTGACTCCCCAAAGCCTTTCCACCATCTACAAGGCACAAGTCAGGAGTGTGATGGAATACTCTTCACTTGCCTGGATGAGTGCAGCTCCAACAACACTCAAGAAGCTCGACACCATCCAGGAAAAAGCAGCCCGCTTGATTGGCACCCCATCCACCACCCTAAACATTCACTCCCTTCACCACCAGTGCACTGTGGCTGCAGTGTGTACCGTCCACAGGATGCACTGCAGCAACTCGCCAAGGCTTCTTCGACAGCACCTCCCAAACCCGCGACCTCTACCACCTAGAAGGACAAGAGCAGCAGGCACATGGGAACAACACCACCTGCGCGTTCCCCTCCAAGTCACACACCATCCCGACTTGGAAATATATCGCCGTTCCTTCATTGTCGCTGGGTCAAAATCCTGGAACTCCCTTCCTAACAGCACTGTGGGAGAACCGTCACCACACAGACTGCAGCGGTTCAAGAAGGCGGCTCACGACCACCTTCTCAAGGGCAATTGGGGATGGGCAATAAATGCCGGCCTCGCCAGCGACGCCCACATCCCATGAAGGAATAAAAAACCTCCCCTTTTTTTAGGAATTTGCTGCATTTGCCCATTAATTGCCCATTAAAGTCGCCATAGAAAGTTAAGTCTTGTCATTACAAGCGTAAGTACCCTTTTAACAACGTGTTAAGTGTTAATTACTGCCAATCAACCTCCCTGGTACCGAAAATGAACCATTACAAGTGTGGTGTCTCATTCCTTCAGGTTTTGAATTTTTCAGGGAGATTTTAAAAATGTCAAATTTTAACTTTCACACTTTTTTCTTACTATTCCTTTCTGTCTCTATTTTTTTTCGCTCTCTCTTTTAATCCAATCTTTCTTTCCCTCTCTTTATTTCTCTTTCAGTACCTGATTTGACTTTTAATTCATCCCCTTTAATTCACCCTCCTTCTCAGTCCTTCCTGTGTTTATTCCTCAATCCTTCAATCTGATTGATTAAGGAGATACCCAGTTGCTCGCTCTGTTCACTCAGGTCCCAGATGCCCTGTTTCCCTCACTGCCACGTTATCAGCTCACACTTTCAGCAATTTTGTGGACAAAAACGTTTCCAGCTGAAACATGCTGGGGCAAATCTAACTAACGGCAGATGCCCTGCTGCAGCAAATTCTAGCCCATTAAAACAATGCACACAGACCATAGCAAGCATCTTCTTTTCAACAGATACAGTTATTTCAAGTCTGCAGGAAACAGATGCGAAGTATTTGCTGTACACTGAACGTCATTTCGTGTAAAATTTGTCTAAAAATAATTTTATGCTTGTCACAAATTTTCACTTAATTACTTCTGACAAGCAGCATTCCCCCACTAGATCCTTCGAGTTACCATAACATGTGTTTCTCTGCTAATTCTCCAAAAATCACAGTAGACTCACCTGCAATAAAGCTCGCCTGATGATATTATTCTCCTCTCATTTAACGATTAATGTCGTGGAGGTGGATTCAGCACAGAAATCATGAGTCCTCAATTACATCATTTCCAAATAACTTGTGGAAAGAATATCAATAATGTTATGGCAAGCAAGGTGACCTAAATAATTGAATACAGAATGTTCTGAATAAGGACAGCTGAAATCATATTATGAGAACAGTGAATAATATAACAAAGTGAATGACTTTAACCTATTAAAACAAGACAATTATGTTTCCTTATGATGTGAGGAAGCAGCAAAATAAGGCTATTACACAGACAATTGAAAAATGTCTATTTAATCTGGTCTTGATTGTAGTTCAGGCTAATAGGATGAAGTTCCCTCTCTGCTGCCTGAACGGTTCCGAAGTGAAATGAGTTTGGGCAGACTAACGCACGCCCTAGTAGATGGATCTCTGCAGCACAAAACTGCCCATAATTTGACACTAAAGCCTAGAGTTTCCGTTGTTGCTATGGCGCTAATCAGGCGAGAGGGAGCGAGGAATGGGGTGGAGATCTAATATGCCGTTGAGGGCCGTATCAGACAGTGTGTAGCTCTCGTATGTGTAGTGGACTCTTCCACTCGAGCTATAAACTGCTGATATGGTCCTCAGTGCCTGCACACACATTCGATTATTTCTGCAAACATCGTTCTTTTAAAAGTAAGGCCTGTGAAATCTGGCTCCCCAGGGTTTTCTGCCAAGGAGCAATGTATCCTCACCCTGCAGTCACCAATGTCTTCCTGCTTACTTAGGTTCACGGTTTCACCCAGTGTACTCCCCTCTGCCTCATTCTCCAATTCCCCCCCCCCCCCCAGGGTGAGTGTTTCTAGGATGATGCTTGCAAGGGAGAGGTTGAGTGACAGCACACAATCAAGAAAGCAAATGGAATGTTGTCCTTTATATCTAGAGGACTAGAGTACAAGGGGGCAGAAGTTATGCTGCAGCTATACAAAACCCTGGTTAGACCGCACCTGGAGTACTGTGAGCAGTTCTGGGCACCGCACCTTCGGAAGGACATATTGGCCTTGGAGGGAGTGCAGCGTAGGTTTACTAGAATGATACCAGGACTTCAAGGGTTAAGTTACGAGGCGAGATTACACAAATTGGGGTTGTATTCTCTGGAGTTTCGAAGGTTAAGGGGTGATCTGATCAAAGTTTATAAGATATTAAGGGGAACAGATAGGGTGGATAGAGAGAAATTATTTCCACTGGTTGGGGATTCTAGGAGTAGGGGGCACAGTCTAAAAATTAGAGCCAGACCTTTCAGGAGCGAGATTAGAAAACATTTCTACACACAAAGGGTGGTAGAAGTTTGGAACTCTCTTCCACAAACGGCAATTGATACTAGCTCAATTGCTAAATTTAAATCTGAGATATAGATAGCTTTTTGGCAACCAAAGATATTAAGGGATATTGGCCAAAGGCAGGTATATGGAGTTAGATCACAGATCAGCGATGATCTTATCAAATGGCGGAGCAGGCACGAGGGGCTGAATGGCCTACTCCTGTTCCTATGTTCCTACAATCTGAAGAGCTGGCAGTGTTGAATCCTCTGATGCCTGGTTCTGCTTCCTCTGACACATCTAAAGGAGGAATAGAGGTTGGAATGGGTTGCTGAGGAACAGCTTTTAAATGTCACTTTCAGCAGGAGGAGTGATTATGAAGGTACGACAGCTCCATGATATTGTTTGAAGATGGGCAATGTAGAGTATAGTATGGTGCGAAGGAAGAGGGGCAGAATGTCAACATAAACTTACAGCAGGCACCCCCGGCCCTCCTACTTCACCATCTCTGACTCTTTCTATGGTCTTCCTCTGCAAAATTTGGTGAGCTTTATCTTTGTAATAGGTGCCTTCAGCTGCCTGGGCCCTAAGCTCTGCAATTCCCTCCCTAAACCTCTCCGCCTCTCCACCTCTCTTGCCTCTTTTAAGACACTCCTTAAAACCAACCACTCTGACCAAGCTTTTGCTCACCTGTCCTAATATCCCCTTATGCGGCTCGGTGTCAAATTTTGTTTGATAATATCTCCTGTGAGGCGCCTTGGGATGTTTTACTACGTTAAAGGCGCTATATAAATGCAGGCTGTTGTTGCAAGGGGTGAGAGGATGACAGCTGGGGGGGTATGCTTCCTGTTGTAGCTTTTTCTCTGCTTTTAACGGATGGACTTGTCCTTTAAAAAATTGCAAAAGTTGACAACAACTTTTTTTTTAACCTTGGCATGCAGTAAAACCTAACTGTCAGCATACAGCCCATAATGGGTGTGATGACAGATGCATGCAATGTGGATTCTATTAGAGGCTTTTAGTAAGATGATTGCATGTGAGGCTGTGAGTCGAGGAATATCTCCAGGTGAAGGCTGGTGGTGTAAAGAACATCGTGCTGTCTCCTGACCATTGACAGTAAGCAATTTAAGCACTTCAATACAGTGTGAGAGGAAGTCACTATAAGTAGCATCCATGTATATTGTAGCTGATCAGTATCATTCTGGTGAATCAGGGCTGTACCCCCTCAAAGGCCAATATATCCTTCCTGGAGTTCCTGTGCCCAAAATTGAATGCAATAGTCCAGATGGGGTCTGACCAAGGCTCTATACGACTGAAGCATCACTTTCTCCCCTTTGTATTCCAACTCCCTTGAGATAAAGGTCAACATTTCATTAGCCTTTTTGATTACTTTTAGTGATTTGTGCACCTGGACACCCAAATCCCTTTGCTCCTCCACAGTTTCTAATCTCTCGCTATTAAGAAAATATTCTGATTTGACTTTCTCAGATCCAAACCTCACACTTCCCCACATTGAACTCCATCTGCCACAGTTTTTCCCACTCACTTGGTCTGTCTATGTCCCTTTGTAACTTCCACACTGTGCCTCCTAACTTAGTGTTATCTGCAAACTTGCATATACAACTCCCTATTCCTTCATCCAAGTCATTGCTATATACGGTGAAAAGCTAAGGTTCCAGTACAGATCCCTGAGAAACACTACTTGTCACATCCTGCCAATCAGAGAACGTTCCCTTTATCCCTACATCTATGTCTCCTACCTCCCAACCAATTATCAACGCATGTCCTATTACCTATAAATCCATGCACTCTCATTTTCGTTAATAATCTCTTGTGTGGAACCTTATCAAATGTGAAAATTCGTATAGAAAACATCCACAGACCCCACCATGTTAGTGACCTCCTCAAAAAATTCAACTAGACCCACCCTTCACAAATCCATGCTGACTCTCTCTGATCAGCTCATACTTGTTCAGATGCTCAGTCACTCTGTCCCAGGATAAATTCCACCATTTAGCATTTCCAGCAGAGATTCACTTGATGGGACTGAATGTCATGCACTCGAACGTAAGCCTGCGCAGTTTTTTAATTCCCTTTGGAATACTAACCTTTGTGTCCAAATTCCCATTGTGCACTTCCGTCATGGACATTCTAAGTCGTAAAATTTACTCTCATCACTCAGACATTTCATCCCAAGTATCATCCCACTAAATCGGCTTTGAGACCAAAATACCTTTCCTAGACCAAATACGATGGCTGGGATTTTTCTCTTTGGTGGAATTCTGGTGCATTGTCAGCAGAACGGGAGTTTAGTCTGCCCCAGTGGCCCACCCTTGAACCCAGGGGACAAGAAATCCACCCCCACAGGGGAGTCCACCTTAGGTAGGTTGTAAAGTGGCTGCAGCAGATCTTAGAGGCTAGGCACAGTGTAGCACAGCTGGTCGCCCCTGTGAATGACCAAAAAATCTTTAGAATTGAAAAAAAAATGAATTCCCCACTGCTATACTAACCCTAGATGCCAGGAACGTGCAGGGAACCCTAGCACCCACCATTGCAAGGGCACAAATGATGGTAAATATGTCAAACAGCAACAACAACTTGCATTTATATACCGCCTTAACGTAGTAAAGGTCAGATAGCAAAGTCCCATCATTTGCGTTCCCTTATTTGAGCAGATGGAAAATCCCAGAAGTGGCCAGGGTGAGTGAAAAGCTGGCATACCTCCAGCCACAAATCCTGCCCAATATTGTAAAGGGGTCAATAATGTGGTCCCAGAACAGAGGCACTGAGACCACTGCTCCCCCTCGGACACTCCACGTGCCTTTAGTGCAGTGAGCTGAGTTTGTTCTAATAAGCAAGCTCAGCTTATTTAAATACATTGCTGCCACTTCCGGCGCACAGCATGTGACATGTTAGGAGCATGCAGGGGATGGGGGCAGAATATTTGGCCCCAGTAGCTCTTAAAGGGCTGCTGATCATCCTTAAATCATGCTACACGTAACCCCACCAGCGAAAAAACAGTTATCTGTTTTTAATACAGCTGGTCATTCTCTCTCTTTCTCTTCCTTTCAGGTGTTTCTCTCTCTCTCTCTCTCTCTGTCTTTGGGTTCTGAACATTTGTATATTCAGTAGTCCTGTATGTAATGTCTCTCTGTCTGAACACTATTCGACTCCTTTGATTGCCTTGACAACGGGCAGTTGGAAAGATTATCTGTAATCACCAGGCATTGTTCTCTGACTATATATGCGGTACCTTTCATGGAATCCCACACTCACCTGACGAAGGAGAAAGCCTCCGAAAGCTTGTGATTTTCAAATAAAACTGTTGGACTATAACCTGGTGTTGTAAGATTCCTTACATTTGATCATCCTTAAAGGGGAACTTACACCAAATTTACAAAACCTTGGCTAACACCCTTGATACCCTCTGTAAGTATTTCTCATACTCCGTTTCTTACTATTTTCTTGGCCTCTTTTTGCTTTCTGTAATCCTCCCAGATATCATTCTGACTACTGTTCTTCCCCTTCACATAAGTCTTCTCCGTCTACTTGAAATATGTCGGGGCCAAAAACCACTTCAGAAAGGAATCACTTTCATGTTACGCTTATTGCTTTCTCACTTCTCCTTTGGAGTAACAATGAATATAGTGTCCCAATTGAACACACTTCAGCTACACCGAAGGTAAATATGTTAATCACGTTGCTTTGTTTGTCCTTGTCCATGGGTGTGGGAGAATAACTTGGTTTCTTGGCATTTCTCCTATCATCAGCTTCCCATATCTTAAAACCAGATTTGGAAATTCTTATCCCTCTTCTTTATATTTAACGACTCATGAATTAGATGTTTTGACAGTGTATCAGGTATTTTGGCCCAGATTTTGCTGGAGTGGGGCATCTCGCGGCGAGCCCTGTTCGTTAGACTTGTTTGTGCATGTTTAGGTTTTAAAAATTTTTGCCCCTAAAGTTGCTGGAAGTGTGACCTGATTACGGCGCAGTGAGGGAAACAGGGAATCCAGGACCTTAGTGAACAACGGGACAAACAGGGTATCTCCTCAATCAATGAGATTAAAGGATTGGAAAATAAACAGCGGAAGGATTAAGAAGGAGGTGAATTAAAGTCAAATCAGGTACAGAATTAGAAAGAGAAATAAAGAGAGAAAGAAAAATTGGATTAAAAGAGAAAGAAAAAAGAGACAGAAAGGAAAAGAAAGAAAAATTTCAAATTTGACCTTTTTTAAATCTCCAACAACAATTCACAACCTGAAGGAATGAGATTCCACACTTTTAATTGTTCACTTTCTGGGTCAGAGAGGTTGATTGGCAGCCATTAAAAATTGTCGTGTCATTAAAAGGGTACTTACTAAGGTTAATTACTAGACTTAACTTTCCGTGGCGAGTTTAATGGCCAATTAATGGGCAAATGCAGCAACTTCATGAAAATCACAGGGAGGTTGAGTGCGTGATGCGTTTTTCGCGGAGCTAACGGCGGAGCGACACAAATCGTCCGGCAACTTGCGGCGATTCGCAATTCACGGGGTAAATCTTCCTCTCCACAAGTTGCTGGCCGATTTGCACATTGATAACGGCGTGCAGGGTTCGCACGTTGTTATTTTTTCAGCAAAACCTGAGCCAATAGTTGATGTGGCAACTATTATGCAGAGAATCTACAGTCATTTACAACTTGTGAAGTGTTTCTTTACAAAAGCGGCTGCTATTCTGCAACAAAAAGAATCTCAAGGTTATCTGGTCAGGAAATGACTTTTTGAGTTATTTCGTATTACTTTTGCCAGTCTAAACTTGCCTGCATGTCATATTACTTAATGAATGTTCTTTTTTTTGCCTTTGCTTCTTAGACCTGTGCTATTAAGAAGACTTAAGTTGACTGATTTGATTTGCCTGCATTGGTCCACAAGGTAAGTGAGAATGCAGCAATTTTAATGAATCTTCTTGTCTCTTCTATTCCTACCAGCAAGTTCAGATTCGTCATTAAACTTTGGATTTTGTACGTTTTATGATTGCTCAAATTACTCTAACATTATGGCAGATACTCAATGTCTCCAAGATCTCATCCATCTAGCCGTAAAGCTCCATTTGGCTAATGACTAGCATCTCAAGACTTGACTTTGCTTCATATACAGCCTTTTAAACTTCTTCCGCGTCCAACATTATATTTTTTTTGCTCCGGAGAGAGAATTTCCTTTGGCAAATTCAAATACATCTCCCTGCTGCTCAATTTCCTCGACTTCAGACAATACAATTAACATGTATGATAGGCTGTTTAATCATTTTGATCCATGCCGTTGTCGTACTCCAGATAAGCGATGTTAGATCTGCTTTTTATATAGGTCCCCATCACGTCCTCCTCCTTAACCACAACACCAATTTGCACTCATATAGTACCAGTAGTAAATGTCGCAAGGGACTACTCAGACAGACCGTTGCAGCTTGCTGGCTCCAGGTCGGTGCAATATCGATGCACTCCTGCTCCTCCAGGCCCCACAAAAAAGAATTATTTATGTTTTTGTGTCCTCTTCCACTAAGCCAGGTTCAATTGGGTAGTATGTGCATGGCACAATTTGGCTGGGTTTGTTCAATACGGTAGAACTCTGAATCTGCCAGGGTTCCATCCCATTTTTGCCCCTAGGAGACATTTTGGGGGGTGGGGGGGGGGGGTGAGGGGGGGAGGGGGGGGGTGGGGTTGTCATGATTGAATCCTCTGCCCGCCTCCCCAACTCCCACATCAAGGGTCTGGGGAAGTTCCCAGGCTTCCCCATGAATTCCTAAATGGTATCGGTTACCTTGTTTTAAATGAATCTTCATTTCTGTTGCCATTGAATATTGTGTTTACTCTTTTAATCTTTGGCTCAGAAGGGCCTCAGAGGGTGGGGGGGGGGGTGGGGGTGGGGCTTCTAGTGGAGTGCTGTGGCGGAAGGAAGGAAGGAGAGAAGGAAGGAAGGGAGAAAGGATGGGAGGAAGGGGGGAAAGAAAGAAAGAAAGACTTGCATTTATATAGTACCTCTCATGACCACAGCACGCCCCAAAGTGCTTCACAGCCAATTAAATACTTCTGCAGTCACTGCTGTAATGTAGGAAACGCAGCAGCCAATTTGCACACAGCAAGCTCCCACAAACAGCAATATGATAACAACCAGATAATCTGATTTAGGGATGTTGGTTGAGGGATAAATATTGGCCAAGACACCGGGTAGAAGGGGGTTCGTCCCAATAGATGGGACAAATCTCCTTCCCCTTAACTTCGAGTCTGTCTCTGCTGCCTCCTTTTATTTCTTCTTCTACTGTAGGCACTGACATACTATCCCAGAGCATTGGCCTCCCTCCAATTACCCACTCAAGCAACGATTCTGCACACGTGAGCCTGCACAGCGAGTGTCAGCGGACTATTTAACTATGGAGGACTTCATAGTCGAACCTGATCCTATTCTCGCTCACCATCCACACACTTTCTAGCGGGGGCCCTTGATTAGCCAGAAACAAATGAGCCGAAGTGGGAGCTGATGCATTGAGTCTTGATTTCAATACAAGGAGGAGCAAGTCTGTGTAAGGTGGGCGTATCTGGAACTTTGGAGGCGCAAGAGGAGAAAGCAAGCGGCCATCTTTGATTTCCCCCTTACCCCAGGAGTACAGAGTCCAGGTCCAGTTGTACTCCCTCCCGTCGCCACTGCTTTTCTGACTGAGATGATTGGGGCATTCCAGACCTACATGTACAGCAACAATTTGTGTTTATACAGTGCTCCTCATAACGCGGAGGTGGGTGCCAAGCAGGAGGTAAAGGGGGAAAAGTTGCAGGGCTATGGAGAAAGAGCAGGGGAGTGGGACTAATCAATAGCTCTTTCAAAGAGCCAGCACAGGCATGATGGGCCGAATGGCTTCCTTCTGTGCCGTATCATCCTGTGATTCTAAAGAACTCCCCTGCTCTTCTTCAAAATAGTGGCCGTGGGATCTTTTACGTTCACCTGAGAGGGCAGACGGGGCCTCGGTTTAACGTCTCATCAGAAAGACGGACGTTGCTCCTGCAGGTTATTATTATCTCCGTCAGCATGACATGTATGTTTGAATTTGCATAAACCTGCTCTTTTCACTTCTAACACATTTCTTGCTACATTCTTGTCAGCATTTCTTTGTTTCAGTTCTTTACAGCTACAACTTTCCACCACTGTCCGTGGCCATGGATTTTCGATTGGCGCTACCCTAATGCCAAAATTAACCCATTTAAAATAAACGGGTTGATGCCAGTGTTAAAGTAATGCTGATTGGAAATTCTAGGCTCATGTGTCCTTCACTCTTACCTCATAGTAACATTCATACTTTGCCCTCTTTAAGTAAGTGTAACTTCTTTCTCACCTCCATTTAGGGTCCTTCTAGTGACTGACATAGAGTTAGATTGTCCCACCACTGATTGTAGAATGTCTCGCCCAAAGTTCACTATCTCGGTCACGTAATCCCATTCTCCTTTCCATATTTAGGGCTTCTCCTCCCCACCAAAAATGTCCGGGCAGTGCTCTATCATGGAGATCACCAAGACATGCAGGGCCTGGGGTTAAAATGGGATTTTACAGTCGTTTCCTACTACAACTGTGCAAGCTACAGACGGATTAACCAACACTCAATGACACTTATTCTAGTTAAGTGGCTTATTCGTTATTTGAAATGTTCTAAAATATATTTATAGCAGGTATGTCGTGATTGGCTATTTTTCTTTACCGCTGACAAAACCAAATTTCTCAGAAATCGTATATATTTTATTAATTTCAACAAAATAGGCATTTTGTCATTTGTGGAATGTCATGAATTCGTTCAATATTGCCAACGTTACAAATATTAATTCTCCTTAATACTGAGTTATTCTCAAGCCATTATAGACAAAAGCACCATCAATAAAGTTTATAGAATTATACTCAACAGCGTATGTCACTGCGGAGGTGCTATTAGCCTAATTGAGTGGCTCCATTATAGTATTTGGCTGTTCAGTTCTGACATTAGAAATATTTTAAAGTTGATTTCCATCTTTCCTTGTCCATTCGTACCCTTGTGGCTTTTATGACAAGAGATAACATTGGTTGCTGTGTACTGGACAGCTGATTTAGTTTCACTGAATCCACATTATTTCCTCTGTCTCTGCAATGCATTCCTACTGGTTTGGAGCCTTGTGACATTTTCACTATCGACTGCTGTTTTTTTTTTAAACCAAATCTGTCTATTTTCCTAGTTTATTGAAATTGCTGATATATTAGCCCCCAATGTTCCAATGATGAGGTTGCATTGAATTACATGGAATGTACAGCACAGAAACAGGCCATTTGGCCCAACAGGTCCATGCCGGTGTTTATGCTCCACACTACCCTCCTCCCTCCCTACTTCATCTAACCCTATCAGCATATCCTTCTATTCCTTTCTCCCTCATGTGTTTATCTGGCTTCCCCTTAAATGTATCTATGCTATTCGCCTCAACTACTCCTTGTGGTAGCAAGTTCCACATTCTTACCACTCTTTGGGGAAACAAGTTTCTCCTGCTTTCCTTATTGGTAACTATTCTATATTTATGGCCCCTAGTTTTGGATTCTCCCACAAGTGGAAACATCTTCTCTATGTCTACCCTATCAAACCCTTTCATAATCTCAAAGACCTCTATTAAGGGTTGAGCTGGCCAAATGCTTGCACCTGTGGCACAAAAGAGTGGCCTGGCCTAATTTTCTGATGGGAGCCTTTCCCTCTCATTTAAATAAGCTACAGGCAGAGGGAAAGCTTACTGGGAGAGTTTGACCAAGAGCACACTTGGCTGGGGATTGGTAAATCTGGTGAGGAAGCAGCTGTTAAAGGGATGCCGCTATTACTTTCATTATATAAGTATTCGTAAAATTCAGTGCTGAAGGTTTTAGAACTGGTGTAAATCTTGCCTCAATGGTAATGCGCCAATGACACATACTTTTTCTCGGTCAGCTCATTTGCATAATTATTCACAGCTCCAAGTGCCGATTTGGACATGTATCGGAAGGTGGCCCTGGAAAATTGCGATCCAGGTACAATTCAAAGAAATGCAAAGGGTTACGCGGCTGAAATTTCCTGGGGTTGCATCGTCAGTGCAAGCTCATTTGCACTGGTGCATTTCACGTTTCCGGTGCTCACAGAAAATCTCCATAGGGTTTACTGTCTTCCCCTCATTTATACATACTGCCGGTGAGCTCCCAGTGTGATTTACATCCAGTAACATAACCCCAACACCACCATACCCCCTTCTTAAAGTTCAGTTTTAAGAAACTCTGGGTACGTTCTTTTTTGTTTTTTTGCCAAAAAAAGTATATACTGAGAGCATCTTAAAACTGAACTTCATCTTCTATCTGTGCCTATTTCCCAGCGGACATTTCATTGTGTGCTGCCTATGGAAATGCCTTTAGGCATCCCTTTGTATTTGAAGGAGGATCAAAGGAGGCACGTCAGTCAGGTTAGTTTGCACTTTAGACAATGAATAAGGTACCACGGATATGCTGCTACCCGTGATTACAGGGCCAGACAAGTGTACCTGAACATGTCCAAAGGAACCTGTATGCAAAAACTAGGGTTGCCCAAGAAGGCTGTAAAGAACTGGGCACACGCGTGCAATCTGACCTGGAAACCACTTCTATGACAGTCAGTGGCTGCAAAGGCAACAGCTACCTTGAAATTATACGTCACTGGGTGCTTCCAAAGAACAACAGGAGATAGCTGTCAAATCTATCAACCTGCATCATGCAAGTCACAGGTGCCTTCTTTTGTATTCATTCATCCATTTCCCTATTAAAGATATGCAGCAACACGAGCGAGCTCTGTGCTTTTACAGTCTGGCTGGATTCTCCAAAGTGCAGGACGTTATTGGTGGCACCATATTTGGTCATACAAGCTCCAGTAGGATTTCACTCCGTGAGTGTGCAGCTGGTCTGTTACCACGTACAAAATAACGAATGTGATCGCCCACCGCCTTGGAAGTTGCCATGATTCATTAATGTTCTACCAATCCATTGTGCCACCATTATTTCAAGGACCAGAAAGAATGGACGGATGGCTGCTATGGGACCATGGCAATCAACTGCAGCCATGGCTACTTATTCCACTGAGACAGCCAAGGGCAAGACTTGGAGAGCGATATAATGAGGCATAACACCGCTGACAGAGACTTGGTGGAGCAGACCATCAACATCCTGGAGCAAAGGATCAAAAGCTATCGTTGCCTCGTGAATATTCCACAATGTCATCCTGCAATCGCCCTACAATGGGGCCTTGCTATGGAGCAGGCAGGAGAAGACAGGCAGCAACAACCAGAGGCACAAGACAACCCTGGCCAGGAGACAGAAGATTTGACTTCACAAGGAACCGCTCATTAGGAGGCACTAATAGATGATACAGTTAGCTAAGTACCAGGAACATTCAATTGTGCCCAATACCCTTGCCAAATAAAGTATCATCTTCAGGGACTTCAGTTATGTGGAGAGACTGGAGAAGCTGGGGTTGTTCTCCTTAGAACAGGGAAGGTTAAGGGGAGATTTGATAAAAGTGTTCAAAATCATGAACGGTTTTGATAGAGTGAATAAGGAAAAACTGTTTCCAGTGGCAGAAGGGTCGGCAACAGAAGACACAGATTTAAGGTAATTGGCAAAAGAACCCAGAGGCGACATGAGGAAACATTTTTTTACGCAGCGAGTTGTTCTGATCTGGAATGCGCTGCCTGAAAGGGCGGTGGAAGCAGATTCAATAATAACTTTCAAAAGCGAATTGGATAAATACTTGAAGGGAAAAAATTTACAGGGCTATGGGGAAAGAGCAGGGGAGTGGGACTGATTGGATAGCTCTTTCAAAGAGCCGACACAGGCACGATGGGCCGAAAGGCCTCCTTCGGTGAGCTACCTAATCTAATCCCATTCACCTATTTGTGCCGATATCCTTTAATATTCTCCTTTTTCAAGCAACTATCTAATTCCCTTATATAAAAAAAACTTATAGACTCTGCATCAACAACAGAGAATTCCAAATGCTAACCGCCCTCTGGAAGGACATTTTTTGCCCCTTTAGTTCTTTTTATGACCATCTTAAATAGGTGCCCTCTTGTTATTATCTCACTGACTAGTGGGAACAATCTATCATACCCAATCATAACCTTTCATAATCCTGAAGACCTCTGTCAGATCACCACTTAACTCTCTCAACTCTAGTGAAAAAAATTCCTAAATTCTCCTCTTTAGGTGACTGCAACCTCAAAGTGGGGCATTTTTATCTACGATGTATCACGGTATTGGCTTCTTTCTTTCTGTCACGGTACACGTAGGGTTAAAAACCAGGTGCAATCATAAAAAATGGCCCGACTTGTTTTGACACACAAAGTCCCAGAATATAGATGTTATATCTGGTCAGGTTTTCAAGGTTGGGGATCAAATCTTTCAATTCAAACCAAAACATCTTCTGGGATAAAAACAGAAAATGCTGGAGACGCTCAGCAAGTGAGGCAGCATCTGTGGAGAAAGAACCAGAGTTAACGTTTCAGGTCGAAGACCTCTCGTCAGAACTGGAAGGTGTTAAAGAGTTAACAGTTTTTAAGACAGTGCAGAGACAGGGCCGGGGGGAAGGGAGGGGAGGGGAGGAAAGAACAAAAGATCATCTTCTGGGTTTTGTACGTTTGATTGGTAACTCCTTTTGAGTTTAATAGATACATGTTTAAATTCCCTTTGTCTTGGTGACGTTTTTAAAAAGTATTTCTCAGCTTGCCTTGATCAAACCAGGGAATCTGTGTGAATCCATTAGAGAGGACGAGAGAACTCCATGAACAGTCAAACGAGAAATGTGCCTGACCCAGAGTACATCGCAGTTTAGATTAGCAGACACACCTGTTATTTTCTATCTCCTCTGGAGGGATAGTTAAGCCTGTAACTACAGTAAATCCACAGAGTGTCATTGCTCCTGTTCACTTATGCATTTACTGTTCAATAAATCTGTGCAGCAGTATTTAACATAAGGCACAGTCTAGTGAAATGTTTATTCGACCACATTCCAAAGTCAAGGAGGATCACATGAGGACACGTGATATAACCGGGAGAGGGCTACCAGGCCACAGCCGAGAAAAAATACCGAAAGTAAATTGTGACATGCTCATCCCTTGTAACGTTCTAGTGAATTGATACTGCGCCTCTTCCATTGCTTTTATACTGGGGTGTCTCAAACAGCACACAATACTCCAACTACAGCCAACTAAGATTTTGTACATTACAGGGCTGATTTTCACATACCTTACACCCTGATTTTGGACACATACGGGACATAAGGGACCTTGAAATCTGGCGGAGATCAGTTTCACCAGATTGCTGTGTATTTTGAGTCCCACCCCCTTATGTGGTTGGACCTGGAACAAGTCTGAAGCAGGTGGAACCTTCAATTTGTTATTCTGAAAGGGCCAGGGAAGGGTTTAGCTCCATTGCCTGGCCCACAAGTGAACTGGCCCACAGGTGTACTGGCCCACAGGTGTACTGGACATCAAGTCCTCCTGCAATTTTTCACAATCCTCATCACATCTGTCTCTGCCCCCTTCTCCCCCCATCCCCCCAATTTGCAACAACATAATTTCCCCTTAATCCCTTAGCCTGCCTCATACCACTAGAACTGTCATAGATGTTATAGCATCAGTCTATTATCCCTTACAGTATGTGATAATAATCGTTTACAATGTTAACTATTTTTAGTTCATCCTCCGTTTCATGCCCAACTATAAATGTGTGTAAACATTGATCACAAAGTGATGTTTGCAGGGTTGCAGGAAAGCCCATAGACTGAACCACTGTCCCATCCGGGCTGAAGACAGCCACAAAAAGACCTCACGGGAAGGAAACACGTGCCAAGGTTTTTTTTTAAAGTTAAAAGTTGCAGTGTACTTTCTCAAACCACCTTCCTTGTCAATTTTTTTTTTAATTTAAAAAAAAATCAATCAAACAGCAACTTCTACATATGTAAATTGTTTTTATGATTCTCATCTGGGATAAGATTACGACAATAAATAAAAACATTAAAAGCAATTGGGGATAACGTTTTTAAAAATCAGGTTTTCACAAGGTAGCAATGTACTTGCCAACTGATTGAAGGACCTGTATAAAAAAAACAAGAAGTGGTATAATTGATGATTTGTGCCCTTGGAGTTGATAGAATGTCTCCCGGTTAGAATAAAAGCTTGTGGAGGGTTGAGATGGTGGGACTGCCTACAAGAAGATCTGAATGGAGGATTTACAATGAGCAGAGAGTGAGGAAAAGTGAAGATGATAAGGTTTCCTGGAATTTATAGCCAGCCTAACTATGGCAAGTAAGTGACTGAAAAAGGCAGTCTCCTAAATGATCAGAATTCTCTCTGTAAGATCCTGGGCCCCTTTATAGAAATACTCCAATTCTGTCCACCTGCTCACCTGGTGTACATTTTCCTAATGGTTCTGTACAGTGGTGCCATATGATACTAATCAAGTTTCCCTGCGTCTGAAAACAGCCCTCATGCATTCCCCCTGTGTCTTTGTGATTTGTTTTGATATTTTTGGTTTTTTTTCCACATTAGGTCGGAACGAGAAGCTCGGACTGTGTGGAATCTAAAGGTCTCGCACTGACCTGTGCCTCTGCCGCTGTTGCGAGCTTGAGCATTTGATGTTCAACTCTTGCATGACCAGCCCGTGGATGTTTGCCGAGCCCACCTCATTCTGGCACCCGCACCTGCATGGAAAAGAAGGCCGGGAGAAGGGGGACTTTCACCGCGAGACGGGTGAGGAGCAGAGGATTATGTAAACAACTTGTCTGCTTGAATGAGGTCCTTTGACAGGTCCCATGTAGTCAAATGGCAATTGTGATTCCTTACATTTCAAAAAAAGTCACAGTTGAATGGTTTCATCTGAAACCCTCTGGGTAATAGTACCCTTTTGAGGTTATGATATCTCTGGATGGAATTCAATAAAAAAAACTTCTTTTGAATTGAAGTCCTGGAATGCTGCCAGGCGCGTTACAATGCAATCAGCCTGGAAAAAAAAAAATTTGGACTTATCCTGTTGCTTATAACCTACTTCCAAGGTAACACATTTTTCTACTTTGGAGGCTTTAGAGCTCAGCACTGGCTGCAAATAGAGTGAACTGGGTAAACTGCATTAAAAAAAAAGCAAGTGGAGCCTGACAGATCGCCTAATGCTGAATTCAGCAGTGGCAGATATTAAAGCTAATATCACGGACTTCTTTAAAGATGTAACAGAAACGCAGTTCTGCGATTTATGCCAGACAGCTTCCCCATTACCTTTTGAAAAGGTCCCTTGAACGCAAGATTGAAAAAAAACGCAGTTGAACGAAAAAGAGAGCAATGCATCGAAAATCATCGAGCATTTGTTTTTACTTTGTCACCAGCCTGACAACATTTTATCATTTTTACGGCAGAACATACAATATCTCTTATTTTTTATTGAAATCATCCTCTGCTTTACCCTTTACAGGTGGTGGAGCGGGACAGAATAAAAGGAAATTATTTACAATTTTTTTCACAATGTAATTGTTTGCCTTTTCAAAGTAGTCTATTTCCTTTAATTTAGTTCAAATTTTGTTAGCATAATCTCATATGTTAGATCTTTTTTGGGCGAGGGTATTAAGGGATATGGAACCAAGGCGAGTAGACGGAGTTAAGATACAGATCGGCCAGGATCTAATTGAACAGGGTCGAGGGGCTGAATGGCCTCCTCCTGTTCCTAAGTTCCATAATATTTTGGCCATCAACATTGACATAATTGGTGTAATAATGCTCAAGATTTTTTTCTCCAACTTTTTAAAAATAACTTAATTCAAACTGACATATGTAAAATTAACTAATGAGGCTAAAAATGCATGATTAACTAATCATTGGTGTTGAAAATAAGAAGTCAGTTTCTGGGTTGGTTCAGCTGGATATTGCTGAGGGTCAGAGGGCATTGAATTACTTCCAAACTTGTGCACTGATGTCTACTGGAAGCACTTTTTCAAATCAGCTTGACTTATCGCAAGTCTGCTAATGCCACTCATTGGGAGTGGCAATCACTCGTTTTGCTTTAAAAATGTGACTAATTCTGCCTTATGTCAGTCTTAAAAAAAACAACAGAGCATCACGTCCTTTTTAATCTTTTTTTCTCCTCCAATTTTCTCTCCTCTCCCTCTGAAGTTGTTGACTCAAGGTGAGGTACAGTCCCACAGGGGCACACACCCTCTGGTACATTTTTTTTTATTTGTTCATGGGATGTGGGCGTCGCTGGCGAGGCCGGCATTTATTGCCCATCCCTAATTGCCCTTGAGAAGGTGGTGGTGAGCCGCCTTCTTGAGCCGCAGTCCGTGTGGTGAAGGTTCTCCCACAGTGCTGTTAGGAAGGGAGTTCCAGGATTTTGACCCAGCGACAATGAAGGAACGGCGATATATTTCCAAGTCGGGATGGTGTGTGACTTGGAGGGGAACGTGCAGGTGGTGTTGTTCCCATGTGCCTGCTGCCCTTGTCCTTCTAGGTGGTAGAGGTCACGGGTTTGGGAGGTGCTGTCGAAGAAGCCTTGGCGAGTTGCTGCAGTGCATCCTGTGGATGGTGCACACTGCAGCCACTGTGGGCCGGTGGTGAAGGGAGTGGATGTTTAGGGTGGTGGACAGGGTGCCAATCAAGCGGGCTGCTTTATCTTGGATGGTGTCGAGCTTCTCGAGTGTTGTTGGAGCTGCACTCATCCAGGCAAGTGGAGAGTATTCCATCACACTCCTGACTTGTGCCTTGTAGATGGTGGAAAGGCTTTGGGGAGTCAAATGAGAGCCACCCTATCTGCGAAGCAATGACAGTGACTGTTGGCAGGCTCTTCAACTGTAGGAAACATCACAGGCAAGACCCCAATCCTTACCCAACACTGTCCAGAAAGCATGGCTGGATAACAATCAGGAACAGGAACCCTGGTTTATATTTTTCTTCCTTAGTCCACAGAGTGAGGCCAATTTTAGCACCCCTATTGTCACTGCCCCCCCCCTCCCCTGTTTGACACCGGGGGTGCTTTTACCAAATAAGCTATTAAGAGCCCCCTTTTACAAACGTGCACTGCCTCCGAGGGGTTTGGCCTGCTCAATGCGAATATCGGGAAATTTGGCCACGGAGGTCAGCCGGTCCTGCAGGATTTACCATCCATAATGTACCAGACCGTTAGACCTCCATGCCCAAATTTCCAATCTGTGTCCCATTGGGCAAAACTCTGCCCTAGGCCTGCAAGTTCGTAAAATCACCACTCGTAACTTTAAATGAGTTTGCATTTGATTGCTGATGATAAATAAACATTCTTAACACTTCCCTAGTGTTGACAGCTCTGTTGGTCTAGCCCATACTTTCTGGATCCTGGCCCAGATTAAGATCTTATCTTCTGGACTGTTGAACAGGAGCTGGGCTTGATAAAGGATTATTCATTTTTTAAATGCGCAACAAAAGCATTTAGAACCGCTCTAGGCTGAAGTCCTTTTAGCGAATGCTTATACGGCAAAACTTGGTGACCAAACATTGGAACAAAGACAGGGAGGAAGGAGAGGAAGCTATCTTGCTCAGTCCTGCTGCCTGCAAAGCTAATTCCCATGTCAATGTGTTTGCCTCTTAGAAATAATCAGATCTAAATAAACGACTCAGCGTGTCTTTAACAACGCAGGTTTGCAGGACTGACACTCTGTCCTGGAGAAGTAGCAGTCATGGGCAGTATTTCTCTCAGAAAAATCCTCTAACAAAAATTGGTGAATATTGCAACCCATCAAGTCTGGAACAAAATCCAGACTATCCGGCTCTCACTGATGGCAAGGTAGTGTGGAACTGAACCATGTGGACCAGGAAGGCCCAGATTTGACTCTTGGTCTGTGCTGGGTTAGCAGAAGGATCAGTACAATTTGTCTCAGTGTTCCTGGGGTTTCCAGTGACCTCTGCTGAAAAGTGCACATGTGGACATTGGGCAGAGAGAAGATTCAGATTATCTTAAATCTACCGCTAAGTAGGAGTTAGAGGCAACCTGATAGAGGTCTATAAAATAATTAAAAGGTTGGATAGTGTCCCTGTTGATAGATTATTCCAGTTTAACAGATTGGGGAGGACCAGAGGACACGAGTTTATCCTGTGGAAGAGTAGGAATAGACTGGGTGTTCGGGGTTTTTTTCTTTTCCCAGAGTGTAGTGAGCCCCTGGAATACATTGCCGGCTGGTGTGGTGGGTGCTGACTCTCTCTTTGCTTTCAAAAGGGAGCTGGACCAGTTCCTGACTGGGGCAGAGATCGCATCATATAGAAGGTAAGTGTCTTTATAGATAACACTCGGTCCATGTGATCTCCTGGACTGGTTTCGATCACCTGAGAGGGTCGGGGAGGAATTTTCCAGTGTATTTTTTCCCTTGTTGGCCCTGGGTTTTTCCTCCGTTTTTTTGCCTCTCCCGGGAGATTACATGGTTGCGGGGGTGGGTGGGGGTGGAGGACGGGGAGGGGGAGGGGAGGAAGTGTTTAAAGTGTTTAGTCACGATGCTCTGGCCATCAAGGTGTGGGGCAGGCTTGATGGACCAGCTGGTCTATTCCTGCCCGTCAATCTTGTATATTTGTATGACGTCCAGCATGAATCTGAGCCATCTGAAGAGAGAGTAAAGGGGAGAACATTGTAAAAAAAATAAATCAGAACTGTCCCAGGTGAATCTGCATAGTTGCTTCAGAATCTATTTACAATGTGTGGTGTCAACTCTTTAGAACATCAAGTTGTGACAGAAAAACTTAGTATGTAAACAAAAGAAAAATCGCACATGGAAATTGACTGAGATGGAGGGGCTGGATGGACCAGAGGGTATTTTTTCGATCTTAACGGGAGGGTCTCATTTAAATAAAACTTCACGGAGTTCCGCCTGACACCTGGACACATTCACTACCTGGCCGGTGGGCGGGAATGGGGATGTGGCCGCAGCCGGGGACCTGTGGGAACTCAGAGAGTTGAGTACATGGCCTGAGCTATTTTAACTCCCGAGCCTGGTTTGAATTGTTCTGAACCGTCTCCCGCCCAAACCCGGAGGGAATGATGTCAAGGCCGGTAGGTAGAGGCGGCGGGGTGGGGGGGAAGGGGGCAGTGGGGGGGGGGGGGGGGGGTGGGTGGATTCACCGGGGACCGAAGAAAATGGTCCCTGGCATAAAATTAGTGCTCGGGTGAGGGGATGTTCCAAAGAGAAGTCGGTGCTGCGAGAGACGATTGGTGGGGACGCCCAAGGATTCCTTGCTGGGCTCTGCTCCTCTCAACTCACGACGGTCCCTCACAGAAATTATTTTTAAAATACTCATCCGGCCACTCTGCTGCCTCCTGTCAGGTTTAGCTGGTGGATTTAGCGCCCTGAGGGCCTCCCAATTTTTCTAGTTAAAATTGCACGGTGGTGCCGATGACATCGTTGGGCTGCGACTTTTTGAACGTTAAAATTGAGTGCGCTGCCTGAAAGGGCGGTGGAAGCAGATTCAATAGTGACTTTCAAAAGGGAATTGGATAAATACTTGAGGGGGTAAAAATTTGCAGGGCTACGGGGAAAGGGCAGCGGGGGGAGTGGGACTAATTGGATAGCTCTACCAAAGAGCCGGCACAGGCACGGTGGGCCGAGTGGCCTCTTTCTGTGCTGTGTCATTCTACGATTCTATGATTCTGTGAAAAGGCCCCCGTCTGCCTGGGGCAGGCTGGCCTCCAGAACAAGTTTTCTGCTGAGATAAAATGACGCTGCGCGGGAAGACTTCGGGAACATGGCACTAACGTTATTTTAACTACTTGCTCCCCGTTCTTGGCCGGGCAGGTTTAAGTTGGGACCGCAATGTTCTAAATGTGGTCACTTTTAATTTATACACAAAGAATTTGGTCCAAAATTCTGAAAACTTAGGTTTTATATGCCCCTGTTCCTTCAAATGAAATAGCGATTATATATTCGAAGACAAATAAAATGTCCTATATATTTACAGTGCTACTTTGCACGTCCCATCACAGGATTCCTAACATTATAACAGCTGGAACCAGTGTATGATGCCCCTCCATACATGTCTTCATTAACATTCCTTTACCTTCACTATAATGTGATGAGACAAGGCTTTCTCTGTAGCCTAGTAAATGGAAAATTGTAATCTTTCTTAATTTTCAGTTATGTTAAGGATTAGTTATCCCCAACTTTTGCTCTTAATGTTTCTTTTTAATCAAACAAATTGTATGAATAAGCATGGTCACAGCGTAGAACATTTAGCAAGCTAAGTTGTGGCTTGCAAGGTTTTTATTTATCATTTTTTCTGGAAATGCCATTAACATATTCTATTAATGTGAGCCTCTGTATCATACACTTGTGAGTTAGCATGAATACAATCTTCACTTCAGGACCTGAGCACATAATCTAGGCTGACACTTTAGTGCAGTACTGAGGGAGTGCTGCACTGTCAGAGGTGCCGTCTTTCAGATGGAAGGTTAATCTGAGGCCCCATCTGCGCTCGGCAAAAGATCCCATGGCACTATTCAAAGAAGAACAGCGGAGTCCTCCTGGGGTCTTGGCCAATATTTATCCCTCAACCAACATCACTACGACAGATTATCTGGTCATTTATCTCACTGCTGTTCATGAGTCATTGCTGTGTGCAAATTGGCTAATTAGTTCTACCTGCAGCTGTAGGACTTCAGCACCTCACTCGAGTAAGTTTTTTCTTTATGCTTGAGCTTAGTCAGTGGGCGTCAATGGATTACTGGGACCATGAACAGTATCGCAGCCAAACCCAACCTGCCCTAACCCAATGACCGCATGGTCACTTTCCAGCAGGTGTCACTGAAAAACAGGTAAGGGCAGTAACCCTGGCTGACTTTTCCCCTCGTTAATCTGTGGCGCTCCAGTTGACTGTCGCACTCCACTATCACCCAACTGAGGTCAGTCAATTCAGCACAAGCCGGGGATTGACACTGAAACCATGGGATGCATTCACCAACTAATCCATTAGGGAAAGCTCAGTCTTTTCAAGTACTTTCTAGCATACTTTGGTAACAGGGAAACATGAGAATGATAAACAGAAACTAAACGTAAAACATTTTAAAAACATGAAAGATTGCATTAGTATAAAGAATGGCAGCCAGTTTCTGGATGAAGATTAATGGGTGGTAATTTGATCTAAACCAATCCATTTATTTATTTTCTTTTAAAGCTACTGAAACAAGCAACATCAATTGTAAATATTTAGCAATGTAAATGGTTCAACCATGCAGCATAGTTTATCTATTATATTTTGCAGGTAGATAGAATCAAGATGTGTGTAAAGTGTGACTCAGAACAACATTGTTTCTTTCAATCTGATAGCTGGATTTGTTGACTTTAAAAAGAAATATATCAGTTGCGGTTTAAACATAAATGCACCCGGTTTGAAAGACATGCCTGGCCAAACCCTTTCACAGATAGATCTGATAAAGTAAGAAGTTTTCATTTGATGGTAGTGACTAGTCAAACTGGTATTGTGTTTACTGTACACACCCAGTATGACTGCATTCATGGCGGCTTACACAGTACAAGAAATAAAGTAATTTATTAACACCTTCAATTTAATTATAAGTTGTACTTTGCCTTCTTGTTGTGATTTAGGTCTTTTTCACGCAGATCCCCAGGCCTTGTTGCAGATCATTTTCCATCGTGTGCTGATGATTAAAGAGAGTGTTTTCACCACAACCAGAAGTTTTTGGATAGGCTGAGTCCTCATATAAAAATAATCTTTTACAGGATAAAGGTCCTGCAATGGGATTGTCCTTAAATCTGTACCCAAAAATTCTATTCCCCGCCAACTCATTTTTAATTTAATTTCGATTTGCCCAGCCAGTGCCCACAAGAGGGTCATTTTCACCTTGGACTATGATGAAAAGCAAATCTACCACCGCCAGTTGGCCACCCGAGCCCAAAGTGAAAATGACCCCTAGGGAGTCAAACCCAAGTGCGGCATTGAGGTCAAACAGGGTTAGAAAGATGGGGAGGCGGGATAAATGGACCTAGACAGAGGAGGGGGAAGGGGCAGAGGGAGGGAGTGGGGTAAAAGAGGAGAGGAGATGCAGGACGGAGAGAGAAGGGCAGAGGTGGGCAGCAGGAGAGAGAGGAAGGACAGAGTGAAGGGGGAAGGAGAGGAAAAGAGAGGGCGGGGGAAAGGAAGAGGAATGGGGAAATGGCAAGGATGGGAGAGGGCTAAAGGGAAAGGGCATAGGGGATGGATGGTGGAGAAAGTTGGGGCAAGGGGAACTGACGAGGGAAGTTCTCAGTGGAGGGGCAGGCCAGGTAGGGGAGCGTACTCACCAGGAGGAGGACCGGGAAATATGCTCAGCAAGTGGGGAGCAGTGGTCTGGAAACATGGTCAGTGAGAGTGCGGGAGCCGGCCGGTAAATACGTTCAGTGGGGGCGGGAGGGGGTCTGAGAAGATACTGGGTCGCTGCCAGTATTTCTGTTCAGACATTGGACATGGGAAGTTAGCTCATCAAACTGTCAAGGGAGAACAGCAAGCTACAAACTTACTTCAGCAGTCAGGAAAAAAAGAGAACATTGGAGAGGATCCAGGACACAGAAACCAGAGACGCACTCAAAAATCTGCCCTTTTCCCCACTTCACGTGAAGGGAGTGCGATGTATCGAGAGTAAACAATACCACTAAATATTAAGGCATTTCATTTCTCGAAAAATACTTACGAATCAGGTCTGTGCTCAGCCCTTCTGGTTACAGGTAGCATCCTTTATTGCAGAGCTACCCATTGACATGGGTGTGAAGTATTGATAGTTGAAATGCCAATTTATAAGGTGATGATTTGGCATTTATCAGTAGGCGACTTTTACTGTAAATATCTATCACAGGATCACCTACAGGTATAACAGCTATTACTTGGAATTCAGTGACCCACCCAGTGATTTTTATATATATTAGATTAGCACCAAATATGACCCAATGATATCATCACATCCTCAATCACGCTTGTGGTCAGATAGTTTGCTAAGCAACGATACCTGTAAAAATCATAACCTTCATTGTTGTAATAAATTTCCAACACAAATCCAGAGGATAAATCATTTTTAACATTCTTCTGTAACTTTTAGAAAATCTAATTTGTTAAAGACTACAATATGTTAACCACTTAAAAGAAAAAATATGATTTGATCAGCTGCCAATTGTAAGAATAGTTTCGTATTAAAGACTTGCGATTACTGGCGCTGGATTAAGAAACATTCAATACATCAAAAGCGGCCTTGTCAGTCCTCCAATATTGTGATCAGAATCTTTCTGTACACCAGCCATCTTCTCCAGTATTTAGATTCTGGCTGTTTTCCCTTGACATTTTCCTGTATACTTGAGTGCTAATATACCAAGATAAAATATGGAAACAATCAAACTGTCTACATGCTGTTTCCTATTGTCTCCTTTCTATTCTCCATTTACTACCAGGACATATCTACCCTAATCCTTGCCATGCCTATGTAACCTGAGTTTCCCTGTGTCCCATCATGTGCGCACTTTGGCTGCCGCTCTGCGCCCAATATTTCTGCGGCTGCCAATCTGCTCGATCACAACCTCACCTCCATCTTTAATGCCCGTGTCCCCAGTAAAACCTTTAATCTCTCTCACCCGGGCCGTTCCCCCTGCTACGGCCCCAATCTCCGCTCCCTTCAGTCCAAGGGGCGCAGACTTGAACGTTTATGGCTGACAACTGCATTTAGCCACTCATGGCCAGATCTGGCTGGACCACGTAAGGCACTATCCTGCTCTCCTCTGCCAAAATTCTTCAGCGGCCCCCCTGCGATCACCGACGAAAGGTTACGTTTTTTTAATATTTAATTTTTTTTTTAAGACCTTCCAGTGGTGCTTCCCTGATTCCATAGTCGTCACGATCGCCCCTCCTCCCACTATTGCCCCCTCCCGCCACCGACGCCCATCCCCCCACCATCGCCACTCTGCCCACTGTCACCCCTCCCCCACTGTCGCCCCTCCCCCAACCATCGCCACTCTGCCCACTGTCACCCCTCCCCCCCTCCCACTGTCACCCCTCCCCCACTGTCACCCCTCCCCCCATTGTCACCCCTCCCACCCCCACCATTGCCCGCTGCAACCCCCCATCCTGGGACTTACCTTCGGGCAGCTGCTGGCAAGCGAACGCCAGCTCGCACATAAAATGTTAATGAGGCCCGAGGACCAATTTCGGGCCAGCCTCGGGCCTCCCAGTCGGGGCGCGTACTGCCTGCTTCCTGCCAAAAAACAGGCCCTGACGAATTTCTACCCCGATAAGTACGTGACACGTGTTGGATCAACAGCGCATGGTGCTATGGAGTGGTGAGGTGTGTTTCACAGCAACCTTCCATAACAGGGCACCCAAATCTCAGCCACATCACTGTAAGGAAGCATTAAGCAACAACCAGGGGGGTTTTCCATGAGAGGAAGAGAAAACTGAAAGGAGAACGATCCTCAGGGTGCTCTCACATTGCTCCCAGCAACCAATTTAGTGCAGCATTGGCAGAGGTCTTAGAGCAGACCGCCCATAAAAACATACGAACATAAGAAATAGGAGCAGGAGTAGGCCATTTGTCCCCTCGAGCCCGCTCCGCCGTTCAATAAGATCATGGCTTATCTTCGACCTCAACTCCACTTTCCCATCTGATCGCCATATCCCCTGATTCTGTTAGAGTCCAAAAATCTATCGATCTCAGCCTTGAATAAACTCAACGACTGAGCATCCACAGCCCTCTGGGGTAGAGAATTCCAAAGATTCACAACCCTCTGAGTGAAGAAATTCCCCCTCATCTCGGTCCTAAATGGCCGACCCCTTATCCTGAGACTATGACCCCTAGTTCTAGACTCTCCAGCCAGGGGGAACAGCCTCTCAGCATCTACCCTGTCAAGCCCTCTAAGAATTTTATACATTTCAATGAGATCACCTCTCATTCTTCTAAACTCCAGAGAGTATAGGCCCATTCTACTCAATCTCTCCTCATAGGACGATCCTCTCATCCCAGGCCCACCGGCCCTCTTGACCACAGATATTGTGTAATACGGAGAGAAAAGAGAGGAGGGAAAGGGGTGAACTGAGAAACAGTGGGTTTATCCTCTCACAGAGCAGCAAAAGTAAAACAAATGTGTGTAAGCTGAGGTATTAAAAATACTCCCTCCATAAACCTACAGTACCTGGCTGCCAATAGAAGGCCATAAAGATGTTAAATTACTGCTAATATGATGGTGTGACTGTGCAGAATGGACAAAAGCAGTAAAATGATGCCTGATGTGCACAACATAAGAACATAAGAAATTGGGGCAGGAGTAGACCAATCGGCCCCTCGAGCCTGCTCCGCCATTCAATAAGACCATGGCTGATCTGATCCTAACCTCAAATTTAAATTCATGTCCAATTTCCTGCCCGCTCCCCGTAACCCCTAATTCCCTTTACTTCTAGGAAACTGTCGATTTCTGTCTTAAATTTATTTAATGATGTAGCTTCCACAGCTTCCTGGGGCAGCAAACTCCACAGACCTACCACCCTCTGAGTGAAGAAGTTTCTCCTCATCTCAGTTTTGAAGGAGCAGCCCCTTATTCTAAGATTATGCCCCCTAGTTCTAGTTTCACCCATCCTTGGGAAGAAGAGGACATCCCTCTTAAAGGGACATCCCTCTTAAAGGGACAGGCTGTCTGAGCCCAAATAAGCTAACTGGTCTAAAATTCGAGTTATTTAAATCAACCCAGTTGATATCAATTTTAATTTTGGACTGTGTCGAGACTTTATCCTTGATAGTAACTTCTTTGCACATTACCAAAGATCTCACACAGCTTATTACAAATATAATCTATCTCTCACGTTATAGAGAATGAGAGTGCAGCTCCAATAGGTCATTAGCATTACCTAAACCCTGTGATGGGTTGGAGCTTTAAAACACATTACTGTGCAACAAAGCAGAAACAAAAAACAGAAAATGCTAAAAATGCACAGCAGGCCAGTCAGCATCTGATAGGAAAAGGTTAAGTTAATCTTTCAAATTGAACCCTTCAACACAGCCACCGAAACATTAATCCTTCTCTTTCAGATGTCAAATTATTAGTATTTGGGTTTTTTTCTTCTTTTTAACAGTACACTGCTACATCATAGAATCATAGAAAATTTACGGCACAGAAGAAGGCCATTCGGTCCATCGTGTCCGCGCCAGCCGAAAATGAGCCACCAGCCTAATCCCACTTTCCAGCACTTGGTCCATAGCCTTGTAGGTCATGGCACTTCAGGTGCACATCCAGGTACTTTCTGAATGAGTTGAGGGATTCTGCCTCTACCACCCTATCAGGCAGTGAGTTCCAGACCCCCACCATCCTCTGGGTAAAAACATTTTTCCTCAGCTCCCCTCTAATCCTTCTACCAATTACTTTAACTCTATGCCCCCTGGTTATTGACCTCTCTGCTAAGGGAAATAGGCCCTCCCTATCCACTCAATCTCGGCCCCTCATAATTTTGTACACCTCAATTAAATCTCCCCTCAGCCTCCTCTGTTCCAAAGAAAACAACCCCAGCTTATCCAATCTTTCCTCATAGCTAAAATTCTCCAGCCCTGGCAACATCCTCGTAAATCTCCTCTGTACCCTCTCTAGTGCAATCACATCTTTCCTGTAATGAGGTGACCAGAACTGTACACAGCACTCAAGCTGTGGCCTAACTAGTGTTTTATACAGTTCCAGCATAACCTCCCTGCTCTTATATTTTATGCCTCAGCTAATAATGGAAAGTATTTCATATGCCTCCTTAACCACCTTATCTACCTGTCCTGCTACCTTCAGGGATCTGTGGACATGCACTCCAAGGTCCCTCTCTTCCTCTACACTTCTCAGTATCCTCCCATTTATTGTGTACTCCCTTGCCTTGTTTGCCCTCCACAAATGCATTACCTCACACTTCTCCAGATTGAATTCCATTTTTTTTTATTCATTCATGGGATGTGGGTGTCGCTGGCGAGGCCAGCATTTATTGCCCATCCCTAATTGCCCTTGAGAAGGTGGTGGTGAGCCGCCTTCTTGAACCACTGCAGTCCGTATGGTGAAGGTTCTCCCACAGTGCTGTTAGGTAGGGAGTTCCAGGATTTTGACCCAGCGACGATGAAGGAACGGCAATATATTTCCAAGTTGGGATGTCACTTTTCTGCCCACCTGACCAGTCCATTAGTATCTTCCTGCAGTCTACAGCTTTCCTTCTCACTATCAACCACATGGCCAATTTTTGTATCATCTGCAAACTTCTTAATCATACCCCCTACATTCAAGTCCAAATCCAAAAAGCAAGGGACCTAGTACTGAGCCCTGCAGAACCCCACTGGAAACAGCCTTCCAGTCACAAAAGCACTCGTCGACCATTACCCTTTGCTTCGAGCCACTGAGCCAATTTTGGATCCAACTTGCCACTTTCCCTTATATCCCATGGGCTTGTACTTTTTTGACCGGTCTGCCATGTGGGACCTGGTCAAAAGCCTTGCTAAAATCCTTGTAGACGACATCAAACGCACGACCCTCATCGACCTCCTTGTTAGCTGCTCAAAAAATTCAATCAAGTTAGTCAGACACGACCTTCCTTTAACAAATCCATGCTGACTGTCCTTGATTACTCCGTGCCTTTCAAGGTGACGGTTTATCCTAGCCCTCAGAATTGATTCCAATAATTTGCCCCATTACCGAGGTTAGACTGACTGGCCTATAATTACTCGGTCTATCCCTTGCTCCCTTTTTAAACAATGGTACAACGTTAGCAGTCCTCCAATCCTCTGGCACCATGCCTGTATCCAGTGAGGATTGGAAAATGATGGTCAGAGCCTCTGTTATTTCCTCCCTGGGCTACATTTCATCTGGGCCTGATGATTTATCTACTTTCAAAGATGCTAATCCCCTTAATACTTCCTCTCTCACTATGTTTATCCCATCCAATATTTCACACTCCTCCTCCTTAACTACAATCTCTCCATCATCCCTCTCAAGTGAAGACAGATGCAAAGTATTCATTAAGAACCATTCCCACATCTTCCGCCTCCACACATAGGTTACCTTTTTGGTCTCTACTAGGCCCTACTCTTTCCTTAGTTATCCTCTTGCTTTTAATGTGTTTATAAATCATCTTTGAGTTTTCCTTGATTTTACTTGCCAACACTTCTGGCAAGTAAAAATATGTAGTTTTGTCTTATGTAATATGCACAGTAACGAGACTCGGTAGACTGCTTACTGAATTGAGAAAAATACTGTAAGTGTGGAGAAAGTTTCATTAGTAAAAAGTTGATCAGCCATTGGGAACCAAATTGATTTCCAGCCTCACAAAATGAGATACGTTTACTTGGATTGTGATTTTTTTTTTTACTATCTCTGTGTTGGTTAAGTTTTCAACTGCTGACTCTCTCAGTTAGTAGTGGTGTCAATTGAAGTGATAGTGCAAATTTGTACTGGATGACACAAATTAAAAGGAATCTTAAGATTATATGACATCTTAACTGCAGTGACACAGGGTTGTGTAACTTACACTAGGGCAGTGCATACCATGGCAGCTTGAGATTTTGAATTTGTTTTTTAATAAGCTGGTATCAGTAAAAGTGACCATGGATCATGGAATCATAGAATGAAACAACACAGAAGGAGGCCATTCGGCCCATCCTGCCTGTGCCGGCAGGTCACAGCATCCGAAAGAGAAAATAAAGTTTTTCAGGTCGGATCCTTCATCAATCTGGCAAAAGAGCTCCTTTAGCCCACTACAGACTTGAGCACATAACTTAGGCATTTCAGCACCGTTCAGATGAGATACTTAACCGAGGCCCCACCTGCCTGTTCAGGTGGATGTCAAAGATCCCATGGCATTATTCGAAGAAGAACGGGAGAGCTCTCCCGGTGTCCTGGCCAATACTGATCCCTCAATCAGCACCACCAAGAACAGATTACATGGCTACTAATCTCACTGTGGGCAAATAATGACAGTGGCTACCCCTCAAAAGTACTTAATTGACTGTGCTTTGGGATGTCCTTAGGACGGGAAAGATTCTACGTAAATTCGTTTTTATAGAACTGATCAAAAGCCTAGAGGGGAAAATATCAAGTAGAGGTAAACAATTCAAATATTATTGGAAAGGGGCAGTAAATGTGTTTAATACTGTGTAGATTTTAAAATACAGGCTAATACTAAATTATTCAGTGCCTCCTATGTATTGAATGATGAATAGAAATGAATGCCTTTTATCCAATTTTACTCTATGTGAAGCACATTGGTTTTACTATGTTAAAGGTGCTATATAAATGCAAGTTGTTGTTGTTATAGCATGTACATCTTAAGGACTTTAAATATAAACAGAGGATATTTGTGACATTTGTACATTACTAGAGGCTGAAGAAAATGAAAGTTGGGGTTTGTAACACACTGGAAGACCTTCTGGAGAGTCGGAAGGGTTAAGGTTGTAAACAGCTGGCTGGAGATACTGTAACTGGGACAGGTGTCGGATTTGCTCTGGCAATGGACTGTGAAGAGCCCTGTGTAAAATGCAGGCCTGTATGACTCATCCACAACAGCCCTTCCATAAAAATAAGTGAGCAAATGCTTTGCGGCTTTGGGGCTGTATGTCTTTCTTTATTCATAAGGATTTAGGTATGAGGTCACAATTTTAGTATTTCATTGGCTTATAAAGTATATGTTGAAAAAAAAGCAGACAACAGTATCACAAGATGTCAAAAGATTGGCCTGTAAAGAAATGAATGATGTATCTGCAATATCTTTTGACCAATTCGGATTTTATTAACATTATAATAAAACACTCGCAATTGCCACGATACATGACACAACTAACATAGAAAGGATAAATGAGAATAATTGCGGGCTGTTGTCAAAGTGGGCTGACCGTCCAGTAGAAAATCCTAGCTCTGGGAAGCCAGTCTTAAAATAAGCACGAGCCTTTCTTTACAGCAGCTTCAATCTGGAGAATATTGAGTGAATTAATCTGCATAAAAAGTGAAAGGAGGAAATTCTACTGTAGATGGTTAAGCTTCACTGCAGCGGTAAATTATTGAAGTCAGTGGAATTAGAAATCGGGCACTTACCATCGCACAAAATCAAAATCTACTGCTAAGTATTTCCTCTAGCACAACTCATGGTGAATTGAAGGATACACTTTAGTGCCCTCTTACCGTCTCTGCAGTCTCCATGTTGCAGGGATCAGGGTGTGTCCATGTGAGTTCCCCTTCCTTTCTGTCTCCTGTTTGTATTTCTCTCCTCTATCTGTTTCTCCGTCTGTTTGCTGTTCTGCTTTTCTCGTTAGTCCTGACCTTTTCAATATTGAAAGTTTTGGAATATGTGGGCACCCAAGGCATTGAGGGAGGAGGGAGGGCAGCAATAGGAGGCTGAGCCTCTAGTCTACAGGCAAAGTTAAAGCTTGCCCAAAGGGCTTGGCCAGCAACACGCTTAGCTGGGGATTGCAAGATCTGGCGAGGGACCATCTCTTAAAAGGCCGTTGCTTGTCAAAAGTAGGGAAGTTATGGTGTTGACAGAAAATCTGCCTAATTGTTCACAACGGCTGAGCAGAAAGACTGGTGCTGAGCCGTTAGAGACACTGATACTGCAAGTGCACCGAAGGATGGCATTTTCTACTGGTGGCTGAGCGCTACCCTCCAGTAAAAGCACAAGTGCCAGCTTCATAGAGGGAGCTCATTGACCCAGTTAATGCAGTCACACAGCTCCCTTGTACCTGAAAGCAAATGAGGAAGAAGTTTGCTGATATCAAGAGGAAGGCAAAGATAACTGTACTCCTCAATTTTTGCTCACATTTCTTGGGAGGCCCATCAGCCATGGCAAAAAAAACAAAATTGGGAACTCCTGCATCCTCTGGGAGATACCATTTCAAGCATTCTGCTCAGTCTTTCATTGTGCCTAAGCTGCATGACACATTCTTTCTCATGGCAGCCAAGGATCAGCAAGCACGTCCAGGCTGTTGTACTCCTCAGCTATTAGAGGGTTTCACAGTGACGTCAGCAACCATGGATTCAATGCAAACTCTTTCAAATAATGTGGGCACCGTTGAACACCACACAATGAAGGTATCATGACTGTTTCCTGGATAATGGCCACTGACATGCACGATAAGGTTTCTGTGGTCAGAGACCACCCTGAACATTAATTAAGTGCAAAACCTTTCTCTTCATGATCCATAGCCCTGTAGGTTACGGCACTTCAAATGCATATCCAAGTATCTTTTAAATGCAATGAGGGTTTCTGCCTCTACCACCCTTTCAGGCAGTGAGTTCCACACCCCCACCACCCTATGGGCGAAAACATTTCTCCTCAGCTTCCTTCTACCAATTACTTTAAATCTATGCCCCCTGGTTATTCCCTGCTAAGGAAAATAGGTCCTTTCTATCCACTCTATCTAGGCCCCTCATAATTTTGTACATCTCAATTAAATCTCCCCTCAGCCTTCCAAAGAAAACAACTCCAGCCTATCCATAGCTAAAATTCTCCAGTCCTGGCAACATCCTCGTAAATCTCCTCTGTACCCTCTCTAGTGCAATTACATCTTTCCTGTAATGTGGTGACCAGAACTGTAGGCCGTACTCTAGCTGTGGCCTAACTAGTGTTTTATACAGTTCCAGCATAACCTCCCTGCTCTTATATTCTATGTTTTGGCTAATAAAGGAAAGTATCCCATACGCCTTCTTAACCACCATTTTTTAGTGACTATCTTATATTTATGGCCCCTAGTTCTCCCCCGCAGGTGGAAACATTTTCTCTATGTCCACCCTATCAAACCCTTTCATAATCTTAAAGACCTTTATCATCGTGCAAACATAGCTATTGTCACCTTTCTGATACAGGTGTGCAATGTAGACTGCCTGATTTGGCAGATGTCTCCCGGGTTGGTTTGGAAAGATTCAGTAGCAGGAAAGCTTCATTATGTGGTAACCTTCTATGACAGATTGCCCAAATAGTGGCTGTTTTAGCGAAGCCACAGAATTGTAAACCAACGGTATAGGAAGCGGCAATGGAGATGCTTAAATTTACATAACTGTAGATTTTGGATTTACGGCATCTGCATATAAATGGATTTAAGTTTATTCCTTATAATCCAAGTAAATAAAATGGGCAATAGTCACTGAAATACCCTCCAATGATAGTTTCTGAATTCAAAATTCACTTGATGTGAGTTTCCTGTTTTACAGCCCTGATACAGAGACACCAGCGTCTGGGAAAGCTAAAAGCCCACCATACACATAGATAATCTTTATCTGTTCATTGCACAGAAGACCATTAGCAGAGTCATTTTAGGTTCATCAAGAAATGTCCATAGACCATTTCCTAATCTTTAGCAAATACAAGCATAACCTCAGCCCTGTTTATTCAAGCTAAATTGACTCAGGTTGGTCTAATCCCTGAAGTTCTGGCTTTCCAGATGTTGGAAACTGTTGCTTTCTGAACAGGCTGCACATACGGGTATAAGAAAGACCCTATGCTCTGTAGCAGGGTTTTTTTTGAACAAACATCAGTGAAATGAAGCCAGCAAATATTTTTGGAACAAATGAAATTCTTGGAACAAGGCCTTCTGTTCCAGTGGAGCTCACATATTGCTGGCTTGAACCTGCTGAAGTGAAATGCAAATTTCTGATTCGAAGCATGACTTTTCGTATTCATATCATTTGAAATGGATTTTTTTTTGCGCTTATCAAGATGAGCGATGTCAATTCCATGGAACACAACCCTCTTCTATTGTAGGTGCCCACTCTCAGCATCAAGCGTTCCCACATCAGGCATAGCAAGGCCAGATGTGGAATGAAACCCCCTCTATTCTGGCCAGACAATAACATACTTTACTTCCAATCTCAGACGTGTATCCCAAACTGCACCCGTGTGAATTTTTTTTTCCATTTGCTTTACCTGCCATCCTTATGTTCTCTAGCTGACATTAGCAATTTGTGTTGACTTGCGAGGGGTAATGTGCCATGAGTCCTCTCCCAGTAAAGAACTGGATTCAGTGATCACACTCATCTTTAGACTCTTAAACCCGGATGTCCAATGCCACAGCAGGGAGCACTGGCTTCAGTGAATTTTCTGAGGAGAGCCTCTCCATTTCAATAGAATAGGTTCCTGTGCCTGGAGAACATGTGCAGGGAATCAGGCCTGAAAACTCATAATACATATTCATAATACATATGCAAGCTACCTAGACTGGGGGGGGGGAGAGGAGAGTAAATACACCTCATTGATAGGTCGTTTTGAATCTTAATGTGAGTGGCTCTGAGTCAGAAGGTTGTGGGTTCAAACCCCACTCCAGAGACCTGAGCACATAATCTAGGCCGACGCTTCAGTGCTGTACAGAGGGAGTGCTGCACTGTCGGAGAAGCCATCTTTCGGATGAG
Organism: Heptranchias perlo; assembly: GCF_035084215.1. Taxonomy (NCBI): domain Eukaryota; kingdom Metazoa; phylum Chordata; class Chondrichthyes; order Hexanchiformes; family Hexanchidae; genus Heptranchias; species Heptranchias perlo. The sequence continues at coordinate 88,137,892 of NC_090332.1, read as the reverse complement.
ACGTTAAATCGAGGCCCTGTCTGTCCTCTCAGGTGCATGTAAAAGATCCCATGGCACCATATCGAAGAAGAGCAGGGGTCCTGGCCAATATTTATCTCTCAACCAACATCGCTAAAAACAGATGATCTGGTCATTATCCCATTGCTGTTTGTAAGACCATGCTGAAAAATTGACCTTTTTTAAAAATTCGTTCATGGGATGTGGGCGTCGCTGGCGAGGCCGGCATTTATTGCCCATCCCTAATTGCCCTTGAGAAGGTGGTGGTGAGCCGCCTTCTTGAACCGTTGCAGTCCGTGTGGTGACAGTTCTCCCACAGTGCTGTTAGGAAGGGACTTCCAGGATTTTGACCCAACGACGATGGAGGAACGGCGATATATTTCCAAGTCGGGATGGTGTGTGACTTGGAGGGGAACGTGCAGGCGGTGGTGTTCCCACGTGCCTGCTGCTCTTGTCCTTCTAGGTGGTAGAGGTCGCGGGTTTGGGAGGTGCTGTCGAAGAAGCCTTGGCGAGTTGCTGCAGTGCCGGCTGATGATTGCACAGTGTCCAGTTCCATTCGCAACCCCTCAGAGAATGAAGCAGTCCGACTGCTACGTTTCTTACACCAGTGACTACATTTCAAAAGTACTTCATTGGCTGTAAAGTGCTTTGGGATGTCCTGAGGTTGTGAAAGGCGCTATATAAATGCAAGCCTTTCTTTCTTTAATTGTTTGGATTGAAATTCCAATAGCCATCTTGGGAGTGGCTTCAGTGCCACTGCAAATGGACAGAGGTGAGACTAACTCTTTTTAATATAATTTACTTTCGGTAAATTACAACCTGGTAGAGAGATTTAATTCCTGTGACCACTATGGTCCACACCAATGCAGAACAGTCTCCAAATGACGGAATCAGACATTAGCGTAAAAGGAAAGGTAGAAGAAGAGTGACTCCTGGATAATTTCCCAAATCCCTTTTTATCTAAAAGAGGAACCTCGGAAGTGGTTCACAATTCGCCAAGGGGACGCTAGGACATGGAAGGAATTCTCGCCTGGCAGGGATGAGTTTACCTAACAAGAATCCCTAGCTAGAAAGCAAAGCTAAGGACTTGCCACCCACATTTGTGTGGCCAACAGCAGCAGAGTTCTAAATCTTGTCACTATAATCTCAGTAATTCTGAGAAGGCTTAAACTCCCATCAAATACCAAATAGCATCGGGGTTTATCGATTTGACATCCATAGTACAATACAATTCCTCAGAGACATTTTTCCCAAAGAGGAAGAGTTACCGACAAGGAAAAGACTACATTTAGTGGTCTCCCTGGGAAGAAGGAATCAATGCACAACGTCCACCAATAACACTGGGCTGGAACAACATGAATTCAAATTGACTGGCCATATTAAGGGGAAAGGATGACTTGAAAGCAAGGATCTACATCTGCCTTAAAAACAAGCAATTCACAGACCTGTAGGCCTGATGGAGCCCTTGTAAATGGCAAATTCCCAGAGTGCCAGACATGCTGGTGTAGTGAACGTAACATTGGAATGGCAGTGAGAAAGATTCAGTCACGAGTATCTATTAGTTGGGAATTAGTTGGGAATTAGTCAAACGTCTTTCCTGCTAGGATGTGATTGAATTAGTCAGTATGGGGGTCACAATTGGCCCATATGACCGAATGCAATTCAATAACAGATGCTGGATGTCCCACAGTGAAAGAAAAGCTCTTTAGAGACAGGTTTCAGTTCATCAGAAGCCTGTAGATAGATCCACTGAACCGCAGTTGGTAACACCGCAGAACCCCTCGGCTATGTTTGCTTCGCGACGGACACAATGTAAGATATCCAAGCAATTATTTGGGGATGGTTTTGAATTAACTGCCAATCAATGCGTGCCAGAGAAAAGTAATCTGTTGAAACTCCTATGTCAACTTTCCACACCCTTTTCCGACAAACAGGAATTCACTGATGTAATTACACATTGGCTCAGATTCTCCTGGGGAGCTGCGCCGCGCATCTATGACGTAGGGATCCTTGTAAAGGAGCAAAAGAAAGAGGAAGTTACGGAGTAAGTGACTTACGCCACTTATTTGCCTTTTCATATTTTCCTGGGACTTTTGCGCTGCTCTGCCGATAACAATGAGACGTTAATTGTCACAGCCCCGCGCCCCATTAAAATCATCGGTGAGCGCCATTTTCCTGGATTAACAGCAATTTGCTGCCACACCGACTCAAAAATAATGGCGCTGGTGAGCTGGCAGCGGTGTCAATTATGGGATTTAAAGGGTCCAACAGCAGTTCAGTTTACATGTATGTCGCCTCTCGAGGTATCTTAGGTATGTTGTTATAAATGTAAACAATGACTAATTGCAATCAGACAGACGTGTAACATTGACTTAATGCTCTCGTGCTAAAAATAATTAAAGACATGCCAGATCCTAACTGACCAGTTAGAATGCAAGGAAACGATACAACAGAAACGGTTTACAAGGGAATAAAAAAGAATTAGTGAAAAGAATGGTTTATTTACATTAGGGGGATAATGACTGAAGTGATTTGTTCCTTTGGCAGGATCAGGGTAAAATGGCCCAAGGCGCTTCACAGGAGCGATTATCAAACAAAATTTGACACCGAGCCACATAAGGAGATATTAGGACAGGTGACCAAAAGCTTGGTCAAAGAGGTAGATTTTAAGGAACATCTTAAAGGAGGAAAGAGAGGTTGAGAGGTTTAGGGAGGGAATTCCAGAGCTTAGGGCCTAGGCAGCTGAAGGCACGGCAGTGGTGGAGCGATTAAAATCGGAGATGTGCAAGAGGCCAGAATTGGAGGAGCGCAGAGATCTCGGAGGGTTGTAGGGCTGGAGGAGGTTACGGCGACAGGGAGGGGACCCACGGGATCACAAGAGCGAATGTTTTAACTTTAATGCAGAGGTGAGCCTACCCACAGCTCCCACAAGGCGTCCACCTGCCTTATATCACGGATTAAAGACCAGAAGGACGATTGAGAGTGAGAGAGAGAGGGAGAGACAACGATGTGCCAGGTAACAGGCAGATGCACCGGGCTGGGGTCAGGGCAGCACGACACTGAACTTAGACCCGCTGACTCCAGGAGCTCAACGATAAGGAATGAAATCTATTGCAAAGATCGTCAATTTTAATACACAATTTGAAATCTAAGTCGGAACATCTGGGGAGAAAGAGAAACCTGTAGAACCAATGCCCCTCCACACTTCTGTCAGAATCATGCTTTCCTTCAATGAGATTTGGCCATTGGCTTTGCTGCTTCAGATTCGCCGTGTGGTGTATTCTGATTATTTTTCCAGCATATTGGCCACTGGATTGGTGCGCAAGACGGCCTAACGTATGGCATCTGTCGCCAGTATACCCGTTGCAGGCTGACAAAGAGGAGACTGCTCCCTTTGCCTTAACACCTTAATGACGTCAAGAAGATGCTATTATTCTGCCAGCCTTGGGCTTGTGGGCATTTCCTGTGGTCGGAATCCCAAAGCCACCTGGAGCTGGTTAGATTCTGTACTGACTGCAGAAAGCTGAATGAGTTGGCCCTTAATAGACGGCTGCCTGATGCTCCAAGTGGATGACTCTTCAGACTTTCTGTCAAAAGCCAAGTGTATTAGTGCCCTGGACCTGGCTCCGGATGTTGGCACGTTCCTGTGCATCCTCTCTGCAGGTCCAAGGTAAGTGCCTTTCTGCCCCCGGCGACAGGGATTGGTGTTGGAGACCAATTGGCCTCTCAGCCTCGCTGCAACGGTTCACCTCCCCTACGCATTTTCCCCGCACTCAGCTCTTCCAGGGGGTGCGGGCCTGTGACGGGGTGTGGGGGGGTGGGGGTGGGGGGGTTGTCTGGCCCATGTGAATGACCTGAGCCCAGAAATACAGGCAGATTATCACAGGTGGATCATCACACCTTTGTCTGTCTGGTGCCCAGATACAGGGGGCACAGGTTAATCATCCCCATTGTGATAAGCGAGTGTTTGCTAATATGGGGAGGGTGGAACAGGATGGAGTGGGGGGGTGGGGAGAGGAAAGAATGAGAGAGTAATACAGAGGGCCACACCACATAATAATCCCCAGCTGAGCGCATAGGCAGCCAACTCACACCAGGCCTCGACTAATGTCCCTACTTGGCCAGTTGATTACTCAAGAGAGACATAAAAGCAGGGCAAGATAAATCTCTCCTCGAACAGCACACCTTGGGCAGAAGATCTTTGTGTCTCCAGTGGGGACTCGCACACTTCAGTTGGCTTATTGGAAAATTATGGGTGTTTTGCATGCAATTTTCTGCCCATTAATGTCAATTAACGGAAAATCGCAGGCAAAGCACTCCCCATTTTCCAATAAGTCGCCCACTGCTTGTGAGGTCCCATCAGCACTGCAATTCCTCGGAAAGTTCAGCCCTTTGATTCCACACGGAATACCCTGGGTCGATTTCACCCTGGCATCAAAAACTCTCATTTTTCAAGCTTTAAATGGATTCCATTCAGGCACCTAAAATATCATTTTTGAAATAACCAATGATACTAATATAAATGATATGTGGAAGACATCTTGAGTGGACACTTAATGTTCATATGACTTACCCCTACAGCTCCGTTCCCCTTCGCTATTTAGTTGCCAGTATGAAATGGCTCCTCGTTGCATTAAATACATGAGTTCTGAGAGTATCAGTCCACAAAGCCACACAACATCAGCAACTCCCCTCCCCTCACACACACATGATGTGGAGATGCCGGTGATGGACTGGGGTTGACAAATGCAAGGAATCTTACAACACCAGGTTATAGTCCAACTGTTTTATTTGAAAATCACAAGCTTTCAGAGGCTTTCTCCTTCGTCAGGTGAGTGTGGGATTCACACACACACACACACACACACACGCAACAATATTCCACCCATAATGTGTATCTTACAGCATTTCATAGCTAAATATATCAAAGTTATAAATCTAATTGGTAAACTAGGTGACCCAGCAGTTCAAATGTTGTCCTTTCCCCGTCTCGGATTTGAGTTAAGAGACCAGCCCGGACAAATTGCATAAGCTACTGAGGATCCTAAATAAACGTGTGATTGGGAAGTTTAGCCCCGTTCCCAGCGGACACGAGCTCAAAGCAACAAGTCTGCTGCTATTTCAGTCGTTGGCTCCAACGAGTCAGCAGCCTCATTCAAACAAGCCGAAAGGATAGATGGTATTGGAAAAGAGAAAGTTCAAAAGCGAAATTACTTGTCTGAGGTTAGGGTAAAAGCATTGGGTGTCTGGCAGAGTTTGGGGCCAGCTTTACACTGCATCATTGTGTAACCAAGTAAGGAGTGCCTGTTAAATATAAGAATAGAAAAGGCCAATGGTGTTTAGTTTCATTGTTGGTGTATATGTTGAATCATTCAAGAGTTTAAAAATATGATTTGCATACACCAGAATAACAACCTTGATATTCCGGTCAATTTAAATCTTAAACTTTTCCACGTCTTTTTTTTTTGTCACTACTTCAAATATTTAATTTAAAATGCTGACCAAATTGCTTTATCCCCCCTTTTTCAGGTCACTGGCCTCATTGTCACAAAACACCTGCAGCTTGAGAGGAATGCGACCTTGTCAATGGAAGTGTTGCAATGGCTCTGGGTTAATTTTGGCAAATATTATGCAGCCGACTGTAAGAAACTTTAGCAGCACGCTGAGCTATTCCACCATCCCAGTTTGGCTGATTTCCCATAGCGTTCTAATGTTGGCCATCTACAATGTTTACCCATGCGATGTTGAGTTAAGAGCATTTACTTAGGCTTCAACTTGTGCTTGTGTACTTGACACGAGCATGGCAGGACACTTTAAAGCAAATATACGGGAAAAAAATATATACATTGGTTACATAGAATTTACAGTACAGAAACAGGTCAGCAGACTGGGAGGGCAGATAGGGCCTTAGTTTAACCTTTCACCCAAAAGACCTAGAATGACATAGAAATTACAGCACAGAAACAGGCCATTTAGCCCAACTGGTTAATGCTCCACAGGAGCCTCCTCCCTCCGTACTTCAGCTAGCCCTATCAATTTGAATTTTTAGCCCCTTAGGCAGAACCTGCCACGGCTTGTTATTGTGCCTCATAGCACGACTGACGCCATATTGTGCTATGTTCATTTGATCTCTGCATTAATATGATTTTAAAAATAATTATGTCATTATCAAGTGACGTTTACCAGATTTACATTGAGTGGCAATGGTTTAGACTCAGCTCTTTGTTCTTTTGGCTGAGTGTCCCAATGAGTATCACAGCATAATGTGGAAACGGGGTCACACCTGGGAACGTTGTGCTGTGATAAATGAAGGCTCCTCGGCCAACACCAGTTATTGGCCTCCTTACTATTTACGTTCACTTTCGTCATAATAGAAATCTTTCAGCAGCCTGTCGAAGCAGCTGGTGTACTGTCCAGAAAATGACTGAAAAAATAAACGTGGCAGCGTCCTTGCTAAAAAATGCATTCTTTATTAATTTGATGCGACAGAATAAGAATAAATCATTACAGGCATCAGCCAGGGAAAAGTTAGCATTAAGTTTTTCCCCCCCCTCCCCTGCTATCCTCATTGCTATTGCATTTTATGTGAGTTGCAACAGTTGGGGCAGCAATTCAGCCCTTGTGTTAGTTGTTAAAGATTAGCACTAATTGAATAAAAGACAAATATGTGAATGACATTAAAATGGCCAAGTAATAAAAGTGATGGTATCTGAATAACAGGAGAGGGACTCTGATGTGCACAGGTGAGCAGAATGACCCATTCTTTCCTCCTTTCCTCTGTTGAAGGCATTGACTCATTCTGGGGTACAATTCCATGGACTCATCCGTGCTACTTCACCCGAGAGGCTAGCCTTCATGAGTGTCAAAGGATATTCGACTGTCAGAGCCAAACCCAATCCTGTTCGTAACTTGCAATTTATAAAAACATGCACTTTTGAGCTCGGTGAGGGTGTCACTGGTTAACAATCAAAAGTGGTAAATCCTGGCTGAATTTCCCCCCCTTCCGGTGCTGCCCCAGCTGAGGCAAGCTAAGCCAACACAGATCAAGTATAAGAACATAAGAAATAGGAGCAGGAGTAGGCCATTTGGCCCCTCGAGCCTGCTCCGCCATTCAATAAGATCATGGCTGATCTTCGACCTCAACTCCACTTTCCCGCCCGATCCCCACACCGCTTGATTCCGCTAGAGTCCAAAAATCTATCGATCTCAGTCTTGAATACACTCAACGACTGAGCATCCACAGCCCTCTGGGGTAGAGAGTTCCAAATATTCACCACCCTCTCAGCGAAGAAATTCCTCCTCATCTCAGTCTTAATGTCTGGCCCCTTATCCTGAGACTACGTCCCCTAGTTCTGGACTCTCCAGCCAGGGGAAACAACCTCTCCACATCTACCCTGTCAAGCCCCCTCAGAATCTTATACATTTCAATGGGATCACCTCTCATTTTTCTAAACTCCAGTGAGAATAGGCCCATTCTACTCAATCTCTCCTCGTAGGGCAACCCTCTCATCCCAGGAATCAATCTAGTGAACCTACGTTGCACCCCGTCTAAGGCAAGTATATCCTTCCTTAGGTAAGGAGACTAAAACGCCACACAGTATTCCAGGTGTGGTCTCACCAAAGCCCTGTACAATGGCAGCAAGACTTCCTTACTCTTGTACTCCAAACCCCTTCCAATAAAGGCCAATATACCAATTTGCCGTCCTAATTGCTTGCTGTACCTGCATGTTAATTTTCTGTGTTTCGTGTACAGAACCTGGGCATTACCAGACAGTGCACCTCAGTCCTGGTTCAGCTACTGCAATCACCCACTAAGCCATCGGAGGAGTCAAGGGGTATCATAGTAGGTACAGCAATAGGAGGAGGCCATTCGGCCCATCATGCCTGTGCCGGCTCTTTGGTAGGGCTATCCAATTAGTCCCTTGCTCTTTCCCCAAAGCCCTGTAATTTTCTTTTCCTTCAAGTATTTATCCAATTCCCTTTTGAACGCTGTTATTTCAGGCAGCGTATTCCAGATCGTAACAACTCGCTGCGTAAAAAAAAAAGAAATCACACCCAGGCCATTCCCACCCCTGGACTCGACACACATTCCATGCAGATGAGCTGTCTGAGCCATTCTTTTCTCGTTACCTCTTTTGAAGGCACTAACTCATTCCTGAGAAACTATTCCCTGGATTCATTCACGCTGCCTCATCCAAGAGGGCACTTTTTCAAAATTCAAAGAGTGGCATCTTCTCATTTAAATCTTCTGACTCTGTCTGTAATTTGTAGTTACTTGTATCAAGAAAACAAGAAATAAATATATTTTGTAAAAAGTTTTGATAAATAGAAAAATATATTAGAAAGGTTCATTCACCATTTTTTTTTTAAAAACTGAGCCAATGACGATGTAATTCTCTAGAGTTTCGAAGGTTAAGGGGTGATCTGATCGAAGTTTATAAGATATTAAGGGGAGCGGATAGGGTGGATAGAGAGAAACTATTTCCGCTGGTTGGGGATTCTAGGAGTAGGGGGCACAGTCTAAAAATTAAAGCCAGACCTTTCAGGAGTGAGATTAGAAAACATTTCTACACACAAAGGGTTGTAGAAGTTTGGAACTCTCTTCCGCAAACGGCAATTGATACTAGCTCAATTGCTAAATTTAAATCTGAGATAGATAGCTTTTTGGCAAGCAAAGGTATTAAGGGATATGGGCCAAAGGCAGGTATATGGAGTTAGATCACAGATCAGCCATGATCTTATCAAATGGCGGAGCAGGCACGAGGGGCTGAATGGCCTACTCCTGTTGCTATGTTCCTATAAGCCTTACTACAGGTACTGTCCAAATGGGAGTGATAATACTTCTGTGTTTCAGTACAATTCCAGAGGCCGCAAGCCACAGACCAAGGCCAAGATATATACCTCCCACCTGCCCCCCACCCCCCCACCACCCGATGGGCAGACAAGGGTCGGGCGAGGGGTTAAAATCCGAAAAATCGAGATCCCGCCTCCGGGCCCTTGCGTTCCCGCCTGCTGTAATATTAACAGCTGCGATTCACGCCCTGGACGAGGCTCCCGCTAAAATGAGGCAGGGACCTACTTAAGATTCAAAAATCGTGGCCCGACGATGTAATTTTAAGGGCCAGGCAATGAGGGGAGTCCCCGCTGTCTGCTGCCCGGCAACAGCAACACAGCGGGAGGAAGACACCGGCCAGAAGAGGCCCAGGTAAGTTTTAAAACTTTGCCTGTCTTTGAACTCTTTGTGGGCCAGGAGGAGCAGGACTGCTCCCCCCGGCCACCAACACAAGCCCCTCAAGGATTCCTTGGACCTCCCCAGCCCTGGCATCCCCCCGATCTTCGGGGAATCCTCATCCCCGGCATTCCCCCATTGTCCACTAAAAGTTAACCCCCGGTCTCCCCCTCCCACTCCTAGTGTGCACATTCATAAAATGTACCTTGTCAGGCACCCTCCCACCCCCGGGCTTTCCCTAAATCTGCACATGCAATGAACCAGGCTGCTGCCTGCTGACATCACTGGCTGCCTGGTAAGGGACTTTCTCTGAACATGAACGGAAGGGATACTAACTCCAGCTCAAAAGAACTGAATAGTTCACACTTAACTACTTTAAACAGAGGCTGGTGAGTAAATTGAACAGAATGCCTGGGGAGGCAGATAGTGTCAGTAATCCCATGAGAGAACTGGATCGAAATATTAGACAGAGAAAGTGATTGAGGGATATGAGAAACAGAGTAGTGCATGGCGTTTTTTTTGAACTTGGAGAGCAGCCAGGTGGAACATAATGCCCTCTTTCTGTCCTGTACATTCCTATTTTTCTAAACTGATTATCTTGGCATGATGCACTTAGATAGCAGTGGGTTAAGGACTCACTCAGGATCTGTACTGTCAGGTCCTCCAAGACGTGTTTAAAAGATCATCGTAACATGTAATGCCTTGTACTGAGGCTGATAATAATGCAGCCTGAACTGCTCTGGTCTGCTAATGGTGGGCAAGGGAGAGATTACAATGCTTATAACAACAGGGCAACACCAAAAACTGAAACTGCTCTCAGTTCATAAAAAATACCCTGTGGGGTATTATTTTCCCAAGACAACATCTGCGTAGATGGGTACATGACTTTCTTGCACAAGTTTACTGTGTTCCAATTTCCATCTAGTTTAATGGTTAAGTATTGATGGATATGCTGACAGGGTTAGATGAAGAGGGGAGGGAGGAGGCTCGCGTGGAGCATAAACACCGGCATGGACCTGTTAGGCCAAATGGCCTGTTCCTGTGCTGTACATTCTATGTAATTCTACGTAATTCTATGATGAGACTGTATTTATTAGTGAGAGCACTTATACTGATAAGTGCTCTCAGATGGGTCTTAACATAGCTGGGGTGGGTGACGCTGAATTGTTCAGGGCATGTGATATCCTGAAAATATTTCTGTTGTGGTTGTGAACAGGTGTAGGTTATTTTTTTTTTGTGAAACCACAGTTCATTTTCATTAGGGATGAGCTACATAGAATGTACAGCACAGAAACAGGCCATTCGGCCCAACTGGTCCATGCCGGTGTTTATGCTCCACACGAGCCTCCTCCCTCTCTACCTCATCTCACCCTATCAGCATATCCTTCTATTCCTTTCTCCCTCATGTGTTTATCCAGCTTCCGCTTAAATGCATCTATGCTATTCCCCTCAACCACTCCATGCAGTAGCGAGTTCCACATTCTCACCACTCTCTGGGTAAAGAAGTTTCTCCTGAATTCCCTATTGGATTTATTAGCGACTATCTTAGCGACTCAGAAAGGCAAAAGAAGCAAAGGTTAAATAGTGTTCAGCACAGGAATTTGACGGGGTTAAAGGGTATATACTTCAATGTAAGGAGTATTACAAACAAAGCAGATGAGCTAAGGGCACAGATAGACACATGGCAGCATGATATCATTGCTATAACGGAAACCTGGCTTAAAGAGGGGGATAATTGGCAGCTCAATATCCCTGGATATAGAGTTTTCAGGCAGGATAGAGTGGGTGATAAAAAAGGAGGGGGGTAGCATTATTGGTTAAAGAATCAATTCCAGTTGTGAGAAGGGATGATATGCTAAATGGATCATCAATCGAGGCCATATGGGTTGAGCTAAGAAATAAAAAAGGGGCAGTCACACTACTAGGAGTGAACTGTAGACCCCCGAATAGTGAAAGGGAGATAGAAGAACAAATATGGAGGCAAATTTCTGAGTGCAAAAATAAGAGGGCAATAATAATAGGGGACTTCAACTACCCGAACATCAACTGGGATTCAAACAGTGTGAGGGGCACAGAGGGCGCAAAATTCTCGATTGGTGTCCAGGAGAACTTTTTTAGCCAGTACGTGACAAGCCCGACAAGAGGGGATGCAATTCTAGATTTAGTCCTGGGAAATGAAGATGGGCAAGTGGGTGAAGTGACAGTGGGTGACCATATTGGGGATAGTGACCACAATTCAGTTAGTTTTAGCATTATTATGGAAAAGGACAGAGTCAAATCAGGAGTAAACGTTTTAAATTGGGGGAAGGCAAATTTTACAGAACTAAGAAGTGATTTGGCAGAAGTGGACTGGACACAACTACTTGAGGAGAAATCAGTGGCACACCAGTGGGAGGCACTAAAAAGTGAAATTCTACGGGTACAATGCAGACACGTCCCCTCAAAGAAAAAGGGTGGGACTGCCAAATTTAGAGCCCCCTGGTTGTCTAGAAGTATACGGGGCAAGATAAAGCTGAAAAAGAAAGCTTATGACTGTCACAGAAAACGAAATACTGCAGAAAGCCTAGAGGAGTACAGAAAGTACAGGGATGACGTAAAAAAGGAAATAAGGAAAGCAAAGAGAGGGCATGAAAAAATATTAACTAGTAAAATTAAAGAAAACCCAAAGATGTTTTATCAGTACATTAAGAAGAAGAGGATAGCTAAGGAAAAGGTGGGACCTATCAGGGATGATGAGGGTAACTTGTGTGTAGAAGCAGAGGATGTGGGTAGGGTTTTAAATGAATATTTTGTCTTCATATTCACAAAGGAAAGGGATGATCCGGACGTAGTAGTTAAAGAGGAGAGGTGTGAAATATTGGATAAGGTAAACATTACGAGAGAGGAAGTACTAGAGGGACTGGAATCCTTGAAAGTTGATAAGTCACCAGGGCCGGATGGATTGTTTCCTAGGCTATTGAAGGAAGCCAGGGAGGAAATAGCGGATGCTCTGAGGATCATTTTCCAATCCTCACTAGATACAGGGGAGTACCGGAGGACTGGAAGACTGAAAACGTAGTACCATTGTTTAAAAAGGGTACGAGGGAAAGGCCGAACAATTACAGGCCGGTCAGTCTTACCTCAGTGGTGGGCAAACTATTAGAATCAATACTGAGAGATAGGATAAACTGTCACTTGGAAAGGCATGGATTAATCAGGGATAGTCAGCATGGATTTGTTCAGGGAAGGTCATACCTTACAAATCTGATTGAATTCTTTGAGGAAGTGACAAGGAGGATTGATGAGGGTAGTGCAGTGGATGTTGTTTACATGGATTTTAGTAAAGCATTTGACAAGGTCCCACGTGGCAGACTGGTCAGAAAGGTAAAAGCCCATGGGATACAGGGGAATGTGGCGAATTGGATCCAAAATTGGCTCAGTAACAGGAAACAAAGGGTAAAAGTCAATGGATGTCTTTGCGAATGGAAGTTCGTTTCCAGTGGTGTGTCACAGGGCTCAGTGTTGGGTCCCTTGCTGTTTGTGGTATATATTAATGATTTGGACTTGAATCTAGGGGGCATGATTGGCAAATTTGCAGACGACACAAAAATTGGCCACATATTTGACAGTGAAGGGGATAGCTGTAGACTCCAAGAAGGTATCAATGGGAGTGGGCAGAAAAGTGGCAAATGGAGTTATATCCAGAGAAGTGTGAGGTAATGCACTTAGGGAGGGCAAACAATAAAAGGGAATACGCAGTAAACGGGAATATATTGAGAGGGGTAGAGGAAGTGAGAGACCTTGGAGTGCATGTGCACAGGTCCCTTAAGGTGGCAGTACAGGTAGATAAGGTTGTGAAGAAGGCATACGGAATGCTCTCCGTTATTAGCCGAGGTATAGAATACAAAAGCAACGATGTAATGATGGAACTGTATAAAATGCTGGTAAGGCCACAGCTGGAGTATTGTGCGCAGTTCTGGTCACCACATTACAGGAAGGAAGTAATTGCTCTGGAGAGAGTGCAGAGAAGATTTACAAGAATGTTGCCAGGACTTGAAAATTGCAGCTACGAGGAGAGATTGGATAGGCTGGGGCTGTTTTCCTTGGAGCAGAGGACGCTGAGGGGAGACTTGATTGAGGTGTACAAAATTATGAGGGGCCTAGGTAGAGTAGACAGGAAGTACCTGTTTCCCCTAGCAGAGAGTTCAAGAGCTAGAGGACATAGATTTAAGCTGATTGGCGGAAGGATTAGAGGGGACATGAGGAAAAACTTTTTTATCCAGAGGGTGGTGGGTGTATGGAATTCACTGCCCGAATTGGTGGTAGAGGCAGGGACCCTCAACTCTTTTAAAAAGTACCTGGACCTGCACCTAAAGTGCTGTAAGCTGCAGGGCTATGGACTGGGTGCTGGAAGGGGGGATTAGAATGGGCACCTGGTTGTTCATCGAGCCAGCGCAGACACGATGGGCCGAATGGCCCCCTTCTGTGCTGTATCTCTTCTATGGTTCTATAGTTCTATCTTATATTTATGGCCCCTAGTGTTGGTCTCCCCCACAAGTGGAAACATCTTCTCTACGTCTACCCTATCAAACCCCTTCGTAATTTTACGGGCCTCTATCAGGTCACCCCCCTCAACCTTCTCTTTTCCAGAGAAAAGAGCCCCAGCCTGTTCAATCTTTCCCTGTTAGGTGGAACCTCTCAGTTCTGGTATCATCCTTGATCCCAGGCTCTCCTGGTATTACCCAGCTCTGAGGGTTTGTTCCAAATCGAAATCAACTCAATTTGGGTTGGCTCAGGTGTTTCTGGTTCAGCTGTGCCTGCTTACTTATAGAAATGGAGCAGGGCAGGGCCAGGTTTCCAATTCTGCATGTGTGATGCATTATTTCATTCGTTTCGCGCCAAAAGTCTGTGCAATTCCTGGCCTCCTGGGGTGGAATGGAGCATTTTTGTCCTTCTGCTGGCATCCGTGCATCTGGTATACAACAACAACAACTTGCATTCATATAGCACCTTTATTGTAGTAAAACGTCCTCAAGCGTTATCAGACAAAATTTGGCACCAAGCCACATAAGGCAACATTAGGACAGGTGAAGAGGCATGTTTTAAGATTGGGACCATCCGTTCAGCTGCATCTGCTGCTTCCCTCCTTTCCCATCGCCCACCGAGCCAAAGTTCCCCTACAGTTCCCCCCTCCCTGCCCTAGCCCTGAACTCACATCTTTCTCTAGTTTTTCTCCAATCTCCCCTCATGCCCTCTCCGAGCTCATCTTGACCACGAGACCCAGCTCCTGCTCCTTCGACCCTATTCCCACCAAACTGCTGACCACCCAACTTCCCTTCCTGGCCCCCATGTTAGCTGATATTGTTAACGGTTCCCTCTCCTCGGGTACTGTCCACCTTCCCCTTCAAATCTGCCGTCATCACACCCCTCCTCAAAAAACCCACCCTTTGTCCTTGCAAACTACCGCCCCATCTCCAACCTCCCTCTCCTCTCCAAAGTCCTTGAACGTTTTGTCGCCTCCCAAATCCGTGCTTGTCTTTCCCGCAACTCCATGTTTGAATCCCTCCAATCAGGTTTCCGCCTCTGCCACAGTACTGAAACGGCCCTTATCAAAGTCACAAATGACATCCTATATGACTGTGACAATGGTGAACTATCCCTCCTCTTCCCTCTCGACCTGTCTACAGCCTTTGACACGGTTGACCACACCATCATCCTCCATCGCCTCTCCTCCGTCGTCCAGCTGGGTGGGACTGCGCTCGCCTGGTTCCATTTTTATCCGCCCAGTTGTAGCCAGAGAGTCACCTGCAATGGCTTCTCTTCCCGCTCCCACGCCGTTACCTCTGGAGTCCCCCAAGGGTCTATCCTCGGCCCCCTCCTATTTCTCTTCTACATGCTGCCCCTCGGCGACATCATCCGAAAACACGTCAGATTCCAAATGTACGACACGACACCCAGCTCTACCTCACAACCACCTCCCTCGGCCCCTCCACTGTCCCTCATTTGTAACATTGCTTGTCCATTGGATGGCCAAATATTTCCTCCAACTAAATATTGGGAAGACCGAAGTCATTGTCTTTGGTTCCCGCTGCAAATTCCATTCCCGACCCACCGACTCCATCCCTCTCCCCGGCCACTGTCTGAGGCTGAACCAGACAGTTCGCAACTTTGGCGTCCTATTAAACTCTGAGATGAGCTTCCATCCACATCTCCGCTCCATCACCAAGACCTCCTACTTCCACCTCCGTAAACATCGCCCGTCTCCAACCCCGCCTCAGCTCATCTGCTGCTGAAACCCTCATCCATGCTTTTTTTTACCTCCAGACTGGACTATTCCAAAGTTCTCCTGGCCGGTCTCCCATCTTCCACCCTCCATAAATTTCAGCTGATCCAAAACTCTGCTGCCCCGTATCCTAACTCGCACCAAGTGGTGTTCTCCCATCACCCCCTGTGCTCGCAGACCTACATTGGCTCCCGGTCTGGGAACACCTCGATTTTAAAAGTCTCCTCCTTGTTTTCAAATCCCTCCATGGCCTCGCCCCCTCCCTATCTCTGTAACCTCCTCCAACCCTACAACCCTCCATGATCTCTGCGCTCCTCCAATTCTGGCCTCTTGCGCATCCACGATTTTAACCGCTCCACCATTGGCGGCTGTGCCTTCAGCTGCCTGGGCCCCAAGCTCTGGAATTCCCTCCCTAAACCTCTCCACCTCTCTCTCCTCCTCTAAGATGCTCCATAAAACCTACCTCATTGACCAAGCTTTTGGTCACCTGTCCTAATATCTCCTTATGTGGCTCGGTGTCAAATTTTGTTTGATAATCGCTCCTGTGAAGCGCCTTGGGACGTTTTACTACATTAAAGGCGCTATATTAATGCATGTTGTTGTTGTTGTTGTTGTTGTTGTTGTATGTCCAAAGGAAGAGAGAGAGGTCGAGAGGCACAGAGGTTTAGGGAGGGAATTCCAGTGGTGGAGCGATGAAAATCAGGGATGCGCAAGAGGCGGGAATTTGGAGGAGCGCAGGGATGTCGGAGGGTTGTAGGACTGGAGGAGATTACAGAGCTAGGGGGTGAGGCCATGGAGGGATTTGAAAATGCTGTTCCCAACCCACTGTGCCATTATACCTCCCAATTTTGAACTGAGACCGTGCAAATTTCAGGTGGTCTGAATGTCCATCATTTCCTTCCTCAAGTTACCATCATTGAACGGTGGTACAGGCTCGAGGGGCTGAATGGCCTACTCCTGTTCCAACGTTACGTTTCTCTCCCTCCCTTCAGGTTTCCCCTACGGCGCGGACGGCTCCTGTCTCTGCAAACCCCGCTCCGTTTCCAACCACTGGGAAGCGTGTGAGAGTTTCCCAAGTTGATTGACTTCTCAACTCTCCATCCCCTTCCTGTGGAGAAGAGTGTTGGCTCTGCTCAGTCTCGCTGGGATCACAGGCCCAGATTCATGTCCTGCCCCTCCACGACTGCTGCGTGCAATGTTTCAAAAAAACACAGCAAGAAAACGTAACTCTATTTTTGAAACCCATTTCCTCATTCCTTCCCTCTCCCTCACTCCCTCCCCGAAAGCTCACTAACTGGTGGCAGCTGTTTGATTTGTGGATAAGAAGCTCAGCCTGGGAAGAAAATCAAAGGCCTCCTGACCCTTTTTAGAACAGAATTAACAGCTAATAAATTGTGCTCAATGTTTACCGAATTCCTCCATTATCTCTCTGTGTCTACACCGGGAATCAAAAGGGGAAAAAAACAGCCTGTCAGTAAAGGGATTAAACCTGATCCAGTTGGGAGGCCAGTCAATCACCTAACATGTTTGTTCAACAAACTTTCTTTCAGGAGGAAGCATTTTTCACCACAAATACATGGGCTTAGGGACAACAACACAGGGCACGACAATGTGTGCAGGACACTGCCAGAGTAACCTGGTCCTCATTCACATTCATTATCTACAAACCAAATGCAGAATAGATAAACTCTGATAAGACCACTTTCTCACCCCCATAGAATATTTTAAGAGCAATTTTTTCCCCCCAGTAATTTAATCCCGCAACAGATTAATATCAATATTGCTTCAACAGCCTGTGTTTATTTTAGCAGGGCCCTGCCTTTTTACTATTATAAGTCCCATGAAACTCAAACACATGTGAAGCAACTTGCTTGGATTTTTTTTTTCCCCCCCAAAAAGATAAATTTGTACGTTTGGACTCATCTGTGTTTGCAGATGACACTGGGCTGATGGCCAAGCCCTGGGGGTGTGTGCGGGGGGAGGCGGGTCTGTCTGCAGATGTCAGCCTCAGGTGGAGGGGGGGGCGGGGGTGTTCCTAGGTCTCAGCACCTGTAAATAATGCTGCTATCTCCTACTTTCCAGTACCCCTGGCAAGGTAAACTGTTATTTTCCCCTGAGGTCACTGCTCCCATCATTATGTGACAGGCTGCTTGAAACTACAAAAACTATGTAACCGCTTTGCCAAAAAATAAAATTCTAAATTAAACCCTATCTTGAAGAACCTGGCAGGAAGTAGGAATTCTCTCGATGTAAGCAGTAAATAGGCGATGTGGGGGACAGTCAGAGTTTCTCTTTTAAAGACATCTCTCTCGCTGCATGAAGTACCCCTACATTATAGTCTACATAAGAACACGGGTACATTTTTTTGGCTACAATGGGGGATGATTTGTTTTGTTCGCTATCTGTAGCAAAACAATAAATACAAATATAAAAATAGCTTTTTTTTTTGATTTTTGAAACAAATGGCGAAGGGAATCGGTCCCCAGGACTTTGGGGAGGTCATTAACTATCCTTTGCTGCCATCTAGTGGTTTAGGAACTAACTGTTGCACTAACGTTATAATACATCCAAATGCTTCCTCGCCTCGTGGAGCGATATTTACCCGCCAGCCGGGTCATTCCCGCCAGAATGTGCGCGAGAGGGCCGAGAAATCGGCCACAGTCCCTCTTGCCGAAATGCCGCCTGATTAGCGCAGCCTGCGATCTCTCAATGGTGTTTTAGGCCACCCTAAAGCTGCCCTCTCACCAAATGTGCAAAAGCTTTATTTAATACATGTTAATGACGCCCCCCACCCCCCGACCCCAGCACAACTTCCTGACCATTTAGGACAAAGAATCTGCTAAATTTGTTCCGCTCGCCCTTCTGGAATGGACAAAAGGGGAAGTCACACGTATGAAGCAGCTCTATCTTTTTTTGTTGTTTTTTTTTTTAAATTTAGTTTTCAGTGACTTCTGGAATCTGATTTTTGGGGTGGAAGGGATTTTTTTTTGGCATCAGAACGTGTAGGGAATATTTATGTAGAAGCTAAGAACATCCCAATATTGTCTGTAAAATCACCAGAAAGCTGACTGCGACTGAAGCATTTGCAAGAGTTCAGCAGAACAGGAAGAGCATAAAAGAATCAGGGGATCTGAAAAGGGGCTCACTAAATACAAATTTTCACTGTAGCTGAGGGAGCAACAATTGCAAAATACAGAGTACATCGAATTGGCTTACTGACGTAAAATTAATGGCGGGGGCTGCTTTTAAAGGGCCTCAAATACTGTATTAGATGGTTGAGACAATAAAAAAATGAAAGAAAGCATGTCAGGGGATCACAGGAACCAGAGCATTCAATTCATGCCCATACCTTCCACTTTGCCATCACCTGATTTTTTTTTTATTATTTAAGTCCATTTATTGATACAATGTACCGTAGCCCTTGTTGTATTATACGGGGACAAAACACTCAGAGAAGTTTACAAGTAAATCAATTGACTTTTCATTACGAAGGAATTCAGCGTTTTACACCCTGAAATGATGTGTTACAGAGCAGCACACAACTGAAGTCGATGGTTTTTTTTTTATTCGTTCATGGGATGTGGGCGTCGCTGGCGAGGCCGGCATTTATTGCCCATCCCTAATTGCCCTCGAGAAGGCGACGGTACAATTTAGACCGCCACGCAATTCTCTGGTGCTGCAGGCTCAGGCTCACTTACCTTTCAATGGCCGAGGACAAATGGCTCTGGATCAGCATGGAGCCAGTTGCAGTGTTGTGCGTTCTGCTGCAAGAACACCTGCAGCCAACTGAGAGGGTATAGCCATCGGGAAAGGTTGAGCAGGCTGGGGCTCTTTTCTCTAGAGATGAGAAGGCTGTGGGGTGACCTGATGGAGGTCTTTAAGATTATGAAAGGGTTCGATAGGTTAGACGTAAGCAAGATATTTCCACTTGTGGGGGAGACCAGAACTAGGGGCCATAAATATAAGATAGTCACTAATAAATCCAATCGGGAATTCAGGAGAAACTTCTTTACCCAGAGAGTGGTGAGAATGTGGAACTCACTCCCACAAGGAGTAGTTGAGGGCGACTAGCATCGATGCATTTAAGAGGAAGCTGGATAAACACATGAGGGAGAAAGGGATAGGGAGATAGGGAGAGATGAAGTAGGGAGGGAGGAGGCCCGCGTGGAGCATAAGCACCAGCATGGACCTGTTGGGCCGAATGGCCTGTTTCTCTACTGTATGTTCTATGTGATTCTATGTAAGGGAAGCTCCCAGTGAGAGGCCCAATTCAGATCCTGCAGCCTGAGTACTGCGGAGGGAGCACAGAACCCTTACATTTCACAGGCATTCTTTTATGCACAGGAAAATCCTGTTTAAAATTTGATCAGCCCACCCCTGGGGTTCGATTCAATCCTCTCTCAGTTGGAGCCACTCCAACTCAGAAGCGATCGGCAGCCTATGGTTCAAGGGGGTTTTTTTGCCCTATAAATTAATTCTGAACAGCAACTAGCTGCAAAATGAAGTGGTCTTTATTATTTAGCAAAAAAAAATGCTTCAATCGCAGTGTTTCTGTACTTTTTTAGACCGTTTTCAATTCTTTGACAGGGAAAAGCCAAGAATAAGAACATAAGAAATAGGAGCAGGAGTAGGCCATTCGGCCCCTCGAGCCTGCTCCGCCATTCAATGAGATCATGGCTGATCTTCGACCTCAACTCCACTTTCCCGCCCGATCCCCATAAGATGTTTAAAGCTGCAGCCACTAAGAAGACCAATCAGCTGCATTGGGGCCCTGATAGAATTTTACCTTTATTCACCATTACTGTAACACCACCATTTTTCAGTGGTTCAGAAATCAGATCACTCTGTTTGTGCTTCCTGAAACGATTGTACCGTAGTGTGTACAATGCCACGTACCCAACAACTCGGTTGAAACAAAACACAGCCTTGTACAGTAATGCAATTGTACCCGTTATGTGATTGTGCAATGGTGCAGTCAGTTATGTCATGTGTTTTATTCCATAACTCAATATAGCACGCACCTGCCAAAGAACAGACAATGAGTAACAGAAATGTAAGCCGTGTCCACATATAGAGTTAGTATATATCCTACAATTTCTCTAAAGAGATTAACTTAGGAAAGTGGGCAAAGAATGCATAAGGTAAGGAAAATTTATTTATAATGGTTTATAATGACAGTTTAGTAAAATAATTTTTTCCATGGGAAAATATACCTCAAAATTTGCTTTACAGTGAGGGATATGTTACAGGGAGCATTCTATGTGGGTGCTTTTATTAGAGAGTAAATCAGCATTTTAATCAGAAATCGCATGGTATACGATAGTATGTAATAGTGAGGAGTTTGAATGCATTTTATGAAATAATAGCGACGTATGAACCCGCTTAACCTTGTTATCGGAGCATAGGAGAGTCGTGTTAATAAAATGGTTTATATCTCATGATTCTATCTTAACCCCTAATTCTATTACAGTCTTGTACCTCTCTCCATATAACACATTGTTGATATAGTCAGCTTGACCTATTTAGACCCTCTTGTGGAGGACAGGTGAGATAACACTGTTGAAGTAACCCCCTGGATGTCTATTTGTAAGAATAGTAAGACCGGCTAACTCACTGACTGTGGGAAATCCCACCATGTGTTAATTTATTTCCCTGACTAGACTCCTGGATGGTGCTGGCTTTACAGCCGTGCGGAATCGATTGGTATTATAACAAGCTATTACAGAGAAAAAAAAAAATCAAGTATTGCCTGCTAATTTATCAACTTTAACTGCGACATTAAAGGGAGTGAGCTGGGAGCTTCCTCAGAGTGGGGTCAATTTTTACTTGTAGCACCTGCCGTTAACGGGCCAGTAATGGCCTGAAAATGGGCACGGTAACCTTAACACCCCGATCAGAGGCCGGTGACATTTTGAAAGGCGCCCAGAGGGCCAGTTTTTTTTTTCCAGGCGGCAAGGCCCCCTTTTTAAGATGCAAAGCTAGGTCCTAGGGCCCCGACTGCCATTTTGGGTCGGAGCTGGTCAGACGTGCGGGCGCCGTGCCAGTTCTGCGCGCGATGAAGCCAAAGAGGCCCAACCAAGGTAAGTTTGGAATTGTTTTTTGTGAGGCTCAGAGGAGGAGGAACCCCAACACACGAGCTGGTGTCCGGGGAAACCCAATATTGTTTGGCCTCAAAATCACGGTGGCCTCCTTGCCGCGGGTGTGAGCATTACGCCAGGCAGTCGTCCGAAAATCAATGTCGACCCCAGTGAGTTGGGGGGGGGGGGGGAAAAAAAAAACAATGGTAAAACTACCCCTCCTCGATCATCCTCACACATCTCCCAACAGGGTCACATCAGAGCAAAAATCAGACATGGCTTCAGCAGCCTGGCTTCATGGGCGTGATGGCACGTGATCGAGGGGGAGAAAGAAAAATAAATAAACGTATGGAGGGCAGACAAAAAAATATATCGCTTGTCAGTCATTTTGGTGGAAAAGCCGCACCAAAGTCAGCAGAAGCACTCAGCTGAATTGTATGAAGCAAGTTATAATGATCGTGTGTTTCTCATTAGCATTCTTGTTACCAGTTCTGAACAAGTTTAGCCTTTTCTCAAGATGGAAGGAAGGTAGGAAGGGAAGACGGAAAGGGAGAAAGAAGGGAAGGGAGAAAGAAGGGGAGAGAGAATGAAGGGGAGAGAGAAAGAAAGGAAGAGAGAAAGAAGGGAAGATAGAAAGAAGGGAAGAGAGAAAGAAGGGAAGGGAGAAAGAAGGGGAGAGAGAAAGAAGGGGAGAGAGAAAGAAGGGAAGAGAGAAAGAAGGGAAGAGAGAAAGAAGGGAAGAGAGAAAGAAGGGAAGGGAGAAAGAAAGAAAGAAAGAACCACCTCATCCCATTATTTGGGTTCTGGTTCAGCATCCACATGGGTCCTTTCTGATGTCCCTTCTATACCAAAATCATATCTCCCTGGTTCCTTGCATTAGATTGTTGTATTGTTTACTATTTTACACAAAAAAATTGAATTGCAAAGAATTGCAATGAATATTTTTGTCACCAAACAGATCCGCTCTAAGACGACTTTTTAGTTGGGAAAAATATGTAAACTCAGGGATTCTTGCTTTGGAATTTGCCGGCTCTGCCATGTTTGGGTGCAGGGTAAGGGGGCTGGAGCGAGCTGCCCCACTTGCGGCGCTGGGGCCTCCCGTTCAACCCTTAGAACCAAGCTAACATAATAGAGCAGCAGCTAATTTTATTGTTTCATTCAAAGATGCAAAAAAAAAAGAACCTAGCCAACAAAATGATGCGTACGGTGAACATGGAGTGCCACATCACTGCTTGGGAATGAACCCTCGCTGGATCCGGTTTCATGCCTCACTTTGCATTCAGGCACATTTGTCTTCTCAGTCTCAAACACATGGCACTTTTGCTTAATATAAAATTGGCCCCAGGAAACAGCTCCCTGTGCCACTCTCTATCATTTGCTTTCCTTCACGTCATTGTTTCAGAATAAAGGCAGGAGATTTCCATTGGTAATAAATGGGATCCCAGCTCCATGCCTTCAGCTTTAATTGCATGCCCGACAGCAGCTCACAAGTCCCACGAAAACGTGAGCATTGAATGCTGTTGGGGGTCTACGGAAATCAGATCATTTGTATTAAAAAGTACAGACGACAACAAGAGTAATGCTTTTAATTGCTGCCATCTGGACACAGAGGCAATGCCATGCTACACATATTTTAGTTCATTTATTTATGTATGTGGTTATTTATCGTGGAACAAATTTCAAGTTATTTCTTCTTCCCTTTTTTGTTTTATTATCGGCTTCCCCCTTATCCACGCACTGCCCATGGCTGAAAGAGCAACTCACCTCCTCCCAATGCTGCCCTGAAAATGGCCAATAGGAACTGTGTGAATGCAGCCCAGGAATGAATCTTACTCCTTTCACCATTTTCTTTCCCTTCCACTAAGGAAACACCTGGCCACCATTCCCCGTGGCTGAGATTAGATATTAGCGTACGTGAATCATGGGTCAGAACCAATATATTTAATTTTTTTTAAACGGAGGAAACGACCTACAGTTTAGAATCTGAGGCAAAGATTTAACTTTTCTGCCCCCCTTTTTAAACCTATTTTTGGTGCCACTTCAGCACAACTCTATTAACCATCAATTTGAATTTTTTTTTTTTGTAAATCTATTTCTCAAATTCGAATGAAAATCCAGTGGTAAAGTAACTGAAGTAATATCCACTTACAGACTGAATGACAAATAATCTGACAGCTTGTATAATTAGACCCAAGTTAGACATCAGTTTTATAGACATCTCGTGTGTGGTTAAAAGTTTAAAGTTGCTGAAGTTCCTTATCCTCGACCACAATATCAGATAAGACATATGGATATTATAATATGTTACATATTCTGGTATATCTGTATAATATCCATATGATTTAACTGATATTTAGTACAAGTCAATAGGGTTGCAATGCCACCAAAACAATTTCAAGCACCCCCTCCCCATAGTTTGTGATAAGGACACTACTGATAAATAACTTGCCTAAACTAGAAGTGGTAACCTATCACCAGCTTGCTACACATTGATTGCAAAATTTTAATCACTGAAACATTTAATCTCCTGCAGCGCCCAGCAGCAATGGAAAGCTCCCACTGGATGGCGGGCACCATACGGCCAATATCCATGGTCATCCGAGCATCAAACCGGACGTTGAAACATGGGCCAACACTCAGATAGTCTCTCCGGCAATATTGTACCTGTGCAGCAGCATTGCCACAATTTCCCCGGTCATTGCAATTCGAAAACTATGGTAACCATCGCCATTTGATAAATGAGCTCGGTTAAAACGACCTTGACTGGGACTATGATACTGAGAAAAAGATGACACTGCCTGGAAAATTCATGCTTATGGTATGAGGGGAAATGGAGCATGGATAGAAATGTGGTTGACAGAAAGAATACACAGGGAACAAAGGGTTAAGTTAATTGGGGTTGCTCAGATTGGATAAAGGTTGGACATGGTGTGACCTATTGGACTTGGGAATAAGGAGCACAATATTAAAAGTTGCTCTCGATTCAAATAGAGGGAGTTTGGCAGACAGCAAGAATTGCAAAGGACTTCAGGAAGATGTCGATAGGTTAGTGGACTAGGCACACTGGTGATAGACACAATTTAAAGCGGAAAATTGTGAGTTAATGCATTTTAGGAGGAAAAACAAGGGGTGGCAGTAAAAACTCAATGAAAAGATGTTGAAGGATGTGAAGAAACAGGAAGAGATGCAAATACCTAATTTCATGAGAGTACAAGATAAAACCATAACAAGACAAATAATATTTTAGTTTTTATAAATAGGGGCATAGAGTATAAAAGCAAAGAAATAATAATAAATTTGTACAAGGCAATGGCTAGTACACCACTGAAAAATAACCTGCCTAAACTAAAAGTGGTAACCTATCACCAGCTTGCTACGCATTGATTGCAAAATTTTAATCACTGAAACATTTAATCTCCTGCAGGGCCCAGCAGCAACGGAAAGCTCCCACTGGATGGCAGGTATGCAGTTTCAATAATAACTTTCAAAAGGGAATTGGATAAATACTTGAAGGTGAGAAATTTTCAGGGCTGTACGGAAAGGGCAGGGGGGAGTGGGACTAATTCAAAGAGCCAGCACAGGCACGATGGGCCAAATGGTCTTCTGCGTTGTACGATTCTATGATTCTATAACAATGAAACATTTTTGCTTGTATTAGATTATTTATTTGGATTCTTTATTGTTACTAACAGTACACATGGGATTAATTATTATATCTGTGGCTGGTACTGCAAGGTACAGAAATATATATTTTTGTTCTGGTCAGTGATTCAATGCCAACCAGGTCATATCCATGGAGTCTAGACTCGACTATTCCAATGCTCTCCTGGCCGTCTTCCCATCTTCCACCCTCCATAAACTTGAGCTCATCCAAAACTCTGCTGCCCGTATCCTAACTCGCACCAAGTCCCGTTCACCCATCACTCCTGCGCTCACTGACCTACATTGGCTCCCGGTCCGAGATTTTAAAATTCTCATCCTTGTTTTCAAATCCCTCCATGACCCCTCCCTATCTCTGTAACTTCCTCCAGTTCTACAACCGTCCGAGATCTCTGCGTTCCTCCAATTCTTGCCTCTTGCGCATCCCCGATTTTAATCGCACTGCCGATGGTGGCCGTGCCTTCAGCTGCCTGGGTCCTAAGCTCTGGAATTCCCTCCCTAAAGCTCTCTGCCTCTCTATTTCTCTCTCCGTAAGACGCTCCTTAAAAGCTACCTCTTTGACCAAGCTTTTGCTCACCTGTCCCAATATCTCCTTATGTGGCGCGGTCAAATTTTGCTCAATAATCGCTCCTGTGAAGCACCTTGGGGTGTTTCACTACGTTAAAGGCGCTATATAAATGCAAGTTGTTGTTGCTGCACAATGTACAAGACCGTGAGGAGCTGGCTGTGACACATCGGCCAGGTAAGTCTTCACACAGCCTGTGGAACCCTGAAGTTCAGAGAAACCAGCAGCCGTGGTGACATGCCAAGCGCAATGTGCATAGTCCTTGCAAGGTAGACATCAGACTTGCACGCGAGTGACTTTGTCAGAACAGGGGAAAGTGATGTGACAGGAACGAAAACATTTTTGCCTATATTAGATTATTGATTTTCATTCTTTATTACCAACATTACACACAAGGTTAAATATGGTTTATTTGGACTAGTTCTGCAAGGTATAGAAATACACATTTTTTTTGTTCTGGACAGCAGTTGAATTAATATGCATCTGAGTCTTTGGCCTCTATAAACAAAGGGGAGATTAATAAACTAATATGGATTGAATGTAGATTCATCAGTTCCCAACTGTTGACAACTGAACTATTACACCAGTCATTCAATCTGATGGCTGGTATTCTGTGTATCTTTTTAAAGCATTGTTTGAATGATTATGAGTGGTGCAGCACGCTAAGGTCTCTTGTTCAGACATATCTTCACAGCACCGTGAAACAAGCCCGTCAAAGTATCTGGCTCAGATCAAAGAATCAGACCAGCATGGAGATGGTTTTGATTTGAAGCTGTGTCTGTGAGACCTGTGCGAAGAGGCAGAGTCAATGATCAACTGCAGTCCTTTGTGAGGGACAACTCCGTGGTCAAGCGTTCTAATTACCAGTTTATATTGGGCGACCTGCACTCAGATCAGCAGACTACAGACAGGAGAGAGACTGTGCTAAGTCTTTGACTCTGTGGTAACATTTAACTACGTAAAAATCGAAAATCCATTTTCAAGGCTCATTGTGTTTAGAGCAGTAACTCAGGGAGAAGCCCCTATTTTGCATTGATTTGGATCGTGAGGGATAGTAACATTTGTAAATGACATTGTTTTGTACCAAATTAATTTATCTGTTTTATTTCAAAAAATTCTCTGTTGGTTTTTAGCCTGAGTCGCTGTCTGATTGAGTGTAAATTCAGTCGGCTTACCAAAGAGGAGGGGAATCACATGGTGATATATTGCTGTGTATGATGGTAAGGCATCTCTGTTCAATCCTCTCACTACCGTTTACCTAGAGGTTGGGCAGGTAAAGAAACATCCAAGATGAAGTGGAAGCGAGGTCCGTATACAGAGGTGATCGGTGATGCTGAACCCCAGTGGAAGTGTTTGTGTAAAACCCAACAGAACAAAACATACAACGTAGATTCACCAAGATTAGGCCAGTAATGAGAAATTAGTTATGGGGAGAGACTTGAGATTCTAGGACTATTTCCACTGGAGTAAGGAGATTTAATAGAGGTTTTTTTTAAAGTGATGACAACCTTTGATAAGGTGAATAGGGAAAGACCATACCCTCTAGTTGGGAAGTCAATGACGAGGAGTCGTTCATTTACGAAGGGACTTAAGAGAGAAATTAGTAGAAATGTTGTTATGCAGACAGTTATTGGAACATAGAACAAAGAAAAAAGCCATTGCAGCTTTTAAGGGAAGAGTAGACAAACATTTGAAGCAGAGCAAGATAGAGCTATGGGGAAAGAGTAGAGGAGCGTGATTAGTTTTGCATTGCTCCAGCAAAGAGACAGCACAAACTCAATGGGCTAAATGACCTCCTTCGGTACTATAAACTTCTATGGTTCTTTGTTCAATGTTACCAACTAAACCAAGTCAAAAAGCAATAATAGATTATGGAGCAACTGTGGTGCCAAATTGAGAATGCCTGTAGTCTTGATACTATTCCTCAAAAACACGTAATGAGTGGCTAAGGCAAACATAGGTCCCTTAGAGGATGAGACCGGGAAATTAATGGTGGGAAACATGGAGATGGCAAAAATGCTGAACAAATATTTTGTTTCAGTCTTTACAGTAGAGGACACTAAGAATATCCCAACACTGGACAAACAGGGGACTCTCGGGGGGGAGGAGCTAAATACGATTAAAATCACTCAGGAGATGGTACTCAGTAAAATAATGGGACTCAAGGCGGATAAATCCCCTGGACCTGATGGCTTCCATCCTAGGGTCTTGAGGGAAGTGGCAGTAGGGATTGTGGATGCTTTGGTGATAGTTTTCCAAAATTCCCTGGACTCAGGAGAGGTCCCGGCAGATTGGAAAACTGCTAATGTAACACCGTTATTTAAAAAGGGTAGTAGGCAGAAGGCTGGAAATTATAGGCCAGTTAGCTTAACATCTGTGGTGGGTAAAATTTTGGAGTCTATTATTAAGGAGACAGTAACGGAACATTTAGATAAGCATAATTTAATAGGACAAAGTCAGCATGGCTTTATGAAGGGGAAGTCATGTCTGACAAATTTGCTTGAGTTCTTCGAGGATATAACGTATAGGGTGGATAAAGGGGAACCAGTGGACATAGTGTATTTAGACTTCCAGAAGGCATTCGACAAGGTGCCACATAAAAGATTATTACTTAAGATAAAAAATCACGGGATTGGGGGTAATATTCTGGCATGGGTGGAGGATTGGTTATCGAACAGGAAGCAGAGAGTTGGGATAAATGGTTCATTTTCGGACTGGCAACCAGTAACCAGTGGTGTTCCACAGGGGTCGGTGCTGGGTCCCCAACTCTTCACAATCTATATTAACGATTTGGAGGAGGGGACCGAGTGCAACATATCAAAATTTGCAGATGATACAAAGATGGGAGGGAAAGTAGAGAGTGAGGAGGACATAAAAAACCTGCAAGGGGATATAGACAGGCTGGGTGAGTGGGCGGAGATTTGGCAGATGCAATATAATATTGGAAAATGTGAGGTTATGCACTTTGGCAGGAAAAATCAGAGAGCAAGTTATTTTCTTAATGGCGAGAGACTGGAAAGTAGTGCAGTACAAAGGGATCTGGGGGTCCTAGTGCAAGAAAATCAAAAAGTTGGTATGCAGGTGCAGCAGGTGATCAAGAAAGCCAACGGAATGTTGGCTTTTATTGCTAGGGGGATAGAATATAAAAACAAGGAGGTATTGCTGCAGTTATATAAGGTATTGGTGAGACCGCACCTGGAATACTGCATACAGTTTTGGTCTCCATACTTAAGAAAAGACATACTTGCTCTCGAGGCAGTACAAAGAAGGTTCACTCGGTTAATCCCGGGGATGAGGGGGCGGACATATGAGGAGAGGTTGAGTAGATTGGGACTCTACTCATTGGAGTTCAGAAGAATGAGAGGCGATCTTATTGAAACATATAAGATTGTGAAGGGTCTTGATCGGGTGGATGCGGTAAGGATGTTCCCAAAGATGGGTGAAACTAGAACTAGGGGGCATAATCTTAGAATAAGGGGCTGCTCTTTCAAAACTGAGATGAGGAGAAACTTCTTCACTCAGAGGGTGGTAGGTCTGTGGAATTTGCTGCCCCAGGAAGCTGTGGAAGCTACATCATTAGATAAATTAAAAACAGAAATAGACAGTTTCCTAGAAGTAAAGGGAATTAGGGGTTATGGGGAGCGGGCAGGAAATTGGACATGAAGCTGAGTTCGGATCGGTCAATGCCCTGTGGGTGGCGGAGAGGGCCCAGGGGCTGTGTGGCCGGGTCCTGCTCCGACTTCTTGTGTTCTTTAGATTTGTGGTTGGGATCAGATCAGCCATGATCTTATTGAATGGCGGAGCAGGCTCGAGGGGCCGATTGGGCTACTCCTGCTCCAATTTCTTATTATAACACTTGTGCGGACATAGCTTGCAGAAATGAAAAGTCACCTTTTATGTGTGTGGCATCACCTGAAACTACTGGCACTATCTTCCTACCTCAGCATAAATGTAAAAATAAACAAAACTGAGTGGAAGAAGTTGCATGCACCACTCAACATGCACAATATAACCTCATGTACACCTCGAAACAATCACAGGTACCCCCAATCAACACCATGAATTCAACCAATTAAAAAGCAGAAACCCCAGCGCCTAGCAACAATCTGACCACAGTTGTAGTCGTAATTATTAATCCAACTTTGCACTAAATAGCCCTCATTAAAACATACAACCACAAAAAAAATTACACAAAATACCAACAACATACCAATACCAAGCATAACAAGCTATGGGAGGCAGCAGGATGTGAAAAGCATTTCCAACTGTGAGCCAGACTAGGTCTTGTCTACAAAATCTTATTCCCACTGCCTCCATCGGTAATCTTCTGTTTATTCGTCTAGCTCTTCAAGATACTGACTTATTCATTGCTATGGTTCTGAAGGCATAAGCTGTGCTCCAATACCTCACTCAAGTGGTCTTTGTTTATGAGTGAGTCATTCCCAATTCAGTGACCCCACTCACAGCAAAAGCCGAGTCAGGTCTGAGGAGCCAGCCACACCTTCCAAAAACGCCCTGTGCTAAGCATGTCTGCCACTCGCAGTCAACTCTGCCTCACTGTGATAGAGGCCTTGAATACAAGGAGATATCATGAGGCTCACCCAGACGCACTTCTGGAGCCAACTCAGTCAATCGGAAAACCTAGGCGGTGCAACTGGCCAATATTTATCCCTCAACCAACATCACTAAAACAGATTATCTGATCATTCTCTCATTGCTGTTTGTGGGATCTTGCTGTGCGCAAATTGGCTGCCGTGTTTCCCTACATTACAGCAGTGACTACACTTCAAAAGTACTCCATCGGCTGTAAAGTGCTTTGGGACGTTGTGAAAGGCGCTATATAAATGCAAGTTCTCTCCTTTTCTTTTAGGTAGTAAGCGTCATTGCAGGTGACCACAGTTGAGCCAATTTTTGTCTTCTCCCTGATCTCCACAAATGAGCATTTCCAGCAGGAATCACGGGGTGGTGAGCAGGGGCAAGGAGCAGTGCTCAGCTTTTAAACTTTCCTACTTCCGAGTGGCCAATTGTAACGTCCCTCCTGCTGCTCCCCCCAGTGAGATTAGCTCGCACGGCACGGACCAAGGGTCGAACTTTGGACCGTCCCTTCAGTCTTAAAGAGTAACCAGCAACCAATGCTGAAGCCATTCATTTTATTACATTCTTCTCTCACGTCTGTCTATTTAATTACTGTGAATGGATCTTGTTCGTCTGGTCTGAGTGGTCAGTGTCACCTTCTTTAGGCCTCCTTTGAGTGGCCACTTCTTTCCCCTATTACAAATTACGGATCAATGATATCACCGAAGACACACGGTTTCTTTGTGAAGCCCTTCACCAGGTCGCAGGCAGTTGGAGAAGCTGGTGTAAACAGTTGGGGGGTGGGGTGGGGGAAGAGGGTTAAACTAGCAAGTTAAATAAAAATACACTTAAAATAATTAAAATGTAAAACTTTTAAGGACAATTAAATAATAAGAGTCCAAGTGTATCATCTTGCCACTAAAGATAAGTTGGAATTTATGGGTTTAAGTTATCCAGCTTATCCCTGTATTAGCCAAACAGTACACAGCTGCCTATTAACACTGATTTATTTATGCTTGGATATTACAAAATTCAAAGATTTGAACACCTACTTTAAGAAACCAAGACGAGGTTCAGAAACAATCCATCGGTGATAATGGAAATCCCCGAATTTCTTTGGAATAAAAGCATGACATCTTGGGTTGGGAGTTTCGGGGGGGTGGGAGGGGGACAGGGAGGAGTCTTATCTTCTTTAAAAATTGGTATTTTCTTTTCACATCATTTCAACATTGTTGCCGTTCACATTATCACACACGGTTTACTTTAGCCCATGGAGCACGTCCATCACTGCCACTGAACGCGGACACCTTGATCAGGGGCAGGCTTTGAAAGGGTCACTGATTGCCATCAGCATTTCCAAAGCATTTACCTTATCTGCTGAAAGGAAATGGTGTATGACAAGATATCATTAACATTCCCAGCAAACGCACGTGCTGATTTATGTGGATTTTCTCTCTCGCTGACCCCCCCTTCCCCTTCCACCGTTTTCTTCACCCCTCGAAAAGTTGTCTGTGCAATTCTCAACCACGTGACATAGGCCCCTTTTAAGCCCCGTCACCACATTCCTAACGAAACCATACACAGACAAAAGCAACTAGTGAACAGGCTCTTCATTTTTTTTAAATAAACGGGACTGTACAAACACAGGTTCACAATGGAATTCTGATTCCCTGAGCACCACAGTGCTTATTTTGTAGCAGCAAATTCCCATCCTGTATTAGCCATTTGGCTATTAATGAAACCAGCCCATTGGGATAACAAGCAACTGATGACTTAAGAAAAAAGTTTTTTTTCCTGTTGAAGTATATTTGGGAGTAACTGTCCACTGGCCATTACTGTCGGAACAAGCATGACTGAATTAGGAATGCAGTATGTCTCACTATATATTTCATGCTCATAAGGGTATCATTTGGCATTGAGGCATATAAAGGAATTTTTCTGCTTTACATCCAGTGTTAGTACTGAACACTCCCAAGTGAGGTATGTTTTGTGTCAGCAAAAATATTGAGCACCACATCACCTGAAGTGTCCTAAAACATAGGAACATGAGTAGGCCATTCAGCCCCTTGAGCCTGTTCCACTATTCAATGAGATCATGGCTGATCTGTATCCTAATTTCATTTACCTGCCTTGGCTCTATATCCCTTAATACCCTTGGCTAGCAGAAATCTATTGATCTCAGATTTAAAATTATTAATTGAGCTAACATCTACTGCTTTTTGTGGGAGAGTGTTCCACACGTCTACCCTTTGCGTGAAGAAGTGTTTCCTAACTTCTCTCCTGAATGGCCAGGCTCTGATTTTGATCAAATCAAATTAAGCTGTGTGTCTAAGAGCACAAAACTCCAACTGTCACACATTAAAGAACAGATGGCTGGGGGCTGGGAGTGCATTGCAAGTCAGTTAACATAGCCAAAGGGTTAAGCTGACATTGAAAACTAGAAGTAAAGTGATTGCAGTTTAAGGGAAAACAATACTTTGGGGAAAGTACTTTCAACCTAAAAGTATCTTCCCCAAATATTGCCTATGAATGCAAGAGGAGAAATTCTAGGTTTTCATAGTGTGGTAACAGCTTGCTGATATGTCACAAGAGGCCTGGCTCATCTTTAGACACAGCTCTGATTCTGACGACTAGGCTCCAGATCCACAGTTTGGGACCTGGGTGATAACTTTGACACTCATTAATTTATAAAGTTTGGAGTAGTTGGGGCTCAAGTTTAGGAGGTTCTTTTCCACATTGGACACTGCATTAGGACAAGAGCAGGAGAAGAGAGAGTATTTTACATTAAAAGTACCTCCCATAAGTGTTAACTCTCATTTCTTGGGACTGAAAACTTTCCTAACAGTGTGGTAGAATTTGTTTACATGTAGCTGGGGTAGGGACTGTGGATAATGGGGCAAACAAAACAACAACTTGCATTTATATAGCGCCTTTAACGTAGTGAAACATTCCAAGGCATAATGCTTTCATTTTGCATTCCTCATCTAGGCCAGGCTTATTTGAACATAAAGGGGAAGGATGGCCCCTGGGTCACACTGTTCAGCTCTACTGCATGCTCCATAACTTTGCTACATAAAAGAGGCCTAACCATGGAGAAGGAGGACACCAATCATGAAACAATGCTAGAGCATGAAGTGGACAGAATGTAGCTCCTGCAACATCAGTGCAGCCAGGAAGACTGATGAACCAGGCACTCAGAAATGATACATTTAGCTAAGCGTTCGAGCTGTCCCTCTAAGAAATTCTCCTGCCCACACGTACAAAATAAAGTGGCCCAAAACATCTTTAGTAACACTACAATTCCACAATTGCCATCAGTGCCCATGCTTTGATGTGCTGATACATTATTCTGCACAATCACAAGAAATTCTCAACACAAAGTACAAATTGGTTCAACAAATTTATTTTCCCACTTTGTGCTGTGTATCTTTTTCCAAAACGCTTTTGCTTAGTGCTGTAAGATTGTGTGACATCTAACCCCACACACCTACAGAACAGTAACAGGACTTCAAAGTAATGCATTGTACATGATGTGCTATACAAATTCATTTCTTTTCTTTCTGTAGATAAACTGAACCCTGACTAGGGGGCATGAACTCAAGCCCAAAGGGAACAAGTGAACAGACAGTTTTGATTTAATTACTTTACACAGAGAGTGGGGAATGCATGCAACAGAATGTTCAGGAAAACAAGCTGTATGCAAATTCAAATGTTGCTCAAAGCATTTTGATTACTTTGGCTAAAAGAAATGATTACAGGTTAGGATTACAAGAGACGCAGTATTGCATATTTTTGAACTTTGGCTGGCCAGGTGGACCATAATGGTCCTTGTTGCTCCTGTCCCATCTGATCATCCATACCGTTGCTATTTCACAAATTCCATTCACTGCAAGGAAATGCTAATAAAAATGCAGCTGCGTTGCTGGACTGAGCATAGCCCTGTTCTGAAACAAAATGCATGCTGGTGCAACTAGATTATCCTGTAAAATGGTCGTAGGCTTCTGACAAACCTTTGGTGATTAACCACGACAAGAAACTATGATCATAGCCAAAAAACTACGGAGCCCTGCATCACGCTGTATTGCATAGAATTACATAATCTACAGCTCAGAAACAGGCCTTTTGGACCAGCAGGTCTAAGCTGGTGTTTATGCTCCACACGAGCCTCCTCCCACCCTTCTTCATCTAACCCTAACAGCATATCCTTCTATTCTTTGCTCCCTCATATACTTATCTAGCTTCCCCTTAAATGCATCTATTCTATTCACCTCAACTACTCCTTGTGGTAGCGAGTTCCACATTCTAACCACTCTCTGGGTAAAGAAGTTTCTCCTGAATTCCTTATTGGATTTATTCGTGACTATCTTGTACACCTGTACACCTAGTTCCAGCTCTTTTTATTTTGATTCCAAATCAACTAACCCATGAAGTTGAATTTTTGTTTTTATTTACACTTTCCAAGCTACTGTCACAAACTGGAAGCCATTTTTACATACAAACACCTATAAATTTGTGTAAACATTTACTGAATTTTGCCCATTACTTTGCAACACTTTGAACCCTTAATTCAGTCCTTTTGTAGGAAAGCAGAGATCAACTCCATAAACTAGAGTTAGGAAAATGCCAACAAAAGCATTAAGTGTAGAATGAAGATAAATACTAAAGCAAACTTCTAAGGCTACAGCACTGATGATTACAAAAGTCACATGGACAAGTGTGGATTTAAAATTAAAATGTAGCTACATGTTATTATATTTAAGTAAAAAAAGTTCAGAATATTTGCTTACATCAAAAATATACCATTTGAAGGTGTGAAACTACTAATTTGATTGACACTGGCCATTTATTCAAAAGGAAATTTGGCATAATTAAGATGGTACTGTTTGAAGAAAATCAATGGTTTTCAAATGTTCGACATTTCTTCCTCCATTTGAACTTTTAAAAAAATTAGGAAATTGCTGTATTTCTTCCAAGGCTTTATTCGTTATGCTGCCACACCAGTGAATAATGATCAATGTGAGCCTCACCTTAGCAAACACAATAAATCAGTTTTACAAGTTACCACAGCTTGGAGTGAAAACACGAAGCAGGAAAATGACATCAGGATGGTTAAATTGCCCCGTACCAATTTCCTGCCATTTTAAGCGGCAAAGGAAAACACACTTACATCAGGCTCCCCTTGGGGACGAGCTGAATTAGAGCAATCATATGTAATCCTCAGAGATTGTATTCAGTTCAAATATCCTTATGACACTATTGTACAGAATGTAATTTATGCTCCTAGGTTTAACAATACAGTGGAACTTGTCTGTAGTGAGTCTTTGGGCTTGGCTTCAGGTGGTTGTTATAGTATAGCTTCCTAAGACAAGTTTAATTCTGAATCACTGTTAAGGAAATCTCTTCATTAATGCTGCAGTATTACATTAAACATAAACGTTTCACAGTATGATTCACAGATGTACAATATCACAGATAAATTACAGGGAGGGATGGAAATGTGATTTACCACCATGATCGAGTGCACCAAATTAAATAAACCAGGTATGCTGAATATAACAGTAATATTGATTGGGGCAGTGTCACTACAGCATACTCACTGACTCTTCATAACTAGTCATGGCAGCAATGCCATGAAATGTGAAATGTGACGCCAGTGGTCATTGTTGAAATTAAATTTATCCTAAGGTGGAACACCAAAAGCAGGCAGAATGCTCCAGAACAGGTAGCATAACACCAGATGCAGAGAAATCCTGGTCTTAGAACAAGTCAAATAAGCCGCTGGGATACTTGTAGCAATGAGGATACAAAAGCAGATTTTCAAATAGTCAAATGTTTCATTTGAAATGTGCAGTATCCCATAACCAGGCCTAATTTGAGAGTTAACTACTTCCAAATCGCTGTCCCCGCGCCTCTCCCCAGAATCATTATGCCTATAAATGGAGGCTGCTGCGTCCCATAATAAGAAAATGTAAACACCATGGGAGACTGATATCAGTAAAAAAAAATGTAATACCCAGTGGCCACTCTCGTGGACTGTCACTGCAGAAACAGCTCAGTCACCAACAAAATATCAGGCACCTGGAAGAGGCATGTGATCACTTCAGTAGTTAAACAAAGGGGGTAAAGATCATAAGGTCTATGAAGAAATGACAGTTGAAGTGTGTAATTCAATACGCCATTAGCATCTATGAACTTTGGTCTATTATTTAAAAGCAGAAATGATTTGGTTGTCCTTTTTTCAAATAAAAGGGAGGGGGGGAAATCTAGAACAGAGGTGGTCCATGCCTCCTAAGCTGTCTGTTAAACCGTGCTAGAATGTACTGTAGTATTTATATTATATTGAAATCAACAAAGTTTATTTTTAAACCAAAACTTAGAATTGGGAACAACTCCCTACAAAAAGAGGACTTTTTAAAAACAGAAAAGTTCTTAAATGTTACACTTGAAGACAAACAAATACTGTTACCTCTGCAGTTTTATTGCAAAATTATCAGAGAACAAATAAAAACTATCCATTTAGATACTATGAAAGAAATTATAATGTTAAACATTACTGACACCCAGTGGCATGACAAAGAAAGTACTTGTCAAAGTTATTTTTCATTTGCTCTTAGAATATTGTGAGGATTGTGATGTCTTTTTTGATCTTCCTTCTGGTTTTGCCTCCCACAGTGCATTTCTGACAATTCTAGACGCCACTCCTCTGTCCAGTCTTGATGCCTTCTTACGGTCAGTTATTTCTTTCACTTTATTCATATAGGTTCTTATGCGTTCCTACAACATAAAATTCATAAAAATAGCACTTTAGTAGGGAGTGGAGACACTTTTCCAGAGTAGTTCAAGCAAGTATGTGACAGAGAATTACTCTAACTGGAACTGGCCAGACTTCTGCAAAAGAACACACGTTAATATTAACATTTATGGAAGTAAGTTGACAATTGTATACAACACTCTGCTTCTCTTCCCCACCCCATGTGCAATGGTGCCATTTTACAGTAACCAACTGCAGATTAAACGCTGGTAATCTTGTACTATAATCTTTAATTCTTCAGAAGCTAAATTGAAGATAAACTACCTATGTCATAAGAATAGTACACCATGTTGACCTTTCAAATATATACATTTTCCAATTAACTCAATGATTTTACACCGTTTCATTAAACTTCCTATTATACTGAACTCATTCCAATTTTACAAAGAACACCTTCAGTATAAAGTATAATGTTGGGGTGGAAAGAGAAGGGGCGGGCAGAAAACCTTTGCACAGACATTAACATGTTCCCAAGTTCGACTCTTAGTGCACAATAGGTCAAAATTCACTTTTAAAAGGAACTTTGGGTATAACAAAAATATACAGGCAAGAATGATTACAAATAGAAATATTTCTAAGATTCAAATAATAAACCACACAAGCTTCGCTCACTTTAAAGTCATTGTAACCTTTCATTTAGATGTCCTTGTATCACCCCCTTCTGTCCATTACTCTCCATATTACTCTCACAAGTAATCTGCATGAAATGGAATCACAGAATCGATACTTCAACATCTAACTACTTTAGCAAGTGTAAGGATTTTTAAAAATCTTCTCTGAATTTAAAATTTTCATTATTTCACACAGTGCTCATTTCATATTTTAAAGATTCTACCACAGGAAAAAAGGCACCAGAATTAAAAATAGTTTTGTTTTGTAAAACAGAGACAAATTTTAAGTCAAATAACAAAAAGGCACAGAATGCCCCTTATAGCACCATAAAGATTTATCTCCCAGAACTGTGAAAGACATTGGAGCCAATAATTACCAACAGCCATTTGGACAAACACCTCTTTGAATTATCTCCATGTGATCACTAAAACTCAATCCCAAGTGTTTGCACAAAATCCAGACCAAATTGCTTTTTTTTTGTAAATCTCTCTCATGCACAGAGGGAAGACAATGTTGGGAAATTGAGATTAGCCAGTGTACTTTCAAAACCTTTAATCTTATTTTGATCACATCACTCCAAACACCAATATGAACTCAATGGAAACCACCATATTGATGACAAAATAGACCACTAGTGTCCAAAAATTCTAGTTCAGAAAAGGGCCTTCACAGTAGACAAAACTAAACAAAATTGAACATATTAAAGGGGCAGCAGATTAGTGAATTACAAATCTAGCAGAGACTTGGACACATGCACAAAACTGACAGATAATATCATTCCAGCCATTATGATCATTATCAGCTCTGAGGGGATCAGTTCATGTGCACCTCAGGGTCAGTAAGGATCAGTCTCCTCCAGAATTACTATTGTTATTTATTGTTGACTAGATAAATTACAAAATGTTAACAGTTCAGCTATATCTTAACCAATTTTGACACACTTCAGCAGGATAATCTACAACAAAACAATTATTTAATTCATAATTAGTTATACACAACCCTCTTGCTCAACCTCTCCAAACACATTAAGCATAAATGGATTGACTCGGTCTCATTGCATATATGTTTAACCGCAGCAAAATAAGTTTAATAACAGCAAAGGAATTGTTAAAACCTCAGCAGACTGTATGCAGTTTGACTTCATTTAAAAAAAAAGAAAGTGCATTTTGAAATATTCATCAAGAGACATGTTGTTTTAAAGTGATGAAAACCAGATGAAAATGTCATTTGGACAGGTCAGGACAGGCATGATGAATGCCAAAAAAGCTTTCAGCCTAAGTGCTGAACTAGATACTTTACAGCAGAGGAAATAAATATATGAGGGAGTGAGAAAGTCGCATCTGGAATAAGAAGTAGTAATTATGGCTATGTTGTACTAGTAAATCATTCACAACATGGTTTTCATCTTACTAAGGGCACCAAGGAATAAGTAAAATAAGAACTTGGGATGAACAAACTGTTCCAAGGTTTCACTTGGAAATTATAAATGACTCTGTATGGTTACAGTTTCAGCGTTTGGTCCATTTCATAAGCCTTCCTCTTTCTAATTCGCTTATCTCCCTTAGCCTTGGGGAGTAGCACTCTCTCAAAACAAAAAGCATGTCAGCCCTGGCTGGAATTCTAAAACACCTGGCAGGCTTAAATTGCAGAGTCATTACCAAAATTAAAAAGAATGTGAGCCAATATTCTAATTTATGATGTCAAATGGTCCATAAAACAGTTTGATTTTTTTCCCCTCTAATGAATAAAACTAGAAAAAGTAAAAACAAAAAAAAAACTTCCCGTCAATCCTGTGGTCAAGCATGGAACTGTCACAATAACATCTCTTATTCAATGAAAGTTTATTTAAGTTACTAAGCTATCAAGACAAAAATGGTCAAATTTTGTCTCATTCATAGCTCGCAAAGTAGAAGAAAAGCAATTGTTCCAACTTCCTTAATCAAGCCCCCATGCTGTGATCTATTCTGAAATCTTGCACTTGATATTCCTGAATCTCTTGAGATAACATTTTATTCATTTTTCAAGAATTGTGACTGCACCAGAGGCCACTGATCAATGGTTTAAGCAGAGAGAGTCAGTCAAACTGCCTTTTATGCAGCCTATAATGAAATGCACACTGCTTGGTGACTGACAGTGGTTTCAGTGCAGAATCCTATGTTCAGCACTGCATGCAATGTCTGCACAGTCCAGGGTAGGTCCAAGAATGTGAGCAACTTAAAAGCTTCCAAATGGTCAGCTTGCATATCCACCTTCCGATACATGCCCATGTTAACACATCAAGAGAACTGCAGGTTGGTAGAATGACATACAGGGCTTGCACAAGTAAATAAAAAACATACCATTTGGTGACAGTGTCATTGCACCATGTGTGCACCTACAATTCCTTCATCACAGGTTTCCTATTATGATTACCCTATCAGGGAGCATTTCTGGGTGGAAACCATAAGGTTTTCAAAAGGGTACGAAGCAGGAAACATTGACAACCAATTTACTGCAAACTGGTCTCATGCACATCCTACTAGCCAACACAAAATATTTACTAGGACAGCCATTCAGCCCATCTTAATTCATCCATTCAGACCCATCCATCCATCTACAGCGAGTGGTTAGGATCTGGAATGCACTGCCCGAGGGGGTGGTGGAGGCAGATTCAATCATGGCCTTCAAAAGGGAACTGGATACGTACTTGAAAGGAAAAAAAATTCAG
Organism: Heptranchias perlo; assembly: GCF_035084215.1. Taxonomy (NCBI): domain Eukaryota; kingdom Metazoa; phylum Chordata; class Chondrichthyes; order Hexanchiformes; family Hexanchidae; genus Heptranchias; species Heptranchias perlo. The sequence goes on along the minus strand of NC_090332.1, from coordinate 88,097,397 downwards.
GGCTACGGGGAAAGGGTGGGACTAGCTGGATTGCTCTTGCATACAGCCGTCGTGGACTCGATGGAACGAATGGCCTCCTTCCGTGCTGTAACCTTTCTATGATTCGGAGATCCTAAATTGCCTCCATTGTAGCTTCCAATAATCTCTTAAATCATTCCAGAGATTTTGCCTCCACTACTCCATCCAGGAGTCCATTCCATGTGTTGATCACTCTCATGTGAAGATCTTCCTGATATCAGTCCTAAATACTACTTTGAACCTGTGCCCCCTTGTCCTATTCGTGCAAATTAGTTTAATTTTATGGATTTACCTTTTCCATATTGTTTACTATCTTGTAAGTCTCCATAAGATTACCAGACACATCCTTCCTAGGCTTAAAATCAGAAGTTTCTCTAGTCTTTTCTCGTAGCTCAGTCCTCTAACACAACGAATCAGCCTTGTGTCTCTTCTCTGCACTGTCGCCAGTGCTTGAATATCTCCCTTTTGTTTCAGTGACCAGAATGGACACAGTACTCAAGTTATAGTCTGACCAGAGCACTAAGATTACTCATGACTCCCTCTGACTTTTACTCTACTATTTTGGCTATATAGTTCAGTATTCTATTAGTTGTTGATTGCTGCTCTACATTGGTTGAGTGTCAAGTCAACTTTATTCTTAGCTATTTCAACACTATTCATGGAATGTATATGTTGGGTGTTGTTCCTTCTTATGTACAGCACTTTACACTTGTCTACATTAAATTTCATTCACTGGAGTACTGCCTATCTACATATTTTGGCCAGTTTCATTTTGCAATGTCTGAGCACCCTCTTCCAAATCTACTGCGCCTCTTAGTTTGGAATCATGTGTGAATCTGACCAATTTGCACTTAGTTGCTGAATCCAAGTCAATAATGTAAATGAGAAATAGTAGTAGTCCAACACCAATCTCTGGGACACTCCACTCAATACTTTCACCCACCCCAATATAACTCCTTCAACAAGTACCCATTCCCAAGATTTAACCTGAATCCTCAGACTTTGAGCTAACTAAAAGGCTTTCATGGGGAACTTTGTCAAATGCCTTTTAGAAGTCTAGGTACACCAGGCCATGGGGCTTTCCACAGACCACTTGGGTGGTTATTTCCTCAAAAAAGTCAAGGAGTTTAGTCAGGCAGGATCTTTCTCTTCTGAATCCATGTTGACTGCTGTTTAGGTAATTATTGTACAGATAATCATCCAGTTTACCAGATACTTTTATTTTACATAGGATTTTTTAAAAATTCGATCATGGGATGTGGGCGTCGCTGGCAAGGCCAGCATTTATTGCCCATCCCTAATTGCCCTTGAGAAGGTGGTGGTGAGCCGCCTTCTTGAACCACTGCAATCCGTGTAGTGAAGGTTCTCCGGCAGTGCTGTTAGGTAGGGAATTCCAGGATTTTGACCCAGCGACGATTTAGGAATGGCGATATATTTCCAAGTTGGGATGGTGTGTGACTTGGAGGGGAACATGCAGGTGGTGTTGTTCCCATGTGCCTGCTGCCCTTGTCCTTCTAGGTGGTAGAGGTCGCGGGTTTGGGAGGTGCTGTCGAAGAAACCTTGGCGAGTTGCTGCAGTGCATCCTGTAGATGGTACACACTGCAGCAACAGTGCACCGGTGGTGAAGGGAGTGAATGTTTAAGGTGGTGGATGGGGTGCCAATCAAACGGCCTGCTTTGTCCTGGATGGTGTCGAGCTTCTTGAGTGTTGTTGGAGCTGCACTCATCCAGGCAAGTGGAGAGTATTCCATCACACTCCTGACTTGTGCCTTGTAGATGGTGGAAAGGCTTTGAACAGTAATGGTCCATTGGTACCTGTCTGTTTTGTCACCATTTCTGAGAGGGGCACCATGTTAGCTTGTTTTCAATCTACTGGTAGCTCTTCAGTGTCCAGTGACTTCCTCATAATAATAGTCAATGTTTCATTAAATCTCCCAAAGAGGACACAAGAGAGGAGTTACCCTTCCGCCAACATCCTTAGCATGTCACGTGAAGGAGCAAAGGGAAAATATACATAAGACCGCAGAGGCACATCATAATATGCATAAACTTGGGTTGTATTCCCTTGAGTTTAGAAGGTTGAGGAGTGATCTAATTGAGGTGTTTAAAGCAATAAAATAATTCAATAGAGTAGATACAGAGAAGCTATTTTCTCTGGTGGGGGAATCCAGAACAAGAGGGTACAGTCTTCAAATTAGAGCTAGGCCAGTCAGGAGTGAAAATCAGGAAGCACCTTTTCACACAAAGGGCAATGGAAATGTGGAATTCTCTCCCCCAAAAGGCTATGGATGCTGGGTCAATTGAAATTTTGAAGACTGAGATTGACAGATTTTTATTAAATAAGGGTATCAAAGGATATGGATCAAAGACGGGTAAATGGGAATTGAGGTACATATCAGCCATGATCGAATTCAATGGCGAACAGGCTCGAGGGGCTGAATGGCCTTCTCCTGTTCCTAAACATAGTACACACAAACTTAACTTTGGAATATATATTTATTCGGAGATCTCCCATGGTGTTGCAAGGTAAGTCACATGATACCCTGATTTATAAGGAACAGAAGTATATCCCATAAAACGCAATTATTCTAGTGCTACAGTGAAGCTGTGTCCCTTCAAAGCCACAAAGTCTAACTGCTATTAAGTAAACTGTGGTATGCAGCAGATCAGAACCCTGTCCGTGTTTTTTTTTATTTAAAAACTGTTATTGGAAAGGCCATAAGCTAAGGCATTCTGGCTCTGGTATTTTCTATTCCTGGAGGGTTTCTCTGTACCTTCCAAATGACTGGCTCAGTGGATAAGGAAAATACTATTTACTTATTTTTCCAGAAACCAATTAAAAAACACTTACAGTACTTCACTGTGTCTGGGGAGATCTCTTACAAACGTCATTCCAAATTCTTTCAATGGAGATATGCATTCTCCCTTTGTAACCTCTAACTAACCATGAGCAACACCCAGGGAAATATGAAGGTGCACACATTTCTCATTACTCACAGCACACTTCTCTGTCACACTTATTTACAGGGAAATTTCTTGCAGCTGACTGTTGGAAGAGAGGCTTATGAGCCAATAGTAAAAAAAAGTCATTTGGAACGTAGAGTGAAACTGCAACAGAAAATACCTCATTAATACAGGAGTCAAGATGCATGTAGTCTAGAACATAAAAAATCTTAGCAATCATACTTTTTTTTCAGACATTGCATCCTAAGTTCTAACTTGCAGTCTGAGGAGCAATTAAACTCTGATTGGTGAAATCACTACCACACGAGGTCAAACAATTAAACCCTGTTTACTTAACAATTAGACTTTGGTCTTAAAGAGAGATCACTCTACCTTAGCAGAATTATACTGTGCATTTCTTGGGATAATACCCCTATCCTCATAAAACAGCACAAGAAAAACTTACCATAAGCAACTGCATTCGAGATCCACAAATGTATATAAAGATTTGTATCAAATGTGCGTCAGTCACAAATGCAAAACAATCTTAAAGGAGGAAGCCCACCACTAACCTGTAGCCTGAAATGACTTTTACAACTGTCTTCTTATCGATCTCAGTTATAGGTGGCTACCATTATTTTGATTTGCCTTTTAAGAGCTGTAGCCTTAAAGAGAGTGGTCAGATTAGCAGCTAGACAACACAATTATACCATGGGAGATCTGCTAGTATAAAAACTTTTAAAACTGATTGGAGTACTCCTGGCCAAGATGACTTTGGCAGACACACTCAAAAAATACCAAAAGACTCCCCAACTTTTTCACCTAACACAAGATAGGTTCTGTTCAATTGGGGTACTAACTAGGAGTCATTTCATGGAGGGGGGTTCAGAAGTCATCATAAACCATGAAGCTCAAGCTGCTTTCAACTGGCATATAAACCAAAACATGAAACTAATACTAATAAATCATCTCTAGCTACATACTGCAGAATTTGTTTCAGGAGAGAGAAAGAGACAGAGACATTAACCTGGGGGAGGGAAAGGACAGAGACGTTAACCATAGTTTGTTTGAGTTCAAATCATCCCTTAGCCCCAGCAGCAGGTATCATGGCAGACAATGGTCACTGTGCTCCTAGTTAATAGTCAAAAACATGAACTCTGAAGAATTAGTGACCGAGACATAATCACTGCTGTCTTAAATCACAATCTATAGCTGATTAACAGGATGCAATTCAGAAATAAATCTAGTTGAACTATTACGAAACCAATGTTGTAATATCCAAATTAATCCAGCAACTCAGGGTTATTTCTATAACCCAAAAGGCAATATTGGAACACTCTTAGCCAGATCATCATCTAGCATGTACTTTATTATACCTTCTGACTGCAAGGAACTGATGCTTCCAGCAGAAAAGGTCATCCTGAGCATGGATTCATGAAATGGACATTGATACAGCAGCCAAGCAATGTTTTTTTTCTTGAAAGGCAATACAATATATTACAGTCACTCTTGCATAGTCTATCATCTCCTTATGTGTAACCTGCAAGCTCAGAATTCAGCTACATTAAGAACCGGTGCATAGATTAAAACATCTTTTTAAAAGGTGCAATCACCTGAAAATGTGAGGTTCAACCCACACACACTACTTTATACCAGTGTTTGGGGGATTGAGCAGATAACTCCTGCTTTGCCCAGAGTACAGTAATTTTTTTTTAAAAGATGAAAATATGAAAAAAAAACAAAGACAACTAATCCCTTACTAGTATTTATTTCCCACAATGCTGCTTGAGTAAGACGTGACATCAGTATAAACAGATTTAAAACTATTCAAAATCTATTTGATTATTTTGTCCAGATTGTCTGCCTCGTTTCCCAGATTACAACAGAAACAGTGACTACACTTCAAAAAGTACTTCATTGGCTGTAAAGTACTTTGGGACGTCTTGGGATCATGAAAGGTGCTATAAAATGCAAGTTATTTATTCTTTCTTTCTTTACATTCACATTTCATATATATATATATATATATATATATATATATTATGAAATCACTTTTCGTCTTCAGGAAAAACGAAGAAAAATGGCAGCACTATTTATTTGTTTTAAACAAATGTAAAGTCACAGCAGAAATAGTAAGATAGATTGAAAGACTGGATGTAACAGAGTGAGCATTTGGTTTTGGTTCCTCAGGCAGCCACTTTGGCATTCACTTTGTGTTCACTGCACAGATTGTGCATATATTTTCATCACAATAATATCTGCACAAAACTTCACTCATTGAGAACACACCTGCGATAGCATATCTTCACTCTCATATCTCAAAGCAGATTGTTGGGAGCCTCACTAGGGAGAGGTTGCTGCTCCGAGCAGCACAAATCGCAGAGTCTCTCACTGAGGACAGGGAGAAGGTCTGAGCAATTCAGATCGCAGGCCGCAAAAATAAAGAATTGACTTGACCCCTCAGCCTAGTGACATCATGAGAAATATCCACGGAGAGATTCTCAGTTAAAAGTTTGAGTTAATGAAGTTAAAGGGTCACTCTAGTCTCATGGTACACCACCATCCGAGTGATTTATGCAAAACTAGAATTTCTCATAATGTAGCACATGCTCTATTTTGTTTCATTATCTTTTATTCCCCTTGATGATGCACAACGATTTGTTTAGAACTTTTTTTGGTAAGAAGTGTTAGCAACCAGATGTCAGGAATCTCTGAGCAATAAAAAAAATACCAATCCAGTTTGTAATCGTGGACCTCAAACTGTAGCAGTTCCAAAAGCATAATGTTTATATAGAAGGATTTACATCAAATTCAAACTAAGATACTTGGGTCATTCTGAACTGTTAAAATAATCACAATTTCTTTCCCTCCCTTCTTGTGGGACACAAGAAATTATAGATGTTACTACACACACGTACTCCTGATATAAAAGCACAAATGTTCAGTAGAAGCCTTCTACTATCCAACATTCAGAAATTTGTTCCACAGACCTCATAATTCAGAAATCACACAAATAGAATAAATTGGTTACGCACAATGTTCTCATCAATAAACATTTAATATGGATGCAAAAGGTAAGTTATAACGAGAGGCCATACTTGCATAGGCCATCACTGAAGGAGCCATAACGATGAAAATTACAACAGAAATTGTGTTTCCAGTATTACTGTAATGAGCTACAACATGTACCTTAAAAATATTCAATAAGAATGTTTTTAAAAGATATAATTTCCTAGGACATCGCATGATACCAGCAACTAGATGAGATCTTGACACAGCTCATTCTGTGTTCAACCACAATAGTGTGTCTATTTGATGGAAAAATATAAAAAGGCCATAAGAATATTTTAAAGTTTTGAAACATAAAGCAATCCATCTCGATATAACTAGGTTGGGGGGGGGGGGGTAGATCTCATTTCTTGAATCAGCCTTTGTTAGATTTTGCTATGCAACAATTAATTTTGCATGTACATCTTGGAATTTGGAGGGGTGTGGTGGGGGTGATGGAAGTCTTGATATTTTGTAGTTTTGGTATGGTAACATAATCACAACGTTCAGAATACATTAACGTCTTTTTTTAAAATCTGAACATTTTACTTAATTAGTCATGTCTTGCAGGTCTCATTATCCATTTTGGAGGTGGGACCCACATTGGAAAAATTGGCCTGTGACACACTGAAGACCAGCTGAGATGGAGCTAAACAAAGGACAGAAGCCTATAATGGACATGGTCAGGTCATAGATGTGACCAGATCAACCTTTAGCATATTTTAGTGTCAGATCAGGAAGGGCTGCTGTAGGACGAGTTAATTTTTTTACACCAGCAGACTAATCACAACATTCATAGGACTATTACAGATTTATTAACCCTAAAAAAAGACAGAGGGGCATACAACAACTTTAGTCAAAATTGGTCCATCATGTAACATGAGGGCCAAGTTAAAAAAAAAAGAAATTCTATCACCAACAATGCCAACTATATAGATGCTTTAGTTAGAATTAATTTAGTCAGAAAATTAGAGTAGAGAAAGCTCTGCTGTATCACTGGGTGAAGTTGAGTTAAAAAATTAATGCAATCAAACCAACTAAACAAAAGTTTCTTTGACGTTGACAGTGCTTTATGAAACTATGGAAAGAACTTTGACATTCTGTTCAACCCAAATCCAAGTTTCAAACTTCAAATGTCCATCACCAAGAATGCTTGCTTCCACTTTAGGCACCCCCCCATCCCTGAAATCCTTATCCACATCTTTGTCACCTTGAGACACAATTTCTCCAATGTCCTCCTTGCTGGTCTATTATTCTCCACCCTTCATATGCTCCAACTTATTCAAAGCTCAGCTACCCATATTCTATGCTAGACTAAGTCCCACTTACCCATCATCTCCATCCTCACTAACCTATAAAAGGCAGGAAGAGGCCATGGAGGGATTTGAAGATGAGAAATTTAAACTTAATACACTGGGGGACAAGGACCTCTCTGTATCCCAACGTATTAAGTTTAAAATCCTCGTCTTCAAATCCCTCCATAGCCTTATCCCACCCTATCTTGCAATCTCTTCCAGCCTTACACACTCAACTTCAGCCTTCTACTCTATGCAACTCCCTGCCTAAATCCCTTTGCCTCACCACCTTTAAAAACCTTCCTTTTCCACCAAGCTTTTGATCACTTCTCCTACCTCTTGTTTGGCATCCACCCCTTTATTTCTTGTTTCTGTTTTTTTTCTCCCCCCTCAAAAATGTAAAGTGCCTTGGGATGTTTCCTAAGTTAAAGGTGCAATATGGATTCAAGTTGTTGGTAGGCTAGAAAGGAAGATTCTGAGATTTGTTTGCAATGATATTTTTGACAACTCAAGACCACCCAAGCTGTTAAAACCATGACCACGCACACAACACAAGCACATTTCTTACCAATTCCTGTTTGACAGCATGTTCTTTGGGGTTGATTCCTTGTGTGACGAGGTATACTAAGGAGCAAGGAAGAAACGAGTTATTACAATAATACCTCTATAAAAAAGGGAATATAAATAATGTGATAACGTCCAGCACACATACAAAAAAAATCAACAATACTCACTCCAAAACATAGAATTCAGTGCATAAGCAGAAGCTAAATCCAGCTTGGCTTGCTCAAGAGGGTCCAACTGAAAGAGAAAATAAAAATCTGCGTCATAATTTTACGTTGAAAATAAAGTTTAGAACTAGAAAGCAACTAGTTTATGGAACAGGGTTTAAAACGGCAAAATTCTACTGCAGTAAAAGAGATTTTTTCTATGCTAGATTCAAAAACTTGATTTACGTTCAAAAATATATTCTACTTTACACACAATAGGTTCTGCATTCCCTTTTACATGACATTATCTTGCAGTGAGCAAAAATTCTGGTCACAGTATCAACACAATGTCCTCAATAGTAGAACAAGTGTCAAATAGAGATCAATAGTGCAGTCACTACAGTCTTCCAGATTTGTTCAAAATACAGCGAAATATGCTGAATTAATGACGTGAGGCGTCTAATGTACAGCACGAAATTATTAAACAATCAGTAGATTGTGAAAAACTTAATTTAAGGGTGCAGGTGACAATTACAAATAGCTTGAACTCTGCCTTTATGATCTATGAATGTCACGTGGACCCCAAGATTCAAGTTCCGACTGAGTTACTCCATCTTAATAAAGCATTTTTTGCTCTCTCTCCCAAGCCTGCCCATCAATTCCAAATTTTTAAAATAATTATCCTAATTTATACTCTCCTGTATATCTTTTTTCAAGGAGCGCTTTTTCTTTTCATTGACAGTTTGTTTGAGACTGTAGTAAACAAAGTGGTAAAAAAAAATCCCAGTGGGTCTAAAGTGTCATAATTTTATTTCAAGGTTTAGATCACGTTTATAAGTCAGTTGAACTTTTTCTCATCATTTATGATATTGACTGAACCTCTCAAACAACCTATTTCTCACAATGCAAAATTCAATATTCTACACCATCTAAAACATGGACAATTTAACGCTATTGTAAGTAAGCACTGCCAGTGCAGTAACAGCAGCATGTGAACAGTGGTACAAGGAAGACACCATATTTTGATATATATTGATATAGCTGGATGTGGTGAAGCTCTCCACCTGCATACTCAAACATCTGCAAAGGACACTGCTTTCTGGCCACCTCCACTGCAGAAAATGTTCTGATTAAGTAAGGCTGATGGAACAGTCAGCTTGTTTCAATTAGTTGGAGTGGAATGGCAATACAAGATACTGCCTCAACTTCTAAAATTGCATAAAAGACAAGTAAAAGGCAAGTCTTGCACTGGTGGCAGTCATACCACCTCCAAAAGGAAAATGAAATTTCACCATAGCATTGGCAATATAGGCCTAGAATAAAAATTCAAATGTGGCAGATTAGTGACCCAGTTCATTGTTAAATTAGTATGATTGTTCCTTAGTATAATTATTCCAAGGGGTACAAGAGTGTTGAGTGGTTAAACCCCAGAGTTCTATATTCCTAAGGTATTCTGCTCAGTGTCACTGCGCCCAATAATTCAGCTTCCATACAAAACAGATGGAAATAATGAAGTGTTACTAATGGGGCAGGCACATCATCATTAAGCAAGATCTTGATAACTGATGTGGAAACTGCAGGGTAAAGTCATTATACAGCCCAATCATGGATGGTTTCTTTATTCTTGCATAGAATCTACAGCACAGAATATAGCCATTCGGCCCAACTGATCTATGCCGGTGTTTATACTCCACTTGAGCCTCCGCCAATCTAATTACCTCTTCCCATCCTGCCAACATATTCCCTGCTCCCTCATGTTTGCAACGAGCCTCCCCTTAAATGTGTCAATGCTATCTGCTTCAACCACTCCATGTGGCTGCGAGATCCACGTTAATTTCTCCTAAATTCTTTATTTGTTAATGTCGGTGGCTATAATATATTTATGCCCCTTGTTCTGGACTCACACACAAGTGAAAACAGTTTCTCCACATTCATCCTATTGAACTCCTTCATAATTTTAAAGACCTCTATCAGGTCTCCTCTTCCACAGAAAAGAGCCCCAGGCTGCACAATATTTCCTGATAGTTGCACCTTCTCAATTCTGGTAACATCCTTGTAAATCTTATCTGCACTTTCTTCAGTGCTTCAGTATTCTTTTTTGCAGTATGGAAACCAGAACAGCACACAGTACTCCAAGTGTGGTCTAACCAAAGTGCTTTATAAATGTAACATTACCTTCCTGCTTTTGTACTCTATTCTTCTAAAAATGAACCCCAATAATTTGTTTTCACTATTTATGGCCTTATCAACTTGCATTGCTGCTTTTAGCGATTTTATGTATGTATTTCCAGACCGCTTTGCTCCTCTACCCTATTTAGTTTCTTACCTTCCAAGGTATAAGTGCCCTCCTTATTCCTCCTATCAAAATGAACCACCTCACATATCACTATATTGAATTTTATGTATTGCCGTTTATCCGCCCACTCTGCAAGCTTGTTTGCGTCTTCCTGTATTTTTAGAGTATTCCACATTATCTACATCCCCCCCCCCCCCCATTTGATATAATCTGCAAATTTTGACACCGTTCCTCCAATTCCTGAGTCCAATCATTTATGTATATGGTAAACAACAGTGGTCCCCGCGGAACGACACTTCCCACTTTTTGCCAATCAGAGAAACTTCCATTAACTCCTACTCTGTTATCAAGCCATCTTTCAATCCATTCTGCTACCTGGCCCCTACACATGCTCTGACCTTTGTCATGAGACTCTATGTGACCTTACCAAAGGCGTTTGGAAATTTCAATACGCTTGAAATATCAATAGCTTTTAAAGTAACAGGATCTTCTTTTACTTCTACATAAAAATCTGGCCTCCTATATATTAAACACCACTCCTTACTAAGTGTTGTACTGGTGTGTTGAATATTTCAGTTTGTACTGACTACAGTATTTACACATTTTAGGACACAAAGATCTGTGAAGCCAGCACACAATGTAAAAAATAAAACAAAGATAATATGAATTATGCCACCTGACAGGATTACTGTAATGAATGTATTCTTATGTGGTAGATGCATGGGCCTCTTTTGTGCAACTCTGTTAAATCAGCAGCACGACCCTTATTTAGTTGGAAACAAAGAACCAAACAGGTTTTGTTCAAGGCAAACAAAGCAGGATTAGTTCTAAATCTCCACTGAGAGTAACATGTTACTGAGCTCTGCTTTAAATGACAGCTGCCAACTTTACAAGGACAGCAAGTCATGTAATACTTGCACAGTGAAACATAATCTCTTCTGAAAATAAAACTGCAGTTTGTTCCATGCAAAGCACAATAATACATGAGCCCCTAGCAACATTTCGGAGTTAGACACTAAGCTTAACTTACACAATGGAGATGTTTATAGAACCTATATCAAGTGATAAATTGTCAGCGATTAAGCAGCAAACTCACTCTGGAATGTTTCTAGCATGATGACAGACATTTATCAAATCTGAACTATTTTCTCAGCTTAAGCAAGTTAATATTTTTGGATCAACTAAGACCTTGGCAGCAGTTCTATTTAAGCATTTGCAAACTTGACCCAAAAAAATATAATCTTGGCATTTTCCAATTAATACATTGAATGCACTTAGAAAAGCAGTGTTGTAAATCCTAGGTCATTATGAAAAATTGTGAGGCAATGCCCGAGAAAAATATATGCACTTATTAAAAAAATAACAGAAACTCAGCCAAATTTTGATGTATTAGGATAAATGCTCAACTTAAATTACAAAGCCAGCAATATTTATTTTTTCATTAAGTGTTATTGAGTGCCATTATTATGAGTAGGGCTTTTACCCAGGTGTTTCAGCAGTAGAATCTCTCTACGGTGGCATAAAATACTTTGTGTGATTCCCATTACCAGAAAATTTATTCTCTTATCACCATTCGTTAGTTTGTACTTTAAGCACATGCACTCTGGGAAATGCCTGGATTTTTTCTAACAAAGTAATGCAAAGTTATAGCCACAGATTTCCTGTAGCATAGGTAAGACGACAGATGAATGCTAAAATGACTTGTCACCGAGGTTGCACCATCAGCATCGTATTACAGACTAGTATACTCATTAATACTATATTGGGTCAGTTTCCTGAACTTCGGAAAGATTGTGAACGTCCAGGCAGGGACTCTCCTCCGCAATACCACCCAAAAACACAGCAGGGAATGACGGCTGCGGTAGAACAGTGAGTTCCACCACAGCCTCGACCAGGATTTCTTGTGCAAAATAGATGCTCTTTCCCCAACCACCGCATGCAAATGGCAGCAGGAGGCCAGAGCCCCAGCAGATTTACCTTGCGCGGCCCATATTACCACCATTTCCTGAGGCCACCATGGGGAAGGTGGTGGTAAGACCCAGGAAGCAACAGTAATGGCCCTGAGGTGCCCCTATGCAGAGAGAGTGCCTTCTGGCTGCTTCATCTCCCTCTATTCCATCATCCTCAATGACTTACCTGTATCAGCCTCAGTCTCTACCAAAGACTACAAGGCATCAGCTCCTCCGTCCATCCACGTGGCGTTTTCACTCCTTTAATTCTGTCCCTGCTTCTTGTGATACCAGCATTTCCCTCGGGACTGATGGCAGACTCCCACTTGGCAGTGGGAATCCTGTCAGGAGCCTATCATGCATCATTAATATGTCTAGCCTAGCCACCTCCGCTCTGAAGAGGATTATCCCAGCACCAATGTCCAGACAGCATCCCACCAATATCCTTACCACTTCCAATTTGCTTTCTTATTTAAATGTTTTTAACTCATTCCTTATCCAATCCCTGGACACTGCACTGTATAGTTGCTAAATTTGTTCATGACACAAAGGTAGATAGGAAAGTAAGTTGTGAAGGACATAAGGGGCTCGATTTTACCACCCGCTATTGGGTGCGTTCTCAGCGGGGGGGGGCCCTGAAAATCGGGAAATCCAGGAGCTGGACCAGATCCCGCCTCGATCCCGCCCACTTCCGGGTTCCCCACTGACGCGCCAGCGTGCGCGCGCAGCCCCCGCTGGTGGGAATCCCGCAGGCAATTAAAGCCAGCGGGATGCCACTTGACAATATTTAGTTAGGTATTTCAGGTCATTAACTGACCTGATTAAGGAACTATGTGGGATTTTGGAACAACATGGGACTGTTTCCCACACTCCCAGCTCGAATGGACGTATAAAGGGGGCCGGGGGGGGGGGGGGGGGGGGGGTGGGGAGACCCTCACCCATTGCAGGAGGCCACTCTGTCACTTGGGACAAAGTTTGGCCTCCACCACCCTCCTCCTGACGGTCAAAGTCACCAACCTGCACACTTACCCCGGGGTCCGGAGACATGTACCTACCTTGCAGACCCCCTCAGATGTACATCTTGCGGATGGGGGCCGCCGTAGCTGCAGTCATGACCTCCTCGGAGGGCGAGCAGCATCACCAGCCTCACCGTCCACCTCTGACACGTGGAGCTCCACAACAGAGTGCTGTGACACATCCACCTGTACAGCAGGAGGGAGGGCTACCGCAGAGAGAGATGCGTCGCAGAGGGCACTACCCTCGCCACAGGTTCCACAGACCGAGGCTCAGCCTCCTGGACCTCTCTGAGCAGCAGTGCACACGGAGGCTCAGAGTCACTCGACATGTAGTCGTGGACATCCGCAGCCTCCTTCATGCCGAGCTGCTCCCGGCTGGCCCATGCACCATCTTCCTACCTGTCGCTGTCAAAGTCACCACTGTCCTCCCGAACTTCTCCTCCGCAGCCTTCCAGGGTGCAACCGGGACATCGCCGATGTCTCTCAGTCGTCTGCGCAGAAGAGCCCTGCAAATACACCTACACCCACTCTGCAGTGACACAATGGGTGGCATCAGTGGTGGGTCCTCATAGTGATACCCAGGAGCGGGCATTATTGCACAAATCGGACAGGATTCGCGAAGACATGGCAGTAGTGGTGCCAATATAATGTGTGATGTGAGTTGTTCTGAAATTCAATATAAGTAACAACCATGACAAACCCTCAAACACCTTGTGCATCCCCTTCATGCTCACGACACATTTGCCTTACGCTGCCTACTGCACATATGTGATGCATGCCCTGTGGCTGCAGCACAGGTGGTGGCAGGTTGAGTGAGGCTGGCTGTGAGAGAGATGCACGAGAGGGTGAGTATGGGATAGAGCCATGAGATTGTATGAGGATTGGGTTGCGTGGTAGTGGCGGGGTGAGTACTGGCGAGGTGAGTAGGTGCAGGTAAGATGAGGATGGGGTTTGAGTGGGTATGAGGGGTGATGTGACAGAGTAGTGTTGGCAGTGCTGAAGGAGATGTGGGGTGGGGGCAGTGATGTGGTAGACGGAGTGTAGGGGAAAGACTACGTGTACTCACTGTGGCTGACCTACTGAGGTCATTGGACCGCCTCCTGCACTGTGTCAGGTGGGCGATATGTTGGTGGCGCAGGTGACCCCCTCTGCCACCTCGAGCCAGGCCTTCCTGGTGGCGGAGGCGGGCCGCTTCCTCCCGCCCGCCGGGTGGAAGATCTCTGTCCTCCCCCTCCTCCTCACCCCGTGTATTGATACCTGGGGTGAGGCATCATTAAACTGGGAGCAGCCTTCCCCCTGGGCTGCTCCATGCAGTCATCTTTGCTATTGGTTGCAGCATCTGTCAGTGGAGGACTGCCCCTTTAAATAGAGCGCCTCCAGCTGACAGATTTTACTGCGCATGTGCAGCCCGCCCGACGCGCAGATCAGCAGCGGGGAACCCAGAGGAGCAGGTAAGTGGATCCAATTAGTGGTTTGCCTGCTACGATCGCGCGGGAAACCCACTAATTTCATCAGGCGCGTTACCCACGCGCCCGCTAGCCCATCCGCCGAGAACCCGCAGGCCTGCTAAAATCGGGCCCAAGGAGTCTGCAAAGGGATATAGATAGGTTAAGTGAGTGGGCAAAAAATTGGCAGATGGAGTATGATGTGGGAAAATGTGAACTTGTCCACTATCACAGGAGGAATAGAAAAGCAGTATATTATTTAAATGGAGAGAGATTGCAGAACTCTGAAGTACTGAGGGATCTGGGTGTCCTAGTACATGAATCACAAAAAGTTAGTATGCAGGTACAGCAAGTGATTAGGAAGACAAATGGAATGTTGTCATTTATTGCAAGGGGAATGGAATATAAAAGGTAGAGATGTTTTGCTTCAGTTGTACAGGGCATTGGTGAGACCACATCGAGAATAGTGTGTGCAGTTTTGGTCTCCTTATTTAAGAAAGGACATAATTGCTTCACAGGCGGTTCAGAGAAGGTTCACTTGACTGATTCCTGGGATGAAGGGGTTATCTCATGAGGAAAGGTTGGACAAGTTGGGCCTGTATACATTGCAGTTTAGAAGAATGAGAGGTGATCTTATTGAAACATTTAAGATCCTGAGGGGACTTGAAGGGTTGGATGCTGAGAGGATGTTTCCCCTTGTGGGAGAGACTAGAACTAGGGGACAGTTTAAAAATAAGGGGTCTCCCATTTAAGACAGAGATGAGGAGAAATTTTTTCTCTCAGAGGGTCGTGAGTCTATGGAACTCCCTTCCCCAGATAGTGGTGGAGGCAGGGTCATTGAATATTTTTAAGGCTGAGTTAGATAGATTCCTGATTAACAAAGAAATCAAAGATTATAGTAGGTAGACGGGAAAGTAGGGTTTAGGTCACAATCAGATCAGCCATGATCTTATCAAATGGCAGAGCAGGCTCGGGGGGCCGAATGGCCTGCTCCTGCTCTTAATTCGTATGTTCTTATGTACATATGCACTACATTTATGATAAGGCGGTGTACAAAATTATGAGGGGCCTAGATAGAGCAGACAGGAAGTACCTGTTTCTCCTAGCAGAGAGTTCAAGAACTAGAGGACATAGATTTAAGCTGATTGGCGGAAGGATTAGAGGGGACATGAGGAAAAACTTTTTTTACTCAGAGGGTGGTGGGTGTATGGAATTCACTGCCCAAATTGGTGGTAGAGGCAGGGACCCTCAACTCTTTTAAAAAATACCTGGACCTGCACCTAAAGTGCTGTAGTCGCAGGGCTACGGACCGGGTGCTGGAAGGTGGGATTAGAATGGGCACCTGGTTGTTCTTCGAGCCGGCGCGGACACGATGGGCCGAATGGCCCCCTTCTGTGCTGTATCTTGTCTATGGTTCTGTGGGAAATACATATCCACCATCAGAAATCAGAAATCTAAACCAGATATCAAAGGACTGTCTACGGGCAGGCAATACTGACCAAGAGCCAGACTTCAGCAAAAAAAGAGGGAAGCACAGATTTGGGAACGTCACAACGGACAGATCCCCAAACTAAACGTTGCTGTCCTGGGTATGCTTTTGTCAAATAAGGTATGAAACTTATATTTCATTTATTATAATCATAAAAGTAAAAAAAATATATAATTGTGGAATTTCACCAAAGAACTAAATATTTATTGCCTTTTATTACCCAAAGAGGGTGGAAAGCCGCACAGAATCAGTCCGTCACAATGCTGACCAATATGCAATCACTTGAGCCATAGTAAAAGTTTCCTAAAACCACGAGAAAAGATACAAAGTATCTATACAAATATCTATGATATTTTCAAGACTCATCCTCTCCCTCACCCTCTCTTCTTCACCCATCATTTGCAGTATTATCAGGCTCTTCCCATCAATCTCTTGCCAACTGCTTAACAGCGATGTGAGAAAGTTTCTCAATCTAGCAATTATATCTTGATATTTGGGGAAGGTTACAACCACTGCTGAACCACACTGTTCGCAACCTCGGCATCCTATTTGACCCTGAGCTGACCTGCTGACCTTCTGACCCCTTATCCTCTCCATCACCAAGACCGCCTACTTCCACCTCCATAATATCGCCCATCTTCTCCCCTGCCTCAGCCCATCTGCTGCTGAAGCCCTCATCCACGTTACCTCCTGGCCGGCCTCCCATTTTCCACCCTCCGTAAACTTGAGCTCATCTGCTGCCCATATCCTAACTTGCACCAAGTCCCATTCACCCATAACCCCTGTGCTCACTAACCTACATTGGCTCCCAATCCAGCAACGCCTCAAATTTAAAATTCCCATCCTTGTGTTCAAATTCATCCATAGCCTCATCCCATCCGAAAACTCTGCATTCCTCTAATTCTGGTCTCATGTGCACCCCTGATTTTGTTCGCCCCTCCATTGGTGGCTGTGCCTACAGCTGTTTAGGCCTAAGACCTGGAATTCCCTCCCTAAACTTCTCCACCTCTCTCTCTCCTCCTGTAAGACGCTCTTTAAAACCTGCCTCTTTAACCAAACACCTGTACTAATATCTCCTTATGTGGCTCAGTCTCAAATTTTGTTTGATAACGCTCCTGCGAAGTGGCTTGGGACGTTTTACTACGTTAAAGACGCTATGTAAATGCAAGTTGTTGTTTATACAGTGCCTTTCAAATAGGCACTCCAGGACACTTCACAGAAAGAAACAGCATTACAAGAGATAGCTGGAAACATGGTCAAAAAAGGAGGTTTTTGAAGGCAAGGAAAGGAGTAGGGTGGAAATTCTGGGCTGTCGGGACAAAACAGTAAGGCTCTGCTGCCAATAGTCCAGCAGAGGGAGGGTGGGGTGCATAGGCCACAGTCAGAGGACATGAGTAAGAAAATAGGGATGGGAGAGGTTACAGAGCAAGAATGGCACAAAGATGTGGAGGGATTTGTAAATGAGGAAAGGGGTTTTGAATTCAATGCGTTGGGGAGCCAATGGCAATCAGAGAGGATTGTATTGATGCTCGATTGTAACTGAGTGACAAAGCTATGGACAAGTTGGAGCTTTTGTAGAATGGATCTTGGTAGGCTAGTGAAAGGTGTGTTGGGGGAAGTCAACTCTTCATTATCAGCTTGGCTCAGTTGGCAACTCTCTCACCTCAAAGCCAGAGGTTGTGAGTTCAAGCCCTACCCCAGTATTTGAGCACATAATCTAAGTCGAAACTTCAGTGCAAGACTGGGGGAGTGCTGCATTATCAGATGTGTCGTTTTTCAAAGCTCCTGCCAGCCTGTTCGTCAACATAAAGTCTTATGACATTTTTCTGAAGAAAAGCAAAGATTTTTTTCCAGGTGGCCTAGCCTACATTTATCCATCAACCAACACCAGCATCAGAACAGATTGGTCATTCATCTCATTGCTGTTTGTGGGACCATGCTGTGTCAAAATTGGCTGCCACATTTACCTAGATAGTAATTGCCTGCATTTCAAAATTAATTAATTAGCTGTGAAGCACCTTGGGATGTCCCAAGATTGTGAAATGCATGGATGGTCAATCATATCAAACACCGCAGAGAGTTCAGGGAGGCATAGGGAGGCATAACACACCATGGTAATGCTCATAATCACAATGGATACAATTGGTGATTTTCTTAGAATGATACAGCACAGAAGGAGGCCATTCAGTCCATCGTGCCTGTGTTGGCTTTGACCGAGATAGTCTCAGTGATGTGGGCGAGATGGAAGACGGAATGATGGATTCAAAGAGGGAATTGTGGGAGGAGTGTGCACGGAACTGATCGGCAATAACAAAATTCGACGACTGGAGAGAGGTGAAGATTTGATATGGGGCAGTAATTGAAGAGGGCAGAAGTGAACTTTATCGAGGAAGAGGCCATTGCAACAACAACTTGCATTTTTATAAGACCATAAGAGATAGGAGCAGGCCATTCAATGAGATCATGGCTGATCTGATTTTCACCTCAACTCCACTTTCCTGCCTTTTCCCCATATCCTTTGACTCCCTTGCTGATTAAAATTTGTCCAACTCGACCTTGAATGTATTCAATGACTCAGCCTCCACAGCTTTTTGGGGTAAAGAATTCCAAAGATTCACAACCCTCTGGGAGAAGAAACTCCTCCTCATTTCCGTCTTAAACGGGCGACCCCTTATTCTGAGACTAACCCCCTGGTTTTAAGATTCCCCCATGAGGGGTAACATCCTCTCAGCATCTACCCTATCGAGTCCCCTCAGAACCTTGTATGTTTCAATTTAGAGTGCCTTTAATGTAGTAAAACATCCCCAGGCGCTTCACAGGAGGGATTATCAAACAAAATTTCACACTGAGCCACATAAGGAGGTATTAAGACAGGTGACCCAAAAGCTTGGTCAAAGGAGTTGGTTTTAAGGAGCGTCTTAAAGGAGGAGAGAGAGGTAGAGAGTTTTGGGGAGGCAATAGCAGCAGATTTAAAAAGTCACATCCTGTAATGGGGGGAAACACTCTGGAATTGTTCTGGATTGATGCGCTAACAGAATGATAAATATAAGGAGTCTTACAACACCAGGTTATAGTCCAACAGCTTTATTTAAAATCACAAGCTTTCAGAGGCTTCCTCCTTCGTCAGGAGGAGGAAGGAGGAAGCCTCCCGACGAAGGAGGAAGCCTCCGAAAGCTTGTGATTTTAAATAAAGCTGTTGGACTTTGATTGCCTTGACAACGGGCAGTTGGAAAGATTATCTGTAATCACCAGGCATTGTTCTCTGACTATAAATGCGGTAACATTCAAGGAATCCCACACTTTACCTGACGAAGGAGAAAGCCTCCGAAAGCTTGTGATTTTAAATAAAGCTGTTGGACTATAACCTGGTGTTGTAAGATTCCTTACATTTGTCAACCCCAGTCCATCACCGGCATCTCCACATAACAGAATGATACGCCTTCCTCATCGGTATCCATCTTCCAGATGTTGAAAGGAACACATTATTAGGAGCACAGGAACAGGAGTAGGCCATTCAGCCCCTCGTGGCTGCTCCGCCATTTGATAAGATCATGGCCGATCTGTGACCTAACTCCAGCTACCCGCCTTTGGCCCCATAATCCCTTACTGGGATCTTGCTGCCCCTCAGGCCGTTACCTTCTGGAGCAGCTCACTCCTGGGAACCGACAT
This sequence comes from Heptranchias perlo, assembly GCF_035084215.1. Lineage (NCBI taxonomy): Eukaryota > Metazoa > Chordata > Chondrichthyes > Hexanchiformes > Hexanchidae > Heptranchias > Heptranchias perlo. The sequence continues at coordinate 88,077,520 of NC_090332.1, read as the reverse complement.
CAGGCTCTTCAACATCCCGTCCGCAGACTTTACGGATTCTTCAAACCCCACCAGGTACTCGTGGATCTCGGTCGGGTATTCTTCGGTGAAGGGATCGGGGGCCGCCATGTTACAGTAGGGCCAGACGGTAACGGACAACCGCCACCGGCGCCGCGCGAATACGCATGTGCGAGCACAGGCATGCTGGTAGTTGTAGTCATTCCTTTATTGTCAGGCTCGGGGGGGCGGGGGAAACCCAAAAGGCCGGCAGACCCGTCAGAAATAAACCTCCGAGTATTCAATACGGACGAGCAATGCAATATATTTGCGCACTGGGTGATAAGACAATCGAATATCAGCTGTTTATAACCCGCGTTCCCTCAATGCGCATGTGCAAGGCGGCGCGGGGCACGCTGGTAGTTGTAGTCCGGCTCGGGGAAGACGCCAGGGGTTAAAATTAGGACCGACCGTTGGAAATAAATCTTCGACGTATATTTTTTGCGGTGTGATAGCACAATCGAATATGAACTGTTTATAAACCCTTTGAGAGAATAATCCCAGCCCCGTCCTTTTTTTTTTGCCCCTGTGTCGGAGTTTGTCGAAGCCCCGTTGCCATGGGAGCGGCGTCGGGCTGAGCCGGTGAGGTGCGGCCTAGCTGGGGCGGGAAAGAGGACAGCATTTTAACCCGCCTAATAATTGGTCATTATCGGATCCGAGCGATGGACGACTGCGACTTAAAGGCGCTCACGGTTTCTCCGGGGACTTTAGAACCGGCCTTTAAACCCGATGTGCTTTTGTATAGAGTGACAGTCGGCAGCGATACCGAGAAGCTAACCGTCTACCCGGTGACCAGTGGCAGCGGGGCCTCGTACCAAGTCCAAGTAAGTGTCATGTGAATAAAATAAGAGGGTGGCAGAGCAGTCATTTAACTTTAGTGTGGGGGGGACAGTACAATCACAGCTTAGGACATTGCAACAGCTTTTATATCAAAAAGCAAAATACTGCGGTTGCTGGAAAAGCTGAAATAAAAACAGAAAATGCTGAAAATACTCAGCAAGTCAGGCAGCATCTGTGGAGAAAGAAAGAGTTAACGTTTAAGGTCGATGACCCTTCGTCAGAACTCTTATATAGCACCTTTTTAAGATAGTAAAACGCCCCAAGGTGCTTCACTGAACCACATATTGGCGATATTAGGACAGGTGACCAAAAGTTTGGTCAAAGAGGTAGGTTCTGAGGAGCGTCTTAAAGGAGGAGAGGGAGGTGGAGATGTTTAGGGAGGGAATTCCAGAGCTTAGGGCCTAAACCGGCTAGGACGATACAAACAAAATCTGCCAATTAACTATCTTCACTTAAACCAGGTTTTCCCAAAAGTTGGTTGTGTGCCATGAAATAAATGTAAGGAATCTTACAACACCAGGTTATAGTCCAACTGTTTTATTTGAAAATCACAAGCTTTTGGAGGCTTTCTCCTTCGTCACGTGAGTGTGGGATTCGGATTCCATGGAAGGTTCCCGCATTTATAATGTGGAGATGCCGGTGGTGGACTGGGGTGGACAAATGTAAGGAATCTTACAACACCAGGTTATAGTCCAACAATTTTATTTTAAAATCGCAAGCTTTCGTCCTTCGTCAGGTGAGTAGTGAATGAGAGGTTCTCAAATCGCATATCTTATATTAGGCTGGGACACCATCACACCAATCAAAGGTGTCGTTGGTGTTCAGACAGGTTAGCCACAGAAAGCAGTAGGTCCCAGTATACTGAATACACAATGTGTCAAATTACACAGACAGAGAGAAAGAGACCCGAAAGGCAGAGAGAGAGAGAGAGAAAAAATTTCCAGTTGTATTAAAAACAGATAACTTTGTTTTCCCCTTGCTGGTGGGGTTACGTGTAGCGTGACATGAACCCAAGATCCCGGTTGAGGCTGTCCTCATGGGTGCGGAACTTGGCTATCAATTTCTGCTCGACGATTTTGCGTTGTCGTGTGTCTCGAAGGCCACCTTGGAGAACGCTTACCCGAAGATCGATGGCTGAATGTCCTTGACTGCTAAAGTGTTCCCCGACTGGGAGGGAACCCTCCTGTCTGGCGATTGTTGCGCGGTGTCCGTTCATCCGTTGTCGCAGTGTCTGCATGGTCTCGCCAATGTACCATGCTCCGGGGCATCCTTTCCTGCAACGTATGAGGTAGACAACGTTGGCCGAGTCACAGGAGTATGAACCAAGTCGCGCAACAATCGCCAGACAGGAGGCTTCCCTCCCAGTCGGGGAACACTTCAGCAGTCAAGGATATTCAGCCACCGATCTTCGGGTAAGCGTTCTCCAAGGCGGCCTTCGAGACACACGACAACGCAAAATCGTCGAGCAGAAATTGATAGCCAAGTTCCGCACCCATGAGGACGGCCTCAACCGGGATCTTGGGTTCATGTCACGCTACACGTAACCCCACCAGCGAATAGAAGTTATCTGTTTTTAATACAACGGGTCATTCTCTGTCTTTCTCTTCCTTTCGGATGTTTCTCTCTCTCTCTGTCTGTCTTTTGTTCTGGCCGTTTGTGTATTCGGTGGTCCTGTAGGTAACATCTCTCTGTCTGAACGCTTTGATTGCCTTGACAACGGGCAGTTGGAACGATTATCTGTAATCACCAGGTATTGTTCTCTGACTATAAATGCGGCAACCTTCCATGGAATCCGAATCCCACACTCACCTGACGAAGGAGAAAGCCTCCGAAAGCTTGTGATTTTCAAATAAAACAGTTGGACTATAACCTGGTGTTGTAAGATTCCTTACATTTGTCAACCCCAGTCCATCACCAGCATCTCCACATCATGAAATAAACGGTAATTAGTGAAGGTGTTCCAATAATGCAACAGAGGGTTTCATAGGCACATACTGCATCTGCCGTGGTGTCGGACACCAACAATGTGGAGTTCAGCCAGCCAGTATGTATTTTATACTGCTTTGCTCAAACTGCAATCTCCCTATTCAACAAGGAGAAGCAAAATTTAGATATAAAAACAGAAAGTGCTGGAGAAGCTCAGCAAGTGAGGCAGCATCTGTGGAGAATGAACAGAATTAATGTTTCAGGTTGAAGACCTTTCATCAGACCTGGAAGATGTTAAGAGTTAAACTTTTTGAGCAAGTACAGAGGTAGGGAAAGGGGGGAGGGGAGGAAAGAACAAAAGGGAAGGTCTGTGATCGGGTAGAGGGCACGAGTGATTAAATGGTGCAAGGCAAGGAGGGTGGTAATTGGACAGGTTAAGAAACAAAAGATTGATCAGGAGTAACTGTAAATGGCAGCAGCAGAACCATTACCAGCACTAGCTGATTGAAAAAATGGGAGTAATGGTTCTGATCTGAAGTTATTGAAATCAATGTTGAGTCCAGAAGGTTGTAAAGTGCCTAAACGAAAGATGAGGTGCTGTTCCCTTGAGCAAAATTTAGATGCTTTAGAGAGCATTTGGTGGGTGTGTCTACACTCCTTAAACATTTAAATCAGCTGCAGGTAGATTTAAAAAGAGATCTGGAGGCCCTCTGAGCACTTTTAAAACAGATTTGACACCACACTGGAGAAGTACTCCATGCTGTATCAATGTACGATTGCCTGCTTCCAGGATTTCATGCCTCTTCTCGCTGCAGTTAGCTTGAATTTATACTGCAACTTCAGCATCACTGCAAAGTAGAAACTGCTTTGCAGTGACATTAAAGTTGAAGTATAAACATATACTCAAAGATCAAAGGCAGGGAGGGGCACTAAATTACATTGGACATTAAGGACAGCACATAATTAGGTATAAAATATAACATCAATTCATGCATTTGAGGAACAATTAGATTATCTACTTTACAGAATGTTTTTCATTCTTCAAACATAACCACCTTGTTAGTGCAGAATTAATTGCTTTTGAAATATAGCCACTGTTGCTTTGTAGGCAAACAAAGTAGCCAATTTGCACACAGCAAGGAACCACAAACAATAAATAAGATAAATGATTTGGTGGTATTGGTTGAGGGACGAATGGTGGCAGGCCACCAGGAGAAATCCCTGATCTTCAAATAACGCCATGGATCTTTTACATCCACCTAGACAGATGGGGCATGATTTTAACTTGGAGCTGAGAACCCAGCCCATCCCTAGATATTCACGAGGGGAACCCGGAAGCCAAATGAGTGCGTTGCAATCTGCGATCACAACTCAATTGAAGGTGAATATTTGTGCCTCTGGGTTTCCCATCCGCCAAGCAGCCAGATTGACAGGCTGGAAGAGAAAGGAGCCGTGAATCAGAGAGGGGATGGGAGGGAGAGAGAGATCATGGGCCCTGGAATAAATCGGAGGGGGGTGGGGGTGGATGACATCCGGAGGGGATTGGCTGATCGCGGGGTCATGTCGCGTCAGGTGAGCTTGTTGGGCCTGGATGAAGCACTTCTGTTCTTCCAGGCCCACAAGCAGTGCAATAAAGACACTCAGCTCATGGATCCGGCCCTTCCTGCCTGCATTCACCTGATGTGAATCGGAAGCAATGGGAAACCCGAACTAGTAAAGTTAAATTTCTTTTACTTTTGCAATACATAAAAGATTAAGTACCTCAACTATTTCAATGAGGTACATTGCCCTTTTAAGTATTGGCCCACCGGTTTTAAGTGGGGACGGGATTTCCGGGTGCCTGTTGTGCGCGAGCATCCTAACGCATCTGGATCGAACCCAGAACTGGCCGTGTTGGGAGCTGGGATGCGGTCCCGCTCCAAAAAGCTGTTACTGTAACCTCCCACACGTCCCCACAACCCCTTGGGAGTTAAAATTAACCCCATGGTCTCAATTTAGTGGCGTACCTGAAAGACAGCACCTCCCTCAGTACTGCCCTTGAGTGTCAGCCTAGATTACATGCTCAAATCCTGGAGTGGGTTTTGAACCCACAACCTTCTGACTTAGAGGTAAGAATGCTACAGCTGAGCCAAATTGACACTTTTGAGAGATTTTTTTGACCAGGAATTGTTCACATAACTGTCCCTCGCATGTCCATATAAACATTGCCGACCCTGAATGTCACTAGGAGTAATCTTCACTGCTTGGGCGATAAACTGGCGGAGAGGATTTATGGAGGTGTACTAGGGCTTGACTTACCGGGTCAATTAATCTAATTGTCAACTTCTATCAGGTATCAACAGCATATACAAATGATTGTGACAGCAATTATTATCCACATAATAATCTGTAATTTGGTCAAATTATTGCTTTTTTTTCTTCTAGGGTGCAGATGGTAATAAAGTGATTCTCCTCAATGATGGTGTAAATAAAATTACAATTGAAGTTGCTGCAGAAGACGGAACTCTGAAGCGGTATACAATCGAGGCAACCAAGCTCACTTTAAGCTCTCCATCACTAAGTGGACTGAAAATAGCTGAAAAGTTGCAGCTTGATCCTACGTTTTCTTTAAATGTGTATGAATATACATGTATGTGGTAGTTTCTTTGATGAATGCTAAAAATATGTTAAGTTGCCTCTGTAGTGTAGGTCAGTGGCTTTAGATAGCAGGACTGGAAAAAAAGGAAATGTTTAGTATAAGAGTGTACAATAAACAATAAGCTCATTAAAAAGTGGAATTAAGGTTTCTACCTCCAGTCCCCTCATCTTCCGGTCATCTGCCCTGTCAGAGGGTCTTAGTAATTTCTGTGTTCTTACAGTTTGGCCTTTTAAGTACTGTTTTGTTTTTCAGTGATTGTACCGTGCTGCTTGTGAGTGAATTTTGTTCCCACAAACAGGAAGTACACTTTTATGAGCACGGCCTTCAGATGTCACATGGCCCAGGATTAACAATGACCTTTGGTTACATTAAATTAAACTTTGCATAACATCTCCAATGCATGCAATCTCCTTTGAATTGTGGAAATGTCAAATGCAAGACCAGAATTGTACATACTAAAATTGACTGCAGTACTTATATACAATTTAAACAATCCAATGAAGCAACTACAGCTATCAAATTAGGCCAATAGCCAGGGCAGATGATTCACATACATAGAAATAGCTTTAAAATGTCAATCTCCTTAGATGGCTTTTTCTGCAGCAGAACAGTCTATTGATGATTATGAAAAACATTTCTGCAAAACATCCATCTGCACTGACGTTCTGACTTCTTGGAAGTTGTCTTTCACTAGGACTCAGTGATGGCTCCAAGTTCATCTCAGCAGCCGAAAGAGCCAGTCAGCCTTTAAACACAAAAGAATTGTAACAGTGACATAATCTCTCCTAAAATTATTTCAAAACTAAATATATTACAAAAACAAACCAGAGAATGCTCTTGAGGAATTTTGCCACATATTGTCCTGATTAAACAGGCAAGTATACCTGTTTGTGTACACAACTGTTTATAAAGCTCTATCCACCAGGCACAACATGAACACAACATTGAATGAGATGAATATTTTAAAGTACAATGATGCAATCTCAACATCAGTGTCACACCTTTCAAAGTCTCACTCTCTTACCAAAACTACTTTTAATTCCCAAAGAGCCAGTGATGTTAATTAGATACAATTTACCAAACTTTTCTTTAACGATTCAGCAAAAGACAATTTGTGAAGCAGAATTTGAAAGTTAAGCAGACACGGTAGTGCCAACCGCCATCTGGTCTGTTACAGAAACATAGCCAAACCCAGCTTAATTTATATATTCGATTTAGTAGATCCTACACTGAAATTACAATTTCCAAAGCTGCTGTGAATTCCACAATAGTACACTATCCAATTTAAACACACAATCAGAGGTTAGGGTTTCAACTGGTTGTCAAGTTATGTAAATCACAACTTGTCAACCTGGAAATTGTGGGATTTTAAAACATTCATTATGAACAGCCTAGAAAGACCAGTGGATTATCAGGTAATGCTGTAGGGGGGAGGGAGAAACAATTTGGGTCAGAAAAACAGAAATACCTGTGGACATGCAATATCTCTTAGAGATAAATGAAAATGCTATCAGGAACTTGTTACAACTCCAAGTAATGCAAATATGCAAAGGCATTGAAATACCATGTTTGCTTCACTCTACCCAATATAAACTTTTGGTGATTATTTGCAGTCAAGAGCTTTGAATAGCCAAAATGACGAAGGGAAAAGCCCTCTGGAAGGCTCATTCATGGTACAAGTGCATTTTGCAGATGCAACTCTTTTTTTAAACTTGGCTCCAATGGAAAAGATTTTTTTTTCTTTTAAAGAAGTGCATTAAAGAACATAAGAACTTTTAGGATCTTTTGAGCATTACCCAGTACTTTATAAGAAATGCCATTTTACTTTACTATTTATTAATTTGCATGGGATGCTGAAATATGAAGTTGTTCCCTTTTAAACTGTAGATAAGAATTGTGTATGTGGATTATGTGTAGGCTGTTGGACCAGAGAGGTTTTGCAATCCATCTAGTTGTATTTTAATATATATGTGCATGCATAGGTATAATACTACAATTCTACATGTTAAAGCAGTTTGGAGCTATGAAACTATTAATCAATGCAGTGCCAAAGTTAATTTCACATATTAAAAATTATTCTCTTAACATATTAGGTACAGCACCACTCCATATGACCACTGTAATTGTTCAACCATCTATCCCAAACCTTAAAATGAAAGTGACAGTTAATGAGATGAATGTCGGTAAACCAGTATACCTATCTGTGGGAAATACCAAAGTGGATGTGAACGTTACATCAGCAGATGGCGCTAAATCACAGGTACAATGCAATCAATTTACTCGTCTAAAATTTCCTATAATTAATTTTTTCTAGCAATTTAAAGGCATTTGGCTTCATCATCATCTTACAAAAAAAAACCTGAAGCAATACTTTTGTTCCTTCTAGAAGATCCTTCATGTTCAAAAGTCTTATGATTTTGGAACATTTACATTTTTATTTTCTCTACTTGGGTCATTTAAGCTCCCACACTACTACCTCATTCTAGTGGTTATGGTACTGGACTACTAACCCAGAAGCTATGAGTTCAAATGCCATCATGGCAAATTGTGAAATTGAATTCAATAAATTAGGTTATTTGTGGACTAGCACCAGAAGATGACCATGAAAGCAGCTGGATTATTGTAGAAACCCAACTGGTTCATTAATGCCCCTTTGGTCTACATGTGATTCCAGTCCCATAATATGTAGTTAACTCTTAATGCCCTCAGAGCAACTAAGGATGGGTAGTAAATACTGGCTTGCTAGTATTGCTCATATCTCAAGAAATTTTTTTTTCAAATTCTGAATCCTATCAGTGGCAGGGTGGGAGTACCTGGATGATGGATTTCAGACTGTGAACACTCGTAAAAGAAAGAAAGAAAGACTGACTTGTATTTATAGTATCATGGGATCTAGGCAGCTGGGGCCTCATTACTTCTAAAGGACAGGACCTCCAATAATGCAGTTAGATAATCTGCTCAACTGGAGTGGGATTTTAACTCACAACCTTCTGACTCAGTAGCAACAACATTGCAAACTAAGCCAAGCTGACACATAATGATAATTGTGTTTTTGTTTTGTTATTTTCATTGTTCTTCAATTCAGTCAGAGAGTACTCATTGGTTCTCCTGGCTTTATCAGTCTTGTCTCAGTGATAGCACTCTCAGCTCTGAGCCAAAAGATCACGGGTTTGAGCTCCTCTCCAAAGACTTGAGCACACAATCTAAGCTGACACTTCAGCGCAGTACTGAGGGAGTGCTGTACTGTAAGATGTGCTGACTTTTGGATGAGACATTAAATCGAGACTCCTCTCAGGTGGATGTAAACGATCCCATGGCACGATTCGAAGAAAAGCAGCAGAGTTCTCCCCATTGTCCTCAACCAACATCACTAAAACAGACTATCTGGTTATATATCTCATTGCTGTTTGTGGGACATTCCTGACCAGAAATTGGCTGTCATGTTTTTCTACATTACTGCAGTGACCACATTTCAAAAGTACTTCATTGGCTGTAACGCACTTTGTGACATCATGAGGTTGTGAAAAGTGCTATATAAATGCAATTTTTCTTTTTGATTTTCATCAATAATTAATGTCCCCTTTAGACTTCCTTACCTTATCCCCCCCAGATCTGGGTCCCACGCTCTGGAATTCTCTATGCTAAAGGCGCTATATAAATGCAAGTTGTTGTACAATGTTTCCCGCAATGGCAAGAGTACCACTATAGTAGAAATGAACCAGCGCTTTTGCCATTAGAAGCAGTGACAACTTCCTGGAATGGAATTTCAGAAGTGCCAATAGTGGCAAGTATAAACAAACAGTTTGTTCTGGTGTTAGGTCAGGTCTGGCATTTTGGGGACTGGCCAGTAGCCTATTGTACAGGCCAACAATGAGGATTTTGGCATTGCTGGTTTATAGTGACCTCCTCCAAAATCAACTTGCATTTTTATAGTGCCTTTAGCGTAGTAAAATGTCTCAAGACGCTTAAGTCAACAAAAGTCTGAGATCACACCGGCAAAGAATACACAAGCACAGGCCATTATACTGCTTGATAGAGTCAGCTTCTAAAGCCAGCCCAGCAAAGAGGCCTGTTAAAATAATAATTCTAAAACCATCCTGACAGGTATATCGGATCATAATCACCCGAGTGCAGCTTCCATGGTCTATCAATTTCACAGATCCCAAGGATGCTTCAGAATTCGAATGCCCAGTATCCCTTAAGGCTTTCTATCAGCCAGTCTCTATCAAAGGAAGGTAAGAAAGTTTTTTTTTAGAACTTATTGACTTTCATTTATTCTAAAAAGTAAATTATTGATATGCTTTTTTCTTCCCCTTTTTGGTCCCCTGTTCTACATTAAGGAAGGGCAGGATGGCCACCATCAATTTACTCCTATCTTCAATAATTTTAGCGAAAAGCTAACAAGAGTAAAACGTTTCGTTTTGCTAAAATTGTCTATTTTGGCTTTTTCTTGTGTAAACGGCTTGGTGACAATTTCTGCAAGTAGGTACATCTACAAACGGAAGCCTGTGCTTTTTAATTCTTTGCCGCACTGAATTAGTGCAACCAGGTCTAACAATTAATTCCAATCACAGTAAATTGCTTTCTGGAAGGCACGTAGGAAGCCTCCTATGTCTCCTGTCAATTTGGAATACAGAAAATATCATAATACTTGAACATTTTGTGCAGGTTAAACAACTGGTCAAATGTATTTACAATTAAAAATGACTCACAGAAGTAAAAAAAAACATTTTGAACAGCACAATACTTTGTATAAAATAACTAGAAATAGTCCAGAAATAGAGGCAAATCTACCCTTTTCAGAATGATGCTTTCAGCTTTTCTTACAGTTTTTGGAATAAAACCATTTTTTTTTGGATAAGACAGATGAGCCTCCTCTTATTCCTTGGTAAACATTTTCCAGTCCCAAAGTATATCTTCAGAATGAGATGTTACATGTGGAATATATTGAGCTTCCAAATACTCTCAGAGTCCGATGCATTCCAAACTTCTGTTTGACCTTCACCAAAATTAAAAACTAGCAACCAGACTTGTGGAATGTGTCCCTCTGGTCTCCTTTAAGTAAAATAATACTGAGAAACTACTGTTACAAGAGAAGGTTACGGAGGACCTAATAGAAATTTTCCAAATTATGAAAGGGTTGAAAGAGTAAATAGTGGATGATTATTTCCATTGGTTGGTGAATGAGATTAAACTCAGGATTAGTATTATAAGTATAAGGAGGACGTTGAGGAATTCTTTTCCACAAAGGGTTCTTAGGATATGGAATCCTTAACCACAATTCGGTATTGAATCGAATTAATTACAACACTTAAGAGGGAATTAGATAAACACTTAAAGAAGAAAAATATTTGAATGGGTTCAGGGAAAGTGGAGGGAAGTGGAAGTAGAGTGGACAGCTCTAGTGGGGGAGTTGGCACCAGCAAAGGTACAAAGGGTCTCTTCCTGTACCAGACATTTCTATGACTCTGCGTACCTTACAGTAGTGGCAACTGGTGATCTCTTTGACAGGTGAGACACAGCTATACATGCCTAACCAAGCCAATTTATTACCATGGCAATGGGCCCTGTGGAATCCCACCACCAACCTTATAAGCTGTGTAATATCTTTTTCTAACTGCATTGTTTAGCAGTTGTTTTCTTTTAAACTATTTACATCCAGGATTGGACTTAAAACAAAAAATGACTCAAACTTTGTAGGAAAAAGAAACAACTGGAATATCACCGGACTGCTTTGTAAAATTTTGCTGCGTGGGGTTTTCTAAAATACAATGACCAATAAATCCATCCTGGGAACTTTCCCACAGGACGTCCTCCCTTACATTGCCTTTTAGTCAGGAAATAAAAATCAGGCAGGCCAACAGTGTTTAATTTAATAGTGGGGCCTGGAACTTTCCAGAGGTACGTCCTCCCTCACATTGCCGCGATAAGTCTTCAAAAGAAAATCAAGTGGGCTGGAAGGGTTTGAAATGGGAAGTCATTGGTTAAAATTGAATTGAATTGAATTTTCATTTTAACAGAGAGGCTGGGAACTTTCCAGCGGGCTGCCCTCCCTCACATTTTTTTTTTATTCGTTCACGGGATGTGGGCGTCGCTGGCGAGGCCAGCATTTATTGCCCATCCCTAATTGCCCTCGAGAAGGTGGTGGTGAGCCGCCTTCTTGAACCGCTGCAGTCCGTGTGGTGACGGTTCTCCCACAGTGCCAGAGTAAGCTGGGAAAAGAAAATCGGGCAGCTAATTCACTGTCGCTCGCCAGTTCAAGTTAAATATATTTAAATGCCTGTGACTCTCCGATGGGACGTCAGTGCAGGATTCCAGGTGCCTCACCTGATGAGCCACTCCTGCCTTGTAGTACAATGCTTGCTTTAACTTTATGCTCATCTTTAAATTATGCAACTTCTTCTGCACCTCCAGCCAGCTCCTTCAAGCAGATGTGCCTCCTTTGCATATTTAGGAACTTCACCAATAATCTGCTTTGCACACTTGTCAATTGAATTGACAAACTTTATACCAGTTAAGTAGCGGAGAAGAGTTAAAGGATCATTATTGTGTTGTGATTAGGGGCTAGTTTTCGTCATTGCTAACAAAATCACATTTGAAAGTTGCACCTTCCTGGAATTTTGTCGGCAAGTTCACAGGATCGCAATATGGTAATGGATGAGGAAGGCGATTTGGCCCCTGTAAGTTCATCCCCCCTCCATAGCAGCATCCAATTGATTCCATGGGGGCAATTTTCAACAGCCGCCCACCCATTTCTCCCCTGCAAAAGGGGCACCGACAGTTGAAAATGACGGGGCTACCTTGGCTGATGCAATTTTCAGGCAGGCCTGTAAAGGGTGAATAGCATACCTGCCTCTTTTGGGTGGGGGCTGTTTAAATATGCAAATCAGGTTCCCACGCTGCTGTAGGACTCCAATTGCAATTTTAAGGTACAGTCCCCATCGCTTATGGTGGGCACGTTGGTGCTAACGTGGCTATACGCGTTGGATGGCTTATAAGAATCTTGTTGAATTTTGTGATTGTAGCTCTGCACCTTGTGTCAAGCAGCATAGTTACTGAAATCTGACTCACAATCTTGGATTACCCTATGAGATTCCCCTCTCGTCGAGACAATGATGATTAATCAATCAAAGTTGTATATCAATGGACAGCTTTGCACAAACTCTTACTGGAGTCCTACATTCCCGAACTGACACCACGGTCAAAAAAAGATTTGTGGAAGTGCTGGTGTTTTATTCATCAGGTAACTCCTAATTCACTAACCAGTGTATGAAGAGAATACTGCAAAGGTCCTAATTTGCATGTGTGGATGTCATTTGAGAGAGGGTCAGGCTCAGCTACGATACCACTGGTGAAATATCCTGCCAAGATTCACTATTTAAGTTCACCGACAAACAATGGCTGTTTAGGGTTAGATACCTAAGGGTACCTGTGGAGCCATACTGCATCAGAGAATCTGTACCTTCGGGAATGCAGGAAGGGAGCTTAGAAAAATTAACAGAAAAAGATGAAGATGCCGAATTTCGTCAGGAGTTCCTCTAGGTTTTCACCGTTACTCCAGTGGGAGACCAGCAGAACCCACTGGAAAATGGCAGGGACCCAGTTGCAATGGGTCTCTGATGTTTCAAGGATTTTTCAGGGGTCAGAACCTCTACCCCTTTCACAAAGCAAATGTCATCAGGGATGGAGCCTGAGGTAGAGACTCCCTATTTGGGAGTTCCCACATTCCCGGCTCATTCAGGACATGGCATTGTCTTGGAAGCTGATAGGCCCAGTGAGATCAGACCTACCCATCTCCAGATGGGTGGAAGTGGGTCCCAACGCAAGCAGCCTGGACACCTGAAGCATGGAAGATTTTTTTTTAAAGTTTCTTGATTGCCCCCCTTACACAGGGAGCTACTGGGACAAGGCTGGTGTCTTTGGAGGGGGGAGCAACATGTCCCCAATGGTGGGCAAGCACTGGAGTTTATAGCTAGATGGGGCAAGTGAACGCTGGAGGTGTATCCCCAGTGGAGTAGGGCAACCACTTTCCCTATGTGAATTAAATGCCCTCCCTCTGACTACACAAACTCCGATAGGGGTCAATGCTGGAGGGCACCAGCGAGTGCGTGCCCAGCATTCTATAACTGCTGGGATCACAGGCCACAGATTTTCAAGGCCAAAGAAAATCATAATTTAATAATGAAGTCTAGGATATGACTTTGGCAATGATTAGCCAGCTTACTTTCTGACCATACTATTAATTCTTCTGTACCACAGTTTGCAATTGTTGCACGCCGAGGAAGGTTTTTATTTGATGCCTCTAATGGAGTAACACCTCTGTGGTTAAGGTGCCACCTGGTGCAATAAAATCTGAGCTTTGACCCAGGTCATAGTGTCCTAATCAGCAATAATGGTGCTCTCACAATACCACTCGAGTGTTTCCGCAATAGATTATGATTGTACAGCCTTTTAATTGATATTAATGTTTCTTATTGTAAAGCAATCCTAAGCACATATTCTCCGAAAAGTGCATTAACTTCCTCACCCGAAAAACGAAAAGTGATCCTTTCGATGATACTCCCTTTGATGCAAATTGGAGTGTCCCAGAGTACGAACTGGACGGAAGAATGTCAGATGCTTCTGTTTACTGTTGCTACAAATATCGAGGTACTACCATCCTTACAGGAATATTTTCTATAATTTTTAAAGGTTCAAATAAAAATAGTGTTGAATATCTTAAAGGAAACTTCACACTCTTAGTAGTTTCTGTGCAATACAAAGAACATTCCTCTAATATCTAGCTTCTGGTATTGGTTCATTTTTGTTATTTATCTACACAGTAGAAAGAAATTTCAAATAATCTCTATAAAGATGCTGTTATACTTAGACCAAAATCTGTAGAATGCCATGCACAGCCAGCAGTCCCAAGTTATGCTGCTAACTGTTCATCATACTCTGCCCAGTGACAAAAGAGCTGTGTGCATGTAAGTCTGCACCCATATGCAAAGCTCCACTCACTGATTGCTTAAGGTTTAATGTTAGAAGAGTCCAGAGATGAGCACCAGCTTTCTCCTAACATTAAATGGGCCACCTAGGAACTTTTAAAACTTGGTTTTTGCACCAGAGTGCAATTATACTACAACTATTGTGAAGCCAGACCTCTTGGCTTTAGTGTGGTCAGGAAGCAGGTTTCTGACCAGATTCCTGAGCTAGAGTATTGCCTTATCATCGATGTGCGTCTGAAACCACTTCCCATCCACATAGAAGTGGTAGTGTGACTGCAACACAAAGCAGTATATAATTGCTCTCAGTAAGTGAAAAACATCTGTTTTGAACCTTGTTTCTCCCATGTAAATGAGATTATTAAAAATGAGCTTGTGCTGGGAGATAAGCTTTAGAGAAGTGGGAATTGTCCATTGAAGCTGAAATGTCCTTTTAAGAGATGGTGCATACGCGATATCTAAAACTGAAAAACTGAAAATTCTAAAGACTTACAAAAAAGAGACGGTAATATTCTTGGTAACACTTGTCTAGAGAAAATAATGCCAATGGAAATAAAAATTATACTTCTAGAATGCTTGATGACACAGTAACATAGTGATTTTCCTAGGCAGTTACAAATAGAATATGTACTAGCCATCAGAAAACTATTATAAATATCTTTGGTCACGAACTGATCATAGATCACTTGCAGTTTAGTTTTACTTGCGGAGGTACTTTTCTTCTTTCAGTGCTCTGGCTAGGGCATATCTTTTGTCACTGTGTTGACAAGTATGTGTCATGTGCTTTTATTTTATGACAACACTTGTTCTTAATTAATCTTCCTGATGGCATTGTATGTACTTACAATCAAACACTAATAAAAATGTAATCTAAAGAGAAAGTTGATTGTAGCAGCATTATGTCACTCCCTGTGCCTTGCCAACTCCCTGCTTTTGAAAGTCTTCTCAAAACACTTGTCTTTGATTATGCCTCTGTGCCCTGCCCAGCTTTTTCCTCCTGCTCAGCATCCACTGCCTTTCCCTTGGCTGATAAAATACTTTGGGACATCTGCGGATTGTACCCAAGTGATAAATTCATCTATTTATTGCATTACAAACTTTTATTTCCATTTCCTCCTTGATGATGGTGGCTAGGATATACATTCGGTGAGGATTCCCGTTCCCCCTCCCCCTCCCTCTCCCTCCCCCCCAACTTGATATCGGCAGAATGTGTCTACTTCTGTTGTGAATAAATACTTGGGGGAGATTTTCACTGGTGACGTTGGGTGGAAACAGGGCAGTAGCGTCCCTAAAATGGTGTCACCCGCAACCCGCTAACCAGATGGTAATGAGAGCCCAGACCTCAAAATGCATTGGGCCATCCAGCGACACTATTGGGCGACCAGTCGATGTGCTCCGCCAGTCAGCCGCCTGATAGTTAAAATCTACCTCCTTGTTTTCTCAGATTTATGAAGGAGCCCCTGCAACTAAGGGTTATTTAACAAAGATAGGAAATTAAGAACATGGAGGGTTAAAGGTATTATCAACTTCACGGCCTGGGCAGTAATGTGGTGGAGCAGGTCACCGGCCCATTATAGAACTCATCCGATTTTGATCACGTTGATTTCAATGGGATGGAAATTGGACAAGTTCAGTAACAGTGGGCGATCCACTCTGCCACATACTGCCCAGGTGGTGAAGTTGAAAATTGCCCCCTTTTACTGGAAAGTTTCTGCCCCTTTTAAACTTAAGGAACTCCATTTGGGTAAAGTGATGCCATTGCTTCATATATCATTATTTTATTCAGGCAGTCAGAATGAGGCTAAGGTGCAGCACTTACGGTCTGAAAACATAAACTGTAATAAAGGAAATAAGACATAACCATATTTTACCTCAAGGACAGTAGACTCTAGCCCCGATTATAATCTAACCCGCCCTGCGGTAATGGGACGGGTTCGAGTTCGGGTCGGATGCCCATTTTACACCCCTTCTGATTTTACTCTCCATTGTAGTAATTGTGACCCAAACTATCAGAACAAAGCTCATTCCCCTTATTATCTGTGAGTGCTGAACCTTCTACTGAGCAACTAAAGAAAACATCAGCATATGTATCCACAGGCTCAAATGGGATTAATTCCACACTAAACTTAATACTATGTGAGATTTTTTTCTAGCCTTGCACATATATATTTATCAGTAACAGATAAATGGAAGCAAGCTCATTTTGCTACGTTGTAAAAATCAGTAATAAATGAAACAATAATCAATGCTCAGTTTCAGATCTTCCTATGGTATTATATTGCAGCATGCAAGCCTTTTCAGCAATATTTTATCTTTTCCTAATTTATTGTGAGGAAGATTGCAATGCTCGACAAATAAATTTGCAGATAAATGGTGTCTAAGTATGGGTAGGAGTAAACTAATCAGTCTTGGTTTGATTAATTATAATTATTTAGCAGGTGGCCTCCAAAGATATACAACAGAGTCAGTATTCCAATAAATTTCTTCCTGTCTGACTAACTCACGTTTGTTCTGATGAACAGCTGAGCCTCTAGGATCTATCCTAGGCCTTTTTAAAAAATTTATTTTATGCCAATGGCTTATTCAATTATGTAAAATCCTGAGATACTCATACATATGCAGTTGATAATGAAGCAGTCCGTGCACGCATGCAGCAAGACCTGGACAACATCCAGGCTTGGGCTGATAAGTGGCAAGTAACATTCGCGCCAGACAAGTGCCAGGCAATGACCCTCTCCAATAAGAGAGAGTCTGACCACCTCCCCTTGACATTCAACGGCATTACCATCACCAAATCCCCCACCATCAACATCCTGGGGGTTACCATTGACCAGAAACTTAACTGGACCAGCTACTGTGGCTACAAGAGCAGGTCAGAGGCTGGGTATTCTGCGGCGAGTGACTCACTTCCTGACTCCCCAAAGCCTTTCCACCATCTACAAGGCATAAGTCAGGAGTGTGATGGAATATCTCCACTTGCCTGGATGAGTGCAGCTCCAACAACACTCAAGAAGCTCAACACCATCCAGGACGAAGAAGCCCGCTTGATTGGCACCCCATCCACCACCCTAAACATTTGCTCCCTTCACCACCGGCGCACCGTGGCTGCAGTGTGTACCATCTACAGGATGCACTGCAGCAACTCGCCACGGTTTCTTCGACAGCACCTCCCAAACCCGCGACCTCTACCACCTAGAAGGACAAGGGCAGCAGGCACAAGGGAACAACACCACCTGCACGTTCCCCACCAAGTCACACACATCCCGACTTGAAAATATATCGCCGTTCCTTCATCGTCGCTGGGTCAAAATCCTGGAACTCCCTACCTAACTGCACTGTGGGAGAACCTTCATCACACGGACTGCAGAGAACCTTCACCACACGGACTGCAGCGGTTCAAGAAGGCGGCTCACCACCACCTTCTCAAGGGTAATTAGGTATGGGCAATAATTGCCAGCGATGCCCACATCCCATGAACAAATAAAATAAAATTGAAACTTGTTAAGCAGAAAAAATCATAATGTGAAGCATGACTTGAATCTTAGATTAATACCAATAGGCTGTTTAAATAAACTTCAGTAAGGTCACCAAGACACAACCTAAATGTCTTTGATATATTCATAGATGAGTACTTTTATCAGTGCAATTGTAGTCATTATGTTTCCAAATTACAATCAGGTTCTGAAAGATACCCTAAATAATTGGTAGAGTGGCCTTTTATCTGTTCCAATGTCCTAATGTTTAAACTCAAGATATTTAAGACAATCAACATTAACAGCATGTATTAATTTTATATAATAGCTTTATTGCCATTGTGATTGATTGCAATTTATGAATTGAGTGTTGTAAATAAACTTCCATTTGCTGAAAGGAACCAAATATTTATTCTAACTGGGTAGAAGCAAAGAAGTAACACTTCAAATAAGCTAAGCCTAGAAACCATTTAGTTTTAAAGTATTTAACATAGATTTTTTGTGTCCTACAAATTTCCTTCCAATTTTCTTTCCTTACTGTTCTGAAGGCATATTGTTTTATCGGCAGCTACCCTTCAGTACCTCATTTCTTCATATCTGGGCTTGGACAGCTTTTTTAAATAAAACAAACCCATCAGTGAGAGAAAAAGGGACAATATAATGACTTCAACGGTGGTTTAGATTCCCTTTAAAAAAGTAATAAATTAGATTATTTGACCACATTGACCTTTAGACCTTTAGATTTTTCACACTTTTTTGGTTAAGTTAGTTCGCATTTTCTCCCATCCCATTTTCCTGGTTTCCTATTGCCAGATACCATTCCCTGGAATGTGGGCAGGAAGGAGATTCTGCTAAATCCACTCTGGTACTCGGTACCAGGAAGTACATAAGAGTGACACAGGATGACTGAATTTTTCCCTCCCTTCTTGAGGGGAAACACGTCTTGTCCATTCTGTGCTTCTCCCAATAGCAAGGCCAGGATGGAGAGCTCAACATATTTAGAATCATTGGGGGCGAACCTGCATTCCACTACTCCAGGACACAGAACACTGGAGCTTGAAAGAAAAGATTTGCATTCTTATTGTTAATTGAATCTTGCTGCTAAAGTGCTGGTTTACTTTGTGCACAAAAAAAGTTGCCATTGTTCTCAGATATTCAAAACCCTTAAAGGTCCCCAGTCATATCCTGTAGTCACTGTTTTACTCCTGTTTGTTAAGGTTGTACAAGCGTGATGCAGCTGTCAGACCTTGGATCCCATACAAAGGTGTGTCCAAACCAACCACCAGCTGAACTGGATTCTAAGGTCAGTTACTTGGGGAAACTAAACAAGCTTCTAAATTTCTTAGAGCTCCCAATGAGAAGCATTGATTCTGAAATATGGTTTTAGTTGAAACCCCACCAGTTTGGCAGGAGTTTATAGAGAAGCTGAATAATTATGCTACCTCTACAAATATAGATAACAGTAGCAAATAATAAGTTATGTAGTGGAGGTACAAGAAGTCACCTCGGCTGCTTTGTATTGGGAATAAAAGTAAAATAAAATCATTGCTATGTTAAACTTATGTCAGTGTTATGAATATGACATTTAAAAAAAACTTTTTCCCTGATGAACAATCTTTGTACAATTTTTTTTCATGAAGTTGTCTACTCCCACGCCCCACCCCCAACAATTGGCTACTATGCGGTTCATACTAATTTCGGTCCTAAATTTCCACCAGTCTAATGATGATCTGATATTATCTGAGTGTGTGATACCATTTCAAATAGATGCATGGTGGCTATGACTGCCATCATTGGACAAATCTTAGATGCAGGATTTACACTTGTTACATATTTGGATCTTTTCCAACCTTCTCACCCTAAATTATTTCAGCTCTCGTATCATAAATGACTCTCTAGGGCATGTCTAAACTCCCCATACTTTTATGTCTGTCCTTGCCTTTTGCACTGTCTCCTTCCCTTTTAAAACTGTCGTCATCGACCCCTTTTCAAACAAAGCTCCCTTGCTAACTACTGTCCCATCTCCAACTTCTTTTTCCTCTTCAAGGTCCTTGAGCACGTTATACTTCCCAGATCTGTGATCATCTTTCATGAAACTACCTGCTTAAATTCCTTCAATCGGGTTTCCGCTCCTCGTACAACACAAAGCAATCTTAATCACAAACAACATTCTCCATAACTGGGACATTATCCTTTCTTGTCCTCCTTGACCGCTCTGCAGCCTTTGGCTTTGTTCAGTTCCACTCTTACCTACCCAATCAAAGTTAGAGCATCTCTGGTAATGACTTTTTTCTTTACCACTGCACCATTGCCTTCAGAATCCCCCCCCCAAGGAATCATCCTTGGCCCCCTTCATCCTGCTTTGCATGCTGCCACTTGGGTGGGACTCTCCTCTGTGATCCCACCTGAAATCGGGTAGGATTAGATTAGAGAATGTTGGAAAATGCGGGCAGTGAAGCTACCCTGCTGCAGCACCTCTGCCTTTGCACTGGCCGCTCCTTCTTGATGGTGGGAATCCCACCAGGAGCCAGCCATGCATATGTCGGTAGATACAGATGGGCGGGCGGAATTCCACTCCACCAGAACTCCAGCCCAAAGAGGAGAATCCCCACTTGTGTATTATGACTGGATTTAAAGAGGCAAGCACTAAACCAAAACTAAATAAAAATACCTAATTTTTGCCACATCCCTTTTGAACCATATATTTGTGGAGACAACTCATTCCAAAACATAAACATGTTCAAAAGTGGAAAACAACGTCTGTCACATGGAGAGCATGCCATGGCTAAGTGTCATTAATATATTTTCTTATTGCACTTATTCTCTTTTTCCTGTCTTTTTCTCTCAGTTTCTAAATTTCCTCCAATTAAATATTGGGACAAGCGAAGCCATTGTCTTCGACCCCCGCCACAAACTCTGTTCCCTAGCCACTGTTTCCATCCCCCTCCCTGGCCATTGTCTGAGGCTGAACCAGTCTGTTCACAACCCCGGCGTCCTGTTTGACCCCGAGCTGAGATTCCGGCCCCATGTGCTGGCCATCACCAAGATCACCTACCTCCACCTCCGCAATATCACCCCTGCCTCAGCCCATCTGCTGCTGAAACCTTCATCCATGCTTTTGTTACCTCCAGACTCAACTGTTCCAATGCTCCCCCGGCTGGCCTCCCACCTTCCACACTCCACAAACTTCAAATTTACTTCAAATACTCTGCCCCCCCCCACCGATTCCCATTCAGCCATCACCCCTGTGCTCGCTGACTGACATTGCCTCCCAGTTTAGCAATGCCTCAAATTTAAAATTCTCCTCCTGGTGTTCAAAACTTTCCATGGCGTCTCCCCACCCTATCTCTGTAACCTTCTCCAGCCTACAACCCTCGAGAATTCTGGCCTCTTGTGCATCCCAGAATTATTTCGGCCCTGCATTGGCGGCCGTGCCTTCAGCTGCCTAGGCCCTCAGTTCTGGAATTCCTTCCATAAATCTCTCCGCCTCTCCACCTCTCCTCCTTTAAGGCGCTCCTTAAAACCTACCTCTTGGACCAAGCTTTTGGTCACCTGTCCTAATATGTGGCTTGGTGTCAAATTTTGTCTGATAATCGCTTCTGTGAAGCACCTTGGGACGTTTTGCTACGTTAAAGGCACTATATAAATGCAAGTTGTTGTTGTTGTTTTAGTGATGAGCCCCGGGGTCAATGCTGGGTCCACTTTTATTCTGCATATAGATGATTTGGACTTAAGCATAAGAAGAAGATTATGAGAATTTGCTGACGACACAAAAGTAGGGAAACAGTGAGAAGGACTTCAAGAAGACAGACAGATTAGCAGAATGGGTAGGCAAATGCAACTTCATGCATAGAAGTATGAAGTCGTACATTTTGAGAGGAAAAACAATGGAAGTACACATTCAAAGGAAAGACATTGAAGAAACGGAGAGATCTAGGGACTCAAATATATTGGGCCGGATTTTGCTGTAAAATTAACGGTGAGGCTAACACTGGCGGCCGCACATGCGCTGTTAAACGTGGAAATCCAAAAGTTGCTGTCCAAAATGCCCTGCTCCTCCAAAAGCTGTGCAAAAACAGTATCTCGCCATCTGTCCCTGTTCAAATGCATTGAACGGCGTGAAGTTCCTGTCCTTACCTCAGATATGGACTAAACTCGCCAAAAAAAGCTAGGGCTTGTCCATTCCAGTCTCAGTACCTTTTTAACAGATAATTACTGCCACACAACCTCTCTGGCACTGAAAATTAACTTTTACAAGCGTGGCGTCTCATTGCTTCAGCTTTTAATTATTGTTGGACATTTTTTAAAAATTAAATTAAAAAAAACTTTTTCTTTCTGTGTCTTTTATCTCTGTCTGTCAATCCAATCTTTCTTTCCCTCTCTTTATTTCTCTTTTTGTACCTGATTTGACATTGAATTCACCATTCTAAGTTACACTTCCTGGTTCAGTCTCTGCGCTGCTCATTGACGATTCTTCAATCTGATTGGTTAAGGAGATACACAGTTGCTTGCCCTGTTCACACAGGTCCCAGATGCCCTTTAGAGGGTTCCACACCATTTGGTTGTCCCGTAGAAAGCCTATGGGCAAGTGCAAGTCTAACAAACAGCTGGCGCCATTCGTTCACCACTCACAGCAAAATCTGTCCCATGGTTTCTTGAAAGTGTGAATGCAGGTGGTTAAAACCACAAAAAAAAGGCCAATAACGGTTTGGGTTGTATAAATAAAGCATAGTGCAACAGTAGGTTTAAAATGATAAATTTGTGCACGGTAATGGTTAGGCAATGGGAGGCAGTCTAGGGTGCCCCATTACAGAAAGGACATTAAAGTCATATAAAGCATGCAGTATAGATTCAGAATGACACCAGGGATAAGAAACTATTGTTTTATGGAGAGACTTGAGATACTGGCACTATTTCAACTGGAGCAGAGAAGGCTAAAAGAAAATTTAATTGAGATTTTTAAAATGATGAAGGGTTTTGATAGAATGAGTCAGGAAAGACAATCTTATGGTTCGTAGGTTTAAAATGATCACTTAAGAGAGTATGGTGTGAGTTTAGGAGAAATGTCTTTATGCAAAGAGTTGTTAAAGCATATGTTTTGCCACAGGGAGTAGTTGAGGCAGGGACTATTGCATCTTTTAAGAGTAAGAGTAGATAAATATTTATAACCGAGGGAGATGGCTGTGGGGACAGAGCAGAGCAGTGGGTTTAGTTTTGGATTGATGTAGCGAAGAGCTGGTGCAGACACCTGGGCCAAATAGTTCTCTTCTGTGCTGCCTATGTCTATTTAAGACCGGATATGACAATCATCTGCAAGGATGATTAGAACCAAGTAGATTGATTGATGCAAGATATGTTGATTACTTTGAATGGGAACAGTTTTTATGGGCATACTGTAAGTTGAGGTGAGGTGAGTTGGAAGAAGCTGTTCATACAACATCAACGAGTTGCATTTACATCTTGCAGTGTTATATTATAGCAATATTTTTACTCAACATATATGTCAGACACATTAATATCTTGTCAAGCTAAGTTTATATAGAGTGTTTGCTTGAGCTTTTTGCATTTTAGAGATGTCTGCGGAAAATACATAGGCATGTGTTATGTAAACACATAAATGGAGATAAAAGAATAGTGTTTATGTTATGCAATTCAATTCAGTCTAAAATTTCAACTTAGGACTTCCTCCTAGCTAGCGATTCCCAATAGACTTTCATAATCTTTTATAGCCTTTATCTTTGATTTGTTTTAGGATGTCACAGGGACTTCATGGTATCAAACAGAGTTTGGTCTCACAAACAAAATGAAATCTCAATTCAATCATACTATCGAGGTAAACAGCAAGTGCACACTACACTTTTCTTGCAATATTTTTAAAAATACTTTAGGATGGATTATGTAAAGAATGCAGCAAATAAAAACTTCTGTGATAAAGTGTTGCAAAATTACTATTGGAAATAATAGCAGCCAAATGCTTAATATGTTTGGATAACATTCCCCTGTCAGACTTGATGTTATGATGACATTCCTTGGTGCCCTTGCTGTGCTATAATTTTGCCAAGAAAGTCCACCCTAACAATGTAAATTTGATGTAAAAATTATGGTATGCTGCCATGATATTGTACTGTACTTCAGCTGTACCACCTGGACTGAAAGCTCCTCAAGCTCATGATGTGGCAGTGAAGTAACATTGTGTTAGCCACAGTCTAAGAGCTGCAGCTGGCACAGTGTCATAACGTTCATGGCGATTGCAAACACCCATCTAGCAGTATGAGTCTAGCCCCTTGGGCTGGTAAACTTGTACCAGAAGGGATATATATTACATGTTTGCAGCCAGCTACAAGGGCTGAACACATACAGCAAGAACACCGAATTGCAATGCAGCTTATATAACCTGTCTGGCACAAGTGAGGCAGTGTTACATACGAACATATGAATTAAGAGCAGGAGTAGGCCATTTGGCCCCTCGAGCCTGCTGTGCCGTTTGATAAGATCATGGCTGATCTGATTGTGACCTCAACCCTAGTTTCCCATCTACCTACTATAACCGTTGACTCCCTTGTTAATCAGGAATCTATCTAACTCAGCCTTAAAAATATTCAATGACCCTGCCTCCACTGCCCTCTGGGGAAGGGAGTTCCACAGACTTATGACCCTCTGAGAGAAAAAATTTCTCCTCATCTCCATCTTAAATGGGAGACCCCTTATTTTTAAACTGTGGCCTCTAGTTCTAGTCTTTCCCACAAGGGGAAATATCCTCCATCTATGTACTGTGCTTGCTCACACCAACCCACTCATTGAACTACCAAGCCCACTCTGCATTATATGGCAATGAAACCCATACAGCAAAGTGCTGAATCCTTTGATTCTCACTTGATGCGACCCTCCCATTAGGGTTCTGAAGACATTTAAAATCCTTTATCAGAAAGTGAGCTTTGCTGTCATGGGTTACATCATCTAAAACCCTCAACTATCTTGTTGCTTTATTTTTAGACAAATATTATGCTCATTGAGATGAGGGATGAAAGTGCTGGGGAATGGGGCACAGTTCCACCTGTGTCACCGAGTGACAGCGCTGAGCACTCAGCTGCAGAGTAAACCATTCTACTCCGCTCAGCAATGCGCCAATCACTTAGAAGTTGGAACAACCCAAACGCTTAGTTCACTCAGGAGACCTGAGATTTATTCATTTTTTTATTATAATTTTCTAACAATAATGTGTTTGTTTGTAATTGTGGACAGAAAACATTTTTGGGATTTATTGAATATGGCAATTAGCTAATAGATGAACCCAACATCATGCACTGTTAGTCAGGTTGCTGATTGGATAAACATTGTATTCCCATAGGTATCTCTAATGTAAATGATCCCATTGTGTCTGATCGCACTATCCATGTGAAGTATTCAAAGCAATTTAAGAATTTATTTTCACTGTGACTCAATGAGCATGTGTGTTTAACATTTATAAAGCACTGAAGTGAATGTTCAGTGGGAATTTGTGTAATTGTACTGTGTTTATAAGACCACCATAACCTTTGTATCTGTTTTCCTGTGCTGTGTAATAGGTGCGTAACTGGGAAAAGAAGCTTCGCGAACGTGCAGATGATGGCAGCGTTGAGAAACTCTGCAGCAGTGCTACTCAACAAATTCAAACTTACAGAGAACTGCTTTTGAAATCAGGCATGTTTTGTGATAGTGGGTTTTATTTCCCATGAACTTTATCTCCCCTTTGAAGGTATAATTGCCTGTAACAATTTGTCAAAATAAGATTTTTTTTTTGAAGAATAAATCTTTTAAGTAAATAGTATTAAATGCCAAGTTTTCCAGTGCCATCTTTTCCAGTATAGATGGAATAATGGAATTGTGGCTGCACATTCCCCATGATTGCAGTGCGATCCAATTTCCCAGGGAGACTGTGAGACCGGTACAGATATGCTATGCTCATTATCACATTAGTCTCTGGACCTGACTACAAGACAGAATAAAGGAATCGGCTAGGTTGGGAGAAACCATCCTAACCATGTTCCAACCAACTTAATCAAAAATAAATAAAACCTTTAAAACAAGAATGAAAGGAAGTAAATATTTGTTTTAGAAAAAAATGAATACTTTTAAAATTTTTATTTGTTTTTGGAATGTGGGTAACACAGGCAAGGCAGTATTTATTGACCATTCCGAGTTTTCCTGAGGACATTGGGAATCAACCACATAGTTTGGGACCAGAGTTATTGGTAGCCCGAATCAGGTAGGGACAGCAGGTCCCCTTCCCTGAAGGACACTAGTGAACCAGTTGGGTTCTTACAACAATTCAGGAGCTTTCATGGTTATTTTCCTGGTGCCAACCCAAAATTACCAGATTTATTGAATTTAATTTCGCAACTTGACATGGTGGGATTTGAACTCATGGAGGTAGAATAGTGTAAAACGGGCGATAGCAAATCAGCATTTTGCATCTCTCCCGATTTTTATTTCCATGCTATCACCCATTTTACACTATCGCAAATCCAAGATATACCCCTTGAGCTTTAGGGAAGAGAAATTGATCCTCGTTGCTCCCGTTTTCTGGGCGGCAAAAGGGAGCAAAAAAAAACAATATTGGGGCATAATTTCCCGCGCCCAATCTGCGACTATTGCTAAAGGCGGCTTTCCAGGCATGCCTGATGGCCATCTGAAACAGGCGTTAGGCCCCTTGAATATGTTAATGAGGGGCCTAAAGCCTGTTTAAAGACCTTTCTGGGGAACCCTTCGGTGCTTAGCGGAGCAGGCATTGGGCCTGCTCTACTCAGTTGTTCAGTTCCTAATGCGACCTAGCCAACGGTCCTTAAACAGACCACTGGAGGCCACCACCAAAAAGGTAAGTATATATTTTTTTAAACTTACTTTAATGTAGAGCCGGGGAAGCAGGAGTGCTCTTCCCAGCTCCACAGCACTACTGAGGGCCCCTGCCAGCTTGCGTTTATCCCCCCACCCCCACCCCTCCCGATCTTCCACCCTCCCAGGACCTACCTGAGGGCTGCTGCCTTTTAGGCAGCCAGCTCAAATTGGTCCTCCTCAAACCTGCAAGCTGCCCCTGGACACTCGATTGGCATCCGCATCTTGCTGGTAATATGCTGATGAGGCCCAAGGTCCAATTTGGGATCTCTGGCTTCTGGCACACGCTCGGAGCGCTGGCCCTGGCCAATTTCTATCCCTAGGATTGCTAATCTAGCACCATGATCCAGTAGCCTACCATACCCATTTTTAAAGCACATCAAATGTTTTAAGAGTGTACTATTGTCCATTTTGCAATTTATTACACACAAAGTACTGAGTAATAATGTTATTCGGGGATCGTTGAATACCAGTTGATATAGAATGGAGTCTTGATATATTGAATACCTCAATATATGAAGTTTTTGGTGTGGTCCTGTCCCTGGAAATCAAACTTATCAAATTAACTTGAATATGTCCATTTATTTCGCCCCCCGCATTTCAGAAGCCCTATCTTTGTTTTTTCTGAGTTGGCTATGAATTTGTTGGTGGCCCAGTTGCCCTCAGACAGACGCAGCATTAGGGAAAGTGGAGGCACTAGTATGCGGCAGCATTGGAAGACAGAGATCTTTAGTTAGCAATAGCACCTTAAAATTAGTTGATACAAAGGTTCCGAATTCCCGGGGTTCACCCCATCGTCTCCCTAGGAGATCACCTGCAAAAGCCCTGTCTTCAGGATCAGGACAGCATCAGCTAGACAGACTTATCAATCTTATAAGAAACAGCCCCACGTCCTACCCCAAGTTTCCTCACTCAGCCTCTACACAAAGCAACTTCTCATCCTCAATTATTTCAATCTCCAACTCAGCGTTCCTTGCCCTCTCTGCTCTGAATTCACTGCTCACTTGTCCTCACGACAACTGTCCCTCCATATAAACTCCCCTAACCATATTGACATCCGTCCCCTTAACCTCGCCATCTCCTGCGGCCTTTCTGATCCCATGATTTCAATCACTAACTAGGCCATCTCCAACCACTTCCTTGTATCCCGCACCACTCACATCCCTACAGTCCTGTATCCACACCTTGGAGAAACTTTCACCCAAGTCACTTACAACTACACTCTCTAACTCCCAACTCTCTAGCCTTTCACCCTCCATTGACCAAGAAACTTCTGCAGTTGTTGATTTGCTCAACCATTATCTCATCTCCAACTTCAATGTCCTTGTTCCCAACAAAACCTTCACCATCTCCCATCCTGGGCATTCCCCCAGTATTCCAGCTTCCCTCAAGTCCAAGGGCACAAACTTGAGTGTACTTTGTACACAACTGGCTTAGTCATCTCCAGATCTAGCTTGACCACATCAAGTTCTACTGGGCCTCACTCTCTTCTCCCAAAACTCCCAATGACTCTAGTAAGAGCCCTTTCAAAGCTGCCATTATCTCCCCCTCCTCAAAAAAACAGATCCTTGGCCTTTCTGTCCTTGCAAACTACTGCCCCATCTCCAACCTCCCTGACCTCTCCAAAGTCCTTGAATATGTTTCCTCCCAAATCCATACCCATCTTTCTCACAACTTCCTGTTTGAATCTCTCAGTTTTCCACCCCTGCCACAGCACCATTACTGCTCTAACTGAAGTCGCAAGTGAGATCCTATGTGGTGGTGACTGTGGTTCATTACCCCTCCTTCTCCACTTTGACGTCTCTGTAGCCTTTGACACAGTCGACTACACCATCCTCCTCCAATGTCTCTCTTCCGTTATCCAGCTCAGTGGTATTACCCTCACTTGTTTCAAAGCCTATCTGTTCAATCATAGCAACAGCATCTCCAGCAATGGTTTCTCCACCCACCCCCCCCAACACTCCTGTCTCTACGAGGATTCATTTCATTCTTGGCCCACTCCTGTTCTCCATCTGTATACCGCCCCTTGGCTTCTACATGTATGTCAAGATCCAACTCTCTTAACCACTCAACTGCCTCTGTGTTGTCAGCCTGTTTGTCCAACATCCAGTCTTGGATGAGCAGGAATTTCCTCCCAAGTAAACATTGGGAAGACTGAAGCCTTTGGCCCCCATTACAAATGCCGTACCCTTGCCATTGATTCCATCAATCTTCCCCATCCACTCTGTCAGGCTGTACCAGACTGTTTGCAACCTTGGCATCCTTTTTGACCCTGAGCCAAGCATCTGACCCCATATCCTCTACATCACAAAGAATACAGACTTATACCTCCATAACTTCGCCCACCTCCGCTCCTACTTCAGCTCATCTGCTGTTGATACCCCCATTCATGCTGTTGTCACCTCCAGACTCAACTATTTTAATGCTCTCCTGGCTAGCTTCCAATCGTCGACCATCTGTAAACTTCAGTTCATCCAAGATTCTGCTGCCTATATCCTATCCCACAACAAGTCCCACTAACCCATCTTCCCTGTCCCCACTGACCTACATAGGCTCCCAAAACACCTCAAATTTAAAATTCTCATCCTTGTGTTTATCCTTCATGGCCTCATTCCTTCCCATCTCTTTAACCTCCTCTATCAATACAACCCCTCTCTCCTTGAACACTCCATTCTCTGGCCTCTTGTGCATCCCCTACCCTTCGCCACACCATTGGCAGCCGTGCCTTCATCTGCCCAGGCCCTACGCTCTGGAATTCTACCTTCCTCTCCTCCTCTTTAAAACTCACCTCTTTGAAAAAAGTTTTGTTCATTGATCCTTATATATCCTTCCATGGCTGGGTGTCCATTTTTTGATTATTCCTCTGTGAAGCTCTTTGAGACCTTTTCTTATGTTAAAGGCATATATGAATGCAAGTTGTTGTTGTTGCATGAGGACCTGCCGTCATGGTTCATCTGCTTGCACTGCTCCCTCTTTGGCTGTGAAGGTGACAACTGCACTCAACTGTTATGGCACAGAGTAATTTCAGGCAGTCAGAGGGGATCCCTGTAATATCAGCCAGGCTGCAGTATGGGCATACATTCATCAGGTGACTGCGTCCCTGTACAGGAGAGCTGGGGAATTCATCACCTTTGACATAACAGCATGGCGGCAGTGAGGCAGGGCCATCCCGTTTTACAGGGTTGCTTGCTTTCCCAAGTTCCAGGGTGCAATAGATGGCACGCAAGTTGCTTTGTAAGCTCCTACAAAATACCCTTCAACTTTCTCAACGGGAATTCACATTGTATGTCACAACAAGCAAAGGATACTACACATCAACGTGAGATATGCTGGAAGTTGTCACAATGCACTCGTGCTTTAAAATTCGGCCCTCCCTTTCTTCAGGCAAGAAAATTATTTCAACAGATGACATATGGGTGACAAAGCCTAACCCCCTTCTCCCGTGGATAATGACCTCACTAAGATTGGCCTGAACAGCAGCAGAGGAGCATTACAACAAGGCACATGCCTCTATAAGAGTCATCATTGAGAAAACCATTGGGGTCTTAAAGGGGCCCTTTCACTGCCTAGAGATATCAAGAGGGGCTCTGGAGGATGATGCAGCTCGTGTCACGGATAGCTGTAGCCTGCTTTGGCCTGCTGTACTATTGATGTCCGAACTGCAGATTTTCTGATTAGATAGGGTTAGTTTCAGAAATATAGCTCTGCTTCCACTTATTTATTTTGACTATTTTCTAATATATGACCAGTGCTTTATTATGAGGACGGAGAATCACCTCTGGATGCCCTACATAAGGCAGCGGTGGACTATGCTTTGGCTATAAAATTGAAACCAAAGGACCCTGACCTGCATTTCCATCTAGGTGTGCTGTTGGAGGAACATTACTGTGCGGTTGTGATACATGGAGTGACAAAAAAGGTAAGGCAGCTGTAATGTGTTAATTCTGTGCAATCCCAATTGTCGCAGGTTTGAAAAAGTACAAAATATCGGGGATGCAACTTTTCTGTCGCTTTAGGGTTTTACTATTTCCCAAGAAGTTGCAACTCTATATAAAGATATTAAAGGAAAAGGTGACTATTATTGAATGCCATTAAAAAGGTTCTTATTCATAGAGTTCCTTCACATTAGTTTAAAAACGATGGATTTTCATTTGCGAGAGATATCTGTTTACAGGGTTCCCCAATGATAGAGTGGACACACTGGGGGCAGTTTTCAACTGCCTACCGCCCTGTTCACGCTGAGAAACGGGCCGTTAGACAGACAAATTTTCGTTTAAGGAAACCGACCGCACACTGGAGGCCCAAGGCCTGCCTGATTGATTTTTGAGTGGGCCTTGAAATGGACGGCCAGCACTCCCATCCGAAACAGGAGGGAGCCTTATTAAAATAATTAAATTGGCATCCTGTGCCTATGTAGGAGCCCCACACAATTTTCAGGTACAAGTGGGTGGAGGGTGCATCCATTGCTATTGGAAATAGAGCAGCAGAACCCACAGTCCTTAAAGGGACCACTAAAGGCTGCTCAGTAAATATTACAGTTAAGTTGTTTAGCCACTCGGTGCCCCCCCACCGACCCCCCGCCCCACTACCTTGGCTTGCTTCCTCCCCCCTTTAAGTTTTGACTAGCTCAGCCCTGCAGATACAGAGGAGCCATTGGATTAAATGGCTCCTCCCCTCCCCCCCCCCCCCCCCACCCCCGCAATCGATGAGCTGCCTGCCAGCGCCCATTGAGTGCTGGCAGCTCACTGAAATTATGCAAATAAGCTGCGAGCATGAAGATGACTCAGGTCTCCCTCTGGGGCCATCCAGCGGACGGTGCGATTGCTCCAATCACCACCCGCCCGATGTGCGCTGAACTCGAAAGTCAGCCCCATTGGGTTTTAGAATGTGTTTAGAAATAGCAAACCAGAAATCTTCACCAGCACGTTCATCATTTCGCTACGCATAACAACCATATTATCTGTGGCTCGATGAGATGTGATCCCTGTCAACTCATGTGCAACACCTATACTTAGTGATGGCCTTGTGACTTTGCTTGTTGGTCTTCCACACCCATGTTATGCTATCATGTAACTGGTCAAGTTCTCGTATAGCAACCTAATTCATCAGTCCGTGAAAGTTCAGATTGAAAATTTTTCCCTAATTTCCATCTTTTGCCCACATCAGTTGTGAATATACTGGATAAACGACTGTCATGTTGTAGATTTCCTTACCTGAAGTGAACCATAACTGAAACAGATTAGATTAGAAGGATCTCTGTTGCAGAGATCCACATCATTTAAGTAACTGCTCATTTCTACATCAATTCGTCCTTTTAGCTTTAATAATTACATTGATAAATTTTGTGTAATTTCCAAAACATCTGTCATCTGCCAGCATTATAAAGATCATCTACGTTAATAAAACATGTTCTGAGAGCAGCCTTCATGAACATATTCCTAGTTGTTCGGGAGTGTTATCATTTATGTTAGAATGGAGAATGCATCTATTATATTTCAACATAAGAATGATTTCATTCTGCCCTCAGAGTGAAGAAGAGGGCACAGATACGCTTAGTTCAGCTGAGATCTCTGGTAGAAATGAAGAGATCTCGGCAATTTGTAGACTTCATGGCATTAAAGGACAGGTCACACTGCAACAACAATTGAAGGCATTGGACATGGAATACCGCCAGCTAAAGGAACAGGGACAGTCTGCAAAAGCTGCCTACGCACAGACACTTTACAACTGGAAAGCCCAGCAAGCTGCGAAGGTATGAACCTATAGAATGCTGTATTTACAAAAGGAGATTGATACAAATTGAACTTCATTTAACACATTTTTCTTCTAATGCCTGACACCAAGGGGTCAATTTTAATTTTCACCATTGCGTGTAAAACTGGTGGTAACAGATTGACTACCCATTATACACCTCGCGTGATTTTCCTTTCCAGTTTTCCGTCCGGTGATGAAAGTTAAAATCTACCCCAGAGTGTTCCACTTTATAGACAATCCACTTAACACACTTAACACTAATTCTTCAAATATATCCATATATTATGAAAAATCTTGCCTATGATGTGCACTTCCTGTATGCAAACTTTACTCCCCTGTCACAATATTCACTCATGTTTTTTCTATCAACATTTAACAATGAAAATCTGTATGTAAACAAAAATAATGACAATGCACATGCAACTATTTATACTGACAAAACTCTAAAGAAATGTGCAAATATTTTGCCACCATAGTTTGTTAATGAACCAATTGAATCATTTAGAATCACTTTGTGAAGATTTTCATTCTCCATTTTTCTCTCAATAACTGACATTTCTAATATCCAAAATAAAGTTTTAACCAAATTAAAATATTCAAGAATCACCTTTTTCAGAATAACATGATTAAATTTACCCATTGAATTGTTTTTGTGTTGTTTAATACCATAATTAAAGGTTTTAGTTAAAGGCCTCAGCCCCTCCCAAGAGCCTAGGCCTGGACTTAATATTTATATGAATGCTGGGCCTGTACCTAGTGCAGGTGCAGGCCCAGTGACATATCCTTGCAAAGCCCCAGAAAATCCCTGGCAGAGACCTGAAGTACCAGGTCCCATTTTTCTCTTCTCTGCCTACAGGCTTTCCCCATCTTAATTTGAGTTTTTTTTATAACAAATATGCTTCTGATAGAGAGAGAAATTCAGAGCTGCAGCAAAGAGGCACAGGTGTTTCTGGGAGCAGCAGACAGCCTAAACTAAATTGTTTCAAAATGTAGAAGCTTCATGGGTGCCCGCAACTGAAAGGACCCCCAGATTCTCAGACACATCCACGGAGGTCCCTTTGGCAGAAATGAGGGCAAGAAGCCCTTTAAGAAACTGGGTCAGGCTGAATGGAGGGAGTTGGCAGAGGCAGCCATTGCTAAATCCACCACACCAAAAAACTGCTACACCATGCAGGAAGAGGTTCAATAACCTCACAAGGGTAGCTAAAATAAGTCTAAGCACTAAGGTAAGTCCAGCTTACTGAGCAGTTTCTTTACGTTTCGCACCCCTCCCAAACATTTAGACCTGCTGAGCCACTTAGAAACCATTGTCCGAGGGGTTGTAGGGCCCTGAACGTCACTGGTATTGTCGTTTTCCCCCCTCACCAAGGCTGAGCTGCCACAGCTCCCCATCGATGCACATCTTCTACCACAGTACTACCATCACGTACCTCCTTGCCTAACATACCCTTTCTCTCTCAACCTGGATGTCAGAGAAACTCATTAATGCAAAGGGCAATTTCTCAAAATGCTCAAGCACCATCTTAACTAACAACCACACTGTCAACTCGTATAGCCTGTCAAAAGAGCTTCTGCTAGTCTTAAAGGATGCTTCGTTTAAAAGGACAATGCACCTGCTCCACTCATCATCCTGGAATGCATGGACCCAAATGGGACAAGAGTCCATGCACATTCACTTAATTCCGTCCACAGGAAATGCTCACCCATAACCATCACGTGAAACGTGCAACTGGAAAGGAGAACCTTCACGCAAAACTCTGAGTCCGTATTCAAAGGAGGCCTTAGACATATAGGCAGGCAGACAGGAGAGACTGTAGGAGATGGCAAGGTTGGAGGCAAGGTGGCAACAGAAGGTTGTTAAAGGCTGAGCAAGGCTCATTATACACAGCTTCAGTGCTTTCTCAAATTATTCAATGCCCTTACACACAGCAACTATTTCTTCAAGGGGAACTGTCAATGTGTGCACAGCTAAACAAGCTCTTCTGTGTTTCATATCATAGTGGGTGCCTTGCAGGAAGTGGCCAGCCACTCTGATGACCACCCGGGCACATCCAGATCACAGCTCCTGCCACTTCATCACCAATTCCATCATGGCATCTTACTTGCGCAAGCACCAGCCCAGAGACACCCACTCGGGGGAAGTAGTTAATGAGTCAGAAGGGTTGTCACTAGGTGAAGCACTGAGCACTAGCAAAGATGAAAATCACTTCCAGAAATGACTGCCCTTGACTGAGGACTCAGATTTCAGGGGCCCAATCTTCAAGACAGCGATGATTAGCAAGCATCGTTTTAATGTGATTTATATCAATTAGTGTTAATTGTATTCAGGTGCTGGGTATCAATTGGGGACTCTCTTGTATCCAAATATAGGAGGGTGTGTAATGTTGAGCTGTGTGAATAAAGGCTTGGGAGCAACTGAAGACCAGGCTGCATTATTCTATCCTTCACCACCAGGCTATCCAGTATTAACACATCGATCTCATGTAGAAACAGTGGAGGTTATGATGGAGCTGTATAAAACACTGGTTAGGCCACAGCTGGAGTACTGTGTGCAGTTCTGGTCGCCACACTACAGGAAGGATGTGATCGCTTTGGAGAGGGTGCAGAGGAGATTCACCAGGATGTTACCAGGGCTGGAGCGCTTCAGCTATGAAGAGAGACTGGGAAGATTGGGTTTGTTTTCCTTGGAGCAGAGGAGGCTGAGGGGGGACATGATTGAGGTGTACAAAATTATGAGGGGCACAGATAGGATGGATACTAAGGAGCTTTTTCCCTTCGTTGAGGGTTCTATAACAAGGGGACATAGATTCAAGGTAAAAGGCGGGAGGTTTAGAGGGGATTTGAGAAAGAACTTTTTCACCCAGAGGGTGGTTGGAGTCTGGAACTCACTGCCTGAAAGGGTTGTGGAGGCAGGAACCCTCACAACATTCAAGAAGCATTTGGATGAGCACTTGAAATGCCATAGCATACAAGGCTACGGACCAAATGCTGGAATATGGGATTAGAGTAGACAGGGCTTGATGGCCGGCGCGGACACGATGGGCCGAAGGGCCTCTATCCGTGCTGAATAACTCTATGACTCTATGACATATGGTCGAGGTGATGGACAAGTGGGAAGTTTCTCGTCACTAGCAGAATACCCTTGGAGACAGTGACAGCCCGGGAGACTTCTGTTGTATCAAGATGCCAAGAGCAGCTTCTGTTCACATTGGTGTCTTCCAGAGCGGCAGCTCTCACTGCTTCAATAGCTGCCTGGAGGATCAGCCACACCTGCTCTGGGTTTCTTGGTTGGGACTATTCAGTCTATGATGACACCAACCAACAGCCCCTCTGACCTGTGCCCAGGATCAGTGGGCTGCAAGAAGTGGACACAGATGTCACTGTCTCTCTGGAGATTGAGCCTACTTCCTTCAGGCTCCCTCCAAAATGCCCACACCAGAAGGGGGCTTCAGACATGGGCCTGGCACCTCTTGCCACGGCTGTTACTTCTGGGGCTGCTGCTCCCCTGAAAAAGAGAGGGACCTCAGGCCTCTAAGGCTCCAGGAGAATTACCCCAGTCACCTTTGATGCACATCTTCTACCACTACTACCATCACGTACCTCCTTGCCTAACATACTCTTTCTCTCTCAACCTGGATGACAGAGAAACTCATTATTCAATCTCATTTCACTCAGGGAGCACCTCATAGGAATAGTAGATTGGAAGCTTGAGCAAATTGATTAGCAGGCACAAAGGGTAGACGCAGTGTTAAGAAGTAGTGTAGATAGGATGATTGGAATTTTTGGCCCTTTTTGGTGAATATTATTCTCTGAAGTAAACACGGCTTGTACACGTAGAATTCAGAGTTCATTTCTGTGTATGCTTTCAGATTTTGAGGATTGGGATGATGGCAGGGGAAGTGTAGACTTCTGTCTTACAAAGGAACTTGGCCGAAGTCTTTGACAGTGAGGGACTTTATGAGAGCGTGGGGAGAACAGACAGGTGTGAAGTGACTTTGTTTAATGATTCAACCATTATTTATTGATAGTACTGGGCTTTCAGTTGTGTACTCCTTTCTATGGCTGCTGGCTGTCCCAGTCCATATCCTCTCCTTCCTTCCACCCTTCTCCTTCATCATTATCTCTAACCCCTGGGTGCAGCAAGCCTTTCTGCATCGCGATGTTATGTAGAATGCAGCAGGCTACAATAGAATCATAGAAAGGTTACAGCACGGAAAGAGGCCATTCGGCCCATCGAGTCCACGTCGGCTCTATGCCAAGACCAATCCAACTAGTGCCACTCCCCGCCCTTTCCCATAGCCCTGCAAGTTTTCTCCTTTCAAGTACTTATCCAGTTCCCTTTTGAAGGCCATGATTGAATCTGCCTCCACCACCCCCTTGGGCAGTGCAGTCCAGATCCCAACCACTCGCTGTGTAAAAAAGTTTTTCCTCATGTCACCTTTGATTCTTGAGATTCTTGCTGGGCTGGCCAGATTTATCCAGGCACCTAAAACAAAACTTGAGAATTCCTATAGTCTGCTGTACGACACTTCTTGTAGCGGCATGGGCCTTATTACACCTGTTGTCCCCCTATGTCTGGGGAAGCCTTACTGTCATCATCAGCCATGACTGTTGGGATTAGATCTGATCACCAATCAACCATCTTGATACATGGCTTTGAGTTATGAGGACTGGTATGGTGGATTGCTGCATGATGAAAGGGTCGTGACAGCATCCTGGCATTCTGGCATGGATGTGCAGGATAAGATTATTGGAATGCCATATTAGCTGCACATTTATAGAATGAAAGCCTCTCCTAGTCATAAAATGGAGGGGGTTATCATATGGGGCTTTGGGTGACACCTGTGTTCCACCAATTGCTCCTTGCATCTGTAGGATCCCTGCCAATCTGTGGAACTGGATAGTTTTCTCTCTTTGTTTGTCTGCTTCCATTGGAAAGGACATGAACTGCCCAGCCCTCTGAGTGGGGCATCAGCGACTTTCTTGATGCAGTAGTGAGAGCAGCTGCCTGGCTAATGTGGCAAAAGTCACTTGATGCTGCCTGGAAGAAGCCAGTTACAAAGAAATTGAAGGCAGTGGTTATATTGACTGATAGAGACAATGTTACTCACCTGGGGGAAGTGGGCTGCAGGTCTTCAGCCAGCAGTTGACATATTTCCCCAGTACCCTCCTGGGGGGAACAAGAGGCATTGATTGACCTTCATGGTCTATTGACCCTGGTGAATGTGTATGTCCATGTTGGGGAGGGAATGCCTTCTGTGATGCCTCACTCTGAGAGCCTCCAATCTCGCCTATTTCATTTCCTCCTCCTCCTCCTCCTCTTCATTGCATAAGAATAGAAGTATACCCATTGGAAAATCCAGGTCCCCAGTGCAAAGCATTATTTTGAGCAGAGCAGAGTAAAACCAGCAACAAAAGATCTGACTGAACCTCCAAAGTAGTAATGAGATCAGTATTCAGGCAAAGTAACACCAACCTTCAGTAGCAACATACAAAATGGCCTTCTCAACATGGTATTCGCCTCAGGGATATCTTCCTGAAGCATCTATCGGCATTTATATGGTGGCGGTAATAGTTTGAGGTGGAAGTTAGGGGAAATGGGTTGGTAGGGTTAGTCACGCCTCCATTGCGAATCAGATCCAGGAGGGCCTTAACAAGGACTGGCAGTTTTTTTGGGAGGATAATTCTGGTGCAGTTTTTAGTAGCGGTTTTGAGGTGGTAGCCTTTACAAGCCCATTTTATGCCCCAAATCTACCCCAAAATGGGCAGTAATTCAGAGGAGAATCCAACCCTTTACATTTAAATCAGCGAGAGTAGGTGGTTAATCCTGGGAATAATGATGATGACATCACATGACTTCATCCTGTGTACATCATCAGCACGAATAAATGAAAATGTGCCTTTTTGGATTTGTGTGTTATACATATAATAACCAACATGGGAGCAGTAGGATACAAAAAATAATTTTGCTTGTGATGTGAGAAACACAAGTCCAGCATCACCAGATGGTTTATTTTCAGTATCCTACTTCCCCATATGTTCTTGTATTTGCACTTCAAAGGCATGAGCTTTTGGTCAAATAACCGATGCTCTGTATTATTACTGACTGGCTGTATAATTTAGGACGGCAAAGTTAAAGCAGCACACACCGATGATCAGAGCTACGTTGACTGGGCTCTTCTGAAATACATGGATGCCTTGTCTCTCCAACCTCAAAATTGGCAATACAATTTCCATGTTGGGCGCTTGCTGCTATTTCAAAAAAAGAACAATGATGCACTGAAGTATTTGCAGACAGCACTGGCACAAAAACCAACAGAGCCTTCCATTAGGTGAGCAGCTAACACTACATTCTTTGCTCAGATGTGGCCTAGGTAAGGATTCCTGATTTTGTTTTAAATTACCGTAGAATTTTAACATAGTGTAATTTTTCGACATTTTGGCCAATTTATATGTCTTCTTTATAGACGTCCCCTGTGTTCTGTACCAATTATTTAAATCATTAATAATTATTAATCAATAGTTACACCAACATTTTCCACTTGTGGGGGAGTCCAAAACTAGGGGTCATAAATATAAGATAGTCACTAATAAATCCAATAGGGAATTCAGGAGAAACTTCTTTACCCAGTGAGTGGTTGGAATGTGGAACTCGCTACCACAAGGAGTAATTGAGGCGAATAGCATAGATGCATTTAAGGGGAAGCTATATAATCACATGAGGGAGAAAGGAATAGAAGGATATGCTGATAGGGTTAGATGAAGAGGGGTGAAAAGAGGCTCAAGTGGAGCATAAATGCCAGCATAAACCAGTTGGGCCAAATGGTCTGTTTCTGTGCTGTACTTTCTATGTAATTACCAGGTGAAAAGGTGGGCAGGTGACCTATTCCTAGGTATTTTCGAAAACTAAGTCATTGGCCTAGAAATTTCGAAAATCTGGCGCAGTGCGGACACTTAAGGCTCCAAAATGTCTGGCCGGAAGCGTGCTGCCCGCCATATTGGGTAAGGACAAACAAGAGGTATCCTTTACCCATGCCAGAAGCAGGCATTAGGCACTTTGTAAGTGCAAGTAAGGGGTCTAACAACTGTTTGAGGTCCTCTCTCCATGGCTGGTTTGCCCTGAGGTAGCCAGCGCCATCGGAGGCTACACTCAGGGAGAGCAGCCCGAGGGACCACCTGAAACAAAGAAGGTAAGTAACTTACCTGAATGTGGAGCTGGGAGGACCCTACATTTAAATAATGTGGGCCGCTGCCGGCCAGCGCTACAGCCCCCCAACCCCCCCCCCCACCCCCCCAATACCGATTTACCCCCCCCTCCCCACCAGACCCGAGGCCCAATCTCTAGCCCCCCCCCCCCGATCTCCAGCCCCCCTGCCTGATCTCCAGCCCCCCCCCCCCCCCCGCCCGAGCTCCAGCCCCCCGCCCAATCTCTGTCCCCCCGGGCCGATCTCTCGCCCCCCCCCGCCCGATCTCTAGCTCCGCCCGCCCGATCGCTAACCCCTCCGCCCGATCTCTGTCCCCCCGGGCCGATCTCTATTTCCCCCCCCCCTTCCCGGCCCATTCTCCATCCCCCCTCTTCCCAGCCCGTTCTCCGTTACCCCCCTTCCCGGCCCGTTCTCCGTCCCCCCCCTTCCCCGCCCATTCTCTGTTCCCCCCCATTCCCGGCCCATTCTCCGTTCCCCCTCCCCGCCCCCCCCCCCCCCCCCCCCCGGCCTGACCTCTAGCCCCCCCTGGTGGCGTAATGTATTGGCCTGGTTAGAGAGCAACAAATTCAATTCCTAATTCACAAGCACATAATTTAAATCAGTTTAAGTTGAACACCTGAAAAATATAATACTGTTTCTTGGAAATATTTTCAGGAGCAAGTTATCCTGAGTGAACTTGAAATATTAACTAACAATCGAGGGTTTGTGCAACTTTAGACACAATAACATGAATTTGTATCCTGATCTGTTATACAAGTTGGATGTGAATTTACTTTTTCCTCATTTATTATCAGGTTTTATACAGGCCTGGTTGTGCTGGATCGGGATGATGGTCTAGGTCCACAGACACGATATGCCGTTCAATACCTGCAGCAAGGTTTAGAACAACTACTGACTGTGCTTCAATCTTCAGATCAGAACCTGCCAGGGTAAATTTTTACTGTTTGGAGTAATAAACTAGATAAGTGTAAAATGTTTTTGGATATATAACAGAATTAGGGATTAGGTTTCGGTGCTGGGAAATTCAATACCAGTTTAAGTTTCCCGGCACGGCTAGATGCAGTGTGAATGTCCCTTTACACCACCCACGGTGTGATTTAGCATGACATTTCCATTTCCTATATCAGTCATCCTTTTGGCCTTTCTGTGTGAGATTGGAAAAATAGGGGTCGTTTTACATCAAGTTAAATCGAAACTATAGCACAGGACAGGCCATTTGGCCTGTAGAACTCCACTTCCCACCTTTTGCCAGTCTGAGTTGCTACCCTGAATCCTTACTCTCTGTTTTCTGTTTTGTAACCAACTTGCTATCCATTTTGCGACCTGTCCCCTGACTCCACATGCTCTGACCTTAGTCATGAGTTTACAATGCAGTACCTTATCGAAGACCTTTTGAAAATCCAAATATATTACATCTACTGCATTACCCTTGTCTACTCTTTCTGTTACTTCTTCAAAGAATTTATGCGACTGAGTTATTGCCCACTCCACTAAGAATTTAATTGAATTTAATTGAAACTGTCCAAACATGTTTCACCTGGAAAGAAAGAAATAACATGTATTTGTAGAGCATCAAGTAGATTTTCATTCTATTGATCTGAGTTGGATTCAGACCCCGATCCTAAAGTGGGTTCCATAGTACTCTTTCACTTTCAACCAGTCCACAGTATGCATACTTTCACAGATAAATATTGTTTTGACTTGACAGTCCAAGACGACAAGGGGCAAGATTTTAACATTGTAAAACAGGTGGGTTGGGAGCGGGTGGGCATTCAAAACCGCAACCATTTCAGACCCACCCCCAACCTGCCTCCAATCCGCCCATTTCCGGTTTTCACTGGGACGGGAAGAGGGGCGACCAACCCACTCCCAGAAGGCGAGTTGGTGACTAAAACCTTTCAAGGAGGCTGCCGGCCTCCATTTTTGCAGATCTTGCAAATTCAACCCCTGGGGGCCAGGATTCCCGGGGCTTCCTCCTTCACGCCACATGAAAGGAGGCGAGAAGACCCGAAACTGCAGGTAGGTGCCTTTCTGGCACAGCTTGTGGGCCAGGAGGAACAGGAGTGCTTTCCCCAGGCCCAACAAGCCTACCTGCAACAACCCCCCTCTGATCCCCGACCCCACCCCAACAATCATGGAACCCCCTCCCCGACCTCCCCCAACAATTGCGGACCCCCGTGATGACCTCCAACCCCCCCCCAACGATCGCGGACTGCCGCGATGACCCCAGATCCCGACACCCCCTCGTAATTGACCCCCTATCCCTCCCCCCATGACTGACACCCCCCCTGTGATCCCAATGCCCACCGATGCTCCCATGCCCACCGGTGCCCCCATGCCCACCAGTGCTCCATGCCCACCCATGCCCATCAGTGCCCTATGCCCACCCATGTTCCCCCCCCCCCCCCATCCATACAATCAAAGACTTACCTGAAGACATCCTCTCCCTGGCTGCTTTCCCGTCCAACTGAGGCCAGCCTGTCAACCAGGCCGGTCAGTCGGACGGCAAACCGACAAAAAAATAAAATACTTCCTGGTTTCCAGTCCGCAATTTGACCCCCCTGCCCTGTTCCCGGCTCGGGGTCAAAATCATGCCCAAAGTGTTTGTCACCAGGTGCTCTGGG
Organism: Heptranchias perlo; assembly: GCF_035084215.1. NCBI lineage: Eukaryota > Metazoa > Chordata > Chondrichthyes > Hexanchiformes > Hexanchidae > Heptranchias > Heptranchias perlo. Next base: position 88,035,169 of record NC_090332.1, on the reverse strand, counting down.
CTGGATTAATAGCACAGGTCTCCCACGCTCCACCATAAGTTTTCTTGTACTGCCTTGGGTTGTTCCCACTTATGTGTGAAGGTTGAATGAATGAGAAAGAATTTTACATTACATACTGTATGACTGATCTTCATTTTTTGAAAGGATTTCAACCCCCACAATCAAAGATCCCTCCCAGTCTGCCTGGCAGTTGTCTTCCTGGCATGGTTTGGAATTGCTCTTACTGTTTACTGTATTATGTTTCCGTGCTCTCCCTGGTACTTGATTCTCATTGCTGCCTTCTTTTATCAAAGAACTGAGGGATCAGTCCAGAATGAGGTCTAACGGGCAGCAGAATGGTGGAAGGTCATCTGATTGCACAAGACATAAATCACAGCTTAGGTGTTTTTCCTCAGTATAATGGCAGCAATATCCTATTTGTATGAAGAGGCTGAACTTCTTGAAGGAGATTACTATTTCTTTTTTTATTATTCGTTCATGGCATGTGGGCGTCGCTGGCAAGGCCGGCATTTATTGCCCATCCCTAATTGGCCTTGAGAAGGTGGTGGTGAGCCGCCTTCTTGAACCGCTGCAGTCCGTGTGGTGAAGGTTCTCCCACAGTGCTGTTAGGAAGGGAGTTCCAGGATTTTGACCCAGCGACGATGAAGGAACGGCGATATATTTCCAAGTCGGGATGGTGTGTGACTTGGAGGGGAACGTGCAGGTGGTGTTGTTCCCATGTGCCTGCTATTTCCAATAGTATTATCAACTGGCCTCCTAATGGGTGCTGCTGTTAGACTGACATTCCCTTCTTCCAGGCAGTTGAAGCACACTGGAACAATGGGGGAGATTTTAACCTAACCCGCCCATCGGTTAGTGACGGGATTGGGTGCAACACTGGTTTTACACCTCGCCCGATTTTAGTCTCCATTACTCTCCCAGATTCCCCTTAAAATAAGCCCGGTATGGGTGAATTGGCACCACACAAACGCTTTGTGGGAGCTGCTGAGAAACCAGGCATTTACCTGGATGATTCTGTTCTGGTGGTAGCACATGAACTGAACATTGAGTAGAAAGAAGAAAGAAACAAAGGAGAGAAATAATTTGCATTTGTCGAGCACCTTTCACATCCTCAGGATGTCCCAAAGTGCTTCACAACCAATGAATTGCTTTTGAAATGTAATCACTGGTGTTCTGTATGCAAGCACGGCAGCAAATTTACCCACATCAAGGTCCCACAAACAGCAGTGAGATAAATGACGAGCTAATCTGTTTTTTGGAAATATAGATTGAGGGATAAATGTTGGCAGGACTCCAGGGAGAATACCCCTGCTCTTCTTCGAATAATGCCGTTATCTTTTACACACATCCACACAGGCAGATGGGATCTCAATATAATATTTCATCCAAAAGACAACGAAAGCTATTTGGTTAACAGATTTGTTAAACTAAGAAACAAAATGGCGGAAACAATGACCAGACAAGGCATGACATAACTTACTGACTGTTATTGTTTAATTGCTTGAGAGTTCTTTGATATATATGCAATACTCTCCAAAATTTACTTGCTGGGTAAAACGATTCAGTAATCTTGTGTAGTCCATGATGGGAGGGGCATGAATGACTACACCAGTGCAAATAATCATCCCTTGTACTCGTGGAAAAACAGCAGATCGATAGAATTATGTAGCCCTTCCATACTTCTACTGCTCAGTGGTGAATATTATGAAGATTTTGGCTTTCCTACATTAAGCTCAGTCACCTTCTTGATGTATCTGTGATCAGCAAACTGGATGACACTGTAGGCATCACCAATGCTACCTGAATGAAACTGGAAGGATTAACATTAAGAACCATGGTGACCTTGACAGCTACTGACAGTGGTGTCCAGATTGGATGTTATGGTTTTTGTGTAGGAAATGGCACAGCACAATGTCTCCCTGCTAAACCAAAGTCTTTTAAGTTTCTTTTAGATGTGTGTTTTTGAATATTTTATATGTAATTTTTATCCATTTTTTTCTTTTAGTCAAGAAGCCTCACATCTTCAGGCTTTAAATACATTTTCTCTTCTGAACATCCAGTTGCTCAAAGGGATATTCAGGCTAGGAACATTTCTCTTCAACCCACCAGCAGGACTGCCTGAAAAAACAATGCCTCCTGAACAGGTGCTTCACTTGTAAGTGCTATGTTTCATTTGTTTTAGTGATCTTCATTTACTGTTTGTATTAAACAACAACAACTTGCCTTCATACAGCACCTTTAATGTAATAAAATGTCCCAAGGTGCTTCACAGGAGCAGTTATCAGACAAAACCCGCCAGGAGTTAAATTCGTGGCCCAAATGTACATTATGAAAATCCAAGGAAGCCAGAGGCAACCAGGGAAAAGTTATATAAATGGCAGGATGTGTTCATTAAGCTGAATTAGTGGAAGACAGTCAACCTGATTACAATCTTCACAGAAAAAGATAACCCAGAGCAGCTGGCTCTCATAGTCAGAAAAGATTACATGATGCATTTAAGGGGAAGCTAGATAAACACATCAGGCAGAAAGGAATTGAAGGATCTGCTGATAAGATTAGATGAAGAGGGGTGGGAGGAGGCTCGTGTGGAGTATAAACACCGGCATGGACCAGTTGGGCCGAATGGCCTGTTTCTGTGCTGTCCATTCTATAAAAGAATAGCTTAGCATTAGATTGTGATTTAATATGTATAGTTAGATACTATACTTTATACTGTAAACATATAATCGTATTATATCACCGTTACACTATTTGCTTGTTCATTGTTTGTTTAATAAATTCACTTAACATTTTAAATTTAGTACAAGGTATGGTGTGATGCTTTATCATTTCTGAAGACCCGAGAGAAATTCTGTGGTGGCTTAAAAATAATTAGCAGAGTCTGCTATTTGTTAGCAATGAATGACATGTTTCTGAAGGCTTACCTAGTTCTAAAAACTAGGATAGACACTCTCAAAGATATGGGGAGTTGGGGTGACCTAAACTTTAAGCAACAAAATAATTAGTGTAAGAAGGATAAAAAAGACCCCCCAAAAATTATCACTATAACACATAGCTGTTACATTACTATATGATTTTAGTGAAGAGTTGAAAGGATTCACTACCAAATGAAATAAAGATATATTTGAGATTTAATACAACAATCCACAAAAGGAATTGAATACTGTGATTTTTTTTTTTCTTTCCCTTACTCCCTCCTCGCCTGAAAGCACTAACTCATGTTGAGATACTTATGCTAGGATGCGGTTTCATGAGCACCAGCGGCTCTTTACCTCACCTGAGAGACTTTCTTCAGGTGTTGAGTGTTGTTGATTTATTTAAACAGTGGAGAATATGAGTGCTGAGCCCAGCTCCATCCTCGGCCAGTTTCAACAGTCACATTTCCAACAAGGCATCACTGGTCAGGTGCAGGAACCATGGGATGTTGAGATCAATTGTAGCTCTCTTGCTGTTGCCAGTCTCATTACACCACCAGGCTCATACCCATGACCTTCCTACTGTATGACTCATTGGGCAGCACTCTCGCCTCTGGGTTCAAGTCCCATTCCAGAGACTTGAGCACAAAATCCAGTCTGATACTCCAATGTAGTCCTGAGGGAGTACTGCACTTTCAGATGAGACATTAAACCAAGACCCTGTCAGGTGGAAGTAAAAGATCCCATGGCACTATTTCAAAGAAGAGAAACGGGAGTTATCCCCGGTGTCCTGGCCAACATTTATCCCTCAAACATCACTTAAAAAAAACAGATGATCTGGTCATTATCACATTGCTGTTTGTCATAGAGTTATACAGCACGGATAGAGGCCCTTCGGCCCATCGTGTCCGCGCCGGCCATCAGCCCTGTCTACTCTAATCCCATATTCCAGTATTTGGTCCGTAGCCTTGTATGCTATGGCATTTCAAGTGCTCATCCAAATGCTTCTTGAATGTTGTGAGGGTTCCTGCCTCCACAACCCTTTCAGGCAGTGAGTTCCAGACTCCAACCACCCTCTGGGTGAAAAAGTTCTTTCTCAAATCCCCTCTAAACCTCCCGCCTTTTACCTTGAATCTATGTCCCCTTGTTATAGAACCCTCAACGAAGGGAAAAAGCTCCTTAGTATCCATCCTATCTGTGCCCCTCATAATTTTGTACACCTCAATCATGACCCCCCTCAGCCTCCTCTGCTCCAAGGAAAACAAACCCAATCTTCCCAGTCTCTCTTCATAGCTGAAGCGCTCCAGCCCTGGTAACATCCTGGTGAATCTCCTCTGCACCCTCTCCAAAGCGATCACATCCTTCCTGTAGTGTGGCGACCAGAACTGCACACAGTACTCCAGCTGTGGCCTAACCAGTGTTTTATACAGCTCCATCATAACCTCCTTGCTCTTATATTCTATGCCTCGGCTAATAAAGGCAAGTATCCCATATGCCTTCTTTACCACCTTATCTACCTGTTCCGCCGCCTTCAGGGATCTGTGAACTTGCACACCAAGATCCCTCTGACCCTCTGTCTTGCCTAGGGTCCTCCCATTCATTGTGTATTCCCTTGCCTTGTTAGTCCCTCCAAAGTGCATCACCTCGCACTTTTCCGGGTTAAATTCCATTTGCCACTGTTCCGCCCATCTGACCAACCCATCTATATCATCCTGCAGACTGAGGCTATCGTCCTCGCTATTTACCACCCTACCAATTTTTGTATCATCAGCGAACTTACTGATCATACCTTTTACATTCATATCCAAGTCATTAATGTAGACCACGAACAGCAAGGGACCCAGCACCGATCCCTGTGGTACCCCACTGGCCACAGGCTTCCAGTCACAAAAACAACCTTCGACCATCACCCTCTGCCTTCTGCCACTAAGCCAGTTTTGTATCCAAAGTGCCAAGGCACCCTGGATTCCATGGGCTCGTACCTTCTTGACCAGTCTCCTGTGGGGGACTTTATCGAAGGCCTTACTGAAATCCATGTATACCACATCCACTGCGTTACCCTCATCCACACGCCTAGTCACCCCCTCAAAAAATTCAATCAAATTAGTCAGACATGATCTTCCCTTGACAAAGCCATGTTGACTATCCCTGATTAATCCTTGCTTCTCCAAGTGGAGACTAATTTTGTCCTTCAGAATTTTTTCCAATAATTTTCCTACCACTGATGTTAGGCTCACTGGCCTGTAGTTCCCCGGTTTTTCCCTACTCCCCTTCTTGAATAATGGTATTACATTAGCGGTTCTCCAGTCCTCTGGCACATCCCCTGTGGCCAGAGAGGTTCTGAATATATGTGTCAGAGCCCCCGCAATCTCCTCCTTTGCCTCACACAGTAGCCTGGGATACATTTCGTCCGGGCCTGGGGATTTATCTGTGTGCTGTGTTTCCTACATTACAACAGTGATTACACTTCAAAAGTACTTCATTGATTGTAAAGTGCTTTGGGATGTCGTGAAAGGTGCTTATATAAATGCAAGTCTGTATTTTTTCTTTTTACTGTTTATAGCTCAGTGCTTGGGTGCAGGCAACTTACTCCCAATACTAACTCAGTAAATATGATTGATGTTTTTTAGTCTTAAATATTTCACCCGCAATTAATTTTCTGTGTTTGTGTCAGTGCTGCAGATTTAGCTGCTCGGGGACTGTGCCAATATCCATATCGTGGAGCAGTAAGTCAGGATTTGGAGTGGCTGCTGCTGGAGGCCCATTTCACCCTTTTAGACCTGCTTGCCAAACATGCATCAGGGATGGAAGAGTGGGTCGATAAAAGATGCCAGTCTTTGTCTTCACTGATAAAGAACAGCTCCATTCCAGTCTGTGAGGAACTACGAGATATGCAACGAATGGTATGAGACTGCGCCAGTAATTACTGTGATTCAGTACGATACGTTGATAATAAAACAATGGTTATAGGACACCCAAATTAATCTTTCAGTCTTAGATTTTTCTCTCTACAGTACCTAGCTATTTTTGGTAATTTGATATTAATTATTTTATGGTTTATAAATATTAAAGTAATAAACATTTTTATTAATTTACTATTACTATTACTGTACCATACCTACCTGCTTCCATAATTCAGTTTGTTGATTCTGATCCATTCCTGTATTGTAGACATGTCAAGTCACACTCATTAGAAACAGTGACATTCGCTCCTTTTTGGTTTAAAAATGTAACCTATTTTGAGGACTGTCACTCTTAGAATGTTCTTATACCTGCTATGGAACTTTTATTTAAAAAAGAATCTATTGTTTCTGTTTTTGACCCTTTCCCATTCACTAGATCTTCTCAGGGTAACCACTATAAGAACATAATAAATAGGAGCAGGAGTAGGCCATACGGCCCCTCGAGCCTGCTCTGCCATTCAATAAGATCAGGGCATGAACTTCTACCTCAATGCTTTCCCACCCGATCCCCATATCCCTTAATTCCCTTAGTGTCCAAAAATCTATCGATCTCCGTCTTGAATATACTCAATGACTGAGCATCCACAGCCCTCTGGGGTAGAGAATTCCAAAGATTCACAACCCTCTGAGTGAAGAAATTTTTCCTCATCTTATAAAGACTGAAGAAAGCTCCTTGTAGTATCCAGCTTTGCGATCCGGGTGATAATCAGTAGAACATTAACATCAGCCTTACTGCTGAGCTGTGTTTAAGTTTGTTAGTTTGCTGGCAGATCGCGGCAATAACAAAAATCCTTCTTTATGTAGGTGTGCCAATTAAGAGTAGAAATATCGCCCTGCAGCAGTAATGCTCTATACATGCTTGGCTTGGCACAGATGGCTGATTATGACAATGAAACCTCTGCAGACACTGCCAAGCAAATGATTGAAGATGCCCGCTTTAGTTTCCAAGCCAGCATTAACATGGAGAACAAACCAATATTTGGGCCCCCACCGATAGAACTGTCTAGTAAGTGAACAGTTCTATACCTCTATTCATTCTTGTGATATGATGAAAGACCTACATATTATGGTGCCCAGAGAAATAAGAAAGAAGGAACTGGCATTTATATCTCTTAACGACATTACTTTTGAACTGTGGTTACTGTTATTATATGCACACAGCAAGGTCCATAAACAGCAATTAAATAAATGACTAATTAATCTGCATTTTGATGGCTCTGGTTGAAGGATACCAAGAGAATTCTCCTGCTTTCTTTCTAATAGTGCCATAGTATCTATTAAGCCAATGCGGCCTTGGTTTAACTTCTCATCCAAAAGGCAACACCTCCAACAATGCATGCAGCACCCTCCTTGGTCTGGCACTGAAGTGTCAGCCTGGATTATGTGCACAAATCCTGGTATTGGGCTTGAATTCACAACCTTCTGACTCTCAGGACTTACCCACATAACCCACGAGAATGGGTTATGTTAGGTGGAAAAATGTTGAATAGTTTTTGCATAGAATAGCCCTTTTGTCATCTATTCTGTTTATACCATGAAAATACCTTCAATTATATACAATCACTACACTGAAAACAAAAACAAAAAAAACGTGTTTAATTTGCATGCTTGTATCTATGGAGGCAAAACTAAAGAACTGAACCATTATTGTGGAATACTGTCTGTTTTTAAATAACCCCCAAGTCCAAATGGGGCTGATTTTCATGGGAAAATCATTGTAAATGGAGCAGCCAGGGCCTGAAAATGGGTTCATAGGAACAGGAGTAGGCTATTCAACCCCTTGAGCCTGTTCCGCCATTCAATTAGATCACGTACCTCAACTCCATTTACCCGCCTTTGTTCCATATCCCTTGATACCCTGTCCTAACAAAAATCTATTCATCTCAGTCTTGAAAGCTCCACCAACGCTTCGAATTCTCATCCTTGTGTTCATATGCCTCTATGGCCTTCCCCCTCCCTATCTCTGTAACCTCCTCCAGCCCTACAACCCTCTGACAACTCTGCGTTCCTCTATTTCTGACCTCTTGTGAATCCTCAACATGTTTTGACCCACCATTGGCGGCCGTTTCTTCACCCGTCTAGGCCCTGTAGAATTCATTCCCTAAACTTCCCCGCCTCTCCCTCCTCCTTTAAGACGCTCCTTAAAACCTGTCTCTTTGACCAAGCTGTTTCAGGCAGTAGGCTCCTTTTAATATGCAAATTGGGGCTCTATGGCATACAAGTACCCCGATTGCCATTTTACAGGAGAGCTGATCGGAGTGTGTGCCCTCCATTCACGAATGGGTCACCTCTCCCATACTTACCTTGCTGCCGGCCGGGTGTTTCTATATTAGCCTGCCTTGATCCGACGACCTACTTCAGGACAACCTTTTGGTGTCCTCGCAGATCGCCAGCCCGGGGGCCTCAAAATCGTGGCTCCCTCATCGGTGCTGGGACAGCTGCCAATCCACATGTTCCGTCTGTCGCCCGCCCAAAATTTCAAAAATCAAACCCCATTGTGTTCAAGGGACTCCAGGGTTATTTTCATGGTAGAAATAGCCTTTATAAAAAGGGATGATGAGATGACTCTTCTTAAAATGTGCTGGTTAATTGGAAAAAGGCCTGTTTGTAGCTGCCTTGGTTCCTAAATGCTACACCAATAAATAAACATTTTGCGCCCTGTGTAATTCTAACTAAAAGCAAACAAAAGGTGCACTCAGCTGCATTCTACAGCATCCCATAAACAATTCATTTGCTACTACTTGCTGGATTCTTAGACTTAATGGTGGGGGTGGGGGGGAGAAACAAAATCAATGTTAATAGCATGCAATTTAATTCAATAATTGTGAATGTCCTGGTTATCCAGGCGAAAGTTTAATCAAAACTTAACCTGCAGACTCTCTGAACAATATTCAGAAATGTTTGATTTTCATTTGCTAATTGGAATTTTTCTTCACTGTGTTGCATATTCAATATAACTAGTGAATCAATTATAATTCAATTTAGTAAATAGGTTGAGTTTATGAATTGATTAAATTAACAGATCTAGCTCCATATATTCTCCCGTTTCTCTACTTCAAAAAAGAAACATGACAAATGATGGATTATATTCGTGCTGCTGTTCAGCCTATTTTTTAATTACTTTATTGATTCTTGTCCCCTCTCCCAATTTTACTCGCAGATGTTGTTGCACTATTGCAGCATGAAATAATAAAAGGAAATCGTGTCAGGGAAATACAAACATGAAATAATAAACCGTGTGTGTAACTGAGCTTTTACTTTTGTTTTGTTTCAGAACAGAAATGGTGGCACGATTGGAAAAGTGATGAGAACCAAAAGGCACATCAGAAATCCCAGCAGCAGCAGCAGCAGCAGCAGTCAGGAGCAAAAGGTACAGCCCCTCCGCCCCCTGCTTCTGCAAGAGGTGGAACGGCCAGAGGCAGAGCCACTGGCACCAGAGGATCTGCAGCGACACCACAGAGCGGTGCTTCAAAGCCCACTGTTTCACCTCGTGGCATCGGCGCATCTGGGAAAGGGAATGAAGTTTCCAGAGGTGCCAGGTAAAAAAAAAAAACGGTGGTTGGGGGGGGGGAGTTCATTTTTGTATCGTTCTATGTAATTTTTTAATATTATTTATAGAGGACTAGCACTACTTCCAGCCAAAACACAATGCAAAAGCATTATGAGTAGGATTTAGGAATTAGCACTGCTGGCACAGATATTCCAACCATTAATTTTAATCTGTCTAGGAACCAATAATGTTATGCCCCCTCAGTCGCCCAACCATATTCCAGCCATCCCTTAATAAGTGAAGCTGAAATGACCACGTGGATTCAGCATTTCAACTCTATACCGCCGACAAAGAGAATCACCAAAGGTGTGATCTCTTTTAAGGTGCTTTTTATCATTCATGGCATCAGGTTAATGCCTATATGAGTCTCACTTCCTGCATCAAAAGTCCCGTGCTGGCCTGACTCTTCAGTTCTTTGCCCCGTTGTCAGTTGTCATTTCAGAACGTTCCTTTGTTTTCTCAATAGTTCATTTCTGTCACGCCGTACAAGGTAGAGTCTTACCAATATTTCTTGACCTGAACAATAAGATGATGTAGTATACTTTCTATGACTTACAGTACTGTTCAAAGTGTTCCAGTGGGTTGTTTGAGGTGCCCGTCATCTAAGTATGACACGGCCTCTTGCCCTATTTGCTTTGTTCTGGTTTTGTTAATCAGAACTTGCATAAATGAGAGAGGTTTTTTATCTAGTGCTATCCTAAGTATAAAGCCAAGTTGTATAGGGCTCCTGATGGGGGTTTTGCAATACTCCTTCTCAAAGGTTCTCTTGGAAGCAGCCCCTTACATCGTCGTAAATGGAAGAGACTTGGAACTCTAATTCAGCTTACTTCCCCCTAACCTTACTGTCCTCCCAGTAGCACTGATCTTGGCTATGAGTCAATGAAACCTAGACACAGGGCTGGGGTTTCCCTTTGGGGCGGCTAGGCCACTCTAAGTGTGGTGAGATGGATAGGAGTTTCACCCACCCGAGGAATGCACCACTGACCCCAGCGAATTTCCCAGGGTTAGGCTAATTAAAATATTTTTAGCACGCATCGTTGGCATCTCTGCCAGCACTAGAGGATCTGCCTTCGGACAGGGGAGAGAAATGGCACCTGCAGGAAGGGATAGTTTGTAAATGGTGAAGAGGGGACCAAGGTTGGGCACCTGTGTTACACTGGAGGTGACCATATGAGCAGAGGAGGAGAAGCCATTGGCGACAATTTAATGCCATACGTTGCATCTAGTATCAGCGGAGCCAGGTGAGAACAGCAACATTGGAGGAGGACAGAGTGGTGAACAAAGCCAAAGATGCCAGAGCCCTCTAAAAGGCAAAGGAGGAGGATGAGGCTGAGAACCAAGGTCACAATCGCACAGGATGTAATTTGAGACTTTGATCATTGTGGCCTCAGTGCTTTTAGGTAAGGTGAAAGATAGATTGGATGGCCTTGAACATGAAGTGTGCAAGAAAAGAACATGCCCTGGGACTTCGGAAAGAAAGGAAAGGTTGGAGATAGGATAGGAGCTGGAGAGAATGCGGCAGCCATGGGTGGATGTCTTGGGGAGGAAGGGCGATGACCGCAGTCTTCAGGGAAGTGGAGACAGATTGATGTTGGCAAGCACAGGTGAGGAGGTGAAGTTGGGTGGTTAGGAGGGGAGGGGGTTGAGTGAGTAGCTGATAGACTTCATGGACTAGGTGAGTGTGCTGAACAGGAGATGGGGGAGAAACTGCCCAGAACAGGATTTATTAGGGTTCGTTAGGTTGGAGGGCATTATGGAAAGCTAGCAGCTGAGGGGGAAGGGAAGTAGGAGGGTAGTCGGAGGGAGCTTTAAGCGGGAGTGAATTAAGATGTGAATTAAAAATATTTTATATTAATATTTAATATATTAAAAAGATGAGCTGAGCCAAGTAGAGACTTTATAGATATTGCACTACACCTTCATATTAAAGGTACAATGAAAAGAATGTTAAAATGTGTGGAATCCATGACAAAGTATTAAGCCCAATAGAGCCATATAAGTATCAGAACAAGATATGAAAATATTAAGCTATTTGAATATTCATGACACTAAACATAGTAAAATAAAGGGGCCAATTTTCGTCCTCAGTTCTAAATTTTTTAGAACTGGTGTAAGCCTTGTCCAATTGGTCAAGTGCAAGGAGCAGAATTCTTTGGTCTAAGCTCATTTACTTAATTATTCACAGTAGCTGGTTCAGACTCAAATGGATCTAGGGATGGCCCGAATAATGGAAGAGGAGAATTCTGTGCAATTGAAACTTAAAGGGATGGGGACAATTAAAAGGGAGTTTCACAATGTGGAGACAAAAATTCAACAAGCTTCTGGTAAGTCTTGAAAGGAAACTTAATCCAGCTGCAACCTTTGCCAAGGTTGAAGAGGCAGGAATTTAAGAAGTGGGAGGCAAAAATGAAGGGATAGGGAAATCTAGATGCAGGGTAGTGACACAACATCCCAGCACACAGCTCCCGTTTGATGGCTGCTGAAGGGTTTGTAAGGAGGGTTATCCTCTGTCACTCCCTGGCACCATCCCTGTAGGCCACCATTGCAGCATGCCTGCAAAGAGGTGCGGCCACGTTTCAGGCCGTCCCTGACCGTTACTGTCCCTACTTGTGCCACTCCACTCTGCCGCATGGTAGTTGCCGGTGTCCTTTCAGCATTTGCTTCTCTCCTGACCCAGATCCCTATGACCAGTGGCAGGGACCTGCAGAAATGGGTTGGTGGCTCTTTGTCGGCTGAGGCCAATTGAGCAACAGTGGCTGCTCATCACACTGGCATGCCTTCCTTCATGCAGTGCCACGTGAAGCTTGCTGTGATGAACCAGGCAGCGTAACGATTAGATGGCACTTAAATATTGTAATGAAGCCACCAGGGGGTCTGCTAGTGCAGCTGCCTTTGGGAAGAGCAGCCTCCGCCAGTGCTACATCTGCTCAAATGAGGCAATTTCACTTCTCTCTGCAGATGCGGGTGCACAGGAGTTGACTGGGTGCACCTGTTGAAAAAACCAGACCACCCAGCAGCTTCTCCTGTTCTTCTGAACACCTCAGCTCAGTGTATTTCCATTGGTTAAACCCAAAGGTGCCAGGAGAAAGAGCTGGGGCTGAAAAAATTAACAAATGGCACAAAAAGCTCACAAAAGCATAGGCCAGCGGCCTAAAAACACGAATCACTTGAGAGCCTTTTAAAGAACCTTCCTGTCTGAAAGGCTCAGCCTGACTCCCCCCCTTTCCTGCCAGTTTCCTGGGTGTGCTGGGAACTTGGCATCCAGCATGCCTGCCAGCTACAAATTGAAACGGGGCCCTTCCACCCCTCCGCCTTTTGAATATCCTAATGACGTGCCAGCCTGTTTTGAATGAGAGCTTCTATCTTCCACCCCAGGCTCAACCACACACTGTTGTGGTGCCGAAATACGTGGGAACTAATTGCTGTCTGATTTTGCAGTCCAGTATATCCTGTCTACAACCAAATATTGGTGCAGACAGGGTATACCACACACTAAAATTTACCTCAAAGTACCCCTGGCTTTGACCATTTTGCCCCTGATTTTTAAGTTTGTGGGTTTGAGAGATGTGAATCTGCTCCCATATCTAAAGTTGTATTGTTTTCAAATGTTTCCCCACGAGGTGGGCAGTTGATGGGAATATGCATTATCTTGCAGCGTATATAAGGCTGACTTGAGTTTTTTTTAAGGTCTTGATTTCTTTTTGTTCATTGATGATAAATGGGAGGAATATCTGGTCCAGGGTTTTGACGTGACAGGTACAATGCTGATCAGTACATGTTGAATTATCCACCAGGGGCCGTGCTGCTGCTACTTCTCCAAGCAAAACCACTGCTTCTGGCAAAATAGCCCAGACACGTGGATCTGAAAAGTCAGCCGGGAAAGATGCAAAACCCACTTCAGACTACAGTAAGAAGCAAAGTATTCTCAAAATCTCGTATTTGCAGCTATCTGTGTCATCAGAATAACGTACTGAATATGTTATGCCTTATCATTATATGGCAGAGTTTAACATGAAAAGGAAAGTTGATTCATGTTCCAGCCAGACTAGCATATTTGATGCGTACGCTGCTGCTTACATTTGTGATCAATAAAGGGCAAATGCGTTTAATTTTCAGATCTCAACACCATGGCGGACGAATTTTCAGTTAAATTTGGGTTGGATTTGGTGACTCCAAAGTTACGATCAGCAAAATCCAAAATCTGCCGTTTAAACATTGAAGCTGGACCTGTGCTGATGATAGAATTGGGTACAGTGGTGTAGTGGTTATGGTACTAGACTTACAACCTAGAATTTGTGAGTTCAAATCCTGCCTTGGCAAGTTGTAAGCTTGAGCACCAGTGACCAGATTATTATAAAATACCAGCTGGAGAGCCATCAGCTTCTTCCGAGTGGCTGGAATCGTCCCTCAGACCACCACATCATACTCAACTTGGCCAATGGAAATTCATTTTTAGCAACATCTTCTTCTGAGTGGCTGCATTCCCACAAGTGCAGGGTGCCATTCATGCCACCCATGTAACTATCAAGGCCCCATCTGAAAGCAAGTAGCGTTCCTGAATGTCCAAGTTGTGAGTGATGTTGGTCACCTCCATTATGCATGTCACCCGGAGAGCAGCTGCGAGTCATTTATTTTCAAGCAATGTGACAGGGTGGCTGATAGAAAACCAGGTAAATCCGCTTCAGCCTTGGCTGATGGTACCTTTTCAGAATCCAGGATCAGAGGCCAAAAACAGGTTCAACGAGATCTTGGGCACTGCCAGGATCATTGTGGAACAGACCATCAGAATTCCCAAGCCCTGTTTCCAGTGCCTGAACAGGTCAGGGGGAGCCCTGCAGTGTGGGCTGGGAAGGGTTATCAGAATTATAGTGGCTTGCTGTATCCGCCATCATTTATCCATGACAAAGGGTTTAACCCTTCCAAGCACAGAAGACGAAGTGGGAGAAGTTGGTAGAGATCAACCCTCTGCTCACGATGAAGAGGTCCAGGAGAGAGAGGTGGCTAGGTGCAGATACTCTGCTGCTAGCGGCACGCTCCATTAGACAGGAGATCTTCGCCAACTGGTTCCAATAAAGAAGATGCCCTCCGTAGGCTTGACACAATAAAGCATTTCATGATCCTTTGATTTGCAGACAACAATTCAGTGAATCTGTAATATCTCTAATATCCTCTCTTGAAGAGGACAGTTACAAACATTAATCACCATACAAGAGAGATAACAACAACAACTTGCATTTATACAGCGCCTTTGACGTAGTAAAACGTCCCAAGGCGCTTCACAGGAGCGATTATCAAACAAAATTTGACACCGAGCCTCATAAGGAGATATTAGGATAGGTGACCAAAAGCTTAGAGAGGTAGGGAGGTGGAGAGGTTTAGGGAGGGAATTCCAGAGCTCAGGGCCGAGGCAGCTGAAGGCACGGCCGCCAATGGTGGAGCGATGGAAATCGGGGATGCGCAAGAGGCCAGAATTGGAGGAGCGCAGAGATCACAGAGGGTTGAGGAACTAGAGGAGGTTATATGTATGCAGTCCCACCTTCTCAATACTAGTCATTCGTATGGTCCCTTTTTAAGAGCTTAATCTATATTATTATGTAGTTAGGTCAATTTTATCTGGCTAATTAAAATAGAGTGGACTTTAATACTTAAATATTAAAAATAAAATTACTTCAGTATCAGTAAATTGTTTATTGACAATCTGGTTATAAAGATAATATTACATATTTAGAACAGAATGAATGTTCTTTAAGTTGCATAAAGTTCAAGATGATAAAAAATCAGACAATTAACGCCATTTTTTTCTTTTACTTTTCCAGCCACTGACGTCGCTCAGGGCTCTAGGCCATCGCAGATCCGCCCACTCATGAACCGCGCTTCCTTCGCATATCGTTTAGCGATGGCACGTGCTTTGTCACGCATCGATGAATCGTCAACTGAAGCACAAAATTATTACAATGAAGTAATTAAAATGGCACCAGAGGTACAGCAACTTATTCCTTTCAATATTTTCAATCAGCCATCTGTGCATCTCCAGAGGTTCAATAGAATGCCATAATCATCCAGTGCAGCGTATGTCTTTATCGTAAACTATTTATACCTCTTTACAGGATATTTTCACCAATCCCACACTCACAGTGGGATACTACGCTTGAAGGGCTACAACACTGACCCAAATTCCCTTTCTGTTTGTCTTGCTGCCGTGAGCACGGGTTCAATAAACTCACCCTTCTATCTGGACTTAGTGAGAGACTGAGATGACTGGCTGCTGATAGCTACAGATACCAATATTTGATGTAGTACAATTTGACCCCGATATTAAGTCTAACTATCCTAATAGAATTCTTTGATAAAGTCACCAAAGTTGGTGAAGAAATGGATATCCTTCCTATTCATGGATTTTCAGAAGGCATTTGATAAGACCCAGTATGTGAAATTACTGGCTAAAATGGAATTGAGGGCAAGCTTGTGGTAAGGATAGGAAATTGACTGGGCCAAGATTTGGGATAAAAAGGATAAGTGGTGTCACCATAAATGCTGAGGCCCTCGCTTTTCATTCTTGCTGGTGAGTTTTCTGATTGCCGCATTATTTGAGCGAGATGGCTGTGCAGCAGGATTTGCACCAATATGAACAGCACACAGCCGACCATACTGGATCTCCCGCTTCACTCCTAATTCCGGGATTGGACCTCCCACCTGGAGCTCGCCAAACGGGGAGGTGGAATATCTGCCATGTAGCTCTTCAGGATCTGCAGCTGGCATTTAATGGGATGTAGCTGCTTGAAGCTAAGTGGTCACATGTGGGGGGGGGGGGAAAGATATTCTGGCTCTCTAAATACTGTGTTGGGGACAAGATTATCTCTGACTGCTTAAAGGCTGGATTGGGCATAAGTGGCTGGCATTGGGATGTGAAAACAAATATGGGGCGGGAAATGAATCTGTCGGCGAGTCATGGTGAAGTGGAGGACTTGTTGCATGAGGTGGATGTGAGGAGGCTTTCCCTGTTTGGCCGTATGATCACCTTCCCCAGGGCACGGCAGTGCAGCATTGCCTGTCAGGAGGTGGCAGTCGGACTGCGTACAACACGTACAGCATCTTGGAAAACATGCAGAAGAAGAAGGCGGACCTTAAGAAGGTTGCTATGTACAGCTACCCAACAGCACCAATATAGCAGGCCAAGTTTGCTTGCTGCAGAATGATAGCTGTCAACCTGCTCCACATTCACCTCTCACCCATGCAGAGCCCTCTTTTATTACTTACCATATTCCAGCAGCGCACATTTCTAAGCTGCAACTTTGAATGGCAAGCCTAGCTTGTTGACATAAGGGCAGCAAAATCTTCGAACACAACCTACCTACATGTCTCATGCTCAGTTACTGGCCATACAGGCTGCCGATCTGCCCCAGTAGGTTATTCCTCATTTTACAACATTTCAAGACTATAGCCCTGATTTGGCAAGGCTCCACACTGCTAGTGAAGTCTTGTTGGGGATAAATGTGGGCGGTGAACCCAGGCGGGCAGGCATGTACAGTGTATTTACAGTGTGTCACATTTTGCCGCAGAGAACAATGGCAGGCAAAGGGAGGCTACCTGGTACAGGCCTCGTTCTAATATACTCATTGTATTTTATTAACACTCAATTTCACATTCTTTGGTTGAGCTGTATCGAGCACTCACCTTGTCCGTATAAAATGTCTTTTTACCGAATGCACCGCAGAAGCAAAATTCTGAAAGTTAGGTTTCTCCAGCAAAACCTCATACTAAAGTTGTGAGTTTATTTTTCAACAGCATTGATGTTTAGTTGCGCCGTGTTTCCGGAATTAGATTTTGTAACCATCCAGGGCGCCATTTCAGCATAAGAGCATTTTTTTTACACACACAAGACTTTGTCCCATTATTATTGTTTTCTGCTGTAACTTAAGTTGCAACAAAATGCTGAGGGTAGGGATTTCTTCGGGGGTCCCTGAGTGATTCACAATTCAAATGAGAGAGACAAGGTACAAAAATGTAGGTGTGCCAACACCAGAGGCATCATGGGGGGGGAGCGGGGTGGGGGGGGGGTGAAATCCATCTTTGGAATACGGCGCGAAACAGGCACGAACGAATCAGCTGCCCGTTTGGAAACGGGAATCAGGCGGGGTGTAAAACAAGCTGCCGATTTGCTGTCGCCCGAAATGAATTTCACCCCCTCCCCCCCTCCACGTCCACGCCCAGGACCATTTATAGATCCCAAAACTCCCACCTGGACACGCCAGAGACCTGTCTTCACTGCCTCCACTTCACTAGAAAGGTTGTCACTGAACCGTGCCATCTGCTGCAGGCCGACCTGCAGATAACTTCTACCACTTGGGATACGAGAGCTCTTCCCACAGATTTTGAAAGTTACCATAACCAAGAACCATTGGCCGAAGCCAGTTGTTTTTCTAAAAGGATTTACACCAGTGGCCAAATCTGTTATTAATTATTTATTAATAAATCTTATTTGGCAATTTGCCCCCAGGTCAATTCTCTTTCATTACTCTTTGGGTATAAAGTTAACTGGTCCAAACATTACCGGTAAAACCTTGGTATAAAATATTTATAGAGACTGATAAGGATTTTAACTATCTGACTATCTGTTGAAATGTAGAGAAAAGTTGAGGAAATAGTTCCATTCAATTTTGATGGAGCTAGTTCTTGTACTAAGAGTTAAGTTGATGGATGTTTGATAAAACCCACCCCCTTTGTCTGGGGTGTTGTATATTCAAGAGCTGGAAGCACAGCAGAAAAGAGTCACGACGCTGATCCACAGGCCTTGAATTTAACTCCGGGCTGGGTTTGGGTGGGTGGATCACCAGGTGAGTTGGAAACTCACGCTCTGCTCCAGAAATTAGATCCAGGCTATTTTAACTTCCGGGGACTCATTTAAATCCCGCCGGCCAACTCCCCGCCCATTCTGGCCAGGAATTCAGCGGCATGCGGCAGAAAATCGCACAGCCCGGAGATCGCCTGCCGACACAAGGTAGGCGGCGGGATCAACTGCTCGAAATAGTCAGCGCGCTTAATACAATTAAAGCAATGTCCTTGCAGTTGACGCCTGTGGTAATGGCAAATGGTCAGAACCATTTGCCCAATGCAGGGGGCTGCCCAGGATAAGCCAGGGGGAGGGGATGAACAGTATCGACCGGACTCCATCTCAAGCCAGAACTACAATTTAGAAGTCTGATCTAATTTGTTGAGTGATTTCAAGATTGATTAAATGGGACTGTGGAATGTTCTTCAGCATTTCAAAGATTTCCCAATTTCCTATCTGCAGTTTATAGATATTGTCATTAAACCAAAGCATTTCTATGAAAACATGCTACTACTTTGTAACTATGTTATCGTTTGGCTGCCAAAATCCTCATGTCTTTATATCAGAAGGATGAGTGTAATCATGTTGCCAGGTTTGTAAAATATCAAATAAAAATCTTCTTCAGGACACTTTTCCTTTTCCATCTAGCAACCAAAAAGACACGAATTGTACAGAACTGAGATCCTCTTGCCCCGATTTTAACTCAAGGCGAGAGGTCAGCGTGGGGTCGGCCTGAGCAGCAGGCTTGCCCCGACTCGCCAAGGCAAGGCCCCGGCCGTTTTAACTCCCGAGACACATTATCATACTCCAGGCCTGACTCCTGCCCGATTCCTGTGGGAATGACATGGACGTCAGTGGAGGGGAGCAGGGCGAGCACAGCCGGGGGGAGGGGGAGGAAAGCCCGGGGCAGGAGAGGCACGGGGTTTCCTTGTAGGGCACTCCTGCTACCCTTGGCCCTTTAAAATAAATTAAATTCACGTACCTACGTGGCCCTCCTCTGGGTCGGCTCCTTGGCACCAGGTGTCGAACGCACAATTGTGCATTAAAATGGCATCAGGGTCCGAATTACATCATCAGACTCCAACTTTTGCATTTTAAAGCGGGCGAGGGCCTCACATACCTCTCAAAACCCAGGAGAAAGAAAGACTTACATTTATATAGCACTTTTCATGACCTCAGGACGCCCCAAACGCTTTACAGCCAATGAAGCATTTTTGAAGTGTAGTCACTGTTGTAATGTAGGAAACACGGCAGCCAATTTGCGCACAGCAAGGTCCCACAAACAGCAATTTGATAATGACCAGATAATCTGTCTTTAGGTGTTGGTTGAGGGATAAATATTGCCCAGAACACCGGGGAGAACTCCCCAGACCTTCTTCAAAATAGTGCCACGTGATCTTTTAAGTGCACCTGAGAGGGCAGACGGAGCCTCGGTTTAACGTCTCATCCAAAAGACGGTACCTCCAACAATGCAGCCCTCCCTCAGTACTGTACTGGAGTGTCAGCCGAGATTTTGCGCTCAAGGTCTCTGAAGTGGCAACTTGAACCCACAACCTTCTGAATCAGAGGCGAGAGTGCTACCAACTGAGCCACGGCTGGAGTTAAAATAGCGGTTGGCACCGATCGGAGGCTGGATCAGCTGGAGGGCAGGTTGATGCCTCTGTTTTAGCTCCTCGCATGCCCCATTTTTGTTTGGTGTGGGGTTAAAATCAGCCCTATATAAGCAGCTAGTAGGACCTGGGACACAGCAATGATTTGGCAGAAGGAGTTGGTGAAAAAACATACCATCACCAAAGAGATTAGGACCATGATGAGTTTCCTTTTTGTCTTTTTAAAGCTCTGAAGAAAATACAGAATTGGCTTTCTGACCTGGAGAGGTTTTGGGTGGGGCTCAGCCAATAACTTCAAGAGTTTACCCCTGGATTACTGCCTGTCAACATTAGGATTTCATTAGTGTATGAGATTAAGTTTTACAAAGATCGTGTATGTGAGTATATGATGCTGATTTAAACATTTGGCTCAAAAGTGAAATGACTTTTGTTTTACCCCGGTCAGGTTCATGATGCCTACATTGAGTTAGCAAATCTTCTCTTGAAAACTAACCCCCTGGGAGCTGTGGAAATTTACTGCAAGTTTCCTGTGAAACCTATTAAGGAGCAAACGTTTGATGATGCCTTCATTACAGGAGAGATAGTTCGTCTTTTAATGAAATTTGGAAAGTACGACGACTCTCGCCTGGGCCCAAACCTGATTGCATATGGGAGAGTAATGGGACTAGGTGCGTATATGGATTACTTTGTCAAATAGAAATTAGGAACAGGTCACTATCTTGTCACTTGCACCATGGACACTGAAGATTTATTTTGCGTGCTAAATAGAAGTTTCGAGGGAACCTGGACTTTTCCTTTAAAGTGTCATATTTGCTGATGCTGTAAATGCTACAGCACCCAGTTCTATCTTAATGACCCAATCCACTGGGTGCTTCTCAATTACTAACTTGTCAACATGTTTACTTGTGTCCTCAACATTGCTCATATTGTGCTGAAAACTAATGGGCTTGGAGAAAGATGAGCACGGATAAAAACGCAGTTTAAATCGACTTATTATTTTCAAAACCAGATGGCACAATTGAGTAGACAGGTTGGGTTTGTTAAATGGCAGTGTATTCTTCTGCACTGCTACACGATCCTCTCTATTATAAAGGAATATATCATTATTCCTTTCTCAGCGTCTCCTTATCAGGTGTTTTAAAACTGCTAGTCACAGGTAGCCAGAGAGCAGACATTTTGTGCAGAATTCTCTCCAACATTTTATAATGAAGTCTACTCCAGTGACCGAATGAGAACTGTGGGTTAAGCAATAGAACTTATCATTCAAGACATCATAAAGGAGAGTTTTGCATAAAAGGTCTGCTACTAAGTTACCTCTAAAGCATAATGCACAATACCAAGGCACCACCGAGATATGCCAGTAAGCATGCACAATTAGATTATGTAACAATTCAGTAGAATATATTTGTTTTTAAGGACATGTTAAGGAATTACAAATATCAAGGCTGATTAAGACAGGGGAACCTGAAGAGCATCTTTTCATTGCGGGCCTGATCAGCAGACAATGTATTTGAGAAATGCTAGAAATAATTAAAATGAAACGTTTACCCATTTTTAAAATGTTACATTTAATTCAGATGAAATCCAAGTTTGAATTCTGCATTGTTTATTTCACCTCATTTACAATTTCCTACTTAAAAAAGATCCATTTGGATTCAATTTGTACTAACAGTAACTGGATGCAATAGTGCAAGTGTCCTCCATGTAACATTTGCATTACTTTGCAGCTGCCATAGATACTTACATCAACACTCTTGACCAGAAATTGAAGACTGAACTTTTGATGACAGTCTATGCTGGAATCCACGACAAACCTATGGAAGATGCAGAACTTCAAGCATTCTTCACTTTCAAACATTGGATATAGGATGTCTTGCCGTTAGAAATAAAGTGACGTGTGTTAGGAGTCTGCATAGAAAGATTTTAGGGATTATATGCAACCTGTTGAACACAAATATATGTTGTCAAAAGTTTTCAAAATTGTGTTAAGTGTTGTATAAACCTAAATAAGCACCAATTTAAGTGTTTTCCTTCAGTTTATTTCACGAAACATTCTGTATGTTCAAAAGAGTTTTATAGTTCCTGTCATCATTAGCATTTCTGAAGTAAATGTTTTATAAGTAACAGGTGATGGGACTATTTTCATAAAACATCTTCCAGGATTATAATTTGGATGTGTTAGTTATTTGTTCAACTGGATGATTTCATTCCTAGAAACTGGTATTTGTATAGAAAAAGTTGAATCCAGATAACTATGTCTTGTACTATGAACGCTTTACAACAATCTATTTTACCGTGGCACCGTCACACAACTACTATGACTTCAATATCACCAAGTTCTCCCACACCATTAGCTGGGGCTGACCAGGTGTTTCAGATGTTGTTCTGTATGCTGGTAATCTTGCAGTACATTCCACTGAAGAATTCTCAAGTCATTTGTGCCAAAACTGGCAACTCCCATATGGCTGATATATTTACATCTTACTTTATAGTGCCCAGCTAGTCTACCCTTCAAAAATGAATTCCTCATGAGTCATTTGTACTTTAATATGATAAATTAATAATTCACAATATTGTGTAAACTGCTACAGAGCTGAATTAAATGACTGAAATAACGAACATTTGTTTCAAGTACAATCTATAGTTAATCGCAAACAAATTCATTAATTGATATTTACAGCTATGAAAAGCTTCTATAGGCACCTTCATTTCCCCATACAGACACCACCCCCCCACCACCAATATCATTGCTAGGCTGGGTAACGTACTCTCAGATGTCCATCAAAGCTGTCCTTGAGTTGGTCACCAAGAGCTATTTAATTGCAGCCCAGTGATGACTCTCCATCTGGGGTCTAGCTCCAGAGCTTAGTGGAGGAGGGGAAAAAAAATACATCAAAACCCTCATTCCTGCGCTGTGATGTTAAATATTGATGTTGCAGTAATCCATGCCGCCCTTAAAATTAGGTAGTTGCCTATGAGAACGTCTGCACAGGGACTGCATCCCGACACGTGTCAGGATGTGCCCCCCACCCCACACAGCTTCTGCTGCTGAGCCGGCCGAACTTTGCGGAGTCAGGAGGGGCCACTAGTAGGGGGTGCATTTGGGAAAACCCAATACCAAAGTGCCTAGGAAGTCCAGAGAAAGTCTGCACCCCATGCCCCCCCCCCACACCTCCACTGAAAGAAATCCTTGGTGCCCCCATGACTGGGCCGCATTTGTTTTTTTTTAAATTGGTCCTTTATCTTTCGGGATCCGGCCCGGACCCCCAGGTGAGCCTCACATCCCCTGTTGGCGATGTTCTTGCAGGAGTCTGCCAGAATGGCCAGGGATTTTCAGCTGGAAGTTTAAAAAGCAGCATATCTGAAGTTTAATATCAATGAAGTGGTCCAACATTTCATTCATGGCAATTTCCTGCCATTTGTATAATTCCACAGAAAATGACTGCATAATAAACAACTATCTATGGACTGGGCAAAAGCGGCAGGTTTCAGTCGAGTAAAACTTTCATATTTGCCCTGTGTGTGAGCATCAAACTATGTATGTATAATGCGAGTTCATATAAATTCTCAAAATGAGGGGCCCATTAAATAATGCAGTGAGTGTTCTCAGTGGGTGTGGCAGGAGAGGGAGATAAGCAGGTTTTGAGGTTGTGGTTGGCTCCAAGGTGACATGGCTGACAATACAGCCAAGTCTACAGTACCCCAGTTCAGTGTTGATGATTAACCAGTCAGTCTGACTCACCAATTGAACCTGAAGGGATAGTAACGTTACCATCGGCTGGAATTTTTCCCATTTGGCTCCATCTATCTTTGCAAGCTGATTCCCTCAAGGTTAGGATGGTCCTAGATGCAGAATCAAGGGAAGCTTTACCAGCGCTCTGTACCAGTATGCTGCGCAATTTTAGCTGATTAAACTCCAAGAGTACTCCTACACTCACTTGGGAGTATCTAAACCTCGGCTCTGCCAACCTGTGCCCAAAGCTCTCTCTATTTAGGTAAGTGGAATGTGTCCCTACGGGGTGAAAGCATACATTCTATTTGGCAAACAGTATTCCTACGTGAGACTCTTAAAGATCCCACGGCACGATTCAAGGTAGAGCAAGAAGTTCTGGCCAATATCCATCCCTCAAACATCACCAAAACAGAAGAACTAGTCATTTATCTCATTTACTGTTTGTGGGACCTTGTGCAAATAAATTAGCCGCCATATTTGTCTACATAACAATGGTCACTACACTTCGAAAGTAATTCACTGGCTGTGAATTACTTTGGGACATCCTAAAGATGTGAAAGGCACTATATAAATTCAAGTTGATTCAACATAAATTCAAGTAAATATTTGATGGGGAAAAATTTGCAGGGCTATGGGGAAAGGGCAGAGGAATGGGACTAATTGGATGGCTCTTTCAAAGAGCCAGCTTGGGAACGATGGGCCGAATGACCTCCTCCTGCCCTGTATCATTCTATGATTCTAAGTATTTTTTTTAAAACCTGGTGATGGGTTTCCATGCCTGTCAAACACTCAGCTGACCAATAAATGCAGGTATAGAACAAGGTATTACTTTACAAATAAAGATCCAATTAATATTTCAATACACTTTTACATTTTACACAGTTTATTTATGAGATGTGACAAATTATCGATGACACTTCTAATGCAAATGTACAAAAAAATGTACAATGTGGCTGATAATTTCAAGCAAATAGTAAACTGAACTTTAAAACAAAATCAGCAAAGTAAGAACTGTCAGAATGCTTTTCAGATTCAATTGATTTACAACAGTAGATAAAATAAAAGTTTAAACTCCCAATGAGAGACAATAATATCAAATGAGAGTTTATTTCCCTAAGCGAAGACAGTGGCAATTTAGATCGGTCCAATCCTTAACCTGTAACAATGAAAGAACAATAGGAAATTGTTTGTATACTATCTATATGTACATAAGGCATCCCCGATTTCCTTCACTCCACCATTGGCGGCCGTGCCTTCAGCTGCCTAGGCCCTAAGCTCTGGAATTCCCTCCCTAAACCTCTCTGCCTCTCTACCTCTCTCTCTTTTAAGATGCTCCTTAAAACCTACCTCTTTGACCAAACTTTTGCTCACCTGTCCTAATATCTCCTTATGTGGCTCGGTGTCAAATTTTGTCTGATAATCATTCCTGTGAAGCGCCTTGGGGCGTTTTACTATGTTAAAGGCGCTATATAAATGCAAGCTGTTGTTGTTATCTAACTCAGCAAAAGTTTAAATCAATCTCACTAACAGTGGATTTTTACCAATCAGGAAGCAAGGTTTTTGTACCAATCAGGAATCAGCCTTTACCAGTCCTCCAGGCCAAAGCAGTTTAAGAGCTGCAATTTGCAAATTTTTCAAGCTTCAGGGAATGGGGAGGATGGGGGAAAAGGGAGTGGAGTCTTGTATTATTGTGTATGGGGGGGGGGGTGGTGGGGGAAAGTCTCACACTTGTGTGTATAGGGATCTCACTTTTATATATGGGAGCTTGCACTACTGTGTAGCCAGATGCAGTGCACTCACCGATTTTGACACAAGTATCCAATCTCAGCCCCAAAGGCTGGACAACCCTGCACTATGCCACTTTTCAGTTGTATGTATAATGTGAGCAGAAAAATGCAAACCTTCAAAACTAATTTAAATGGAAATTTAGTAATTGTGAGCAGAATATTCACATTCATACCATGCTTCCTGACTTTCAAAAAGGTAGAACTTCAAAAGAACTACGCATTATAAAATGGATCATTTTCCAATATAATAAAACAAATATTTTTTTTAACACTCAAAACACATTCTGCAGAGGTCCATTAGCTCAAGCACTGAACTATAGTCCCTGAGCTACCTGCCAGTTAAACTTACACTTGATTTGAGCAATACGCAGCCATCCTCATTCAGGCCACTAGATGGAGCAGCATCAGAAGAAAATTGTTCTCAAGATGATAAGTGGGACATGATCCAGGTCAACAATGACTTCTGCTGGCTGCCTGCGCAGTACAAAGGGTGCATTACCCCCACCCTCAGAGGGTGACAAGAGAATATTTGGTACCAAGTATCCTGCAAGGGAGGGGACATAGCAAATAAATAAAACAGCCTATTTTGCAAATGAAATCTTTAGAAGTTTTAACCTTTTTGGTGTCCTCACAGTTCTCGTTACATTCATGTGAAATATTTTATATTTCGTAAAAGGACATAAAGAGATGGAGATGTCCATTTGCATAACACCTTGGTTTGCTCATTAAATTCGGTTAAGCTTAGTAGCAATCAGAACTCGCACTGTTTGGTCAAATGCACTGCACACACACAGGCCCTGTTTGTCTGGGCTCCAGTCAAGGCTTCCGATAGGCTGGGTGGAGACTGTAACATTCTGTAGGAGTGTGACTGTGCCTGCAACTCCCATGTCAATGTTCTCAGAGTCCTTCTTCGAGCGCTGGGCAGGGTACTCGCTAGAAAACATACAGGGAGAGGAACACATCAGTTTAGGAGGTACTCAGGGTTTCAGGCAACAATGCCTTCCAGCTTTTGCCTAGGCAACAAAGAAATTAGGTAACCTGACCCTCTGCGACCTCCATATAAATAATAATTATCATGGTCTTTGTATCTGCCAGTAAATTTCAATGCGACTTTTAGCCTAACCATAAAAGCAAGAACCGATATTCATCCATCTCTGATATTAGACTCAAGCTGCCTCCCCACCCCCCGGAAAAATTAAATTCCACAATAAAAAACTGCCGGAAATCCAATTATACAAAATAAGACTCTAGAATTTGTTCCAAGACACCAACACATCTCAGAATTGAGACGCTTGAGCTTTGGTCTTGCAATTTAGGCTATCATCTCAGCTTTTAAATGTATAATGACCTGCTAACATATTACAGATTATGGGGTCTAACTGATTATGAGCATCTGTTTCTGGGATACAGGCAGGGGAGATTCGGCCAAAAGCCATGACCTCAGGCCTCCAATGCCCTTTGCGCTTAATGCACATTTCCTGGGGCATCCCAGACATGAGCAGACAGCCCCTGCCTGAAGCGGAGGGGTGGGGTTTACATTTATATAAATAAACGCAAGAATGACATTATAAGACCTCCCATGTCATGGTCCTGGGATTCTATCAGTCAGATGCCTCAGAAGATGATCGCCAAAGAAAGTAGACAGTGGACTATGTTGGCCCTTCAAACTGGAGGATCTGAAAGCAGCCTGCCAGCAACCTTTCCAGACCTCCAAGAATATAAGTTTCATATGAACTAGGAGCAGGAGTAGGCCATTCGGTCCCTCGAGCCTGCTCTGCCGTGGCTGATCTGATTGTGACCTCAACCCTACTTTCCCGTCTACCTACTATAACCTTTGACTCCCTTGTTAATCAGGAATCGATCGAACTCAGCTTTAAAAATATTCAATGACCCTGCCTCCACCGCTCTCTGGGGAAGGGAGTTCCAGACTCATGACCCTCAGAGAAAAAATTTCTCCTCATCTCCTTCTTAAATGGGAGACCCCTTATTTTTAAACTGTCCCCTAGTTCTAGTCTCTCCCACAAGGGGAAACATCCTCTCAGCATCTACCCCTTCAAGCCCCCTCAGGATCTTATATGTTTCAATAAGATCACCTCTCATTCTTCTAAACTCCAATGTATACAGGCCCAACTTGTCCAACTTTTCCTATTTTCATAATATTATCGGAGCCAGCGGGGAAGAACAGCAGAGTTCGAGGCCGCCTGGCTGTTATTTTTCACAACAGGCAGGAGTCCTGGATGCCACACAGTCCATTCATTGGCAGTATTCCCACCCAGGCCAAAACTAGCCCTTGCAAATGACCTGAACCCAGAAATTCAGCTGGGTTCCGATGGCATGCTGCCCTACTGTAGTAGGAGTGCAGGAGTGCGAGAGGGTTAGGGGAAATCAGTCCCAGGGTGTTGGCTTACGTATTCAAATACAGAAAATAATAGAATACTTTTTTTTTTGACCATTTGCTTTTATTCTCTTCCACTGATTTGGACACCCCATAATATGCACCAGACAGGGAAATAACCAAGTACCCTGCTCCCAGGACTCTGCCATGGCACATGTGTAAGAATGGCCAGGAACAAACGATTGAGATTTGAGCTCAAAATTACACACCTGCAATTCACTACCGTCCAATCATTAATCTTCACCAGTAACCACGAAGCTGGTATTTCACGTGCATTTAAACACCTTGACGCGTTTACAAATGAACAAAGGTTACTCACTATTTCCAAAGATGCAGATTGCCAGCCCCTCCTGTTGTCATGAAGATATCTCTGTTTTGTGGTAAGTGTCGGACCTGCCAGATGGTGGATTTAGATGCCTGGGGAAAGCAGCAGACACACAAACATACCGTGTTTATAAAAACAGGAGCAAAACAGAGCAACACCACCTGTCCCACTTATCCACAGCAACAACTAGGGATCTGGGTCACATACTTTACTGAAAGTCATCAGCCACTTTATAAAATATTATTTCTACGATAGTACACAAGCCTTCCAATTCACCACAATAGTCTGAGAGCGAGTGACACCTGCATCACATACTGGACATAAGACTGAGCTGTTTTAATTGGGAGCGGGTTTTGGGTGGGCAGGTGGGGCGAGTGGGCAACAAAGGTTCACTAGATTGATTCCTGGGATGAGAGGGTCGTCCTATGAGGGGAGACTGAGTAGAGTAGGCCTATATTCTCTGCAGTTTAGAAGAATGAGAGGTGATCTCGTTGAAACAAGACAAGATTCCGAGGGGGCTTGGCAGGGTAGATGCTGAGAGGCTGTTCCCCCTGGCTGGAGAGTCTAGGACTAGGGGGCATAGTCTCAGGATAAGGGGTCGGCCATTCAAGACTGAGATGAGAAGGAATTTCTTCACTCAAGAGGGTGGTGAATCTTTGGAATTCTCTACCCCAGAGGGCTGTGGATGCTCAGTCGTTGAGTATATTCAAGGCAGAGATCGATAGATTTTTGGACTCTAGGGGAATCAAGGGATATGGGGATCGGGCGAGAAAGTGGAGTTGAGGTCGAAGATCAGCCATGATCTTATTGAATGGCGGAGCAGGCTCGAGGGGCTGAAAGGCCTACTCCTGCTCCTATTTCTTATTTCCTTATGTAAAACCCGCCCGACGTCATCAGTGTGAGGTCAGGTCGATTTTAACTCCCAGGCCTCATTTGTATCTGATTGGCAGGCTGCCCACCCGATCGTGTTGGAAACGGGCAGCCTGCCCACCTTCAGGGCGGGATTTCCAGTGGGCCTTTAGAGGCCTATTGAAAGCATGAATACACCTATTAAAAGGGAGGTTGCTTCCAACTATAGAATCTTACAGCACAGAAGGCCATTCGGGCCATCGCACCTGTGCCGACTCTTTGAAAGAGCTGTCCAATTAGTCCCACTCCTCTGCCCTTTCCCTGTAGCCCTGAACATTTCTCCTTTTCAAGTATATACACACAATTCCCTTTTGAAAGTTATTATTGAATCTGCTTCCACCGCCCTTTCAGGCAGCGCATTCCAGATCAGAACAACTCGCTGCGTAAAAAATATTCTCCTCATCGCCACCCAGGATTTTTTGCCAATGATCTTAAATCTGTCTCCTCTGGTTACCGACCCTCCTTCTGACAAATTTGTTTGTTACTGCTGCAAGGAAGAAATGAGACACAAAGCTGCCCGCAGATTCTCTGACACCTCCCTGGAGGTTCTAGTGGAAGAGGTGAGGGCAGGAGGGTGCGTTTTCTCTCCCATGAATGGGAAGAAGCATCTAATGGCCTGGAGAGAGGTGTCAGAGGTGGTCAGTTCCGGGAGCATCGCCCCCAGGACTGGGATTCAATGCAGGAAATGCTTCAGTGACCTGACCAGGGCAGCAAAGCTGAATACAGCTCTTTCCTGTTCACCCATCACCCCCTGTGCTCGCTGACCTACATTGGCTCCCGGTCCAACAACGCGATTTTAAAATTCTCATCCTTGTTTTCAAATCCCTCCACGGCCTCGCCCCTCCCTATCTCTAAACTCCTCCAGCCCTACAACCCTCCGAGATCTCTGCGCTCCTCCACTTCTGGCCTCTTGTGACTCCCCAAATTTCTTCGCTCCACCACTGGCGGCCGTGCCTTCACCTGCCTAGGCCCTAAGCTCTGGAATTCCCTCCCAAAACCTCTCTACCTCTCTCTCCTCCTTTAAGACGCTCCTTAAAACCTACCTCTTTGACCAAGCTTTTGGTCACCTGTCCTAATATCTCCTTATGTGGCTCGGTGCCAAATTCTGTTTGATAATCGCTCCTGTGAAGCGCCTTGGGACGTTTTACTACGTTAAAGGTGCTGTATAAATGCAAGTTGTCGTTGAAGAACCTGTGCACATTCCCTCTCAACAGCCGTTCAATAACTCTATCCCTCTCTGCAGGACAAAGTAGCTGACAACACTCGGGAGAGGAGCAAGACTGGGGGAGGACCACCAAATGTCCGGGTCCCGAGCAAAATGAAGCAGACAGACCTGGACATCATTGGCTTAGCCACAGTGCAAAGATTCGGAGATGGCGAGGCTGGCAGAGTAACCGAGCAGGGTGTCTGCCCGTTACTTGTACACTTCCATCCACCCCAAACAATCGCACGTTCCACTAGCTTGGCAACGTCGTGCTGCATAGGAAGCCTGTCATCTGCTATTGTCTAGCCTGTCAGTGCCATGCTAATTCTCGTCCCTTTCTCCAGGTCCTTCTCAGCACCTGGAGCCTCTTGGAGGGATCAGTGCAGGAAGTGGAATGGCAGCAAGCCAGCAAGTGTCCTCACACAGCCCCACTCCAAGTGACAGAGCTGACGCGGGAAGATAATTACCTTTATTTTAATTGTTTAAAAGTTCAAGCATTGTGAGCGACTTTGTGCAACCACACTTAAAAAAAGGAATAACTTCAGGCTGGACATTAAAAAACCTTCAGTAACCAAAATGAGTTGAGCCCGTTTGCCCATCGGTGTAGTTTAGGATTTATAAAAAGGTACTCGTCACAAGTTTCTGGTCTGCCGTAGATAATCTCTTGGATACAGCGGGGCTAACCACTCCCCAGGTGGTCTGAGTGTCTTAAGTGTAAGAGTGTGCCTATACTGCCTGCATCTAATTGTACAATAGTGTAAACCAGGGGTGCAACAATAGGGCGCTCATGAGCTGAACTGGATATTGTGACCTAGAAATTCGGGAGCGCGCGCGCACGCCTGCCCGCCATTTTGGGGCCTTAGCAGGCCACGTAGCGCCTGAAAAACGCTACGGATGCTACAGGTTTCTAGGCCTGTGTCTTCCCTCACTTGCACTTCTCCAGTCTTTTTAAAGGTGGGCTGAATAACTTGGTGATGTGAGGCTGGTCACAAACCATTAAAGCTGCTTTATTTTACACAAAGCAAAATGAACAAATGGATCAACCAGTCAAAGCAAATTCCACTTAACTCAATCTCACTTCTCTCCTTGAAAAGGGGGGAGGGGGAAAAGATAATAAATTATGTGCCCTGTCGCTTCCATGGGCTGACTTACTTGTCTCTAAAGGACTTCTAATTGCAAGACTAGATCTGCTGCATTCTTAGCTTCCAAATCATAGATTTTCCCCTCCTTTTTGTTAATTCTGACCTCAGGAAACAGAAGGGGGCGGTGTCTTGGACAACTTCCCACGCAAAGATTCAACCAAATCAGCTACACTCTCTCTCAGGAGTATATTCTCCACAGGCAGCCCATGCCGTAACCACATGAACAGAACTGTCCTCACCACAGAGAATATTTGTTTGGCCACCTGTGATTAGATGACAAATTGTTTAATGCTCCTGGCTGATGGGCATGGGTGAGGCCATAGATCGTCACGGTATCGGTCTGAACTAGACGGGGAATTCTAACATCCCCCACACTGGCTTTAACACACATTCCTCAATTCCTGCAGTCTTTGGCCTTTCTTTTCGGACCCAATTCACTTTGTTTTAAAACATAACACTTAAACATAATACAATCCCCAAATAGTGACTTTACACTATGCATGGATCACTCACACATTGGGTACCAGCATGTAGGCGGCACTCAGAATGACTATTGATTGAAATGTCATTTTTATTTTCCAATTAATCAAGCCATGTTAAATTTTAGTTCCATGCTCGGCCCAGAAATTTTCCTTTAGTAATTACATGGAAGACCATTTAAGAAACATTTGTGTGTCTCTATTAACTGAGGCTTACCTGGCACCTATTATTGAGATAAAGTTTATTGTTAGACTGCATGTATTAACTGGATAGTTAACATGTTATCCTATAATATAGTTTTACTAGGATGGTACCAGGGATGAAAGACTTCAGTTACGTGGAGTGACTGGAGAAGCTGGGGTTGTTCTCCTTCGAGCAGAGAAGGTTAAGGGGAGATTTAATAGACGTGTTCAAAATCATGAAGGGTTTTGATAGAGTAAATAAGGAGAAACTGTTTCCAGCGGCAGAAGGGTCGGTAACCAGAGGACACAGATTTAAGATAATTGGCAAAAGAGCCAGAGGGGAGATGAGGAAAAAAAAAATTTACGCAGCAAGTTGTTACAATCTGGAACGCACTGCCTGAAAGGGTGGTGGAAGCAGATTCAATAGTAACTTTCAAAAATGAATTGAATAAATACTTGAAGGAGAAAAAATTTGCAGGGCTATGGGGAAAGAGCGGGGGAGTGGGACTATTTGGACAGCTCTTTCAAAGAGCCGGCACAGGCACGATAGGCCGAATGGCCTCCTTCTGTGCTGAATCATTACATGATTCCATAAAGTAATCTTAAGTGGATATCTGATGTACTATTCAGACAACAGTTTAAATGATTGCTCTGTAGAGCCGATTTTACAAAATAATGCTCCTGGTAGAGAGCTGATTCAAATTTGGCTTCTGCCACCAAAGCTACTTGTGCTGTTTGATCTCGCAGTTCCATGGCAACCTAAGCACTTGGTCATTAAGGAGTCAAAATGAAACTAAGGTACTTTAGATTGGAGCCAAGATACAACATTCTACATCATCCCTATAACCAGGGAAACACTGCCTTCTCAGAATTAAATACCTTTTCACTGACTGAAGCAAAACCCTTTGTTGGGTGCTGGGTCCTCATGTCAAACACGTGGAATTTTCCCTCCAGGGAAGTAGCCACCAGTTTATTCATGGTGATATCTTTCCTGTCAAACTCGACACAACAAACCTGCAAAAACAAGAAAAGGCCCCTTAAGCAGCATACTTACTGTCAATGCTGAAAGCTTTTCATTTCTTAAAATAAGGGAAATTTTAATGACGCAAAAAGAATTACATACTGTACCCACAGAAATATTTTGATTTAATACATTGGCTGTGGGGAAATGTAAATTTAGAATGCATAGAAAATGTCATTGACATTTTTCTTTTGTTGGCAAATGACCAAAAGGTTCTTTGTTAATTATTTAATTCCGAGATAAAATATCTGGTGCTGAGGTTCAAGACCAAAGGCATAACCACTAACAAAATGATGGCACAAGCACCAGAAATCCATCCACGCGCGTGCCCTGCCCACATGCCTTTGCTCAAGGTTGGCTTAAGCCAAGTGTCATTCTTGACAAATTTGAACAAAGCCAGGCGTTCAGTGGTTTTCAAGCCACCAAAACGCCGTCTCTTTTACTAAGGATATTAGTAATGGCAGGTCGGTAAAAAAAAGTCAGTTTATTCCTCCTTCATTATGGTTTTTTCACTCTCCTCCATTTGTTTTTCTCTCTCTCTTTCTCGCCCGCTTCACTGTTTTGTATTGTCTCTCGTTTCCCAATTCTGTGTTGCTCACTCTCTCACCTCCATTTCTCGCTCCTTTCCTCCACTATTTTTCTCTCTTCTCCATTTCGGATTTGCTCTTTCCTTCATTTGTTTCTGTCACTCACGTCTTTCACTGTTTTTCTCTCTCCTCCACTCTTATCTCACTCTCCTCCTTCACTTATGTTTTCCTCTCTTTCTCTTTCATTTCCGCTTTTGTTTCCTTCTCTCTCTCACATTTTTGCATCTCTCTTCTCCACTTTAGTCTCTCTTTCTCCTCCCTCGCTTCTGTGCCTCATTCCACCGCTTCTCTTCACTTTTCAACCTTTCTTCCCTCTCAACAGTTTTCTTTTCACTCTCTTTCTTACAGCATTGGAGCTGACACATGGGGAGCATCATGGGGAGGATGAAGGAGTCAGGATGGGTCAACCAGCCAGGGAGCAGGACTTTAAAACGAGCAGAAAATTGACAAGCCAGCTCATGGTAAATGTTGGCCGGAACTGTCCCAGGCAGTGATGGCATCAGTACTCAGGGCCCAGTGAAAAGCTGATGGGAGAGTTAAGGACACATTCTGGCAGACTAATGGACCATCAGTAAAGTTAGTTATGAAACACCATCTTGCACAAGTTGTTGCCTGGGTTCATGCATATTATATACACTGAACATTAATCCCGACTTGGAAATATACCGCAGTTCCTTCATAGTCGCTGGGTCAAAATCCTGGAACTCCCTGCCTAACAACACTTATCCACTGAGCCAGAGGTGATTACATAGAATACACAGCACAGAAACAGGCCATTCGGCCCAACAGGTCCATGCCGGTGTTTATGCTCCACACGAACCTCCTCCCTCCCTACTTCATCTCACCCTATCAGCATATCCTTTTATTCCTTTCTCTCCCATATGTTTATCTAGCGTCCCCTTAAATGCATCTGTGCTATTCGCCTCAACTACTCCTTGTGGTAGCGAGTTCCACATTCTAATCACTCTCTGGGTAAAGAAGTTTCTCCTGAATTCCCTATTGGATTTACTAGTGACTATCTTATATTTATGGCCCCTAGTTCTATATTATATTTATGGCCCCGCAAGTGGAAACATCTTCCCTATCAAACTCTTTTATAATCTTGAAGACCTCTATCTGGTCATCCCTCAGTCTTCTCTTTTCTAGAGAAAAGAGCCCCATCCTGCTCAATCTTTCCTGATGGGTATAACCTCTCAGTTCTGGTATCATCCTAGTAAATCTTTTTTGGACCTTTTCCGGTGCCTCTATATCCTTTTTATAATATGAAGAACCCAGGTTTGATTCATAATCTGTAAGAGTTAGATTTCAGCTGAGGCGTTGGTGGGTTGTCACAATTGTAGAATATGGAGAACAGAACTGTGCACAGTACTCCACTGTGGGAGAACCTTCATCACACGGACTACAGCGGTTCAAGAAGGCGGCTCACCACCACCTTCTCAAAGGCAATTAGGGATGGGCAATAAATGCTGGCCTTGCCAGCGACGCCCATATCCCATGAACGAATAATTAAAAAAATGTGATTTGCAGGTTACTACTTCTGTTGCATTGCACATCTGTGCATCAATTTAAGTCCCCCATACAAACAGAATAACAAATTCTGAACGCTAGTATTCCCATTGCCCATGCATGCATTCCTGCGAAAAAAAGACAATGTTACAAGCAGAATTTTATAACTCCATGTACACACTTTAGTTCTGCCTGATATCACATAAGTACAGCGCAACAGAATTAGATATTCACCGAGGGCAGGAGTTGATGGAATCTGAATGGATGCACTTAGCATTCAACTTAAGGGAGAAAAAAAAGAGTATTAGCATGCACTGGTTTAGCATTAGAACAAGTGAAATATTAAATTTCCTATTTATGTAATGTTCTTTCCTTTCTCAATTTTATATCGCTGGCAGAATTCTCTTGTTTCTAATAATCCTTTTAGCTTTTAATCTCTTATTTTCCCTGCCTTTGTTTTCTTTTATGATTTGCGCTGTTTCCAGGACTCAGCATTAACATTCACGAGCACCGAGATTGCTCGCCACAATAACTACCTTATTTGGTCAATTTTTTTTCAGTTAAAACACATCAGTAACATGGTAGATACAAAGACCCTATTTCAGGGCTGACCAGGCTTTGTGTCTTCATGTGTTTATTGTTCACACCATGCAGCTTTGAGGGGGTCATATATAAAGTTTAAATCCATGTGCCCATTAATTTGTATATATCTCAAGTTGCTGATACCAACAAATCTTGCCGTCCTGATTTAAGGATTTATCCAACAAAGCAACAGCACTAAAAGCGGCCCTTTCCAAACCACCAATTCCGCAAATTCAACCAATAAATAAGAAATACAAATGCAAATAGGACTGAGTTGCTTAGGCTTCCAGGGCCACATTGCCAGGGTTCGGAGACTGTATATAGCCCAGGGGCTACAGTTTGAACACCCCTACCGTACTGTATAGTTTCACGGTAATAACTGAAAGTCATATTATCCACATTTTAGCATAGAATCATAGAATGATACAGCACAGGAGGAGGCCATTCGGCCCATCATTCCTGTGCCGGCTCTTTGAAAGAGCTATCCAATTAGTCCCACTCCTCTGCTCTTTCCCCACAGCCCTGCAAATATTTTCCCTTCAAGTATTTATCCAATTCCTTTTTGAAAGTTACTATTGAATCTGTTTCCACCGCCCTTTCAGGCAGCGAGTTCCGGATCATAACAACCTGCAGGTTGTTATCTTTAAGCTGCCAGTATTTAAAACAAAACAACTACTAGAGTTTTATCATTTACATGTCTTTGATCCAATCACAAATCCGACTTGCTTCTCTCTTTTCTTCCCTCCATGATAGTCTGTTTCCCACCCAGTCCGCCCCCACCACCTCAAAAAATGCCCTGTGCCTTCAGTTCACATTGTCACTCCTTTCCCTTGGTGAAGGTTAGTTAATTTGCCTCATACTACAGGAGTGGATCTTACAGTCATTCATTCTGTCCGAGAAAGCACTAAAGAGTACAGAAAATAGTGTATCGTTGGTACATAAAAACACGCTGGGTGTTGAAACACACTCAACGCAGGTTGTTCAAATGACAAATATTCCTTTGTTTCCTCCTCTTGCTAGTTTTCTCCACTTCCTTCCACTCCCAAAGGTATCAATTCATTATCGGCAGACCGTTCCATGGATGTTGATGGCTCTTGGGTATTAAGGCCAAGTGTCCAGGTACTCAAGTGTTAACCTTGACAATCAGGGTTGGGAGGCTGACCAGGATTGGGGGGAAAAAATCACAGCTGAGCAAGATCCAGTTCTCACGCAGTGTCCACAAAGACACACGCGCACCGGCCTGCTCCTGATCGGGATCAAGAGCAAGAACTCTGGCTGATATCCTATCTCTAACCAAAGAGCACTGAGGCCACTTGTAGCATCCCAACACCGCCCTGGCTGAGACCAACTAACTCAGCGTAGACCAGGGATCAAGCCTGGCATCTTCCCGATCTGTACCGGGAGCGTCGGGGAGGGAAAAAGAAGTTTCTGTAACCCCCAGAGTACTATTTACTGTTTAGAAGGAGAGAGGAGCCAACGGTGGCACTGACAGAGACTGAGCAACAGGCTTGGAGTCAGGGAAAGAAATGCGATGTGAAGAGATTAAAGGAAGAGAAAACAAAATTAGTTAAAACACGAGAGAAGGGAAAAGTGGTTACTATAAAACAGGTAACTGCAGAGCCCTTGAGTCAAAAGTCTGCTTGTAATGGTGTCGGTGTTTTTAGATTCAGCCATGTGGTCACCACTTTCCTCTCCCCACGCAGGGGAAGTTTGAGTTTTACACTGGCTTAAATTCAGATGTTTCTTACCCCGTTCCTGATGTTTTTTTCCCAACGAAGTGACATAGTTCTTAGGTCAAATAACTTGATATCTCCATTGTCATATCCAGCACACACGCAGCGTTCCTGGTGACTGTAGGCATGACCTGTCCATGGAGGCACCACAGAATAAGAGAGTTTTGTAGTCAATTTTGACTCTCTATTCAATATTCAAGACTGGCACCATAATGGTTAATAGTCATATGACTTTATTTGGCACAAATAAGAATAAATACCTTACAGTATTTAAGCAGTAGTTTACAAAGCACAATTGAGAATTATATTACCCCGTTGTCCTTTGGGTGGAAGCCGCG
Source organism: Heptranchias perlo (assembly GCF_035084215.1). Taxonomy (NCBI): domain Eukaryota; kingdom Metazoa; phylum Chordata; class Chondrichthyes; order Hexanchiformes; family Hexanchidae; genus Heptranchias; species Heptranchias perlo. Next base: position 87,997,377 of record NC_090332.1, on the reverse strand, counting down.
CCCTCATTCCACGCTCCCTCATGCACGTACTCTCATTCTCATTTACCCGCCAGGTACCTTCTTTTCTGTCCTCTACAACAAGCATGAGTTTTTTGGCTCTTCTTTATAGTAGAAATGATGCCCGATGATTGGCAGGCATTAACCCATTCAGGTCACTTTCCCTTATCTCTCAATTGCTCGGTGGCCCAATGGGGGCCTGGACTGGCGATGTTCACAAACCCAAGGGTTACCTCCTTCTAAGTGGGAGACCTTTAACCTCTCTTTGTTGCAGACCTTACTGTTGATAAATCACCCTCTGGGCTCCGAGAGTGACAAAGCATACCTAGCTTCAGCATTCCAGGGTGTCGGGAGCAGTGGGGATTACCCTTATATTCCTCCCTTGGTTTGTAATAACAAGATTCTAATGGCTTTTATTGCCTGCAGCTGCAATAAGTTAATTTGAAAGCAGTTTATGTTATAGTAATGATGTGGAGATGCCGGTGATGGACTGGGGTTGACAATTGTAAACAATTTTACAACACCAAGTTATAGTCCAGCAATTTTATTTTAAATTCACAAGCTTTCGGAGACTTCCTCCTTCCTCAGGCAAATGTTTCAGGATCTCCTTGAAGCCTACGCATTTATACATATAGAACAATACATGGTGTTTACAGACTGCCCCTGCAACTGCCCGTTGCCAAGGCAATCACCGTGTTCAGACAGAGAGGTGTCACCTGCAGAACCCCCGAATACACATTCAACAAAAAAACAAACAGGGAAAAAAAAACAGAGAAAAAAAACAGAGAGAGGCAGAAACATCCGGAAGGCAGAGAGAGCCAGCAAATGACCCATTATATTAAAAACAGATAACATTTGTTCGCTGGTGGGGTAACGTGTAGCGTGACATGAACCCAAGATCCCGGTTGAGGCCGTCCTCATGGGTGCGGAACTTGGCTATCAATTTCTGCTCGACGATTTTGCGTTGTCGTGTGTCTCGAAGGCCGCCTTGGAGTACGCTTACCCGAAGGTCGGTGGATGAATGTCCATGACTGCTGAAGTGTTCCCCGACTGGGAGGGAACCCTCCTGTTTGGCGATTGTTGCGCGGTGTCCGTTCATCCGTTGTCGCAGCGTCTGCATGGTCTCGCCAATGTACCATGCTCTGGGGCATCCTTTCCTGCAACGTATGAGGTAGACAACGTTGGCCGAGTCACAGGAGTATGAACCATGCACCTGGTGGGTGGTGTCCTCTCGTGAGATGGTGGTATCTGTGTCGATGATCTGGCATGTCTTGCAGAGGTTACCGTGGCAGGGTTGTGTGGCGTCGTGGACGCTGTTCTCTTGAAAGCTAGGTAATTTGCTGCGAACGATGGTCTGTTTGAGGTTGGGTGGCTGTTTAAAGGCGAGTAGTGGAGGTGTGGGGATGGCCATAGCGAGGTGTTTGTCCTCATTGATGACATGTTGAAGGCTGCGGAGAACATGGCGTAGTTTCTCCGCTCCGGGGAAGTACTGGACGACAAAGGGTACTCTGTTGGTTGCGTCCCGTGTTAGTCTCCTGAGGAGGTCTATGCGATTTTTTGCTGTGGCCCGTCGGAACTGTCGATCGATGAGTCGAGCGTCATATCCCGTTCTTACTAGGGCGTCTTTCAGCGGCTGTAGGTGTCCATCGCGTTCCTCCTCGTCTGAGCAGACCCTGTGTATTCGCAGGGCCTGTCCATAGGGGATGGCCTCTTTGACGTGGTTAGGGTGGAAGCTGGAAAAGTGGAGCATCGTGAGGTTGTCCGTGGGCTTGCGGTAGAGTGAGGTGCTGAGGTGCCCGTCTTTGATGGAGATTCGTGTGTCCAAGAAAGAAACTGATTCTGAGGAGTAGTCCATGGTGAGCTTGATGGTGGGATGGAACTTGTTGATGTTATCGTGTAGTCTCTTTAGTGATTCCTTGCCGTGGGTCCATAGAAAGAAAATGTCGTCGATGTATCTGGTGTATAGTGTTGGTTGGAGGTCTTGTGCAGTGAAGAAGTCCTGCTCGAACTTGTGCATGAAAATGTTGGCGTATTGGGGTGCGAATTTGGTCCCCATGGCTGTTCCGTGTGTTTGGGTAAAGAACTGGTTATCGAAGGTGAAGACATTGTGATCCAGGATGAAGCGGATGAGTTGTAGGATGGCTTCCGGAGATTGGCTGTTGTTGGTGTTGAGTATTGATGCTGTCGCAGCGATGCCGTCATCGTGGGGGATACTGGTGTATAGTGCCGAGACATCCATCGTGGTGAGAAGTGTTCCTGGTTCAACTGGTCCGTGGGTACTGAGTTTTTGTAGGAAGTCTGTAGTGTCGCGACAGAAGCTGGGGGTTCCCTGTACGATGGGTTTCAGGATGCCCTCGATGTATCCAGAGAGGTTCTCACACAGGGTTCCGTTGCCTGATACGATGGGACGTCCGGGTGTGTTGGCTTTGTGTATCTTTGGGAGGCAGTAGAAGTCTCCCACGCGGGGATTACGTGGGATGAGAATGCGTAGGATGCTTTGAAGGTCTGGATCGAAGGTCTTGATCAGTTTGTTGAGCTGGTGGGTGTGTTCTTTGGTCGGATCTGCGGGTAACCGTCTGTAGTGTTCCTGGTTGTCCAACGCAAAATCGTCGAGCAGAAATTGATAGCCAAGTTCCGCACCCATGAGGACGGCCTCAACCGGGATCTTGGGTTCATGTCACGCTACACGTTACCCCACCAGCGAACAAATGTTATCTGTTTTTAATATAATGGGTCATTTGCTGGCTCTCTCTGCCTTCCGGATGTTTCTGCCTCTCTCTGTTTTTTTTCTCTGTTTTTTTTTCCCTGTTTGTTTTTTTGTTGAATGTGTATTCGGGGGTTCTGCAGGTGACACCTCTCTGTCTGAACACGGTGATTGCCTTGGCAACGGGCAGTTGCAGGGGCAGTCTGTAAACACCATGTATTGTTCTATATGTATAAATGCGTAGGCTTCAAGGAGATCCTGAAACATTTGCCTGAGGAAGGAGGAAGTCTCCGAAAGCTTGTGAATTTAAAATAAAATTGCTGGACTATAACTTGGTGTTGTAAAATTGTTTACAATATGTTATAGTACAGCACCTTCAACTAAAGCTTTAACTAATTAATCCTTCTTGAGTCTGGTTCCCCTAAATACCTTAACCTACCTTTCCTTACAGTTTAGAAAAAAAATCAACTGAGTTAAAATTCCATCCCAGACAGGGAGTGCCTCATATTTTATTTACTAGACCTCAATCAAGGCCTGCAGCTCAGCAAATAAGAGAAAAACTCTATAGTGTTGAGCAAACGTATTACATTTGTTCTGAAAACAGATTTTTTTTCTCACTGCTTCTATATCCAGATACAACTGGAGGGGAGGGAAAAGAGAAGGAAATCATCTAGGTATCTTGGCCCCTTTAAGAAACTCATGTCTGGTGTGCTCCTCGCTCACACCATTGTACACAAGGCCTTATTCTTCATTCCTAGTTCTTCGGTCATCTGCAACAGCATTGACTGCTATCAGGAATTTTTTAAAAATGCTTTAATCTAGAAGCATTCTACGAGTGATCAGTGATAGATGGGCATTAGCACAGGGCGAAAACAGCAAATAACTTGTAAGCACTTCTTAGAGGAAATAAAGTCAGAATGATGGAGGCAACAGTACGGACCCAGAAGGATCTAAATACACAGAAAAGGGTGGGCTTTCTACAAAGTACACATCTCAACAAAAAAAGACATGTTGAGCAGATTAAATTCCTTCCCTCTCATAGTTAAAGTGCATGAATAAGAAAGCCTAGAAATTAGTCTGAGATATTGCCTGGGAATGGCTTATGTGCTCTTATGGCATTCCTCGTCCACAATTTTAACTGAGGCGTGACCCATTCACTTTAAATGGGTTAAAATACAAATAAGGGAATGTGATATGAACATGTTAAGTGTTCGTCAGTAAATACCGCAAGCAGTAATTTCTGCTCTTACGGTTCTTATCTGGACGAGGAAAACCGATTGAAGCATTGCTCAATAATGGAGTTCAGAACAAGAATATCCTGGAACAGAACAGATATTCTGGAGTTTTGCTTGCATATTAAGTTGGGTTAAACCCATGATTAGACAAATTGTGCTTCATTTATGGAAAGAACAGTCTTGATAGGCCAAATGGCCTTTTCTGGTTCCATGTGCTTTATGTTTGCAAAGTCCAGCAGATGCAACACATACAAACAACATCTGTTTTTAAGTCAGAACAACGTTAAAGTCAAGCTCTGAAAATGAAGTCCATCTGATTTAGGCAAGGCATCTTAAGTATCAAATATTTTTATATTCATAATGTAAAAGGGCCGAATGGCCTCCTTCTGTGCTGTGACCATTCTATGATTCTATTTTAAGGGACATCCATTATGGTCAAATTTGACCCACGCATAGAGCACTGCGTTTTCAGGAGGAGTATTATTGTAAAAATATCAATGTACTTGATTATTCAATCCATCCCCAATTCCTCTAAGTACTCTTGTGAAGATATTGATCATTATTGATGGCTTCAACATAAAACCATATTTAAGACATACCAAATGCCACAGTCCAGCAATCCCGCTTGGTATCTCCATCTGCAGGCTGCATATTTGCTACTGGAGTGTCTTTTTGTCTCGGATCCCAGACTTTCACCATTCCTTTCAAAAACACAAAACACAATTTATATAATCCAATATATATCAGGTATTAAGCACACAGTGAAGAGTCAATATAATCAACAGTGAGCATTCAGCACATAAAGCAGACTTTTAGATTGTCAGAAACTTTCAACTAGACAAATCCAAAGGATGCAATTTAACCTACCCCCTCATTGCAGTTTGCAGCTCAGATTTTGTTCTCCAAAAAGAGTGTTAATGACCATGTTGGACATCGGCCAATTATTGTGCAAAAACACAATTTATTATTTCTGTTTCAAGTGGTTTCTTTAATACTAAAGCCTCCAGTAACAGCTAGTTGGTGAGAAGTGCACTGCAAAGGTGCATATCATACCAAGTTTCTTTAAGACCAGTGCATCCACAAATGATACAGCCCACTCGTACAATTACAAACCAACACAGAGGATCCCACACTAAAGACTCTCCTAAGCAAACCATGCCCTGTGCCACTACCAGTTCTGCCAATTTGAAAAGACAATACCGATACCGCCTAGCCTTATCTACGGGCACATACATGGTGCATATATTAAAAAAAAAGTTTAAGTTCACTTACTTCTTTTCTGAGGGAGGGGGGAATTATCTATTCCTTTTTTTCCCTCCACTCCTCAAGACAGTGGCTCTTCTACCTGCATTTAACCAGTGTACGATTTCACAGGCACTCACTATCTTTGCCCAAGTGACAATTGTCAAAGTGTGAGACTGGACAACGAATGCTGACAAACTATTCAATCATGGGGCATGATTTTGACCTCGAGCCAGGAAGGGGGCAGAAAATACAAGCTCCCTAAAATAAAGGAGTAATTGTGCTTTTTTAAAGCACCAAAAACATTTCAAATACTTCTACATTCCTTACCGAACACAGTAAAACCCATCATCACACAATGTCAAATCATGAATGTCCAAGCTTTCAGCCTTTGTGGTCTGCTTGGGTAGACCAAGGAGCCTCAGAGGACACATACAAGCTTAAATCCACACTCCCACTAATTTGCATGTATCTCAAGTTACTGATCTTGAAATTATGATTTAGGATTTATCCACCAATGAAGAAACAGCACTAATAACATACCTTTCCAAAGATCTTGGCCGATAAAATTCATATAGGTCAAACTAACAAATAAGAAATATATGCAAAAGTAGGACTAAGTTACCTAGCTTTGAGGGCTAGATAAGCAAGGCTCGGGGGCTAATGACAGCCAACAGGCAACAGCTTGAACAACCTTTTATTAAAGGTTAAGAGGAGTTTTAATAGAGATGTTCAAAATCATGAAGGGTTTTGATAGAGTAAATAGGGAGAAACTGTTTCCAGTGGCAGGAGGGTCGGTAATCAGAGGACACAGATTTAAGGTAATTTGCAAAAGAAGCAGAGGTGAGAAGAGAATATTTTTAACATGGCGAGTTGTTATGATCTGGAATGCGCTGCCTGAAAGGGCGGTGGAAGCAGATTCAATAATAACTTGCAAAAGGGAGTTGGATAAATAGTTGAAGGGGAAAATTTTGCAGGGCTGTGGGGGAAAGAGCAGGGGAGTGGGACTAATTGGATTGCTCGTTCAAAGAGCTGGCACAGGCACAATGGGCCAAATGGCCTCCTTCTGTGCTGTGCCATTCTATGATTCTATGATGATACTTAAGAAATTTCTAGATGCTCAGAGATTTAGCAGTGAATCAAACACAGACATTTCAACAGGTTCAATCATTACAGAACTACAACAAATGGCAAAGAATGAGGCGGGGGGATAGAAACGAGGAATAATTTAAATGCAATTTACCATCTCTGCTGCCAGTAACCACCTCTGGGGCCCCTTCTCCAATCCCCAGGCCTCCGATGCCATCAATGCTGTTTATGATCTCCTTGTGAGCTTTTACTGAGTACACCGGAATTTCTGGGGCCTCCAGATTCCTGGATAAAACAAATTAAGAAAAGTGAGCAAAGTTCACAAAATTCCCAATGAACAGACTTGACAAGAGAATGGAAGTAACTTTGAAGCTACTTGCGATAGGACGGAAAAGGAGAGTCCACACAATTTCACCAGCAACAGAAAACACGACAGTGCAAAATTCATTAGAAAGGTTTTCTTTTAAAATCCACAGAAAAATGTACACAATCAGGTCGTGCAATAGTTGAAATTCAAGACACCGGGGGTGAAATTGGACTTGGGCGGGGAACTGAGTATTGGACGGGACGTATTACGGGTGCCCGATGCCACATCGCTCGTTTTGCCTCCCCGCCCAAGTCAAATTCCACCCCCATCGCGTGACAGAATGGTAGGGTATTGGTTGGGATTGAAGTGGTCGACGTGACGAGTTTCTGATCCCAGTCCTGGCACAGGACGGAGGCCAATTGCTTCCTACAACAAAGGATTTCTTTTCTTCTTTTTAGGGTGGTTTGGGACGAGCTGTTCTACACACCTCTTTGCAGCTGACGGCACGCAGGTCTACTGTCCAGTTTTTTGATCTGGTGTGTAGAAAACTAGGAGGAAGAGGCAGCCAAGAGAAAAAACTTTTCTTTAAAAAAAAGTTGCATGATACTATGTTCATTATGCCATTGACCAAATAAATAAAAGTGAAAAATACATAAGATTAAGTCAATCATTAGTCAGCCCAAAAAAACTCTACTGGTTCAATGTGTGCCTGCCCCACAAATGTTTATGGGTATAGAAGCAGATTTAGCAATTTAGTATGTCAAAGAATCACAAGCAGCATCAGTTACCGTGAGGCACCACCCCTCCATGGACTCGTCTCTCTCTATCTCTGTAACCTCCTCCAGCCCTGCAGCCGTTTGCAAACTCCGCGTTTCTCCAACTCTGGCGTCTTGTGCATCCCCCTCATCCTTCACCCCACCGTGCCCTCAGCCGTCTGGGCCCTAAGCTCTGGAATTCCTTCCCCAAACCTCTCCGCCTCTCTCTCTTCTTTAAGATGCTGCTTAAAACCTACCGCTTTGACCAAGCGTTTGTTCATCTGACCTAATAAGAAATAGGAGCAGGAGTAGGCCAATCGGCCCCTTGAGCCTGCTCCGCAAATGTTTCCTTCTTTGGCTCGGTATCAATTTTGGTCTGATTACGCTCTTATGAAGCGCCTTGAGACATTTTTACTACATTAAAGGCTCTGCACAACAACAACAACAACAACTTGCATTTATACAGCACCTTTAACGTAGTAAAATGTCCCAAGGGTCTTGTCATTGTTGTACCCTATCGAATCCATTGATCATTTTAAACACCTCGATTAGAACACCCCTGAACCTTCTAAACTCAAGGGAATAAAAGCCATAGCAGATTTCAAAACTACCGTCTTTCTTAAAATGTTATTTCCTCAACAATCTTCAGAAAGACTCCACTTTCATTAAGAGTGGAACATTTTTCCGTCACAGCTTGGAAACTAGGGCACGCATATCAGGTTTTGAAAACTTACCATATGTTCAGATTTCCATCAAAGTCCCCTGTAGATAGATATCTCTGTTGCAAAGAGGCAGCTCCAAAGGTGCCACATTTAATAGGTTTTGATTTTTCAATCTGAAAAGACATTTATTTTGTCAAATTATGAAAATGATATCAAGTGGCGATGTAGGCAGAGCACTAAATTCTCAATTACAAGGCCCACGGTAGAGTTTCAGCGAGGCTCTCTGGGGAGAGCAGAGAAAACTGTCGGAGAGACTCTGCCTACATTAGTAAAATTAATCTCCTGGCACATTATTAACCAAGGAGTAGCATGGGCGGCAAGGTAAGTTTGCTAACCATAGCCTCATCTATGAGAGCAAAGGAACAATCCCTGACAAGGCAGGCTGTGCCTAACTCAGTCAAGAACACCTCTTGGTGCTGCACCAACAATGCCCAAAGAATTATCGGCTGACCAGATGGGATAAATAGCAGCAATGAAGATGGTGACTTTATTTTTGTTTTATTTTTTCTACTTTTCACCAATTCTGCTCCAAGCCCTGATGTGCCAGCCACCCGACCAGAAGGGCAGGCAGGTGAGCCTCCTCCCAGGCCTTTGCCAGCGTCACTTCGTGATCAGCAGCTGGAGGCGACCTCCAGTTCCTCCCTGACCTCTGATTGGAACCTCTGTGACTGACCAAGCCACGGTGTTGAACAGCAGACATCAGTTCACGTTCTATCTCCCCTCTGGCAAAGTACATTAATGCTCCAATATGCTTCACCAATTTATATAAAGTAGCACTGTTTCCAGTCATTATTGTGCCTAAATTGTACAGTTGCATTACAGATAATATTGCTGTTTTGAGAATGGAATCTTTGATATTCAGACACCTGTGAAGTACATATTAAAGTGTGGATTATTGTAAAGTTTGTCAGGCCTCATTTGCTGTTTTTTCTTTTCAGGGCTTTACTAAATTATTGAAAGAGTGTCCTAAATTATTGAAAGAGTGTCCTTGTACCCATCCCTCTTCCCCCTTAGTCTTCTCTGATCATTACAGAAATGCTTCATTAATTACAGATACTTTGATGTGCATGATACAGTGCACTGGCAATCACACCACACATTGGGGGGTAATTTCGAATGAAATAAATGTGTGCGTTTTATAGCGGGTGGGTAAATCACTCTGGCACTTTACTCCCCAAGTGGTGAAGATGGAAATGTTCCTTAATGTCTTGTAAGAATGCTTTGAGTGCCCAGAGAACACCCACCCACTCAACAGTGTTAAGTGCAGCTTCCACTCCCCCAGTGTCCAAGTTGCACGTGACAGCAATCAGAAGATCCTACGGCCAACCCATGAAATGCAGGAAGCTTTGTTGATGGCTTCATCCTTTGTAATTCCGCCCTCCTTGACCTCTTCGGGGAAGAGAATAAAATCAATGGATGGCTTCTGAGTGACATAGGAACACAGAAAGTAGGCCATTCAGCCCCTCGAGCCTCTACTGCTATTGTATTAGATCATGGCTGATCTGTATCTCAACTCCATTTACCTGCCTTTGATCCATATCCTTGATAGCCTTACCGTAACAAAAATCTGCTGATCTATGTCATGAAAATTTCAACTGACCCAGCACCCAACACCTTTTGGGGGAAGAGATCCAGATTTCCACTACCCCTTTTGTGAAAAAGTGCTTCCTGATTTCACTCCTATATAGTTCCAATTTTAAGATTATGTACCCTTGTTCTGGATTAGTAGGGTAGGGATTGGCTGGTTACCTGTATATAAAAGCTAGTTTTTTTTCTTGGGAGCGGGGAAGACAGGGTATAACCTTGTCCATAGAAAATATTCACAACATTTTCAAGTTGACAAGAAAAAAACATTTCATAAACAGGAGAATTACATAAAACATACAGCATAGAAACAGGCCATTTGGCCCAACTGGTCTGTGCCAATGTTTATGCTCCACATGAGCCTCTTCCCACCCTATCGGCATGACCTTCTATTCCTTTCTCCCTCATGTATTTATCTAGCTTCCCTTTAAATGCATCGATGCTAGTCGCCTCAAATACTCCTTGTGGTAGTGAGTTCCACATTCTAACCATTCTCTGGGTAAAGAAGTTTCTCCTGAATTCCCTATTGGATTTAGTGGTGACTATCTTATATTTATGGACTCTAGTTTTGGACCGACCCACAAGAGGAAACATCTTCTATACGTCTACCCTATCAGACACTTTTAAAGACCTCAATTAAAGGGGGAGGCCGAAGAAGACTGGAGCAGGAGCGAGAGTTTACCGGTTATCACTTCACGGCCTTTTGGCTAAGATCAAGTGTAGTATCTGTTCTTATCGGGTCGCCTCCTCGTAGCAGACGTACTGTACTTATCTTAGAGAACTAAGTTTTAAGTTTTATTATAACCAATAATTATCATTAATACGAAACTCTGGCAACACACACACACACGACACTTGACTGTAACATTGCCTGTGAAAATCATGGATTTTGAATTAAAAAAACAAGGAAATCATGCTAAACCTTTACAAAATGCTGGTTAGACCTCAGCTGGAGTATTGTGTGCAAATCTGGGCACCACACTTTAGGATGTCAAGGCCTCGGAGGGGGTATAGAGGTTGGTTACCCGGATGATATCAGGGATGAGGGGACTTCCGTTACCTGAAAAGGTTGGAGAAGCTGGGATTGTTCTCCTTAGGGCAGAGAAGGTTAAGGGAAGTCCTGATAGAGGTGTTCAAAATTATGAGGGGTTTCCTTAGAGCAAGCAGGCAGAAACTGTTTCCTCTGGCAATTGGGTCAGTAACCAGAGGTCATAGATTTAAAATAATTGGCAAACAAACCAGAGGGGAAATTAGGAGAAATTTTTTCACACAGAGGGTTGTTAAGATATGGAACATACCACCTGAAAGGGTGGTGGATGCAGATTCCACAGTAACTTTCAAAGGGCAATTGGACATGTATTTGAAGAGGACCAATCTGCAAAAAAGCTGGGGTGTGCGACTAAATTGGACAGCTCTTTCGAAGAGCCGGCACATGCACAATGGGCCGAATGGCCTCCTTAGAATCATAACAGCGCAAAAGGAGGCCATTCGTCCCATCGAGCCTTTGCCAGCTACATCGGAGCAATCCAGTTAGTCCCATTCCCCCGCTCTTTCCCCGTAGCCCTGCAAATTTTCAGGCAGCACATTCCAGATCATAACTACTCGCTGAGTAAAAAAGTTTTTCCTCAAATCACCTCTGGTTCTTTTGCCAATCACCTTAAATCTATGTCCTCTGGTTCTCGACCCTTCTGTCAGTTGGGAACAGTTTCTCTTTATTTACTTTATCTAAACCTTTCATGATTTTGAACTCCTCTATCAAATCTCCTCTCAACCTTCTCTGCTCGAAGAAGAACAACCCCAGCTCCTCCACGTAACTTGAGGTCTCTCATCCCGGGAACCATTCCCGTAAATCTCTTCTGCACCCTCTCCCGAGGCCTTCACATCTGTGGGGAAAGGCAACCGTTTAGAGCCTTCCCGCCATTGTATACCAAGGGGCTGCAATCAGGGAAAAACCCCCTCGGGCAGAATGTAAAATTCAAATTGATGTAATGTAATGTACCTGTAATAAATCTGTCATGTACCTGTAATGAATCTGTAATCAATAATCTGTATTGACTGTAATGCAACGAGGCACCCTAGAGTGTCATAAACTGTAATTATGTACAAGGTGCTCATTGAACTGCATTTGATGCAACCTGCAAATTGTATAATCTGTATTGTGTACGGTTTGGAATGTGATATGACAACTGTATTGTATGTGTTGCTGCAAATTCTATGAATAAAGTATATTTTATGAAAAAAAATCTTTCCTAAAGCGCGGTGCCCTTCTGTGCTGTAAGATTCCATTAATTATTCCAATCAAGTTTTAGCCCCAACTCCCACTCGTCCAGCTCCTGCTCACCATCCCCAAGGAGCTGCAAAAAAAAGTGTTTGCTTTAAAAAAAAAGGTAGCCATGATGTGGAGATGCCGGTGATGGACTGGGGTTGACAATTGTAAACAATTTTACAACACCAAGTTATAGTCCAGCAATTTTATTTTAAATCCCACAAGCTTTCGGAGGCTTCCTCCTTCGAAAGCTTGTGGGATTAAAAATAAAATTGTCGGACTATAACTTGGTGTTGTAAAATTGTTTACAATTTAAAAAAAAGGGTGAGGTGGTGGGGGGGGGGGGGAGAGAGAGAGAGAGAATCAGACTATAACCAGCTTTGGTACAAAACCACCTCAACATCTCCAATTAAAACAAAACTGTACTTGTCTTATATCTTTTTGTTTTGTTTGTTGTCGTAGAAAACTTCCAGGGTCCGATTTAGCAGCCAGTTACCATAGCAACACCGCAGGCCTTCACCCCCCCCAACCAACCCCCACCACCGGTAACCAAGCAACGAAGCGGGGCCTGCGGGCCGCTGACGGACGACCGACCGTACCGACCGACCTCCTTCACCAGCACCAGCTCCCCGTGGGACACCTCGTAGACCTGCAGCACGCCGGTGCCCCTGGCGAAGTTGCCCATGCAGACGATCTTGGCGCTGCACGGGATCCATTTGCAGTCGAACAAGGTGTAGTTGAGCGATTTCTGAATGTGAGCGATTATCTGCGGCTTCTCCAGCGCCGAGCTCATGGCGGCGGGGCTGGAGAAATCAAAACACAAAAACGGCTACCCGGTCGCGATCCCGCTACCGCGCATGCGCTCGCGCTCGCGCGACTGGCCCCCGAACGACGCTCCGTACTCCGGCCAGGCACGCCTTGCCTTGCCCCGCCCCCTCCCCCCTTTGACCCTCGACCTCCTCCTTATCGTTACCCCCCCCGCCGTTTTTAACCAGTCTTTTATCTTTTTTTTTCGGATTTAGATTCCTATTTTAAACATAATCCATTTCAACGATCACCGACATAGCTTCTTCCGGCAAAACTCCCCATTCTGTGAAATATTTCCTATTCCCTCCTCCTCCCCCTCACCTCACCTCACGGGCAATAAACCGTTTGAAAATCAGAAGCAAAAAAAAAATACTGCGGATGCTGGAAATCTGAACTTAAACCAGAAAATGCTGGAAAACACTCAGGGTTCTGACGAAAGGTCTTCGACCTGGAACGGTTTCTTTCTCCACAGATGCTGGCTGAGTATTTCCAGCATTTTCTATACATAATAAACCGATTGCATCGACTCTATCGGACTTGCATCCCATTTGAGAGTTGCGTTTAATAACGTGGTTTATGCGCGCTGCGTCGGGCCAGTACAATGAAAGAAACGCTGGTGGTGAAACGTCCTCAAGGCGTTTCCGCGGTGCGCGCCCATGACACGTGGTGCGGCCGGGGTCCTAATTGTCTTGCTGACGTCATGGTGAAAGCGGTCTATCTGCGGTGATTGAGGGAGAGTCAGGCGCGCCGCGGGGCAGCCCCCCCCCTCCCTCCCTCCAACCTGGCTGGGGGGTGAATCAGGCGCGCCGCGGGGCAGCCCTCTTCCTCACAGGGTCCTTCTCTAACGGCCGAGCCGCGTGCGCCGCTCGAGCGGCTGTCATGGAGGTGGAGGCGCCGGCGGCCGCTCCGTCCCCGTCCCCGGGCCCCGGGGGTTCAGACCCGGGCCCGCAGTTCGTCAGCGTCGCCAAGAAGCGGAGCAAGCGCAAGAGGGAGATGCAGGCGGAGCCGGGAGCGGGCCGCATGGAGGCGGACTCGCCCGTCCCCTGCAAAAGGCCCGATTTCCCTCCCGTCTCCGGGCAGCATCTGCTGGTGAGTGAGGGATACCCGGAGGGAGAATGGAGGGAGGAGGGGGGAGAATGGAGGGAGGAGGGGGGAGAATGGAGGGAGGAGGGGGGAGAATGGAGGGAGGAGGGGGGAGAATGGAGGGAGGAGGGGGGAGAATGGAGGGAGGAGGGGGGAGAATGGAGGAAGGAGGGAGGAGGAGGAAGGAGGGAGGAGGGGGGGAATGGAGGGGTGAGGGGGAGAATGGAGGGGGAGGGGGGAGGAAGGAGGGAGGAGGGGGGAGGAAGGAGGGGGGGAATGGAGGGGTGAGGGAGAGAATGGAGGGGTGAGGGAGGAGGGTGAGGGGGAGAATGGAGGGGTGAGGGGGAGAATGGAGGGGTGAGGGGGAGAATGGAGGGGTGAGGGGGAGAATGGAGGGGTGAGGGGGAGAATGGAGGGGTGAGGGGGAGAATGGAGGGGTGAGGGGGAGAATGGAGGGGTGAGGGGGAGAATGGAGGGGTGAGGGGGAGAATGGAGGGGTGAGGGAGGAGGGTGAGGGGGAGAATGGAGGGGTGAGGGGGGAGGGTGAGGGGGAGAATGGAGGGGTGAGGGGGAGGAAGGAGGGAGGAGGGGGGGAATGGAGGGGTGAGGGAGAGAATGGAGGGGTGAGGGGGAGGAAGGAGGGGGGAGGGAGGGGGGGAATGGAGGGGTGAGGGAGAGAATGGAGGGGTGAGGGAGGAGGGTGAGGGGGAGAATGGAGGGGTGAGGGGGAGGAAGGAGGAAGGAGGGGGGAGGGAGGAGGGGGGAGGAAGGAGGGGGGAGGGAGGGGGGGAATGGAGGGGTGAGGGAGGAGGGTGAGGGAGGAGGGTGAGGGGGAGAATGGAGGGGGAGAATGGAGGGGTGAGGGGGAGAATGGAGGGGTGAGGGGGAGAATGGAGGGGGGAGGGTGAGAATGGAGGGGGGAGGGTGAGGGGGAGAATGGAGGGGTGAGGGGGAGGATGGAGGGGGGAGGGGGAGAATGGAGGGGGCGATTCTGTTATCTGCACCAAATCTTCACCTTTAATAATCTCTGTGGGTTGTCAATATGAGATAATTACTAATAAAACTAGTAAGTATTTCAGGGGAAACCTCTTTACCCAGAGAGTGGTTAATCATAGAGTCATAGAAAATTTACAGCATGGAAAGAGGCCATTCAGCCCATCATGTCTGCGCCGGCCAAAAATGAGCCATCCAGCACTTGGTCTGTAACCTTGAAGGTTGTGGCACTTCAAGTGCACATCTTTTTAAATGAGTTGAGGGTTTCTGCCTCCGCCACCCTTTCAGGCAGTGAATTCCAGATCCCCACCACCCTCTGGGTGAAAAATTTTTTCCTCGGCTCCCCTCTAATCCTTCTACCAATCACTTTAACTCTATGCCCCCTGGTTATTGAACACACTGCTAAGGGAAATAGGTCCGCTCTAGGCCCTTCATAATTTTATACACCTCAATTAATCACCCCTCAGCCACCTCTCTTCCAAAGAAAACAACCCCAGCCTATCCAGTCTTTCCGCATAGCTAAAATTCTCCAGTTCTGGCAACATCTTCAAATCTCCTCTGTATTCTGTCTAGTCCAATCACCTCTTTTCTGTAATGTGGTGCCCAGAATTGTACAGAGTACTCAAGCTGTGGCCTAACTAGTGTTTTATACAGTTCTAGCATAACCTCCCTGCTCTTATACTCAATGCCTCGGCTAATAAAAGAAAGTATCCCGTATGCCTTCTTAACCGCCTTATCTACCTGTCCTTTTACCTTCAGGGAGCTGTGGACATGCACTCCAAGGTCCCTCACTTCCTCTACACCTCTCAGTATCCTCCTGTTTATTATGTATTTTCTTGCCTTGTTTGCCCTCCCCAAATGCATTACCTCTCACTTCTCCGGATTGAATTCCATTTGCCACTTTTCTGCCCATCTGACCAGTCCATTGATATCTTCCTAGTCTACAGCTTTCTTCTTCACTATCAACCACATGGCCAATTTTTGAATCATCTGCAAACTTCTTAATGATGCCCCCTACATTTAAGTCCAAATCATTAATATATACCACAAAAAACAAGGGACCTAGTACTGAACCCTGCATAACCCCTCTTGAAACAGCCTTCCAGTCACAAAAACAACTGTCGACCATTACCCTTTGCTTCCTGCCACTGAGCCAATTTTGGATCCAACTTGCCAGTCTCCCTTGGATCCCAAGGGCTTGTACTTTTTTGACCAGTCTGCCATGTAGGATCTTGTCAAAAGCCTCACTAAAATCCATGTAGACTACATCAAATGCAATATCCTCATCGACCTTCCTTGTTACCTACTCAAAAAATTCAATCGTTAGTCAGACATGACCTTCCCTTAACAAACCCATACTGACTGTCCTTGATTAATCCGTGCCTTTCTAAGTGACGATTTATGCTGTCCCTCAGAATTTATTCCAATAATTTGCCCACCACCGAGGTTAGACTGACTGGCCTGTAATTACTCAGTCTATCCCCCTCTCCCTTTTTAAACAACGGTACAATGTTAGTCCTTCAATCCTCCGGCACTATGCCTGTATTCAGGGAGGATTGGAAAATGATGGTTAATACTTGAAGGGGGGAAAATGTGCAGAGCTATGGGGAGCGGGGTGGGGGAGTGGAACTAATAGATAAGCTCTACCAAAGACGGTACAAGCGCGATAGGCCAAATGGCCTCTTGCCCTGTATCATTCTATGGTGAGAATGTGGAATTTGCTACCTGAAGGTTGCAATAGAATAGGGTCGTTTCCAGCGGGGGAGTGGGGTCATTTCCAGCACAGTCTGTCAACCTTGTTACATGGAATTCACTACCACAAGTAGTAGTGGAGGCGAATAGCACAGATTGCATTTAAGATAAACACATGAGGGAGAAAGGAATAGAAGGATATGCTGATAGGGTTAGATGAAGAAGAGTAGGAGGAGACTCGTGTGGAGCATAAACACTGGCATACAACTGTTGGGCCAAATGGCCTGTTTCTGTGCTGTAAATTCTATGTAATTCACTGTGGTAGCCCACAACCTGCCTGCCGAATCAGTGCACCCCTCTTCTACCCCCGCCCCCCCCACCCCAGTCAAGTGCTATGGGTGAAGGCTGGTGGCAGTGCGCTCACACCTGGTGCTGGGTTTGCTGAACACTCCACTGCCGTTCATTTACCAATAGTTCCAACCTCTGCTTGTTGGTTGTCTGATGACCAACTGGGAGCTTTGTGGGCTGGGGGGTGGAAAATAGGGGTCTCTTACAGCTCGAGGTGGCCCCAAGCCTAAATACCTGGTGATGGAAATCTGAAACCAAATCAATCCTTTTTCAAGCTAAGCGATCTGACACCTGAGCCAGACAGAGCAGCATTACACCAAGGGACTGCTGTCTCTCTAAAATCTGTAGGGGCAGATCTGTCACTAGGGGCTGGCAATCTTCCCACTTTGCTTCAGGTAACTTTGCAAGTCAATGTCCTAACTCCATGGATATTCCACCTTTGATCCCGTGGCTTCATGTGGCCCTTAGACTTGGCAACTAAGCCCTATTTGTGCTTGTATTTTTCTTTTTTTTTTGGACCCGGGGTTTGGAAAGGGCTGTTTTTAACGTCTGATGCCTCATTGATCCTCAAATCAGACCACCAAGATCTGTTAACATCACTAACTAGAGTTAGTAAAATTACAATTGGCATTCGACTTGTTCCTTCTCCTTCTGCACTCCCCCCTGCTTGTAGACAGTTTTCATTTCTAAAATATTGGAGAGGCGGGGAGTGAAATGAGATTGGAATGAATTTTCTTTCCAAGAATTCTGTGTACTTGTAGATTTCCCCAGTACACACAGGAATGAGGAAAATATTGAAAAGGGGTGCCCAAAGTACCATCCATAACACGGAAAAACTTTGTCACTATGCTGTATTGGCAGGCTTGTATATTTTTATCCTGCTTTGTGTTGACTTTAAGGGGGTGAGAGAAGCAGTAGCTTTAGGTTTGAGAGAGATATTTACGGATGGTTTTGAAAGGGGACTTTTTTTCAGAGAAAGAAATTGAATTTATATAGTGCTTTTCACGTACTTTGGGTGTTTCAAAGCACTTTACATCCAATGAATTACTTTTGAAGTAAAAGCAAAATACTGCAGATGCTGGAAGTCTGAAATAAAAACAGAAAATGCTGGAAAACACTCCAAGTCAAGCAGCATCTGTGCAGAGGCATCTGAAGAGGCAGGAAGCTCGGTTTAATGTCTAGTCCAAAAGATGGTATTTCTGATAATGCAGTACTCTCAGAACTCCACTGAAGTATTTGCCAGATTGGGCTTGAACAGTCTTTTCACTTCTGAGTTAAAAATGCGACCGCTGAACCAAACTGTCAGTGATTGTTGTAACTTGTCCTGGGTTTCAATGGATAAAACTGCAGAGGGGATTGTTTGAAGGGATTACTTGCTTAATCTTCCTCTCTATCCCTGACTTGAAATTGCAATAATACAGTTCAACAGACAGGCTGACTTACTAATAGATTTGATGGTGGGATAGTGCTTGTAGTAAATGTTCAATCATGTTGCTGTCGTAATTTTACCTGCCTAACTGTACTGCGTGGGGAATTAAACAACGTGCATTTTTTTTTAGGGAAAGAAATCAGCAAGGCAGGCAGACTTGGAATTGCACCACACAGATTGGCTTTGCAAATAGTGAGATGATAAATACGTTCATGAATGGATAAAATCTCCTTTAACTCTTATTAAAGTGTTCAGCCAGCTTTGACCATTACAATGGCTTAAATTTACAAATTAACCACAATGCAGATTATTTTTTAAAATCCTACAGTTTTACGTTTAATAAGTAGGCAGACAGGAGAATTTGGCTGATCGGAATTGTATCTTTTAAATCTTTTTCGTTGAGGGCAAGAGTTTGTCAAACTGAAAAGTTACAAAAGCAATTGAAGTGTATTTCTTGCCTTTTCTCCCCATCCCTTTTAAAGGTCATTGTTTTGTGGTTTTTCTTACTTTACATTAACTTTCTGCACGGTATCCATTTTGCTTTTAGGATGGAAACGATGAAATTCGTAAAGTGGCTGTACCTGCACATAGATATACACCCCTGAAAGAAAACTGGTTGAAAATCTTTACTCCTATCGTTGAACACTTGCACTTGCAAGTGAGATTTAACCTGAAGACTAGAAATGTTGAAATCAAGGTGACTATACTTAGAAATATAGTTACATAGGAAAATAAAACATGCAATTGTTAATGATGTGAATGGCTGTGTCAGGTGCTGTTTCAGTTTGGGTGTCTTGTGGCATGGGAGAAGTGTTCCATTTCCTGATTGGAACACGGTATTTCAGTCAATACTCATGCCCCCTGTCTGGTTCTGCCACAGGCTTCTTGTACTCCTTTATGCATACACTGTATATTGTGCTATGTTTAAAGTAATGATGAATTATCCATAAGAGGAATTGTAAGATCAGTCTCTTTGCAGTTTAAGACAAAGACTCACTTTAAACATAAAGCACCTGTTTTAATTGAGCTTAGACATGTCCATATCTTCTTGTGGATATCTTATTGGGATATACACTGAAACCAACCTTTGGGGCTGACTTCAGGAGGTGGCCTGTTACAGGTTCAAGTCTAATTCATTTATGTGGGCCAGTGGCATATAGTAACTTTTAAATGGATGGTGTTTAAGACTAAACATGCTGTAACTTTATTTCTATGAATGCAATGCTGTAAATCTAGAATGAGTTTTCTTTTTTTGACTTTTTGTAACATCTTTATGAAAGCTGTGAGCGCTTGACATCTGTTGCTGTTTTGTAAAATATTTGTAATTCTTCTCCTTAGACTTGTAAAGACACACAAGAAATAGGTTCACTTACAAAGGCTGCAGACTTTGTAAAGGCCTTTGTTCTTGGATTCCAAGTGGAGGTAAGTTAATGTACTATAATTAGGGGTGGTTATTTGTCACATCAAAATATGCCAAAAATCAGGGCAGTTGCAGAGAAATAACATGCGAACAATATGTAATACTTTTGATTATGACACACAATTACCCCCGATGGAACCCAATCAACCTCATTATTAATTACCAATAAATGCCACTATTAAAACAGGCATTGGTTAGGTTGAGGTTTGGAAGTTGCTCAGTCATAAAAATGAATGCCAGCTGTCCCCTTCAACAGTACCCACACTGAGGCATTTCTGAAACTGCAGCATTAGCACCGATGATTCATCTCTCATCCACAAATCCAATCCGGCCAATTACTGCCCCATCAGCCTACTCTCAATCATCAGCAAAGTGATGGAAGGTGTCGTCGACAGTGCTATCAAGCGGCACTTACTCACCAATAACCTGCTCACCGATGCTCAGTTTGGGTTCCGCCAGGACCACTCGGCTCCAGGCCATATTACAGCCTTGGTCCAAACATGGACAAAAGAGCTGAATTCCAGAGGTGAGGTGAGAGTGACTGCCCTTGACATCAAGGCAGTATTTGACCGAGCGTGGCACCAAGGAGCCCTCGTAAAATTGAAGTCAATGGGAATCAGGGGGAAAACTCTCCAGTGGCTGGAGTCATATCTAGCACAAAGGAAGATGGTAGTGGTTGTTGGAGGCCAATCATCTCAGCCCCAGGACATTGCTGCAGGAGTTCCTCAGGGCAGTGTCCTAGGCCCAACCGTCTTCAGCTGCTTCATCAATGACCTTCCCTCCATCATAAGGTCAGAAATGGGGATGTTCGCTGATGATTGCACAGTGTTCAGCTCCATTCGCAACCCCTCAAATAATGAAGCAGTCTGAGCCCGCATGCAGCAAGACCTGGACAACATCCAGGCAAGTAACATTCATGCCAGGCAATGACCATCTCCAACAAGAGAGAGTCTAACCACCTCCCCTTGACATTCAACGACATTACCATCGCCGAATTCCCCCACCATCAACATCCTGGGGGTCACCATTGACCAGAAACTTAACTGGACCAGCCATATAAATACTGTGGCTACAAGAGCAGGTCAGAGGCTGGGTATTCTGCAGCAAGTGACTCCCCTCCTGACTCCCCAAAGCCTCTGCACCATCTACAAGGCACAAGTCAGGAGTGTGATGGAATACTCTCCACTTGCTGGATGAGTGCAACTCCAACAACACTCAAGAAGCTCGACACCATCCAGGACAAAGCAGCCCGCTTGATTGGCACCCCATCCACCACCCTAAACGTTCACTCCCTTCATCACCGACTGGTTGCAGTGTGTACCATCCACAGGATGTACTGCAGCAACTCGCCAAGGCTTCTTCGACAGCTTCTCCCAAACCCGTGACCTCTACCACCTAGAAAGACAAGAGCAGCAGGCACATGGGAACAACACCACCTGCACGTTCCCCTCCAAGTCACACACCATCCCGACTTGGAAATATATCGCCGTTCCTTCATCGTCGCTGGGTCAAAATCCTGGAACTCCTTTCCTAACGGCACTGGGAGAACCTTCACTGCAGCGGTTCAAGAAGGCGGCTCACCACCACCTTCTCAAGGGCAATTAGGGATGGGCAATAAATGCTGGCCTTGCCAACAACGCCCACATCTCATGAGGAATTTTTTTTAAATCCATGGGACAATCCTGTTATGTTGGACAAATGTATCTGGACTGTCCCTGCAAAGAACAATTATTTGAAGAATCTGTTAGTGACCTCATCAGTGATTTTTAAAAAAAAATTTTTCATTTATATAGAATTTTAATCACATTTCAAAAGTCACAAAACATTTCACGTACACTGAAATACTTTTGAAGTGCGGTAGTAAATGCAGCAGCATTTTGTGTACCACAAGATCCCACAAATAGCAATGAGATGAATGTCCGTGTAATCTGTTTTTGGTGGAGGGATTTGAGTTTGATGAGGGGGCGTGTTGACTGGCATATTGGAAGGAATCCCTGCTGCCCTTTGAATCGTGACATGGGATCTTTAATGCCAACCTGAGCCAGTGGAATAGGCAGATGTGATCTCGGTTTAGCATCTTATCCAAGGGATGGAATCACTTGCTCAGTACTGTACTAAAACATCATCTTTGATTATGTGCTCAGACCCTGGAGTGAGCCTTGAACCCACAGACATCTGGCTTCCAGGGTCAGAGTACTGCCAAGTTGACACCTGAAGGTCAAAGATTTAATCGTGGGTTTTGGTAGTTGTCCTGGCCTTGTAATAAAACTTAAATTGTAGGGTTGTTTTCAAAATTTGGTACAGCCTGAGATCCTTTAACCTTTCAATAGCTCTGTTGAAAGTTTGAGCTTGTATAGAATCATAGAAAGGTTACAGCATGGAAGGAGGCCATTCAGCCCATCGAGTTCGTGCTGGTTCTATGCAAGAGCAATCCAGCTAGTCCCACTCCCCCGACCTATCCCTATAGCCCTGCAATTTTTTTCCTTTCAAGTACTTATCCAGTTCCCTTTTGAAAGCCACGATTGAATCTGCCTCCACCACCACCCTGGCAGTGCATTCCAGATCATAACCACTCGCTGCGTTTTTAAAAAAAAAAAGTTTTTCCTCATGTCACCTTTGGTTCTTTTGCCAATCACCTTAAATCTATGTCCTCTGGTTCCTGACCCTTCCGCCAATGGGAACAGTTTCTCTCTATCTACTGTCTAAACCATTCATGATTTTGAATACTTTTAACAAATCTCCTCTCAACTGGTCTCTGTTCCAAGGAGAACAACCCTAGCTTCTCCAGTCTATCCATGTAACTATAGTCCCTCATCCCTGGAATCGTTCTAGTAAATCTTTTCAACACCCTCTCTAAGGCCTTCACATCTTTCCTAAAGTGTTGGACACAATACTCCAGTTGTGGTCGAACCAGTGTTTAATAAAGGTTCATCATGACTTCCTTGCTTTTGTACTCTGTGCCTCTATTTATAACGCCCAGGATCCGTTATACTTTATTAACTGCTTTCTCAACCTGCCCTGCCACTTTCAATGATTTGTGCACATATACCCCCCCGATCTCTCTGTTCCTGTACCCCTTTTAGAGTTGCGCCCTCTAGTTTATATTGCCTTTCCTCGTTCTTCCTACCGAAATGTATCCCTTTGCATTTTTCTGCGTTAAATTTCATCTGTTACGTGTCCGCCCATTCCACCAGCCTGTCTATATCCTCTTGAATTCTCTCACTATCCTCCTCAATGTTCACTACACTTCCAAGTTTCGTCATCTGCAAATTTGGAAATTGTGCCCTGTACATCCAAGTCATTAATATATATCAAGAAAAGCAGTGGTCCTAGTACCGACCCCTGGAGAACACCACTGTACAGCTCCCTCCAGTCCGAAAAACAACCATTCCGCACTACTTTCTGCTTCCTGTTACTTAGCCAATTCTGTATCCATGTTGCTACTGCCCCCTTTATTCCATGGGCTTCGATCTTGATGACCAGCCTATTATGCGGCACTTTATCAAACGCCTTTTGAAAGTCCATATACACCACATCAACCGCATCGCCCTCATCTACCCTCTGTTACCTCATCAAAAAACTCTATCAAGTTAAATACTATTTGCCTTTAACAAATCCATGCTGACTTTCCCTAATCAATCCACACTTGTCCAAGTGACTGCTAATTCTGTCCCGGATTATAGTTTCTAAAAATTTCCCTAGTTGGCTATAGTTCCCCTATAGTTGGCCAATCCATGTATAACTTTATTGTCATTCATAACTTAACATACACTTGTTACTGTTGGATTTTCATTTGCAAAGAAATAACTTTATGGACTGATTCTCCAGTAATGCTCCTTAAGACTTTTTTGGAATGGGTTTTCTTCTTTAAAGTACAGTGTATATCATTTACTGCTTTTAATCCTCACTCACTTTATCCATTTTAATATGTAGGATGCCTTAGCACTAATTCGATTGGATGACCTATTCCTAGAAACATTTGACATTACAGATGGTGAGTTTATTGTAGGTGTTTGTTATTCTATCTATCGAAACTGACTTTGACGGCGACAGTTTATAATGCATTAACTCTGCTCTGTAAGAAATTGCAGCAACTCCAGAACAACTTGCATTTGTATAGTCCTTTTAATGTAGGAAAACATTCCAAAGCACTTCATAATCAGATTTTAAAAATGACACCAAGCCAAAGAAAAATATTAGGAGGGGTGACTAAAAACTTGGTCAAAGAGATAGGTTTAAGGAGGACCTTAAAGGAGAAGAGATTTAGGGAGAAAATTCCAGAGCTTAGGGCCTAGATGGCTGAAGGCACAGCTGCCAATAGCGGAGCAAAGGGAGTGAGGGCTGCGTCGGAGGCCAGAGTGGGAGGGATGCAGAGTTTTTTTGGGGGGATGTAGTTGTTGGGCTGGAGGAGGTTATAGGGAGGGGGGGGGACAAGGTCATGAAGAGATTTGAACATTTTAAATTGGGAGGGGGACAATGTAGGTTAGCATACGAGCGTCAGTTTTGTATGAGTTGAAATGTATGGAGAGTGGAAGATGGTAGGCCAGCCAGCCGAGCATTGGAATAGTTGAGTCTGGGGGTGACAAGTGTGGAAGAGGGATTCAGCGGCAGTTCGGCTGAGGCAGGTGCGGAGACGGGCAATGTTGCAGAGGTGGAAGCAGGCATTCTTTGTGATGGAGAGGGTGGGTAGCTCAGTTAACTGTCAAATAGGACATAACGGTTCAGTACCATTTCACAATCTTTTTTAAAATGCTCAGTCTTAACTACTTATACATTGCATCAGGTCTGAAAGTACATCATAATTAAAAATTGTAAATCAGACTTGTGATTCCTTTCTCTAGTGAAACCATTGAAAGGTGATCATCTTTCCAGAGCAATAGGACGAATAGCTGGCAAAGGAGGAAAAACTAAATTTACAATAGAAAATGTAACAAGGACGAGAATCGTGCTTGCTGACTCGTAAGTACATGAAATGTTTATGGGTTCAGTTCTTTTTGTTGTAAGCTTTTATACAAATTTCAATAAACACATTGTATATTATATATGGGATCAGCACTGATATCTAAAGATCCTCTCTAAAATGTCTTTGCTAATGCATGCAAGTGGTGAGCATTGCTTTAGAAGACACAAAAAAACATACCAAGGGTCTAATGAGTGAGGAACTTAAGATTAGCAAAGAAAAAGTACTGGAGAAATTAATGAGACTAAAAGCCGACAAATCCCCTGGACCTGATGGCCTACATCCTAGGGTTTTAAAAGAAGAGGCTGCAGAGATAGTGGATGCATTGGTTTTGATATTCCAGAGTTCTAGATTCCAGAATGGTCCCCATGGATTGGAAGATAGCAAATGTAACCCTGCTATTCAAGGAAGGAGAGGGAAAATGGGGAACCATAGACCAGTTGGCCTGACAGTAGTAGGGAAAATGCTAGAATGTATTAAGGACGTAGCAACAGGGCACTTAGAAAATCATATGATTAGGCAGAGTCAACACATCTACTGGAGATTTTTGAGGGTGTAACTAGCAGGGTAGTTAAGGGGGAACCAGTAGATGTAGTTTATTTGGATTTTCAAAAGGCATTCGATAAAATGCCAAAGATTAGGGCTCATGGGATTGGGGGTGTTAGCATGGATTGAGGATTGGTTAACGGATAGAAAAGAGTAGGAATAAATGGGTCATTTTAAGGTTCAAGTTGTAAATAGTGGAGTGTCGCAAGGATCAGTGCTTGGGCCTCAGCTATTTACAATCTATGAAGGGACCGAGCGTAATGTGTCCCAGTTTGCTGCTGATAGTAAGCTGTGAGGAGGAAGCAAAGAGGCTGAAAAGGGATGTAGACAGGTTAAATGATTGGGCAAGAAGGTGGTAAATGCAGTATAATATGGGGAAATGTGAGGTTATTCACTTTGGTAGGAAGAATAGAAAAACAGAATATTTTTTAAGAGAGACTAAGAAATGTTGGTATCGGGTGTTCTTGTACACAAATTACTGAGTTAATATGCAGGTTCAACAAGCAATTAGGAAGGCAAATAGCACAATAGACTCCAACCCCCTTGCAATAAAGGCTAAGAGTAAGGAGGTCTTGCTGCAATTATATAGGGCTCTGGTGAGTCCACACCTGGAGTGCTGTGTACAGTTTTGGTCTCCTTATCTAAGGAAGTCATGATGTGGAGATGCCGGTGATGGACTGGGGTTGACAATTGTAAACAATTTTACAACACCAAGTTATAGTCCAGCAATTTTATTTTAAATTCACAAGCTTTCGGAGGCTTCCTTCTTCGTCAGGTGAACGATGTGAAAATCAATTTAAAATAAAATTGCTGGACTATAACTTGGTGTTGTAAAATTGTTTACAATTATCTAAGGAAGGATATACTTGCCTTAGAAGGGGTGCAATGAAGGTTCACTGGATTGATTCCTGGGGTGAGAGGTTGTCCTATGAGGAGAGATTGAGTAAAATAGGCCTACTCCTGCTCCTATTTTGTATGTTGTGTTCTTTAAATGAGACATCCTGCATTTTAGATCATGATGCAACACTTGTGGAAATGACATTGTAAGTAATCCATAGCACAATTTTTCATCTCTGTTGGAAAGCCCCTCAGCCTCATGAGGAAAGGAGTGGTTGAATTAGTATTAACCAGTATTGCATCCAATAGTACCACTTTAATAAAAGCTACAAATTAGTATAGAAACCGGTTGAAGCCAATCTGAAGCTGTGTCACTGCGAAAGATGAGCTTAGAGTTGTGTGTGATGTCCACTTGCACCAAATACTGATTATTTCTTGGAGGTGTAATTGAAGGGCCTCTAGTGCTTCAAGACTACTATTTAAACAAGTAGAATACTAAATAAAAGTGCAGGGAACTGTTTCTCTAGACGACTAAGTATTATATGGGTGTGGCATATTGTGTGAATGAGTTCAGCAACTATTTCTTTCTTAATAGGAAAGTCCACATCCTTGGCTCTTTTCAGAACATTAAGATGGCTCGGACAGCAATCTGCAACCTTATTCTAGGTATGATCTTGTTCTGCAAGTGATTCTTGAGTAATCTACCAAGGAAAAAAATCAAATGCAGGGAAATCCCTTAATCATCCAAAAAATGTGCTTATTTATCTTAACTGTTGCACCTATAGAATATTATACACTGTCATTTTGTTTATTATAGTTCAATATTTCAGCTTTTGTTTCGTCGAGCTATCTACTGAAGTATAACAGGCCTCTGCCAGCTACAGGGCAACTCCAATATTGGAATACTGCTCCCATTTCTCAGAAGGTTCAAACACCTTTCAAGAAAAAGCTAGTTCAGGCAATAGGCAACCTTTTTCTCACTTTCATGTATCTTATTTTGGTCATGCCTCCTCTAAATGTTCTGGTTATCTCAAAGCAAGTTAGGATTAGATTCAATAAAACAGGTCTAAACTATGCCTATGCTACTGTTTCATCTTAGAACTCCTTTGCATTCTGTCCTACATCCCAGGGCAGAACCTCCTGTGCAGTCCTGTTTTTGTCCCTGGAGCCTATTGTTCTGTTGACTGTATTTCTAGTTTTTTTATTGTAACTATTCATGTGATTAGATGAAATATCAATTTTTTTGTGTTACAGGGAGCCCTCCATCTAAAGTTTACGGCAACATTCGAGCAGTGGCAAGCAGAGCAGCAGACCGTTTCTAAGCGTGCAGTGTAAATTCACTGCTTTCTGAATTTGCACAATGTGAATTAATGACTATGGAAGACAGTATAAACTACAGATTGGTCCATTTGATGGACCAGTGACTTTTAATTTATGTAGGCCACATTTTACAGTTATCAAGTATTTTTTTTTCCAATTTATCCTAATATGCTGCCATTGAGTGATTAATCTATATTGACCTTATGACCATTTCAGGAATAATGGGATTGAACAGAAATAAATGGTGTTCCATATAAATTGCTTGTTTTCTGAGTTATAACTTTGGATTTAATTGACATTCACTTGGTAGCCATTTTAGAGGCAGGGGGTCATTGTTTTTGTATTCCCTGTTTTAACTTTTGCTGCTGGAAGTACATAACCTCAAGCTCTCTCTGCTGGACCACCTTTTTAAACTATGATTTCTAAACCTGCCACTATGTTTTTGATAGAGCTCCTGTATTAAGACAGTATGAGTTATCTTCAAGCTCTGATTAGATGACTTGAATAGCTTATGTTAAGGACTTATAGACAAAGAAAAGTTTCAAATATTTTATTTTCAATTTACTTGTACAGTATGAAGGTTCCAATAGTCCCACAGCATATGATGCAGCATGCAGAGAAGAAAACTGAACATTCAACATTAACTGTTTCTCTCCTTCCCATCCCCCTCTTTTTCTCTCCTTGCCTCTTCCCCCTTCTCTCTCCTCTCCCCCCCTCATTAAACTAAATAAAACATTCCCCTGTAGTAAGGAAAAGATGTATGCACTACCTTGGATTGCAGTCAAATGATGCATAAGCAAAAGGGAAAGAGCATTCCCTACATGACTAACATACTTATGTACAAATAAATTCACAAAAGACTAGATTTTCCCCTTGAAACAGAGCACATGGCAGTTGACACTGGAGCAGATATAACTGGCTATAGTTACAAGCCATGCACTGATCCAGAGGAAGAAAGAGTACAGTTAGTGGAGTTCTTTTTCTTCAACATTTACCAACATTTGGCAACTTTTATATGAACATTGCAATTTATGTAAACAAGAGGAACATTTCAATCAATCTACATGCAAAAAGTTTATCATGCAAGGACACCAAGCACCTGGATCTCTCACACATAGAGCCCACCAGTGTGCAGCACTTAGCTGAAGGAACAGCAATGGCAGGGAGGCGCTGGAACAATTTGATCTTTGCACACAAAGCAGTCTAGCCTGCCCCTTTTCCCATTACACATCTTATTAAATGAAGAGACTGGATTAAATAGATTATATAAACAATTCGTTAGTTTTGTTTACTTCCTTTATAACCTACACTACCTCAGCAAGAAAGCAAAAGGGATCATAATAGGTTTGGAGGGAGAGGAAAAAGAAATGCAGCTCACTACTTGTATTGCACATGTACAAAACTGAGAAAATGTATCAAAATTGCAATTGGATATGAGGAACAATTTCAAACTAAAAAAATACAACTCCACATTCTAGATGTGACAAAGGGATAACCAGGAGGTATAACTAGCTAACTTTGAATATGAAGTTTTCTCCTGAACAGTTGGTTTTCCATTTCCTATCCAACAGTGAAATGAACTGCATCTTTTTAAAATGGTTTAAGTAATTGAAGGTTATGCTGTTCTAAATCAAGCTGGGGTCTCCCTGCAGTTTAATCCAATGTGACTGCAAAAACAAGACATTTATTTAACAGTGTCTAATTGGTAATCCTCACCAAGTTACCATGACAATATACAAAAAGATGTGCCACCTAATCATCCTGCTGTTTATACTTGAAGTAAATTTCTTGGCATCTACATTATGCTGGAGTAATTACTGAAAGAGGAACTAGTTACAGAAACACAGTCCCTAACAAGGAACTCATAAAATATGGAACATTCATTAACACAAATGTAAATAATTGTGACCAGAAGCAAAAATGTTTACATAAACAGTCAACATACCAAAACAAGAACAGTATAAGTAAACCCTGTTCACATGAAAGAACTATTTTTCAACAGTTGTTTTTAATCTATTACCAGACATGAAATACAAATAATGGGGAACCAAATAAAAACACATTGATAATTTTATGACAAAAGTATTTTAAAATGGTTTGTGTAATCCATGCTTGGCACTTCGTAGACTACTTTTTATTTTAAATCAAGTCTCTGCATCAAGTTTATTAAAGCCCAACCTACTACTTTTACATTTACAAAGCTAAAGATATACTTGTTATAAAAGATGAGAATGAAATAAATAAAAATCCAGCCCCTTCCCCTTCTCCACCACACTGAGATGCTCCTTTTCAGCTGTCCTTCAGATTTTAAAGTGCTACACTGGGTTATTGAGAGAATTGAAGTTCAATAACACTTAGTTGGCTTCATGAGGCTCATGTTGGAAAAAGTGGCTTCACAGAGAAAATACTTCCATTAAATACACAGAAAGCATTGCTGGACATCTTGAGCAGATCTTCAGAAATGGAGAAGAAAGCAGAAGTGTTGGGTGGAGCCTTGAAAGAGGTCACACATCAACCACCATCTTTTTGTGGATGTCTAGACCTCCTACAACCTGGATGGGAAAGTAAAAGCAGTAAGTATTTGCCTCCGTCACTGATTCAATATAATGCAAACAGTTGCAATATTGCATTATTATAATATGTTGGATAATTAGGGAAAAGGCTCAAAATCATCCACAAGCAACGTTTTTAATAAAAATGTCAAGAATCAGAACATACAAGTATGCCTTTACTTAATAAAACTATAAAGGAGAGACAGTTGCCAGTGTCAAACAAAAAAAGTGTCCCCTTTTTAGAGGGGCACAACTAAAGAACAAAACCATAAAAGGAAACTTGTAAAATTAAATATGAAAATACAAAAAAAACATGTTTGTTCCATCTTTTCCAGATTATGACCATACCCTGACACTCATCTCATTCTACATTTAAACATATATATCTTCCTGCAATAGAAGTCTGTTAACACTGGAAGGAACCTGTAGATTCTAATATTCCCAGAATTTGTGTTGCATAGGATTAGAATGAAGTTTAATTCCCAATTTGTTCAGAAACCCAAGCTTGGTAATCCTACATTCATATAACCTACAATAAAGGTACATCTTATCTCAGTCATATTTTTCTCTCAACTCCACTGCTTTGCTTAGAGTTTCAAGGAAGATGAGGCTCTGCAGTCTCAGCATTAATATTCAACAGTTTAATTAATTAGTTACTAAAAAGAGAGAGAGAGAGGCTCATCATACTGATATGTTTGTAAGACAAGCTTGCCGTTGATTCATTTCCTACAATAGGTCAGGTGGAAACAACTTTTTAGAAAACACAAGTAACCACTAAAACACCATGAGCTCCCCTGCTGGCTAGTATATAAAGATTCAGTCTATCAATCCATCTGTGCCAAGTTAGCAAATCATAGCCAAATTGGCAGCTGGAGCTGAACAATTGGGAGGGGAATAATACAGACAGACACTGTTCTTGCTCCTGATTGCTATCCAATGATTACTGCTGGAAAGTACATGTTTGGATAGGTGAGAACAGGATTGGGCTCAGCTGTAATTCTCCAAACAGCTAACGCTCACTATCTAGGCTCACACAAAGATAGCAAACCTACTGGGTATGGTTTTCATTCCTTGATTATGCATTCCCCCATACACCGTAGAAGTATAGCTTAACAGGTTATGGGGAACCACGTGCTAAACATACATGAAAATTTCACCATGATACTATACACACATTGTCGTGTCATTAAACCCCATTGTACTTTGACCCAATGGAGAATTCATAGAAAATAGGAGCAAGAGTAGGCCATTTGGCTCTGCTCCGCCATTCAAAATGATCATGGCTGATTATCTAACTCAGTATCCTGTTCCTGCTTTTTCCCAATATCCCTTGATCCCTTTAGCATTAATATATCTATCTCCTTCTTGAATACATCTAATGACTTGGCCTCTACTGCCTTCTGTGGTAGAGAATTCCACAGGTTCATCACCTCAAAGCCTACCACCAATTCCAAATTACCCCTACAAAGCCTGTGATTGAATGGGTGGGATCATAGTGTGTGGAGGATGTGCACCCTACCCATTAGATCATTTATCTTTTTTCAGTCCACATCAAACATCACAGGCGCATACCAAAAAGAACAAATTTAACAGGGGGAAGCCATTGCATAGAAGCCGCAGCACCAACTTTGAGGACTGATCTGCTTAAGACGTAGGCCTATGCTTCAATTACATTTGGACAGTAACGTTCAATAAATGTGAGAGGACTGCTCCATGTGGCAGCCATGCATATACTGACACTTGGAATTTGATTTCAGAGTCATGGAATTACCCTTACTCTGCCAATGGGCTGTTTCTCTGCAGGATAACCGTTCAGGAAGTGCTTAACCATCCATTTTGCTAACCACTGCTCATGGAGCCAGTTTTGATTGGGCCCTTAATACAAACTCTTGAGATGTCCTAAATTGCTCTATACAGTGCATAACTTAGGGCTCTTCTAGTCTATCCATTCATAGGCACTCTGTTCATTTCATGTGTGGTGGAGATCCCATGCTGAGGGAGAAGCTCACATACAACCATCAAATCTATAACTGATGTATTATACAAGACTTGCACTCCAAAACTTGGTCAACCTTGCATAGTCGACCTATTTTAGGGTTATATGTTGATAACTTGCACATGTTGGCTCAGACCTCTGACCACAGTTCATTGGGATTTAGCCATAAGGAATCCCAACAAAACCATTTATGAAAGATTTAGAGGAAGAGTTCAACACTGGAGTCAGTACATTGAGGCTTTGGACAAATCACATTAATTGCCTCTTGTGTATTTGAAGTTTTGGTCCAACAACGTGCCCTCAGTTTACCACTGCCTTCCTACTCTGGAGAACCATGAACATTATTGCTTGTAGATACAGAGGGAATGCTATAAACTAGGTCCTTGGTCTTTGCTAGTTGTGGGGTTCTGGTCTGTCCTGTAGTTAATGGTTTTTAACCCATTACATCAAGTCGCTGTCATGTTTAAGAAGTCAAATCAGTCATAGCATGCTCTGTAGTTCCCTGGCATTCGACCCCAGAAAGAGCCTCAAATTCTCCTACAAGGGAAGAATCCCCAAAGAAAATGATGAACAGGAACCATACTTGGAAGTTAAAGTTGGTTGCCCATACCCTGCAGTGGGCAGCTGGAATACAAAGCCAGGTGCATGCCTAGATATTTTCTTGGGTTACAGTTTGGAAAACTTGCCACGGTTTACATTTTGTTTTGTCTTTCCTTGAGGGAATACCATCCAAAGGACATCAAAGGCCAATCAGCATTGAGGCTGCTTCAGTTGTATGGACCCACGTGGTGCCGGAACATTTAAACTAAGGAGGCCTATGTTCCAATCTGTAACTAGTGGGGTGCAGCAGGAATCAGTGCTGGGGCCTCAACTATTTACAATATATATCAATGACTTGGATGAAGGAACTGAGTGTCTTGTGGCCAAATTTGCCGATGATACAAAGATAGGTGGAAAAGCAAGTTGCGATGAGGACAAAAAAGTGTCTGCAAAGTGATAGACAGGTTAAGCAAATGGGAAAAAGTGAAGCCATCCACTTTGGGAGGAAAAATAAAAAAGCAAAATATTATTTGAATGGAGAAATATTACAAAATGCTGCGGTACAGAGGGATCAGGGTGTCCTTGTACATGAAACACAAAGTCAACATACAGGTGCAGCAGGTAATCCGGAAGGCAAACGGAATACTGGCCTTTATTTCTAGGGGGATGGAGTATAAAAGCAGGAGAGTCATGCTACAACTGTACAGGGTGCTGGTCAGACCACACCTGGAGTACTGCGTACAGTTCTGGTGCCTTTATTTAACGAAGGACATAATTGCATTGGAGGTAGTTCAGAGAAGGTTCACTAGGTTGATTCCGGGTATGGAAGGGTTGTCTTATGAGGAAAGATTGAACAGGTTGGGTCGATACTCATTGGAGTTTAGAAGAAGGAGAGGAGATCCTATTGAAACATACAAGATTCTGAGGGGACTCGATAGGGTAGATGCTGAGAGGATGTTACCCCTCATGGGGGAATCTAAAACTAGGGGTCATAGTCTCAGAATAAGGGGTCGGCCATTTAAGATTGAAATGAGGAGGAATTTCTTCTCCCAGAAGGTCGTGAATCTTTGGAATTCTTTACCCCAAAAAGCTGTGGAGGCTGAGTCATTGAATACATTCAAGGCTGAGTTAGACAAATTTTTGATCGGCAAGGGAGTCAAAGGATATGGGTAAAGGGCGGGAAAGTGGAGTGGAGGTAAAAAAAAATCAGATGAGCCATGATCTCATTGAATGGCCTACTCCTGCTCCTATCTCTTATGGTCTAAGACCAAAAGCTATCTCATTGGAGGGATCACCTATAATCTGTCCTCATTTACATATAATTCACTGCCAGTTGATGCAAACGATGCATTGGTGCTGGCATATTCTCCGTGCCAACAAACTTAGATAGGGATAGAAGAGGTTTCTCAGTAGTAGTTACGCCTGGAACTGTTTCAGCAGGTAGGTTCACTTCATTGTGTGAAGTAGAGTCTTTGGCAACGTGTATAGTGCTGGGATTTCCTAGACACTGGTGTGTGTTTAGAAACATTTATTGAGTGTGGCTGGATATCATGTGTTCACTGCGTGTCAATCCCGTATTAGCAGCACAGGAAAACGCATCGTGAACAATCGGAAATGTCTGCAATAGCGAATGGATTGTTGCATTTCTCTTAGTAGCATTTGATGCTGGAGAACTAAGCCAACAGGAGATAAGCAAAACCTCAGTAACCTCCCCAGCAAATGAACAGCTAAATAAGCTTTGGGCTGGCTTGACTGATTCGAGAGACACACTGTTCAAATTCAAAATTATAAGCAAAGCAACCCACTGTTAAATTCATCAATAAAGGTCATCAGTCACTGATACTCCCATTGAGTAAGAGGAGCAGAAAGTTAATCTTAACATTAATAAAGTTCCTTTCCTAAAATCTGTTCCACACATTACTAGGATTCAATAAAAGCATGTTTATTTGCAGCTCAATATTTAAAAATAACTTAATTTCTCAATTTACACTTTGCTAACAAATGGATGAAAACCAGATTTAATAACTTAATGCTCTGACCTAGTAAACTATACAAGGAAAGGTAAGAAAATGAGAGAATAAGTAAAACAGATGTACTTACTGCACAAAACTCTTCAAAGGATATTCTTCCATCTCCATCTTTATCTGCATTAATTATGGTTTTGTCTACAATTTGCTGTAGCTGAGTGTCTTTTAGATTGTTCCCGACCATCATCTTCAGCACCTGGAAAAGCTCTCCATTAGAGATGTACCCATCCTTATCCATGTCATAGATGCGGAAAGCAACTGATAAAAAGAATAAAAAGTTATGGACAACTGTTGCAGTCAAAACACCTGTGCAACTCCTAACATATAGGTTTTACTCTAAGTACCCTCTTGATAGTTTTACTTTTGCACTGAAAACTCCTCAAAATTGATTAAGCTTTAGCAGATGATTGTGAACTACTGGTAGGGAAAGTACAGCTAATGTCCTGTGAAGAGTTACTTTGGGAAATTCTATTTGCCTTTAAGAATATTCAAAGTATTAACCTAATGCTAATTTGAAACCTATTTTTAAAGTTATTGGCAAATGCACACTTGGTCACAATTTTAATGGCAGAGTTTTAAATCATCCACTTTTCAAAATACTATCAATTTACACTGTTTAAAAACTGAAGAGCCTGAAGTGTTAAAAACTCAACTATCCTCACTTGTGTAGCTCTCATCCAAACCACTAGATCAATAGCTGTGCTAACAACCCCACTCCGACTTCACAAAAGCACACATCAGCCAGCCCCATTGACATCAGCAATTAAGTCATTTTGTTCTTCTTTCCCTTTTTGGAAGAAATATAGGTGGTGAAAGACAGCAATGAAGGACCCAAAAATAGTATAAAAAGACCCAAATAATAAATACTGTAGAGGAACATACAAAGTATTTATAATGTAATAATATGCAGGATGTACACTGATTTAGTGTGTGTTGCACATCTTTTTAGTCTTTGGCACAGACCAATAAAGAAAGAAATTGCATTTATATTACATCTTTCATGATCTCAGGATGTCCCAAAGCACTTTACAGCTAATGAAGTACTTTTGAAGTGTAGTTACTGTTGTAATGTAGGAAATACGGCAAGGTCCCACAAACAGCAATGAAGTAAATGAGCTCATTTGTTTTAAAAGTGATTTTGGCTAGGACACCAGGAGAACTCCCTACCCTTCTTCAAATAGTGCCATGGGATCTTATGTCCAACTGAGAGGGTAGACGTTTATCGTCTCATCTGAAAGACGGCACACCTCCAACAATGCAGCACTCACTCAGTACTGCACTAAAGTGCCAGCCTAGATTATGCGCCCAAATTTTGGATTGGGACTTGAACACATGATCTTCTGACTCAGAGGCAAGAGTAATATCACTCAGCCAAGGCTGATACCCAAATGTTCAAAATAAAACTATCTGTAGTGATTTTCTCCCAATTTTATAAACTTTCTATAAGTAAATACACACAAACATTCCAGTTATCTTTAATACTAAAACAGTAAGTAATGCAGTTAACCAAGAAAGTAAATATCAGTGTATTAAGCACTATTATAAAATCAAATACAACAAAATATACTTACATCGCAATTTCTGTTCTTTGTCACCTTTGACGCTAAATTGGGAGACCCCTTCAATAAACTCTGCAAAGAATAATTACATAATAGAGCTAGTTGATGCTTTGAATTGGCTAATCACTTAAAATAATTAGATTCTTTTATATAATGTAACCAAATACAACACAGTACTCAACAAACCATAACAAAACCTTCCATAAACACGTGGTTATTGTGTCCAACATCCAAATCCAGATCAGCATTATATTTCTTTCTAAACCAAATTTAACCCTTAGACTACCAGCAGGTTCGAGAGAAACTTCTGCCTTTCTTGGGGATCTGATTTTGTTTACCACTCATACACCACTGAAGAGAGAAAATTCTAGTAGTAAAACTACTCAATAAGGCACTGATTATTGCATTAACCCCAAACTGAGCACACAAGAAATCTACACAAAAAACCTGTGCTCAACCTGTTATCCCATTTTCCTTATTTTTTGTTAATTTTAACTTTTTCTAGCTAATGTGCTGACTATTTCAAATTTAAAAGCTTTCACTCACCATTTCTCTCACTGTCTATTGGAGGTGAGAGCAAGTTATATTTTTTTGTCAAGGGAACGTGCGCTTTCTTTCGCTGAACACACAGTCTCTAATGACTGGAGCTCCAGCCAATTAAAAAAGTGTATATTCTTTAAATGAAGCAATTGGGTCAATCTTATGTATAAAAGGCCCAAACCAAGAAAAGCTGCTGCCAATGAACATTTATCTGAAGTCCCTACTGCCCAATAGCTGGGGAGTAAATTCAGCCACAACGCTCAAAGTGGTTAACACAGCAGTTCTCGAATTACTCAGGATTAAAAAAAGTTACTCATATCAAATATTATTTTTAAAGTCCCATTATCTTTTCACAGTATTGCACAATTTATCCAAACAGTAAAGCACATAGCATAGGAAATCTAATTGGAACGTCCTTTATAAAAAAAACACAGTAACTGACATCACCAGAACTATATAGCAGAGAAAGGGACCCCACTTGAGAGGCACTGACATTTTCTAAAAAAGGTTAATTTTGTTGCCGACCTAGAAATCTTAGGCAAGGGTACTATTTTCTTCTATTTGAGTGGGAAGTAGCGTTTGAATAAAAACTATTCCTGCTGTACAGTCCGTCCCCTTTAATTACAAAAGGGAAGCAATGACCAGTACAGCCAATGGAACTTCCAGAAACTATTACAATCATTTAATCACATTTTTCACAGAATGGTGCAGACACATGCTTGGACACTTTTAGAATTATAGCACCTGCACATTCTGATGCTGCATTTTGGTAAACAGTACACTTTAATATATTATAAAGTTTAATCCACACAATAGTCAAAGCAGCAGTTTGTATTATTTTGCACTGTTGTACAGAAGCTATGCTATCCCCCTAAATCCCAATACAACTTCTAAACCTAATCTTGTAGATAAGAACTGAGTGTTACTGTACATACTGTAATCAGTTTACAAAAAAAACATACTAAAGCAACAAACACAAAAAAAGGGGCAGTAATTATCTTGGGGTTCAGACAAATTCAGTAATCCATTTCAATTTCACAGTCGTTTCAACAGCTCAAAGTATTACTGCCTTTCAAATCATTTCCAAACTCTATATGGAGCTCCTCTCCCTTTCCCCAATTACATCTGCTGGGCCTCTTTTTAGAAGGGGCCTTGAAGTTTTGGGATCAATTCTGTCACTCACTTTTCCCAACTTGCAGTCAAAAGATATCAGAAAACATCCTTAATGATTCAAAACCTTACTTCAGTTATCCAAGCTTAAGGAAGGTAATGTGACGCCACTCCAATTGCGAATTTCTAAAAATGTGAACTCAACCAGAAGTGATGGTATTTTAGTGCAGATACAAAAAGATGAGATGCAACCTGCTGGCTTTTAACCAATCTGTGGTAGTTATTCAGATTTTTCATGTACATAAAAGTAGCACTTTTAAAACCAACTACACCTGTTATTTGTAGTCACTTTGATACTTCAGCAGATATCAGAAAGCTTGACATTTATGTAATTCTGGTTCCTTAAACACCATGGCTATCATACAGAAAATAGCACCCAAGATCAGGAAGTCAAAATAATCTAATACTATAACGAAATGTGCATTTCTGCTTAACTGTAGGCTTTCTTGTAGATTAGGGGCAGGAATGGATATGGCTCCTGGTAACTGTATCAGGGATAGATGCCTCAAACAAACCCTGATGTTTGGTGGAAACATGGGGGTTTCAAAGAGCAAGTCAGATTTCCCATAGCCAATGCACACCAAAGTTCAGCACGTGATTAACTACACTAATTGACTACACTCATGTACAATGATGTTTATCCAAGTCCTTTATAGCCACAATTTAGAACAACTTCACTAAAAAATGTTTGTGCTTTGAGCATGCTTAAAACACACCTAGAAACATTTTTGGCAAATGACTTTTTTCTTGCATTTACATTTGATGCTCATAAATACAAAGAAGCAATGGAATTCCCCATCAGTATTTATAAGCTGATCTGGGACAATATATTAGTTAAGCCTCAAGCATCGACAAAAACTTAATCATCCAGGTGCTGCCAAGCTGCAGAGGCCAATAATAGGTTCACTATGAGCAGCAAGCACTTCCTCATTTTAAAGCAATTTTTGCATCAACTGAAAATGGGTAACGGGAAGCAGAAGGTAATACGACGACAAATTAAAGCAACAAGAAAAGTACTGGGGTAGCATAAGTGGACGTGCAGAATTCCAGTTAAAACACAGGACTAAGAAAATGTAATGGAAAAAATGGGGCATGCGCAAATGAAATATTTAAATTGTGTTACAATATTAATTTAATTTAGGATTTTTAAATAGCTTTAGTACCATAATGTTAAAAACAAAACTAGGCAGGGCCAAAGAGAGTTTCCCTAAATCCTCCAACAGTCTACAGGTCAAAACTACTCCTAACAGCAGCAACAGTTTCCTCAAAAAAAAGCCATCAATTTTTGAAAAGGACATGAAGCTGTTTTTGCCTCAACTCCCAAGACCAGCCAACTGTAGCCAGGTGAATTTCTCCCAGGGCGCTGCCAAAAAAAAAAACAGGTCTGAACCAGCAGCTAGGGAGTGTAAGCAGCCTGAAGACAACTAATTTTCCCTCTTCTTTTGTGTGGGAAATGCTATTTTGCTTCATTCCTACAGTAGTACAGAACTCAACAATGCAGGCCAAGGACTTGTATCCAACATCCTGTGAACAGGTGAAAGACAAACCCTTGACCCATGCAGCCTTCAATTTTTCCCAATGACATTTCATTCACCAAAAATTAGAACTTAATGCAATGTCAACTGCATCTAAAATTCCAAAATTAACATTCTGCTGGATTATATAGTCATTCAAAACTATTCGGTTTCACTAAAATAAAATGGCACCATGAACAGCATGCTATCCCTTGCTATGCATCAAGCTTTGATTATTTAGTTATTTTTATAATGAAGAGGGAGCTTCACATTACCTTCAACTGAATCCTATTCAAGGTCTCAGGGAATTACAGCAAAAGACTTCATATGGCCAGATGGAGATGAAAGCAGCTTAAGGCTGATGCAACCTGGCTAAACTTTATATTCACATCTCAATCTATTATATAAAATCAGTTCTCAGAACACGAACTGTCTACAGTCTACTCCTTTTAATTTGAAGCAGTTTATTACTGGAAAATTGAATTACTCAGGAAATTCAATTTAAGCAATTTAAATAAACTAGGGTGGTGTTTTTTTCTTGAACAAAATTAAAATTAATATAATTCAAATCAGCAACTTCTGAACTAAGACTGTACTACTGTCAGCTATTCTGAGGATACATATTTAATCAACATTTAAAAACAGAACACACTATTGCTCCTTTAAATCTAGGAAATCGTAAGGACAAATTATTCACAGTAAGTGGACAAAAAAATCCTTAGAATCAGGTCTATATATAAAACTGACTTACAGAATTCTATAAAAGACTAATTTGAATCCATTTCTGTACATGAATTAAACAGTTCTTAGTCAAGTTGGACAGGTCTCCAAACTTGATGACAGACATAGTAAATAACCAGTCTAAAAAAGGAACAGACTTCTAATTTCAAATATCTCATCTCATTTCCAATTTAATCTACTTCACACAAACTTACCTGTTAAATATACTGCTTTTTTCAAAAAGAAATTAAAAGGTTAGGTAGAAAATAATGACATTAGTCTATCCAGTAAGAAAGCAACAAGAGGTTTCCATGCCCTATTTACATATACATACATCCAGAGGTGGTTTAAAATTCTTTTAAATAAAAAAACTGCACTTGAAGTGACAATTGAAATGGTCACATTTCACCTGAAGAGAGGAACAAAGAAATTAGGCTAAGCAGGCACACCCACTAAAAATTGCTATTTTCTAATCCTGAAAATCCCCTTTTCCCCCCCAATTCATTTTTACAAAATCCTAGAAAATTAACAAGTGCAATTTTCTGCTCCATAACAGTCAGATTAAATAGCTCTAATCTTCAGAGCTATTTAGTTTGATTGTTAAGGAATAGAAAATTGGTAAATGTTCATCTCAAAAGTTGAATTCAACACCTCAAAATAAACAGTTCAAGTTGAAACAGTTCAAATTTTATTTTTTTTACATTTGTAAATTATTTTTAGCTTTTCTGAACAGCCTAATTAGTTTTGTACTTCAATTCATAACTGGACCCTAGATTACAAAATGTAGTGAAACCATGAAGTACATATACAAATTTAACAAAGTTTGCATCATGATTTTGTTATAAATTTGTAGCGTTCACTTGCAACTTGGCAGCTCAAAATTGTATAAAATGGAGGCAGAGATTTTTAAAAGATTACAATACTAAAATTCACTAGCATATTGTACATGATAAACTCTAAATTTCATTTCCTGGTTGCATATGGTTTTAAATTATGAACATTCATTCAGAAAGTCCACCCAGCTGTTCTACTTGGTGCAATTGGACCTTAAATATTGCATCTTGCAAAAATTGGCATCTTAAATATTGTCCCAAATCCATTTTTCCCCCAATTAAAAAATTCAGATGCATTAATCTACCTAACCATTTAGTTATAAAATGTTCCACTCAAACTACCTAAAGTTGGCTTCTGTTTCTGACACATTTAATGAACTTCCTATTGAAAAGGATACTAATCGGACAGAGTTTTTCTAATAGTTGGATTTAGATGACCATACACTAATATTAAAAAAGTACTGAAACTATTTTGATCTACAAGAACAACACTGAAACTATCCAAGTTAAGCTTGAAAATGGACTAAGATTCAAAGCGAAGCTTACAGTGAGAAGAAATAAGAGTTGGGTGTCAATCAATTCTAGTGATTTACCAGAGATTCTCAAACATTAACACCTTCTTTCTACAGTTTACAATGAGTTTAAAATTAGGATTTCTATTTTCTTATTAAAGTCCGAATTATATGTAGTGCTAACTTAATCTCTAACATGCCAGTCATGGCTTATTTAGCATTATTTCCAGAAGTTAATCATCAATAAACAAGTCTCTTGAAGTAGATTTGACAGAGGTGTTCAAAATCATGAAGAGTTTAGATAAAGTAAATAGAGAGAAACGGTCTCCATTGGCGGAAGGGTCGAGAACCGGAGGACACAGATTTAAGGTGATTGGCAAAAGAACCAAAGGCGACACGAGGAAAAACTTTTTTATGCAGCGAGTAGTTATGATCTGGAATGCGGTGCCTGAAAGGGTGGTGGAAGCAGATTCAATTGTGGCTTTCAAAAATAAATTGGATAAATACTTGAAGGGAAAAAATCTGCTAGGCTACGAGGAAAGAGCGGGGGAATGGGACTAACTGGATTGCTCTTACAAAAAGCCGGCTTGGGCCCAATGGCCTCCTTCTGTGCTATAACCATTTTATGATTTGCTTTATGCAGAAAATTCTAATGCAAAGACAAAATCATCTGGTAAACTAACTGAGAAATTAATAAGTTGGATTTATTAAGCAATGTAATTCTAAATGTAATTTTTACATGCATGAAATATATTTGTTGGCATGGTATGAACAATCTGCACTGTTCTTTCTAAATTGTACCCAGAAATACACACTTTAGGCTAATATTCTTTAACAAAAGATTACAGACTTGCTTAGGTTGTAATTTTGTACTTAATTACTAAAAAAAGACACCTTACCTTTAAAGTCAACTTCACCATTTCCATCGGTGTCAAATATATCTATAACTCGTTGTACTAGCGGGTTCTGTTGCAACTCAGGCAGAGACATAAATTCTTCTACACTCAGTGAGCCAGAATTGTCCAAATCCAGTTTCTTAAACCGCTTCCCTAGCCGTTTAATCTCATCAGCATCAACTGAAAAAGTAAAATTGGTGAATCAGTATTTTAAGTTTACACAAAAATATAACCACCAAAGCAACGAGTGAGTTTATTAAAAAAAAGTTTCTTCACAAAGCTGCAAGATGGATAGTAGATTCAAACTCCAGTGGTACAGTGTTCTTCCTCATGACAAACTAAATTCAATTAAGTAATTCAAAAAGTGCAGTAGCTCTTCTGAATAAGGTGCTCACCCAGCTTCTTGTCTGTTCTGGCCTTGGCCATCTTGATCAGATCTCTGCTGGTGCAATGCGTGACAGCAGGCCTGGACAACACATTGGTTGCTAACACTAAGCTTCAGTGGATTGTCACATGACTCAGCTGCCACACAGATTAATCAATCCATGTCCTAAGAGTTAGGGAGTCCGGCTTTAGTACGTTTGAGTAGGCAAATACAAAAAGCCTATTAATCTTTACACAGCATAATTTCACTTCACAAAAATGTTTAAGGTGGAGAATAGGACATTGTTTTGTTTAATGATTGGTGCGTTCAGAGTAAACAAGTCAGCTGAACCACTACAGCTTGCTTTTTGTGCACTTCCATATAAAATTAACAGTAAGTTTACAAAAAAAACCACTGACAAATCGCACATTACACTGGTTGGTAGATTTGAACTGTATACAACTATAATAGTGAGTTAAGCAAAATTCACACTCAAATGTAAAAAAAAAAGACCATGGGCTGGCCAAACATGAAATTTTAAGCCAAGTTTGTTGGAATAGATTAGAACAGAATCAGGCTGCTGCAAATTTGGCACCAGTTATGGATAACTGCCTAACTTAACTGCCAGGTTATGTAAAAATTAGGTTTCTTGTTTGGAAGGAGTGTGGGAGAAGAGAAGAGCAAGGGAGATTTCAAACAATAAGGTGCACAATACCTTCCTAAAGTATTCATTAAATCATCTTAACTTGAGATCAAGGCTATGCAGGTAAAAAGTTAAAAACAGTGGATGTCCAAAGGGACTTAAGGGTTCAGGTACATAGATCATTGAAGTGTCATGAACAGGGGCAGAAAATAATCAAGAAGGCTAATGGAATGTTGGCCTTTATGTCTAGAGGGCTAGAGTACAAGGGGGCAGAAGTTATGCTGCAGCTATACAAAACCCTGGTTAGACCGCACCTGGAGTACTGTGAGCAGTTCTGGGCACCGCACCTTCGGAAGGACATACTGGCCTTGGAGGGAGTGCAGCGTAGGTTTACTGGAATGATACCTGGACTTCAAGGGTTAAGTTACGAGGAGAGATTACACAAATTGGGGTTGTATTCTCTGGAGTTTCGAAGGTTAAGGGGTGATCTGATCGAAGTTTATAAGATATTAAAGGGGAATGGATAGGGTGGATAGAGAGAAACTATTTCCGCTGGTTGGGGATTCTAGGAGTAGGGGGCACAGTCTAAAAATTAGAGCCAGACCTTTCAAGAGCAAGATTAGAAAACATTTCTACACACAAAGGGTGGTAGAAGTTTGGAACTCTCTTCCGCAAATGGCAATTGATACTAGCTCAATTGCTAAATTTAAATCTGAGATATAGATAGCTTTTTGGCAACCAAAGGTATTAAGGGATATGGGCCAAAGGCAGGTATATGGAGTTAGATCACAGATCAGCCATGATCTTATCAAATGGTGGAGCAGGCACGAGGGGCTGAATGGCCTACTCCTGTTCCTATGTTATCCTGGCTTTCATTTTTTCTATCCTTGAATGTTTTTCTCCCTTCCACATTTCTTTCATTGGAAAGATCAAAAAATGATTTCACAAAAAAAAAATCTATAAACCATTCAAAATGATCGAGACGTAATAAGTGAGGTTGTCAGGATTCAATCTTTATTTCTACATTTCACAATCTAACAAATAACCTAGAAGGGATTATATTCAGAATTTCTAAGCTTGCTTACAATACAAAATTGTGTAGAATGACAAAGCATCTAGTGGGACCAACTATTC
This sequence comes from Heptranchias perlo, assembly GCF_035084215.1. Classification (NCBI taxonomy): domain Eukaryota; kingdom Metazoa; phylum Chordata; class Chondrichthyes; order Hexanchiformes; family Hexanchidae; genus Heptranchias; species Heptranchias perlo. Next base: position 87,953,041 of record NC_090332.1, on the reverse strand, counting down.
AAATAGATCTAGGGAGGCTCAGCAGTTAGGTTAATGACTGGCAAACCATGCTAAATGCATATAAATGAAATACTGGGCACAAGTACAAACATTAACTTTCACCATAAGACCATATAAATAGTTGTAATATGACAGGATGGGGAAGGATTAGGGAGTGGCTATGGACTTCATTTTAAAATCAAGAATCTGACCAAGTAATTTATAAAAACAAAAATCTACAATGCAGAGTCTCAGCATCCAAGGATATAGCTGTAACTCCGTATCATACATTGTAAATGTGATCTTACCATTCAATAGGGTCACAACCTCAAGGTTAGAAAGAATGTAATGCACAGTAACAGTAGATTCTCATTTAGACCATCACTAAGAACAGTAATGATCATTTTCAAGCAAAAATGAAGAGTGGTTGATAAAGAACCTAGCAAATTCTACTAAACTCGAAAACCTGTCCAACAGTTAGCATTCTTTTAAGAAAGCAACATATTTACTTCTGTTCAGAAGAAACTTCCTGCAATGTAGACTGAACACTAGAATTTTGAAACTCTTTCAATAGGAAATAAAAAAAAGAGAATTTTGCTGCCCTGTTAGAAAAATTAACTCTTAGACAAGATGGTAAAAGGGAGAGTTAATGATTTCAGGAAAGAGGTAAGGACACTGCCAAGGAGTAGTACCAGTATTAATCCACTAGATTGAAGAGCTCAATAACTCTTCTCATAAATATGTTCTGTTGCACAGAGTGTTAAGTATTTTAATCCCAATTAACTACTAGTACTTAAATAAAAAAATGGATCAGGTCTGCTCCATCTAAAAACTAAATACTGTATTTAACCTGCTATGAATTATATAAAAATGACAATGGGTTACATAAGAGAATCCCAAGGGAAGAAACAGAGGCTCTCTTATTTAATGCTATATGAAGTGAGGATGGCAACTATAACATCCCTTTTCAAAAAAGAGACAAGGATAAGGCAGGATATTATAGGCAGTTAGTCTTATATTAGTTGTTGGAATTACCAGAGTCTATAATATGGTATGAAATTACTTAGCATTTGGAGAAACATGAGCTAATCAGAGCCAAACAGCACAGATTTCTAAAAGGCAGGTCGCGCTCAACTAACCTTATCGATTCTTTTGACGAAATAAGAGAAGAAAACATTATAGGCATGGTTTATATGGATTTTGAGAGAAATATTTGGTAAGGTGTCACATAGGAGACTGATGAGAAAGATAATAGCATGCGAAATCAAGAACGTGGCCATGTGCAGAAAGAAATGCTTAGAATCATAGAATGGTTACAGCACGGAAGGCGGCCATTCGAGTCTATGCTGGCTCTCTGCAAGAGCAATCCAGCTAGTCCCACTCTCCCACCCTTTCCCCATAGCCCTGCAAATCTTTTCCCTTCAAGTACTTATCCAATTCCCTTTTGAAAGCCACAATTGAATCTGCGTTCACCACCCCCTCAGGCAGTGCATGCCAGATCATAACCAATCGGTGTAAAAAAGTTTTTCCTCATGTCGCTTTTGGTTCTTTTGCCAATCACCTTAAATCTAAGTCCTCTGGTTCTTGACCCTTCTGCCAATGGGAACAGTTTCTCTCCATCTACTCTGTCTAGACCCTTCATGATTTTGAATACCTCCATCAAATTTCCTCTCAACCTTCTCTGCTCTAAGGAAAAGAACTCCAGCTTCTCCAGTCTACCACATAACTGAAGTCCTTCACCCCTGGAATCATTCTTGTAAATCTCTTCTGCACCCTCTCTAAGGCCTTCACATCCTTCCCAAAGTGCGATGCCTAGAACTAGACAATACTCCAGTTGTGGCCGAACCAGTGTTTTATAAAGGTTCATCATAATCTCCTTGCTTTTGTACTCTATGCCTCTATTTATAAAGTCAAGGATTCCGTATGTTTTATTAGCCACTATTTCAACCTGTCCTGCCACCTTCAATTACTTGTGCACATATACCCCCAAATCTCTCAGTTCCTGCACCCCTTTTAGAATTGTGCCCTCTAGTTTATATTGCCTCTCCTCGTCCTTCCTACCAAAATGTATCACTTCACACTTTTCTGCGTTAAATTTCATCTGCCACGTGTCTGCCCATTCCACCAGCCTGTCTCTATCCTTTTGAAGTCTATCACTATCCTCCTCACTGTTCACTACACTTCCAAGTTTTGAGACATCTGCAAATTTGGAAATTGTGCCCTGTACACCCAAATCAAAGTCATTAATAGATAATCAAAAAAAGCGATGGTCCTAGTACTGAACCCGGGGACCACCACTGTAAACCTCTCTCCAGTCCGAAAATCAACCAACCATTCACCACTACTCTGTTTCCTATTACTTAGCCAATTTCGTATCCACGCTGCCACTGCCCCTTTCATTCCATGGGCTTCAACTTTGATGACAAGCCTATTATGCGGCACTTTATCAAACGTCTTTGGGAGACCATATACACATCAACTGCACCGCCTTCATCAACCCTCTGTTACCTCATCAAAAAACTCAATCAAGTTGGTTAAACACGATTTGCCTTTAACAAATATGCTGGCTTTCCTTAATTAATCCACACTTGTCCTAATGACTTAATTTTGTCCCGAATTATCGTTTCTAAAAGTTTCCACACTACCGAGGTTAAACGGACTATCCTGTAGTTGCTGGGTTTATCCTTACAATCTTTTTTGAACAAGGGTGTAACATTTGCAATTCTCCAGTCCTCGGGCATCACCCCCATATAAAATAATAGATAATTTATGGCACATGAGGCGACCATTCGGCCCCTCGTGTCCGTGCCGGCCAAAAATGAGCCACCCAGTCTATTCCCACTTTCCAGCACTTGGTCCGTAGCCTTGTAGGTCACGGAACTTCAGGTGCACATCCAGGTACTTGTTAAATGAGTTGAGGGATTCTACCTCTACCACCCTTTCAGGCGGTGAGTTCCAGACCCCTACCACCCTCTGGGTGAAAACATTTTTCCTCAACTCCCCTCTAATCCTTCTACCAATCACTTGAAATCTATGCCCCCTGGTTATTGACCTCTCTGCCAGTGGAAATAGGTCCTTCCTATCCACTCTATCTAGGCCCCTCAATTAAATCACCCCTCAGCCACCTCTGTTCCAAAGAGAACAACCCCACCCTATCCAATCTTTCCTCATAGCTAAAATTCTCCAGTCCTGGCAACATCTTTGTCAATCTACTCTGTACTCTCTCTAGTGCAATTATATCCTTCCTGTAATGTGGTGCCCAGAATTGTACAGAGTACTCAAGCTGTGTCCTAACTAGTGTTTTATACAGTTCCAGCATAACCTCCCTGCTCTTATATTCTATGCCTCAGCTAATAAAGGAAAGTATCCCATATGCCTTCTTAACCACCTTATCTACCTGTCCTGCTACCTTCAGGGAGCTGTGGACATGCACTCCAAGGTCCCTCACTTCCTTTACACCTTTCAGTATCCTCCCATTTATTGTGTACTCCTTTGCCTTGTTTGCCCTCCCCAAATGCATTACCTCACACCTCCAGATTCAATTCCATTTGCCACTTTTCTGCCCACCTGACTAGTCCATTGATATCTTCCTGCAGTCTACAGCTTTCCTCCTCACTATCAACCGCACAGCCAATTTTTGTATCATCTGCAAACTTCTTAAACGTAGGGGGCATGATTAAATCCAAATCATTAATATATATCACAAAAAGCAAGGGACCTAGTACTGAACCCTGCATAACCCCTCTTGAAACAGCCTTCCAGTCACAAAAACAACTGTCGACCATTACCCTTTGCTTCCTACCACGGAGCCAATTTTGGATCCAACTTGCCAGTCTCCCTTGGATCCCATGGGCTTGTACTTTTTTGACCAGTCTGCCATGTGGGATCTTGTCAAAAGCCTCACTAAAATCCATGTAGACTACATCAAATGCACTACCCTCATCGACCCTCCTTGTTACTCCTCAAAAAATTCAATCAAGTTAGTCAGACACAACCGTCCCGTAACAAATCTATGCTGACTGTCCTTTCTAAGTGTCCTGTCCCTCAGAATTGATTCCAATAATTTGTCCATCACCGAGGTTAGACTGACTGGCCTGTAATTACTCGGTTTATCCCTTGCTCCCTTTTTAAACAATGGTACAACGTTAGCAGTCCTCCAATCCTCAATCCTACGGCACCACACCTGTATCCAGTCAGGATTGGAAAATGATGGTCAGAGCCTCTGCTATTTCCTCCCTTGCTTCTCTTAACAGTATGGGATACATTTCATCCAGCCCTGGTGATTTATCTACTTTCAAGATGTTAATCCACTTAACACTTCCTCTCACTAAGTTTATCCCATCCAATATTTCACACTCCTCCTTAAATACAATGTCTCCATCGTCCCTCTCAAGTGAAGACAGACACAAAGTATTCATTAAGAACCATACCAACATCTTCTGCACGTAGGTTACCTTTTTGGTCTCTACTAAGCCCTACTCTTTCCTTAGTTATCCTCTTGCTTTTAATGTATTTATAAAACATCTTTGGGTTTTCTCTGCCAATATTTTTTTATGCCCTTTCTTTGCTTCCTTAAATTTCACCACAGCACTTTTTATATTCCTCTAGGCTTTCTATAGTATTGAGTTCTCGGTGTCTGACATAAGCTTTCTTTTTCTGCCTTATCTTACCCTGTATGCTCCTTGACATCCTAAGGATGATCGGAAGATTATGGCCAGTACCTCCGCAATTTCCACCCGTACTTCCCTCAGCAACCTAAGGATACATCCCATCCAGACCTGGTGATCTATCTAGTTTAAGTACAGCTAGCTTTTCTAGTATCTCCTCAGTTTTTAGCCCATCCAGTATCTCAACTACCTTGTCACTTACTGTGACTTTGGCAGCATCTTCTTCCTTGGTAAAGACAGATGCAAAGTATTCATTTAGTTCTTCAGCCATGCCCTCTGCCTCCATGCACAGCTCTCCTTTTCAGTCCCTAATTGGTCCCACCCCTCCTCTTACTACCTGTTTACATGCCTATAAGACGACTTTTGGATTCCCTTTTATGTTAGAGGGCAGACTGCAAAGGGTAGGGGTAAAAGGAAGTTTCACAGACTAGAACAATGAAATGAGTGGTGTTCCACAGAAGTCTATGTTGGAGCTGCTCTTACTTATTATGTAAATAATTTGGATTTTGGAATCGAGGGAATATTGAAATTTGCTGATTACTCCAAACTGGGGATGTGACAAATTGTGACAAGGATTTTGAACAAATGCAGGATAACATGTACATCACAGCTGGACAGGCAGTGAGCCAGGATAGAAAAATGTGCAGCAATATATTTTAAGAGAACAGGAAAAGCAAATACACCTGGATACGATTTCAAAATTATTCTGGAGAAGGACCCCTTGGCATGTAGATACACAGGTCACTAACAGTGGCAGCGTAATAGTAATATTACATTAATAGTGCAGCCATTTTTTTTTAAAAAGGAAAATGGAATCCTTGGTTTTTGTATCTTGAGGCATAGAATACAAAAGCAAAGAGGTAATGGTGAAACAAAAGCAACATACTGCAGATGCTGGAAATCTGAAATAAAAACAGAAAATGCTGCGAACACTCAGGTCAGGCAGCATTTGTGGAGAGAGAAACGGAGTTAACGTTTCAGGTCAAATGACCTTTTCATCAGAACTGGAAGGTTCTGAAAGCAAGGAGGGAATGTTGAAGCTTTAAAAGATCTTAGGCCCCAGTTGGAGTTAGAAAAAGTATATTTAAACAGAAGGTGAAATTCTCTCCCACAAACCATATTGAAGCAGAATCTATAAATTCTTTTAAAAAGGGAATTGGATAGTTGTTTGAAAAGGAGAAATATTAAGGGGTATGGGGAGGAAGGAGCAAAGTTGAGTTAGACCAAGTAGCTCATGTGAAGAAAAACACCAGTCTTGATAGGCCAAACAGCCCATGTGTGTGTAGCATTTTATGCTTCTATGAATTTCACTGATGAGCAAAACACTGTTTCTGCAAAATTTAGAAGAAACAATTATAGCATTTGCTGTTTGGGTGGCAGCGTGTTAGAAAACTGTCCTCATGTCCTAACTCAAAAGTCCAGTTCAGATTAATGGGATAGTTTCTTATGCAGAAGTAAATGTCTGAACAAGTGAAGAGAGTTTTGACAGTCCAGAGCTTAAAACTTCAGCACTAAACAGTGCACAACTGTCACGTTTAGTAACGGAGAGAACGCAATCATAAATAATCTACAGGCAGTGAAAGCCTCGTCAGGAAGGAATTTTACAATGGGTCTCCAACAGCAAAATACCACCAGCTGCAAAATTGGAACAGTACCTGCCAACAGATCTGTCATCGCAGTTCTGCTGAAGATAGACAACAGCAGAGATTTGATGGACGAAATTACCTCTAACCCCATCTCTACAGACCAGCAATGCCCTTTTGCCACTGGTGGACTGTACAGATCTTTATCTGACATGGGGGGGGGGGGGGGGTCTCAACCAGAATTTCAAAACCAGAAGTGCGACTCAGCACGAACTATGCATGTGCAAATCTTACAAATGTGCAGCCGACCTATTGAATCGATCCCAAAGTGTAAACTAAATGATTCAACCAAATCAAATTGTTGCAGAATCATAAAAACGGGATATTGACCATGAAGTCATATTTAGGAAATGGAAATATTTAAAGGTTGCATCAGACATTATAAAATCAAAATACATTTTACATAGTTGCATACACAGAAGTCTATCCAAGAGCAATTCCACACTATTGCTGCGAATGCTTGAAGTGGACAGTAAGAAAGCATGAATTTTGCAACCCCACTACTAAAATCAATCACAATGAACACAGCATTTACTAAAGCAGAAACTCAAATGTGCAGCAAATTAATTTGTACCAAAACAATTGAAAAATTTCCATTGACTTCATTCCGTCAACTGCTCTGCAGTGAAAAATTAAGCTAATCAGATATGACTGCATTCAGTGACTAGAACTGGAAACTAATTCAGGTATATTAAACCTCAAAGTCTGTTGTACAACACATGCCATACTGTTCACACCACAAGGGTGGTTTACATTTAGTGCAATACAGAACTGATCAAAAGCAAAATACTGCAGATGCTGGAAATCTGAAATAAAAACAGAAAATGCTGCAAAAGCTCAGCAAGTGAGGCAGCATCTGTGGAGAAAGAAACAGTTAATATTTCAGGTCAAAGATCTTTCGTCAGAACTAGACGATGTTGAAGAGTGAAAGTTTTTAATGCTAGCAGAGAGCCAGGACCAGGACAGAACTGATTAATGCAGAAGTATTCAGTGCCATCTGAAGCAAAGCTGCCTGATTTTGTAGAGCACACATTTTCAAGAGAGAAGTGCACCCATTTTTGTGTTTGATTCCCCACATTTAAACTTTTATTTCTTATTCATCCAGTTTTGTACTGTATTTTTCAGCCATAGTCACTATAATTACATTATTTCACCCGATTATCCATTTTGTTCTGAGCCTTTTTATGTATTAAACATTTGAACACCATGTGGGAGGTGGAACTCAAAAAAACTATTTACCCATTGGTCATAGAATGCAAGCTCCTGCATAATGTCAAACTTTTTGTTTGAGTAGTGCATTTTCTGATTAAAACCTGCAGCACAAATATTTTCCCAGTTCCATTTAATTTCACTGTCTTCCCTTAATTTTGGTCTGCCAGCACCAAGAACAGAGCATGCTTGCAGTGCTCCAACACTATTCTGTGATCAGCAACCCCAAGATGTATATGACTTCGCTTCAAATTTCCTGCTAGACGGGTAAAGAAATACAAGCCAGCCTTCCAAAAATTCAGCTCAGTTGCTCAATGTAACATTGATCAATTTAAATTGATCAGAGAACAGAATTCTCAATATAAACATCACTTCTGTTTTCCCCAATTCTCTCCCTGCAGTTCTCATGAAGGCAATGCATCATACCGGAATACAGTTCCAGAGGATAGTAACCTGAAGCGTTTGCAATCATCTTCAGCCAGAAGTGCCGAGTGGATGATCCATCTCAGCCTCCTCCCGATATCCCCACCATCACAGAAGCCAGTCTTCAGCCAATTCGATTCACTCCACATGATATCAAGGAACAGCTGAGTGCACTGGATACAGCAAAGGCTATGGGCCCCGACAACATCCCGGCTGTAGTGTTGAAGGCTTGTGCTCCAGAACTAGTCACGCCTCTAGCCAAACTGTTCCAGTACAGCTACAACACTGGCATCTACCCGATGTGGAAAATTGCCCAGGGGTGTCCTGTCCACAAAAAGCAGGACAAATCCAATCCGGCCAATTACTGCCCCATCAGCCTACTCTCAATGTTCATAGTGATGGAAGGTGTCGTCGCCACTGCCATCAAGCAGCACTTATCCACCAACAACCTGTTCACCAATGCACAGTTTGCGTTCCGTCAGGACCACTCGGCTCCAGACCTCATTACAGCTTTGGTCCAAACATGGACAAAAGAGCTGAATTCCAGAGGTGAGGTGACAGTGACTGCCCTTGACATCAGGCAGCATTTGACAGAGTGTGGCACCAAGGAGCCCTAGTAAAATTGAAGCCAATGGGAATCAGGGGGAAATCTCTCCAGTGGCTGGAGTCATATCTAGCACAAAGGAAGATGGTAGTGGTTGTTGGAGGCCAATCACCTCAGCCCCAGGGCATTGCTGCAGGAGTTCCTCAGGGCAGTGTCCTAGGCCCAACCATCTTCAGCTGCTTCATCAATGACCTTCCCTCCATCATAAAGGTCAGAAATGGGGATGTTAGCTAATGATTCCACAGTGTTCAGTTGCATTCGCAACCCCTCAGATAATGAAGCAGTCCATGCCCACATGCAGCAAGACCTGGACAACATCCAGGCTTGGGCTGATAAGTGGCAAGTGACATTCATGCCAGGCAATGACCATCTCCAACAAGAGAGTCGAACCAACTCCCCTTGACATTCAATGGCATTACCATCACCGAATCCCCCACCAACATCCTGGGAGTCACCATTGACCAGAAACTTAACTGGACCAGCCACATAAATACTGTGGCTACAAGACCAGGTCAGAGGCTGGGTATCCTGCAGCGAGTAACTCACCTTCTGACTCCCCAAAGCCTTTCCACCATCTACAAGGCACAAGTCAGGAATGTGATGGAATACTCTCCACTTACCTGGATGAGTGCAGCTCCAACAACACCCAAGAAGCTCAACACCATCCAGGATGGGGTGCCACTTGATTGGCACCCCATCCACCACCCTAAACATTCACTCCCTTCTTCATCGGCACACCATGGCTGCAGTGTGTACCATCCACAGGATGCGTTGCAGCAACTCGCCAAGGCTTCTTCGACAGCACCTTCCAAACCCGCGACCTCTACCACCTAGAAAGACAAGGGCAGCAGGCACATGGGAACAACATCACCTGCACGTTCCCCTCCAAGTCACACACCATCCCGACTTGGAAATATATCGCCGTTCCTTCATCGTCGCTGGGTCAAAATCCTGGAACTCCCTACCCAACAGCACCGTGGGAGAACCTTCACCACGGACTGCAGCGGTTCAAGGCGGCGGCTCACCACCATCTTCTCAAGGACAATTAGGGATGGGCAATAAATGCTGGCCTTGCCAGTGATGCCCACATCCCATGAACAAATAAAAAAAAACCTGCGCCATCTTATGAACATACGAATTAAGAGGAGTAGGCCATTCGGCCCCTGAGCCTGCTCTGTTAGTTGATAAGATCATGGCTGATCTGATTGTGACCTCAACCCTACTTTCCCGTCTAACTACTATAACCTTTGACTCCCCTGTTAATCAGGAATCTATCTAACTCCACCTTAAAAATATTTATTGACCCTGCTTCCACTGCTATCTGGGGAAGGAGTCCCACAGACTCAACTCTCAGGAAAAAATTTTCTCTTCATCTCAGTCTTAAATGGGAGACCCCTTATTTTTTTTAAACTTATTATTCATTCATGGGATGTGGGCATCGCTGGCGAGGCTGGCATTTATTGCCCATCCCTAATTGTCCTAGAGAAGGTGGTGGTGAGCCGCCTTCTTGAACCGCTGCAGTCTGTGTGGTGAAGGTTCTCCCACAGTGCTGTTAGGAAGGGCGATCCAGGATTTTGACCCAGCGACGATGAAGAAACGGCGATATATTTCCAAGTTGGGATGCTGTGTGACTTGGAGGGGAACGTGCAGGTGGTGTTGTTCCCATGTACCTGCTGCTCGTCCTTCTAGGTGGTAGAGGTCGCGGGTTTGGGAAGTGCTGTCGAAGAAGCGTTGGCAAGTTGCTGCAGTGCATCCTGTGGATAGTACACACTGCAGCCACTGTGCACCGGTGAAGGGAGTGAATGTTTAGGGTGGTGGATGGGGTGCCAATCAAGCGGGCTGCTTTGTCCTGGATGGTGTCAAGCTTCTTGAGTTTTGTTGGAGATGCACTCATCCAAGCAAGTGGAGAGTATTCCATCACACTCCTGACATGTGCCTTGTAGATGGTGGAAAGGATTTGGGGAGTCAGGAGGTGAGTCACTTGCTGCAGAATACCCAGCCTCTGACCTGCTCGTGCAGCCACTGTATTTATATGGCTGGTCCAGTTAAAGTTTCTGGTCAATGGTGACCCCCAGGATGTTGATGGTGGGGGATTCGGCGATGGTAATGCCGTTGAATGTCAAGGGGAGGTGGTTAGACACTCTCTTGTTGGAGATGGTCATTGCCTGGCACGAATGTTACTTGCGACTTATGAGCCCAAGCCCGGATGTTGTCCAGGTCTTGCTGCACGCGGGCTCGGACTGCTTCATTATCTAAGGGGTTGCAAATGGAACGGAACACTGTGCAATCATCAGCGAACATCCCCATTTCTGACCTTATGATGGAGGGAAGGTCATTGATGAAGCAGCTGAAGATAGTTGAGCCTAGGACACTGCCCTGAGGAACTCCTGCAGCAATGTCCTGGGGCTGAGATGATTGGCCTCCAACAACCACTACCATCTTCCTTTGTGCTAGATATGACTCCAGCCACTGGAGAGTTTTCCCCCCCGATTCCCATTGGCTTCAATTTTACTAGGGCTCCTTGGTGCCACACTCGGTCAAATGCTGCCTTGATGTCAAGGGCAGTCACTCTCATCTCACCTCTGGAATTCTGTGGCCCCTAGTTCGAGTATCTCCCACAAGGGGAAACATCCCCTCAGCATCTTAAATGTTTTCAATTAAATCACCTGTCATTCTTCTAAACGCCAATGTATACAGGCCCAACTTGACAACCTTTCCTCATAAGATAACCCCCTCATCCTAGGGATCAGTCAAGTGAACCTTCTCTGAACCGCCTCCAAAGTGGTTATGGCCTTTTTTAAATAAGGAGGCCAAAACTGCATACAGTAATCTAGATGTGGTCTCACCAGTGCCCGGTTTAACTGAAGCAAAACATCTCTACTTTTATATTCCATTCCCCTTGCAATAATTCCCCTTGCCCAATTGGCCCTTCATATGAGCCTGGACACAAATGTTGACTGCTACTTCACCACAGATGCTGAATCACAGTCAAGTCTGATCTTGTCCTTACCTAAATCAGACGCATGTAATATTTCCAGCAAGTCACTTGATACCCTGACCCATTTTACTCCTCCCCAGCCAGGAATGCCCAGTGAAATTGGCAAAGTACAGACCAGGAATTTAAGATGGGATTTTCCTGATCTGTATGGTTAAGTACACCACCACAATGTGTATTTACCCACAGTGATCAGGGGAACGGTTATATCTGGGAACCCCAATCCAACCCCATTAAAAATTTTGATTTATGCTTGTTCATCATTGAAATAAAAATGCATCACTGATTTCAGTTCCAGGTCGTGCTTTTGAAAGGAACTGTACATATAAACTGCAGCAAGTTAAATTTATAAACAAAGCTGTTGGTGCAACATAAGTAATGGAGCATTTTGTATGTCTTTGTCCTTCCAGGATGTCAGCCAATTACATTGAGGAACAAGATACCTGCCAATGGTGGGGGGGGGGGGGGGCGGGGGGGAAAGAAATACAATTGCACAGTAGCATTTGTCGTCAATAGTGATGTGCCTCCCAAATTAAAATCCGTTAAAAGAAATTGCTATTGGATAATTGTTGGTTGATCCAGCAGCTAATGCGCCCTATTGAATGCTGAAGAATTTTAAATATGAAACATCACTGCAGGTCTGGATAGGGAAGTAGTCAAGCAGCTCTAGTGACAGGTTACAAATTCCACAGTAATTCTCAGCTAGTGCTCTAGAAAAAAGAGACTAGTTTTTAATTGCTACTGTCTGTCTCAGCTGTACTGAATTTCTATGGCTGCAGCAGTATTGATTAATGGGTATACCTATTTACCTCATATCACATATTCTTGGCTGAACGTCCTCCAGTCAGGTTGCTTCAAAAGCATATAAATAAATTGGCAAGTGCAGTATAAGAAGGCCATTTAGCCCATCAAGTCAGTTTCTTCCACAGATCGTGTACAGTTCCCATCGTTTACAGTGGGCATGTTCGTGCAAAAGCAATTTGCCTGCTATATGCGATGGCTGGTATAACACCTGAAAAATGTTGATTTTCTCTCTCTCTCACTAACTAGCTGCCTGCAGCTCCCCGATTTCCAACCTCTTCAATGGGAGTGGATTAGATGCCGGCAAAAAGCTTTCGCATCTGCAGTGGTGACTGGATATGTCCGGATAAAAAAAAAGTGGAAAAGTCAACTTTGCATTATCTGGACATAGCCAGTCACTATCGCAGACGCAAAAGCTTTGCAGACATCTGATCCACTCCCGTTGAAGAGGTTGGAAATCAGGGAGCTGTGCGAAGCTCGCTACAGGGAGAGTAAATTTTCTTCAGGCATTGCACCGGCCATTATATTACATCAGAGGTCTCCATTTGTACAATACAATTCTTTCCACATCGCAGCAAAGCTAATGCAGGCTGGAGGAAAAATGGGAAAGACTCTTGCAGAAACAAGCTGTGGCCTTTTTAGTGCCAGTGACTGGCAGTGTAAAATCTATGGGAATGTGAACTGGGCAAGATCATCAGAGTGCAACACTCTAAAGTATACCAAACTACAAGAAAGGACTGGATACGGAGGTGGCTTTAATGAAAGAGACACCTTAAATGAGGTGTGCACTAGTGAGTAGGCACAGCTATTTCTGCCTGAAATGGACAGAGTACTTAGAATGTTATAACCGGCAACTTTGAAACTGACATTAATGCAAATAGCTAATGGTTATTGCTTTTTGGCCGATAAGAGTTACTGTCCATTTTAAGCGTGGATGTTTTAAGTGGGGACACTGTATAATCCACTCTGTCATTGCCTCCACCCAACCCATTTTCGCTCCTGAATAAAGATTATGCCGAATAGAAACATAGAAAATAGGAGTAGGGCCATTCGAGCCTGCTTCGCCATTCAATATGATCATGGCTGATCCTCTATCTCAATACCACATTCCCGCTCTCTCCCCATACCTCTGTCTAGAAATCTATCTAGCTCCATCTTAAATATATTCAGTGACTTGGCCTCCACAGCCTTCTGTGGTAGAGAATTCCACAGGTTCACCACCCTCTGAGTGAAGAAATTTCTCCTCATCTCAGTCCTAATTGTCCTACCCCATATCCTGAGACGGTGACCCCTCATTCTGGACATCCCAGCCAGGGGAAACATCCTCCCTGCATCCAGTCTGTCTAGCCCTGTCAGAATTTTATATGTTTCAATGACATCCCCTCATTCTTCTAAACTCTAGTGAATACAGGCCAAGTCGATCCAATCTCTCCTCATACGACAGTCTTGCCATCCCAGGAATCAGTCTGGTGAACCTTCGCTGCACTCCCTCTATGGCAACTATATATTTTTTTAGTTAAAGAGACCAAAACTGCACAATATACTCCAGGTCTCACCAAGGCCCTGTATAACTGCAGTAAGACATCCTTGCTCCTTTACTCAAATCCTCTTTCAATGAAGGCCAACATACCATTTGCCTTCCTAACTGCTTGCTGCACCTGCATATTTGCTTTCAGTGACTGGTGTACAAGGACAACTAGGTCCCTTTGTACATCAACATTCCCCAATCTATCACTATTTAAATAATACTCTGCCTTTCTGTTTTTCCTTCCGAAGTGGATAACTTCACATTTATCCACATTATACTGCATCTGCCATGTATTTGCCCACTCACTCAACTTGTCTAAATCGCCTTAAAGCCTCTTTGCATCCTCCTCACAACTCACGATCTCACCTAGTTTTGTGTTGTCAGCAAACTTGGAAATATTACATTTGGTTCCCTCATCCAAATCATTGGTATATATTGTGAATAGCTGGGGCCCAAGCACTGATCCCTGCCACCCTGAAAAAGACTCATTTATTCCTACGCTGTTTCCTGTCTGTTAACCAATTTTCAATCCATGCCAGTATATTACCCCCAATCCCATGTACTTTCATTTTGCACACTAACCTCTTATGTGGGACTTTATCAAAGGCCTTCTGAAAATCCAAATATACCACATCCATTGGTTCTCCCTTATCTATTCTACCAGTTACATCCTCAAAAAACTCCAGGAGGTTTGTCAAACATGATTTCCCTTTCATAAATCCTTGTTGACTTTGTCTAATCCAGTTGATATTTTCTAAATGTCCGGTGAGCACATCCTTTATAATAGACTCTAGCATTTTCCCTGCTACTGATGTTAGGCTAACCGGTCTGTAGTTCCCTATTTTCTCTCCCTCCTATTTTAAATAGTGGCATTACATTTGCCACCCTCCAATTTGCAGGAACTGTTCCATAATCTATAGAACTTTGGAAGATGACAAACTAATGCATCCACTATTTCCATGGCTACCTCTTTTGGTACTCTGGGATGCAGAATATCTCTGGCTCACCTGGGACAACTCTTCCTTCTGTCCCACTGCACATCACCTCACCCCAAATGGTTGAACAGCCTGCCGAAACTCACTTGGCTCACATGCATTCACTCGGAAGAGGTACTGGTACCTGCAGAACTGGTTGTTTACCAGAATCTCTTCTCAGCACTAGTTATCACCTTCAGGGGAGGGGTGAAACTAGTAAAAGTATCCTTCTTGCGTCTAAATTATCTGTTCCTCTCAGCATTTTGAAAATATGAATGAAGTCTGCCTTTATTCTTTACACCAATGAAAAAGCTTAATTCTTCACAACACAACAAAGTTCCAGAACCTTCCTGTTTGCTGTTCTATATATCTCTCTCCAACACAAGGTCCTTTTGAAGGCACAGTGGCCAAAACACAATATTACAAAAGTCTGCTCAATGTAGAATTTGTTTTGGCAATGAAGTACCCTGGGAATGCATTTCAGTACATTACCTTTAATATCAGCTTCATATTGACTGGACACTAAGCAAATAATCTAATTGCACCCAGATTCCTTCCCACATTTGCTGATCAGTATCTTCATAGATTACACATCTCCACTGTACATAACCTGACACATATCTGCAATTCCTTAGTACATATATGCTTGTCAAATGCCACAACTTTTTCATAGAAGTCCCAATCTCCATCATTCTCCAAAATCCAGACCATATTAGCACCCCCGCCCCCCCCCACCCCAGAGTTTTTTGCTCAGTTACCCAACCACCCACCACCATTTTGTTCTCTGCAAGAAGCTTCTTTCCCACCTTCTGGGGAGTTGCCTGCTGAGGCTATTAGCATTGCAACTGCAGGTAGGAAAAAGGTGTTCATATATCAAACATGAGAGGAGGGGATCCAACTGGGTAAAGAGTCTTCAGTATACAGATTCTACAAAAACACACATTTATATAGTGCATTATATCTCAAAGTACTTCAATACCATTAGCTAGTCTCTTAAGTGTAATGACTTGTCCAGGCAAACATGGTAATCATTTGCACACAAGATCCCACAAATAGCAGAGGGTAAATGACCAGTTAATCTGCTTTTGGTGGTCTTGTTTGAGGGTAGAACATCAGCCAGGACTCGTCCCTGTTCTTCTTTGAACAATATCATGAGACCTTTAGCATCCACCTGAAACTGCCCAACAGACAATCAGGGCTATTACAGTCAGGCTTATTCCCAACAGCTTCCTGTAATCATGGTTAGACAAGAGCTTCCATAAGATGCTCTCACGAACTTAAAGCTACGACCTTATTCTCGACCATGAGTAGTTTAGTATGGTTTACGTCCAACAAAATCACAGTACGTCACTCAAAAATACAAGCTAGACCACGGGCAAAGATTAAAGTTACTTGTAGAGATTTATTTAGATGAAATATAGAAGAAATGTAGAGATACTAACTGTACAATAATTAAACTTACACTTTAGTGGGTTGATTGTTTAAAATCAAGTCAGTATCCATAATTCTTACAGCTTCTACATCAAGCTGTTTGGACTAGTCTGACAGTAAATATGCATTGTTAATTCTTCGCGTTTCTATTGCACCCTGCACGTATAGAAACAAGGTAAATAGAAAAAAGACCTGATAGGGTCCTTAGAATATAAGGATGTCCTTCCTGGCATTAAAGCACATTTCTTAAAGATGATATTACCCATCAGCTTTGATTACTTTAGGCAAAGCAACAATGCTGCTTTACTTAGTGATGACACCAATCCTAAATCACACTTTACAATGGATTGCCAATTACTTAGCAATCATGACATCCAGCAGTTGATTCACAATCAAATGAAGCCCCATAGAAATCACACCTCAACTGTCAAGCCGAAAATGCTCTTGCCTCCGAGTCAGACGATCATGGGCTCAAGCCCCTCGAAACTTGAGCACGTAGTCTAGGCTGACTTCTGTACCATACTGAGGAAGTACTACACTGTTGGAGTTGCTGTCTTTTGGATGAGACGTTAAACAAAGGCCCCGGTCTGCCTGCTCAGGTGGATGCAAAAGATCCCATTACACTATTCGGAGGAGTGGGAAAGTTGGTCAACATTCTTCCTTCAGCAACATAGGATTCCCTCAGTATTACACCAGAGGGTCAGCCTGAATTAGGTGCTCAAGTCGTGGAGTTGCTCCCCAATAGCCCAACGGCTAAACAGATCTAGTACATTTCTAGTATTAAGCCGTAGAATCACAAGGGTCTCTTTCTATCTTTAGTCTCTACGGAATTAGCTGATGTCAACCAGGGCAGCAAAGGGCTTGGGGAAGGAGGAGAAAGAGGGGGAAGGGGAAGAGAGTACAACTGGCTTCAGTCACCTGGCTAAAAAGAGAGATGTAAGGAATCTTACAACACCAGGTTATAGTCCAACAGTTTTATTTGAAAATCACAAGCTTTTCAAATAAAACTGTTGGACTATAACCCGGTGTTGTAAGATTCCTTACATTTGTCCACCCCAGTCCATCACCGGCATCTCCACATCATAAAAAGAGAGAGCCAGGGTTCACACTCCCCATTGTTATTCCATGACCTAATGGAAAATGTGCATGGGCTCAGTGGCATAGGGTAGACTGTCAACATTCACACCTGTAGAACTATAACCAAACATAAATCAAGGAGGTGGGAAAATCAGGAAATCAAATGATAGAATCAAGACATTAAAGCCACTTGCCTTTGTAGCAAAGATTTGACCAAAAGACAACAGAAATAGATCAAGGTGGATCATTCCATTGACAACTATAAAAATCTCACTCATTTGGGTTTAAATGTGATTCATTAGCATTTTTCAGTCCCCAAAAGACAGCTGCCTGTGTTTAAATGGGTTTTAAAATCACTCACTCTTACATCACAAACTTTATTCCCAACATTTTCCCAATGTAGAAGCTCTATTATGCTTTGATATAAATGAACCATTATTTGATTTCACTGCATCAAGTAAATATCTAATGGGCAAAACAAATTAACACTTGTTTCAGTAGGGATAAAAACTTGACCCTATTTAAGCTTCAACCAATCCATGTATGGTGTTGTAGAGATAAGAACAACTAGTAATATTAGTATAAAAATAGAAAATGCTGGAAACACTCAGGTCAAGCAGCATCTGTGGCGAGAGAAATGTTTCAGGTCGATGATCTTTCGTCAGAATTGGAAGTACAGATTTAACAGTTTTTAAGCAAGTACTGTTAAACCTATAATTCTTTTTCGAAGAGTTAGGATTGTATTTTCTTGAATTAGATCAGTTGTACATCAAGAGCATAAGATAACGAAAACTAAAATGCATCTGGTAACCATGCCTCATACTGAAGCCAATGTCACTAATAACCTTGATGTGGAGATGCCGGTGATGGACTGGGGTTGACAATTGTAAACAATTTTACAACACCAAGTTATAGTCCAACGATTTTATTTGAAATTTACAAGCTTTCGGAGGCTTCCTCCTTCCTCAGGTAAATGTCAGGAACTCCTCGAAGCCTACGCATTTATAAATCACAGAACAATACATGGTGATTACAGATAGTGTTTGCAACTGCCCGTTGCAATCACCTTCGATAACCAGTTCTTTACCCAAACACACGGAACAGCCATGGGGACCAAATTTGCACCCCAATACACCAACATTTTCATGCACAAGTTCGAGCAGGACTTCTTCACTGCACAGGACCTCCAACCAACGCTATACACCAGATACATCGACGACATTTTCTTTCTATGGACCCACGGCGAAGAATCACTAAAGAGACTACACGATAACATCAACAAGTTCCATCCCACCATAGACTACTCCTCAGAATCAGTTTCTTTCTTGGACACATGAATCTCCATCAAAGACGGGCACCTCAGCACCTCACTCTACCGCAAGCCCACGGACAACCTCACGATGCTCCACTTTTCCAGCTTCCACCCTAACCACATCAAAGAGGCCATCCCCTATGGACAGGCCCTGCGAATACACAGGGTCTGCTCAGACGAGGAGGAACGCGATGGACACCTACAGACGCTGAAAGACGCCCTAGTAAGAACGGGATATGACGCTCGACTCATCGATCGACAGTTCAGATGGGCCACAGCAAAAAATCGCATAGACCTCCTCAGAAGACTAACACGGGACGCAACCAACAGAGTACCCTTCGTCGTCCAGTACGTCCCCGGAGCGGAGAAACTACGCCATGTCCTCCGCAGCCTTCAGCGTGTCATCAATGACGACGAACACCTCGCTATGGCCATCCCCACACCTCCACTACTCGCCTTTAAACAGCCACCCAGCCTCAAACAGACTATCGCTCGCAGCAAATTACCCAGCTTTCAGGAGAACAGCGTCCACGACACCACACAACCCTGCCACGGTAACCTCTGCAAGACATGCCAGATCATCGACACAGATACCACCATCACACGAGAGGACACCACCCACCAGGTGCATGGTTCATACTCCTGTGATTCGGCCAATGTTGTCTACCTCATACGTTGCAGGAAAGGATGCCCCAGAGCATGGTACATTGGCGAGACCATGCAGACACTGCGACAACGGATGAACGGACACCGCGCAACAATCGCCAGACAGGAGGTTCCCTCCCAGTCGGGGAACACTTCAGCAGTCAGGGACATTCAGCCACCGACCTTCGGGTAAGCGTACTCCATGGCGGCCTTCGAGACACACGACAACGCAAAATCATCGAGCAGAAATTGAAAGCCAAGTTCCGCACCCATGAGGACGGCCTCAACCGGGATCTTGGGTTCATGTCACGCTACACGCAAGCCCACCAGCGAACAAAAGCTATCTGTTTTTAATATAACGGGTCATTTGCTGGCTTTCTCTGCTTCTCTCTCTTTTTTTCCCTGTTTGTTTTTTTTTGTTGACTGTATATTCGGGTGTTCTGCAGGTAACACCTCTCTGTCTGAACACGGTGATAGTGTTTGCAACTGCCCGTTGCCAAGGCAATCTGTAATCACCATATATTGTTCTGTGATTTATAAATGCGTAGGCTTCGAGGAGTTCCTGACATTTACCGGAGGAAGGAGGAAGCCTCCGAAAGCTTGTAAATTTCAAATAAAATCGTTGGACTATAACTTGGTGTTGTAAAATTGTTTACAACTAATAACCTCGTTATACAAAGAACAGTTTTCTTTGTCGTGAATCCCTTGCAGAAGTAGCACTACTGCTACCACCTGTGACAATTGTAAGGAATCTTACAACACCAGGTTATAGTCCAACTATTTTATTTGAAAATCACAAGCTTTCGGAGGCTTTCTCCTTCGTCAGGTGAGCGAGTGTGACTCGCTCACCTGACGAAGGAGAAATCCTCCGAAAGCTTGTGATTTTCAAATAAAACAGTTGGACTATAACCTGGTGTTGTAAGATTCCTTACAATTGTCAACCCCAGTCCATCACCGGCATCTCTACATCCTGTCTGACAATGGCTGGAGAGGAGAATCAATCCAAAAGGGAATCACATTACAGGTCTCCTGTTGTGGCTCATCATTTCATTCACAAAACACATACTTAGCCTAAGCAATTAGGGTAGACTATGGAGCAGGTGCAGATTAATTCATGTTGTGCAAACACAAACACTGAAGAATTAATCAAAAGCACTCTGAGCACAGTAAAAACACATTACTTGCGCACACTAAAACCAGTTTCCAGGTTGAATGCATTATTCTGTATATACAAGCTTATAAATAAAACCCAGAACTGCCACACAGGCTATTCCATCAATTAAGTAAATTTTAATTGAGCATCACATTTCCATTTTAAACTACAAGTATGCAATATCGAGCCACATTTACAAACAGCTACAGCAGAATAGTGCTGCAGGGTACAAATTCGTGCATATCATTTACAAGCAAATTGCAAGTACAGGCTATGCAATGCTTAATAAATAGATTTATTTACAATCCATTTGTACCAACAATGCACCAAAACTGTAAATATAATGGCCCAGATCTTTCTGGAGCGGGGCATCTCACGGTATACGCTGTTAGTTAGACTTTTTCCTGCATCCTTCAACCCGAAAAATTTTTGCGCCTTAACTTGCTGGAAGTGCGAGCTTGGCATGGTGAGGCCAACAGGGTATTTGGGACCTTAGTGAACGGCAGAACCAACAATCATTCTCTTTAACCAATGAGATTTAAAGATTGAGAAAGAAACAGAGGAATGACGGAGAAGGAGGGTAAATTAGAGTCAAATCAGGTACAGAAAGATAAATAAAGAGAAGGAAAGAAAGATTGTATTAAAGAGAAAGGAACAGCAAAAAAAATTTAACATTTTTAAAAATCTAAACAATTTACTACATGCAGGAATGAGATTGAACAGTTTAAAATTATTCCCTTTCAGGGCCAGAGGTAGATTGGCATTGCACGAACAATTATCATGTTGTTAGAGGTACTTACACTGTTAAATTCTAGCCCTAACTTTCTCCGGTGAGTTTAATGGGCAATTAGTGTGCAAATCAATCTAATGGGCAGGCTAAGGGAGATGCCCTTTGTGCGAAGCAAACGGCGGAGTGGCGTAAGTCGTCCAGTAAGTTCTGGAGATTCACAATTCACGGCATATCTCTTAATCCCCTGAACTTGCTGGCCGATTTGCGCATTATTAATGGTTGCGCGTTTCCAGCAAGATCTGGCTCATTAAGTTCCTTGGAACAGCTAAATCCCTAAGCTTGCGTGTCCTAGATTGTCAAAATAACCCACACTACACAACCTTGCTGTACAAGACCTCTTGCAAGCTACTGTGGAGGCTTTTTATCTCTCCCTCCACCAACTTTCTCTCCTATCACTCCCCTGCATTATGTCTCTGCAGGGATACAACTCCACAACCATCAGATGTCTCCCCCTGTATCTCACCCAAGTGGCTATCCTTCTCAGGAGAGTTTAGATAGAGATAATCTACATCCCAGCTAAATCTAACCCTGATCCAATCTTCATTCATCACCCTCACACAGCCTCGACTCCCAGTCCCTCCTATTTTTAAATTAAACACAGCATTGTATCCGTCAAACAAATAATTGAGGATAAGGTCTAATCCTAGGATTGTTCAAGTCAAATTTGGTGCAGCCTATTAAGATGTGTAAATTTAAATCAGAGTTAGGGATTGGTATCTCCAAATTGAAATCTCCCTCAAATGAAATCCATAGCAAATAAAAAAAAGTTAGTGAGTTTAAGCCAGTGACATGAAGTCACTCTGGTCTTAACAGTTTGCAGTAAACACAAGTATTTGATCATGTATATATTTATTAAAATTTCCCACAAGAAAAAGACCAGCACATTATTTAATGCCTCGTAGCCAAAGCAAAGAACACCACTTCAGATCATAATTTTAAAAGCAACCAATTTAAACTCAAATTGATTCCCAGTCTGAAAAAGTAGGCCAATGATGGGCAAACCAAGTTCTAATGAAAAGAAGAAAATCTGCTATAGTTGCAGCTATGTTACAACTAACCTAGATTTTATTTTTAAAATGCACTTTCAGTACACTTAATGCTGATCTCTTTCTTTGCCTTGGTTTTGACCACATACTCAAATTAGCATTAATGAGCAGAGGAGGCTTTTCTAAATATAGAAAACCTGCACCGCTGGCTTAGTATTGGAAATAGATGACCAATCTCAATATCTCACTATTCACCAGGGGTCAGGGGAGAAGAGAGGGGAGGAAGTTATGTGGCATCAAAACTTCAAAAAGTAGTTGTATTCTACCAATGGTGGTAAGTTGCAAGAGGTGCTATTTTATAACAAATAGGAACATTAGATCATACAATGCACTATATATGATACATATGGGTCTTCTGCAGCGCTGCTCACGGGAGAGAAAAATGCTTTCCTGCTCTACGTTGCTTTCTTTGTCTTCGGCTCATCTGTTATATTTCTAACTGAATTTTTTTTGCGAGAGAAAAATATACAGGGTCAGAGGTAAATGTGGGGATCACATTGGTGAGAAATGAGGGGAGCGTGGAGAAAATGGTGGTCTGAAAGAAAGGGGCTGGAATGCAAGATGGAGAGGCTGTGAATTGTTTGGGCTCATGGTATTCAGAACACACAGCAAGGGTAGTCTGGTCTTTGGGAAAAATTGGAGTGAATTGTGGATGTGGGGAGCATAGAGTCCAAGGTTTAAGAGGTTTACATTTAGGACCTGGGACTAGCAGCAGTGGGACCTGGAACAACAGATTAGAAAAAGTAATGCAATAAATGTGACTTGTCCACCTGGGTTTAATTGTGCTTTGATGTAATATTGTTTCAGAGTGAGGGAGACAGCTAATGGAATGTAAAAAAAAATTCCAGAGTAGACATCAAGCCAGGAACAGAGGCAACCATAAAAGCTGCTGTCACAAAATATATATTTCCAAGCAACAGATAAATGCCATCCCATACTTCAAATCGGCACAGAGACTCGCTCCCTTGAAGGAAAATGCTGGGATTTTGGGGGGGGGCGGTGCAAAGAGCACGAACAAAGGTTGGGGAATTTATTTTGTGCAAATGGCAAGAAAAACGCAGGGACTCCGCTCCACTACTGCAAAGAGGAAGAGTGATCAAAAATCCTGTCACAGGCACTAGAGCAGGTTTGCTGCTTTTCGTACTCAAATAGGAATTGCAAGACTAGAAGTTTCAGAAAGAAGTATAAACAGTCCCCAACTTACCCTAGGATTGGCATGGCCAGGCAAATTGGTTTGCAATTCTTAAAGCAATTTTATAGAATGTGCAGAGAAATGTCTCACAAATACAGTGCAGTACTTAGGCTAAGTGCAGAAAAGAAATTATTTACACTTTTTGCTCATGTGAAGGATGAAGCATTCACATACTTTTGCAGCAGAAAGCCAAGAGGAACTTATCTCACTGAGGGGTAGTCAGATCAAGCATGCACAAAAGGCCCCAAAATATATAAAAATTCACAACGGCCAAACTCCAGGAACAGCACAATGTAAGCTCCGACATGTAGGGAGAACATTCTGCAAGAGAGTATACTTGAACTTTGCTGAAATGTTTCAAGTGTACACTGTAGTTTTTGAGCTGTATATGTCAGGGTTTGCACGCAAGGATGACCAGTCAAAATTGTTTGAGTGATCAAATTGGTTAGTATTGTGGTAGTTACAAGATTTGTGAATGATAGCATGAAAAAGATGAAATATTTGTAGTAGTTGCTGGTGCTATCCGGTGAATGGATATTTGAGTCATTCAGAAACCAATTCCAAACACCCCTAGAATTGTAGAGCCACATTTTTGCATGCACACAGCTATACTCGCCCAGTTATATTTTATTGGGAGAGAGTTGGGCACTCTAACATTTAAGCTTTCATTTTGAAAAGTTCCCACACTATTGAACAGACTTTGCATTGGACTGTGGTTATACTCAACTAGAGAATGCCCAAGTAGTTTAAAAGTACCTCAATCATCAAATTGCTGAACTGGTCCCAAGTTACACTGCTGTTTTTATTTTGATACAAGTTCAAAACTGCTTTGCATCAACACAAAAGTGGCAGCATAACAAAACATTACATAGAAATGATGCACTAAATTGGATTACCAGGAATGAAAAACTAATTTTTACAATGATTGCTAGTGACTTTGTCAAACCTTTGCATTCAAGTCATATTAAGATACTAATTTTTTCTTTCCCCATACTAAAAACGTAAGAAATAGGAGTAGGCCATACGGTCCCACGAGCCTGCTCTGCCATTCAATAAGATCATGGCTGATCTTCCACCTCAACTCCACTTTCCCACCTTATCCCCATATCCCTTGACCCCCAGAGTGAGCAAAAATCTATTGATCTGAGTCTTGAATATACTCAATGACTGAGCAGCCACAGCCCTCTGGGGTAGAGAATTCCAAAGATTCACAACCCCGAGTGAAGAAATTTCTCATCTCGGTCCTAAATGGCTGGCCCCTTATCTTGAGACTATGACCCCTAGTTCTAGACTCTAGCCAGGGAAAACAGCCTCTCAGCATCTACCCTGTCAAGCCCTCAGAATTGTACACGTTTCAATGAGATCACCTATCATTCTTCTAAACTCCAGGAGTATAGGCCCATTCTACTCTATATCTCCTCATAAGACAACCCTCTCATCCCAGCAATTAATCTAGTGAACCTTCATTGCACCCCTCTAAAAGGCAAGTATATCCTTCCTTAGGTAAGGAAACCAAAACTGTACACAGTACTCCAGGTGCGGTCTCAGCAGGGCCCTATAATTGCAGCAAGATCTCCTTACTCTTATACTCCAACCCCCTTGCAATAAAGGCTAACATAGTATTTGCCTTCCTAATTGCTTGCTGTACCTGCATGTTAACTTTGTGAGATTCATGTACAAGGACACCCAAATCCTTCTGACTACCAACATTTCTTAGTCTCTCACCTTTTAAAAAAATATTCTGCTTTTCTATTCTTCCTACCAACGTGGATAATTTCACATTTCCCCACATCATACTCCATCGGCCACCTTCTCACCCACTCACCCACTCACTTAACTTTGCAGCCTCCTCACAGCTTACAAAGCTGGATGGGAAAGAATCAGCAAACTTGGAGACATTACACTCGGTCCCCTCATCTAGGTCATTGATATACATTGCATAAATAGCTGAGGCCCAAGCACTGATCCTTGCGCCACCCCACTAGTTACAACCTGCCGACCCAAAAATGACCCGTTGATTCCTACTGATTTCTGTCCGTTAACCAATCCTCAATTCATGCTAGTATATTATCCCCAATCCAATGAGCCCTAATCTTGTGTAGCACCTTAGCGAATGCTTTTTGAAAATCCAGATGTACTACATCCACTGGTTCCCCCTTATCTACCCTGCTAGTTACACCCTCAAAAAACTCCAGTAGATTTGTCAAACATGATTTCCCTTTCATAAAACCATGTTGACTCTGCCTAATCATTATAACTTTCTAAGTGCCCTGTTACTATGTCCTTAATAACAGATTCTAGCATTTTCCCTACTACTGATGTCAGGCTAACTGGCCTATAGTCCCCTGTTTTCTCTCTTCCTCCTTTCTTGAATAGCAGGGTTACATTTGCTACCTTCCAATCCATGGGGATCATTCTAGAATCGAGGGAATTCTGGAAAATCAAAACCAATGCATCCACTATCTCTGAAGTCACCTCTTAAAGCCCTAGGATGTAGGCAATCAGGTCCAGTGGATTTGTCAGCTTTCAGTCCCATTAATTTCTCCAGTACTTTTTCTTTACTAATCTTAATTACTTTTAAGTTCCTCACTTTTATTAACCTCTTGGTTCCCCACTATTTTGTGCCTTCTACTGTGAAGACAGATACAAAATATCTGTTTAACGTCTCTGCCATTTCCTTATTCCCAATTATAATTTCTCCTGTCTGCTTCTAAGGGACCCATGTTTAGTTTTGCTAATCTCTTCCTTTTTACATTTTTTTTTATTCGTTCACGGGATGTGGGCGTCGCTGGCAAGGCCGGCATTTATTGCCCATCCCTAATTGCCCTCGAGAAGGTGGTGGTGAGCCGCCTTCTTGAACTGCTGCAGTCCGTGTGGTGACGGTTCTCCCACAGTGCTGTTAGGAAGGGAGTTCCAGGATTTTGACCCAGCGACAATGAAGGAACGGCGATATATTTCCAAGTCGGGATGGTGTGTGACTTGGAGGGGAACGTGCAGGTGGTGTTGTTCCCATGCGCCTGCTGCCCTTGTCCTTCTAGGTGGTAGAGGTCGCGGGTTTGGGAGGTGCTGTCGAAGAAGCCTTGGCGAGTTGCTGCAGTGCATCCTGTGGATGGTGCACACTGCAGCCACAGTGCGCCGGTGGTGAAGGGAGTGAATATTTAGGGTGGTGGATGGGGTGCCAATCAAGCAGGCTGCTTTATCTTGGATGGTGTCGAGCTTCTCGAGTGTTGTTGGAGCTGCACTCATCCAGGCAAGTGGAGAGTATTCCATCACACTCCTGACTTGTGCCTTGTAGATGGTGGAAAGGCTTTGGGGAGTCAGGAGGTGAGTCACTCGCCGCAGAATACCCAGCCTCTGACCTGCTCTCGTAGCCACAGTATTTATATGGCTGGTCCAGTTCAGTTTCTGGTCAATGGTGACCCCCAGGATGTTGATGGTGGGGGATTCGGCGATGGTAATGCCGTTGAATGTCAAGGGGAGGTGGTTAGACTCTCTTGTTGGAGATGGTCATTGCCTGGCACTTATCTGGCGCGAATGTTACTTGCCACTTATCAGCCCAAGCCTGGATGTTGTCCAGGTCTTGCTGCATGCGGGCTCGGACTGCTTCATTATCTGAGGGGTTGCGAATGGAACTGAACACTGCAGTCATCAGCGAACATCCCCATTTCTGACCTTATGATGGAGGGAAGGTCATTGATGAAGCAGCTGAAGATGGTTGGGTCTAGGACACTGCCCTGAGGAACTCCTGCAGCAATGCCCTGGGGCTGAGATGCTTGGCCTCCAACAACCACTACCATCTTCCTTTGTGCTAGGTATGACTCCAGCCACTGGAGAGTTTTCCCCCTGATTCCCATTGACTTCAATTTTACTAGGGCTCCTTGGTGCCACATTCGGTCAAATGCTGCCTTGATGTCAAGGGCAGTCACTCTCACCTCACCTCTGGAATTCAGCTCTTTTGTCCATGTTTGGACCAAGGCTGTAATGAGGTCTGGAGCCGAGTGGT
Source organism: Heptranchias perlo (assembly GCF_035084215.1). Classification (NCBI taxonomy): domain Eukaryota; kingdom Metazoa; phylum Chordata; class Chondrichthyes; order Hexanchiformes; family Hexanchidae; genus Heptranchias; species Heptranchias perlo. The sequence goes on along the minus strand of NC_090332.1, from coordinate 87,925,569 downwards.
CCTGGCGGAACCCAAACCGAGCATCGGTGAGCAGGTTATTGGTGAGTAAGTGCTGCTTGATAGCACTGTCGACGACACCTTCCATCACTTTGCTGATGATTGAGAGTAGACTGATGGGGCGGTAATTGGCCGGATTGGATTTGTCCTGCTTTTTGTGGACAGGACATACCTGGGCAATTTTCCACATTGTCGGGTGGATGCCAGTGTTGTAGCTGTACTGGAACAGCTTGGCTTGTAGAGCTCTTACAATCTGTTTATATTTCTTGCTAGTTTACTCTCATTCAATTTTCTCCCTCTATCAATTTCTTGGTCATCCTTTGCTGATTTCTAAAACCCTCCCAATCCTCAGGCTTACTACTCCTTTTGGCAACACTGCACCCTCTTCTTTTAAGCTAATACTATCCTTAACTTCTCTAGTTAGCCACAGTTGGATCACTTTTCCAGTGGAGTTTTTATTCCTCAAGGAAATGTATATTGGTTGAGAATTATGAATTATTTCTTTAAATGTTCACCATTGCTCATCTACCATCACATCTTTTAATCTAATTTTCTAATCTACCTTTGACAACTCTCCTCATACCTACATAATTGGCCTTGTTTAAATTTAAGACCCTGGTTTCAGACTTAACTACACTCTCAAACTCAATATGAAATTCTATCATATTACGATCACTCTTCCCCAGAGGATCCTTCATTACAAGATTACTAATTAACCCTGTCTCATTGCACAATACTTGATCTAAAATAGCCTGTTCTCTAGTTGGTTCATTGACACAGTTTTCTAGAAAATTGTCTCAGATGCATTCCATGAACTCATCCTCCAAACTACTTTTGCCAATTTGGTTTGCCCAGTCTATATAAAGATTAAAGTCCCCCATGATTATACATGCTCCTCTAATTTCCTGATTAATACTTTGTCCAACACTATAACTACTGTTGGAGGGCCTGTAAACTATTCCCACCAGCATTTTCTGCCCCATGTTATTTCTTAGCTCCACCCATACTGATTCTATGTCATGATTTCCTGAACTAAGATTAATATAGTGTATTAAGCCACTTAATACACTATAATAAACAGGTCTAGTTAATTGAAAATTCAGCCTTTTGTGCTCAAAACAGTCCAGTGGAGATTTACTTTTGATTATTCTGATTCTTTTAAAAAAATCAATAGGACCACAAATGTGGCAGTCTCTTCTGCAATGAGGAGTTGACCACTTCTCCATTTCCTTCTGATATCAATGGAGTTAAAAAGTATTAATGTATACACTTGTTTCTCAAAACAACTGAACAGAGCACATTTTTCAACTTAAATCTATCTCTGGAACCTCCTCCAGCCTTCAAGTTATCTGCGTTCCTCCATTTCTGTCTTCGTGTGCATCCTTAATTTCCATCGCACCACCATAGGCGGCCGTGCCTTCAACAGCCTAGGCCCTAAGCTCTCCAATTCCCTTCCTAAACCTTTCCGCCTCTGCTTCTCATCCTTTAAGACGCTCCTTAAAACCTACCTCTTTGATCAGGCTTTTGAACACCTGTCCTGATATCGCTGTGGCTCAGTGTCAAATTTTGTTTGATAAACCGCTCCAGTGAAGCGCCTTGGGATGTTTTACTACGTTGAAGGCACTATATAAATGCAAATTGTTACACCAAGCAATCATCCAGGATTAAACTAGCGGTCTCTCTCAGCGGGGATTTATACTTTAAAACATCTAAATTAACTTTTTTCAAACCTCAATTTTTAAGTATCCAAACACATCCTATTTCCAGGAAGTCACCACGTACTTAGACTCTTCACAAAACTGGATCGTGGTGTTTATATTTTGATGGTCCACAATGGCTTGAAGGAAACCAGCTGCAATGAAACTACTGTACTTGTGGGTTTCTAAACTGTAATATATTTGACTGGAAACCAATCTAGCTCTTTTTAAAAACAAAACAGCGAATCAAATTATGATATACTGGATTGCAGTGCCAGCTGTTCATGAATATACTAACAACTCTTAACAAAATGTATTCACTACATGACAGCATTCAATACCACAAATTATACTGCATATGTTAAAAATGTACAGAGCAGTAACTGCAGCTAAAATGCATAAACTAATTTGATTTGTGCTACAAATTAAAATATTTAAAAGTTACCTCTAATTGCAATGATTATTCATATAATTACATTCTTAAATTATACAATTTAAAATCTATCCCCTAAATGAAACACTCATTAGGCACATTACAAGCCTATGTTGAGCACAAATAGCATCTAAAATGCAAATTCTAATCTTAGTGCAGATTAAATATTTAACATTTAAATCTAATACATATATGGTACACGCAGCAGTAATTGCAGCTAAAGTAGACAATCTAAATGTTCTACATCTTATTCTGTGGTGTAGCTTAAACTCTAAGTAAAAAAAGGCCAACGTCATTCCAATAATAACTCATTATCTGATGCACTGAACAATGCACACAGTAAGATTTAAAATGAGCCTTCACGAATGAATATTGCTACTGAATAACCCCAATATATATATATTTTTAATTCCCATATAGAAAACTAGTCAGAGAAAATGGAAACTTTCCTACAGTTGCCAACCAAAACTGAATCTATATTAAAAATTAAGCTTGTTGATAGTTCAAGACTTTCATGGCAAAGTATGCAGTGATATTCAGCTAATCATTAGTGAATAGATTCATTAACATGCCAGAAATAAACCACCCATGTGAATTTGCCAAGTGTTAAGTGAAACTATGGGACTGTTTACATAATATTTAGTAACCATGGTTTTAAATCTTGTACCTTTATTGGTGAATGCATCTCTTTAGACAGACAAATTTCAAAACCAATTTAACTATAGTACAGAAATCCAGAATCTGCTACTGTGTGCAATCTGTAAATAAGCAAAAATTTAGAGCTGCAGAATTTAAAGCAAGCATTTTCTAATATGTTACAAGCTTCTCTACAGTTGAAAATAGTAGTTTTGGGTCTAATTTCTCATTGTCTTGTATACCGCTGCAAAATCCCCTTTGAGAGTCTCTGAGGGTGAAGAATCCCAAATTAGGTCATTCCCCTATCTGCAATCAGCCTTGCAGGGGTGCCCAAACTACAGCCCACGTGCAATATCCAGTCCAACAATCAATTCAGTATACAAACTCTCAGTTCTACTTGCAATTATATTTATGACTCAATGGTTTCTGATATTTGCATTTCATGGGCCTGGAGGCTTAGAAATGGTTGTTCTTGGTGCTATTGTTTCATTGGATAAATCCTAAATCAGAATATGGTTAGCATTCACAGCTTAAGATATTATGCACGCTAATGGGAATACTGCCAAACTTTGTATGTGGCATGCCGGATCCATGGTATGCGCCCAAGAGGCCCATGAACACAGAAAGCTGGGAAACTCCTGCTCTTCGTCCTGGATAGCTCGCTCATGTAATGATGACCAGAATGGTACCAAGTACCGAAGGCACTATTCTGATTCAGCACAATTTCTGCTGATTTAAATTAAAGTGCTTTGGTAATTAACTCTGTATCCTATTTGCTGTGTTTACCGACACTTCAGGGTCTTCTTTTTGGTCAAGTAAATGTCTGATACACATGGAAGTTGTGGAAATCCATCACCTTGTTTAAAAAGAGTTTCCAAGCCACGCTGCTGATAAATCCACACAAATAGTTTGCCCGATATGGAGTGTACAGTGAACAGTCTTTCTCCTCCCCACTCTCCCAGGGGGCACCCTAGTTCAGAGAGTTTAGCCATAAATTGGCAGCAGCCATGGCTTAGAGGCAAATTGTGTATTGCTGAAATTTAAATCAGCTACAATAATGCAGCTTACCAGTACCAGACCACTGGCAAGCTTCACACTGCTTATTCACTGCAGGTTCCACCTGTTGAAGGTGCCAAGCTTCAGTAAAAACTCCTTCCCTTTGCTGCAACCCAATTATAGTAGGTACCAAACCTGGACACATGAGCTTGTGTACTCATACCTAGTTCCAGGTAACAAATTCCAGCTGCTGTCGAACTAAGTCTCAGTTTCCTCATATATACAATGGACATTCACTTCCAATATATTGGAAAGATCTACACCAGGGTGGGTTGTAATATGCCAGCCACTTCGATGTTCTGCATGTCCAAATCTAATGCTACATAATCAAGCTTACTCATCACTAACTATTTGATCCAGGTCTTCGCATAAGGGCTTGCAGTGAGGCTAACTACCACCTGGTTGGGGGGGGGGGCCTTCAGTGACAGGTCAGGCACTCCCTCCCACAATTTGTCCATTGTCACAAATTCACCTCCCAGCTCAGTCCTCTGTCCTCACATGGCAGGGATTAGAATTGTATAGGTAGAGGTAAATTACCTGTCTCCAAGATAATGATTGGGAGTATTAAGCCAGACTCTTGCAAAATGTTTTTTTTGGGTTATACTTCCCTAATTCCATCACAGAAATATTCCCATTTTTGCGCTGGTTTTCCCTAAGGGAGTACAATCTGAAGGATATCCATAGCCAACTAGAACCAAAGTTCCATAAGCAACTCTTTTCTGGAAGTGTTGGGTCCATATCTAAGGGAACTCACGTTATTACTATTATCTCCTTGAACAGATCAAATGTAATATGGCATTAATTTAGTGCGCCAGTCAGTGCTACCATTCTTTAGGTAATGTGTCCTGTTCCCTCAGCACTGACCAACGTTTATGTGCAATCCAACCATGCTAATTCTCTTTTGTTTTTGTCTGCTTTGTTTGTCATATGGTAGCACCGTTGGCCAATTCTGTGCTCCCTAGATGGCCATACTGAGAACAAAGAATTTCACTTTCCATTCTCTCATTTGTACGCCTGAAGAGGGCAACCTAGTATTCATTTTTTTTTGGAGATTTATTACTTTGCTCAGTTTGCTTAGGCATCTCAAACTTGAACACACACAAAAAAAAATTAGACTGGTTGGTTTTGGTAACAGAATATTTGTGTGTTTAAACTAACCTACTCCTGCAGTGAGTTGGAAACTTTGCCCCACGGCCCAAAGAATTTCTAACTGGGGAAAGAAATTAGTAGTGGTGTAGGTACTAGGGTTTTATGCATTGTAGAGATGAGATAACATGCAGAACTACTCATCTTTAACAATGACTCTTTTACATGCATCCTTAGCATATGGTTCAAGTTGGGCTATACACTTTAAGGTATGTACAGGATGGGGAATGAAGAACAATCTGTCTTATGAGCATCTCCCCTGTAGAATTCAACCACCTCCTGGCTATCCAGTGCCTGGTCACTAATTTTGCTTCATTCTTTACAAAAAAAAGCATAAATGTTCAGACTTCAGAATCGCTTCATACAAGATACATGATAATTTAGGCTCAACAAGCATCTACTAGTGGAATTAACATCACTTTTCTGACTGGTAGATAAAATGAAGGGATAACAATATTTTGCAAGAAATGATACTGGGAAATAATTTTTGGTGGAAACTACAGGTAAGTCCAAAAGATTACCAACTCAATGCCAAATCAAATGTAACTGGTTTACAATAAGAGCTTGCTGTTCTCCAACACAGTGAGCCAAAACTAAAGTTAATAAAGCAACTTTCCTGATTCAAGAGGTTTAAACCATTATACATTAACTACTAATGAACTAAATTAAGACCCCAATTGGGAATTAGTGAAGGCCTCAATTAGGCACAATATTAACATGAATAGAACTGGGCTTTAAACAGACCAAAACACTGGAGGCATTCCAAACTCTCAGATGAGATAGAACTGACTTTGTAGAACATCATACAAACTTTTGCCATTTTGTGTTCTATTAGACACCATGCCGGAACCAATAGTCCTGCCCTTGCAGCAGTCACCTTTAATGAGTCAGACCAATAACAACACTGCGGAGTCCAGAAGTAATATTTGAATCCCCAACTGAGAGGAAACTGCCAGGAACCAAGGTTTGCAAAGCCAAATACAGAACAAAGATAATTTTCACTCCTACTCTTACATGGAACAGCAGGGAGTAAACAGAAGAAATGCACAGAAAAACAACTTGCATTTATACAGTGCCTTGGGGCCCTATTTCTCATCTACATGCTTCCCCTTGGCGACACCATCCAAAGACATGACATCAGGTTCCAGGTATAACTTGACGACACCCAGCTCTACTTCTTCACCACCTCTCTCGACCCTTCCACTGCCTCGTCACACCGCTTGTCCGACAACCAGTCCTGGAGGAGCCACAATTTTCCCAACGAAACATTGGGATGACCGAACCCATTGTCTTCGGCCGGGCCCCCTCCACAAACTTTGTTCCTTAGTCACTGATTTTATCCTCCTCCCTGGCCAATGTCTCAGGCTGAACCAGACTGTTCACAGCCTCGGTGTCCAATTTTGAACCTGAGCTAAGCTTCCAATCCCATACTCTCGCCATCACTTTCACCTCCGTAACATCATTCGTCTCTGCCCCGCCTCAGCTGATCTGCTGCTGAAACCCTCATCCATGCTTTTGTTACCTCTAGACTCAACTATTCCGATACTCTCCTGGCCAGCCTCACATCTTACATCAAATTCAGCCTCATCCAAAACTCTCCTGCCTGTATCATAACCCGCATCAAGTCCCGTTCACCCATCACCCCTGTGCTTGCGGAGCTACATTCCTGTCCACCAAAGCATCGATTTTAAAATTCTCAGCCTCATGTTCAAATCCCTCCATGGCCACACCCCTCTGTCTCCATAACCTCTCCCAGCCCTCCAAAAACTCTACATTCCTCCAATTCTGGCCTCTTGTGCATCCCCCCACTCCCTTCGCCCCATTATTGGCAACCCTGCCTTCAGCAGTCTAGGCCCCAGCAATAGAATTCCCTCCCTAAACCTCTCCACCCCTCTCTCCTCCTGTAAGACACTCCTTAAAACCTACTTCTTTGACCAAGCTTTTAGTCCTAATATCTTTTTCTTTGGCTCAGTGCCAATTTTTATCTGATTACATTCCTGTGAAGCACCTTAGGGCGTTTTCCTACATTTAAGGCGCTATATAAATGCAAGTTCTTGTTGGGGCATTGACCATTGGAGATCACACAGGATGCCCAAACGTTCCAACTTTTGAAAGACAAAATACCACGCCATGAGACCAACAACAGGCTAAAACCAAGTCAGATTTATTTACAGGTTGAATACATTGAGACTACAGCAAAAGAGCATACAGCACTTAAATATTTAGTCAACAAGGGTTTAAAATAGTGGATTTTTAGATCAAACAAAGAAATAAAAGCAACAGAAACTCTTTCTGCAATGGCAAGTTGTTGTAGTATTTGGCAGGCCTTTATGATGCAATATTGTACATGGATAAAAAATTTTCCAATCCATCCACAGGGTTCAGATCTCCAGCCAGTTTTAATGAGCAAAAAATTTATGCCATGGGAAATCTTTCCTGTTAGTCACTTCTTTGTGAAGTACACAAACCAAATTTAACATTAACTTTGAGGTGTTAATATTAGGAAACTGCCACTGCCTGCAAATATTTCTCTTAAATTGAGTTTCATACTTGTATTGGATTTTCCTCATGTTTCAGAATTCAGTAGGAACATAGGAACAGGAGTAGGCCATTCAGCCACTCAAGCCTGTTCCGCTATTCAATTAGATAATGGCTGAACTGTACCTTAGCTCCATTTACCCACAGGGTGCAGTAGAGTAGGGTTACCCACAGTAGCGTAGGGTTGTTTCCACCACGTCTGTCGACTTGTTACTTGCTACCACAAGTAGTTGAGGTGATTAGCATAGATGCATTTAAGCTAGATAAGCTAGATAAGTATGAGGGAGAAAGGAATAGAAGGTCATGCTGATAGGGTCAAATGAAGTAAGGTGGGAGAAGGCTTGTGTGGAGCATAAACAGTGTCATAGACCAGTTGGGCCGAATGGCCTGTTTCTGTGCTGTAATTATACGTAACCTACACCTGTTGATGTTTCAACTGAGCTGCTGCAACCAAACAACATTTTTTGAAGAAAGAACTTAATTTCTGAGCAAAGGCATAAACAAAAAAAAACCCATTCAGATATTTTTCATTGGGAGGGCGGTGTTTGAAAAGGACTTTAAAGGAGTAGAAGGGTGGTAGTGGGTAATGTTACATACTAAATTCTGAGAACTGATTTGTGCAAGCTTTCAAGCAAATTCAGCAATTTCACTGGTTGCGTATGCTTAGAATTAATGCTGAATCAGTCCTAATTTATAGTCCAACACATTTATTTTAAATTTCACAAGCTTTCGCAGGCTTCCTCCTTCCACACCATTCACCTGAGGAAGGAGGAAGCCTCCGAAAGCTTGTGAAATTTAAAATAAATTTGTTGGACTATAACTTGGTGTTGTAAAATTGTTTACAATTGTCAACCCCAGTTCATCACCAGCATCTCCACATCAGTCCTAATTTAAGTAATGAATGCCCTGATGGAAATGAAGTTCTCATTCATCAAATCAGCACCATTAGACAACTGCAATCCAGACAAGTTAAACTGCACAGAGAACCAAAAGATGCCAAAGAAAGTTTGTTGTATACAAACATATAAAAAGGAGCAGAAAAGACCTTCAGGCCCACCAATTAACCCATTCAATAATGTATACAACCCTCCCAAATTGCTGCTAATGCTAACACCTGGGGGAGGGGCAAAATTAGAATAATGGAAAAACCTCAAGAGATTCCTTCATAACGTTCCAGGGTAATCAAACAAGTTCCAGGTTATCGCTGATGCATCACTGCATGTACATATAAATGAAATGTCCCAAATAAATACATTTGTGAATAAAAACAAAACTTTTATCTGAAATAGATGAGGAAGAACTTACAGTGTGAGCACATTTCCAGGGGATAGCTCGCTTCATTTCCCTGAAATGAAAGAAGACAGTTCATAATTAAACCCAGAAATAAACAAGACTGTATTACAGAATAAATTTGTAACGGTTAAGGATTTATTTTCTAATCCACAATTTGAAATAACTTCACAGTAAACACTGCCCACTATGGAAACTTGGGACTTGTAAAGCACAAATAAAAAATTTATAACAGCTGCCATATCTGCTTATCCTCAACACTTAAGTACTTCACAACCACATACTCTTATATAACAAAAAATAACAAGCTTCGAGGCAAATCACCTTTTAGTACACTATGCTTCTGACCTTACAGCATTTTAAAAAAATCTCTTTCCCATCCTATTACTTCAATTCTTCACCTGACTATTTTTTGTTACACTGCTTCATGAATTAGGAACTAGAATGTTTACAAAATTATCACAGTAAGCCAATTGTAATGGGAAGCATCAGTGAACCTGCAACCAGTGCAGTGTAGCAAAATTTAAAACGGGTTTAACAAAAACAGTAGTTGTAATGGTTTGTTATGTTAGTATCCAAGATTAAAATCCACCAACACAGAAACTAGAATGCTCACTGCTGTTCTACAAATTGTATTTTAACCAGTGGGTCAGCAGATATAGTTAGATTACGCAGTTATGGCTTTAAAGTTTCATTGAAAGCGGCTCATCCTCTGCATGCAAACAGGGATTGGCATCCTACAGATTTCCTTAAGAATTGAGCCATTTTGGTTGTTATGCCAGTTGAACATGCGAAACAGGGTGAGGAATGACCATTGGGTCCATTAATATTCAAGCCATTCAACAGATCTTCCTGATTTATAGTAATGCCATCTCCTAGGAAAGGCAAAGGTGGCTGATTTCAAGAAAATCCTTCCCCAGTTCTGTAAAAGGTAGTAAAGCAAAATCCAGTAGACCACGATTGCCTGTGACATTCCACACACAGGAATTTGTCCCTTATTAAAAAAGGACTGTAGGGCATCTATACTTGCTAAATCTTCCATAGGCCATTCCAAGAATATTTACTATTACATAGTTACATAGCATTGACTGCACAGAAACAGACTATTCAGCCCAACAGGTGTATGCCTGTTCATCCTTTCCTGATAGTGCAAAAAGATTTACAAAGATGAGAGATTATAACTGTCTCCAGTGCCACTATATCCTTTTTGGAATGTGGAGACCAGAACTGAGAACAGTGTTCCAAGTGTGATCTAACTAAGATTCCACACGAGTCTAACATAACTTCTCTGCTTTTGAATTCAATTCCTCTAGAAATGAACCCTAATGCTTTGTTTGCATTTTTATGCCTGTGTTAGCCTGCATTGCTACTTTTATTGATTTATGAATCTGTACCCTTTGCTCCTCTACTCCATTTAGATTCTTATTTTCCAAGGAGTAGGTTGGCTCCTTATTCCCTCCTACCAAAAACGCACATCTTGCACTTATTTACATTGAAATTAATTTGCCATTTACACACCCATTCTGCAAGTTTGTTAACATCTTTTTGTATTTTGCCAGTCTTCTTCAGTATTAACTATAGCCCCCAATTTGATGTCATCTGCAAATTGATACTGTACTTCCAATTCCTGAATCCAAATCATTTATGTAAATGGTGAAAAACTGTGGTCCTAACAGTACTGATTTTTAACCTGATTCTCTGCTTACATATTTTACATGCATGTCCTCTAGTTTATAGCCAATTCCCAATATCTTGACCCTATCCATTGCATTATAATTTTAAAAAAATTCAGTCATATCTTAACTCTCATAGCCTGCCCTCATAACAGAGATCTGAATTTACTTACCATTGCTTTCCTCTATACCCAATCTATAACCTCAATATCCATAGTTAAATGTGGGAACCAAAACTGAACAATACTCCATATGCAAATGAATCCGAGCCTTATAAATAACCAAAGTATAGTCATCTTAGTTTTGCACTCTGATGACCTGGCAATACTCCATAGAATCCTATTTGCTTTTCCTGTTGCTACCTCAGTCTGATGTACAAGGTCTGAGCAGTGCTTAGAATCTTAGACAACAGGAGGTTGCACTGAAATCCAAGTGCAGCAATGAGAGCAATTTTACACACAGCTCAAGCAACTTTAGTTCAGACAATCAAGAGGCAGAGAACCAAGTGGCAAGACTTTCCATGTGGAGAATAAACTTATTTCAGACTATACCCACCACACTACTGCAGGTGGAATGCTGCATTTTACCTTGTACTGCTGCCACTGACAAGCAGCCCCAAGTTAATCAGTAATATGGTAAACTGTGCAACATTGCTACCTCTGGAAATGCCAAGATCCACTAAAGCAAAGATTTCATTACAACTCTGGATGTAGTAGCAATGATGTATCAAGATTCACTTTTGGCAGCAAAAACACAGTATGCCTCATCTGTGCCACTGTAATTTCAACATAACCATACATCCGCCAAACATGACAACAAATTTGTATGGTGCCTTTAATGTAGTAAAACGTCCCAAGGCACTTAACAGCTGCAACACAAATACAGCTGACCAGACTAGGGACCCCTCGTTCCTGACTGATCTATAAAATATTCCCATGGTATACCACATTTTTCTGGGTGTTGTCGAAAGTTAGTCTAAAAAAGTATAGGAATACTGAAACAGTTTTGCTATTGCCAAAATAACACATGGTCTATTGCACAGCTAGTTAGTATTCAGTTAATTTCTATTAAAAGATCACCACACGGCTCTAACCAATAGTCTGGATTATAAAACAAGTGATTAAGGAGCCAGTATACAAACAGTATAAGATTAACAGTTAAGATTAGATTATGGCAGTGATTTTCACAACAGAAAAAGCAGGAAATGAAAAAAAATGTTGACTACCTGGGAGGCACATGCGCAATTGAGCCCAACTAGAAGTCAAAATAGCATGTGACAAGAAGTCAAGCTGCACATTCTCACCTCAACACAGATAGGCCTCTGAAAAGAATAGGAATCATAGAAGTACAGGTATGGATACTTAAACTTAGGAAGGAACTACAAGATCTGCGATGTTATTTATACAACTATATTTATTTCTAACCCAATTGAATATAATGCAGAAACACAATTGGGTGAAACTGCAGCCTTTCGAGTGGTTGCATTACAACGGGATCTTTGTTAATCTATATTTAGGTGATTCAATGTTTAGATTACCTATTTAAGCCATTGAGAAAAGCTGACATTTGATCTTTATCTGCAACAGACATGCACACAATACACATGACTGAATTATGTGGATACTTCAACCAAACCTATACTCAGTTGGCAAGGTATATATATGAATTGTAAACAATTTTACAACACCAAGTTATAGTCCAACGATTTTTATTTGAAATCTACAAGCTTTCGGAGGCTTCCTCCTTCCTCAGGTAAAAGGAGGAAGCCTCCGAAAGCTTGTAGATTTCAAATAAAAATCGTTGGACTATAACTTGGTGTTGTAAAATTGTTTACAATTGTCAACCCCAGTCCATCACCGGCATCTCCACATCATCTATATATGAAGACATAGGAGGATCACAGTTGCAGGAAAGGAGAAAATAAAAAAAATATATACAGTTGAGCATAAACAAGGCAGAAAACCCAACTACAGGTAATGAAAGAATATGCGTTTATACATCACCTTTCACGTCCTCAGGAAGTGCCAAAACACTTTACAACCAATGGATTATTTTTGAAGCATGGTCACTGTTACGTAGGCAAATGCATCAAATATGCACGCAGCAAAATCCCCAAAACAGCAAATGAATGAATGATCGGATAATCTGTTTTGATGGTGTTGATTGAGGAAGCAATGTTGGCCAGGATATTGCTGCTCTTCAAATAGCGTGGTGGGATTTATTATATTCATCCGAGTGAACAACTGCAACATTGCAGTATTCACTCAGTGCTGCACTGATGTCAGCCTAGATTGTGTGCTTAAGTCCTGGAGTGGACCTTGAACCCACAACATTTTGGCTTAGGAGGTGAGTGTGCTACAACTGAGTCAAGCTGACATACCCCAAGTTGACTTGCAAGTTGGTGCAGTTCCTGGTGACATGGTCCTTTTGGGGGGGGGGGGGGGGGGGGAGGAAAGAGAGGAGGAGGAGGGGAGAAGAGAGAAAAAGAGAGACTGGATACCTCCTTCAAAAAGTAACAGCACAATGTCTGAGTCAATTAAATAGAGAGCAGCTTTCAATATAAATCTTACACCCATACAACAGAATATTTCAGACCACTCAACAAGCAATTGAGCATTCCAAGTCATTTGCTAGTTCAGCTGAAAGGTCATAAACCAGTCACAAGTCAACTCCAAAATCTAGTGATTAAGAAAAAGGGTATGTAGTTAATGAGAAAGCTGGCATATAATGAGTTCACCTTCAATTCATAGGAACGTAGTGGTGAACCAAAGACAGAATCTCTACGTTTTAAAAATGTAAACGTTCTTCTCAGTTTATAGTTTGATTAGTGAAACACATTAGCATTCAACTTAAAGGCACACTCAAAGACAAACACTGAAAACAACCCACAAAACTATAGCTAAAATGCAAGTCACAAATTGACCAGCTCTGCTGTTCTCACTGCACTAGGCACAAAAGGCCACATAGCATGGATAATAGTGAACAAATCTATAGCCACTTGGTACCTCAAAATAAAATGGTCACATTCTCTCTCACACAACCTTTACACTGGGAAACCAAACATCCTAAATTCACAAACCATAAAGATCTGTGTCAAGTCATGATTATGCACCAATTTCAAGTATATGAAAAAGGAAGGTTTTTTTTAAATGTCATTCATTGGGATGTGGGCGTCACTGGCAAGGCCAGCATTTATTGCCATCCCTAATTGCCCTTAACAAGGTGGTGGTAAGCTGCCTTCTTGAACCGTTGCAGTCCATGTGGTGAAGGTTCTCCCACAGTGCTGTTAGGTCGGGAGTTCCAGGATTTTGACCCAGCGACGATGAAGGAACGGCAATAATTTTCCAAGTCAGGATGGTGTGTGACTTGGAGGGGAACTTGGAGGTTGATGTTACAACAGCAAATAAGTCATACAATTTACATCACTAAAAACAAATACCAAACGGTCTGCAATTAAAAAAAAAGCCTAAAAAAAAGGATATCAAAATTTGGAACAAAGGTTTCTATATATTTAAAGCAGCTAGTGAGCTTATGCTCTTAATTACATTTTTCATACTAAGTGCTACAATTTTGTCCAGAAAAATGGTTCTTATGAACTGAAATCAGGCAGAACAAATTCAAACTGGATTATAAAGTAAACTATGACCAGTCCGCTACTTTTTTTTTAAAAAAGCACAAAAATAAAAAAGTTTGAGCATCAACGGTTGGAGATAAGCACCTGGGGAGATTTTTTTTTTAAAATTCGTTCATGGGACCACTTGGCTCCAGACCTCATTACAGCCATGGTCCAAACATGGACAAAAGAGCTGAATTCCAGAAGTGAGGTGAGAGTGACGGCCCTTGACATCAAGGCAGCATTTAACCGAGTGTGGCACCAAGGAGCCCCAGTAAAATTGAAGTCAATGGGAATCAGAGGGAAAACTCTCCAGTGGCTGGAGTCATACCTGGCACAAAGGAAGTTGGTAGTGGTTGTTGGAGGCCAATCATCTCAGCCCCAGGACATTGCTGCAGAAGTTCCTCAGGGCAGTGTCCTAAGCCCAACCATCTTCAGCTGCTTCCCTCCATCATAAGGTCAGAAATGGGGATGTGCGCCGATGATTGCAGTGTTCCGTTCCATTCGCAAGCCCTCAGATAATGAAGCAGTCCGTGTCCGCATGCAGCAAGACCTGGACAACATCCAGGCTTGGGCTCATAAGTGACAAGTAACATTCGCGCCAGAAAAGTGCAAGGCAATGACCATCTCCAACAAGAGAGAGTCTAACCACCTCCCCTTGACATTCAACGGCATTACCATCGCCAAATCCCCCAGTCAACATCCTGGGGATCAACATTGACCAGAAACTTAACTGGATCAGCCACATAAATACTGTGGCTATAAGAGCAGGTCAGAGGCTGAGTATTCTGCGGCAAGTGACTCACCTCCTGACTCCCCAAAGCCTTTCCACCATCTACATGGCACAAGTCAGGAGTGTGATGGAATACTCTCCACTTGCCTGGATGAGTGCAGCTCCAACACCACTCAAAAAGCTCAACACCATCCAGGACAAAGCAGCCCGCTTGATTGGCACTCCATCCACCACCCTAAACATTCACTCCCTTCACCACCGGCGCACTGTCGCTGCAGTGTGTACCGTCCACAGGATGCACTGCAGCAATTCACCAAGGCTTCTTCGACAGCACCTCCCAAACCCGCGACCTTTACCCCTAAAAGGACAAGGGCAGCAGGCACATTGGAACATCACCACCTGCACGTTCCCCTCCAAGGTCACACACCATCCCGATTTGGAAATATATCGCCGTTCCTTCAGCGTCGCTGGGTCAAAATCCTGGAACTCCCTACCTAACAGCACCGTGGGAGAACCTTCACCACACAGACTGCAGCGGTTCAACAAGGCGGCTCACCACCACCTTCTCAAGGGCAATTAGGGATGGGCAATAAATGCTGGCCTTGCCAGCGATGCCCACATCCCATGAACAAATATTTTAAAAAAGTAAAATGTGGGCGTCCACATTGTCCAGGTCTTGCTGCATGCAAGCTCGGGCTGTTTCATTATTTGAGGGGTTGCGAATGCAACTGAACACTGTGCAATCATCAGCGAACATCCCCATTTCTGACCTTATGATGGAGGGAAGGTCATTGATGAAGCAGCTGAAGATGGTTGGGTCTAGGACACTGCTCTGAGGATCTTCTACAGCAATGTCCTAGGGCCAAAATGATTGGCCTCCAACAACCACTACCATCTTCCTTTGTGCTAGGTATGACTCCAGCTACTGGAGAGTTTTCCCCGATTCCCATTGACTTCAATTTTACTAGAGCTTCTTGGTGCCACACTCGGACAAATGCTGCCTTGATGTCAAGGGCAGTTACGCTCACCTCACCTCTGGAATTCAGCTCTTTTGACCATGCTTGGATCAAGGCTGTAATGAGGTCTGGAGCAGAGTGGTCCTGGCGGAACCCAAACTGAGCATCGGTGAGCAGGTTATTGGCGAGTAAGAGGCACTTGATAGCACTGTCAACGACACCTTCCATCACTTTGCTGATGATTGAGAGTGGACTGATAGGGCGGTAATTGGCCAGATTGGATTTGTCCTGCTTTTTGTGGACAGGACATACCAGGGCAATTTTCCACATTGTCGGGTAGATGCCAGTGTTGTACTTATACTGGAACAGCTTGGCTAGAGGCGCGGCTAGTTCTGGAGCACAAGACTTCAGCACTACAGCCGGGATGTTGTCGGGGCCCATAGCCTTTGCTGTATCCAGTGCACTCAGCCGCTTCTTGATATCACGTGGAGTGAATCGAATTGGCTGAAGATTGGCTTCTGTGATGGTGGGGATATCAGGAGGAGGCCGAGATGGATCATCCACTCGGCACTTCTGGCTGAAGATGGATACAAACGCTTCAGCCTTGTCTTTTGCACTCACATGCTGGACTCCACCATCATTGGAGTATGGGGATGTTTACAGAGCCTCCGCCTCCAGTTAGTTGTTTAATTGTCCACCACCATTCACAACTGGACATGCCAGGACTGCAGAGCTTTGATTTGATCCGTTGGTTGTGGAATCGCGTAGCTCTGTCTATGGAATGTTGCTTCTGCTGTTTAGCATACATGTAGTTCCGAGTTGTAGCTTCACCAGGTTGGCACCTCATTTTTAGGTACACCTGATGCTGCTCCTGGCATGCTCTTCTACACTCCTCATTGCACCAGAGTTGATCCCCTGGCTTGTTGGTCATGGTAGAGTGAGGAATATGCCGGGCCATGAGGTTACAGATTGTGCTGGAATACAATTCTGCTGCTGCTGATGGCCCACAGCGCCTCATGGATGCCCAGTTTTGAGCTGCTAGATATTATCTGAATTGATCCCATTTAGCACGGAGATAGCGCCATACAACACGTTGGATGGTATCCTCAGTGCAAAGACAGGACTTCATCCCCACGAGGACTCTGCGGTGGTCACTCCTACCAATACTGTCATGGACAGATGCATCTGCGACAGGTAGATTGGTGAGGAAGAGGTCAAGTCGGTTTTTCCCTCGTGTTGGTTCTCTCACCGCCTGCCGCAGACCCAGTATGGCAGCTATGTTCTTCAGGACTTGGCCAGCTCGGTCAGTAGTGGTGTTACTAAGCCACTTTTGGTGATGGACATTGAAGTCCCCCACCCAGGGTACATGCTGTGCCCTTGCTACCCTCAGTGCTTCCTCTAAGTGGTGCTCAACATGGAGGAGGACTGATTCATCAGCTGAGGGAGGACGGTGGGTGGTAATCAGCAGGTTTCCTTGCCCATGTTTGACAGGACTCCCAGGGCCACTCCCTCCTGACTGTATATCACTGTACCGCCACCTCTGCAAGAAGTGACGCAGCTGAGGGATATAATAATGAAACTAATTTTAAACAGTTTAAAAGCAGTACTTAATTGGTCACATTAATATTTCAATTCCACCAGTATAACATTTAAAGGAATACTCCTTGACACAGCCCAATTGCTCCATTTTTCAGCATTTGTCTGGAGGTTTAAAAATGCAAGGGTTGGACTCAATCAGGACTCTTATTTTTCCATACTTCTAGGACTAGGCGCACAACACCAATCCACCAGTCTGTCCTCACTCCCAGCCATAGTCTTGCCATCATATCAGACCTGCCCACCTCCAAACCCACTACCATCTCCCTTGAAAATAAATTTCAACAGCTTCACCAACACGCACATACTAACCCCCAACTACCTCTCGCTTGGCCCTCCACCTGCAACAATAACACTACTGATCTGATCAACAGCTTCCTTGGTTTTGATTTGACACTGTGATGTTGTTCAAGTGTCCTACCCCGGTAGTTCCCAGCTTCATAACCTCAAGTCTGAGGGCTACTCTATATCTTCCCTTTAACTCAACCTCAAGTTCTCCAAACTCATCTCTTACACAACACCCAACTCCCACAATCCCCTCCACATCCTTATCACTCAATTAACATTTTTACCCCAACGCAAACTGGCACCATTTCTTTCCCCTTCCAAACCCTTCCTTAAAAAAGGCCATCCTCCCCCCAATCTCTAAGCCGCCATCAGTTTCTACGGTCCTTGAAAGTGGCTTCGGTCTTCCCAACGTTGAGCTGGAAGAAACTGCGAATCATCCAAGTCAACATACTCCAAGGTTCCGTCCTTGGTCCCATCTTTCCCTCATCTTTATGTTGCCCTGGACCATATTATCTTTACACATGGAATCAGTTTCCATACGTATGCTGATGACACCCAGTTATATTTTACACCACCACAACCATCTGTGCTTTGCTAGATTGTTTGTCTGACGAAGTCATGGATGAGCCAGAATTTATTCCAAGTGAACATCAGTAAACCATCCAAAAATTCCAGACCCTTGGCACCAACCAATATCCCTCCCAAGGTGCTCTCTCAAGCCAAGGATGTGGTGATGTCACTCAAATCCCATATTCTAGCCATCTCCGAAACAATCTACTTCTGCAACATTGTCCACCTCTATTTTTCCTTAACCCAGACTCAGCTCTGATGTCCTCTCTGGTCCCCCAAAGGTTCACATCCTGTCCTCAAATAAATCCTGCTCACCTACTGCAAATTAATTGACGCCGTATCTCCCAAAAGAGTGAATTCAAAATCCCTGTCCTCATTTACAAGTCCCTTCACTCCCCATTTCTACAACTCCAGCTTTATACACCATCTACGCCCTGATTTCCAATTTTAAAAACAAATATGTCATACTGAACATTAGTTTAAGATCTAGTTTCTAATCTTTTCAAGTGACCTGTAGGCAGATTTGTATTTTAAGACTCAATTGCCATATTATATGAAGGGTTTCAATTTGGATCACATCCAAAATGAAAGGGTAATCCAGAGATCCAAATAATCAGTGTACATTAACTCTGATTGGATTACAGCCAAATAATCACACTCTGCAGGTACACACATTTTGATCCATACTGAAACCGAAAAACAGACTGGCGTCTGGCTATGCCCTACTCCCAAATCCATTTAAGATTTAAAATTGCCCAATGGAAAGCTACCCAAACATGTTTGAGTTTTCAAACTCAATAGCTGAGCAGAAGCGGAGAAAATTAATGTAGAAAACCATGTGGAAATGTTCAGCCAGCACTACAAAACCAATACAAAGTACAGCTTCCATATGCTCTTCATTCAAATATCAAAACAATTTTAATAACACAAGTCACCCTTTGTTTGAATTTTTAAAACATATTTCCACACCACCCAAGTTGATTAAAGTTCAAATATCCCACACAAATCTACAGTAGCTGAAGTCAACATCAAGTATTTGACCAAATTAAATTGCATTTCTGAACATAGCAGTTACAGCATCACCAGATTTACCAATTCAAGCCATGTAGGTGTGTACTAGGAAATGAAATGAAAAATCCTAATACACAATCACACAAGTTGAATACTTCGTAAAACTAAGTGCTGTTCAGTGTTTATAGTAAACAATAAGAAATACATAGCAATGTTTTGTCCCATCTAGCCTACTTTTCCAAACCTCCCATTAGTTTAAATAGCATGATTCAGTAACTCATAGCCCTGTATTCCCTTTCCTATTAGGAATTCATCCAGTCCTTTAAAAAAAAAATCTGCCAGTATCTTCACGTTCCACAATTCTGATCCTCCTGGGGAAAAAAACCGGTTTAAATTCCCTATTTCCTTTTGACACCCTTAACTTTAGATTGTCTGGAGTGCTCAAATCCTGTGTCCAATGGAAGAACTTTCCTGGATATAAATTCTCCATACCCAGGAAAATCTTAACAACTCTATGAAGTCCCCCTCATTTTCACTATACAATACTCCAGATAAGACTTCGCCGAATTGCAACAACCCCTCCCCTCCTTAGACTTGTAAATCAATGAGAGCAAACTTTTTTTTTGGTGTGGGGGTGGCAGGGAGAACAATCTCAGCCAGATTTCAGATGCTTTAACAGCCTAAACAAGAGGAGCCCTATGCAAGCGTTGGTCACGTCTCATTACCTCACTATAGGGCCCAACAGTAATGGCAAGAACCACTCGTCAACGGTGTAAAGATATTAACATTAAAGCTAGCTGAAGTGCTGCATTGGAATAGATGCCAACTACAAATAGCATTAACTATAGTATTGTGCTGGCACTAAGATTTCAGTAAATGGTACTGGTGCGGGAGTGACATTTTCAAGCGATGTCTCCCTGAACTATATGAAGCACCCAACAGTACAATTATAGATTTTGTCCTTCTGAACCAGGGTTGTGTCTGAAGAAAGCATTTTGGCCTAGATATATACACACTAGAGTGAAGTATTCAGAAGAATAAGCTTATTCTTTGAGAAAAGGAGTTTATTAAAACAAAGCAGATTAGCAAGAAAAGCACTGAATGGCTTCACTGTGGACACAGCAGGGTAAGTTCTATCTAAAATACATTGAAATATACTCACACTATATGTTAATTACATTCTTATCTTCATTAACTACCAATTTTTCGGCATGGTGGGAAAAAAAGGAAGAGAGCACGGCAATGTAGCTCAGGGTCCCGAGTGAGAAATAGGGATGAGAAGCCGCTCAGGTCGCATCTACAATCAAACTGTACATGATTTGCATGTAAAGATAGAGGTTTCATACTGAGATGATGAATATTAATTCTCGTAAACAAGTCTGTTGTCATCACTGCATCAAAGGGAACTTTCTTCAGTTACACATCCACATCAAAGGCCCAAATGGGAAGTCGCCCATTCCAGTGGACATAAAATAACGCACCCTTGCTCATAAAATTCACAGATCACTCAGCTTAATTATACGTCAAATGACCAGTAGAATTAACAGAACAACTATTATGGAGAGCGAACAAGTTTCTCAGAATTCAACAGCTAAATCTTGGTAGCCTACTTGGTGACTTCAGTCCTTGGCTATTTTATTGTCAAAAAAACATGTACCTTTAATTCTCCATGTCTGCTCAGTTCCAAGATAGTAGGCCTGACAAATGGATAGAATGATATTTAACCTTTTCAAAGAACTTAACCAATCATTCTAAAAAACATCTGAAGAATTGAACAATCTGGGTTCCTGACTTACAGCCAGCAATAGATGAGCATCCTCACAAAAGTACAAACAAAACACCCAAAAAGGTGCACAATTGAAAAAAATTGAAGTCTCACTTGTTATGTACATGAATCTCTTACAACTATCCCCTAACCACTATCTCTTACTCTAGATACAATGGACAACAGCACAAACTGCCAGCGTCACACATACCCAAACTATTGCATTCCAATCAATCCAAATTGAGAAAGTGGCAATGTGCATCAGCCTTGCTAAGTATCTGAAAAATATTTGCAAGTGCACCAAGTACTTCAAGATAAGAATACAATATATTTGGCTTAATTAGTAAATGTGTCATCAGTGTTGAATTAAGCCATGCAAAGAAAGGTCCCAGGGTCAAACCCTGATTTGTGCCTAGCTAGCAGATCTCACCTGGGACAGCAAGAGTTACTACAGTTAGCCTCAGTCACCCTGTCCTGGGAGGTGGGGAGAAAGAGAAAATCTGCCAGGCTTCTTGTTCGTTATCTGCATTAAGTTTAGCACCCACCCCCCATTCACCACCACTACCATTTGAAAGTGCACATGGACAGAGAGCAGAATCAGTTTTGTCTGTGTTCCTTCCAGCCATCTATTGAATAGCCCGCTGACATTTGAAAGTTGTCACTTGGGCAAGGTAGCCCAGTGAGCAGCAGGCACCTGCAGAACCATGTCTCAGTAAGTCAACTCCTCTAGAAGCCATGGGGAAATAAAGTTTATTTTTGGTATGTTTACTCTTAATGTCCCTATGCAAAAACTTAAGTATGCACTCATTTTCTATTCCTTAAAGTTAGAAAAGGTATGGAAAAAACACACATTTTCAAGAAGTAGGGGCAAAATTGCATGTTCACAGTTCATAACTGCCAGCATATACATATTCCTGTTTTTGAGAGCCATATGGATAACAAATATTTAAAGTCAATTTTTTTTTTAAAAAGTCTGTTTCAAAAAATACTAAAACTCATTCTGCAATCATCTTCAAAATCTTTATACAGCTTCCCCCACTGCAGTGAATTATCCCTCTCCTTAAAGCCCCTTTCCAAATAATTTAAGTCTTAAAATTATTTTCTCACTCCACTACTCCAGGTGTACAAAACTAGCATAACAGCCTATTTTGTTATCCTGTGTAGCACACGACAGTCAATTTCTGTATGACTGCCAGTCACTCAGTATATTGTTTACACAGTTTTCCATAATGTACAATCAAGCACTTAAAACTCCAGTACCTGTTCAGAACAAAAAACTAGAAAGGTTTGCCAAATAAACAATGGTGGTACTTTAAATTCTACTGAGATTTCTGCCTACGTTGAAAAACAAATCCAGAGTTCAATTTATCCCAATACTATTCCATAACATTTTCTGACCTTCAAATTTCAATTGCCAAATTCACACGAGTTAGTTAGGCTTCTTTGCAAACCCCAATGTAGACTCAGGAGGAATGTATATGTATTCTTTATTACACTAATTAACATCTTGTAGCAGCTGGACTCATCATGGAAAGCAAAAGAAACTGCAAAGGCTGGAAATCTGAACTAAGAACAGAAAATGCTGGAAACACTCAGTCAGTTAGCATCTAAGGAGGGAACAGACAAGTTAACATTTCAGGTTCAGATGAACGGTCTACACCTCAAATGATAACTTGTCAGTTCTCTCCACATAAGTAACTACCCTGCTGAGTGCTTCCAGCATTTTGAGAATATGGTAGCCTGCATCGGCTACATCATAGAAGCCAATTAGAGTGTTTTTTTTTAAAACCACTTTTACATCGGTATGGTTTTCGTCACATCCAGCACAATTCCAGACTCTTAGCTAATGTACATTTGTAACAATACCAACTCCTAGCTTATAAGTGATGATTTTACATTAGTTAGCAGGGCTATGAAGAAAATGCTGCAGTGGGTGGGAGGAAAAGGAGAGAAAAAGGGAATAAGAACTTTAAAAAAGCACCAATAGCCTGTCTAAAATTTTCTTTAAAAAAATATATATTTCACCGTGACCTGACTTTCTAATCCAACGGTAGCATAATTTAAACATTAGCGTCAATAGTTTTAATAGATATCCATTCACTACTAGATAGCAGGTCCAGTCAGCACAGATAATAATGGCAAATGGGATTGCACGATTTAGGATACTGTAGTGTAAAATCAAACTAAAGCTGCAGCAGCCCTCTTCTTAATGTCCATTGATTAATAATTTGTAATATTAATCAATGCCCACATTTCACATACCTGTTCCCTCTATTTGGAGGGAAGCCTTGGCTCAGTGTTAGCATGCTTACCTCAGAGTCAGCAGGTCATGGGTTCAAGCCCCACTACAGCACTTGAGCACATAAAATAGAGGATGGCACTTCAGTATAGTACTGAGGAAATGCTGCACTGTCGGAGGTGCCTTCTTTTGGATGGGACATTAAACAGAGGTCCCTCCAGCCCTCTCAGGTGGGCATAAAAGATCGCATGGCACTATTTGAAGAACAGGGGAGCTCTCCTGGTGTCCTGGCAAATATTTATCCCCCAGCCATCATTAAAACGGATTATCCGGTCATGTATCTACTTGCTGCTTGTAGGAACTTGCTGTGCGCAAGGTTTCCCGACATTACAACAGTGAACACTTCAAAAAGTACTTAATTGGCTGCAAACGTTCTGAAACATCTTGAGGTTTCGAAAGACACTACATAAATGCAAGACCTCAGACAAATTTTCAACTGCTCAGTTAGCTAAATTAACCTAATAGCTACCTAGTAGGAAGAATTGCAGAATCGCAAAATGCAGGCAGAGTTATCCTTTTTCCAGTAATGGATGTGTCAATTATATAAATTCACCAACAAGTACTCTCCAGAGCGCTCTGCCAAAAACAATGTATACATAACTCAAGTCTATACCATTTTTCGGAAACTCTAGATCACACTGTCTGACCACACCAAATTTGGAAACGAAAGCAGCTCACACCACATGCGTGACTAATTAAATCATTACGTTAATTTGTTTGCCATCTTAGCAATGTACAGTGGTGAAATGATCCAGTGTGCTTGTCTCACAACAACTTGCATTTCTTAGCACCTTTAATATAGAAAATCATCCCAAGGACTTCGGAGACATAATCAGACAAAAATGGACACTGAGGTGGGTGGGGGGAGGACCAAAAGCAGTCAAAAATGGGTTTTAAAGGAGGGACTTAAAATAGAAGTGAAATGGAGAGGTTTAGGGAGAGAATTCCAGAACATGGAGCCTTTGTGGCTGAAGGCGTAGCCACCCATAGTGGGGTGAAAGGAGGGAGGGTTGTACAAGAGGTCACAGGGAGAGTTTTGGGGTGGGAGGGCGACGGCTATAGTGCTGGAGGAGGTTACAGATAAAGGAGAAATGCCATGAAGGGATTTAAACACACAGATAAGAATTTTAAATTGGAGGCGTTGGGGGACCAGGAGCCAATGCAAGTCTACAAGGACAACAACGATGGGTGAGCAGGACTTTGCGCGGAATAGGATACAAGCAGCAGAGTTTTAGATAAGCTGAAGTTTACAAAATGTGGAGAATGGGAGGTCGGCGAAGAGACCATTGGAATAGTCCAGTCTAGAGCCGACAAAGGCACAGATGAGAGTTTCAACAGCAGATAGGCTGAGATGGGCAGAGGCGACAGTTACAGGAGTGGAAATAGGTGGTCTTTGGGACAGTGGGGATACGGGGTCAAAAACTCAGCTCAGGATCGACTAGGACATGAAGGTTACTGAACAGTCCGGTTCAACCCGAGACTGTGGCAGGGGAAGGGTATGGAATCGGTGGCAATCGTACAGAGTTTGTGAGGGGGGCCTAAGGCGATTGCTTCAGTCTTAATGTTTAACTGGAGGAAATTTCGGCTCATCCAAATCTGGATATAATACTAACAATTTGACAGCACAGCGGCAGTGAAGGGGTCGAGAGAAAGAGCTGGGGGTCGTCAGCGTACATGTGGAAGCTGCCCCCATGTCTGTGGATGGTGTTGCCAAGGGGCTGCATGTAGATAAGGAAGAGGCGATCATGGATAGATCTTTGGGAGATTCCCATGGTAACAGTGTGGGAGTGGAAAGAGAAGTCATTAATGGAGACGCTCTGGAAATGATTGGATAGCTAAAAATGGAACCAATCATCAAGGACTGTCCCACTGAGCTGGACAACGAAGGAGAGGCGTTGGAGAAGGATGGCATGGTAGATCATGTCAAAGGCTTCAGGGAGGTTGAGGACGACGAATAGGGAAAATGCCCTGTGGTCAGTCACAAAGGATGTAATTTGTGACTTTGGTTAATGTCATTTCAGTACAGCGGAAAGGCAGAAGCCTGACTGAGAGTCAAACAAGGAGTTGCGGAAAAAATGCAACACCACATTTAATACCTTCGTACGTGTTTAAAGGCAAATAAAAACAAAAATAAACCAAAACTGCATTTTACAAGAATAGTCACAATGTCAATCATTTTTAATCCGGATAGCTTAGTTGGTAAACTTGCTGTCCAGTGCAGTAGTGAGTCACACAGAGCAGCAAGGTTCCAAGTCCGATCCGCAATCTGTGCCGAGTACCTGATTTCAGCCAAAGTGCCATTAGCCTGCAACAATTTAACTCAGCACTTCTGGCCAAGGAGGAAGAGAAATTACAGGTGGGTTCATATTATCGATCTGCTGTCTCCTGCAGGAAAGTGCGCGCCTGTAGTTCTAGGATGAGAATAAGACAACAAGGTACACATGGACGAGGAAGGTCAATCAGCCCACTTTTTTTGGGTGGATGAGCAAAACTTAGATCACTACCTCATCTCATTTAATGTGCCCATTAAATCATCAGGTGAACAAGTCTTGCAGGAGTGAATCTCATGGGATTCCCACAATTCCAAGGAGCGAAGATGATCCAATTCCCTAAGTACCCCCTCAACTTTGTGACTTTTTCCCCAAAGGAAGCACCCATTAGACTCTACCACCAGGTATTTTGTTTTTCATACAGAATCCAGTTTACATATAAATCCATTAGAGCCACAACATACTCAAATTTCTGAAACAGTTAATTAAATTACAGTAATTTATGCAGCTGCTTGCTTCTGTCTGTCAAAATAAACCTCTCTCTCTCTCTCTCTGGCTGGTTTCAAATCAAGAGAATTACTTGATTAATGGATTGTAAACAATTTTACAACACCAAGTTATAGTCCAACAATTTTATTTGAAATTCATAAGCTTTCAAAGGCTTCCTCCTTCCTCAGGTGAATGTTGTGGAAAGAGGAAGCCTCCGAAAGCTTGTGAATTTCAAATAAAATTGTTGGACTATAACTTGGTGTTGTAAAATTGTTTACAATTGTCAACCCCGGTCCATCACCGGCATCTCCACATCTTGATTAATGAAGTTATGGGGTTGTCACAAGTTACACAGCTTTTATCTAGAGTCGTGAGTGTTTCAAAAAGTATTACATGACATCAGGTGTAAATGGCTTATGCATGTCTGGCCACAAATTTTCTGCATCACAAAGGAAGGCTAGTCAGACCATTTTAGCCCATCTTTCTAAAAAAAAACTGCCCATCACAACATCCAATTATTTCTTCAATTATTCCATTATAAATTTTGCATTTTAGATCAATTCAACCTCTTATTTTTAAACCGTGGAATACCAAATTATCACAAGAAAAGGGACATGTCTTCCTGGTTCCCAAGTCACAACAGAGCAATCACAATCACCAATATATTTATGTATATAGAAAAATTGTAGGCTTACTCAAAAATCAATGGTGCGCACATACGACAAGGCAAGTTACATCCTCAGTATCTGGATCTTTATTACAAAGAGCATCAGTTTTAAAACTGGAGAAGATTTTATGTGAAAGTTCTGATTAAGAGTCTATACCCGTTCTTTCCAGAGACGCTGATTGACCTGCTGAATGTTTTCAGCATTTTCTGTTTTAGATTTCCAACATCTCTACAAGATTTTGCTTTTTTTAATTATACAATAAAGCTACTACAAATAAAATGATCTAATTTGAACCTTAGATGGTATTAATGTGCCTAATTGGACTATTGGTTAAGTCACCACTTCGCCTACTCCCTGAATCCCTACAGTATAAAATTTCTATGTTTTTTTGAATAACACCGTAGCGAACACATTTCCCCCCCTCCATTTTAAACTTAAACTTTCGCTCAATGCTGAAAGGCCTAGAGTAAAATGACCTGAAAATGTTATATACCATCTCAAACGTGCATTTTAAAAAAATATATATATATAAACACACATAATTTAAAGGCTTAAATCTGAAGAGACAACAAAAACACATCGTTTTCTCCTCGGACAGGTCTGATATGACATGGGATTGAAGTTTATTTATTTTTTTAAAAAAGGGAGGTTCATTAAATCAGATTTTACACCCAATGTCCCGGTCAAGGCGAGTTGGGTTGTGAATAGCTGACAAGATGGTTTTCTCACTTTGAAACCCTCCCCTCCTCCTCTAATTAAATAAAAAGCAAAGCCTTTTTTTAAAAAAAAACTGCGTCAAATAATGTGGGTTATCTGGAGTAAGGTAAGGAGGGAGGGAAATAGTCCAAGTCGACCCAGTTTATGCAGCAAGTAGGGAGAGAGGGGGGGGGGGGGGGGAAAGAGAGAGTGACACGGACCCAGAGCTCCGGCCGGGAGACACCTATAAATAAGGATATTTAATATAATTACAATGATGGAAGGAGAGGGGAGGGCTGCGCCTGCAGGAGGCCGAGCCCACACTGCGGCGGGGCCATCATGATGGCCGCTCGGCTTTTCTTTTTTTTATATAAACAAAAAAAAAAGCTCCCCCTTCTCCCCACACACGGGAAAGGGAGAGAAAATAAAAGAGTGTTTTTTAACATCTGGAGGATTTTGTGAAGAGAGATCTTGATTAATAAAAGCGCTCGCTCACCATCCTGGCTGACGAAGGTTAATCTTCCAGATATTTCAATCAGCAGAAGCCTCGCACCGCTCTTTATTCGCTTGGTATTTTTTTCCCCCCCTCCCTTTCTTCCTTCCTTCTTTCTTCTCCGTATGTTATTGCTGATTTTTATCCCCTCCCTCACAAGACCGCAGTATCAGCTCTCAATTAACTTAACAACCAGCGCAAACTCCGTCGTGTAAAAATCCGCAAAAAAAAAGAGGGGGAGGGGTGGGGGGTGGGGGGATGCAAAGCCGCCACCGCCGCCGCCGCCGCACATCCGGGGAATCACGCTCGATTTGCATACGGAGCGTCACGCCGTTCAAATGCGTGACGGCAGCACGCTCCCTCGGCCGTTGGCCAGCGACGGTTGGCTGTGGTTTTCAAAATGAACCTTCCGTCCACCGCAACCGGCGGCCCCCCTTTAAAGTTTGTAAAGAAAACGTCCCAAAGGAGCGGTAATCAGACAAAAAGGTATGTTGGCCTTTATTGCAAGTAGGAAGGGGGGGGGGGGGGGATTGGAGTAAGGAAAAAAAAATTGCAGGGCGGGCGGGCGGGAAGTGGGACTAGCTGGATTGCTCTTGCAGAGAGCTGGCATGGACTCGATGGGCCGAATGGCCTGCTTTCATGCTGTAGCCTTTCCATGAGCACATAAGAAATAGGAGTAGGCCATTCGGCCCCTCGAGCCTGCTCTGCCATTCAATAAGATCATGGCTGATCTTCGACCTCAACTCCACTTTCTCGCCTGATCCCCCTACCCCTTAGAGTCCAAAAATCTATCGATCTCTGCCTTGGAATATACTCAACGACTGAGCATCCACAGCCCTCTGGGGTAGAGAATTCCAAAGATTCACCATCCTCTGAGTGAAGAAACTCCTCCTCATCTCAGTCTTAAATGGCTGACCCCTTATCCTGCAACCATGCCCTCCAGTTCTAGACTCTCCAGCCAGGGGAAACATCTTCTCAGCATCTACCCTGTCAAGCCCCCTCAGAATCAAAAGCAAAATACTGCGGATGCTGGAAATCTGAAATGAAAACAGAAAATGCTGGATAAGCTCAGCAAGTCAGTTGGTTCTGATGAATGGTCTTCGACCTGAAAGGTTGACTCTGTTTCTTTCTCCACAGATGGTGCCTGACTTGCTGAGCTCCTCCAGCATTTTCAGTTTTTATTCCCCTCAGAATCTTGTATGTTTCAATGAGATCACCTCTCATTCTTTTAAACTCCCCAGAGAGTATAGACCCATAAAGGAGTAAGGAGGTAAGCTGCAATTATACAGGGCCCTGCTGAGACCACACCTGGAATACTGTGTACAGTTTTGATCTCTTTACTTAAGGAAGGGTATACTTGCCTTAGAAGGGGGTGCAATGAAGGTTCACTAGATTGATTCCTGGGATGAGAGGGTTGTCCTATGAGGAGAGATTGAGTAGAATGGGCCTATACTCTCTGGAGTTGAGAGGAATGAGAGGTGATCTCATTGAAACATACAAGATTTTGACAGGGTAAATGCTGAGAGGAAAAATAAATGCAGCTCTCGTTGAAAATGGATTTGTAATCTCTATCACTGTACCTGATCCCATATGCTAATGTTTCAGGAACAGAGAAGGCAATATTACAATTCTGGATTCATCTACAAACAAAATAAAGCACAGAAGCAAAGTGGCCTGGGAAAAATATTAAAACAGCACAATACTTTATGAGAAATAGAATCAATCCAAGCACTGCTATTTTTTACAGTTTCCTGGAGTTTATCAATTTCTTTGGACAAATCACCTGAACCTTTTTTTGGAACACAATCCACAGTCTCAAAATGTATAAACTGTTACACACGTTTCCAGCACCCAAGGAGCCTGGTGCATCCTCACCAAAACTAAAGACTAGCAGTGAGAACTGAGCTATTTGTGTCCTGGGACCTCGTTGATGTAAAGCCATTTCTTTGATCAGGCAAACAAAGTGTTAACCGTCTTCAAACCTTACTAAGCAGTGGGACACTGGCCTGCAATACTTTCTTGGATTTTCCCCCAGACTGTTTTCACACATTATGACCACAACCAGAAATTATACATCCATCTATTAAAGCTGCACCCATTAACATTTTAAAGATGTGGTCCCACTATTAAAGCACCTTTGTCTTAACTGGTTCCTGATCAAAAGGAATTTTTTCTTTCTTGCAGCTTACACGTCACAGGTTTTCCATTTTAAAACCTAAACCTGAGAGGGCAGTGGAGCCTTGGTTTAACATCTCATCCGAAAGACAGCACCTCCCTCAGTACTGCATTGGAGTAATATGCTTGAAATAATCTAAAACTTAAAAACATCCCCCATCCAGCCATTTTCATCACTGCCAGCCATATCATGTTTCCTATACAGACTGAGTTTTGTAATAAAATATGGCTGTCCAAATTTTTTCAGAATTTTGAAAATGTGAAGAAACTATAAGATAATTTAGACACACAAATTTTATTAAAGTAATTGAATCTCAGTATTAAATACGTTGGTATCTCTGCTGCAAGGATTATTTTCCCAATCTATCTGGGAGCATCTTGGATTACATGATGCTGCTCACAACTACATATCTCGCAAGTACATATCTGGCAGCTAACCTCCTGAATAGTTCTGAAACCAGTGACGTGAAAACATGGGAAGGGCGAGAACTCTTTGTTTTCACGTCACTGGCATTCTGAAAGGATGAGATCAAATGGGCTAATGGCCCTTCTTCAGTCATGCCAGCCATGGCTCAATTGTTAGCATGCTTGTCTCTGAGTCAAAAGGTTGTGGATTCAAGACACACTCCAGAGACTTAAACACAAAACCTAGGCTGACAACGCAATGTACCACTGAGGGAGTGCTGCACTGTGGGAGGTGCTGTTTTTTGGATGAGATGTTAAACCAAGGTTCCACTGCCCTCTCAGGTAGATGTAAAAGATCCTATGGCACTATTTTGAAGGGGAGTTATCCCCAGTGTTCTGGGCAATATTTATCTCTCAACCATGATCACTAAAATAGATTATCTGGTCATTATGACATTGCTGTTTGGGGGACCTTGCTGTGCGCAAATTGGCTGCCACGTTTCCAACATTACAACAGTGACTGCACTTCAAAGAAGTACTTCACTGGCTCTAAAGCGCTTTGGGCCATCTTAAGGTCATGAAAGACTCTATATAAATGAAAGTCTTTCATCTGAACCCATCTTCTGATCAAAGATGCCTAGTTCAATGGCCAGGAGGCACTTCTGGAGGTGTGCCATGGGTTAGCAAAATAACTTTCTGCAACAACAGCAAAAACTGTTCAAGCAAAGAGGTCACTGAGATCTGGAAAGATTGTGGAGAGTCACCAAGCAAGAGTGCAGCAAACCACAATACATGCTGTTAAATTTTGATTGAGTACCACTAAGTAATGAAATGGAAACCATGCATTACTTTCTTGAATTGTAAAAGTGAAGATGGTATAGTGGTTATAAATTATTTTTTTAAAAAAAGTTGCTTGCCAAATTGAAAAAGGTTCCCTCAGATCGGGAGGGAACTGACTGCTACAGGGTAAGGTCAGGTCAGATTGGGTGGGAAGCTGTTTGCTTCAAGGTTGGGTTGGGTTGGTTTGGGTTGAGCAGGAAGCTGAATACTTCAGTGCTGGGTGAGAAAGAAGGCTACATGCTGCAAACCTCCTGTGTAGGCACAGAGACGCAGAGAAGCTGTGAAAAGTCAGAACCCAGGTTCACTTAAAAGAAGAAAGAATTAATTTGCATTGATTTAGCACCTTTCATATCCTCAGGACATTCCAAAGTGTTTCACACAAAACTAAATGGTTTTTGAAGTATAGTACTGTTTTGTAGACAAACATGACAGTCAATCTTTGTACAGCAAGGTCCCACAAACAGCATTTGAAATAAACAACTGGTTAATCTGTTTTTGGTAGTGTTGGTTGAAGGATGAATGCTGACCAGGATACGAGAGAACTTGCTGCTCTTCTTCAAAAATTGGTATGAGATCTTTTACATCCATACTAAGTCTTTTTTTCCTCAGCATTTCCTTAATCTTGTTGTCGCTCCACAAATGCACAACAGCTCAATCCTGCACTTTTTTTTCGTACCCTTGCTTTTTGCACTCGCAATGACACACCCAATAATGTCACTGCCATTCAACTGATTGGACCACAATGTTTGGCCTTACTGCCACTGCCGCTCACTTTAATTTTCAGAGGTTTAGGACCTCTCTGAGGCTTGCACAGCTAATCTGCTATGCCAACACTGAGAGCAAAGCCTAGGCCCAGAGCCCAAGGCTGAGGCTGAAATGGGGTTACTATTACAAACGGTCACTCTGATTCCCACCACCCTCATTCCACGATTGTTTCTGACAGCATTTCTCTTTTTTTCTGTTTGTCCTCCACTCTTTCTCAATGATGGCGGAGTCCAGCACGTGAGTGCAAAAGACAAGGCTGAAGCGTTTGCAACCATCTTCAGCCAGAAGTGCTGAGTGGATGATCCATCTCAGCCTCCTCCCGATATCCCCACCATCACGGAAGCCAGTCTTGGGCCAATTCGATTCACTCCACGTGATATCAAGAAACGGCTGAGTGCACTGGATACAGCAAAGGCTATGGGCCCCGACAACATCCCAGCTGTAGTGCTGAAGACTTGTGCTCCAGAACTAGCTGCGCCTCTAGCCAAGCTGTTTCAGTACAGCTACAACACTGGCCTCTACCCGATAATGTGAAAAATTGCCCAGGTATGTCCGGTCCACAAAAAGCAGGACAAATCCAATCCGGCCAATTACCGCCCCATCAGTCTACTCTCAATCATCAGCAAAGTGATGGAAGGTGTTGTCGACAGTGCTATCAAGCGGCACTTACTCACCAATAACCTGCTCACCGATGCTCAGTTTGGGTTCCGCCAGGACCACTCGGCTCCAGACCTCATTACAGCCTTGGTCCAAACATGGACAAAAGAGCTGAATTCCAGAGGTGAGGTGAGAGTGACTGCCCTTGACATCAAGGCAGCATTTGACCGAGTGTGGCACCAAGGAGCCCGAGTAAAATTGAAGTCCATGGGAATCAGGGGGAAAACTCTCCAGTGGCTGGAGTCATACCTGGCACAAAGGAAGATGGTAGTGGTTGTTGGAGGCCAATCATCTCAGCCCCAGGGCATTGCTGCAGGAGTTCCTCAGGGCAGTGTCCTAGGCCCAACCATCTTCAGCTGCTTCATCAATGACCTTCCCTCCATCATAAGGTCAGAAATGGGGATGTTCGCTGATGACTGCACAGTGTTCAGTTCCATTCGCAACCCCTCAGATAATGAAGCAGTCCGAGCCCGCATGCAGCAAGACCTGGACAACATCCAGGCTTGGGCTCATAAGTGGCAAGTAACATTCGCGCCAGATAAGTGCCAGGCAATTACCATCTCCAACAAGAGAGAGTCTAACCACCTCCCTTTGACATTCAACGGCATTACCATCGCCGAATCCCCCACCATCAACATCCTGGGGGTCACCATTGACCAGAAACTGAACTGGACCAGCCATATAAATACTGTGGCTACGAGAGCAGGTCAGAGGCTGGGTATTCTGCGGCGAGTGACTCAACTCCTGACTCCCCAAAGCCTTTCCACCATCTACAAGGCACAAGTCAGGAGTGTGATGGAATACTCTCCACTTGCCTGGATGAGTGCAGCTCCAACAACACTCAAGAAGCTCGACACCATCCAAGATAAAGCAGCCCGCTTGATTGGCACCCCATCCACCACCCTAAACATTCACTCCCTTCACCACCGGCGCACTGTGGCTGCAGTGTGCACCATCCACAGGATGCACTGCAGCAACTCGCCAAGGCTTCTTCGACAGCACCTCCCAAACCCGCGACCTCTACCACCTAGAAGGACAAGAGCAGCAGGCGCATGGGAACAACACCACCTGCACGTTCCCCTCCAAGTCACACACCATCCCGACTTGGAAATATATCGCCGTTCCTTCATTGTCACTGGGTCAAAATCCTGGAACTCCCTTCCTAACAGCACTGTGGGAGAACCGTCACCACACGGACTGCAGCGGTTCAAGAAGGCGGCTCACCACCACCTTCTCGAGGGCAATTAGGGATGGGCAATAAATGCTGGCCTCGTCAGCGACGCCCACATCCCATGAACGAATTTTTTAAAAAGTCGTGGCCGAACCAGTGTTTTATAAAGGTTCATCATAACCTCCTTGCTTTTGTACTCTATGCCTCTATTTATAAAGCCCAGGATCCCGTGTGCTTTATTAACTGTTTTGTCAACCTGCCCTGCCACCTTCAACGATTTGTGCACATATACCTCCAGATCACTCTGTTCCTGTACCCCTTTTAGAATTGTACCTTTTAGTTTATATTGCCTCTCCTCATTCTTCCTATGAAATGTATCACTTCATACTTTTCTATGTTAAATTTCATCTGCCCATTCCACCAACCTGTCTATATCCTCTTGAAGTCTATCACTATTCTCCTCACTGTTCACTACACTTCCAAGTTTTGTGACATCTGCAAATTTCCACAATAATTTATCATCTCAATAAGTTAGTCTCTGAATTGCCCAATTAGAGGGTCTCAATAAAGCTTGACTTTACACGTAATAAATCATAGAATATTGCAGCACGGAAGAGGCCACTCAGCCCACCAAGTCTGTGCTGGATCAATCACTATGTTGCAGTTTTGTGGTTCTTCAGAATTTTGAAGATGAGCTATCTGATAAAATAGTTTACCACAATAAGGAACAGAATGCAAATCCACTCCCTCAAAAAGTGAGATGTGAAATGCTATTTATCTGAATAGTCCCATATATCAAGCATGTTCCCCGTGCCTTGGCCAGTGAGCTTACTCAACCTATTTAAATGATTTGACTGCTTAAACTTACAAAAGCTTAGCTCCTCTGTGCTACTTGAGCACCATACGTGTAATGCACTTTGATCCTGCCAACACTTCAATAGAACCAGATGATCGATCAGATATATTATCACCTGGCAAAGCATTTTGGTGAACCTTTCACAAATGGCAAAACAAGAATTAATTCTGAGGGAGCTTGACAGGGTAGATGCTGAGAGGTTGTTTCCCACGGCTGGAGAGTCTAGAACTAGGGGGCATAGTCCCAGGATAAGGGGTCGGCCATTTAAGACTGAGATGAGGAGGAATTTCTTCGCACAGAGGGTTGTGAATCTTTGGAATTCTCTACCCCAGAGAGCTGTGGATGCTCAGTCATTGAGTATATACAAGGCTGAGATCGATAGATTTGTGGACTCAAGGGATATGGGGATCGGGCAGGAAAGTGGAGTTGAGGTCGAAGATCAGCCATGATGTTATTGAATGGCAGAGCAGGCTCAAGGGGCCGTATGGCCTACTCCTGCTCCTATTTCTTATGTTTAATTAAAGTATTTTAATCAAAGTTATAGTGGAGGTAATATGTCATATTTGTATACTTACCCATAGTTAATTGATTCTGAATAATGGATTTGACAAATACAGATTGCTTGCTGAATTAAACCATTATATAATTTATAGACCAATCTGTGTGTATATATACACACACAATTTGTCAGTTGTATCAGTATGAGTTTAAAGTTTACTCTCTGCATAACTTTTGTGATTAATGCATGTTAAAAAATTAATCTCCAAAAAATTATATATTTTATATGTGGCAAAAGAACCAGAGGGGAGACGCGGAGAATTTTTTTTACACTGTGAGTTGTTACGACCTGGATTGCAGAGCGGCATGGGAAGAGAGCAGGGGAGTGGGACTAATAGATCAGTTCTTTCAAACACTGGCACAAGCACGATAGGCCAAATGGACTCCTTCTTCGCTGTTTGACTCTATGATTACATAGAGATTTATATTAGGACTGTCAATTAATCACAGTTAACTTCCCTGATTAATGCATTAATTTTTTGGAGAAAAATGTTTTAATGCACACTAATCACGGAAGTTCCGCAGAGAGTAAACTTTAAACTCATCCTGATACAGCAGGCAACCTGCTCTGTTTTTCCAGGGGGTACAATTGTTTTGCTCACTAAAGAAATGTTACACTGTTCCAATTTAGTGATTTCTCAGTCACGCTCAGAATCACTTTGCAGGAACAGCCCGCACAGCTCTGTTTACTCCAGATGTTCGCTGGACCACATAATGTAATTTATTCTGACTAAGGGACATGACTCCATATTATGAAATTCTTTGATGAAAGTGTTATACCTATATATCATAGGATTTATGAGGGTATCAAAATATATCATTAATATGCTGCCTGTTAGATTTAAATTTGTAAATGGTTCAAATAGCTTACATTAAACATTTTTAATTTCATTTTCCCCTCCTGGGACTTGTTGGATTATCCCAGTTATGAAATCAAGAGGAAAAAAAATCTGTCGAAGGAGAGGAGATGGGGTTTGTGTTGGACGGGATCAGAGCATAATTAATTTTTGCAAAGCTTGCCAGAGATGTGGGTCATAAGGTTCTTGGTTCTCTGGACCACGCAATGCAGAAAAACAACAATTTGCATTTATATAGTGCTTTTAACGTAGTAAAACGTCCCAAAGCGCTTCACAAGAGCGATTATCAGACAAAAAAAATGGACACCTAGCCAAAGAAGGAGACATTAAGACAGGTGACCAAAAGCTTGGTCAAAGAGGCAGCTTTTAAGGAATGTCTTAAAGGAGGAGAGAGTTGAAGAGGCGGAGAGGTTTAGGGAGAAGGTTGGGCGATGGAAATTCTCATGATGCACCACGCTCCCGGATTAACAGTGACACCAGCGCTGGGAAGAGAAAGAGACTGCAGCTGTCAGTGACTCAGCGCCGGCGTGATTTTAGGAACTCTTGTTTCTTTAACTAACTCATGTTTTAACACTGAATTCAGACCAGGTTTACACTCAGTATGACACAGAGGAAGGAAACTCTACTGTAAAACACAAGCTGACAAATGGTAAGAGTTTCTAAATAAAATTTTGCGTGTGTTTCTCGATAAATTTAAAGAATCAATTTTGCATTACTGTGCTGTTGTAAAATCTTTGATCTAAATTCAGGAGTCACTTCATTTGTGGAAAGAGGTTGTCTGGATTAAAATGTATTTTTAATTAATAAGTCAAAATACGGACCGTACCGAATGTTTATAGTGTGTGCGTTGTCTGTGTTTGCTTTTTAAATACACCTTGACGTTAACTTGTTGTTCCTGTAGTGACCTGTCGGCAGGTGAGTCTGACTGTAAACAGCAGGACTTGACTGGATCCGAGAGTCTTGTAACTCTCATTAGTTGCCCAACTTGGCTGGATGCTGTAGTAAGCAGGCAAAACTTGCATCTCTCTATTTACGTTGTTGAAAATACCAGAATGAGAGCGAGAGACAAAAGAGGATGTTTGCCAGCTAGACTTTTGGCAGCAGGTAGAACGCGGTGCATTCCAGGGGCAGTTGATGGCAGACTGGAAAGAAAGGACTTTATTTAGCATGCAAGTACTTGTCAGAACAAATTATTGTGCTTTATGATCCCAAACAGTACAGAGCAGAGCTGCGGGTGTATTGGCAACAACATTCTTTAACAGCAAATATTTTGTTTTGGTTCAGTACTTGTACATGTATGATGCACATCAGTAGACAGTGAATCACAGAAATAAATCCATAAAGTTGTGTTGGGCTCGTTGTCCTGCCCATTATTTTTTAAAAATTTTTTGTGAAGATCTAACTATTTTTGGCTGTATTTCACTTTTTTTTGCCTGTAGCTATGTAAAGGCTGCCAATTTTCCTTTTTAATTTGCACTTTCGGATATGATGGCGCAATAGTTATTGATGTTCTCTTCACAATAAAGAGTTCTGTAATGAGTTTTTCTATAGGATTCCATGTAAATAAATATGAAACCATAAAGAGGGACCAACAATATGAATCCAGAAATAGGAAAATAGGGTTTTTATGCTGGGTTGTTTTTTGGATGATAATAATAATTGCATCAGTAATAACAAACTTGAATGAGATGGATCAATTAAATATGTGATTAAAGCCAAGATTAACTGAGATTTTTTAAATCACTTGACAGCTATATATGTTTGTATATATATATATGTATATATATATATATGTACATGTTTTGCATCTGGGTTAGATTCATAGGTCATAGGAAAATTCTTAGGATGTGGGAAAATTTCTGACATATGTAAGATGTGAAGCATTCAAATTTCCCATTCCGTGAGAAACAGCATCTGTAAAACTATATTCTCACTGTCTTTATTTTCCCCTCACTAAAGCTCAATCAAGGAATGACCAACAACCACCATAAAAGCAACCAATCAAAATTGCTCAATTTTAAAAAATTATCTTTTCAATATGTTGTTTGATTCCTATTATGTGCTTCTAAAAATTAAACATTTAATGTAAGAGAATAAAAAATTAACTAAGACCAAAAAAGTACTAAATTTACCCAAGTATTTACCCATAAGAACATAAGAACATAAGAAATTGGAGCAGGAGTAGGCCAATCGGCCCCTCGAGCCTGCTCCGCCATTCAATAAGATCATGACTGATCTGATCCCAACCACAAATCTAAAGAACACAAGAAGTCGGAGCAGGACCCGGCCACATAGCCCCTGGGCCCTCTCCGCCACCCACAGGGCATTGACCGATCCGAACTCAGCTTCATGTCCAATTTCCTGCCCGCTCCCCATAACCCCTAATTCCCTTTACTTCTAGGAAACTGTCTATTTCTGTTTTAAATTTATCTAATGATGTAGCTTCCACAGCTTCCTGGGGCAGCAAATTCCACAGACCTACCACCCTCTGAGTGAAGAAGTTTCTCCTCATCTCAGTTTTGAAAGAGCAGCCCCTTATTCTAAGATTATGCCCCCTAGTTCTAGTTTCACCCATCTTTGGGAACATCCTTACTGCATCCACCCGATCAAGACCCTTCACAATCTTATATGTTTCAATAAGATCGCCTCTCATTCTTCTGAACTCCAATGAGTAGAGTCCCAATCTACTCAACCTCTCCTCATATGTCCGCCCCCTCATCCCCGGGATTAACCGAGTGAACCTTCTTTGTACTGCCTCGAGAGCAAGTATGTCTTTTCTTAAGTATGGAGACCAAAACTGTATGCAGTATTCCAGGTGCGGTCTCACCAATACCTTTTATAACTGCAGCAATACCTCCTTGTTTTTATATTCTATCCCCCTAGCAATAAAAGCCAACATTCCGTTGGCTTTCTTGATCACCTGCTGCACCTGCATACCAACTTTTTGATTTTCTTGCACTAGGACCCCCAGATCCCTTTGTACTGCAGTACTTTCCAGTCTCTCGCCATTAAGAAAATAACTTGCTCTCTGATTTTTCCTGCCAAAGTGCATAACCTCACATTTTCCAATATTATATTGCATCTGCCAAATCTCCCAGTTCTCCCAAGGAGAGTAAAGCAACCACTCCTTGGGGACATGATGCCTTGTGCTCACAGTTGACCAAGATGGCAATGGATGACATGACCATGAGGTTGGGCTCCCATATGAAAAATGACAGCAGGTAAAGTCAATCAAATAGTCCAAATGTAAAATATAATACAAGCACAGTACATTAAGATACAAATATAGTGCAATACGTTACAATACAAAGGATGATTCTGTGATCTGGCTCTCCCAGCGGGGAGCTAGTGCTTAAGAGGAACGCATTTCAGGAAATCACAGGTACGCAGTTCATGATTGTCTATCCATTACAATTAACAGGCTGCAGGTCTGTGATTCCATGACATCAGTTCCCTGCGAGCATCCCTCCCTGTTGGGTGTGTCAGATCAGGGAATCACTTCTTTAAGTCCAAACAAATAAAATTCAAAACAACCTATCAATTTGGCCAGATATTGGCTATTAAGCAGCCAAAATGAGTGTTGCAAACTTGAGTCCCATTGGCTGGCTGCCATTCACATAGTTGTGGGGTTTAAACTTGAATCTTGAAGTCCTGACTTTTGGAGAATTTATTTGTTATAATTCTTCTCAGATCTTTGTCACCATTTTATTTATTTTTAATATTTTACTTTTTTTAGAACAGATATTTTGAGAGACTGGTGGAAGTTGTGTGAATCATAGCTCAATGCTCATGGCAAGAACCTCCTTATATATCCAACTGCCCCCTCCCTTGCCCCAGAGGTGAGAGGAACCACAACTCTACTGTTTCACAGCCCAGTCCCTCAGGATTGTTACACACTCTATATCCTACTCATGGAAACACAGTAGTTTAGTTAGAAACACTTAGGGCTCGATTTTTGGACTTCCGATCCGGCGGGTTCGTGGCGGGGGGGGCTCCGAAAATCGGGGATTCCCGGGGCGGGTCCGGAGCCCAGCTCCAACCCACCCACTTCCGGATTCCCCAGTGATGCACTTAGATGTGCACGCAGCCCCCGTGTGTGGGACTCCCGCCGGCAATTAAAGCCAGCAGGATTCCACTTAAGGCAATTAATTACATAGTTCAGGTTGTTAGCAGACCTGATTTGTAGGATATTTCAGGAGGGGTGGGATTTTCATTTCAACTGAGCGTGTTCCCCCTACTGGGGGAAACACTCCCAGTTGAAATGGACGTGTTGCAGCCACCAGCCTGTGGCAGCTGCAAAGGTCCATTTGACAGGTGCGGGGGGGAGACCCTCACTCATTGCAGGAGGCCACTCTGTCACTTTGGACAAAGTTTGGCCTCCACCACCTTCCTCCTAACAATAAAATTCACAAACTTGCAACCTCAACCCCGGTGTGCAGACACATTTACCTACCTTGCGGACCCCCTCAAACGTATATCTTCCGGATGGGGGCCACCATAGCTGCAGTCATGACCTCCTCGGAGGACGAACAGCATCACCAGCCTCGCCGGCCACGCTGTCCACCTCTGACACATGAAGCTCCACAACACAGTGCTGTGACACATCCACCTGCACAGCAGGAGGGAGGGCAACCACAGAGAGAGATGCATCACAGAAGGTACTACCCTCGCCACAGGGTCTACAGACCGAGGCTTAGCTTCCTGGACCTCTCTGAGCAACAGTGCACACGAAGGCTCAGAGTCACTCGACATGTAGTCATGGACATCTGCAGCCTCCTTCATGCCGAGTTGCTCCCGGCTGGCCCGAGCACCATCTTCTTACCTGTCGCTGTCAAAGTCACCACTGCCCTCAACAACTACTCCTCCGCATCCTTCCAGGGTGCCACCGGGGACATCGCTGACATCTCTCAGTCGTCTGCACAAAACAGCCCTGCAAATACACCTACGCCCACTCTGCAGTGACACAATGGGTGGTATCAGGTGTGAGTCTTCATGGTGATCCTCAGGAAAGGGCATTATTGCATAAACCAGACAAGATTTGCAAAGATGTGGCAGTAGTGGTGACAATATAATATGTAATGTGAGTTGATCAGAAATTAAATAGAAGTAAAAACCATGACAAACCCTTGTGCATCCCCTTTATGCTCACGACACGTTTGCCTTATGCTTCCTACTACACATATGTGATGCATGCCCTGTGGCTGCAGCACAGGTAGTGGCAGGTTGGGTGAGGCTGACCGTGAAAGAGATGCATGAGAGGGTGAGTATGAGACAGAGCCGTGAGATTGTATGAGGATTGGGTTGAGTGGTAGTGGTGGGATGAGTACCGGGGAGGTGAGTGAGTGCAGGTAAGATGAGGATGAGCTTTGAGTGGGTGTGAGGAGTGATGTGATAGAGTAGTGTTGGCTGTGCAGAAGGAGATGTAGGGTGGGGGCGGTGATGTGGCAGGCGGAGTGTGGGGAATGAGTAAGTGTACTCACTTCGGCTGACCTACCTGGGTCATTGAAGCGCCTCCTGCACTGTATGCAGGTGCGTGATATGTTGGTGGTGCTGGTGACCTCCTCTGCCACCTCGAGCCAGGCCTTTGTGGTGGCAGAGGCAGGCCACTTCCTCCCGTCCACCGGGGAGAAGATCTCTGTCCTCCTCCTCCTCACCCCATCCAGTAGGACATGAAGTGAGGCATCATTAAACCTTGGAGCAGCCTTTCCCCAGGGCTGCTCCATGCTGTAATTTTGGCTCCTTTCTGCAGCATCAGTCAGTGGAGGACTGCCCCTTTAAATAGGGCTCCTCCGGCTGACAGCCTATGATGCGGCTGCGCAGTCCGCCCGCTGCGCAGCTTTCCAGCGCGAAACCCGGAAGCCAAGGTAAGTGCCTTCAATTAGGCTGCGATCGCGTGCGGAGCACCCCGAATTCAGTCCCTGTTGATCAAACAAAAAAATCTGTTGTCAATATATTTATCTTGCTATGAGTGCTTCACCTAAGAAACTCGTGAACCCTTTGT
Organism: Heptranchias perlo; assembly: GCF_035084215.1. Classification (NCBI taxonomy): domain Eukaryota; kingdom Metazoa; phylum Chordata; class Chondrichthyes; order Hexanchiformes; family Hexanchidae; genus Heptranchias; species Heptranchias perlo. Next base: position 87,883,371 of record NC_090332.1, on the reverse strand, counting down.
TTGTCCCACAGATGTATTTCTAATAAATCTTTCACCTGCTCAGAATAAGCCTCTTCAAAAAGGCTCCTTCATAACGCCCTGCTGCTCGACATTTCATCAAAGCAGATGTGATCCTTTGATGTAAAATAGAGGAATTCCCCAAGGAGAATAAATGCTACTCACCGTTATTTTTCATCTAGATATTCTGTGTGCACACCAAACAAGAGTAATATTTTTAATTCTCAATCTGTCCCTGCCAAGTTTTATATGAAAAGATGTCTTCTGATCAAGTATATGATATATTTGCACAGAATTCATTGACACCTAACAATGCACTCTTATTTGGACCATCCTGCCTGTGGTCATAATTATCTGTGTGCTTCGGTGAAATGCTTAACAGCAGAATTCAAAGGAAGAACTTTTTGGAACAGGGTTATTTTTGGTAGGCAAAAGTTTTTTTTTAAACTAAGCCTTTGGGATGCATAAAGAAGTCAATACTTTATATTCAAAAATACTTAATTCTTCCCCTTTAACAGTAGATTCTAAAGAGGAAAGGGTACCACAAAGGGTTAACATATCTTTGGGATCTGGGTTTCAATTCAGCCCTGACAGAAGTGAAAGTCTGTTATCTTTGCTTGCAGTACAAGATGTACGATAAATGAGCTTGCACAGTTTTAACCAAATTTCTAGTTGGCATAGGCCCACAGCATTAAATTTACACAAGTTGGGGGTAATTTTGATGTTTTGCGATGCTGTAAAACTGGCGATATCGAATCATTATACATTGAAGTCAATAGAAATTAAAATCGGGAGAGATGTATAACGGATTGCTGATTGATAGCGCCTGTTTTACGCTATTGCCCAAAGTCAAAATTAAGCCCTTTGTGACTGAACCCAAAAAGGATATAAGTGTGGGAATTGTGAAAAATTCATGCTTATGCATTTAGTGGTACTCCATTGATGTTGCAGTAAAGCAAAGGGAGTTTTACTAGAAATCTGGTTTGCTGTATCTGTGATCGGTCTGTTTGATGTTGACAGTGGCTACCCAAAATGGGGAAGTATCAGTTTGACAGAACTGACATCCCTCATTTTGAAGAGTACAAAATAGCTTTTGAAAAAAAAATCTTGTATCTGTCGTGGCCATCAAGTCTATCAGTCAATGTTCTTCTTCCTTATTGGTTAAGAGTTTAAATTCTCTTTTTTCCTTTCTGATTCATTATTTTGCACTTTTGTTATTCACCAACATTACCCAAATTATTTCTCCCCATGTCATTTTTCTGCACAAATATATGCCAAAATATTCTATCCAATCATTCTAGCAAAAAAAAATCTCCAAAGCCGAGCCACCATGACAATTTCTCACCCAATCTACTACAGGGTAAAAATCCTGCTCCAGGTGTAGCAGCAGCACACTTGGTAGTTCACAAATGCATTCAGGGAGAGGACCTGCCAAGGATTTTTGATGTCTCCTCATGTACATCAAGGAGTGCACTCGCAGCAAGGATTGGGTTACATTCTGGGAGCGTGGAGGCTGAGGGAGGACGTGGGACCTGGGACAAGGACTTGCAGGTGCAGTTTCTTAAACGTACATCTAGCTTCCCGTTGTGAAGAGTTTTTTTGTTGCTACCTTTTGTTGCGACAAGATCCTAAAGAGGAGGGAGGACAACTCATTTTTCAGAGTGAGTACTATAAAGTAATGCTCTGGGAGGTTATGCACAGGGAGCTTGCTAATTTTGGCTGCAAGGGGCAACCTCCTTAGAAAGCAGCAGTCAGAGCTGTGTGGGAGGAGGCATAGCAGGTGAATGTAGTTTCTACTGTTAGAAGGTCTTCGTCCCAAGTGCAGAAAAAAATTCAACACCTTGAAGAATTTTTCCAAGACAAGTGGCTGCTGTTGTTATCTCTTTACAGTGTTCTGGTATAGCACGGCACTCACACACATACACAGGATGATTCCTTATCTTTATGACCCCTTTGTTCGAACACAAGCACAAGACGACCCATATTCTTCAATGTCAGACCTTTCACAATCCCAGGAAATCTTTCACTGATTGTAGGCAGGACCATTAAAGGCTCCTGCAATACCCACTTGCATGCCACATGTTCTTGTTTTAGGAAGCACAGCGTTCAATTACATTGCAATGACAATATTAAACAGGTAGCACTTCACTAATCTCTTTATGATTACAGGAAAAGGAGGCCCACACAGAAAGGAAAGGCTGGCAGCTGGAGGGGGCCCACCTGATCTGAAGCCTCTAAGCCACTTGGAGGAGCTGACTCTAGTTAGTGCTGCTACTCTGCGGGAGGCATAAGAAATAAGAAATAGGAGCAGGAGTAGGCCATACGGCCCCTCGAGCCTGCTCCACCATTCAATAAGATCATGACTGATCTTCTACCTCAACTCCACTTTCCTGCCCGATCCCCATATCCCTTGATTCCCTTAGAGTCCAAAAAAAGTAGCCAACCCATATCTGCAGGCTAGTACCCAGTCTCTTTTCTCAAGGAATTTGTCATTCACTCAGGCATTCTTCCAATAGGCAACTTACTTGGTACCATGATATCATCTCATAACACATATTGGTTACTGAAATGTGCTATAACGAGTGTCTTGCAAATTACAAAATATGCTTCTTCCTATTGTATTGCCCGCTGGGACGGTTATGCCGTAGCAGCTTGCAGGACCTGAGGCTGAGGGCCCATCTACATCACAGGAAGAGCATCACTCCCTCCACTTGGAGCCAACATCAGCCTAGAGATATCCACTCCGAAGGAAGATTTAGATTTAGAGCAGGGAGCACCGGATGAAATATACAGCACGAGTAAAGAGGAGCAAATGCAGGTGGTAGCATAGGAGCAGGAGGAAACTGACCAGAGAGCTAGCTCTGGACCACCAGCAGATGCTGAGCTCCAGGATTGGTGCCACCCACGACTTCCCTACAAAAGAAAGCTGCTTTCTGAGTACCATCATTTCCTGAATCCTTTGAGAGTGTACAGAAAACCTTGAAAAGTATGACGCTACTATGAAGAATCATAGAAAATTTACGCTGCAGAAAGAGGCCATTTGGCCCATCTTGTCCGCGCTGGCTGAGAAACGAGCCACCTAGCCTAATTCCACTTTCCGGCATTTGGTCCATAGCCCTGCAGGTCACGGCTCTTCAGGTGCACATCCAGGTATTTTTTAAATGAGTTGAGGGATTCTACCTCTACCACCCTCTCAGGCAGTGAGTTCCAAACCCCTACCACCCTCTGGGTGAAAACATTTTTCCTCAGCTCCCCTCCAATCCTTCTACCAATCACTTTAAATCTATGCCCCCTGGTTAATGCCCCCTCCGCTAAGGGAAAAAGTCCTCCCTATCCACTCTATCTAGGCCCCTCATCATTTTGTACACCTCAATCAAATTACCCCTCAGCCTCCTCTGTTCTAAGGAAAACAACTCTAGCCTATCCAATCTATCATCATAGCTAAAATTCTCCAGTCCTGGCAACATCCTTGTAAACCTACTCTGCACCCTCTCTAGTGCAATTACATCCTTCCTGTAATGTGGTGACCAGAACTGCACGCAGTACTCAAGCTGTGGCCTAACTAGTGTTTCATACAGTTCCAGCATAACATCCCTGCTTTTATATTCTATGCCTCAGCTAATAAAGGAAAGCATTCCATATGCCTTCTTAACCACTTTATCTACCTGTCCTGCTATCTTCAGGGATCTGTGGACATGCACTCCAAGGTCCCTCACTTCCTCTACACCTCTCAGTATCTTCCCATTTATTGTGAGACGTCCACTATCTGTATCTGTGCAGTGATGTTTGGCCATGTCACAGAACTGCAGTCCGCCCTGGAGTGCATGGCACTTAACTGAGGTCCTAAGCACAACTGTGGGCTCTTTCTGGAGAGGTGTAATTGATGCTATAGAGTCCATCTGCCTCTATTATTGGTACAGGATGTACATTAGAAACAGTGCCATGACTTACCTTGGTTACTCTTGTAAGCTGATTGAACTTCTTCCTGCACCATGTGGTAGTTCTCAGGGTGGTGGAGGTAGTACTGACTACTTCAACAACCTCGCTCCATATGGTCTGAACCACCATCTTAAGGGGATTCCTGCCCTTTGTCCCCAATAACATTTCCAAGGATGTATCAGAGATTCTGGGAGCACTCCCAGCTGCTGATCTTCCCTGCATGTATAATTAAGGCCTGGGAGGAAAGGTCAGTGGGTTAGCGAATGGAGTCACATGGGCAGGCAGAAGTCCTGCCGTGTCACTATCCCGCCAATGGGACGGGAATCCAGTTCATTGTCTCCTTAGCAGTACAGATATAGGTGCTAGGATGCCAACCACTTTTAGTTCATGCATTGTACTTGTTATAGTCTATTTTGATGGACCTGTCTAGGGAAGACTTAATTATATACGATAAATATACAATATTGTTCTGGTGACAGCATGTTATCTTTGTTTTTTTAAAAAAGGATGAGAAATCATTGACATAATTGTGTGAAATGACCTAATGTGATGCTCTCTTTAATCTAATGGGCGTTGTTTCAAAAGTCATTCCAGATGGCCTCATGCTGGTTTAGAAATGTTTATTATTGTTTTTATTTCCCCAGTTATATATTAGCATGGCTAGGGACTGTGGAATTATTGTCAGTTTTCATAGAAACCTTCTAAATGGGTATTACTGTTTTGAAGTAAATAATAAATACGCCCTGATTTGTACTTCCAGAAGTAAATATACATATCAAAACCTGAAAATGTGTGTTAATCACACTATACTCTTCAGAATTGTTAATTCTACCTCTATATCTCAAAGCAATAGACACAAAATAAGCCCTAATATAAAGGTCAACTCATAAAAGGCCTGCTTAGTATATACAGATCATTTCTCCAGCCAACCTTCCTGTAAAAAGTACTCCTCCAGATACAAAATGGCACTGTTGACTAAATGACTTATTAACATTCCAGTTGGCCCTTTCCCTTGGCGAGTCCAACATTCTTATATTTTCATATGGAAAAGCTGCCAAGAAAAATTTGGATGAAAGGAAACAACAGTAATATATTGGCCCAGACTTTCCTGCAACAGTGAGATTAGCGACGTACATTCTGAATTTCGCCATCTAGCGAGCCGACCTTACCATCGCTAACTTCCTCCATATTTTCCTGCATTTCCAATTAGAATACTTCGCAACGAGTGTGGCGGCAAATCATAAGTATCGAAGCCAATGTATTGATCCCGCTGCTAACGATACGATTTCTTTGCCATGGCTGTAAAATACTACAATTTAACTCCATAAGACCATAAGAGATAGGAGCAGGAGTAGGCCATTCGGCCCCTCGAGCCTGCTCTGCCATTCAATGAGATCATGGCTCATCTGATTTTTACTTCAACTCCACTTTCCCGCCTTTTCCCGTATCCTTTGACTCCCTTGCTGATCAAAAATTTGTCTAACTCAGCCTTGAATGTATTTAATGACTCAGCCTCCACAGCTTTTTGGGGTAAAGAATTCCAAAGATTCATGACCCTCTGGGAGAAGAAATTCCTCCTCATTTCTGTCTTAAACGGACGACCCCTTATTCTGAGACTATGCCCCCTAGTTTTAGATTCCCCCATGAGGGGTAACATCCTTTCAGCATCTACCTATCGAGTCCCCTCAGGATCTTGTATGTTTCAATAAGATCTCCTCTCATTCTTCTAAACTTCAATGAGTATAGACCCAACCTGTTCAATCTTTCCTCATAAGACAACCCTTCCATACCCGGAATCAACCTAGTGAACCTTCTCTGAACTGCCTCCAATGCAAGCATGTCCTTCCTTAAATAAGGGCACCAGAACTGTACGCAGTACTCCAGGTGTGGTCTCACCAGCACCCTGTACAATTGTAGCATGACTTCCCTGCTTTTATACTCCATCCCCCTAGAAATAAAGGCCAATATTTCGTTTGCCTTCTGGATTACCTGCTGCACCTGTATGTTGACTTTTTGTGTTTCACGTATGAGGACACCCAGATCCCTTTGTACCACAGCATTTTGTAGTATTTCTCCATTCAAATAATATTTTGCTTTTTTATTTTTCCTCCCAAAGTGGATGACTTCACATTTTCCCACATTATATTCCATCTGCCAAATTTTTGCCCATTCGCAGTGTCCTCATCGCAACTTGCTTTTCCACCTATCTTTGTATCATCAGCAAATTTGGCCACAAGACACTCTGTTCCTTCATCCAAGTCATTGGTATATATTGTAAATAGTTGAGGCCCCAGCATTGATCCCTGCGGCACCCCACTAGTTACAGATTGCCATTTTGAAAATGACCCTTTTGTCCCGACTCTTTGTTTTCTGTTAGTTAGCCAATCCTCTATCCATGCCAGTATATTACCCCCAACACTATGAGCTCTTATCTTGTGCAGTAATCTTTTATGTGGCACTTTATCGAATGCTTTTTGGAAATCCAAATATACTGCATCCATTGGTTCCCCTTTATCCACCCTGCCTGTTACTTCCTCAAAGAACTCTAATAAATTTGTCAGACACGATTTCCCCTTCATAAAACCATGTTGACTCTCCTTGATTGTATTATGAGTCTCCAAATGTCCTGCTACTACTTCCTTAATAATGGATTCTAGCATTTTCCCAATGACAGATGTTAGGCTAACTGGTCTATAATTACCTGCTTTCTGTCTCACCCACTTCTTGAATAGGGGTGTTACGTTTGCGATTTTCCAATCCGCTGGGACCTTTCCAGAATCTAGTGAATTCTGGAAGATTACAACCAATGCATCCACTATCTCTGTAGCCACTTCCTTTAAGACCCTCGGATGCAAGCCATCAGGTCCAGGGGACTTGTCAGCCTTTAGACCCATTAGTTTACCTAGTACTTTTTCTCCAGTGATAGTGATTGTTCGGTGACAACTTTAAACGAGTCCTGTCAATTTAAGATAACATCGGAATTGGTTTTTCCAGATTTAAAAAAAATTCAAAAGTTCTGTTTCTGCAAAACAAATAAAATATAGATACAGCCATAAAATGGATCAGTGCAACAAAATCCAATTCTTACCCTTATTTTAGTTGATTATGTGATCTGGTTGGGCGGATTCCTTAACCATCTCAAGTATCCACAAACCTTACAGCAACGTGGAGGGAAGTTTTACACCTATTTGATTCCCCCCCCCCCCCCCCCCCATTTTAAACATCTTTGTTATTAAGTTAATAATAAAATGTTAGTAGACATGAGAATTTACTGGGCATGTAAATTTCAGGAAGGTTTGTTTGAACCCGTGGTTGGTCAGAGATCTGTTACCTATTTATCAAAATATTTGAACAATTGGCCCCTGCAATCGGACTCCTCCATGCTACATTGAAATTCACAGATTTGAAATGAGAGGGAAGTGAATTGACCAGCCTGATTTTCATGTGTTTGACTGCTGAGACTATGATAGTAAGGGACCATTAGAAGAATCAGACTTAAGTTATTTTTCATGCACTGCTAGCAACTATCAATTCATTTAGACTGCACATACTATAGATTTTACATTGTGTATTAAAACATAGTTATCAACAAATTAATTAACTAGTTAAGATAAATTTCACGTGTTTTAAGGATAATTAACAAAATTAGTGGTGTGAACATTTCATGCAGAGCAGGGCAGCATAATGTATTCAGAATACATGGACAGAGCGTTTGTATGATGTGGATGTATGTATTTGCTGCATATGCATGACTATTGGACTACACTATCAATTATAGACCAATTGAATCCTGATAAAGGCCTCATTTGTTTGCCATGAAATGTTAGACTGGGATTGTGCTGTCAATGATAATTATTGCAGCTGCAGTTCTTCTGATGGTTCAGGTGAGTGACTCCTAACTCAAATCGATTTGATTTTGGCTGTCTGTTTTCCATACCAAGCAATAAATCGGGCTGCTGCCAGGCCACTTAGACTGGCTTAAATGCAGGAAAATCGCAATCGCCATTGATTTTAACGGGGGCGGAGGCTATGATAATTACCTTCTAACTGCTTTCGGTGAGGGTAACGCCGGAGCAGCGCAAAAGTCTCAGAAAAATATGGAGATACGTAATTAATGGTGTAAGTCACTTGCTCCGTAATTTCCACTGCCTTTTACGCTGTTCAAGGGTCCCTGTGACATCCCCAAGAAAATCTGGGCCATTTACATTTCTGGGATATGTTTGGCCACTGACTAGTATGTCATATGCATAGTGAATTAAGATGCAAATACATTAACATTTATGATAAATTAAAGGGATTAAGATGCACTGTACCAAGTAGAATGTGCAAGGACAGTGGATTTCCTGCCCTCAATCAAATAAAAGTGTCAAGAACACAGCTGAAACTCTGTAAAGTATAAACATTAACACAGATTAATAATCCAAGGCAACTCAAGGGAGATTATACAACATTGCAAATTTAATATGTTTTCTCTGGCATTTTACCAGTTTGCTGCAGAATCAATAAACCATTAATGGCAAAGATTCCATCTACTATACTAAACATGTTGGTTGCAGGTTGAGTTAAATAGTACAGGCAGGTTTCAGTAATTTTTGGATAGCTGGACAACCTTCAGTGCTATGATATCCAAAATGCTCCCCAGTCTAATTAGAAGAAATAGTCACAACCTAAATTCTTTGACACGAAGCTGGCAGTATTTCTTGTAATAAAAACAGAAAATGCTGGAAATTCTTAGCAAGTGAGGCAGCATCTGTGGGGAAAGAAACAGAGTTAACGATTCAGTTCAAAGACCTTTCGTCAGACCTTTAGTTGCATTGTGTTCTGACGAAAGGTCTTCAACCTGAAACATTGGGCCCGATATTACCAGGGCGGCGGGTTTGTGGCGGGGGGGCGATTGGGCGCGTGGGTAACGTGCCCAGTGAAATCAGTCTGCCCCGAACGCAATCGCAGGCTGATTGGATCCACTTATGCAGTAAGGTCTGTCAGCTGGAGAAGCTCTATTTAAAGGGGCAGTCCTCCACTGACTGATACTGCAAGAAATAGGAAAAATTACAGCATGGAGCGGCCCAGTGGGAAGGCTGCTCCCAGGTTTAATGATGCCTCACTCCAGGTAGGAGAAGGGGGGGGGAGGAGGAGGGGGAGGACAGAGATCTTCCCCCCGGCGGGCGGGAGGAAGTGGCCTGCCTCTGCCACCAAGAAGGCCTGGCTCGAGGTGGCAGAGGAGGTCATCTGCACCACCAACATATCGCCCACCTGCATACAGTGCAGGAGGCACTGCAATGACCTAAGTAGGTCAGACAAAGTGAGTACACTTACTCATTCCCCTACACGCCATCTGCCACATCACTGCCCCCACCCCACATCTCCTTCTGCACTGTCAACACTACTCTGTCACATCACCCCTCACACCCACTCAAACCTCACCCTCATCTTACCTGCACTTACTCACCTCGCCAGTACTCATCCCAACACTACCACTCAACCCAATCCTCATACAATCTCATGGCTCTATCTCATACTCACCCTCTCATGCATCTCTTTCACAGTCAGCCTCACTCAACCTGCCACCTGTGCTGCAGCCACAGGGCATGCATCACATATGTGCAGTAGGCAGTGTAAGGCAAACGTTTCGTGAGCATGAAGGGGATGCACAAGGGTGTTTGAGGGTTTGTCATGGTTTTTACTTTTATTTAATTTCTGACCAACTCACATTACATATTATATTGGCACCACTACTGCCACGTCTTTGCGAATCTTGTCTGGTTTGTGCAATAATGCCCTTTCCTGAGGATCACAATGAAGACCCACAACTGATGTCACCCATTGTGTCACTGCAGAGTGGTGTAGGTGTATTTGCAGGGCTCTTTTGTGCAGACGACTGAGAGACGTCGGCGATGTCCCCGGTGGCACCCTGGAAGGATGCGGAGGAGAAGTTGTTGAGGGCAGTGGTGACTTTGACAGCGACAGGTAAGAAGATGGTGCTCGGGCCAGCCGGGAGCAGCTCGCCATGAAGGAGGCTGCAGATGTCCACGACTACATGTCGAGTGACTCTGAGCCTCCATGTGCACTGCTGCTCAGAAAGGTCCAGGAAGCTGAGCCTCGGTCTGTGGACCCTGTGGCGAGGGTAGTGCCCTCTGCGACGCATCTCTCTCTGCGGTTGCCCTCCCTCCTGCTGTGCAGGTGGATGTGTCACAGCACTGTGTTGTGGAGCTCCACGGTCAGAGGTGGACGGCGTGGCCGGCGAGGCTGGTGCTGCTGTTCGCCCTCCGAGGAGGTCATGACTGCAGCTACGGCGGCCCCCATCCTGAAGATGTACATCTGAGGGGGTCCGCAAGGTAGGTACATGTGTCTGGGGTAAGTGTGCAAGTTGGTGAATTTTATTGTTAGGAGGAGGGTGGTGGAGGCCAAACTTTGTCCCAAGTGACAGAGTGGCCTCCTGCAATGAGTAAGGGTCTCTCCCCCCCCCCCCCCCACCTGTCAAATGGACCTTTGCAGCTGCCACAGGCTGATGGCTGCAACACGTCCATTTGAACTGGGAGTGTTTCCCCCAGTACGGGAAACAGTCCCCGTTGTTTGTAAAATCCCAACCCTCCTAAAATATCTCGTTAATCAGGTCTGTAAACGACCTGAAATACCAAAATAAATAGCATAAGTGGCACCCCGCCAGCTTTAATTGCCGGCGGGAGTCCCACATGCAGGGGCTGCGCGCGCATGTCAGCGCGTCTGTGGGAAACCCGGAAGTGGGCGGGTTGGAGCCGGGCTCCCGACCCGCCCCGGGAATCCCCGATTTTTGTGGCATCCCCGCCAGGAACGCACCCGATCGCGGGTGATAAAATCGACCCCATTAACTCTGTTTCTCTCTCCACAGATGCTGCCTGACTTGCTGAGTATTTCCAGCATTTTCTATTTTTATTTCAGATTTCCAGCATCCGCAGTATTTTGCTTCTGATTTAGTATTTCTTGTAAGATCCTCTCAGCAATTTTCTCTGGAGAAAACTGCTAATGTGACAATGCATTCTCAGTGAGCTGGACCAGAAGAACCGATCAGGATTGCGCCTGCCACTAGTGTGTTTCTCACAGGGAGGCAGGTGCTGCACAGCCTGGGCAAAACATTCATAATTAACATTATTAATGTTGCGATACATAATGCCATGAATCAGACATTACACACTGATGTCAACAAAAAAAATGTTAAAGGGGCCTTGTTGTTTTGAGCAGGGTTGTCCAAGGAATATAGTAGTTCTTGCTAAACCAGAGTTACTAGATCACCTTCGACTTGCTGACTGGTACCCACAATACAATTCTTTGTCTGCTGCCAGCAACTACCAGGGTGAAATTGTGAGACTCTGTCCTTGTTATAATTGTCTCTGATTGCAGCTTGTTGTTGTCTCACCTGATACACACACAAAAACAGCAAAACAGCCTACGGCTAGAACCCATTATCACAAGAACAACAAAGAAAAGAAAAGCTGTAATGAGTAAACACCTTTGACGTATTTTAAATAAATACATTTTGTAAGTGAAATTCTTCATATTAAATTACTTCCCATTACCCACTTCAGAACAGCTAGTAAACCAGTTTTATTTAATATATTGAGGACAGGATGCTACCTTTTTTTAGTTCATTGATGACCATGACATTAATTTCTTTTTATTGCAGTTGGTAAAGTCAGTAGCATAAAATGCCATTTTGTGCCACTCAATAAATATGCATATCTTCGTTATCTTGCCTTTCTGGTGATCAGTAAGGCAGAATTTTGACGGATCATCTGGGAGTAAATGGTCTCATTGCCTCATACAATGCTGTAAAAGTAATCCGTTCCTCGTTGGGAAACAAAAAAACCCTCCATAGTAATATGGCTGTTAAAAATCCCAGTCCATTATACCTGCGAGCAAATGCTTTTATCAAAAACTGTTTTGTGGCTACATGCCATTTCTACACCATTAAGAGGTAATGTAACGCGGTGATGAATAAAAATGCAGTCAAGCAACTCAGATCTAGTGACCATGTAGTAAGCACTCTAACGATGCATTACTTCCTCTGTTCTCTCCTTAACAATATACTGCATATGTCATATTCTGTTGTTAATGCAGGTAAGGTTGCGGGTTGGGGGAGGGCGGACATTGCGAGCATTTCACAATTGCAATCATTCTTCAAAAAACTGGAACAAATATAAGTGGGCACTGCTCAGAATGTAACAGATTTGTGCCTCTGGAGGAGGGAGAGATATGCTCCTTCTGGCTACAACCATGGTTTCTTTTTTGTCAGCCAGGCTGCTAGCCAAGGTGTCTTTCTAGTGCCAGAGCAATTCATCTCAAGAAAAGAGAGAAAAAATCTAATGTTCTTTATCTCATCCATCTATAAATTAACTTCTCATCAAGTCCCTTGCACTCTTGGCTGAAGGGGATTAGGCGCAGGCAAGAAGTCCTGATGTGTGGAAAAATTACGAAATTCCTAAAATAAATATATGAAACTGGGATAAGCCTCATTATCAAAGGCCCGAATTTTAGCTGTGCGTAGTCACTATGTGGGAAGCAGTAAGAAGATCTAGAATGGCTCCACAGTACCCACTCCAAAGATGAGGTTCCCTGCTGAACATGCTCAGAGGGCTAATAACATAACAACATCTTGCATTTATACAGCGTCTTTAACATAGTAAAACGTCCTAAGGCACTTCACAGGAGCGATTATCAAACAAAGTTTGACACTGAGACACATAAGAAGATATAAGGATATGTGACCGAAAGCTTGGTCAAAGAGGTAGGTTTTAAGGAGCGTCTTAAAGGAGGAGAGGCGGAGAGATTTAGGGACACATGGTTTGTTTTGTGTCAAGTGTATTCAGTCCAGGTTTATGTTGTTTTTCAGCAGCTGTAGCATAGAACAAAGTAAACCTTTGTTAAAAAAAACTGCGGGCTTTACAAAAGATATATTGCCATGGAAACAACAGCTCTGTAGTAACCATGGTTGTCCATATGTTTATTATGCAGAATCCTACACAGGCACAACAGACCTCAGAGACCAGCAGACAAACTAAGCCCTTACCAGTATTAATCTACATTAGGGTTTGAGGAAATATCTCAAGAAAGAGTATTAACTCAGATCTGAGTGTATAATGGTATTTTTTTTCCTGTATATCAGTAGTATTTCTCAACAAAACACAGTACGCATGAAACAGGCAATTCAATAAGCAGTCACAGGGAAGAAGGGAATTCAGTCACCCTGGGTTGCTCTTATGCGCGTCCTGGTGGCTGGCTATAGAATGCCATGGGATCCTGTTTCTGGTTGTCCTCTTGGCTTGAGACGATGCAGCACACAGGGAAACCTCAGGAAGGAAAAGCAGAAGAATAATCATTTTAAAAACCTTACAAAAACAACGGGAGCAGAACAACTGGACTCATGGCAAAACTTAATCAAGAAGAATTGCCTTAATTGAAAAGTATTGCCTTTACTCAAATGCGATTGACGAAAAGAGACAAAGACAAAGAAATACATTATTGTGTCAAAATGCATCATCAGGTTACTTCCATATAATATCATTCATCTGTCTTCCTCCACAACAGAGTTTGCCAGTCATATTTATAAGACAGTGCATTTTCAAATTCCTATTTAAATAACAGCAGCAGGTCACAGCCTTCCCTCATCTCAGTGGCTTGAATGGTCGAATTCTTATTGAATCTACAACAACAACAACTTGCATTTATATAGCACCTTTAACGCAGTAAAACGTCCCAAGGCGCTTCACAGGAACGATTTTCAAACAAAATTTGACACCGATCCACAGAAGGAAATATTAGGACAGGTGCCCAAAAGCTTCGTCAAAGAGGTAAGTTCTAAGGAGCATCTTAAAGGAGGAGAAAGAGGTAGAGAGGCGGAGAGGTTTAGGGGGGGGAAGTCCAGAGCTCAGAGTCTAGGCAGCTGAAGGCATGGCTGTCAATGGTGGAGTGATTAAAACCGGGAATGCACAATCTAGCTGATAAATATACCGTAACAAACTAAACAGTGGCAGTTTACAAGCTGTAAGTAAATTTCCTGTTGCTTCTCCCCCGGTGTGAGAATGTAGGACATAAGAAAGTATGGAACAAGTAAAGGCAAATTCAGCCCATCTATTCCGTTCCCCTCTCAGATTATGTATAATTTGCATAATCATGGTTTCTATCAAACCAGCTTAGTCTCCAGAAGGAAGCAAATTGACTACAAGTAAAATTCCGAGACGAAGCAGATTCTCACAGACTCATGAAGAGAATCAATCTAAACTCACAATACCCCATACTCTGTAACCAGTCACATTCCACAGACAATGCACCTATAGTTCCAGTGGCTTGGGAACCATCATGCCCCGTAGAATATTTGTTCTTAACATTCAATCTCATTCCTAATCTGCACCAAACATTCATTTCTCGACCGGAATTTTTCTTCTCAGCCCTCGTCCAGCTCGAGGGTTGTTAATTTGGTACTCGTGTGTTGTAGTTCTTGGTACTAGAAAATGAGTTACTAGGTAATAAATATTGTAGAGTCTAGACTGATTTCAACGGGCTGAACGTGGGAGACTGCTCCCGACGTTGTGGGCACAATGATGGGACTTCCTTTGCGAGTTCCGATAGTGTTGCATGATCTAGATGAGCAAGATGATTCACAAAGAGGCAACAGATTCAGGTGCAATGACATGATTGCGTTTATAGCCGTTACTTCTACAAGATTCCAAAAAGCACTCTGATTGCATGGCAGTCTGTGTTAATGAGTCCTGTAGTTTTATAAATCACAGCTGTTTTCGTATGCAGCAGAATATATATTACAGACTTGCGACTGAGCATTTTTCAAGCGGGATAAAATGCTTCAAATGGGCGGGTGGTGCATTGAGTTGCAAGGCACTGTGGAGTGATGGAATGTAGGTTCAGGCTCGTTGTCCCAACATGGTGCGGAATTCTCAGCCGTCTCACAATGGGAAGGCACTGATAAAAGGCCAGGCTAATTCCCCACAAGGAACGAGAGGAAATCGGCAAAATAGCCGTGCTGTGGCCCACCCTTGTGCATCTGCTAATAACTGATTCAGAGCAGCACGAATGGAGGCCTAAGAGTAGGTTACCCGTTGTCATGTGGTGTACAAAACCCAGAGAAAGTGGGAAGAAAATGACAAAAAAAAGTTTTCTTCAAATGTGCCCACACGTACATTTGGCACACACAAAATAAAAAGTGGAAAAAATAATAACTTGGCTTATCTTATTCAGACCCACCCCTAAATGAGGACTATATTTTCCTCTGTTCTTGAATTTTAGCTAAAAAAAAATAGAAGTGGCTAATCGCTGTCAAATTTATTGTTAGCATGCAAAGCAACAGTTCAAAGGACAACAGCACCATTTGGTGATCGACACATAGAACTACATCCATAGACACTCAACACTCAAGAAGCTCGACACCATCCAGGACAAAGCAGCCCGCTTGATTGGCACCCCGTCCACCACCCTAAACATTCACTCCGTTCACCACCGGCACACTGTGGCTGCAGTGTGTACCATCCACAGGATGCACTGCAGCAACTCTCCAAAGCTTCTTCGACAGCACCTCCCAAACCCGCAACCTCTACCATCTAGAAGGACAAGGCCAGCAGGCATGTGGGAACAACACCACCTGCACGTTCCCCTCCAAATCACACACCATCCCGACTTGGAAATATATCGCCGTTCCTTCATCGTCACTGGGTCAAAATCCTGGAACTCCCTACCTAACATCACTGTGGGAGAACCTTCACCACACGGACTACAGCAGTTCAAGAAGGCGGCTCACCACCACCTTCTCAAGGGCAATTAGGGATGGGTAATAAATGCCAGCCTCGCCAGTGATGCCCACATCCCATGAACGAATTTTTAAAAAGTTTGACATTATTAAAATCTATTGACAATTGACATTTTTAAATAAAATGTTGCTTTCCCCCTCTCTCACTCAGCGCATCTGCTATCACGCCTCTGATAAAACTATTAGGGGGCAATTTTTACTTTGGTTGATGGTGTAAAACAGGCGATATCGGATCAGCTGCCCGTTATATAACTCTCCCGAGTTTCATTTCCACTGAATTCAACGTATATCTGTATGTGTGGCTGATTTGATATCGCCCGTTTTACACTATCACCCAAAATCAAAATTACTCTCCCAGGAAGTAAACCTTCAGTCACTGAGGGAAAACTCCTACCTTCTGACCAGTGTCTCTTCTTGACAGTTACATTGTGGGGCTGCAAGTTTCAACCCGAACACAATAATATGACAACGTATAGAGCCAGGAGACCACAGTCAGCTCAAATTTTAGATTCACACTGAAGAGTAACTAACTGAAACCAGCAACATTAGCAGATTGACAATGGAACCAACTCATTTGATCTGTGAACAAATGAGAATTTGGAGGGATTGTCTAGGTGGCAGGTTTAAAAGCAGCTGGGGCGAATTCTGACAATTTTTCAGGGGGAAAAGAATCATCTACCATTCTGTGTAATTTTGACCACAACACTAAAAAAGACCACCAATGGAAAAATGAGCTACATAGTAGATTATAGAAACAGAACTGGGAGAAGTGAGTCACTGGGCCTATGAAAATTGATTGTTTTTTACAATTGCATACATGTGGCAGTGAGCAGGAAATAACCATAGCACGCCAAGTACTTACTGAACAGTTCCCAAAAGGTAAAGATTTATTTCAAGGAATAGAAAGACAAACACCTACAACTGACAGTTGCCAGCATGGTTTGTGCATTAAGGCCAAAATAAGTCAACTACCTCAATCTTTGCAAGCACATCTTACAATGCACTCAGTACTATGCAACAGAGGCATTGGTTTACCATTATAAGTATTAGTGGTGGGAAAATGATTGTAAATGTAACATTATATTTCTAGAAGAAATTCTGCCTTGCAGGTGGTGCAGTTAGGTTTAAGTTCCACATAGAATTACATGGAATTTACAACACAGAAACAGGCCATTTGGCCCAACATGTCTATGCCAGTGTTTATGCTCCACATGAGCCTCCTCCCACCCCTCTTCATCTCACCCTATCAGCATACCCTTCTATTCCTTTATCCTTCATGTATTTATCTAGCTTCCCCTTAAATGCATCTATGCTATTTGCCTCAACTACTCCTTGTGGTAGCGAGTTCCATATTCTCACCACTCTCTGGGTAGAGAAGTTTCTCCTGAATTCTTTATTGGATTTATTAGTGACTATCTTATATTTATGGGTCCTAATTTTGGACTTCCCCGCAAGTGGAAACATCTTCTCCACGTCTACCCTATCAAACCCTTTCATAATTTTAAAGCCCACTATCAGGTCACCTCCCCAGTCTTCTCTTTTCTAGAGAAAGGACCCCCACCCTGTTCAGCCTATAATAAAAAACATTTTTGGTGGTAAGTGATGTGGAAAACTCCTGTCTTGATTGGATTGAGTCCCAGAAAATGGACTAATTCAGCAGATTTTAAAATAACAGATTGTTCTTACCCATTTCAGCATGGGGGCGGATGATTCATTCTGGGGTTGGGGGGGGTGGAATTCAGGTTACACCCAAAATACCACCGTCCCCGTGACTTACCTTCTTGCCGGCGAGCCTTGCTTTGGCGGCCTCGTGCTGCCCGAACTTTCGCTTCCGCCCGCCGGCCAGTTGCTGCTTCCCGCCCGTTTTGGGTGGACAGCTGACCAACAGCATGCAGGTAAGGCCCGGAAGTTAAAATCGCCCTGGCCTCACACTGCTGTCGTCGGGAAGGTTTGACACTCGCCCCATCCCTGTTCTTCAGTTGCTTCCAAGCCTTTATTCACTGAGCTCCACTTTACCCACACCACACAGTCGATAAATGGATACAAGAGAGCCCCAATTGATACCCACCACCTGAATAAAATTAACACTAATTGATATAAATCACATGGATACAATTAACACCCCCCACCCCTGCCCACTCCTCCCCCACCAGAATCCTGCTCCAGGTTAAAATCCAGGAGCAAATAGCCTCTAGCACTCTTCCTACTGATGTTAGGCTAACTGGTCGGTAAGCACCTAGCTTATCCCTTTCCCCTTTTTGAATGAGGATGTAATATTCACCACCAGCCAGTTCTTTTATGCAATTTCTCATTCCATGAAATATTGGAAAAATATGTTTAATATTTCTACTATTTCCTCACTAAAACAAAATAACAGGAGAAAAGTTTAAATGGAAAAAAATCTATTTTTTGTGGCAATACATAAGAACATAGGAACAGGTGTAGGCCATTCTGTCCCTCGAGCCTGTTCCATTCAATTCAATCATGACTGATCTGTACCTCAACTCCATTTGATCCATATCCCTTGATACTATTATCTAATAAAAATCTGTTGATCTGTCTTAAAAGCTCCAATTGACCTCCAGCATCCACAGCCTTCTGGGGGAGAGAATTCCACATTTCCACTGCCCTTTATGTGAAAAAGTGCCTCCTGATTTCACACCGGAATGGCCTGTCTCCAATTTTAAGATTGTCTCCCTTTGTTCCGGATTTCACCACCAGAGGAAATAGGTATTTTGCATCTACCCTACCAAATCCCATTATCATTCTAAAGACGTCGATTAGTCGCCCCTGACCCTTCCAAACTCAAGGGAATACAAGCCAAGTTTATGCAACCTGACCTCATAATTTATCCCTTTAAGCCCAGTATCATTCTGGTAAATCTGCACTGTACCTCCTCCAAGGCCAATGTATCTTTCCTAAGGTGCAGTACTCCAGATGGGGTCTAACTAAGGCTCTATACAACTGAAGCATCACTTTCTCCCCTTTGTATTCCCGCCCTCTTGAGATAAAGGCCAACATTCCATCAGTCTTTTAGATTACTTTTTGTATCTGTGCACTACCTTTTAGTGATTTCTGTACCTGGACACCCAAATCCCTTTGCTCCTCTACAGTTCCAAATCTTTTGCCATTAAGAAAATATTCCGATTTGTCTTCCCCACATTGAACTCCATCTGCCACAGTTTTTCCCATTCACTTGGTCTGTCTATGTCCCTTTATAACATCCTGCTCCCATCTACACAAATTGTTAAGCCTCCTAACAGTATCATCTGAAAACTTGGATATACAACTCTCTCTTCCTTCATCCAAGTCATTGGTAAATATGGTGGCAAGTTGAGGTCCCCGTACAAATTCCTGGGGAGCACCACTTGTCACCTCCCGCCAGAAAACAAACCTTTTATCCCAACTCTCTCTTACCTCCCAACTAATTACCATGCGATTCAGTATATGGTATCAGTAGCAAGTAAACTATGGCAGCAGGCAAGGAAAAGACAAATATAGAAACGAAAGAGAAAGATTAAGAAAAGAGACAAAGGAAAAAAAGGACCAAAGGCAAGTGGGGAAACACAAAAAGAAACTTTGGCAGGCGGAGTGGGAGAGGGAGAAAGAAAAGTTCTTAGTTAACATACTTTTTGCTTTCACATGCTTAAGTTGATTTCAGCAGTTTAGGATTGGTGGGTGTTTTTTATTTATATTTTTTAAAGTTTTGCTATTTTTGTAAAATTTGAATGAGGAGTGATATCAGTGAGGTACTGCCTGGTGATCTAATTGATCTAGTGACTGTTGAAAATAGTCCCTTGAATAATGCTTGTACATTGCCCCTGAATCCATACCCATTAAACGTTCAATTTACCATAAAGTGAAGTTTAATATAACAGTAAGAATGTTCAACATTTGAACCTTGAGAAACTGTTTACCACAGCCTCAAGAATGACAATGAAGGGGCATAGGACAAAGCTCAGGAGAGGGAAAGTGAATAGACAGTTTAGCTATAAATGTTTCATTCAGAATGTGTGAATGGACCACCCAGAGCTGATAACATCAACTGGGAGCTGTGGGTCATGAATACTGTATTCTGTTTTTTGAACACTGGGACCAGAACATCTGTTTTTATTGTCCATGTCAACAGAAAACCTTGACCCAATAATCAGTTCCAGGTTCTACTGTGTTGGAAGTTAATCCTAATCCAGGCTAGTCTCCATGGCCATCCATCCCCTTGACCCCGTGGGCTATCTTCAGGCTCCAAGATGTAACTGCAGCCCAGTGAGTCAAAATGCTGCTTATATGAGATCCGACACCAGAGGGAGCAGTTCACTAAATGCTCAACCCAACAACTGCATTCACGCTGAGTTGTAGCACACTGCTCAGCTAATTAATATTTGAAGTCAATTATTAAAAAAACTGTAAGTTTTACAATTACATTTCTATATCTGAATCTTTGATGTTTTGGGATATTTTTTGATCTTCTTGGCATTACAACACCCTAAAACAAAAGGAAAATACTGTGGATGCAGGAAATCTGAAATAAAAACAGAAAATGCTGGAAACACTCAGCAAGTCAGGCAGCATCTGTGGAGCGAGAAACAGAGCTAACGTTTCAGGTCGATGACCTTTCATCAGAACCCTGTTGCGGTTGGGCGTTTCTTAGTAAATTAAATATTTTTTTGATGAGAAAACCTTTCAAATGTGCCTACGGGTGTCTGTGCGCCTGAGAGAATGAGCCCAATTTGAAGAGACTTCCCGAACCAGCGCAATCGGGGGAATCTCACAATGTCGACCTTTTGCGCTGGTTCGACTGATTGCGCTGGAATCTGGGCGCAAAACTAGCAGAAGCAAGCGGAAACTCTACCCTGTTATGATTAAGTTGATAATATACTGCAGGACCAATGCTTCAAGCCAACACCTTATCCTTAATTACATAGAATGTACAGCACAGAAAGAAGCCATTCAGCCCAACTGGTCCGTGCCTGTTTTTATGCTCACGTTGTTAATGTTGCATTGTTGTTCTTGTGCACAGACACCATTAATGTTCAGTCCGATATCTTTGTTTCCTTCAAACTTTCATTTAACATCAGAGATCTGAAACATAACTCAGTTCTACACAACAACGGTCGCTCACAGCAGTGTCCAATCTTTCAGCTCCCCTATAATTAAAATATCAAGATTTACATTCCCAGTAAATATCTCCAGCAAGGAACAATTCATTTTGAATTAGAGTTCAAATTAAATTTAGCTGATGCAGCTTGTGCCTGGAGATTTTAAGTACAGGAAGGAACGCTGCTTTTTGTGTGAGAATGTGTGTGAGGATCTGTCATATACACATAACAATCATTGTTGCCTCTCTTGCACTGGTTTTGTACAGACAGCTAATCAAGCCATGAATATACTGACAAGCATGATTACTTTCCTGATAGTCTCGAGATAAGGGGTCGACCATTTAGGACCGAGATGAGGAAAACTTTCTTCACTCAGCGGGTTGTGAATCTTTGGAATTCTCCACCCCAGAGGGCTGTGGATGCTCAGTATATTCAAGATTGAGACCGATGGATATTTGGACACTAAGGGAATATAGGGATATGGGGATCGGGCCGGAAAGTGGAGTTGAGATCGAAGATCAGCCATGATCTTATTGAATGGCGGAGCAGGCGTGAGGGGCCGTATGGCCGACTCCTGCTCCTTTTTCTTATGTTCTTATGTAAACAACCAGACTCTTAGTTCAAGTCTAACAAACTTGTTATTTATTTGTCATGATTCAGTTGAGTGATAGAAATTGGATCATCTTTTCATCCAATTTCCCCACTTCCCTTCCTAAGGTTCTGGCTCTTGTGGGCTTACAATTCCACAGGTGCCATTTGTCCTCCATTGCATCACTCCAAGTGCCCACTTGTTAATGAAGTGAGCCCAAACACTGAGTGCTGGCAGGCTATTCAACTGCAGGTGGAATCACATATGCCAAGCTTTATCCTGTCCTCAACCAAGATCCCTTTCCCAGGAGTGGGAAGCCTGGCTGATATTCCCATCCCTCCCTAGACTAGAGGAAAACAGCACTGCTCCCCCCCCCTTCCATTCCCACACACTGCTGCTATTACTCAGCCCAACACAGACCAGAGACTAAAAGTGCGCCCATCCTGGTCTGTATGGGTCAGTTCCAGAACTGCCCTTATTTCCATCTTGTTGCTAAAAATACATTCTGGTATTTTTGCCAAGATTTATTGGTTTATTTTTTTTAACTGATAACCATTTTCCAGCAAAGAAATAGAATTGGAATATGGAAATTCAGTCTCAACAGATCTGTTGTGCTAAAATGAATTTGTGCAATGAGTGATGACATTTTATTGGTGAGGGTCGTCAGGTCTCAAAGTTCACTTAACTCTCGATTTGCCATGTTCATGAATAAAACTTGAACAAAAACAGTAAGCATAGAGTGCTCTGGTAACAAGTGTTGGTTTATCGATGTGCTACACCACAAGAGTGATAAGTTACTGGTTGGTAACTGCTATTTTCTTTTTTCCAGTGGTAATTTTCTTTCCAAGACTGTGGGTAAGCAGCTACCTCCCACACTTCCACCAGTGCCTCCTTTGGCCAGATACGAGAAGGTGTGAGTTGCTGCTGAGGTCAGACTAGCTGACTTGATGTTCTCTGCCTCCACGAGAAATGCAGCAGCCTCTGCTCATCTTCCCACTCAACGTGAGTCAGGTGAACATACGAACATACGAAATTGATGGCTAGGAAAAGACCAACCGGCCCACCAAGACTGCCCCACAGCGTGATGGCCAGTGCGTCATGGCTAAACACTTCTTCCCTCCACCCCCCCCTCCCGCCCCCCCCCCCCCCCCCCCGGAAACAATGTAATCTCCTGGAAAAAGCAAAAAAACAGAAATAACCCAGGGCCAATAGAGAAAAAAATACTATGGAAAATTCCTCTCTGACCCCCTCAGGCAATTGAAACCAGTCCAGGAGATCACATGGACCAAGTGTCATCTATAAAGACACTTGCCTTCTACGTGATCTTCCTATACCTAGGTGAGAAAATGCAAAGGATTAAACCTGCACCATCCCACTCCATGGCTCCATCCTTAAGTGCACCAAGCAATACCCACACCTGTCTTTCAATAGCGAGCTGCTGATCTCGGCTCAGGAGGAAGGGATCGGACCAAATCGGTATCAGATGGTTAATCGCACGGAGAAAGATCGAACTGGAGGGCAGGTCATCTCGTGCCTCTATTACATACCTTAAAGTTGCATTTGCAGCAGTAATATTCGCGCCAGACAAGTGCCAGGCAATGACCATCTCCAACAAGAGAGAATCTAACCACCTCCCCTTGACATTCAACGGCATTACCATCGCCAAATCCCCCACCATCAACATCCTGGGGGTCACCATTGACCAGAAACTTAACTGGACCAGTAACATAAATACAGTGGCTACAAGAGGAGGTCAGAGGCTGGGTATTCTGCAGCGATTGACTCACCTCCTGACTCCCCAAAGCCTTTCCACCATCTACAAGGCACAGGTCAGGAGTGTGATGGAATACTCTCCACTTGCCTGGATGAGTGCAGATCCAACAACACTCAAGAAGCTCAACACCATCCAGGACAAAACAGCCCGCTTGATTGGCACCCCATCCACCACCCTAAACATTCACTCCCTCCACCACCGGCGCACAGTGGCTGCAGTGTGTACCATCCACAGGATGCACTGCAGCAACTCGCCACGGCTTCTTCGACAGCACTTCCCAAACCCATGACCTCTACCACCTAGAAGGACAAGGGCAGCAGGCACATGGGAACACCACCACCTGCACGTTCCCCTCCAAGTCACACACCATCCCGATTTGGAAATATATCACCGTCCCTTCATCGTCGCTGGGTCAAAATCCTGGAACTCCCTACCTAACAGCACTGTGGGAGAACCTTCACCACACGGACTGCAGCGGTTCAAGAAGGCGGCTCACCACCACCTTCTCAAGGGCAATTAGGGGTGGGCAATAAATGCTGACCTTGCCAGCGACGCCCACATCCCATGAACGAATAAAAGAAAAAGTCTGCCTGCTCTTTTTAGCGGCGAGCAGGCGTGATGCTGTAGGAATTGAATGAGAAGAGACAAAGGGGGTAGATTTTTGTGTTCATCGCCTGGGCGGTTATCTGGTGGAGCAGATTGTTCACCTTTTACAGAACCTGCCTGATTTTCATTCAGCTGATTTCAATAGAACGACAATCCAGCAGGTTCTACAATGTGTGGGCAATCTGCTCCATCACATTACCAGCCCCGCGGTGAAGATGAAACTTTATGCCGATGGTTCAAAAATCAGTGGGGGTAACAGCAGCAGGCAAATGTGTAAATAGAATCACTCAGACTGATGGGTGAGATAGAACATATGAGATAATTCACAGGATGGACTGTGTTCCAAGGTTGTAATATAACAAGGGATTCAGCTGCCATAAGCCATGCAAGGTCAACTTGAGGATTTATCAATGTTATTTGAATGCTGTATTGTGTTACAGCCTTGAAACACACTCCAACTTGTGCCACTCTACAATGCACACAATTAGTCTGTGTGCTGGCTAATATTTTTGTTGTTGAAGATAGATACCACAGCAGACAGGGAAAAGATAATGGGCTGTCATGATTAAAACAAGGGATAATTGCATAACATACTCTTCACTTTCCTATATGTGAGTTATAATATCATTTAAACATACCAGATGGTAGTTGTATCTCATCCACTGTGCGTGGGAACCAGAGCTTTAATATGCCAGGGAGTGTTTTTCACACTATACAGATCAGAGATTAGATTGATTTTTATTCATTCTCAGGATGTGGGCGTCACAAGGCAAGGCTGGCATTTACTGAGTGCTGAGCCACTGTCCCATGGGGGTGGCAGCAGCGTGATGGAAATGGCACATGTTGCCCTCTCTCATGATGAGATCGTGCCTGGTTCCACGACATCCCCCCAACCAATGCCCGTCATAATGCCAGGAAGCTAGCTGGGCCAGACTGCCCAAGATCCTACAGCAGCTCAGAAGCCCTCATCTGAGCATCAGCAGCTATCCAGCTTTCATGGTGAAGCTACTGGGGAGCATCTCGTGATAGTCGCATGATAAAATTGGAAAGCCACGTGGTGAAGGATAGAATACTAGAGCCTGGTCTTTTGTTGCTTCCAAGCCTTTATTCACAGAGATTCCCCTTACACACACTAAGTTCTCCTATAAAAAGGACACAAGAGAGTCCCCAATCAATACCCACCACCTGAATACAATTAACACCAATTGATACAAATCATACAATTAACATAGCAGATTAAGAGGGAATAGACATAAAAAAAGCACCTGGGTGCTCATTATTTCTTTTGCCATTTGGTAACAGGATTAAACTACAAGACCCTTTCATGTAATGACATTGTCTGCACATGGCATGTAGATAAATGATGGTCAGTGGAATGGAAGTTCCTTATTTGCGGGGGGGGAGACAGACTGGTTCAGATGACGTCCTGGGCGGAAAATGGAGGAGGGTGTGGTGAGAAGGAGTAATTTAGGAGAAGCGATGGCCAGTGAGTTGCTGGTGTACAGCTACATGCTGATGTTGCAGACTTCCCATTGCTGCTGCATCCTCAGACTCGTCAGCTTCCTTCTCTTCACGTGGTGGATGGTGCTCTTCATCTGTCACCAACAATAACTCTTTCTGTTGCAGCACATCACCATTATCCCTGACAATCTGCCAAGGATATACCGTAGGAAACCCCCAGACTGGTCGGGGCAGTGCAATTGTTGTTTCAGCAGCCCTACGGACTGCTCAGTAACTGCTCTGGTTAAGCCGTGGCTACTGCTGAACCTCATCTCTGTTGGTGTCCTTGGGTTTCGGAGCAGGATCAGCAATCAGGTGTGGAGGGGATATCCCTGATCTCCCAGCAGCCAGCCTGGGACATGTTGTTCCTTGTCAAAGAGAAGGGGGAATGCTGGACTGCTGCAGGATGCAGGTATCATGAGAGCTGCCTGGAAAGTGGACTCACACCTACATGAACTGCTGCCAGTTTTTTAAAAATTCAATCTCAGGAGGTAGACGTCACCGGCAAGGCTGACATTTATTGCCCATCCCTAGTTGCCCTTGAGAAAGGTGGTGGTGGGCCTTCTTCTTGAACCGCTGCAGTCTGTGTGGTCAAGGTGCTCCTACTATGGTGTTAGGGTAGGGAGTTCCAGGATTTTGACCCAGCGATGATAAAGGAACAGCCGATATATGTCCATGTAAGTTGGTGCGTGACTTTGGAGATGATGGTGTTCCCATGTACCCGCTCACAGACCAGCTGGACATTAAGGGAGCGATACCCTTTGCGGTTCATGAAGGTTTCGGGCTCGCTGGCAGGAGGCCAACAAAATGGTTGCAAATTAAATAAAGCAATGCTTATGTACGTTAATACTTTAAGTGACCAGTATTGGATATCAATAAATGATTTAATGCACATGGACTTATTGATGCATATAGAATTGTTTTTATTGCATGTTATCCACAGGTCACATATTTTGCAATTCTCTCCCATTACCCCAAAACCAAACAGAAAACATTACAAAGGAGCACATCACATTGCACTATTATACAAAAGCCTGCTACTGAATACAGCAACGCAGTGGCCACATCATAAATTAATCATTTGAGAAATATATTGAATCGCACATACATGTAAAAACATGATTGAACTTCATGCACATTTTATGCTAATCTTTTGTGCAAATTGATCCTGGACCGACTAACACTAACTGCGGCATTGCTTACGCCCACAATTCACCACCAGATCACTTGCTCCCAATAGAGGTAGACAAAAATTATTTAGCACATAACAAAACAACAGAAAGTACTGGTGTGTGTCTGGTGAACTATAATTGTGGTGGTAACTTAAACAGATGTCCTTACAGAATTATCTGTATTTCTCTCTCAGCACTCAGTGCAGTTGAAATTATGCTGTGCAATGTCAGCAATGTGTTTGTATGAAATTTGTCTGTTATTTTAACAAAGGCACCAATTCGCTTTGTTAAGACAGTGGACAAAGACATTTTACTCTGATGTGCACTCCTTCCTGACATTGCAGAGTGTAATTTCAACCTAAATATTAGCGGTAGAACAGAGATACTGGAGTTTAAATTGTGCTGAGTGATACCAATAGCAAATGTGCTAATGTATTTGTATCAAATGCATTTGTATTAAATACCTCTGTCTGTTTAAAATAACTGGGTTAACGCCTACATTAAAATAGCAGGCAAAGCAAATCCATATGAGTGTTAATGCTTTCATTACTAATATCACACGGTACAATTCCAATTGTGTCTACATTAAGGCTTGTTTTTTTTTGTGTAGACAACTATAATTTGTCCATGTCGATTTTTTCAAAGTGATATCCTGTAATACTGCATCTTAGGTGAACATCTCTTTGTTGATCCACATCAGGCTGCGAGTCTCGTTGGGTTTGCACTCATAGTCGATGCTGCCAAAGCTGTTCCCCCATTGGCAGTGATCTCGTTTGTGATAGTTGTAGAATTTCACCTGCCACATGGTTTCAAAGGTGCCGATATCATTGAACTGGAGAGGATGAGCGGGAAAAAGAAGTTCCAGTTAAATGGGGCTCACTAGAACATTACATCACAAAGCCAAATCAGATTTCAAAATCCTAAACCCTAGAACTCGACGTTATCAGAATAAGACTGGATTTACTTGAATTACTCAATTTCCCCTGAAGTAATTAATGTCGGTTACCTCGTTGAATCATTTGAATTAACTCAGAATAAGATAAGCTGTTATCTTGGATCATTTACAGGTTTCGTTTTGCGTTGACAGTGGTTTTTATGAGAACCTTTAGTGCACGCACTAAGCTCTCTATGTTAATGTGGCAGGTGCTGTGGGGCTGACTGCAATTAGAACATGGCTGCATATAGTGACACCACTATTCCTGGCCAGAATGGAGATGATTGGGTCATCTCATTGAATTCCCCCGTCAATTACGCCTGGAGACCGCACTGCTGTGAGTAACTGGGATTGATTTTACCCACATAATTTGTATGTAACTATCCTCCACTCACTGCATTTAGCTGGAGAAATCACCCTGCTTTTATCGGGAGAAGTTGCTGCAGTTTTGGTCATGAGTTCTGTTTGCTGCAGTTCATAGAGATTCTTTTTAAATAGACTCTGTAGACTGTTTGCTATGAGTCCTGCCGTACCCCCAACTCATTGGCTGACATAGTGGTGTCAACAGACACTCTGATGATAATATGAGTAAGTCTGCCAGCTGCCTTGCATGTCGGCTCAGAAAGCAACAATAGGATCAGTGTACTCTTATCAGGCATGGCATCAAAGAAAGCAAGGACAAAAAAAACACAAATTCCTCCATAGTTCAATTTTACGAAGAATGCCTTTCTTGCCCCTTCTGCTATGAAGCAAAATATAGAATCATAGAATCAAGTATATTTAGTAGATTCATGATGGAACCCACTGTGGAAATGAAAGTCCCCTTCAAAATGTAGAGCGGTGAGGAGGGAGTTCCAAGAAAGACAAACTGAGGAATGAGAACGGGAAAGGAACAAATTAGACAAAGACAGTTGAGGGCAGGACAGTAAAAATTAGACAAGACAAAGAGCAGAAGAAATTGAATAATAATGAGGAAACAATTTGCCCAGGTTATTTTTTTTACCATCAATACATTTTTTACTTAAGGCAAATAAATTATCCTAAAATTATGAAATGAATAACATTACTTCTGTAATTATACAAAGTGAATTTATATATAAATTTGTATATAAATTTCCTTGCAAAAAATAAATTGTATCTATTTGTTTTGAATAATAACAATGCAATACTATTCTTATCACAATCAAAATTTTGATCCAATTGAGACTATAATGATTTCAGTCCTCAAAGCTGGACAGATCTGTATATAATTTTACAGTTATTCATATAGTCTGGATTCGCTATGTTGGCCACACAAGTGTTAGGCAAGTTATTGGCGGCAGAGTAACCTCTGAATTAGATGATTATTGTTTTAAGGCGCGACTAAGGATCTGAACTCTTTGTAAATGGGCTAGTTACACTCTGAATGTGTAACTACTGTGTCTTTAATGACCAGACAGTACTAGGCCATTTGGGAGATTACCCATTAGATTATGTTATCCTGTGCTGAGGTACTGCAACCAATCAAGTTATAAAAATACGCTTTGTCATATGTATTACAGCAATGGAGAGAGTAGAGCTGTTTGCATGAGAGCAGAGCTGTACAAAAGTTAAATTAATTGAATTCCTTTTCTATGTTAACTGCTTTACATTCAAGATTAATTATACCTGGGTTTCTCTATTTATATTGAGAAACGAGATCCTCTTTAAAACTCAAGGGTTTGCATTATGCAGATTTATAATGCTAGAAAACAGTAAGTAATTATCTCACTTTTTGGAATACCCTCTTGAGACCCTCTCCTATGCACCAGAGATATGAAGCATTCACGCAACAATACTAGCACATGGGAGCAAACTGCACGCATATAGTCAACACTGCTTGAACGACCTCTTGCCAGTATTATAAACTTTATTTTACTAAATCAATTTACATATTACACCTTCCTAATAAGTTCTATAAATGTGCTTGTTTGTGACAGTGATTTTGTTAATGCTGTGCTCTCGTGATTTTTACTGGAAGAATCCTCACCGATGTGTTAGATCAGGTGTTATATAAATCATGACATCACTCTTGGCCAATGGAGAGCAACTAGTGTTTGGAAGTTTGAGAAAGATTTATCCAGCCAGTGAACAATACCTAGAACTTAGACTACCAGATGTTCAAGAGCTCATACCAGTAAATGCAAGAATGGTGCAAGAAGGCCGAAAACATACTAACATTTCAAATCAGCGCAAACCCTTTCACAGATGGCTCTGTTGACAGACAAAATTGTCCCCCTTTTTTAATCGTATCCCCCAATTTATTATGTTTGACATGGAGACATCGATCTCACGTAAAAATAAACAAACTCGTTAGAAAAATATCACTAAATTATTTAAAGTTTACCTCTGCCACCTCATCTATTTGACTCACCCTCCATGTGTGAGCGTAGACAGTGAGGGTAAAATGTAATATGCATAAATGTATTGCACGTTGTAAGTAAAAATTGGGTGTCATGCATACTCCATGAATGAAGTCAAAATAGCTAAGGGTTAAATTGAAAGAGAGCTAGGTGTGTTTGTAGACTGGGGGAGGGATTTTAACTCCTCCTTCTGGCAGAAGCTGGGCAGTCCGGGAGTTTAGAATCAAAGTAATCATTTACCGCTCTTTTTTCCCCGCAGCCACTTTAAAGTCGGCAGGTGAGGCGCCCACCTGACTCAGGTGTGAGCCTCACCAATTTATGCTAATTTGGGTCCCATTACGCAGGTAAGATCACCCACCGTGGACCCTCGACTTCAGTAGAACATATCGGACCAGATCCTGGGGCCACCGAGGTAAGTTAAAAAGAAATTATTTTTGTGGGGCCAGGAGGAGCAGGAGTTCTTCTCTGCACCCCACAAAAAAATAGCTTGGGTCGCTGCAACCCCCCCACGACCCCCCACCCTGTGTTCCAGAAATCCCCCTGACTCTCCCAGAGACTTACCTTGCCGCCTCTGGGCTACCAGATGTTGCGCCTAGCGAGCTGCTTCCAGATGCAAGTTTGGGGTGGGCAGCTCGTCCGGCTCCAGTTAAACGTGGCCAGGCCGATTTAAAACTGAACCGGGCCTCCCGGACAGCCCGCCCTCTCGTTCTGCCCGCCAAACACCCGGGAGTTTAAATTCCCCTGCTGGTATTTAATAGTCCAGTCACTGCAGGGCAGCAATCAAAGGAAACAGGATGCTGTAACAGTAGATTACAAGTCAGGGGATGTCACGCCAAAAACTGTAAAGCAGGGGGTGTAGGCAGGAGATTTTAAATTATACAAAATCTTTGCTAACGCAGCCCCCTCCAAGGCTTTCAGTCCACTCCCCAGGCCCCACCTCCCCAAGTAATTTTGAATTTATATTAAAATGGTACATTTTCATTAAATTTGGAACTTTTCCTTGTATCAAAGTTGACAGATTTCTGTTCCAGAAGAACCCCATTTTATAGGAACATAGGAACAGGAGTAGGCCATTCAGCCCCTCGTGCCTGCTCCTCCATTTGATAAGATCATGGCTGATCTGTGATCTAACTCCATATACCTGCCTTTGGCCCATATCCCTTAATACCTTTGGTTGCCAAAAAGCTATCTATCTCAGATTTAAATTTAGCAATTGAGCTAGTATCAATTGCCGTTTGCGGAAGAGAGTTCCAAACTTCTACCACCCTTTGTGTGTAGAAATGTTTTCTAATCTTGCTCCTGAAAGGTCTGGCTCTAATTTTTAGACTGTGCCCCCTACTCCTAGAATCCCCAACCAGCGGAAATAGTTTCTCTCTGTCCACCCTATCCGTTCCCCTTAATATCTTATAAACTTCGATCAGATCACCCCTTAACCTTCGAAACTCTAGAGAATACAACCCCAATTTGTGTAATTTTGAGTCAACTCGTGAGGCTGGTCATTATATTACTTTGAATCAGGCACTCAAGATTGGACGAGGAGAAGGCAGTTTGACCAATGGTCTGAAAATAGGAGGGACATGAGACACAGCTAGTATGAACTTAAAGATCAGAGGCTGGGTTTCTCTCAGGTCCTGCTCTGCCACCAGAAGTGTGGCAGGGCAGGATCTTCAAACACCGATCAGTTAGGCTTGCCTCTGGCCCATTTCCAGGAGTTTGGGTCATTACCACATTGAGGGTGGGCACCCTTGCCACTTACAGTGACACCAGGGTGCCTGCCTCAGGTTGCGGGGGGGGGGGGGAGTAAAATTGATACAACTTATTGGCATCTCAGAGGTTGGCAGGCAATCTTATCGTTCTGTGATCCATTGCACTAAGCAAACTGGCCATTAACATTTTAAATCCCGCTCCTTTGCAACACTGGATACCAGGCACGCAGAGGCATCCCTTCAGCCCAGTGTTGCTAGGATGCAAATGACAGAAAATAGGTTGTACGACACCATCCCAATATTTGCACTCTATTACAGTACTCTATATTTGGGTGGATGCATTATGCGCACGACATCACTGCCAGTGGAAAGTTCTGGAAGTGGAATTGCGTAGCACAGAGCCAGCGGAATGGCTACCAACCTGAATTCCGTCCCCTACCAGGTTATGCTAGTTTACCTGCAGACAAAATTCAGGCTCTGGGTTTTTACTGATTTGCTTGAATAATAAATTAGTGCAATAACGCTGGTGTCTGTGTTAGAATCACCAGGACAACCTTATTACTGAAATTATATTTTTTCTCTACTTTATCAGTAATCTGTAAAGAAATGTAATTATTCTCTCAAATTTGGTCTCCACGGCCTCTCTAATGCACATAATCAAATCATTTAATTAACTCAAGTGATTAATCTAAGAGCAGTCATTTTAATAACCGATATCTGTGAGGTCTATGCAGAACACAAACTTAATGATCTGGTTACTTTTTTAACTAGCACAACTCCTAATCCTTCATTCACACATCCTTGTAATTCACACACACTTCCAGATTAACTTTAAAAGAAATTGTTTCTTAAAGGGTACAAATAATTTTCACCCGACTGTTTCACCCCCTACTCTATGGATAAGTAAGCTGACTCATAGGTAAAAGTAGTCAAACACGAACACGAATTGATTCTTCAATAAGAATCAATTTGATTATCAGACCAACAGCATCTTCCAGATTTCAAACCGACCCTTGGGTTTTTTCATTCCTTTGTGAGTTATTTTTTGTTACCGGTAATCTCGTTTATCTTGAATTAATGTTTCTGTCTTTCAGACCTGGATATAAGGCATCAGACCCTGATGTGTGTATTAAACAGAACAAGTCCATCGCAAAATAAAAATGCTCCTTTTCGATGATTTGTTGCTATAAGTTGATATTCAGAGTGTCAGAAAATTTGACTAATTCCAGTCTTAAGTTCCATTATTATCTCAGTGGCCTATTTAATTTCCTTGAAATTATTTTATCAAAGTACCCATGATATGGGATCCATTGAATCCATAAAAGTGAATACTGTCATTAAGTAAGTGCTCACTTAGAATATATTTCATTTAGAAGGTAATTTTTAAATTATTCTGCAATTGAGGTATTAGAGATGAAAAAAACATCAGTTCCTCATATCAGTTGTGAATACCTAAAAATTAATTTATTTACAGGAAACCCATCTGGTTATGCAGCTCAAAGTATTGCTCCCTGGAAGTTGCATTCCTGTGACTCGGGCCCACTTTATCTTCTCAAACTCAGCCCCCAACCTGTGCTGCACTACTGTCCAATTGGAACAGCACGCAGCAGGTCAGGTCATGGCAAGGACCCAATTATATCACAAAAACTATCAAAAAACTACAGTAAAGGTCAATGTGAAACGGAGATACAAGTTAAATCGTGACACTAGGACAAGGCGACACAGGTTCAAAGTGTCAATAGGCAAACCTATGACTGACTTCAGGAACTTTTACACAACAGCAACAACAACTTGCATTTATATAGCGCCTTTAACATAGTAAAACGTCCCAAAGCGCTTCACAGAAGCGATTATCAAACAAAATTTGACACTGAGCCACATATTAGGTCCAAAAGCTTGGTCAAAGAGGTAGGTTTTAAAGAGCGTCTTAAAGGGGGAGAGAGAAAGGTAGAGGGGCGGAGAGGTTTAGGGAGGGAATTCCAGAGCTTAAGGCCTAGGCAGCTGAAGGCACAGCCGCCAATGGTGATGCGATTAAAATCGGGGATAAGCAAGAGGCCAGAAAGAGTTACACACAAAGAGGTACCAATTCTTGGAATGGACTTCTGGGTAAGCTAGCGGCGGCAAAAACTTTGGAATCATTTAAGAGTTGGCCGAAAGCTGTGATGGGGGATTGTAGGTTTTCTGGATGGATGAGCTCAGATGGACCTCCCTCATCCATATTTATCTTGTGCCAATCTTGTCAGGAAGTTTGAAATTGGCATTTCTGGTGATTGCTGAAGGATAAAGTGTGATTGACCAACAAAGAAACTAAAAAAAACTTCTGCACACAGCTGAAAGATTTTTAATGTTTGAATTTCAAGATCTTAATGACTCCACCAAGCGATTTGTGACTTTCAAGTTCTCCATAATAGTCCCTTGTTGAAGGCTTACTGCTGAAATGTATTTTCAGTTGATGAGTTGTCTGGGAAAAAATCATGAGATGATGTGCTACAACTCCTCTGCATTATCACCTCCACCTGCTAGTTTTCTAACCTTTTCTTTTCAGTTGCTCTCTCACTCTGGTAAGTGGTCTTCTGCCTGTAATAATTTCCATTGATGCAATCATGTCATACAACAAGAGCCTGTCCTTTCAGAATGACCACAAAGGCAATAGGATAGATTTTAACTCTTGGCCGGCTGGCCGGCCACCCGATCCTGCAGGCAGGAGGTCCAGTCCATGTTTTAAAAATTCCATTCACGGGATGTGTGCGTCGCTGGCAAGGCTGGCATTTATTACCCATCCCTAGTTGCCCTGAGAAGGTGGCGGTGAGCCTACAACTGAGTGTCTTGCTCGGCCACTTCATAAGGCAGTTAAGAGTCAACCACATTGGGGTGGGGCTGGAGTCACATTTAGGCCCAGTCCGGGTAAGAACAGCAGGTTTCCTTCCCTAAAGGACATTAGTGAACCAACTGGATTTTTACGACAATCTGACAGCTTCATGGTCACTTTTACTGATACCAGCGTATTATTTAAAGATTTTATAAAACTGAATTGGAATTTTCAAATTGCCCATTTTGGGATTTAAACTCAAGTTCTCTGGATTATTATCCCAGTAACATAACCGTTATATTATTGTACCTTTAGGAGGTCTCCCTTTCATGCCGCTTATCATTGAACTGCGAGTGTCAAACGGCCACTGTGCTGTAGCTTACCAGCACCGGGCTGGCACAACATCTGGCTGCCCGCAGGCTAACCCGGCCAACAGGAAAGTAGATCTGGGGAGATGGGGAGGAGGGGGTGCGAACATGGAGTCAGGAGCCCGGGTAGCAGCAGCACACCTCATTCCTATGGAGCCCAGAGGAGACTCCTGCTCCTCTTGGCCCCACAAAAATAATCGTAACACTTTCCATTTTGTACTTCTTTCGCTGTACCGCTAGGTTTTACTGAGCGGAGTTCCAGGCGCATGCAACACCCAATAGGCCCTTAATATTGCATCGGGCTCCTATGTACAATAAAGGACCCCGATTTGCAAAGGTTAGAGAGGCTCCCACCTGGTTCACCTTGATTTATCTTGAGGCAATCACTATTCTTAATATTGCGTTAAATTTCCCCTTCATGTAGGAAGTTATCCCGTTTTCCCAAACAGTGATTTGTATTTATTTTAATATAAAAGCAGAAATTGAAGATAAAAGTAATGAAACATAGCGACATAGAAATGTTGGCACAGAAGGAGGTTATTTTAATCCATCGTACCTGTGGTATATAATACAAATGTGTAAATGAAGAGAATAAAACATCATCTACTGAAAGTAAGAAAGAAATTTGCACGTGTGAAACAAAGTTAATGAAAATGTTGGGGAAAGTAGGCAAGTAACTGACGCTAATATCAACCTGAGATCTCCCAGAATGTTCCCTGTGAATTGAAGGCCGTTAATTCAGTGTCAATTAATTCCATTCAAAAAGGAGCTGGCTGAATTTGCAGTTAAGAACAGGACTGAAAGTTTTAAAGATAAGTTTTAAAGAAGCGTAAAGAATACTCGATGGAACATGGTAGTTCCTGTATTGCTGGGGCCATCGGAGTATTATTGGTGAAATGTAACTGCTCGTTGTGGTGGGTTATAGCATTAGATTGGTATCTTGGAGTTTTCATTCAATTGTCTTCAGGGAACCAGGAAGAAATTATGCAAAGCTATATATTTTGACAGTTTTATCTGTGGCTATTTATCTCCATCAAGGATTAAATGAATTGAGTAGAGTATACGAGAGTGAAAACTATACACGGTCCTCTGCAACATAGGAACAGAAGGAGGCCATTCAGCCCCTCGAGCCTGTTCTGCCATTCAATTAGATCATGGCTGATCTGTCCGTTAACTCCATCCACCTGCAATGGTTCTGTAACCCTTAATACCCTTACCCAACAAAAATCTATCAATCTCAGTTTTGAAATTTTCAATTGACTCCCATCCTCAGCAGTTTTGGGGGGAAAGATTTCCAGATTTCCACCACCCTTTGTGTGAAGAAGTGCTTCCTGACATCACCCCTGAACGACCTAGCTCTAATTTTAAGGTTATGCCCCCTTGTTCTGGACTCCCCCCACCAGAGGAAATAGTTTCTCTCCATCTACCCTATCAAATCCTTTAATCATCGTCGGTTGGAAAGAGCAGGCTTGATGGAACGAATAGCCTTTCATCCCATCAAGTCTTATCCTCTTTAACCAACAGTGGTTAATGGTGGTGGTATTTCAGGAAACATCATTAACGTGGTGCTGAGGGACTAAGGAACTCACAAAATATGGCTTTTATGAGGTAGGACCTTGCAGGACCCCAATTATACAAAGAATGACGAGCCTCTACACCATTGGGAGGGTAGTCAATGAATAGCAGCGGGTAAGAAGATCGATTCAGTTTTGGGCTTCAGATTACACCATGGAAATGGCAAAAGCGAAAAGCTGTTCATCCAAACCACAAGATTGCAATCCTGCCTCTAATTCTCTGCCACCCATTTTTTTTTATTTACAGACAGGTTTTATTTTTAAGTCTGCTACTACTGCAAGTCTCTGAATTCAACGACCTGACAGAATATTGAGATTTGTTTTAATAGTGCAGGGTCTCGCAAAATAATTAATGGAAAATGGTGCAGCATCCCACAGAATACCAAGTCCCCTTGGGGAAGCGAATCGTTAGGAAATCCGCAATTCCCAATGTATTACCAAAGGTCAATGTTCTCTCCTCTCTCTGAAGCTGACAATGCACAGATTTGTCTGTGGCCATGTGAAACTGTGACTCGGCTTGTCACTGATGTGTTGAGCCTTGGTTTTCCTCAATACTATTTATTTTCTCCTGCTCTCTGCAAACTGGATTTAGCAAATGTCAAAAAAATTAAAATCACATACTATTTAACAAAGTTCTAAATTGTCGGAATTATTCGGGAAGGTGGGAGACCTGAGAGCATCACGAACAAAAGGTCTGGATTGTGACTGGAATCTGTTTACCTGGATGCTGACTTGCACAGGCTGGCGCTCCCCACTTTTCGTGTGAGTTACTCCTTCCGTGTCATAGATCCCAGTGTAATCGACCACTTGCGGGTCTCTCGATTTCTCTTCGAGGGGAATCAGGACTCCTCCGATCATCATCGACCTGCAATCAAACAGCCCCCCCCCCCCTTCAGTGACTTCAGCAGCATCCTTGTGTGTTCAGCTGCTTTACGGTCAACATTGCATTTGCAAACTAAACAAACCAGATTTCAGATTATTGTGGATTTTTAATCAATATTACAGTCATCCCATCTATACTGATGTTGACTTTTACGATATTTTATTAATAAAACAAGAAATATCATGGCTATGAGGATATAAATTACACCTTGATAGGTAAAATGAG
Organism: Heptranchias perlo; assembly: GCF_035084215.1. Lineage (NCBI taxonomy): Eukaryota > Metazoa > Chordata > Chondrichthyes > Hexanchiformes > Hexanchidae > Heptranchias > Heptranchias perlo. Next base: position 87,846,027 of record NC_090332.1, on the reverse strand, counting down.
TAAATATTTAATGAAGTCTAACCACGTTTTCCAGTTTGTTTTAGCAACATTATCCTGCCATTGAGAAATGAGAGTTTTTTACTGTTCTGTGAGACCAGGGCTGGCTCTACAGAACCAGCCCTGGGGGAGCCAGCCCTGGTCTCACAGAACAGTAAAAAACCCTTCAGGAGGTTCACAGCCCGGATTTACCCAGCCCTGGTCTCACAGAACAGTAAAAAAAACCCTGATTTACCCAATGCCTTTTCACCCACCCCCTGTTTTACAATCTGGCTGCACCTTCTGTCGCTTCCTCCGTTGGAAAATAACCAGCCTTCGGATTTAGAGCGGCAGTAAATTGTACAAATGCCCATCAGATCAAGAATTGTCCTTTTAATTTAAAAAAAAACAAATCATTGTAACATGAAGTGTGACATTTTGGAATGTTACATATATATAAAGATGAGATTGGAGATTTTGGGAAGTGCTGATACATCGATAGGAGCAGAGATGGCTTTTAATGTCAGCATCTTTTACAAGAAGCTCAATCCAAATCCCAGGAACCCTTTCACCTGAGACAAGGATGAACATGAAAGACCAGCCGCTATTTGGTCCAGGTCGTTAAAAATAAACACATCCGCAAATTTAAAAATAGCGGATTGTCCAAACACACCGCCCACAATCAGTGCTATAAACAGGTCTCGCTTTGTGTGTCCTTTGTACTCACGTCGCGGACACGACCCCGGGCTTTAATACGATGTCGATCTTGTACTTCGCTCCTGTTAACAGTTTGATGGTCCGGTTTTGTCCGAATCGCTGACCATCGACTTTGAAATACACCGCCCCGTCACCAGGTTGAATTTTCAAGGAGACGGCGATTTTCACCAAACTGGGGATTTCGCCCATGATCTGCGGCTGGGTGTCTCAGTGTTGGCTATGAGATGGGCGAAGGGAATACTGTAGAGTAAAAGGAGGCCCTGGGTCCTTACGACATTTACCCCATGGGCAATGGAAGCAGAGAGTAGAAATCCTTCAGTACGTGCACACTGCACAAGCAGGACTGCGAACATCAACCTGCAAGGGCTAAATCCACTCTGATTGCACATATAATCCCTCGCTGCAATCTACAGACGTCAGCACTCCACCAGCCAGTGCAGAACACTGCCAAATGAATTGTAGTTCTTATAAGCAGTAAAAATTACATGGTATATAATATCCTCATTTTTGTACATTCGGCGCAAAATGCAAACCCAGCCTCTTACAATTAAAAAAAAGCCCTTTGGGGTGAGAGGTTTATGAATGAATATTCACAAACCAGTAAAATATATCTTAATGAAAATGTAGGTTTCTCTCTTCACAGATGCTGCCTGAGTGTTTCCAGCATTTTCTGCTTTTATTTCAGATTTCCAGCATCCGCAGTAATTTGCTTTTGTAAAAAAGTATGCCCGTTTGTTAAATACAATTCATTACTAAATGCAGATCAGGTCCTCTTCCCATTATTTTTGAGTATTCAGCAATAAACATCCATATATCAAGAACATCCCCAAAAATTAAACAACAATGTATTTGCATTTTATTTTAAGATACTTTGATTTAAATTTGATTCTCCAATCACAGTAGTTCAGTTATAAGAAAGGACTTTACACATGTATATCAGTTAAAAATTATTACACACAAACTACATATCTGCATTTGTAATACCATCTTGGTCTAAATTCATCCTGGTCATACCATCCTAAGCCACACTGCTCAAACACCAATGGCTTTTCTTGATTACGGAATCAAATTCACTGCTAAAATCAGGCTGGATTAAAAAGGTCCATCTACATCTCGAAATGTCACTTAATCTAAAGTCAGTCTGATTCCAGGTCTGATTCCATTTTACAAACGAAAATCAAGGCTAGGATTAAATATTCACCACTTTCTTCTAAATCCATTCCAAATGCAGTCATAATATCGCTGCCTTTCTACATGCAAGGATCTGCATTAGTTTGTATATGAGCAGAATAACATCTACAAAAATAGATGTAATGGGTGAACACAAACTTTATAAAATGAAGTGGACATTTGGTCGTAATTTATCTAAAGTTATAGCTACAAGAAAATGTATTACAACAGACCATACTGAGCCTAAGTGATGACAAAACAATATATCATTCATTAGGGATGTGACTAAACAACAACAACACCAATTAACAACTTGCATTTATAAAGCGCCTTTAACATAGTAAAAGGTCCCAAGGGGCTTCACAGGAGCGATTATCAGACAAAATTTGACACCAAGTCACATAAGGAGATATTAGGAGAGGTGACCAAAAGCTTGGTCAAAGAGGCAGGTTTTAAGGAGCGTCTTAAAGGAGGAGAGAGAGGTAGAGAGGCAGAGAGGTTTCGGGAGGCAATTTGAAGACTGGTGTGTGTGACAATGGTAAGGGGTGAATAATTCCTGTGAGAAATTAAAGTGAATTGCTGGAAGTGAAGCAGGAGCATTGTAACAAAATGCTGTATTAAATAAGAAGATGTCAGAAAATCACTGTAGTAAAGAGGAAGGATATTATGGTACATTCATGCAACAAAGTATGGCATCATGGTATGTTCCGGCAATAAACAACACCATTAAGGCAATTGAGGGGACATTGCAGCAAATGCTTGTGATAAAGGAAGTTATAGTATGTTCCTGTAATATGATGCTGCTATTGTAGTACTGTAAAAAGTCAGATAGCCCGGTGGTGAAGGATAGAATACCAGAGCCTGGTCTTCAGTTGCTTCCAAGCCTTTATTCACAGAGCTCCCCCTTACACATCGAGCATCTCCTAGATAAGCTCCCTCCTATAAATGGATACAAGAGAGTTCCCACCACCCTGAATAAAATCAACACTAATTGATAAAAATCACATGCATACAATTAACAAATACATTCCTACAATAAAGAAGAATATTGCAGCAGTGTGAATCATCGTGATAAGCAACTAAAGGAGCCCTTGTACTGACCCCCCCCTCCCCAGGCAGCAGGTTGCAGTTCCTCTAATGCCAGCTCCGTTTTCTCCTCGTCACTAATGTGCTCGGCTTCACCATGTGTTTCCTCCCACAACCCACTCATTGACCTTCCTTCCCCTTCTCCCTGGAGTGGAAGTATCTGTGATGGTGTCTTGCCACATTACAGTGGGCGACACTGGGTTGTTGTGAAGTGCTCGGTTGAGACTGCGTGTGGGGCTCTGCCATCTACTCCTCTTGGGAACCCATAGGAGCATAAGATTTTAAGAAGCTGTCATTCAGACACCCTTTGAAACAGAGCAAACATGCCAAGACATTCTGGTATGTTACACGGCACCGTGGTAGTTTATGCCTGCATCCTCTCCATGCCCAAAACCTCCAGGGCCCCCTTCTCATGAGGAGTCAAGGGTCATGTGTGAAGCAACCTACCAAACTGCATGCGATGCCACCTGTTATGTGCAGCCTTTTCCTGCAAGCTGATAGAAAAGGGCCATATGTTGGATAAAGGAATTTTGAGAGATGTGTGCCACCTCGGCAGCAACTGCCCGACATGGGAGTCTGTGAACATGCAGAATGCACTTACCTTGTGCTCACAATGAGCTTGGTCTATGCTACCTGCCACATGTACTGGGCTATGGAACAAATGCATTGCCATGGTAACAATATGTAGTGCCCTAGTAAAACATATGCACACCTGTGAATTTGGAAAGTACATGAACAGTTGCCAGAGAGCTATGCATTTTCCCTCCATGACACTGCACCAAACTTAAATTGAAGCACTGTTAAGATGCCTTGTAACAACAACAACTACTACTTGCATTTATATAGAGCCTTTAACATAGTAAAACGACCCAAGGCGCTTCACAGGAGTGCTAGCAAACAAAATTTGAGACCGAACCACATAAGGAGATATTAGGACACGTGACTAAAAGCTTGGTCAAAGAGGTGGGTTTTAAGGAGCGTCTTAAAGGAAGAGGGAGAGGTGGAGAGGCGGAGAGGTTTAGGGAGGGAATTCCAGAGCTTAGGGCCTGGGCAGCTGAAGGCACAGCGGCCAATAGTGGAGCGATTAAAATCGGGGATGCGGAAGAGGCAAGAATTAGAGGAGCGCAGAGATCTCGGAGGGTTGCAGTGGTGGAGGAGGTTACAGAGATAAGGAGGGGCAAGGCCATGGATGGATTTGAAAACAAGAATTATAATTTTAAAATCAAGACACTGCCGGACCGGGAGCCAATGTAGGTCAGCGAGCGCAGGGGTGATGGGAGAATGGGACTTGGTGCGAGGACTTGCATGGCAACATTGTAAAAATTAAGCTAAATGTGAGCAGAACCTGCTTTGGTAACCTTTCTGAAGCCAGTGTGTACTACCTACACGACCTACAGCAACTTGCCAAGGTTTCTTAAGTTGCACCTCCCAAATCTGCACCTCCATCATCTAGAAGGACAAGGCCAACAAGTGCACGTGAACACCATCACCTCCAAGTTCCCCTCCAAACACCATCCCGACTTGGACATATAATCGCTGTTCCTTCATCGTCGCCGGATCAAAATCCTGGAACTTTCTACCTAACAACACTGTGGGAGCACCTTCACCACACGGACTGCAGCGGTTCAAGAATAAGAGTCACCACCACCTTCTCAAGGGGCAACCAGAGATGGGCAATAAATGCCGGCTTTGTCAGAAGCGCCCATATCCCGAAATGAATTAAAAAATGGTAACGTATCATCTGTAAATGTTATACAGTACTTGATGCATATAATAAAGTACAATCCTAAACATTCTTAAGCGTATATAGAATAATATTATATATAGATCATGTTAAAGATGAAGTATATACATTGGATGGAGGCAAACATTCTCATGTCTAGATCAGTGTATTTCTGGGTGCTCAGTCACACTGCAATGGATCTGTACTACAGGGAAAACCCTAATAAGAATTACACAGGATATTTATCGCACACTAAATTTCAACCAGATCTAAATCCCAAGCTGTAATCCTATTGTTCACTCAGTGCACTTTAATATATCGGTAAATTGCAGCTGAATCAAATAGGCTACTAAATTTATGTTCTTGTCAAATTTCAACAGTAAATCTGTATTGCTGGGAAGCACTTGCAGTGACTGTAAGAGTTGGAATACCTTTTTACAACAATTCCATGAAAATAAAAATAACATTCATATGATAAATGTAATTACATTACCAAAACATGTACTTGATCATAAGGCTTGGCTATTCTAGTTGTTTCATATAAATTTCACCATGTCTCCAAAGGGTATACGTGACCTAGTGGTTAAGTTAGCCTGTGATGGAGAGTACAGTTGACCCCTGATAATTCAAAGTCAGTTTTGTGCACAAAAATATCAGTTATCCAATAATTTGAATTAAGAAACATGAATAACTCATCAAAATGGGAATTTAGTGCTAAAACATTGAAATATCAGATAATTTGAATTAAGTGAATTTGAATTAAGAGTAGTGGAGCGTACATTTGCCAATGGACTTCCTAAATAATATACAATAGAACACCACTATAACTGATGGTACCAATGCTCCAACCCTTAGCATTGAAATACTAATGAGATATTTTATTTTTAGCATTAATATTGCATTTATCAATATTTAGAATGTTGCATTTATTATCCGTAATAATCCAGAAAGCTTCTGCTAGAATTTTTGATTTGATGTAACTAATGAGATTGACGTGGGATCCACAGGTTTTCTTGCATTGGTCACAACAATGATAGGATGGTTGCAGTCGGTCGATTGCTTCGATGAAATTGGAAACACTTAGAAAGGCGTGGGCTAATCAGGGCATTTGTAAAGGTTGGGTCTTGCTTGCCTACTTTGATTGAAATCTTTGGGGAATACATAGTGCACAGATAAAGGTAATGTGGTGGGTGTTGTATTGATGGATTTTAAGAATGCATTTGATTGCCACGTAAGAGACTTGTTGCAAAAATGAAGGCACGTGGTGTTAAAGGGAATGGAGCTGCATGTATAGAGGGCAAGGAGTAGGAATAAATTAATGTTCCTGAGATTAACAGGATGTGGCTTGTGTTATGCTCCAGGGATTTGTGCAAGGACATATTGGGGGTGAAATTGGACCTCGTTGCCCCCTGTTTTCCAGGTGGAAAATGGGGGCACAGAGGTCCAATTTAGGATGGCAATTTCCCACCCCCGAACAGCATCGGAAACACATCTGATGCCATATTGGTTCAGCTGCCTAAAACAAGTGTTGGGTCCCATGAATATGCTAATAAGGGATTTAGCTTCTGTTTTCGAACCCATCCCCGAAATTCCCTTACCCTGAGCGAAGCAGGTTTAGGATCACCTGGTCTACATGCAACCTAACCAGCTGTCCTCAAAGGGTGAGTTTAAAAAAAATACTTACCTTAATGTGGAGGCAGGAGGAGAACCGCTCCTCTCCTTCACACTACCACACTCAGCTCCCGTCCCATCCTATCCCGTTCTCCACCTCTCTTCCCCCCACCACCCAGGACTTCGGCCCAAAATTGGAGGGGACCAGACAGGCACAGGAGGCGTGACAGGTGCTGGCGGCTCACCTGAAATAGTACAAACTGGTCTGGGGACCAATTTCGGGTAGTCCTTATGCCGGCCTCTTCTTGTGTGTATTACCTCCTGGTGATATATTTTAAAATCCTATGTCAGTGTGCACTTTTTTCTTCAGCTTTTCCCATTATAAAATCCTATATCCATATTTATAATGGAAACTGCCTATGTAAACTTGTAAAGCTTTAAAATTACACCCTCGTCCCACTGGAGGCACGACAGTGCCACCGACGACATAGGGGTGTAATTACAGCTTGACAAGATTACATAGGCAGTTTCCATTATAAATGTGGACATAGAAATTGATAGCAGAACTAACTAAAATAGACACTCTGCTTTTCTTCCACGTGTAAGGCGAACGGAAAGTGCCAGAAGCGAGATAAAACTGACAGGAATTGTGAAACAATACACTTGGTAGCTATTTAAATGAGGATTATATACATATATATATATATATATAAACGTCCCTTGCAGAGTAAATTGGTTACAGCAACAAGGTCGAGTGACCTGGAGTCCACCATGTGCTTGAAGATGGGGACACTTTCAGTTCCACTTCTCCAAAGCACACTTAAACATTCAAAGCATATCTCTTCTCCAATTATGTAGAGAACCCTCCCTTCTCCTCTTTCCTATTCTCAGTGAGTTGGTGACTGGCTACATTTTATCAACCATCATCTCTGAGGTTTTAACAGCTCTGAGCGGAAACTGTTTCTTTTTCTGGTCGTTGTGATGCGATATGAAAGTGAGGAACTGTTTTTATAAACGAGAGAGACAGAGGGACAGGCAGACAGTCAGAGAGCCGCGACTACCTGAAACCTGCCAGTTCGGGACCCAGTCGGCAGCAGCATGGAAGTGGAGGCGAAAGTCATTCGGGAGGGTTACCTTGTCAAAAAGGTAGATTATATTTGTTGGGTCAGTCCGAGTGTATTTGTCACAGTTTGTCAAAGTTTCACATTTGTATTTTTTTTTTGTTTGATCGCGGCGAAGTCGACCGAAGTTGGCAGCAACTTTTAACAAGAGATAATATTCCAAGGGTATATCTACAATTAATCACATATTAAAAAATCAGTTTGGAATATTTCTGTAACTATGTTTCGGGGCGGGGGGGGGGGGGCAAGAAAAAGTTAAAAATTCTGGGTTGCATTATACAATTTGCAAATGTAACCAGCTTCCAGATATCTCAAATTATTTTTCAATAATTACCACATGTCTGTGAATACCACTTTTTTAAAAACTCCTCCCCTCCTGACCTTAACTCTGGTGGAAAAGGAAATAAATGGTCAAATACCAATTACGATGAAATGCACAGTTGTAATGCTCATGAACGTGTGTCCGGTAGTGTTAGTTAATCCAGGACCCTGGCTTATCTGCAGATATCTCTTCAAACTGAGAGCCCGCTTTTCAACCCATGTGTCAACTTGTCAAAGTAAAAACAACTTTTTCACTGGGATTGAAAGTTATCAACATGCACCAGCCAAATCAGCCGGAAGGCACAAACGGAGGCTTGTCCCACCGTTAACCATCCACAAACTCAAGACAGAAAAGTTTTAAAGCGGTTTCTGAGAATCACAGTTACAGGCGTTTTTATTCAGTGTTTATGTAGAGGTTATACATAACAAGTGAGATGCTGAAACGGTTCCTTTTCATTTTCCTTAAAGGAACTTTCCAGGGCCTAGCCCATCTGTTTCCTTACAGTTTATTTTCTTTAAGGCAAGTCGCAGCCACTTTTTTTGAGATATGGAGTAAATGTTTTATGCTATGAGTGGATCATCTGGGTTTATTGAGCATTTTTCTTTAATCACTGCACTGCCAAGGGTTTTTAAAGTAAAGAGTGGGCTAGAAATGGTGAGGAACTTTACTTAATTTAAACAAATGGCATTGAGATTTCCACATGTCACTGTGGCCGCTGCCAATCTTCCCCCGAGCCTGATTGCCCACCTGAGTCAGGCGGTATGCCCTATTAATACCCAGCTTGCCATTTTAGGACAGCACTGGGTGAAGCTGCTACTGTTACTGTTCCACCCAGTACTAGCTGGCAGTCCAGTCAAAGAGGAGCCCACAGGTGCACCTTACTGTATGTTTTTATGGGGCTGGGAGGAGCAGGAGTGCTCCTTCCGACTCCACAAAACCAGCCTGAGCTGCTGCTCCTGAGATTGGACCCCTACCCCACGGACCTACCACCTTCTGGGCCCGGAGGCCGGCTGGCCTACTCCGAGGCCCTCGTTTTACGCCTGCAACCCGCCGGCCAAAGGCTAATGAGGCGCAGCCTTCAAAATGGAGCGTGCCCTCTGGCTGGGCCTAGTGGGTGGCCTGCACTCCACTGGATCATAGAATCATGGAATGATATTGGTTACATCGAGTCTACAGCACAGAAACAGGCCATTCGACCCACCAGGTCCATGCCGGTGTTTATGCTCCTCACGAGCCTCCTCCACCCCTTCTTCATCTAACCCCATCTGCATATCCTTCTATTCCTTTCTCCCTCATGTGCTTATCCAGCTTCTCCTTAAATGTATCTATACTATTCGCCTCAACTACTCCTTGTGGTAGCGAGTTCCACATTCTAAGCACTCTCTGGGTAAAGAAGTTTCTCCTGAATTCCCTATTGGATTTATTAGTGACTATCTTATATTTACGGCCCCTAGTTCTGGTCTCCCCCACAAGTGGAAATATCTTCTCCACATCTACCCTATCAAACCCTTTCATAATCTTAAAGACCTCCATCAGGTCACCCCTCAGCCTTCTCTGTTCTAGAGAAAAGAACCCCAGCCTGTTCAGCCTTTCCTGATAAATATTTCCTCTCAGTTCTGGTATCATCCTTGTGAATCTTTTTTGCACCCTCTCCAATGCCTCTATATCATTTTTATAATATGGAGAACAAAACTGTTCACAATACTCTAACCAAGGTTCTACACAACTTTAACATAACTTCTCTGCTTTTCAATTCTTTCCCTCTAGAAATGAACCCAAGTACTTGGTTTGCCTTTTTTATGACCTTATTAACCTGCGTCGTTACTTTTAGTGACTTAAAAATTTGCGCAGCAGAGAAGGTTGACATTCGGTCCATCGTACCTGTGCTGGCTCTTTGAAAGAACTATCCGATTAGTCCCACTCCCCCTGCTCTTTCCCCATAGCCCTGTAAATTTTTCCCCTTCAAGTATTTATCCAATTCCCTTTTGAAAGTTATTATTGAATCTGCTTCCAGCACCCTTTCAGGCAGCGCATTCCAGATCATCACAACTGGCTGGGTAAAAAAAATTCTCCTCATCTCCCCTCTGGTTCTTTTGCCAATTACCGTAAATCTGTGTCCTCTGGCGATGACCGCCTGAGGTCCACAATGGGGGAAAATCTACCCTTGAATTTCTGTAAAACGCTGCAGAAATCATCTATGGTCCTTAGGTTTTGGAGTAAGGACAAAAACATCAGCCCCCTCTTTAAAATTTTGTATACATGCCAACCATTTAACTCCGTGTGTCAACTTGCCATTGTTTCACAAGAGAAATCAGCTTTTATTTTCCACCGAGATTGGATGTTGTCAATATGAACCAATCAGATCTGTGAGAAAGCAGGATTGGAGCTTATCAGATCCAATCAGATCAAATGGAGGGCAAAGCCTTAAACCTGCCCTAACCAATCAGACTTTACTTTCTCCTACTGTTTGTGCGCAAATTTAAGGCAGAAATGTTTTGCGATCACCTGATGGTTTCAGAGTCAGGGATCAGGCGGGAAAGTGGAGTTGAGGTCGAAGATCAGCCATGATCTTATTGATTGGCGGAGTAGGCTCGAGGGGCCAAATGGCCTACTCCTTCACCTATTTCATATATTCTTATGAGTGCGTTTATTTTGCGTTTGTTCTCGAAGATGTAAGCCAGTAAAAGGCAGTTTTTAATAACTTTTCATTTTCCTCAAAGTAACTTTCTGGACCCTACTTGGCCGTTACGTTATGTGAAGGTTTATCTTCTTCAAACTAGTTGTATCCGCTTTTTTGAGACAAGAAGGATGTTTCCTTGTGTGACTGAATTGATTGGTTTTATTTGAGTGGATTGGTAATTAGTTTTACTTACTTTAAAAACATACACTAAGATCTCATATTTAGGATTTTTAAGGCAGAACAACAGCAACAACAACAGTAAAACCTCCCAAGGCGCTTCACAGGAGCAATTATCAAGCAAAATCTGACACCAAGCCACATAAGGAGATATTAGGACTGGTGACCAAAAGCTTGGTCAAAGGGGTAGGTTTTAAGGACCATCTTAAAGGAGGAGAGAGAGGCGGAGAGGGGGAGAGGTTTAGGGAGGGAATTCCAGAGCTTAGGGTCTAGCTATGGTGATGTGTAATGTGAGCTTTTGAGTTACTTGTGTGTGAGTACATTGCCTGGTTATGTTCTGTAACTTTCAAAGTTGTTTCCAGTTTGTTTACACACCCATGGCGGAGGTGACTTTGTTACCGTGAAGTAACTGAGAGAGAGTCCACACTATCAATGTTAGAGTGGTCAACATGAGGAAATGCTAAAAATAACATTAATGATCAATAATAAATTGCAAACCCCACACTTTAGGTAGTCAGTCAGTCAGGTGAACATGAGAGCACAAAATTCAGCTCCTGTAAACCACCTTTTTGTGCACTTTAATTTTAATTGCGATGTGTAAGAATTTTTATTTTCAGTACAGAAAATTTCACAGTTTCGAAATAGCAATACAGATTACTGTCAGCAATAATAAGCAGATGAATACTTAATGCATTCCTCTGTTCACAATTTTAATGGAGGGCATTAACCCATTTATTTTGACATTACCTTGTAATGCTATATTTAACTTGCTACAACTACTAGATTCACATAGAAATTTCAACACCCAAACATTCGGCCCAACTAGTCTGTATTTGTGTTTATCCTCCACATGAACAAGAGTCTTAATCCCATGTGCTCAATCTGGTCCTAAATTCCTTTATATGCCTTTCCTTCAAACTCCTATCTAACATTCTTAATCTTGACATGGCCTGTTATTCGATCGTTAACTCCAATAGTGCATTCCACACCCCCACAGCCATCTGTGTAAAAATATTGCTCTTGTTCTCTGTCCCAAATCCTTACCTTTAATCTTATATCTATGTTTCCTCATTCTAGACTCCTCAATCACTGGAAATAGTCTGCTTCTATCTACTCTGTTGCATCCTATCGTAATGTTAAACACCTCTATCAAATCAGCGCTTAATCACCCCTGTTCTAATCATAGCCGCCTCAAATTTTTACGCATGTCCACATACCATACAGCATCCTTGTTAATTGCTGCTTTAATCTCTCTATTGCTGTAACATCCTTCTTATAGCATGGAGTCCAAATTGCACACAGGACTCTAACTGTGATTTTACTAAGGTTTTATATCAGGCAGCATCTGTGTAGAGAGGAAGGTAGTTATAACGTTTCAGATCTTGGGACCCTTCATCAGAAATGTTAATCCTACCTTCTTCCTCCTTGCTTTTGACTCCTCCAGACTCGACTATGCCAATGCTCTCCTGGCTGGCATCCCATTCTCCACCCTCTATACAGTTCAGCTCATCCAGTCCTTTGCTGCCAATATCCCAGTCCACACCAAGTCCGCTCTCGTCTCATCCTTGTCCTCGCTGACCTACATTGGCTCCCGCCGCCTCCCATCCCCCTCCCCCCCCCCCTCCCCGTGCCACACTGCCTCTAATTTAAAATTCTCATCCTTGGGTTTAAATCCCTTCATGACCTCTCCATTCCCTATCCTTGTAACCTCCTCCAGCATTATAACCCCCCCCCCCCCCCAACTTCTGGCCCCTTGTGCATTTCCATCTTCCTTTGCCCCACCATTGGCGGCTGTGCCTTCAGCCGTCGAGGAGCAATGCTGTGGAATTCCTTCCCTAAGTCTCTCCACCCCTCCACCACCCTCTCCTCCTTTAAGGCCCTCCTTAAAACGCCCCTCTTTGAACAAGCTTTTGGTCGCCTCTCCTAATATCTCCTTCGTTGCCTTGGTGCCTGTTTTTTGTCCGATCACGTTAAAGGCGATATATAAATGCAAGCTGCTGTTGCTGCTGCCAAAACCTTTCTCCACGCCTACATTATCTCAACACTCTCCGGCCTGCACCCTCTATAAACAAACAACTCAACCATAATTACTCTGGTGTATGTAAATGTACAGAAAAAAGAATATTTCCAACGTCCCTACACAAAGCAGCCAGAGTAACTTTTCCCTCATGTTTCCTTTCAGAATTTTGTATGAGTCCTGCTGAGATGGCTGATTCAGGGCCCAAGTGCTCACTTCCTGCTCTTATTATTGTGGCTTTTGTGCGGTGGGGTGAGAGGTTGTTACTATTAAAGTGCTACAGTGATGAATAAGCCAATTATAAATATCAATTGAGGATAAGTTTAGAAGCACATGTTGTCGATGTCTCTGTTGGAGCGTAGATATGTTGAGCTCTCTTCCAGTAAGGCTCAGTTCCCATTTTCACTTCAATCCACGTAGAAATTGATTAACTTTAGCAGTAAACTTTTTGTAAAGCCATGGATATGACCAAGGTGAACCCAGGTTTGATCTGTGACAGTTACTTATGGAAGAACTACAGAGAATGTTTTGCATGCATAGGAAAATTGGTGTAGTGTACCGACCGCTGCATTTACAATGACCACACGCAAATGAGACAAAAATTGCATTACCCGTAATCCATTGACAGGAACTGACCACAGAGCAACTGCAGCTTGTTTTTTTTTCTCAGTGCTGGAGTAAGATTAGTCTTTCCTGTGTGTTTCCAGTCTAGATACAGGGAGGGCTGATTTTTGGTTTTACTGCCGGGTGGGAATGGGCTGTTATTGAGGCTGAAAATCGTGGAGCAAGGAGCTCATACAGGACACATTCAACTAAAGTCTCCCTTTGTAAGTTATGCTTGTGTGAGGGTGAGTGAGTAAGTAGAGGAGTAGACCTAACAAAAGCAGAATGATACTAGCTCTCGGCTCGGTGCATGCCTCCAGCCTCACCCTCCACCATTCCCTCTACGCTTGAAATGCCAATGATGTTCTATAAGGCTTCTTCTTAACGCAATCACGGACTTGAAGTCGCGTCTCTCCTCCCCATGCAGATCTGCTCCGCCTTGTCCTCCAACCGGATGAGCAGTCTTGAGATGTCACAAGTTTCATTTTGCAATCCATTGTGTGTGTGAGAAAATGAACACGTATTGTGCAGCTGGGTTGTGTTAAAAGGGCTTCACACCAAAAATCCCTTTAAGATGCTAGTGTGTCAAAAGTTCCAGCTGGAATCTGGGTTCTATTGTAGCATGGACACACGTGGCCAGCGATGAAAGAAATGTAAGGTTCTGAGTGCTTTGCGTGAGGCAGCAGTAAAGGTATAACAGGTTGACAGACACACACACACATGGCAACTTTCCCCAAGTCTCTTATTTTCCTTCTCATTTTGGATCCATGTCATCTGGAACATTGGAGCATAGGAACAGGAGGAGGCCATTCAGCCCCTTGAGCCTGTTCCACCATTCAATTAGATCATGGCCAATCTGTTTCTTAACCCCGTCTACCCGGCTTGGTTCCAGAACCCTTAATACCCTTCCCAACAAAATCGATCAATCTCAATTTTGAAATTTTGAATTGACCCCCAGCCTCAATAACTTTTTTGGGGGGGAGAGAGTTCCAGATTTCCACTCCCCTTTGTGTGAAAAAGTGCTTTCTGACATCACCCCTGAACGGCCGAGCTCTAATTTTAAGGTTATGCCCCCCTTGTTCTGGACTCTCCCACCAGAGGAAATAGTTTCTCTCTCTCTACCCTATCAACTCCTTTAATCATCCTGAACACCTCAATTAGATCACCCCTTAATCTTCGATACTCGAGGAAATACAAGCCTAGTCTGTGCAATGGTTGGACATAGCATGTGCTGACTTGGCAACATCCCATATGGGGATAGTATTCTGGATTGCAGTGAAACCCTTCTTTGACTAACTTCATGTCGCAGCCTCTCAACTATCAAATCCGTGAATCTTGAAGTACGTCCTCTTAAAGGTTGCATTTTAACCATTTCATGCCTTCACTTCACAATGCTGTTCCTGAATACCTGAAGTAAAATTTCTCTTGGTTGTGCTTGACAGAGCTGCTGAGTGAACAGGAGCTTGCCACTAATATATAAATAGTTGGAAATCTGGCAGTTCTGGCAAGGACTACATACAGCGTCCTGCAGAACATTGCTCCTGCTGCAATGCATGCAAACAGGAAGTTTTAGTATTCAGTCTTTCAGTTTTCCACTCATCCTGTCCCTTTTGTATGGCTTTTGAGTTGGGTTTTCAAAAAGAGGGAAAATTTTGTATTTTCAACAACTTTGTTCTGCCAAATTGTTATCCATGTTAAAATGTCCTGAGAGTTAATTGTTACATAACAAATAGTTTGATTTTGGATACAGTGTTCATCCTGATGGTGGTCACATTGTTCAAATCCTATCTGCGGAGCGAGCTGCTTGCGATGGTTATCCATTTTTTCGGTGCTTATCCCAGTCAACAAATGTTGTTTCATTTCAGTGCGTTATTCCCACCTTGAGAGAACTCACCTCTTGTATTTCTGTACTCGATCCAGTCCAAAGCCACGCACAGCAGTTGATAGATGAGGATGGCTGATTTCATGCAGATTCAGATCCTTCACAAAGGATCTGACTTTTTTTTGTTAAACCATCCCAGCTGAAACTGCCTGTGGCTGTATTTTCCGGCAAAATTGTCATCTCTGTTAGCTTTTGACCTTAAAGCTGTTACAGAACACTTAGGGTCATGATGGACCGTGGAAAAGGGGCTATTTAAAAAATAAATAAAACTCAGGTCCTACGGCCTAGTGGCTTTTTCCTGATGCATTAAAGATGTCACATCTTCATTTTTGGCTTTCACAAGTATTTTTCAGCATCTTCCTTGAATATTTTTTCACCCTCCAATTTTGTGCCTCCCCTGAAGCTGAACCGTTCCTCAATTGCTGGCTGCCCTCTAGTACCGTGCTTAATTGGCTGTTCTTTATGTGTGACATGGAGCGTCAGCAGGTTATTTAATTGTGAGCCGTATCACAGCCTAGCCCAAACTCTGCCCTCCCCCTGATCTCCGCAAGTATACACTATCCATCAAAGGATTACCGGATGGCTTTCCGGAGCTAAAACCCCAGCTAATTTTTGCCCTTCCCTAGCCCATGGGTGTTGTGGCATCGTACTGAAAATCTGCTGTGATCCAATAACTCAGCACAGATTCGGGATCGAGCCTGGGACCTTCCTGGTCAGTGGGACACCTTGAATATTTTTAATCCTAATAGCCCAGTGGCTCATCAGAGGCAGAAATGTTTAAACAGTTTGTCCAGTTTTTGCTTTGCATTTCTCTAGAGATCAGGTTTTGCCAGACTTGAAGTTAAGTCCTCAGTACCAGCTGTCGAATAATGTATTCATTTAATCAGAACACAGAAAACCATTTGACAACCTTTCATTTGTTTTGATGGCCAAGTACACAACACGTAATTCCAAGGGCTATGGCAGAGGCATTTTAATTGTAAGGATTCAGTGCGGGTTGGCATTGAAATAACGCTGATAAAAATTATGGAGAGTCAAGATTCAAGCTTTTTAAAGTACCAAAGAGATTCATTGAGATGGATCAAGAGAAGTTCTTTGTGTTGACCGAGAGAAGGTGAACATTTAAAATAAAGAAATTGATAGCTCGGACCTGTAAGGTGAGCCTCTCTTATGCCCGCTCTCTGTGAGGTCCTATGTGAAATTGGTTTGGGCAGCCTCAATCCAGTTCTTAGTGGGCATGGCTCCACAGCGCAAAAGCTACCCCTCATTTGGCACCATATTGGCAATCTAGCTCAGTGAGGCCACAGGGATGGCTGATGTGGGAAATGGGAAAATGTCCCACTGGTGTGGTAGAAGGTGCTGTATTGAAGTTAAGTCTGAGGCACACCTTTGAGCTAGAGTAGAACGAGCTCCCTTCTCTTCTCTTTCCAGCATCCTCCAATTTTCCAGCATCTTTTTCTCTGCAATTTTTCTCCCTTCTCCTCCTCTCTGACGGCTTGTTGGAGTGTTTATATTCTGTCCTCTCCTGACACACACGCTTTTCCAGCGGGATTCACTGGATAACGATCAGGAGCAGAAACCATGGCTGATCTTCCTCTCCCTAATGTGGGGGCACTGAGGCCAATTTGTAGCACCCCCATCGCCGCCCTGGCTGAGATCAACTAACTCAGCGCAGGTTAAGTCCACAATCCATGATGCCAGAACCATGGCACAATAGCAGCAGGGAACTGTTCTCACATGACAAAGGAAATTTAAAAAGCTCTTTACTCCCCTGGGTGTCGGATGCCTCAAGAAGAGTCTTCGGTCAGTGGGTAAACGCACTGCATGGTGCGGTACCGAACCATACAGAGCAGAAAGGTCACAGGTTCGATCCCTGAGTTAACTGATCACTACAAGTGGCTTCATTCAGGAGCGTAATGGATGGTAAATGGCACCTACCCACTTTCAATTTCTGTTGACTGAAAATGATGGCATGTGTTTGTCACGTAATTGCAGATTTTGAAATCGGGGGACCAAGGCAACTTGTTTACACCCCCTTGCTGCCTGTTGTCTCTCTTTGAAATGCTTCTTTCCTGAGATTATGGTTCATATTCAATTGGTGGGTGTGTTTGTGCACTGTAGTCCACAATCACAAGTTGGTTCTGCTGGTCATTCTCACCACTGGAAAACTGTCCCTGCAACACTAGTCTTCCTTCTTGTCGGTAAGCAGCAATATTAGAATGACAACAATTGACTCTTTGCCTTTTTTTCAATGCAGTTTTGGGGTCCTGACTTCTCCCTACAGGTCCAGGTCCCAATCTTTCCTTCTCCCAACCTGCAACTCCCCCACCGCCATGGCCCCCTCCAGCTACAGACCTCTCCCCCTGTTTGGGCTACGGTGAGGTATCACAGACAGAGTGCACATTAGTAGGTCAATATTTTAACGTGCCTGGTTTGAAAAGTGGCACCAGAGAGCAGGTCATTAATGTGACTCACTGTGCACGAGTGGTCTGATGAAATGATCAATATGATTATTTGAAGTGGTGGTACGCTTGTTACTTCCTCTTGTGACTCATACAAGTAAAGGCCAAATCCATCTGTTACAGGATCTAGATTCACATTGGTACCATGTCTAGTGAGGGCTGATCATTACAATGAAGAAGTGGCGCCCATGTTGTGAGACTTCAATAGAAAAGGAGGTGCCATGAGCCAGGGCATGATTCTACTGCCCATTCTGGATGAGTGAACGCATGAAAAGAGTTGTAGAGCTGTTCACCTGGAATTTCCTGGGGTAGGGGGGTTCCCCTGATTTCCCCCTGTAACGTAAGAACGTAAGAACATAAGAAATAGAAGCAGGAGTAGGCCATACGGTCCTTCGAGCCTGCTCCGCCATTCAATAAGATCACGGTTGATCTTCGACCTCAACTCCACTTTCTCACCCGATCCCCATGTCCCTCGATTCCTGTAGAGCCCAAAAATCTATCGATCTCAGCCTTGAATATACTCAACGACTGAGCATCCACAGCCCTCTGGGGTAGAGAATTCCAAAGATTCACAACCCTCTGAGTGAAGAAATTCCTCCTCATCTAAATGGCCATCCCCTTATCCTGAGACTATGACCCCTAGATCTAGACTCGCCAACCAGGGGGAACAGCCTCTCAGCATCAACCCTGTCAAGCCCTCTAAGAATTTTATATGTTTCAATGAGATCCACTCTCATTCTTCTATCTCCAGAGAGTATAGGCCCATTCTACTCAATCTCTCCTCACAGAACAATCCTCTCATCCCAGGAATCAATCTAGTGAACCTTCGTTGCACTGCCTCTAAGACAAGTATATCCTTCCTTAGATAAGGAGACCAAAACTGTACACTGTACTCCAGGTGTGGCCTCACCAAAGCCCTGTACAATTGCAGCAATGCTTCCTTACTCTTGTACTCCAACCCCCCTTGCAGTAAAGGCTAGCCATACCATTTGCCTTCCTAATTGCTTGCTGTACCTGCATGCTAACTTTTTGTGTTTCTTGTACCAGGACACCCAAATCCCTCTGAATACCAACATTTAATAGTTCCTTACCATTTAAAAAATATTCTGTTTTTCTATTCTTCTTACCAAAGTGAATAACCTCACATTACACTCCATCTGCCACCTTCTTGCCCAGTAACTTAACCTGTCTATATCTCTTTGCAGACTCTTTGTGTCTTCCTCACAGCTTACTTTCCCACCTAGCTTTGTATCGTCAACAATCTTGGATACATTACATCTAAGTCATTAATATAGATTGTAAAAAGCTGAGGCCCAAGCACCGATCCTTGCGGTACCCCACTAGTTACAGCCTGCCAACCTGAAAATGACCCGTTTATCCCTACTCTCTGTTTTTTGTCTGTCAACCAATCTTCTATTCATGCTAATATATTACCCCCAATGCCATGAGCCCTTATCTTGTGTAACAATTTTTGTGTGGCACCTTATCGAATGCTTTATGAAAATCCAAATATACAACATTCCCCTTTATCTACCCTGCTAGTTACACCCTCAAAAAACTCCAATAAATTTGTCAAACATGATTTCCCTTTCATAAAACCGTGTTGACTCTGCCTAATCATATTATGATTTTCTAAGTGTCCTGTTAACACTTCCTTAATAATGGATTCCAACTTCAGTGGGAAATCAGCGGGACCCTTGGAGAAACGTGTAAATGCCAAAAAAAGCGCGAGATTGTAAGAACCCTGTGGAAATTCTCCCTCATTACCCTAGAAATTATTATTCATGACATTATAGCATGAATTCTTAATGGGTTAGAAATTCCACTGCTCTGCTGCTCGGTGCCCACTAACTTTTATGGATGGAAAATCACTGGTTGGAGATGCTCAATTTTGCGATTATGCATTCCAGGCGCCTGCCAAGGAGCAACGCAGCGGGAATTTTTACCCCATCGTGTTCAAATGGCATTCCTCGGTCGAGGATTTAATGGAGGTATTAACTAAAGGGTCAGTGCCTCTGTCGCATAGGAATTTCAACCCCAAAGAATTGCTGCCTAGACAAGGAACTGGAGGCTAACAACTGGTGTGGAACTGTACCCCTGAACGAGTCAGTACCCACTCCGAAAGGCAAAGAAAAAAGGGAAGGGGGAAAAAGTCTTCAGAACAACTCAAGGCTGTGAAATACCTTTCACTTTATTTTGGTATTTGAGAGTTTTGCACAATAGTAGCCTTATAGAGACCTTGCGAAAGTGAAAGAAATATACTGACTGCACCCTACTACCAAGCTTGGTTTTTTACCTGATCGGATCGGATACCACTCAAGATGCAGAGGGAGTGAAAAGAACATATCAAAATGGTATTTTTTTCGCGAGAGAAAATCAATGGAGATTTGCTCTTTTGGATATTTTTAGATAACTTGTTTAATAAATCATGATGCTGCAGTCAGCACCTAACCAGGGGACACAGAAGTTCGAGTTCCTTTTTAGTTTGCTGAAAAGAAAATACCGGCACATTGATATAAATTCATGCTTCACCTGAAAAATGGATTCAGAGTACAGAATGCAAAGCATATTATGGGAATGGTCATTGTGCGTAGCGACGTCGTAAATGCATATTAAAAAGAGCATGTTTACAAAGTCACTGCACAAAGCAGGACAATTCCTCCTCGTGCATGATTTGGATCCTGAGCTATTTCTCATCGCTGTACAAAAAATCACGTCGTAATTCTCACTCTGGAAAAAATGAACACAGCTCCATGCGTTTGAACTTTGTTTTTGATCATGAATGTCACTCCCAACATTTCCTCGATGTTGACAGTTCTGCTGTTTTTTTTTGTTTGAACAATAACCTTAGGGAGAGTTTCCAACTGGCAAGTGGCATTTAGTCCTGTCCTCAAAATGCGGCTTGATTTTCTGTAACTTCTCCCTGCCTCACTTCAAGGTTATTTACCCGCTTTATACAACATGTGTGTTCTATTCAGGAGAAAATCATTGCATTTCAAGTTTTTGGTGATGCCTCGTGCATCATTCCTGCAGGAAAAAAAACCACCACTGTTCCAATAGTTGACATGGTAGAAAACATCGAGGCCGAATTTGGTACCCTGGTGGGGAGTGGGTGAGGTGAGAGAAATGATGGCCCGGAGGAGTCGGCTGGGGTCTCGTCCCAGTTTTTGGGTTCGTCCCTCATTTCCATGAGTGGGGTGAGCTGCCAGCATAAAACGTGCCCCTGCCCTTTCCTCCACCCCCCCCCCCCCCCACCCCACCACCTCTTGGGAACTCATCAGTTAGGAGATGGAAAATCGTGTGCTGCTGAAGATTCTTAAGGGGCCTGCGGTAGCTCAAAGGGGAGGTGCATTTTCTGTCAACAAGTAAAGGATGCAGCAACGTGCGGCTGCCGGAGGATATCCAGGGCACGAAAAGTTCCAGCAGGGCTCCGAGGTTTCCAGATAAAGCCGCGGAGAGGCTAGCAGAGCAAGTTCAGGAGAACTTGAATGTTTGGCGTTTGTTAAAGCAAGCTGGTGTGGTGAGAGGTGCACAACATGTAAATAGATGGGATATTTTCTCCAGGGCCTGACTGCACTGCAGAAAGAAATGTAATGATCTCACCAGGAATGTCAAGGTATGACACCCCATTACATGTCTCATTCTTTCTGCGTAGCCCTTGAAATACCCATGGTTTGTGGACGGGGGCGGGAAGTAGCAATGACCGGGCGTTAAGGTTGGAAAATTATGCCATTGTAATGACGTCATGCGACCCATGATTCGAACATATTCACGAGGCTCCAAGCTGTTTCCAACTGGACCTCGTCCGTGCAGAAATTATTCTAACCCCTCCCCGGCCAAGGAAAATCAGGTGAGTTGTAAAAGCAGCCTTAACAGGAGAGGAGAACCTGGCACTCGATCTCCTGCCCGCTGTTGTCCTGTTTTCAAATGCAGATGGGACACGAAGGAGACAAAATGTTTAAATAACCATGCGTTTGCCTGTTGGTGGTGTCACAACTGAAAACATCACCCATAGAGTTTTGGTGTGAGGTACGCAATCAGTGTGATCAGTGGGTCAGTCAGGTGATTGTGTTTTGTTCTCTTAGTGACCTAATTCAGGGCAGGAGTCTCAGGTCTGAAAGGGCTGGCTTTGAATTTAATGTAACTGCGTTTTCTGTGGATCCAACGGTTCCTTTTGGGAGAATCTAACTTTTTGTCAACTGTTATTTTACGACTTCCTGTTTCTTTTCTCACTTTCTGAACGAAACTGGAAAGTTGCCAAACATCAAATGAGAATTAACTGCCTTGCAGTTTCTTCCTCCTCTGCCTTCTATTTATAATCTTGCTTTCAGTTCACCCCGAACAATTGCTGTAAAAAACTAAAAAAAGTGGCTGCTTAGGGAAGCTGGTTTCAAGTTTTATAAAGATCCTGCCACTGCCACATTTCTGTTACTTCCTTTGTGTTAAAAGACCATGTAAAGGCATTTCTTCCCCATTCCAGCTTGCTGAGATCGAACCACTTCTGCTGCTATTTTTTTAAACATTACAATCAATTGCAGCTCAGTGTGTTGCAGAACTTGTGAAGTTACGTAACCTGACTGGTGGCAGTTCTGTTCTGTTGAAACTGGGGGGGGGGGGGGAAGGGCGGTTTCCTCTCCCCCGGAGGCTTAATTATTAGACTTCAGTTTGGACAGCTCAAAAATCTTGTCAAGAACAGAGGCATGTTTCATGATTTTCAGCACTGATTGGCTGGAACAATGAGCCCTGAAGCCTGTTTTCAGCCAAACCCAATGCTGTGTGATCCACCTCCAAAACTGGTACCTCGGAGGCAAAGAGTAAAAATAGGCGAGAACAGAAGGAAGAGAATGTGGAGAAAAGAGAAGTCAGGGAGAGACGAAGTGAAGCATTTGACATTTTTATTTCTTGTCATGGGGTTACTGTCACAGTAGGAAAGTTGTATCTGACGGGGGATACAGAGAAACAGACAAAACAAACACAGAGCAATTTTTCCCTGTTTCCTTGTTGTTTGTGTGGGACTCTCCCCCTCCACTATTTTCACATTCTTTTATCCTTTCCAAGTCTCTCCATAACCTCACTGATCTTGTATACGATCTAATAGTTATCTGTTAAGTGTTTGCAGGTCATTCAAACCACTAACCCACTCTCTGTGATTGGCATATTCATTGATTCCCTGTCCTCTCCCCTCTCTTTTTTCCAACTTTACTAAAATTCAATTCTGATGAGGGGTTACACAGCTGAAGCATCAATAACACATCTTTTTACAGATGTTGACTGATCTGCCTTGTCTTCAATATTTACTATATTTATTTCTAGATGAAAGCCTAAAGGTACAAAATTGAGGGTGCATTTCTGAAGGGGAGGGTGCAGTGGGCATGTTCACTTGGGAAAATATGGAATTTTTGCATTAAAATGATGCAACAAGGTTAATTCTAAGCACTTTTATACTCAACAATTAATAGACTTTCAAAATAAAGGATACCAGAACTGAGAGGTTATACCTATCAGGAAAGATTGAGCAGGCTGGGGCTCTTTTCTCTAGAAAAGAGAAGACTGAGGGGTGACCTGATAGAGGTCTTCAAGATTATGAAAGGATCTGATAGGGTAGACGTAGAGAAGATGTTTCCACTTGCGGGGGAGACCAGAACTAGGGGCCATAAATATAAAATAGTCACTAATAGAATCATAGACTCATAGAATGATACAGCACAGAAGGAGGCCATTCAGCCCATCGTGCCTGTGCCGGCTCTTTGAAAGAGCTTTCCAACTAGTCCCACTCCCCTGCTCTTTCCCCACAGCCCTGCAACTTTTTCCCTTTCAAGTATTTATCCAATTCCCTTTTGAAAGCTACTATTGAATCCGCTTCCACCGCCCTTTCAGGCAGTGCATTCCAGATCACAACAACTCACTGCATAATTTTTTTTTCCTCATGTCACTTCTGGTTCTTTTGCCAATTACTTTAAGTAACATCCCTGTATTATCCACTGCAAATGGGGAGTATGTGTCTCCACTAATCTACCTCCAGACTTTTTAAACACCCAACACATTACAGAAATATTTTGGCCAGTAACAGCAAAGGCGGTTGTAAAATTAGTGTGAGAATATCAGTACACAAGTGAGCACTTGCTCTCAAAATGTGCAGGTGACATTTTATCATTATTTGATACCAGTAAGAGGCAAACTTAGGACTGCTATCAGCAAGTTCTCATTCACAGAAGGGGTTATCAATTCATGGAATCGACTTCCAGATAGAGCAGTGGAGGTGAAAACCTTGGACTCATTTGAGAACCAACTGGATTCAGCAATGGGGAGACTTTAGGGTATTTCTGAACTACGATGGCTTCCATCATCCAGAATTATCTTGTGTTCTAAGGATTAATTACAACTGCATTGGATAAGTGTCAAAATCTGACAGGTAATATAATTCACATCTTAAAAAATGAATCCTATTACAAATTATTAACTTAAATGCACTAAACGAAACAATAGATTAGCCATACCATCCGAGTATATCTTGGATTTCCTACAGTTAATACATGCTAAATCCAATAGGGAATTCAGGAGAAACTTCTTTACCCAGAGAGCGGTTGGAATGTGGAACTCGCTCCCATAAGGAGTAGTTGAGGCGATGAGCATAGATACATTTAAGAGGAAGCTAGATAAACACATGAGGGAGAAAGGAATAGAAGGATATGCTGATAGGGTTAGATAAAATAGGGAGGGAAGAGGCTTGTGTGGAGCTGGCATAGACCTGTTGGGCCGAATGGCCTGTTTCTGTGCTGTACATTCTATGAAAAACCAAGTGGCATTTGGATTTTCATCCAAACAACCAACCAAGCAACCAGACTATCACTTCCCCAAAAGTTACCGCAACAATCACAATCTCACATCCAACCCTCCCATCCACTGCTAATTATACCATTAGATACTTCTGCAGACTCTTATGCAGAGTGACCTAATACTGTACTTTATTCAGGGGCATAGGCAGCAAATTTTAGATTGTATGCAATTGTTCCAGATGCTGTTCTATCTCCCGTGCACCCCCCCCCCCCATCCCACCCCCACCCCCCCCCACCCCCACCCCACCCCCACCCCCACCCCCACCCCCACCCCACCCTCTGCCGTTCCTACTCGTCCACACATTCTGGGAGAGGGTCTTGTTCCTCCAAAATATTTCAAATTTTTACATTAAAACTGATGCATTATAGTTCAGTTAAAACATTTTTTTTTGCTTCACTATTGTAGATTGTTTAAATCTATAAATTTACAGGAAAAATAATTGACTTTTGGGTTCATCCACATTCAACAGGCCAGCTAGACTATCACTTCCCCAAAAGTCACTATCAACAATCACCCTTCCCTCTCCACAAAAGGCACAATCCTTCCATCCTCCTCCCACAGACACAATTTCCCCTCCACGATTCATAAAGGCACAATCCCTCCTTTAAGATCACAATAATTATGGGTGAACAAGGATATTTCACCCATCTTAATTTATCCATCCATAGAGATCACACCTGGAGTACTGTGTACAGTTTTGGTCTCCTTACCTAAGGAAGGATATACTTGCCTTAGAGGGGGTGCAACGAAGGTTCACTAGATTGATTCCTGGGATGAGAGGGTTGTCCTATTCGGAGAGATTGAGAAGAATGGGCCTATACTCTCTGGAGTTTAGAAGAATGAGAGTGGATCTCATTGAAATGTATAAAATTCTTAGAGGGCTTGACAGGGTAGATGCTGAGAGACTGTTTCCCTGGCTGGAGACTCTAGAACTAGGGGGCATAGTCTCAGGATAAGGGGTGGGCGATTTAGGACTGAGATGAGGAGGAATTTCTTCACTCAGAGGGTTGTGAATCTTTGGAATTCTCTACCCCAGAGGGCTGTGGATGCTCAGTCCTTGAGTATATTCAAGACTGAGATCGATAGATTTTTGGACTCCAAGGGAATCGAGGGATATGGGGATCAGGTGGGAAAGTGGAGTTGAGGTCCGAGATCAGCTACGATCTGATTGAATGGTGGAGCAGGCTCGAGGGGCCGAATGGCCTACTCCTGCTCCTATTTCTTATGTTCTTATTCTAACAACCCCCCCAATCCCATTGTAGCTCTCAATTGTTTCTTAAATGAATCTGTAGTGAGGCACAGGCTTGTCTTAACTTAAGTTGTATCCATCACCTATAGTCAAAGTTTGTAGCAAAGATTGCAAGAATTTTCCTTCATTTCTTGTGAAGACATTGCAGTCTATTGCAAACATGTATTTGTGCTCTGTTACTAAACCCCATTGTTACATTTGTTTTAAAATTGTTTATGTGGTTATCACAGTGACATGAAGGCACTCTTCTCCCTACTCCCATGAGTTCATGAGAGCACTCTTCCTCTCTCTCCTTGCCCCTCCAGTTCTTACTGGCACTCTCCTATTCTCTGTCCATTGATACTGGCACTCTCCTATTCTCTGTCCATTGATACTGGCACTCTCCTATTCTCTGTCCATTGATACTGGCACTCTCCCATTCTCTGTCCATTCATACTGGCATTCTCCCATTCTCTGTCCATTCATACTGGCATTCTCCCATTCTCTGTCCATTCATACTGGCACTCCCCTATTCTCTGTCCATTCATACTGGCACTCCCCTATTCTCTGTCCATTGATACTGGCACTCCCCTATTCTCTGTCCATTCATACTGGCACTCTCCTATTCTCTGTCCATTGATACTGGCACTCCCCTATTCTCTGTCCATTCATACTGGCACTCTCCTATTCTCTGTCCATTGATACTGGCACTCTCCTATTCTCTGTCCATTCATACTGGCACTCTCCTATTCTCTGTCCATTCATACTGGCACTCTCCTATTCTCTGTCCATTGATACTGGCACTCTCCTATTCTCTGTCCATTCATACTGGCACTCTCCTATTCTCTGTCCATTCATACTGGCACTCTCCTATTCTCTGTCCATTCATACTGGCACTCCCCTATTCTCTGTCCATTCATACTGGCACTCCCCTATTCTCTGTCCATTGATACTGGCACTCTCCTATTCTCTGTCCATTCATACTGGCACTCTCCTATTCTCTGTCCATTGATACTGGCACTCTCCTATTCTCTGTCCATTCATACTGGCACTCTCCTATTCTCTGTCCATTCATACTGGCATTCTCCCATTCTCTGTCCATTCATACTGGCACTCTCCTATTCTCTGTCCATTGATACTGGCACTCTCCTATTCTCTGTCCATTCATACTGGCACTCCCCTATTCTCTGTCCATTCATACTGGCACTCTCCTATTCTCTGTCCATTGATACTGGCACTCCCCTATTCTCTGTCCATTCATACTGGCACTCCCCTATTCTCTGTCCATTCATACTGGCACTCCCCTATTCTCTGTCCATTCATACTGGCACTCTCCTATTCTCTGTCCATTGATACTGGCACTCTCCTATTCTCTGTCCATTCATACTGGCACTCCCCTATTCTCTGTCCATTCATACTGGCACTCTCCTATTCTCTGTCCATTCATACTGGCACTCCCCTATTCTCTGTCCATTCATACTGGCATTCTCCCATTCTCTGTCCATTCATACTGGCACTCCCCTATTCTCTGTCCATTGATACTGGCACTCTCCTATTCTCTGTCCATTCATACTGGCACTCTCCTATTCTCTGTCCATTCATACTGGCACTCTCCTATTCTCTGTCCATTCATACTGGCACTCCCCTATTCTCTGTCCATTCATACTGGCACTCTCCTATTCTCTGTCCATTCATACTGGCACTCTCCTATTCTCTGTCCATTCATACTGGCACTCTCCTATTCTCTGTCCATTCATACTGGCATTCTCCCATTCTCTGTCCATTCATACTGGCACTCTCCTATTCTCTGTCCATTCATACTGGCACTCTCCTATTCTCTGTCCATTGATACTGGCACTCTCCTATTCTCTGTCCATTCATACTGGCACTCTCCTATTCTCTGTCCATTGATACTGGCACTCTCCTATTCTCTGTCCATTCATACTGGCACTCTCCTATTCTCTGTCCATTCATACTGGCACTCTTCTCCCTCCTCGACTTTGTGCAGCTTTCCTATCCCTTCCTCCCCTTCAGTTTACATTGGCATTTTCCTCCTCACCACCATCTCCCCTGCCCCTCATTACCGCTCCCTGCTCCTAACTGCTGCTGCTCCAAGACGTGGGATTATGCTGCAGTTAGGAATTCCCAATCTCGTAAAACATGTCATGTGAAATCCGGTCTAAAGCAGTCTTCCGTTCCTCAGAGCAGGAGCAGTCGGTCGTAGCTGGAACCAGCACTGAGGGGTGGAGCCAGGAGCAGAGCTCACGTGCCAGGGTTCAAAAGTGAATGGGCCAGATTTTGGGAGGTGCCCTGCTCGTTCGACTTGCTCGCTTGCATGCACTGCATAAACCCCTGCCCTCGCTCTGTGAGAGTTCAGTTGTTAGACTGTTAAAATCTTAACACTTAGCATCTTCAAATCCTACAATTTGCAAACAGTTACAATTTATCGAGCTCATTAAAACATTTGTGAATCAAGGACTGCAGTCGAGGAGGGAGAAGAGTGCCAGTATGAATGGACAGAGAATAGGAGAGTGCCAGTATGGCCTGGTGAGCAAGTTCTATTTGTGCGAGACAATCCAGTTTTTATCTGCTGGCATGATCTGCTGCAGTCCTTAGAGAGGTGCTAAATGCCTCAACTCTTCCAGTGAAAACCATTTCTAAGCACTTAGTACAAATAAAAATGGTAACCCAAGGAGTAACATAGGCTTAAAATGAATTTGGCTCTGTTCTTGTATTCTGTTACAATTCTTTCAAACTATGTTTCCAGTTTATAAGTCCTTTTGATTTGTTTGTTCGGTGAGAGTACTAATTCCTCTTTTTAAATTATGGGATGGTTTGCCGCAGAGGCCTCCACCATTTGAAACTGGCCATTAGGAGGCGTACAAGACGTACAAGATGTATGGGATCTGTTACTGTTTCAATTTAATTCTTACTGTACATGAAGATAAAGAACCATAGTTGGTAATGGTTTGTTGCAGCAAATCCTGTGCACGATAAACAAGACGTTACCATCAGCAACGCTGCACAGAGTGAATTATTGAGCCTCTCCAATAATTCTTTAATAGCCACATTTTGACTGACTGACTGTAAAGCAGAAAAGGTCCCGCTGGGGAACTGCGGAGTTTTAGTCTTCTGAAACCAACATGTGAGATTGCGATCCCCTGTCCTTCCCTTTGTGGCTACTTTGGTTCAGAATTTCTGTGCTTTTGGCTCGTCTCTACAATGTGCTGAAGCTACAGTGGCCAGAAAGTCGTGAGTTGTGACTTTAAATTGGGCAGGCAATGCACAAGCGTTTGCATTTGCAGTTTTTGTGTTGTTTGAGTGTTGCCATAAACATCAGCCCAGCCCTCGGGCAACATTGCAGCAGTACGAATAGGCCAAAAGACCCTGAGAAGTTCGTGCAGCACGGTAAACTCATCACAGTGTGATTCAGACTTTCTACCAGTCACTAACTGGATGCAGACGACAGGCTCCTCAAATTTAGATGATTACTGATATTATAAGACTGCTCATGTGATGTGTTTGTGGCTTAACAGTGCTGCGTGGAACCTACATGCTCTAATCGAAAAAAGAACTTGGAAAAAATAGCACAGTGACTAATATGACCTGTTAGACACGTGGGGGATCGTCACTTCAACATCTCTGGTACAGAGACTCACGCACTGGGCTGCTTATTGAGATTCGGGCACACACCCCTGTGATGTTCTGTCCGCTATGATTGTAGGGAGCACACACCTGCAGTCCTGATGTGTGCTTCTGGTATGTGAAGCCATTTGCGAGGAGTGCTGAGACAGAAATTTACCCGTGGTCGTTAAGTCTCATGCATCTTAGCATCAGGCATTCGACTTTGGTTTTTCTACGTGGTGGGAGTTTGGTGAAGCATTTATTCCCCACTGAACAGTTTTAAGAATTGACAGAGTTTGTAAAACAAAAACTTGAGTTTAAGCATTGCCTTATCACTTCAAATTGTCTAAAAGCACTTCACACAACGAGATACAGTGACTCTTGTGAAACAGGTTAACAATAAATTGTAAACAACAACAACTTGCATTTATTTAGCGCCTTTAACGTAGTGAAACGTCCCAAGGCGCTTCACAGGAGCGATTATCAAACAAAATTTGACACCGAGCCACATAAGGAGATATTAGGACAGGTGACCAAAGGCTTGGTCAAAGAGGTAGGTTTTAAAGGGCATCTGAAAGGAGGAGAGAGAGACGGAGAGGTTTAGGGAGGGAATTCCAGAGCTTAGGGCCCAGGCAGCTGAAGGCACGGCCGCCAGAAGGGAACTTGGTGTATAAAGGTAATTTTTCAGATGTAATACACTGAGACAT
Organism: Heptranchias perlo; assembly: GCF_035084215.1. Taxonomy (NCBI): domain Eukaryota; kingdom Metazoa; phylum Chordata; class Chondrichthyes; order Hexanchiformes; family Hexanchidae; genus Heptranchias; species Heptranchias perlo. The sequence goes on along the minus strand of NC_090332.1, from coordinate 87,816,084 downwards.
GCTTGTACTTGTGCTGGTCCCGATTCACAGATTATTGGAAGCTACAGGAGTATCTGTCTCAATTGTTGATTCATATCAGCACCCCAGAGTTCTGGTGAACTTTAATTTGGACGTAGTTATTCAGTACTCTACTGCACGATGGGCACTCTGAGCATTCTTCAATTGCAGCAAAGACCCAGTGCAGGTTAAGTTTGGGGCGTATTAAATACGTGTCCAAAGACTTCTCCTTCATGGTTTCGAACTTCTAAGCTTGCAATGGACGGGCTTCTTTTGTTCCATGTGTGTGCACTCCAAGACCAACGTGGATTTATAGTAAAAAGGCGAAATGTAGGGAGGTAGGGCTACGACCTATGCTAACCTGACACTCAGAACCTTGGAGGGGAGTCGGGCTCATGGTGGGCATGGATCTTTGTTAAAATCCCTTACATAAGGATCTGGCTTAAGCAGTTGTTTACGAGTCAGTCTGGTACATAGCATTAGAACCTGAATTTCACAAATTGCAAAGGGGTACGAGAGTAAGGAAGTCTTACTACAATCATACAGGGCTTTGGTGAGACCTCACCTGGAGTTCTGAGTACAGTTTTGGTCTCCTTATTTAAGGAAGGCTATACTTGCTTTAGCAACAAAGGTTCACTAGATTGATTCCTGGGATGAGAGGGTTGTCCGATGAGGAAAGATTGAGTAGAATGGGCCTATTCTCTCTGGAGTTTAGAAGAGTGAGAGTTGATCTTATTGAAAGGAATAAGATTCTGAGGGGGTTTGACAGGGTGGATGCTGAGACGTTGTTCCCCCTGGCTGGAGAGTCTAGAACTAGGGGACATAGTCTCAGGATAAGGGGTCGGCGATTTAGGACTAAGATGAGGAGGAATTTCTTCACTCGGAGGGTTATGAATCTTTGGAATTCTTGACCCCAGAGGGCTGTGGATGCTCAGTCATTGAGTATATTCAAGACTGAGATCGATAGATTTTTGGACTCAAGGGATATGGGGATCGGACGGGAAAGTGGAGTTGAGGTCGAAGATCAGCCATGATCTTATTGAATGGCGGAGCAGGCTCGTGGGGCCATTGGCCCACTCCTGCTCCTATTTCTTATGTTCTTATGTTCAAATCTGGCTGCCAAAAATAAAAGGTCCACCAATGTCAGTAATTATGTCAGTCATTGGGAAGTCACTGCAGTCATTAATACCTCCTAATGCATTTTTTTTCCCACTATAGGGGACTGTGTTTAATTCCTGGAAGGCAATTTGGGTTGTTCTCTTAGAAGATGGGATTGAATTTTACAGTAAAAAAGCTGACAGTAGCCCCAAAGGGGTCATCCCACTGATGGGGAGTTTGGTTACTTCCCCATGCCTGGACTACAGCAAAAGAATGGTGTGTAAATCTAAATTGTTTATTGTAATTCTTTGATTGCTTGTAAGTACTAATTATATATATATATAAAAAAAAGTTTTTATAAAGCACACTAGGTATGTATAATTGTCAAGTAAATTATATTAATAGTGCAATATTCTATTTGTAATGTCTTGTGTCGTGGAAGTTATTAACTGCTAACTGTTTATGATCCATGTAGCAGACTAGCACGCTGTCCTTTCACCTTTGGGACCTGTCTTCAAATTCAGCCCAGTAGTCTCGGCCAACTCCTAGTGGCCAGGGACCCACAGCACGGATGTGCTTACAATTTGGCACAAAATTGGCAATCTCTGAAACCGTAAAGTGGAAGGTCATAAGGATGGCAGGGTGGGAAGTGGGAAATTTCACTGAGTTTGGGATTAAGGGACAATGGGGGCCTAAATTCCTAATTGCCCCAATCTGGGTGCGATTCCGTCAGCGCGCTGGAACAGAGAGGCCTGAGAATTTGTCCTTGAGCCTCATCGGAATAAAAATCAGGAAAGTTGCAGGCGCTTATAAGGCGTTCCAATGCAGCTCATATGTTCGGGGCCCTTACGAATTTCAACCCTTACCGAGGCCCAGAGGTAAGTCCGAGGCGGGCGGGGGGGGAGGGGAGGGGAGTGGGTGGGGGTGGGTGGGGGTGATGGCGGCGAGGGGATGAACGGTAGCCTGAGGATAATAAGACAAATTGTAGTTTCCCCACCACCTCCCTGACCACTGTCCCAGTTAACTCAGTGCAGACCATGGACCAAAGCTCGGACCGTCCTGACCTGAATGGCTCTGTGCAGTTACCCGCAGGGAGATGAGGCAGGCTCTGCAGCAGATTCAGGTGGTGTATCATTAGATTGTGGTTCGATTGGCATTATTTTAGCAAGAATTATTTTTTTTGTGAGAAAGTGTCTCTTGTTTGAGGTTGTGAAATACATATTTACATCTTCAATACATGGAGATGGCTCTTGCACTTCCTTCTGAGTTTATTAATGTGATTATATATTATTATAAGTTTACATTTATAGGCTACCTGACCTCTGAAGATATGCAGAAAGTTTTTATTGCTTGTATGGAAGCCTCCTCTCAGGATTAAGAACTATCATTCCATTCCACAAAACTGCTCACTCACATCTCACAACACTGTTGTTTTCAACTAAAGCGAAGAGGAAAATATTGATTGATTAAAATTATTCTACTTTCCTCAATTGGGACTAAATTTCCTATGAAGCCAATAATTGAAATAAGATTAAAGGTAGAAATAAAGAGACGATACTACAAGTAAAATTATTTCTAGGACTAAAACAACATGTTTGCAGATGTTGGAAATTGTAACAAATGAACAAAGTATTGGACCGGATTTTGCTGTAACAGTAACGATGAGGCTAACAGCACTAACCGTTACCTAATGTGCAAATTGGACAGTAACTTCCGGTGACCGCACGTGCGCAGTTAAACGCTGAAATCCGGAAGTTGCTCTCCGAGAGGCGATGCTCCTCCAAAAGCTGCGCGATCTCGCCGTCTGGCTCCCCGTTCAAATGTATTGAACGACATGAAGTTGCTGCACTGACGTCGCACGTACCTACCAAACTCGCGACAAAAAAGTTAAGTCAAGTCATTTCAAGACTAAGTACCATTTTAACGGCGTGATAAGTCTTAATTACTGCCAAACCACCTCCCTGGAACTGAAAATTAACTGTGGAGTCTCATTCCTTCAGATTTTAAGTATTGTTGGACATTTAAAAAAAATTTAAATTTTTTTTTTACTTTTTCTTTCTGTCTCATTTGTCTCTCTTTTAATTCAGTCTTTCTTACCCTCTCTTTATTTCTCTTTCTGTATTTGATTTGACATTGAATTCACTATTCCAACTTATACTTCCTGGTTCTGACTGCACTGTTATTAACGATGTTTCAATCGGATTGGTCAAGGAGATACACAATTGCTTGCCCTGTTCACACGGGACCCAGATGCCCTGTAGGGGATGCCCTGAATGGATCTCGAATTTCCAGGAATTTGCCGTCCGAAAGTTCATAGAAAGTCTATGGGCATGGGCAAGTCAAAATCCTGGAACTCCCTACCTAACAGCACTGTGGGAGAACCTTCACCACACGGACTGCAGCGGTTCAAGAAGGCGGCTCACCACCACCTTCTCAAGGGCAATTAGGGATGGGCAATAAATGCCGGCCTCGCCAACGACGCCCACACCCCATGAACGAATAAAAAAAAAGTCTAATGAATGGCTGGCACCATTCGTTCACCACTCACAGCAAAATTCGACCCATTGAGATATTGTTCTAGCACCAATTTATTATTTCTTAATACTTTTTGAAAGACCAATTTTTAGAAAAATCCTGAAATGGCTATATGATAAAGAAAACAAAAATTAGATTATTAACTTAAGGTAAAATTTGACTAAAATTAGGATTAAACTTCCTATAAAAACTTCAGAGAAAAAAATAGACTGAAACTGATTCTTTCTATCAGTAAATAGCATTGTTTCACAAATCGATTATGGTTGAGAGGGACAGTTGACTTAATTCTTAAAACTCCTTCACATATACATCATAGGAACTGCGGATAGCTATGAGTGAATAAAAAGATTTTTAAGGTTCAAATGATTTTGAAAACTGGCAGATTAAACTGTAGCCTTTAATGGTCACAACCAATTACAGTTTTTAAAACTTTCTTTATCATAGAATCATAAAACGATACTGCAAAGAAGGTGGCCATTCGGCCTATCGTACCTGTGCTGGCTCTTTGAGAGAGCTATCCAATTAGCCCCACTCCCCTACTCTTTCCCCATATCCCTGCAAATTTTTACCCTTCAAGTATTTATCCAATTCCCCATTGAAAGTTATTATTGAATCTGCTTCCACCGCCCTTTCAGGCAGTGAATTCCAGATCATAACAACTCACTGCGTAGAAATCTGGAACAGTAGTTGCCGTACAGATTGCTTTTGTGTGTGTTTTATTTTTTTTAGTTGAATTTGCCATCATACAGTTCTTTATTTTGATATCTTTTTTCTCCCAGTTTGTTTTCAAGTTTCACACAGTAAAGAATCAGGACCATTACCTGCAAGCTACCCACCTTGAAGAACGCGATGCCTGGGTGAAGGATATTAAGAGAGCAATTCAGTGTATTGAAGGTGGTCAGAAATTTGCACGAAAGTCAACAAGAAAGTCTATCAAGTTGCCTGCTGATATACATTTGGGGTAAGATCTGTTTTTCCTCTGTTTACATCTTCTGTAGATAGAGTAGTAAATTGATTAATCTGTGAAGTTGGTCTAGTTTGGTGAGATAGAAGTGTTGATCTGTAGTTAGTTTGCAGTATAGAATGAGAGGCAGAGACCTTTGTGACGTCAGTTTTATCAGATTTCAGTGCGATAATTTGCCTGTGCATATCCATTGGCATTAGCCGTGAAACCTCTTTGCGTTAATTCCACCCCATTCACATGCCAATTGTTCCTGACCATCATCTCAGTAAAGAGCAAAACCATTCACAGATGTGATCTCTAAATCTAACAAAACCAGCGGAAAATATCACTACCCCAAGGGGCAGACCCTCCATGGCTGCAGTAAAATATATTTTACTGATCAGTGTAAGTACATTGGGTGGATTGTTACTAAGCCACACAAATCATGAAGGGCCCAGGTTTGATCCCTGGTCTGTGCTAACTGAAACCATCCTGTTCGACTCCTGCCAGTTACTCCATCATGACTTAGCCCCTAAATTTCATTCCCCTTCCTGATCAAGGTCAGGCTGACAGCGCACTCCCCTCCAGTGTCCTACTCAACCCTAAACTGATCTTCAGAACCCAATTCCAGTCCATCACCAAGATTTCACTCTGAAATGTCACCCGTCTCTGTCCCTCCCTCAACTTCACTGGCACCGAAACCCTGATCCATGACTTGTCACTTCCAGACTTGACTTTTCCCCATGCTCTTCTCCTCCCCAATCGAGTTCCACTTTACATAAATTCCAACTCAACCAGGACTCCACCACTTGCGTTTGATCTCGCACTAAGTTCTGCTCAACTATCACCCCTGCCATTGCTGATCTCTGGTGGCTCCCCATCCCTCAACACATCAACTTCCAAATCCTTATTCGTGTCCACAAATCCCTCCATATTTTCATCCTACCTCTGTAACCTCTTCCTCTTTGTTGTCCCAGCTCACACCGTTTGCTCTTCGAGTGTACTGTGTGTTACCGCTCCCTTTACCGTGGATGAAAGAGCCTTCAGCCTTGCCCCACACTCTGGAATTCTCTCCCTAAACCCTTCCATTTTACTATATCTCTCCCTATATTCAAAAGCTTTTTAAAACCTGTCTCGTTGACAGTGCATCCTCTGATTTCCTCCCTCTTCCTTCTCAAGACCGACCCACCATTGTGAAGCACCTTGGGATGTTTTGCTACAATAAAAGCATCATATAAATTCACGTTATCGTTCTTGCTGTTGAATTATCAGCCAGGATTATCTGTGAGGTGCTAAAATTGGCTTTAGCATTCCTTGGATTAGAAAGGGGAAAATCAGCCAGGGATCCTACTGCTGTTTCTTACTCTTGTTGTAAGATGTGCATGTGTAAACACAATGAGTCCCCTTGGCTATAATAAAAACAGAAAATGCTGGAAATACTCAGCGGGTCAGGCAGCATCTGAGGAGAGAGGAACAGAGTTAACGTTTCAGGTCGATGACTTTTCGTCAGAGCTGGAAGAAGTTAGAGATTTAACAGGTTGCAAGCAAGTACAGAGCCGGGGAAAGAGGAGGGAGGAAGATCAAAAGGGGGAAGGTCTGTAATAGGGTGGAGGGCAGGAATCATTAAATGACAAAAGGGATGATTTTGCAAAGCAAGGAGGGCGGTAATGGGACAAGTAAAGAAACAAAAGATGGGTCTAGAGGAGCTGTAAATGGCAACAGCAGAACCATTACCAGCACCATTTTTTTGTACGAGAAAATGGGAGCAGTAGTTATGATCTGAAGTTATTGAAATCAGTGTTGAGTCCGGAAGGTTGTAAAGTGCCTAAATGAAAGATTAGGGGCTGTTCCTCGAGCTTCCGTCAAGCTTCATTGGAACAGTGTAAGAGGCCGAGGACAGAGAGGTCAGAGTGGGAGTGGGACGGTGAATTAAAATGGCAAGCGACCGGAAGCTCAGGGTCACGCTTGTGGACTGAGCAGAGGTGTTCAGCAAAGCGATCACCCAGTCTGCGATTGGTCTCCCCAATGTAGAGGAGACCGCATCGTGAGCAGCAAATACAGTATAGTAAATTGTCTTGGCTACAATGCTCTCTTCAGTCAAGTAGCTTGCTGGGAAGTACGTGTGTGTGAGTGTGTAAAACACAATAAATTAGCCAGAGAGGAAATAAATCTCTTTCAAGTGGAAACCATTGCTGTTCAGTACCAGGCATCTGTTATTTGTCCAGCTTCTCCATTCAATTTTCTTGGTTTTATTTGTTGATCTTTACTAAAGAGCACCCTTTGATGATCTACTCTGTTTTTATTGCCACTACAGACCTATCAATAATCCTGTTAAAAATTACTTCTAACTTGTGTTCAGTATATTTTACTATTACAAAGAGACTGGATTATGGGCTCCAATTTTAGAAATCTCGTTTCTCCCTCCATTTAGTGCTTTATACCTTTCTATGAAGGACCCTGAGACGGGAGTAAAGGAACTGAAATTGCAAAAAGAGAAGAAAATCTTCAATCATTGTTTTTCAGGTGAATATGAAACAAACGAATGTTTTCCTCTCTGAGGGAGTGTCAATGAGGGAACTTGTTGAATAAGGAGCTTCGGTGCAGTCTGGTAGCTGTCGTACCTTCTCGTTAAGTACTAGGACTCTGTCACTTTGATTCATAGGCCTCATCGGTTCTCTCAATAGAGTCACCGGGTAGACCAGGTGATCAAAAAACAATTCCTTTAGGCACTGAAAGCCATTGTGCATTGGCATCAACACCAATCCAACCAGCAAAGAATAAAATTCAGCCCCATAATACCGTAATATTGAATGAGGCGCATAGAAGCTGTTCTGTAGGTTCATTATTGTATGTATATACGCATTAAATCATATCGTAATCATAATATATAAATCAAAATGCTGGCAATTGACCTTGCTGTTTTATCTGGGTGAAATCTTTCCTTAAGTTTTAAAGTGGGGGTTCACCCAGTCATTGGGTGAATTGATGGAACACTGAGGAAACCACTGCATTCTGGGCTAAATAGAATCAGCTGCTCTTTTCTGGTCTTCTCACACACTCATAGGAACAATAAGACAACAAAATGATAGAATTTACACAAGACAATCGGGTACATTTTCACCTTCAGTACACGGGCATTAATCTGGCAGAGTGGATCGCCCGGCTGTTATAGAACCCAATCAATTTTCATCCCATTGAAATCAGATTAACACCCATGCAGCGAAGGGGACAATTTACCCCAATATTTGAGAAAATGAAAATGCTCTGTGCTGCTTTTAGTTGTATTCTCTGGGTAGGCCCAGTATTTTCACTGCTTGCAACATCAATATGTGTGAAACTATACTTTGTTGTTGGTAGCGGTACTTTTTGTTTTAAAGAATCACTTAAAGCTGAGGTTGAGTGATTTGTGGCAATGGAGTAAATGGACTAACTTGTCTACGATGGCATATTCTGCCTCTCGTAGGAACAGTCGCCCGAAACAATAGTGAGCTTTGTCAGTGAGCCTAACATCCTGTTGTGGGTAAAGTATTAAAGCATTCTGAAAGAGGGGATAATGAGACACTATGGTATGGTATGGTATGGAGTCAATGTTTAGGAGTTTAGAAGAATGAGAGGAGATCTTATTGAAACATACAAGATTCTGAGGGGACTCGATAGGGTCGATGCTGAGAGGATGTTACCCCTCATGGGGGAATCTAAAACTAGGGACCATAGTCTCAGAATAAGGGGTCGCCCGTTTAAGACGGAAATGAGGAGGAATTTCTTCTCCCAGAGGGTCGTGAATCTTTGGAATTCTTTACCCCAAAAAGCTGTGGAGGCTGAGTCATTGAATACGTTCAAGGCTGAGTTAGACCATTTTTGATCGGCAAGGGAGTCAAAGGATATGGGAAAAGGCAGAAAAGTGGAGTTGAGGTAAAAATCAGATCAGCCATGATCTCATTGAATGGAGAAGCAGGCTCGAGGGGCCGAATGGCCTACTCCTGCTCCTATCTCTTATGGTCTTATGGTCAATGTAGATTTATGGGAGGGAATTCTTGCCTAACAAATTTACTGGAGTGCTTCAAAGAAACGATGGACCTTGTTGTCAATGGAAATTCTGAGGCTATGATATATTTACATTTCAGCAAGGCTTTGTTACCATTAAACTATTGATGTATATGGTGGGAAGGTATGGAATAGGAGACAAGCTTCTATGGTGTATTGAAAATCAGCTAAACTAAAGAAAGCAGAAGATAGTTTTTACTGAGTGGTTGGCATGGCGATTAATCACTAGCGGGTTGCCACAGGGATCAGTGCTGGGGCCATTCCGGCTTAATGGTACATAAATGACCTGCGGCTGGTTTGCAGATGCCATTAAACTGTTGAGAAGGAGGGGTTCAAACAATAGGGAAAGGGCAAACTAAACATAAAGAGATCTGGATAGGTTGGGAAGATGGACTTGTTATATCGTTTGTTCTAAGTTAATCAGAACCTGTCTCGATGTACAATATTTACAGTTGCACAAATTGGCTATCAGTCAATCTTTCTCTGCATTGCTTTAGATTTCGATTCGACTCAGGAGTAGAGGGAGTCAGGAACCAGATGTATTTGATTTAAATCCTTTTTCTGAGTTTATTATTTCTGCAATTCATAATACAGTATAATTCTTACGTGACCTTCAACACTCTGCCTTCCCGAGGGCAATCTGGTCCTTCTGTCCCAGTAATCCTGATCTTCCACCAGCTTTCCTTGTCCCGACAGCAGCGATTTTGCTTATTTTCTTCAAACTTTTATAACCCATTTGTTTACAGACAGCTTTCTTCATAATCCTATTTTTAAAAAACCATCCTCGAGGTCATTTTGCTTCTGATCACTTTTCTTCCTTAGAATAGATGGTTACAATCTCGCTATCACAGTTCCAACAATGGGACTCAGTTTAAACCAGAGATTTGGGAGTGATGTATTTCTCCTCCTTGTCAGCCTTCCTCAAGGTTCCTTTAATTGAACTTACGGCTTTGTCAGTGTTAATCAGTTTCTTTCTCTCCCCAGGGTTGCTTTTAGTGAATCCTTGTCTGAAGGAGAAAGGCATCCCATTACAAATAACTGAACACAGAGTTAAGGCAGTTCACAACTAGCTTTAAATTAGGCAAACAAAACACAATACAATTATACATTGCAACAGACTGAATAGCAAATGGCATTTAATGTGCACGACTGCAAGGTAATAAGATTGGGCAAGAGAAGCGGACAATGACATTATAATATAAATTGCTCTAGGCTACAAAATACAACACAAGCGAGGGAATCTGGGGGTATTGGTGGATAGCCCACTGAAACCATCAGGGCAGCAAGGGCAATTAGGGATGGGCAATAAATGCTGGCCTTGCTAGCGACGCCCACATCCCATGAACGAATAAATGTTACAGCAGTAGGAAAGCTAACTGGATTTTTGGGATGTGTAGTTAGAGGGATAGAGCACAAATGCCAGGAGGTGACAATGAATTTGTACTAGGTACCGGTTAGGCTTAACCTGTTACATTTTTTGGTCACCATACTATAGCAAGGATATTCAGGCATTGGAGGCGGTGCAGAACAGGGCGACCAAAATGATACCTAGCTTAAGGCATCTGACCTACGAGGAGACGTTGAAGAGTCTGAGAGTGTTTATTCTAGAGAAGAGGTAGCTTATGGGCAATACTTATTCAATATTCTTAAAAAATGGAACCTCAATAATATACTCGAGATTGCCACAAAATCTAGAACTGGGGTCACGGACTCAAGCTTAGAAGAGAGAAAGTAAGCAAGCAATTTAGATTTAATGACTTTACAAAGAGGCTGGTGAACGGGTGGAATGTCCTGCCCAGGGGGGCAGTGAAGCCAGATAGTGTGGAAACATTTGAGAGAATTGGATGGATGTTTGAGGGAGTGGTGATTGAGAGGTATTAGTTTATCAGACCAGCCATTTGTACTTTCCTACATTCCTGGCTCTCTCAGTCATGAAAGAACTGCCATGAATTACTGTCCACTGTGACGGTAATTTGTGAGCTGATAAAAATGGCCATGAGAGTTGGCGGATTATCGTAAAAACCCAACTGGTTCACTAATGTCCTTCAGGGCAGGGAATTTGCCGTCCCAACCTCGTCTGGCTTACATGTGACTCCAGTCTCACAATATGTGGTTGGCTCTAAATGCGCCTCGAAGTAGCCCCCACCACCTTCTCAGGGCATCTATGGGGACTGGTAATAAATGACTCCTTGCCAGCGCTGCCCAGAACCATGAGAACAAATAATTTTTTTAAAATTCAAGTACTTTTTTTTTCATTGGTTTTATATTATTATTTTGCAGGTACCTCTGTGATTGACTGGTTGCTGTCAACTAACATTGTCAGGAATCGTCGAGAGGGGACCCTGCTAGCGGCTGCCCTCGTCTGCGATGGGTACATTCAGCCAGCTGAAGATAAGGCAAAGGCAGCTGCTGAGCAAATAGCTGAAAACTGCTTTATCGATGATGGTGATGCTTATTATTATTTTGTAAGTGGTTAAAAAAAAGCCTTGTGGCACAATATTTGTTTTATTTTCTGTTTAGTGCTTTAGAACTTTTTGTGAAGGGTCTGACGCAGTTTACTTGACCTCATCACCCTTCTTTCAAAACAGGGCAAGACTGTACCTCTTATATAATTTCACCTTGTGGAGTAAATAGCTTTGCTTTCCTCCATGACAGATCTTTGAACACTCTCGTCTCAGAGTCAGAAGGTTGTGGGTTCAAGTCCCACACCAGAGACTTACACGCAAAATCTAGGCTGACATTCCGGTGCAGTACTAAGGGAGTGCTGCACTGTTGGAGGTGCCGTCCTTTGGATGAGACGTTAAACCACGGCCCCGTCTGCCCTCTCAGGTGGACGTAGAAGATCCCACGGCACTGCAGGGGAGCTCTCCTTGGTGCCCTAGTCAATATTTATCCCTCAATCAACATCACTAAAACAAATTCTGGTCATTTATCATACTGTTGTTTGTGAGAGCTTGCTGCGCACAAATTGGCTGCCACGTTTCCTACATTACAATAGTGACTACACTTAAAATGTTCTTCATTGGCTGTAAAGTGCTTTGGAACATCCTAATGTTGTGAAAGGCGCTATATAAATGCAAGTTCTTTCGTTGGTAATTGTTCCCCAATTTAAAAAAAAAGGTTGGAATCGTCTGAGTGTTGATAAATTCTTCACCTAATTTCTACTGGATGGATAATCGTATTTTAGCCATTTTTGAACTGTTGTAATGTAGGAAACACACCAGCCAATTTGCACATAGCAAGATCCCACAAACAGCAATGAGATAAATGATTAGATGAGCTTTTTTTTAAGTGACGTTGGTTGAGGGGATAAATGCCAGCTAGCACATTAGGAGAACGCTCTGCTTTTCTTCAAATAATCTCTACACAGTTCTCAAGGACAGTGTTATTGAGCGCGTTTGTGTTTCCTGTGGTTTCACCCCTTGCTGCTCATAAAACTACTAAAGGTCATGTGTGACTTGAACAGTTAGGTGAGGTTGTGTGCGTTGCTTTATTGTGAGAAAGTGTTTAATTGAGTGTGACGGCAATGCATTTCCACCATCTTGCAGGCTGACAGTGGCTTTTTCAGTGAAGGAAACTCAAGTGATGACGATGATGTTTTAAAAGAGGAGTTTCGAGGAGTTGTTGTAAAACAAGGATGTCTGCTGAAACAGGTTGGCAATAAAGTACTGTACCTGAGGGGTCTGGGGGGTGACAGGTTGGCATGTGGTACTGTACCTGTGGGGTCTGGGGGTGACAGGTTGGCATGTGGTTCTGTACCTGTGGAGTCTGGGGGTGACAGGTTGGCAATAAAGTACTGTACCTGAGGAGTCTGGGGGGTGACAGGTTGGCATGTAGTACTGTACCTGTGGAGTCTGGGGGTGACAGGTTGGCATGTAGTACTGTACCTGTGGAGTCTGGGGGTGACAGGTTGGCATGTGGTTCTGTACCTGTGTAACATCACTGTGGAGTCTGGGGGTGACAGGTTGGCATGTAGTACTGTACCTGTGGAGTCTGGGGGGTGACAGGTTGGCATGTAGTACTGTACCTGTGGAGTCTGGGGGTGACAGGTTGGCATGTGGTTCTGTACCTGTGTAACATCACTGTGGAGTCTGGGGGTGACAGGTTGGCATGTGGTACTGTACCTGTGTAACATCACTGTGGGGTCTGGGGGTGACAGGTTGGCATGTGGTACTGTACCTGTGTAACATCACTGTGGGGTCTGGGGGTGACAGGTTGGCATGTGGTACTGTACCTGTGTAACATCACTGTGGGGTCTGGGGGTGACAGGTTGGCATGTGGTACTGTACCTGTGTAACATCACTGTGGAGTCTTGGGGTGACAGGTTGGCATGTGGTTCTGTACCTGTGTAACATCACTGTGGGGTCTGGGGGTGACAGGTTGGCATGTGGTACTGTACCTGTGTAACATCACTGTGGAGTCTGGGGGTGACAGGTTGGCATGTGGTACTGTACCTGTGTAACATCACTGTGGAGTCTTGGGGTGACAGGTTGGCATGTGGTACTGTACCTGTGTAACATCACTGTGGAGTCTGGGGGTGACAGGTTGGCATGTGGTACTGTACCTGTGTAACATCACTGTGGAGTCTTGGGGTGACAGGTTGGCATGTGGTACTGTACCTGTGTAACATCGCTGTGGAGTCTGGGGGTGACAGGTTGGCATGTGGTACTGTACCTGTGTAACATCACTGTGGAGTCTGGGGGTGACAGGTTGGCATGTGGTACTGTACCTGTGTAACATCACTGTGGGATCTGGGGGTGACAGGTTGGCATGTGGTTCTGTACCTGTGTAACATCACTGTAGGGTCTGGGGGTGACAGGTTGGCATGTGGTACTGTACCTGTGTAACATCACTGTGGAGTCTGGGGGTGACAGGTTGGCATGTGGTACTGTACCTGTGTAACATCACTGTGGGGTCTGGGGGTGACAGGTTGGCATGTGGTACTGTACCTGTGTAACATCGCTGCGACACTGTCAGGATGATCGACAAGTAGGTCATTCCTCTAGCAAGTTAAAAGTGGAAAACACATACACAAGTCCCGTAGAACCTGATATACATATCACTGGCCTAATTTTTGTTAATGATTATTTTGTGTGCTTGTCATAGAGGGGGACATCAGTGCTGGCGTATGAAGGTTTTTCCATCATTTTGAGCAATCAGTGTCAGAATCACCAATTCCTGGATCAGTTGTAATACAGGCTATGTGCTCGATCTATTACAAGGCCCACCAGCACAAGAACTCTCCCCATTGCACTGGTGTGAATTTTTCCATTTATTTTTTCTCTTTCCTCCTCTCCTGAGATCATTAGCTGATTGCTGAGTTACACTTCCAGGGTCTCCAGTACTTTACCCAAGTGGCCATTCCTCATGTGTGGGGCCGGACAGTAGTACCAGCAAGTTATTCAAGCTAAGGCTAATCCTGTCCTTATCTGACACCCACACATGTGCTCTTTCCAGAAGGAATCATTAGATATAATTTGGGAGCACAGTCTGACCTCCCCCGTTCCAGCCCAGCGATGATAAGACCACTCCCTCCAGCATCCTGCAGTGTGTACGATCTACAGGATGTACTGCAGCAAATCGCCAAGGCTTTTTCGGCAGTACCTCGACCTCCAGCACCTAAAAGGACGAGGGCAGCCGGCGCATGGGAACTCCATCACCTCCGAGTTCCCCTCCAAGTCACGCACCATCCCGACTTGGACATATATCGCCCATTCCTTCATCGTCGCTGGGTCAAAATTCTGGAACTCCCGACCTAACAGCACTGTGGGAGAACCTTCACCACACGGACTGCAACGGTTCAAGAAGACGGCTCACCACCACCTTCTCAAGAGCAACTAGGGATGGGCAATAAATGGCAGCCTTGCCAGCGACGCCCACATCCAGAGAATGAAATTTTTAAAATTACAACATTCCTATTGTTGTGCCTGGCAAGACAGCGATTGGACATTGAATCTGGGACCTCTGATTTGTAGGGCTCAGTATTACATCAGTTGGTAAACCTGCTCATTAGGCTATAAAGGGGAGCTTTACTTCAATCACCTTTATGGTTTCTTCGAGCAAATTGACAAATTCACATCAGTTAGAGCCAAATTATGGACCGTTTCGGACGGTAGATCCACAATCTATCTTCCAGAAGTGAAAGGATAATGAACCCATTGTACCATTCAGTACATTTATAGACTCCTTAGTGGGAAGAAATCCAATAAATTGTACGTTTATAACTTACACACCTGTATTTAGAGAACATAAAATATACTTAAATTTGTGCATCAGATTTTACAGCACTTTTTGAATTCATCCACAAATACTGTGTCTTTACTTGTTGGGCTAATCGAAATATCACACAGCACTCTGACTATACGACCAATTATCCAGTCTTTTTCCACTCCACAATTCAAGCTGGCTCTCTTCCCTCTCTCCCCCCGCAAAGTTTATCCTGGCCCTCTTCTCCCTCTCCAACTCCAAAGCACCTCTGCTCCCTTCCCTCCCTCCTTCATTGCCATCCATTCGCTACCCTGCTCAACCCCGCTCCTGCCTGAGTTTATCTGCGAGTGCACCTGAGCCGGGTCCTTTGCGCTTCTGCACTGTTGCGAGCACTAATTGCTGATGTTCCCTTGAGAGTTCCTGCCTACAGCATACAGAGGCTCAGCGATACTCGCTGTAGCACTAGCAAAGGCACAAAGAGGAAAACACAAACCCGGTCTAGTGCATTAGCGGCCTGACATAGGTAGGAGTGGCATTGGAGGGGAGAGGAGCCCGGTCTCCACTGACTTTTGTCAGCAAATTCTGGCACACTGACTTTACCTGAAAATGCAGAAATGCTGATGGTTGGCATGTATGAAATGTTCCACTGGGCACTGATATACTTTAGAATTTTTCACTGGGCACAGATGTGCTGTTGAAGGCTCCACTGGGCACAGATGTGCTGTAGAAGGTTCCACTGGGCACTGATGTGCTGTAGAAGGTTCCACTGGGCACAGATGTGCTGTAGAAGGTTCCATTGGGCACAGATGTGCAGTAGAAAGCTCCACTCGGCACAGATGTGCTGTAGAAGGTTCCACTGGGCACAGATGTGCTGTAGAAGGTTCCACTGGGCACAGATGTGCTGTAGAAGGTTCCACTGGGCACAGATGTGCAGTAGAAAGCCCCACTCGGCACACGGATGTGCTGTAGAAGGTTCCACTGGGCACAGATGTGCTGTAGAAGGCTCCACTGGGCACAGATGTGTTGAACAATGTATGGTAGCTGAAAACAAATTGATTGAGGGTACTGACGCTGTTATCTCATTTTTTTAATAGGGCCACAGAAGGAAAAACTGGAAAGTCCGAAAGTTTGTGCTGCGAGATGACCCTGCCTACTTGCACTACTATGACCCTGCTGCGGTATGGCCTGGAGCAGTGTTTTCAAACCTTTCTCTGCTGGCGGCGTCCTGAAAAGATTCACACATTCCTGCTGCCCCACCATCCTAACTTCTGAAATACAGGCCCGGATTTTAACTCCCCCCCGCGTGGCGGAAGCCGGGCTGGGAGGGGCGGGCAGTTAAAGTGATGGGAATTCCCTACCCCCTGTGATCCCGCTGCCTTCCCACCGTGCCCCGATGGAGTGCTCCTCCGGGCCTCACAAGGAAGCTCCGGGCCTCCCTTGCCCGTTGTCATTTGCTTAAATATCGAAAGCATAACATCTGGTGCACTTCACGGCTGGAACACCTGGTACAACGTCTCACGTTGGCCGGCGGCTCCGTCTCCGGGGGGCGGGGGGCAGAACGGAATCACAGGAAACCTCTCCTGCCCGGCATTCTGCAGGATGGCTTTGACATTAGCAGAGCAGCCCCCAGCCCGTTCGTAATCCTGGCTCCTGGTGACAGCATTGGGGGGTGGGGGGTGGGGGGGAAGGAGAGGGGGAAAAGTGAAGAT
This sequence comes from Heptranchias perlo, assembly GCF_035084215.1. Taxonomy (NCBI): domain Eukaryota; kingdom Metazoa; phylum Chordata; class Chondrichthyes; order Hexanchiformes; family Hexanchidae; genus Heptranchias; species Heptranchias perlo. The sequence continues at coordinate 87,799,551 of NC_090332.1, read as the reverse complement.
ATGAGAGGAACATAGGAACAGGAGTAGGCCATTCAGCCCCTCGTGCCTGCTCCGCCATTTGATAAGATCATGGCTGATCTGTGATCTAATTCCATATACCCGCCTTTGGCCCATATCCCATAATACCTTTGGTTGCCAAAAAGCTATCTATCTCAGATTTAAATTTAGCAATTGAGCTAGTATCAATTGCCGTTTGCGGAAGAGAGTTCCAAACTTCTACCACCCTTTGTGTGTAGAAATGTTTTCTAATCTCGCTCCTGAAAGGTCTGGCTCTAATTTTTAGACTCCTAGAATCCCCAACCAGCGGAAATAGTTTCTCTCTGTCCACCCTATCCGTTCCCCTTTAATATCTTATAAACTTCGATCAGACACCCCTTAACCTTCGAAACTCCAGAGAATACAACCCCAATTTGTGTAATCTCTCCTCGTAACTTAATCCTTGAAGTCCGGGTATCATTCTAGTAAACCTACGCTGCACTCCCTCCAAGGCCAATATGTCCTTCCGAAGGTGCGGTGCCCAGAACTGCTCACAGTACTCCAGGTGCGGTCTAACCAGATGGAGAGATGGAAGCGATCTTTACAAATTTAATGCGTGACTTGCGATTGCTTTAAGAGGCCCGTACTTTGTGTTGGATTTTACCTCCTCATTTCCCTGTGGATTTTTTTATCCCTCACAGGGTGATCAGGACGAGCCACTTGGTTCCATTCATCTCCGGAGCTGTGTGGTGACCGCTGCAGATGATCTCCCAGATGGTAACTGTCCTTCCTGATCTAACCCAGAAGATTGTTATGCCAGGTTACAAATTTATCACGGCAAATGCCTTCAAGTTACTTCAAACAGTAATCTAGTCTCAGGCTTCAGATGATAGAAACTGTTAGTGCTGCGCTGTCGGAGGGGCCGTCTTTCGGATGAGACGTTAATCCACGGCCCGGTCTGCCCTCTCAGGTGGACGTAAAAGATCCCGTGGAACTATTTCGAAGTTATCCCCGGTGTCCTGGTCGATATTTAACCCTCAACCAACATCACGAAATCAGATTATCTGGTCATTATCTCATTGCTCTTTGTGGGATCTTGCTGTGCCCAGATTGGCTGCTGCGTTTCCTACATTACAACAGTGACCTCGCTTCAAAAGTACTTCATTGGCTGTAAAGCACTTTGGGACGTCCTGGGGTCGTGAAAGGCGCTATATAAATGCAAGTCTTTCTTTTCCTTTCACTGCCTTAAAAGAAAGAAATCTGAAGCGTATGGAGTCAGAATTTGAAAAGCTTTAATCCCTGGACAGTCTCTACATGCCTGACTTTTTTTTTCAACCGTTGCACTTTTTTTTGTAAACAATTTATAAAACGCTTGCAGAAACCAAACAACAACAAATACAAAGCAAAAGGCCAAAGAAACAACTTAAGTCCAAACAGAAAAATGGCCAAACCATTAACAATTAGTGGCCGGCAGTCAAGGTATCGATGTCAATGATCAAACTATCCCTCGGAGCACTTTGGGAGATTACTGTGGAGCACTGGAAGGGAAGGTCTAGGAAATGACGGGAAGGAGCTACAAGAAACAGCAGCAGCTAAATAAAAAGGAGACAGTAGAATCCAATCATCACAAGGCAGAGCAGAGATAATTGTAACTAAAATAAACGCTCAGGGGATGGGGTTTGGGGATTGGGATGGTAGAGTAGACCGCACAGCGAGTCAAAAAACACAAAGTCCACGATTTCAACTTCTCCTTGACTGGCGGAAACCTGGCGGGGGGGAGGAGTTAAAACGAGGGCGGCAACTTAACTCCGCCCTGTTCCCTCTGCCTTCCCGCAGCGTCCCGATGTTAACCTGTTCTTTTGAGCGGGCGAGCGGGACACACGCAGGGAGGCAACGGGGTTCTTCTTCAAGGAAACCTCGGGTCTCCTTTGCCCCGGGCTCCCCCCCCAACTTCCCCTCGATCACGTCCACAGCCCCCTCTCACCACTTAAGTGACTGCCGGGACCGCTCCCACGGTTCCCCGGCTACAGTCTCCTGCCGCCAAATTCCCGCTCCCGCCCGCCGGCCCGGGTCCAAGCGGGAGTCGGAGAAAATTTCTGGAAATTTTCCGGACTCCCCAGGTTCGACCCCCGCTCTGGAGTTCGCCCGCCTGCCCCTTCCTTTCAAACTGAAGCCAAAGAATGGGAACTTGTGGAGGGAGGCAACAAAAGAAGAGACATCTGTCCCCCTAACAAGGAAATAACCAAAAGGGGGACCATATCTACAAACCAGAAATGCTCCCTTCTCTCCCCTACCCTCCCCTCCATAGTATATAGAAGGAAACTGTACCATGCCCACATGGAACTTGTCAAGTTGAGGTGGAGAGTCTACGTGATTGTCTCCGACTGGGCTCTCTTCCAGAATCTCTCAATCTGCACAGAGGTGTACCAACCTGACATCAAAACATTGGGCTACATCATCGCACAGCAAAAGAGAGAGGCCAATCAGGAGCTCCATATTTGAATCCAAAAAGATATCCATTGGGAGTCCAACACAGTGAAGTGCGTTGTGCTCAACCATAAGGCATGCGATAACCTAATTTTTACTCAAAATCATAGTCCCATATTCTTGGACCCATAATATGTTCATAATATGTGCAAGAGGGCTGAGCTTGCTATCTCTACTCGAGCACACTTCAAGAAGTTCAGGTCGCCAGTGATGCAGGTGAGCTGGTGAATGATAGGATCTGTAAAGGATCTTGAATTGCCTCTCGGGGGATTATATGTAAAAATTCTGGAAATGGCCTGGCATTATTTATCTGTAATGTCCGTTAAGATCAGTCCCCCACGCCTCTTGGACGTGAGATGGGCTCACCTGGCTCCATAGGATGGGGTTTTTTAATCAAAAAAAATATATTTTAATCACTTACCTGGAGTCGGCAGCCTAACTCCTGTTGGGCTCATCGCAAATATATTTCTTGATGGGGTCCTGCAACAGGTGTCAGGCCCCTAATTTACATATTTAAGGGGCCTAGCTCCTATTTTAGGCATCTGTCTAAGAGGCCTCTAAAATAGGGACCTCATGAATTCAGCAGTGGAACTAATGCCATGTGCAGACTGGACGCAGGTTGTCCCACTGCTAAATTGGCGTGTTTTCCACCCGTTTTATGCCTGAAAAACGGACGCAATGTATACCAATTTCTATCCCCCTCCCCCAGCCGTGTTGCCTTATTTCCATCAAGTTCTTCTGTTTCTCATTCAATAAGATAAGACTCCAGCTGTGTGTATGTGGGCAGAGCTCCAACAAATCACTATTTTTAAGATTGGAAATTGGGCCTCATCTGTTACATGAGCATGTTTGCACCCTCCACCCACCTTCACGAATCTAGCAGTGGGTATGGACCTCCAAAGGTCTGCCAAATGGACGTTGAAATCTTTTACATACGTCAGTTATGTTATAAATTGGATAGCCCGGTGGTGAAGGTTAGGATATTACAGCCTGGTCTTCAGTTGCTTCCAAGCCTTTATTCACAGAGCTCCACCTTACACACACCCCACACCCTAGATAAGCTCTCATACAAAAGAGTCCCCAATTGACACACACCACCTGAATACAATTAACACTAATTGATATAAATCGCATGATCCAATTAACAAGTTACTGGCAGAAGAATCATGATATGAATGGATGGAAGTGGATTTGCTATCATTGATAACCACAATGCCCGTCTAGAGCAAAATACAGGCCCATAAATTCCCCCCACCATTTTCTAATAAATACCTTTGATATGACTTCCACAGGTCACCTCACAAAGATGGAGGGCAGATTATTGCAACTATACATGTGATCTTATTGATCGATTTTTTTTTAATGTTGAGTGTTAACCGCCAATATCTCACGCAAAGAATTTTCTTTTCAGGGAGGAAATCTGAAGTTAAGGGAAATCTCTTTGAAATCATCACAGCAGATGAAGTGCATTATCTGATACAGGCAGCGACGAGGGAGGAACTCACAGAATGGATTAAAGCCATAAAAAATGTAGCAAACACTGGGAAATAAAGGAAAAGCTAAACAAATACAAATATTGCTAATATTCCAGAGCTATTCAAATGTACGACATTAACCAGCACTCAAAGTAAATCGTAAACCTTTTGCCCTGTGAGCAGCAATGTGAACAATGAATGTAGGCTGCAACGTGACTAAAATAGTGTCTCAGTAACTTGTGAAACGTTCTCACCCCAAGCGTCGAATGTCAGCTGTATTTCACTTCCTCTTTTTCTTGTTGTTTGCGTTATTCATTTTTAATTCTAAAACCTTCTCAAAAGTATTTGAAACAAATGTTAACAGCATATTTATAGTTAATACTGTCTGACACCGATCTACCAGGCATCCAATGCCCACTACACTTTTGCTAGTGATGTGGTTGAAGGGTAATGTGAATGATATTAACCAGGTATCACTATTTGCTTACGGTACCAAGATTGTTTAAAAAAATCCTGCACAAATGGCTCAGAATAACATTTGATGAAAATAAAATTAGTAGCGCACTGGTAAGTTCATTAATAAACTATTATACTGAGAAAACTTTTTGTTAATTAACTAATAAACACTTCATTTAATTTACTCTAATTTTTCTTGTTCACAATCTTAAGGCATCTCATTAATGTTTCATTTTGCTAGTCTAGTGAGTGGCCCAAATGAAACGTTTCTTCTATGTAGACTTCATGTTGACTATATTTGCCTCCATTTCCATTTATTTTATTTGAAACCCCCCCCCCCGCCCCGCCCTATCATTGCTACCTTCCCACATTCCTGCTTTCTCTTTCCACCGGGAAAGTGTGTTGAGTTGGGTTATAGTCATAGTTATCTTTGACAGAGGTACAACTATCTTTAATGAGTTGCGGGCAATCCTGGGAGTTGGAGTAGGATTAAAAGAGACATGAGCGTGCAAAAAATAAAATTTGGGGGGAGGGTGAAATCATGTCCCACTCATACCTAATCCCCCCGCCCCCCCCGGCGATTATGTCTATGAGCCCCAGCAATGGCACCCCATATCAGATGAGACTTGCTTTATGGTGCAAAAACAGGTTTCCTGGATTATGGTTCCCCTCAAGTTGGAGCACAATATCACCATGAGCGGACATTATCAAACAGCCCAGATATAATTCAGTAAAAAAACAATGGAATAATGAGTGTGAATGAGAGCCGAGGGTGTCCCGGAGACAGTCCAGTATTGTTCCAGTGGCGGACATGCTTTCACATTTATAGTCTCTACCCGTCTAATCAGTTACATAGAGGAGAGAGATTTGTGTCTAACCCCTGGGCTTTTTATCTATTTTCATTGAAGCAGAAGAACCTCGTTTTCTTTATCGAATTCACAGATGTCTGAATTTTGTTCCCAAAAATAAGTGCCCTAAAATCCTAATGCTTTTAACACAGGCCTGTACAATATCTGTAGACAAAGTAGGCCCATCTTTGCTTCAACTAAAGTCTGAACCCTAATTCTAAATGTCTGTGGAAGAAATGCTGTGATCATGAAGGGCACAAGTATTCTAATAAGGGTATAGCCCATGTAGAATATTGAAATAATTTGCACTTATGTTTCACGAACAGTACCATCTTACTGTGTAGGACTGTATTTCAGTGTTTAGATAAAAGGTGCTGATTCTGATTTATTATAAAGGGTGTGTATATACCCTCCATAAACTTGAGCTCATACAAAACTCTGCTGCCCCGTATACTAACTCGCATCAAGTCCCATTCACCCATCACCTCTGCGCTCGCTGACCTACAATGGCTCCCAGTTTGGGAACGCCTCGATTTTACAATTCTCATTCATGTTTTCAAATCACTCCATGGCCTCGCCCCTCCCTATCTCTGTAACCTCCTCCAGCCCTACAACCCTCCGAGATCTCTGCGCTCCTCCAATTCTGGCCTCTTGCACATCCCCGATTTTAATCGCTCCACCAATGGTGGCCGTGCCTTCAGCTGCCTGGGCTCTAAGCTCTGGAAATCCCTCCCTAAACTTCTCCGCCTCTCTACCCCTCTCTCCTTTAAGACGCTCTTTGAAACGTACTCCTTTGACCAAGTTTTTGGTCACCTGTCCTAATATCCCCTTGTGTGGCTCAGTGTCAAAATTTTGTTTGATAATCACTCCTGTGAAGCGCCTGGGGATGATTTATTACATTAAAAGCACTATATAAATGTAAGTAGTTGTTGTATATTTCCAACTAAGTTGCTATTGCTGCAGGAGTTCCTCAGGGCAGTGTCCTAGACCCAACCATCTTCAGCTGCTTCATCAATGACCTTCCCTCCATCATAAGGTTAGAAATGGGGATGTTCGCTGATGATTGCAGTGTTCAGTTCCATTCGCAACCCCTCAGATAATGAAGCAGTCCGTGTCTGCATGCAGCAAGACCTGGACAACATCCAGGCTTGAGCTGACAAGTGGCAAGTAACGTTCGCACCAGACAAGTGCCAGGCAATGACCATCTCCAACAAAAGAGAGTCTAACCACCACCCCTTGACATTCAACAGCATTACCATCGCCGAATCCCTCACCATCAACATCCTGGGGGTCACCATTGACAAGAAACTTAACTGGACCAGCCATATAAATACTGTGGCTACAAGAGCAGGTCAGAGGCTGGGTATTCTGCAGCGAGTGACTCACCTCCTGACTCCCCGAAGCCTTTCCACCATCTACAAGGCACAAGTCAGGAGTGTGATGGAATACTCTCCACTTGCCTGGATGAATGGAGCTCCAACAACACTCAAGAAGCTGGACACCATCCAGGACAAAGCAGCCCACTTGATTGGCACCCCATCCACCACCCTAAACATTCACTCCCTTCACCACTGGCACACTGTGGCTGCAGTGTGTACCATCCACAAGATGCACTGCAGCAACTCTCCAAGGCTTCTTCGACAGCACCTCCCAAACCCGTGACCTCTACCACCTAGAAAGACAAGAGCAGCAGGCACATGGGAACAACACCACCTGCACGTTCCCCTCCAAGTCACACACCATCCCGACTTGGAAATATATCGTCGTTCCTTCATCGTCACTGGGTCAAAATCCTGGAACTCCCTTCCTAACAGCACTGTGGGAGAACCTTCACCACATGGACTGCAGCGGTTCAAGAAGGCGGCTCACCACTACCTTCTCAAGGGAAATTAGGGATGGGCAATAAATGTCCTGGGGCTGAGATGATTGGCCTCCAACAACCACTACCATCTTCCTTTGTGCCAGGTATGACTCCAGTCAGTGGAGAATTTTCTCCCTGATTCCCATTGACTTCAATTTTACTAGGGCTCCTTGGTGCCACACTCGGTCAAATGCTGCCTTGATGTCAAGGGCAGTCACTCTCACCTCACCTCTGGAATTCAGCTCTTTTGTCCATGTTTGGACCAAGGCTGTAATGAGGTCTGGAGCCGAGTGGTCCTGGCGGAACCCAAACTGAGCATCGGTGAGCAGGTTATTGGTGAGTAAGTGCCGCTTGATAGCACTGTCGACGACACCTTCCATCACTTTGCTGATGATTGAGAGTAGACTGATGGGGCGGTAATTGGCCGGATTGGATTTGTCCTGCTTTTTGTGGACAGGACATACCTGGGCAATTTTCCACATTGACGGGTAGATGCCAGTGTTGTAGCTGTACTGGAACAGTTTGGCTAGACGCGCAGCTAGTTCTAGAGCACAAGTCTTCAGCACTACAGCCGTTTCTTGATAGCACGTGGAGTGAATCGAATTGGCTGAAGACTGGCTTCTGTGATGGTGGAGATATCGGGAGGAGGCCGCGATGGATCATCCACTCGGCACTTCTGACTGAAGATGGTTGCAAACGCTTCAGCCTTGTCTTTTGCACTCACGTACTGGACTCTGCCATCGTTGAGGATGTTCACAGAGCCTCATCCTCCCTTTAGTTGTTTAATTGTCCACCACCATTCACGACTGGATGTGGTAGGATTGCAGAGCTTTGATCTGATTCGTTGGTTGTGGAATCATTTAGCTCTATCAATAGCATGTTGCTTCCGCTGTTTAGCATGCATGTAGTCCTGAGTTGTGGCTTCACCAGGTTGCCGCCTCATTTTTAGGTACGCCTGGAGCTGCTGAGTTGTGGCACCACACCCAGTGCTTACATCTACAAGTACACCCACGTTCAAATATGTTTTGCTCTCTGGATCAGCTAGTTTGCTTAACCTCTAGTTAAACTGTACTATGCACTGCATCCGTGCACACTGAATAATTAGATTGAATTATCACAAACTATCACAATTAGCCAAACACTCACATCAGAACATAAAGAAAGTCAGGGATGACAAAAAGCCATTCAATCCATTAAAGCTCATCCCTTTAGTACCTTAAATTTGCCATCTTAACATCCCACTGCATTTTTAAAATATTTCTTTGCTCCATCTACAACGTCCTTTTCCTCCCCGAGGTCTTTGAGCTTTCTGTCGCCTTCCAAATCCATGCCCGTCCTTCCCGCAATTCCATGTTTGACTCTCTCAAATCATCAAAAATAACTTACCTTTATATAGCACCTTTAATGTAGTAAAACGTCCCAAGTCGCTTCGCAGGAGCGTAATCAGACAAAAGAAAATTGATACTGAGCCAAAGGAGACATTAGGATGGGTGACCAAAAAGATTGGATTTAAGGAGCGTCTTACAGGAGGAGAGAGAGGCGGAGAGGTTTAGGGAGAGAATTCCAGAGCTTAGGGCCTAGGCAGCTGAAGGCACGGCCGCCAATGGTGGGGTGATGGAAATCGGGGATGCGCAAGAGGCCAGAATTGGAGGAGCGCAGAGGTCTTGGGGGTTTGTAGGTCTGGCCACAGCACTGAAACGGCCCTCATTTGCCACTGCTTCCAGTTTGGTGTCATCTGCAAATTTAAACATCTCGAACATAACTCCATCTATAGCAGCAGTCTGAGTATACACGAAAAATAACCTGACTGGGCTTGGGACCACTGTCATTGGGTACTGCACTGCAGATGGTGCTAGAGTCCCTACATGGTCCATGCTGGGATGCAACTCTGTTAAACATCTGTGTATGTCTGCCTAGATGTGGCTAGTGAAATCCTCCACACCTCTTGCTTGACCTAGCAAGGTCATAACCACAATATGACATATCCACAAAAGACTACGGGAAATGTGGGCACTCAGACAGCATCCTTCTTCAAAATGTGGGTCTCGTGAAATTGTGACCCGAGAGCTCTGGGACTTCTCCGCTGCCACCACCAACTGCTCTTGCCCACCCATGATCTGTCAGTCATCCGATGCATCCAGTTCTACCTTATTGTCCGAATCCCACTCGGCAATGTACCCATACTGATGTTTGCACTGGTAGGAGTGAGTGATATAGAATCCTGTAGGGCGCTGGCTTCTTTTGAGCCACTGACATATCGCACTATTCCTTGTGGCAAAGAAGACATTGATATATTAGGGGCGATTGGAACCCCACCCGCTTGGAGGAAGCTGGCTGGGTAAAATCCTGCACCGATCCCGCTGTCTGGAATCTTAAGCTGCTCTCCTGGGGAGGCAGCAAGGACAGCCGCCTGAAGCCGGAGGGTCCTTCTTTGAATATGCAGATGGGGATCTGATGATGTCGTCAGGCCCCGACTGCAATTTTAACTAGTGGCCTGAACAGGGAAGCCATTCCCGCCAGGTGAAGGTAATGGGAAGAGGGGCCAGAAGAGGCCCAAACAGGTACGTTTTTTGTACTGTTATTTTTCTTCCTTCAGTGGGAGCAGGCGGGCTCCTCCGGGCCCCACGAGGAAAGGTTAGTCCTCCCCTGCCCCGAACTTCCCTTCCCGCAGAACCCTCCTGTAAACCCCTCCCCACAACTTGTTGCCGGTGACCGTTCCTTCAGAGCCAGCCGATGGTCTCCTGCCACCCGAAATTCCCCTCCCACCTGCTGGCCACCTCCCACTTCCTGCTCGTTTTGGGTGGGCAGCTGACCGGTAGATGAGGCCTGGGAGTTAATCGGGCCTAATGATGTCAATGTTGGGTGTTTCAATGCTTGCCTCGTGCCCTCCCCCCAACCCCCACCCACCCGCCCACCCCCTCTGCCCATCTGACTCCAGATCTTAGCTCCATTTTCCGAATGCTGAGTTGCTTGCAAAAAAAATTTCATCTACTAAAAATTCACCCTACTGTCCCATTCCTTTCCTATTGCTAGTCACACTTCCTATTCAACAACTGTTTCACTTCCCCTCTTGAATTTGCCTAGGATCACTATTCTAGTTGACTCATTGAAGGATGTTTGGGGGAACCTTGGTTAAGATGAAATTGTTGGGCAAGGATAGAATTACGATCTGGGCTAGTATAGAATTACGATCAGGGCTAGGATAGAATTACGATCTGGGCTAGGATAGAATTACGATCTGGGCTAGGATAGAATTATGATCAGGGCTTGGATAGAATTACGATCAGGGCTTGGATAGAATAAGATCAGGGCTTGGATAGAATTACGATCTGGGCAATATGTAATCTTATTAGCTTTGTCCTTGAGTGCAGGAAATTAGATGGGAATAAGACAAGATTATTTAAATTTGAAATAAAAGCCATCTTGCCCTCCTATTAGTTTATTATACCGCGCTGCGCAGTGATTTTTAAAAATGATTTTTCCTCCCCTCTTCTTCTGAGGGAGTTGTCTCGTGCTGAGTATGGTTTGCTGGTTGCCGCTGATATCTTGCCCAAGTGTGGGCAGCCTATTCAACCATAGGGAGTCATCACAGCTGCCCCTGGGCCCTGTTCTCACCCACGCCTGTCCTCACGTTATGTTCACACAAGTAGCAGGAGGCACTGAATAGCGAACAGCAGGGGGAACCCAGGCTGATTCTATTTCTCACATCCCTAACCCGGGGTCATTACAGGACCTCTGCCATTGCCCTGGCTGAAATCAGCTAACTCAGCACAGAGCAGGATTTCAAACTGGAACCTACATTATCACACTATGCGGTGCATTTACCCACTGAGCCATTGGGAGCTCTCTTTTTTTCCTTTTATTTAATAGACTAAAGCTATTAGCATTGTGCAGGTGGCAGGTTCACTGCTGTAACACCAATGACAGACCTCAACTGCAGTGGGGAGAGACGTATGGATTGATATGACGACGAGTTACATGCGTCGTTTAATGTGGTTCATCACAAGGCCGGTTTGGAAATGAATATAATTGCAGTAAGGTTGCCACCTCTGCTTGGACATATTCCTGGAGGTTTCATCACATGACCTCCTGCCTCCAACCGCCCTGCCCCCACACTCCCGCCATTGGTCACCCGACATGTCCATCCTCACAGTGCACCGCCTTCCCCCGCCAATTGGAAAGTGAATAGACTCTTTATTACCCAATGACTGTCAGTCAACAGCCTTTGTGACCGCGTCCGTTATTTTTTTATGCACGTAAACAAAAGTGTTCAAAGACTTTTTTTTAAAAAACACTTTTTTTAAATGCCGTCTGAATTTTCTCCCGGGTTTCATGCTGGCAGCAGTATCCTGGAGATTACTCTTTAATTCCTGGAGACTCCTAAGTTGCAGGTGTGAAAAAGAAATATTACACATAATGTGCCACTGATTATATTTGTTGGAGAATCCGTATGTCCATGAACCAACTTTGTATCATCAAATACACAACAACAACTACTTGCATTTATATAGCGCCTTTAACGCAATAAAACGTCCCAAGGTACTTCTCACAATATTGATAATTCAGAATTGCACGAAGTGGAGATGGATGTGGTGATTCTTTTGTGTCTGAGCATTACAGTACGTCCTCCTTTAAAAGTGGCAAAAATCGATCTGAGCAAATCCAGATCTTAACTCCGGGTCCAGTTTACTGTATTTAATTTGAGCTTCTTGATGAAGTGCCTTGCGGGGAAACCTTTTGGCAACAGTTGGTTCCTGTTGGGCACCATGTGCGGGAGCTCTGATCTCCTAAGACGCTGGTTGGATTTGCATGATACAAAGCCTTCTATAAACATGGTTTTCTTTTGTGGTTTGACAAGAATAACATCCCATAATTCTAAAAATATCTGATTTATATTCACGTCAGTGAGTGTCACACTTAAAGATAACATGCTGACTAACTTAATACTACACTTGAAGTACACTTCAAATTAATGCTATTTTTAAAAAATGTGACACATGCGGACATCTTTCCACTTCGATTACATTAAACAGTTTGCCTTTGTTGTGAAGCTGAAGCCATTCTGCATTGATGCCTAGTGTAACTGGACTATAAGAAACCCACAGCATGCACACATATAGAACAGTGGAGGTTATTGTGGTTTGCTTTGTAAATGTACAACACTGTGCTGGGAATATGCTGAAAGTGCACATAGAATGTACAGCACAGAAACAGGCCATTCGGCCCAACTGGCCCATGCCGGTGTTTATGCTCCACACGAGCCTCCTCCCACCTTAGAAGTTTCATGAGCTTCTGGTATTGGCAGCTTAAAGAGAGTTTTATAATATTTCTGAGAACACTTTCCTGGCATCCATGCTTTTTGTGGTCTGGTGGTTTACATCAAACAGCTCCATTTCTGTATTGCCGAGAGGGTAAATGTTCTTTGTTTCTCTGGTAGTCAGGACTGATGGTGACAGCAGTCTGTAGCATCCACCTAGGAGGTTATCCAGTAAAAAAAAATCAGTCTACGGTGGTCCAATGAGGCTACGGACTGGATTTTCCTCTGCTATATTGCCTGAAATCGGAGGAAAGTCATCCTGACTTACATTTGCCTCCTGTTGTTCCAGCTGGAAAGGCTGCCACCCACCGTTTGACTGCTCTGCTGCCTATAAATGATGGACGGGAGGTGGGGCCTGACCTTCTGTTTCCCACTGTTTCCGACAGGAGCCTGGGCTGCCCATTACAAGGTCACTCCCGCCCAAAAGGGTGGCAGCAGGACAGGAAGGTAAGCGCTGCACTGCAAATTTCATTGCATTACCGCCCTCTTCCTGCCCAGCGATGTGGTCAAAATTTGGCCCCTTGGCGTCTTAATATGGGTTTTTATTCATTGTTATTGTGGGATGCAAAATAGAGTAAATGCTGCCACATTAACAATTCAAATAAGGCCTATGCGATAAAACAGGATTAGTGAAACCTAGGTGAGAAAACCGGAATTTGCTAAATAGAACTTTCCTCGAAACTTATGACATGGATGTAACTTTAGGAGGTGAAGACCAGATGGGGAAAGGCAGGAAATATTGGCAAGAAATTGATGTGGAATAAGTATGTGGTTAGAATGACAACGTCTTGGAGAGTTTTAGTACATGTATTTAACACAATGCTTAGCCTGATGACTTTCAGATATCTGCAATTACAAAGCTTGTTTTAAATTCAATATAGAAGATTTTTCTTGTAAAAGCAAAATCTTCTTCCAGTTGTGGTTAAATTTGCCATTGCTTTGGATCTGTGTTCGTAGACAGAGTATTCTGCCGATTATGCCTGATGTTTTATAGGTAGTGAACTTCCACAATTCCTCAGAAAAGGCACTTCTCCTAGAGTCCGAGAAGGTATTTGACCGGATTGAACGGAGGCCTTCCTGTTTGTGGTCCATTAGAGGGCCAGACCTAGGAAGCAACATCTGCAATTGGATCGCCGTACTGCAGGCAAGTTCAACCTTGTCTAATGTTCACCAACAATATAACCCCAACTCCATAATTCCTTCTACTGAGGCATTTTTTAATCATTCTTGGGATGTGGGCAATGCCGATAAGGCCACAATTATTGCCCTTTCCTGGTTGCCCTGACTGAGAGGCTTGTTCGGTCATTCTGGAGGGCATAAAGAGTCAACCACATAATGTGGGATTGGAGTCACATATAGGCCAGGTCAGGTAGGGGTGACATGTTCCCTTCCCTGAAGGACTGGAGAGAACCAATTGAGTTTTTATGACAAAGTTTTGGTGCTGGGGTAAAAGATGTCCCGAAGCAACTGGAGAGCAACATGTAACAGGAGGGGGAAGATCCAGTTGTCGTGGTCCATGTTGGGACCATTGACATAAGAAAGGAAAGGGAGGAGGTCCTGCTAAGGGAGTCTCAGGAGCGAGGAATTAAATTAAAAAGCAGGACCCGACAGGTGGTAATCTCTGGATTACTACATGAGCCACGTGCTAACTGGCAAGGGATAGACAGATCAGGAAAGGTGAACACGTGGCAGAAAGAGTGGTGCGGGAAGGGGGGGTTCCATTTCACGGGTCAATGGCACCACTACTGGGACAGGAAAGAGCTGTTCCGCTGGGGCGGGCTGCATCTGAACCGGGAGCGGAAAGGATAAATAGGGCTGTAGATAAGACTTTAAACTAATCGAGGAGCCACCTCACACTGCTTAGGTTTGACACTGCCTAAGGTTAACTCCAGCACAGTGTCAAGCCTGATTTAAAAAGAGGGAGCTCTTGGTTACAATTTAAATGAGAGTGTGGACATCCCTGCCCAAGCTAACGGCCAGAAGGGAGAGGTTTGCGCTTGTCTATAAACACGTGAGCAGTGTGTTCTCCTGGGCCGTTGAATTCCAGTTGGAGCCAAGCAGTATAAGAGAGGAACTGCTTATCTCCGACTGTTAGTTGCAGAATAAATTCTGGGGTGTAATTGGGACAGATCTCTTATCTGGAACAATTCTGATTTTTCAATCTCCAGCTAAGGTTTTAGAAACTGCAATGTCAAATGAAAACACAAATTCATAGCCCTCCATGAGGGAGAATTTCCCTACAATACTGCAGGCATCTTTCTGATATCTACAACTCCGTCATTTCCTGTCACAGACAGAAACCTTAATGTAGATGACCAGACCCACAACCACACTGGAAATGTTTCATTTGTAAAGAAGTATGAAACTAAATTCCCTTATATAGTGTGCTTATTCACACGCTCATGAAGCTCATGCTAACCGGACTTTGACGAGAGGGGGATAAGAATCCATAAGGACTTTAGGGCTTCTTCTATCAACCCTATAGCCTACATAAAAAGCAAGGGTTTACAATCTCTTAAGAACCATTTGCCAGTGTTTCTTTTCCCTCCAAAAATGGAGGCATTTTGCACTGCCACATAATGAAGTATTCAAGGCTGCTTCTTGGATAATGGACATTAACGTGCAGACTGCTGATTCTGTGGTCAGATATGTTCATGTGATATCAGACCACATAAACGTCACTATGCACACCAGTGCCTTCATCCGGGAAGCAGCTGTGATGCCTTCATTATGCGATAGTCCATAAGAGAAGAAACAGGGCCAGATGGCTCTTAAAAGAGCATTCATTGCTGTTGTCCCCACTGGGAAACTGCCTAACAACAGAGCTGCTTCATGAGCTGGAAACCTGAGTATATGGTGTCAGCCTTGGCTCAGTGGTAGCACTCTGAGTCAGAAGGTTGTGGGTTCAAGTCCCGTGACACTATTTGAAGAAGAGCAGGGCAGTTCTTCCCAGTGTCCTGGCCAACATTTATCTCTCAACCAACCTCATTTCTGTAAATATTTTTCCCTCAACCAATCTCTTGTTAATATAACAGATTATCTGGTCATTATCTCATTGCATGTTTGTGGGAATTTGCTGTGTGCAAATTGGCTGCCATGTTTCCTACGTTAAAACAGTGACTACACTTCAAAATTACATCATTGGATGTGAAGCACTTTGGGACGTCCTGAGGTCGTAAAAGGCGCTATATAAATGCAAGTTTTCTTTCTTTTCTTTGTCTGTTTACTGCTCCACGTCTACTACCTCCACCTGTAGGAAAAGTGTGTCATTCTGCTTTGGCATAGTTAAAAAGTGTGTACAAAGGGGGAATGGTTGTGTACAATTCTTGAAATGGTTTCCCCCAGAAGGTTCAGAACCCAACTTCTGAACCTTAAGCTTGATGGGGCCCACAAGAAATTTAAGGAATTCATCTTTATTTTTAAACAATTAAAAAATAAACTCGGCTAGTGGAAAATAACTGTAAAATAACACAGCTGCTCTAGACTAATAAACCATGTTTCATTTCCACAGGATATGCTTTTAGCCAAAATTTATTGTGTGCCATTGTAACTGTAAAATGTAATACCCAGTGTTTCTTCTGCTACCCAAAAGCCACCGGTTATATAATTTGTTGTATTGTCCACATGCCAATCCCTGTTAATTCCACAAAAAAGAGATACAGGCAGAAACTGTACTTTGCTTTTTGATCAATTTGCACACAACTGAATTTTTAAAAAATCTGGCTACGACCCTGCTGTGGTTTTATTGAGCTGTAAAACAACACTGCTTACAGCACCATTTCCTGTGAGGTCCACAAATATCCATGAGATGTATTCTCAGCCGTTGGTGTGAAATAACACAGCACAATTCTGTCACTCACTTCCTCCTCGTTTTAATGTTGGAGGGAAAAAGGCAACAGAATTCTATCCTAATAAATATAAAAGAGAAACCCTTTATATCTGTATCCACAGCTGTTCTTTTATTTGACACACACTCTTATTTCTTAGAAACATAGAAAATAGGAGCAGGAGTAGGCCATTCGGCCCTTCGAGCCTGCTCCGCCATTCAATATGATCATGGCTGATCCTCTATCTCAATACCACATTCCCGCTCTCTCCCCATGCCCCTTGATGCCTTTTGTGTCTAGAAATCTATCTAGCTCCTTCTTAAATATATTCAGTGACTTGGCCTCCACAGCCTTCTGTGGTAGAGAATTCCACAGGTTCACCACCCTCTGAGTGAAGAAATTTCTCCTCATCTCAGTCCTAAAATGTCCTACCCCGTATCCTGAGACTGTGACCCCTCGTTCTGGACCCCCCAGCCAGGGGAAACATCCTCCCTGTGCCCAGTTTGTCTAGCCCTGTCAGAATTTTATATGTTTCAATGAGATCCCCTCTCATTCTTCTAAACTCGAGTGAATATAGGCCGAGTTGACCCAATCTCTCCTCATACGACAGTCCTGCCATCCTAGGAATCAGTCTGGTGAACCTTCGCTGCACTCCCTCTATGGCAACTATATCCTTTCTTAGGTAAGGAGACTAAAACTGCACACAATAGAATCCTTCCAAAGATTTTGGTTGAGGCTGCAGCAAGTGTTTGTTCATCATTTACTGAAATTGATTTTGCTCAAATTGGTTGGATTCAGATCAAAAGAATAACTACCATCAATGCAGGAAATATGAAACACCTCCGTCATCCAAAACTCTGCTGCCCGTATCCTAACTCACACCAAGCACCCCTGTGCTCGCTGACCTACACTGGAATCCGGTCTGGCAATGCCTTGATTTTAAAATTCTCATCCTAGTTTTCAAATCCCTCCATGGCCTCGCCCCTCCCTATCTCTGTAACCTCCTCCAGCCCTACAACCCTCCGAGATCTCTGCGCTCCTCCAATTCTTGCCTTTTGTGCATCCCTGATTTTAATCGCTCCACCATTGGCGGCCGTGCCTTCAGCTGCCTAGGCCCTAAGCTCTGGAATTCCCTCCCTAAACCTCTCCGCCTCTCTCTCCTCCTTTAAGATGCTCCTTAAAACCTACCTCTTTGATCAAGCTTTTGGTCACCTGTCCTAATATCTCCTTATATGGCTCGTGTCAAATTTTGTTTGATAATCGCTCCCGTGAAGCACCTTGGGATGTTTTACTGTGTTAAAGGCGCTATATAAATGCAAGTTGTTGTTGTTGTGACACAATATAGGCTGCTCCAAACTTGAGCACTCCCCCAGGAAAAAACAAATTATTATTAAAGGACTCATAAGTTGTACCCAGAACTCAAACTTTTTTTTGTTCAAAAAAGTAGTCTATGTGGGTGATTCTGCAATCCGTTGTTTCCAGCAGCGAGTCACATTCACAGGGATGACAGGTTGGAAAGTCGGGGCTACAGTGTAGTAACCCAGTCTCCAACCCGTGCTCCCTGCGAGTGCTGCTTGTCCATTCACAGCTTGGGGTTTGCAAAATCACCCCTTTTATGCAATCAGTGCGGTAATAACAGAGAATGCCAGAAACTCGCAGCTGGTCAGTCCACATCTGAAAGAGAGTCAAGGTTTAGAGTGGGAACCTTCATAATAGGTTAATGGTGCTTATTGCTAATATACTGACAACATTGACAGTGTTGGTGTGCTGGCATTTGTAAATAAAGTGAATACATGAATTATCAATGTCGGCTGAAAAATTACAATATGTAAAGACAAATTCTCTATCTGAGGGCATTATTATGTTTTTTTTCCCCTCTTCTCTTTTTGGATCCTCTCAGAAGGGTTATATTTTCTAGTTCAGAGGGTAGCAGTGTATACCAGAGTTACCCAACTTGCTCTCTGATTTCTCTCCCTGCCACTTTGGTAAAATGCTCCATATCCACTCAGTGCCTCTATGAGAGCCCTTGAATCTTAACATTCCAAGGCATGAAACATGTGGATGCTGCATCGGCTTTGCGTATACTGGTGCCAATTTTTGATGGCCTACTGGGTTCCCGGTTAAAACCCAGTGCTGAAAATTCTGAATTTGCACCTTAAATTTTCATGTCAAAGTTACATTAGTCCTGTCTTTTTGTATGAACCATGATGAGATAAACAAATAATGCAAGGAGGGTGGTTAAGGTTCAACCTACAGAGTATTCTGTGAAATGGTTAATTTGCAACAGGGGAGCGAACTAAATTTTACAATAAAATTAGAGGTATATAGTACATAGTCCGGCACAGGCATGATGGGCTGAATGGCCTCCTGTGCTGTGTCATTCTATTATTCTATCATTCCATGTTAGTAGGAGCGATATTCAAATCAAACTGAAAACTTTGAAGTGGTCTATGTTCAAACATTTTGGGGTTTCTTTGTGACTATTCAAATTGTGGCCATTTCAAGTGTGTTTAGAAATTGTTGATTCATATGGGTAGATACATAAATGTCTCTACAGGGGAATCACAGTGTTTATTATCCACAGTGTTGTGCTATTGAGGGAATACGCAGTAAACGGGAATATATTGAGAGGGGTAGAGGAAGTGAGAGACCTTGGAGTGCATGTGCACAGGTCCCTGAAGGTGGCAGTACAGGTAGATACGGTTGTGAAGAAGGCATACGGAATGCTCTCCGTTATTAGCCGAGGTATAGAATACAAAAGCAGGGATGTAATGATGGAACTGTATAAAACACTGGTAAGGCCACAGCTGGAGTATTGTGCGTAGTTCTGGTCACCACATCACAGGAAGGACGTAATTGCTCTGGAGAGAGTACAGAGAAGATTTACAAGAATGTGGCCAAGGCTTGAAAATTACAGCTATGAGGAGAGATTGGATAGGCTGGGGTTGTTTTCCTTGAAGCAGAGGAGGCTGAGGGGTGACTTGATTGAGGTGTACAAAATTATGAGGGGCCCAGATAGAGTAGACAGGAAGTACCTGTTTCCCCTAGCCGAGAGTTCAAGAGCTAGAGGACATAGATTTAAGCTGATTGGCGGAAGGATTAGAGGGGACATGAGGGAAAACTTTTTTACCCACAGGGTGGTGTGTGTATGGAATTCGCTGCCCGAATTGGTGGTAGAGGCAGGGACCCTCAACTCTTTTAAAAAGTACCAGGACCTGCACCTAAAGTGCTATAAGCTGCAGGGCTATGGACCGGGTGCTGGAAGATGGGATTAAAATGGGCACCTGGTTGTTCTTCGAGCCGGTGCAGACACGATGGGCCGAATGGCCCCCTTCTGTGCTGTATCTTTTCTAAGGTTCTATGGTTCTGATAAGGCCAATCTAATAGAGAGTATCCAATTCATTGTAAAGTATTCAACCTGTAGTTTATTGCAAGGGAGAAGGATGTGGCCTTATGGTAAAGATAATTTTGGTTGTCAAGGATTGAAAGTGCCTAGTAACCCTGTAATGAACATGCATGAATGAAACTCATTCATGGAGATGGACATCAGGTTGATGATTTGTGCTCACAACTTGTCTTCATGGATAGCTGAAAGACAAATTTTGCCAAATCCCAAAGAAAATTTAATTCTGATCACTCATAAATCCTTAGCCTTTTAAACAGTTATACATTATAATTAACAAGAGATGTGCTACTGATTACATCGAGTTACATCGAAACTACAGCACAGAAACAAGCCGTTCAGCCCAACTGGTTTATTCCTGTGTTTATGCTTCACACAAGCCTCCTCCCATCCTACTTCATCTCACCCTATCAACATAATCAAGTGGCCGATTAGCTCAGTTGGTTAGAGTGTGGTATTAATATGCAAAGGTTGCGGGTTTGATCCCTGTAAGGACCAAGAAATATGTAAAACAAAAGAAAAGATTAAATTTATATGCATCCTTCCTTCTTTAGCAAACATCTTTGCAACAGTATTTAGTGATACTTAAAGATTCGGCTTCAATAAACATATTTTAAATTCAGACTTTTATTCAGAATTTTATTTGCTGGCTGCTTTTCAATTCTCCCCGAGATAAACAAATAGAAGAAATGCAGCTGGTAACCATTTAGAATACATTACAAAATAATTAGATGATGCCAAAGTTCAAAGTGCAATTTTTCATTTGTCACACATGTAGCATAGTAAGCTCTAAATAAACAAACCCTTTGAATATAGTCATTTTAATTGATTTTTTTTATTCTCAAAGTATTTGCAATGATTTCATTAGTTCATCTTTTATTCCTTACTGTCAGTAGCTGCTGCCGACTCACAACTTTTGATAGGAAGTTTTTTGAAATTTTCATTTCCATTGTTATGTGTTGATCTGTACACTCTGTACTTATTTGGTTGTCATTAGTTGCAGTTTTTTCAATATAAAATGTTCAGCTTATCAAGTGCAACTGCGATACAGAAATGTATATGTTGTTCAGTGGGATACCAGACTATCAAATAAGATAAATTTGGAATCCTCTTCTCTAAGGTAGTGTTATTCCCCAGTTACTGCTTATTGTGGATTATTTTTTTAGTGGTACAGTACTTACCCTTTTGCAGATGGTTCCCATTCTTGTGCTTACTTCTTATGGATATATAAGATTCCACAGCACTATTTGAAGACCAGGGAGTTCTTCCAGTATCCCAACTAATATTCTTCTCTCAGCCAACTTCATTAGAAACACACTGGCTGTAAAGCACTTTGTTCCAAGGACATGAAAGGTGTTATATAAATGAGAGTTCTTCATTTCTTCCTTTATTTCAGCTTCCTTGAGCTTATTCAGAATATTTTAAAGCTCACTTGTGCTGATGAGGCTGATAGTTTACCTCAGAAACAGAACCCTGGGAATGGAAGGTCTATTTGTTACAAACTGCATGCGTTTTTATTGGGAATTCCAAATATTCCCTGTTGGCTCATGTTTAAGATTAAAAAAAAATAAGATAGGAAAAAAATAATTTGATGAAGATTTGCCGATGAATAACTCAAGTTCCTTTCTGTCTAATTCGCTTTGCTAAGAGGGTGGACTTGCTTTGATTATTAAGAGATAAAAGCAGGGATTCTGAAAGGCTATGCGTATAAAAACGTATTATTTCAGGACTTCTGTAATATTCTAAGTCTGTTTTTGCAACAGGAAAATGTGCTTGTTGTGGGTGTAGTGATAAATGTAACTTGATATTGATAAAACATGAAAATTGACATTTTTTAAAGAAAAAATAAAATAAAGATGGCAGCATATATACTGCTGTCCTATCACCATAGTGGCTGAACGAGGACCGTAGGACAAAAGGTTAATAATGCAGTCTTAGTTGAGTTATTGGGGTGGTACTGAGTGGAAACCACTGTGGTTGACTTTGCAGAAGCTCGATGTTGCCACTCACATGGCTAAAGAAATATCCAATAAAACCTTCCACGACTTTCTTTAAAATCTGTTATTTCATTCACAATCTGCATGTGTCATTTCTCTATTTTACAGGTGCTATTTCAGTAAAAAGCCTCTAAGTTGAACTGCCTTAAAAGTTGTTCTCTGTATTTGCAGAACATGAAGGTATAATTTATGCATCACATTTAAGTTATTGTACAAACCTTAATCATGGGCCCCAAGTCATGGTAACCTATTTTTTTAAAGTTTGTTTATTGAATACATCCACACAGAAGCAAATAGACTTCACGTAACCATGGAAATTTAAAATGCTATTTAAGTTACTTCTTTTTAATATAGCTACTAATTTTTAAAATATTGATAGCCAGTGTGGTTCCCTGATAAAAGTGCAAATGTACAGAACTATCTATATCTTATTAAAAATCTTGCAACTATGCGTACATCCTGCCTGTGCAGTTGACTTCCCGTTGTCATGTTTTTGTCATACTTTTTGTGTCAACTTTTTCTTCATTATAAATTCCTATGTCCACATTTAATTTAGATTAAAAAGAGTGCAAGAAAAAGCAATTGATGTTATGTAAAAGAATGGATAAATATCTATTTAAGAATTGATTGAAAATGATAAAGATAAGCATAAGCACTGATGACCACAAAATGGTGGGATTATCCTTTTGGAGGTTTAACTGTGGCTGGCTGGCAAAATGTTCATACTCCATGGAGGGAACAAATTTAATGAGCCAAATGGTCTTTTGTCTTTACATATTTTATTATGAAGTATGAACAAGTTATACATAAATGAGGAGAGTGGTTGTCTTATTATAGGCAGAACACTTAACAGATCTGCTAAATTTAGGATTGTCTTTGGCAGATAAATCCCCCAAAATTGCATTAAGTGAAAGTTTAAGGGTTTCTTCAAATAACAGCCTTGCATATGTTGTCTGATGCAGTCTTCAGGTCCACCCAAACTACAGATACAGGACTAGTGAAATGATCTTTTATCTCATGAAGGTTTCTTACCAGCAAGCTGGTGACAAAATGAAATATATTCAAGATCACATTTTCCAGTTTCTACTTAGAAGTTTAATGTTTGATCTGTGTTGAGTTACCTGAGCTCTATCGTGGGACATCAGAATTAGCCTCAGTATCCCTAGGTGAAAAAAACTCCTGAATATGAGCAAATGATTTTTTTTTGCAGGAGTGAAACAATTACTAGTGCTCACCAACATTAGTAAGATTCTATTTATTCAACAGATATGAAGTTTCTAGCAGAACCATGAGTGTCAGAACTCATTCTAAAAATAAAATAAATAATTACAAATAATTGTCATTATCATCCAGAATCCTGTCTGTTACCCCTATTGAGGATACTGCGGCCTAACTTAGCTCAGACCAGCGGCGGACCTGGGACCTGGGACCTTCCTGATCTATATTCCTCAGTTAAAGCATTTACCAAATGAGTCACCAGGGAAGCCCTAATCACAGTATTTAAGCAAAAAAACTCAACAAAGTCAACAGAAACCAGAAACAAAAGTATTAACATAATCATTTAATATTACTAAGATTTGAAAAGCTAATGATTATATTCACTCTTATAGCCCATAATTGAGTTAATTTGATAACATTTACTAGTGAGGCTGACCATTAAATGTCATTTATGCACATGAAATATCACTTTTGATGTTCAAGCCCATAAACTATTAGCAGGTTTTCCCATTACTGTCACAACAAAGGGTTGTTAATCCTTCAACAATAATTTGCACACGTGATTTGGGCCTGAGTGGTTATTAAACAAACAGCTTTAATAGATTGACTCACAATAGTATTATACAACTGTCTCCAGATTACATTAAATGACAATCAATTAATACTACCTGGTTTGCCCGAGCACTCAGATTGATCAGATCTGACCGCCGTGGCTGCCTGGGGCGGTGGACATCCAACTGTCCTCTGGAGAGCTCTAACCTTTTGGAAGGGAGCATGCCCTGTCTTTATACTATTCGGCAGCACTGTTCTGCACATAAGCATCTCTAGTCTTATCTCCTAGTCGTAAATCATCCCACCGTGATGGCGCCACGTTAGCAACTCAAGATAAGCTGTTTTATGTAACATCGCTAATGACCTCAACCTCCATCTCTGTTTATAAGCTTTTTTTTCTTCTGAGGAATGCGTGGTCCTTCTTAACTGAGTACAGCCCCTCCTATTTGGCCTTGCACGGCCCCACCAATGTCAGTCTCTTAGCAACCACATCTCTTGACTTTTGGGTATTTTATAATTCTGAAGTTTCAGCAGTCTCTGACTTTTACAAACTGTCTTTGTTCACACACCGAGACATGACTCCATCCCTCCTTAACATTCGCCCTCTTGCTAAGATGCTTGGGAGCTCTATGTGAGCTGGGATACTTGACTATTCCTAGTTTTAAACCATATTCTCACATTCCCTCCTCTTGAACCTGAGTGAAACCATTCTGGTTCAATTTTCACTTTATCTCTCAACTTTCTTCTTGATCTTTGTCTAAGATCACATTTTGAGTTTACATTTTATTAACATTATATTTACATACACACACATAACATATACATATTGCTTCTAAGTTTCATTTGGTTAATAGACAAAGAAAATTATAATGCACAGAAAACTATGGTGTAATATATTATCAAGAAATTATGGATTTAAAAGATTCTCCAGCTCTCCTTTTACTAATATCTATCTTGCGGATATTTTTGCTAAGTATTATTTCCCCTTAGCCCAATTTCATTGTAAACTCTTGAATTTTGGAAATCCAAATTTCTATGTCCCTCTTTAATTTCAATCCCTCTGATTGGTACCAGTGTTCCCTGATTATGTCATTAGTCAGTTTCTCTATGCAGCATGTGTCAATGCCTTGTTTAAAAGGTTTTCTCACTCTACTAATCCACATTAACCATTTTATGTTGTGCTGTTGTGAAGTAACTGAGCATATCTGAGATCCGTTCTTCAGTGTATCTTCATCACGCATTTCCATATACTAGTTGCGTCACCCACAACATATCACAGGTAACTTTCTGCTGGCCAGTTTCTTTTTCCTCATGTCCTGTAAGAGCAACTGCTCTGTTTGAAGAGTGGTTCCATTAGCTCACAGGCCGTAGGCCTTTGTAACTATGTTCTTCACCCGGGTCTCTGTTTCCAATGGATGGCAACAAACGTTTGTATCTTTCATGTCACCTTACCAAAAGATCGGGGGGTGCCTGGAGGTCTTTGCTTATCTCTCCCTGCACGGTCCCAATGTCTCGGGTAGTGGCCAGGCTATCAAATGCAGTTTTCTCATTGTTCAATATAGGCAAGGACACATATCTCCAAGGGAAAGCTATCAATTTACTATTCTCAACTACACTTTCTTGACTTTCACTAGATTGTACATTTATACCAGATTGATATCTTTCGGTAAATCATACCCATGTGATTTATTTACCCATGATCACCCAGGGTGATGACTTTAGAAAAATTCCCATTTGGTGGTGTAATTTCCCTGTTTCTGTCTTATATCCCCAATCACTTCCTCTCATCCAATTTTACACATCCCATTATATTACCATTCATCAGCTCTGGAGGAACCTTACTGTCCAATATAATATTTACAGCCTGGTCCAATATATTTTTTTGTCTATTTTACTTAAATTATTCTTGGACCGCTTTTCATTATCCCAATTCCAGAGGGCAGTATTGTTGGGCTGACAGGTCTTGTCAATGTACAATTTTATTTCCCTACCAAAATACTTTCTTCCTTCTTACACAGCATTGGGCCAGAACCACTTAGACTCAACTCCTTTTTATTTTAAAATATAATTTGATTAACCCCTTAAACTTCAGGTAAATTTTCCCTTCTCGAATGCTTGAATAACAACTCATATCAATTTATCTTATCAATTCCAGTTTCAGAAACAAATTATGTCCAGGCTTTGCGGTTTTACAGTAGAGACAGAAGTGCTTGTAATTACTTTTGGCAAAATGTTTTCAAAAGAGGAAAAGCAACTTGGTTTATTCTTAGTTAAGTATAGAAGAGATTTGATCAAGTCTGATGATTGGTTTTCCGTCTCTATGTAATTTTGAATTTTTGATATAGCTTTAGTCTTAGTCCAAAACGTCACCATGCTGTGAAATTGGGTGTCTGCAGATAGGGTCTTAAATTCTTAACTGGATTGTTTCCTGCACTAACACTTCTGCGGTTCCGAAAACCACGATCCCCTGTTTAAAAAGAAACACAGAAAAACCACTGTGGCTCTTCTTGAGAGCCCATGGGGTTAAAAACTACAAACAATTCATTTTTCTCTTCTGTCACCCTTTACAGTACAGACTATCGATACATTCTTCATGACGTACGCTGCACTATGGATTGTCAAAATTGGGAACCTTAGTTGCTTTGATTAATCAAGTCTGCAGCCAAGAACTTGCAATCCAAGTCCAATGTTTATTTCTGACAGGTACAATACAAATAGAAAGGAACTGATAACTTACACCATTACCATTACATTTCACCATGATCGATGCTTTTCCAAAGAAATTCCGAAAGTGCTTAAAACAGTGGAAAACATTTTTTAAAGGAGCTGTAACTTAAAACTTTTCAATAATATTGCATTAAATCCTTATAGATTCCATAATTAACCATCCAATGAAATCTTACAAACTCCATAAAAACTCTTATTTACTTTTTTTTAAAACATAAACTATTTTACAAATAAAGCAAAAAAAAATACTTTCGTTATAGTGGTTTTAGTTTTTTTAACGTGCATGATGCTGCAATAAAACACTCCAAATTAATACAATTCTATCTTTCCAACTCAGCCTCCAGTATCTCTCCCCATGTATCTACATCCATTTCACACATGCTGTCGCGCAGAAGCTCGGTTGCAGAATGAATGTAACTGTATCGACCATCTAACCATGCTCGTTTTATGTTGCTTTTCTTGTAGTTTCTCACCAGGATAACCTACAAATTAACAAATAAAATCTCTTTGACAATCTTAATATTCTTTTCATCATCAATTGAATAAAGGCAGCTGTGTCTGCATGCGTGTGTGCTAAAGTCAGGCCACAATTAAGTCGATTATAACTACCTTTAACCTGGAAGCTACTATTTCTATTTGCATTGTAGTATAATGTTAAGTTTCATGAAAATGCTGCACAATGAATTCAGATTAATGATTTTATTTTTTTAATAGATCAGGAAAGAAGTTGAGCGGATTACTAATGTTGTGAATCCGATGTTTGTCACTATTGGTGAACATACTGTGATTTCATATTATTAATGTAATAGGCATGTATTGCGTTCTCTTAATCTACTGGAGCCTGACAAACTCAGGGATCGATTATCTTTTCATAGCAAGTGCCAGTGTCAATGGAGCTATAAATTGGGTCGCATAGCGCCCATTTTGTAGGCACTACGCGGTCTCCTAAGGACCCAAAATGGCGTCCAGAATGCGCGCGCACACTTCTAGCATGACATGCGCTGGACACCATGTTGGTAAAGGCGTTTGCGCATGGTGCAGATAACTAACACCGGCAGCATGTAAAGTAGGGAGAATATGTGGTAGGTCAGTGTGTAATGTTCATTTAAAGGGACAGATGCGATTTTGGAACTCAATGCTCCAGCCAACGCACTGTCTTAACCTTGTACAGCTGAACAAGTAGTAAACAGCATGAGGACACCTCACCAGCGCTATTTAAAGGGATCATGCAGGAGTTACAGGTTAGTTGCTGGATTATTGCTTCCGGCTGCTGATACATTTGTACCTGTTTTTGGAGGTCTTCTATAAGTGAATACTAGGACTAGGGGACAAAGCCTAAAAATTAGAGCCAGAACTTTCAGGAGTGAAGTTAGGAAAAGCTTCCACACGCAAAGAGTGGTAGAAGTTTGGAACTCTCTGCTGCAAATGGCAGTTGATGCTAGCTTAATTGTTAATTTTAAATCTGAGATTCAGATTTTTATTAACCAAAGGTATTAAGGGATATGGGGCTAAGGCGGGTATATGGAGTTAGGGTCACAGATCAACCACGATCTTGTTGAATGGTGGAACAGGCTCGAGGGGCTCGGTGGCCTACTCCTGTTCCTATCATCTTATGTTCCTATAATAAAGTTTCAATATTCTACAGGGAGTGGGCTGGCTAGCGGACAGGCAACAGCAAGGGCACTGGTAGTGTGGCAGGGGTGGGATAGGAATGCTGTCATCCTGAGAGAGGACAGCAGGTTCATGTTCCATGGAGCCACTGCCATTTGTTGCCTCCTGTTATGTGCCACCTTCTCCTGCAAGAAAGCGGAACGTTGTGTCGGTGAGTGTCCTGCAAGATGTTTGGGTGATGTGTCTGTCACGGTAGCTGCCGATGTGTGTAACCTGTGAGTTGCGGGTGTGCGGCTTGCAACAGTGGTAACGTGTGAGGGTGAGAGGAAGCATCGGATTGGAAGAGTTGAATACTGATTGAAAGAGTTTGTTGATATGTGGGTGATGGGGGGGTGTAGTGCGTGGAGCAGTGGATGCGGCTAGTGGTGCAGTTGGTAGGAGATGCCACTTGACAGTTGACCTCACTCACCTTGACCACTCGTGTCAAAGCATTGAACTTCTTCCTGCACAGCATCCATGCTCATGGTGCTATGTGCTTGGCATTGACTTTGTCCCCTGTAGCCTCCCACTGCCTCAGCAGCATATGTCTGGAGGGCCTCTTGCCCCCCTGCAGATATAGTATGTCCCTCCTTCTGTCCACCTCTTGCACCAAGGCCTGTAGTGCATCATCAGAGAACCTTTGTGCATGCTCTCTCGCAGGCCTAGTACAAACTCAGATAGGCAGATTGGTGAGGTCTGGCTTGCAGATTGGAGGATTTGGGATTTAGTAGTGGGCAATCTTTATTCAATGTTTTAACATAACTCAACAATTTGTAAACATAGGGACAGGACCTGCATCTGTGTTTTAGGTGTGCGATGTCTGATCTCTGTTCAGACTTCGTGTGGACCCGTATCTTATATTTTGCAAATAAGTACAGGCTGCCTTTAAGTGGTGCTAGCCACACGCGATATTGGGGCCTCCCTGCTGGTGAGCAGCCACTCAACAGTGCAGCTAGGCCTGGCTGCTCGCAGCTATCGGGCAAATCACCAGGCAGCACGAATGTTACGTGCTGCCTGCATCTCAACGACCGGGCGCGGGTTAATCGCGCACTGCGACCTCCGTGCCCGGTTTGGGTCATCCAATAATGACCCCATGCTCTTGTCCTACTAGCTACTATGTTGTGTCTCTATTAGATTTCCTTGTGAAAGATGCAATTGCAATCTAAAACAAAACATGGAATCTAAAATATTGATTTTTTTTGGTGGCTAAGTTATGACTGTATCTGTGAAGTGGAATTTTCACAAGGTTGTCACAAAGAGAATATGGGTTACTGAGGAAGCCTCAAATTCCAACAGTATAGTTGAATATATAACAAATCTGCAATGACTAAGAACTGGGTTGAAACTGCCTAACCTTCCTTCATGTATAACTTTTTCAACCTGAAGAGAAGTGTTTTTCATTGAATCTATCTGAGCTGGATTGCAAGCCAGGTCCCGAAGGTGAAAGACAATGTGCTAAAATGCAAACCACCTAATTTCCCGGTTTAATTAACTTAAAAATAAAATTAAAATTAAAAATATAATTAACCTTTATTTATAGATCCTTGAATGGGATATGGAATCTCGTGTTGATAATGAACTTGGAAATGTGGATATATTCAGATTTTTGCATCACTGTTCCTTTTAGGACTTGGCTTTGTCTCTGACCAAAATAATTGTTGTCATAGTAAAATCATTGAGTTTGTCTAATTAAAGTACTCTGTGTGCTTGTAGTATTCGCTATTATTGTTATAGATGAATCAATATAAGTTCCAATACAATTAAACAACAACTCACATTTATACAGCACTTTTAATGTAGTAAAATGTCCCAAGGTGCTTCACAGGAGCGATTATCAAACAAAATTTGACACTGAGCCACAAAGATATATTAGAACAGGTGACCAAGAGCTTAGTCAAAGAGGTAGGTTTTAAGGAGCATCTTAAAGGAGGAGAGAGAGGCGGAGAGGTTTAGGAAGGGAATTCCAGAGCTTAGG
This sequence comes from Heptranchias perlo, assembly GCF_035084215.1. Lineage (NCBI taxonomy): Eukaryota > Metazoa > Chordata > Chondrichthyes > Hexanchiformes > Hexanchidae > Heptranchias > Heptranchias perlo. The sequence continues at coordinate 87,769,782 of NC_090332.1, read as the reverse complement.
GCCTAGGCAGCTGAAGGCACGGCCGCCAATGGTGGAGTGATGAAAATTGGGGATGCCCAAGAGGCAAGAATTGGAGGAGCGCAGAGATCATGGAGGGTTGAAGTGCTGGAGGAGGTTATAGAGATAGGGAGGGGCGAGGCTATGGAGGGATTTGAAAACAAAGATCATTTTGTAAGAAAATGGTATACAAGTATTTATTGGAGCACTATACAAATATGGATATAAAAAGAAAAACTGCAAATGCTGAAAAGCTGAGAAAAAAACAAAGTGGTAAAAGTAGAGATCTGGTCCATAAAGATTTGTAAAATGATAGGTTAATATTTGGCTGATGGTGGATCGCAACTAAAACTTTAACCTGTCTTTTATCTCTACAGTTGTTGATAGACCTGTTGTATATTTCCAGCATTTCCTGTTTTCATGCCAATATTAAATTTTAATCCATTTGTACAATTGACTTTAATACGGAACTCCAACTTTGTTGCTTACGTATTAGTTATTACTGAAAATAAAATTTATATTCAACAATTCCCCAAGTATCTTCTATTCAATCCATTGGTATCACTGGTATTTCTTAGTTCTGATAGTGGCATATCGTATAAAATAGTATTGTGAAAATATAATGCTGTAATGTGGGATGGATTGATAGTGAAAACTTGCAAAGTGGTTTTGTAAAATAATTCCCTACAAATTGGAACAGTTTTTATTGCATTTTCAAGAACAAAACCATGCAAATTCATATCTTCAGGACTTTTTTTTAGTAACAATTTAATGCAAGTGTATTAAGGAAGAGTTCACTTTTTTTGCACGAAGTAAAACTTGAAAATATTCTTACAATTATATTATGATGTGGTTATAATCCTTAATCTAATGGGCAAGCAATTTATACTGATGGCTTATTTATATTCTATATCTGTCTGTCATTTCATTATAATAATATTCACAAAATAAAGATCAGAATCACTGCAGTATGAGTCAAATGATGCAACAGCTACTGTGATATAAGTCCCATGGTATTATACTAAAATTGTTTGAGTTACAAGCCACATCTGGGTGTGCCTGCCTTGGGAAACTTACCACAGAACCCTGCTATTGATTATTTTTCGCAAAACATAAATTACATTTTTCCTTTAAAGCATTTTAATGCTTTGTTCTTACTGTTTATATCATCTGATTTCCCTGATGCATTGCTGCCTTGCAAAGCTCCGTCAAGTTATCCTATAATTTTCCAACTGGATTTACACTAGTATTCTATGTACCATTTATGTATTTACGTGTAGGGCATACTGTTTTAAACTGATTTCTATCCCATTTAAACATTTCTATATTTGGGTTAAATCCAAAAACTGTCACCACTCTCTCCTGGGCAACTTCAAGTTCACCTCCGCAGTTGGGTTATAAAATGTAATTAAATTTAAATGATCCGTAGCGTGGACACTTGAGTTCTTGGCTATCTCGTGCTTATCTAATATTTTCATGTGTCATCTGCTGAATTGATCGAGGATTACTCTTAAAATGTTTCTTTTCATATATTTTTGTATCTACTATGATACCATGAACAAATGGAGGGAGAATGATAGGGAAAAAAGACAAGAAAAACATAGGAGACACTCTTAGATACAAATGGAAAGAAAGAAAGGCAGATTGGAGGTTAGTATTTAAAAAAAAACTTTTCATACAACTCAAATAATTGCAAACTGCACTTACCTTCCAAGAAAGTCCAATTGCTCTATCACATTGCAGCTCTATTTTACAGACAGCCAATGTTGTCACGCAGTGATTGTACCACAGGCTGTCACTGTTTTCGATCACATAATTCCATGCTTTGCAGGTCATTGTAGCATTAGACAGGCTTTGAATGTCCAGTTCAGTGAAAATTTTCAGAATTAGCTCGAGAGGCAAAAACTGGACGAAATCGCGACTGTTTCTCAATCTTTTCGGTTCAGCGGAGAAAGGAATTTTATCTTTACCAATAGTACTGTGATTGTTTCTTTTGCAAGTTTTTCGCATAGTTTCTTTTCCAGAATTGAAGAGGTATTTTGAAAACCTACAAACAAAATCAAATTTTACTGTCTTATTGGTTTATTTTCCGTAGCTTGCCTTACAGACAAGTAGTCTCTCTCTTCTAACTGTTTGTGTCTCATTCTCTAATTCTTTATTTCTGTCTGTTTTCTATTTGTCTTCCACTCGTTTTTTCCGTGGTTCTCATACATTTTGTGTTAATGTCTCAGCCTGTCATTTTTTCGCTCTCCTTCCGTATGTCAGACTCTCCTTCCATCTTTCTCCTCTCTTCCGCATGTTTTCCATTCTCTCTGCATGCTACTCAAAAATGTTGTTTACAGATTTACTCAATTTTTACCTTCTTCAAAGCCCAAGGTATACAGCAAAATATTAGGAGAAAATACTCAGCATGTCGCGTTTAAATCCCTGAATATGTCATTGTGCCCTAGTCTGTAAATTGCCAGTTTAGACCAAGTTATCCTGAGTCTATCAATTGTACATTCTCAGTCTGTGCCAGGTTTGCCGCTGGATCTGCAAGCTGAGAGTCCAGCTGTAAGGGCTATTCCCACTTTTATAGCCTGTAAATCACCACTCTATGCTGAATTTTATCCATGTATCTCCCACATGATTTCTGAATCTGTAAAGTTCATCCCTGAGTTTGTTTGGTTTAACCCTTTATCTCTATTTAGCCATTTTATCTTTCGTATTTCCTAGGTTTATCCCTTGTACCTGTCAAATGCATCTCAGAATTAAGGGTTGTTTACAACAACAACAATAACAACAACTTGCATTTATATAGCACCTTTAATATAATAAAACGTCCCAAAGCGCTTCACAGGAGCGTTATCGACCAAAATTTAACACAGAGCCACATATGGAGACGTTAGGTCAGGTGATCAAAAGCTTGGCCGAAGAAGTAGGTTTTAAGGAGTGTCTTAAAGGAGGAGAGAGAGATAGAGAGACAGAGAGGTTTAGGGAGGGAATTCTAGAGCTTAGGGTCTAAGCAGCTGAAGGCCGCCAATGGTGGAGCGATTAAAATCGGGGATGCACAAGAGGCAAGAATTGGAGGAGTGAAGAGATCTCGGAGGGTTGTACGGCTGGAGGAAGTTACAGAGACAGGGAAGGGCGAGAATTTTAAAATCGAGGCGTTGCCAGGCCGGGAGCCAATGTAGGTCAGCGAGCACAGGGGCGATGGGTGAACGGGACTTGGTGCGAGATAGGATACGGGCTGTAGAGCTTTGGACGAGCTTAAATTTATGGAGGGTGGAAGATGGGAGGCTGGCCAGGAGAGCATTGGAATAGTCAAGTCTAGAGGCAACAGTCTACGCCAGCGTTTTCCTGTGTTCCCATCCCGTTTATCCTGTTCCATGGCTTGTTTTCCTTGCTATGCCGTGCTTCCCTTGTGTTATGCCACACATCTCCGCTCTATGCCAGATTCCACTCAGTTAAGCCATGTTCCATAGATGCCAACTGTCCACATTTTACATGGACATCAGCATTTTGAGGCCAGTGTCTGTTTATTTATGGAGATGCTCCTTCACTCCCATTTCATCAATGATGCCCTTGGCTCCAGCTTTCTGTTGATTCTTAGCTGCTACCTGATGCTGCTCTGGAGATAGAACACCATTGTGGGCAGAAATTATCAAGATAGTTTTGCCATAACAATAATACCCCTCCACATTCCCAGCAAAATTCCATACCTCAGAGTAGCAGCTGTCAGGTAGGAGCTGACGGCAGCTATGAATTCATAAAAGATGAGTTCTTGCCCACTGCAATCTTTTCCCAGTACTTTTTCCCCAGAACGATAAATGTATGGAGGAGGGAACACAACAAGGAAATTAACCTATGTTGTTCTCACGCACTTAGTGCCTGTAAGGGCAGAGGGGAGAACGGAGCCAGTGTAAACTGGGCAGGGGAAGGAGAGTGCTGGCATGAACTGGAGATAAAGTGGAAAGGAGTGCCTCTGTGAATTGGGAGGTATGGTGGTAGAAGAGAGCCTTCCATGTCACTATGACAATGGTATAAATAATTTTAGAACAATATAACAAACATATTTAGTAACAGAGAATACCAATATATAGTCACAATAACTGAAATTTCTCTGCAAGAGATAAGGGAAAATCCCTATAATATTTACCACAATATTCTGCTGTATGAGTGATGAAATGTTGGGTACACGGGAAACTTATATTCTGACAAGCCTATACCCCACTGCATGTTCAGCCTATCTCTGTATTTCTTGGAAGCGATTGGGTGGATTTGGAATTTTCTAGTTTGGTATATATAGATGTTCCTGCCCACCATGTTGTATCATCGCCCCCTCCCTCCCCAGTTTATATCACATTCTCCTGCACACTCTGCGCCATCCCACTCCTCATCCTCCCCTACTTCCATGCACTCTGCGCCCCCTCTCACCTCATTTTTTTTTAATGCAGCGAGTTGTTATAATCTGGAATGCTCTGCCTGAAAGGTAGGGCGGATACAGATTCAGTAGTAGCTTTCAAAGTGGAATTGGATAAACTCTTGAAAGGGTGGGGGGGGGGGGGGGAGAAAGAGTGGGACTAATTCGATAGCTCCTTCAAAAAGCCAATACAGGCACGCTGGGCCGAATGGCCTCCTCCTGTGCTGTATCATTCTATGATTAAACCTCTCTCCCCTCCTTTTCCCTTTAACCTCACCCTTTCCTTTAACTTTAACCTCACCCTTTCCCTCCCCTTTAACCCCACTCTCTTCCCCTTTAACCCCATCTCTCTCTCCTCCTTCTTAACCCCTTCTCTCCCACCCTTCTTTAACCCCTCTCTCCCATCTTTAACCCCTCCTCTCTCTCCTGTCTTTAACCCCTCTCTCTCTCCCCCTTTAAACCCCATCTCTCCCTTCTTTAACCCCCTCTCTCTCTCTCTCCCATCTTTAACCCCCTGTCTCTCTCTCTCCCCATTAAACCCCCTGTCTCTCCCTTCTTAACCCCCCTCTCTCTCTCTCTCCCATCTTTAACCCCCTGTCTCTCTCTCTCCCCATTAAACCCCCTGTCTCTCCCTTCTTTAACCCCTCTCTCTCTCCCTTCTTTAACCCCTCTCTCATCTCTCCCTTCTTTAACCCCCCTCTCTTCTCTCCCTTCTTTAACCCCCCCTCTCTCTCTCCCTTCTTTAACCCCCCCTCTCTCTCTCCTTCATTAACCCCCCCCTCTCTATCTTCCTTCTTTAACCCCCCCTCTCTCTCTCTCCCTTCTTTAACCCCCCCTCTCTCTCTCCCTTCTTTAACCTCCCTCTCTCTCTCCCTTCTTTAACCTCCCTCTCTCTCTCCCTTCTTTAACCTCCTCTCTCTCTCCCTTCTTTAACCTCCCTCTCTCTCTCCCTTCTTTAACCTCCCTCTCTCTCTCCCTTCTTTAACCTCCCTCTCTCTCTCCCTTCTTTAACCTCCCTCTCTCTCTCCCTTCTTTAACCTCCCTCTCTCTCTCCCTTCTGAACCCCCTTTCTCTCCCTTCTTTAACCCTCCTCTCTCTCTCCCTTCTTTAACTCCCCTCCCTCTCTCTCTCCCTTTTTTAACTCCCCTCCCTCTCTCTCTCCCTTCTTTAACCCCCCCTCTCTCTCTCCCTTCTTTAACCCCTCCCCTCTCTCTCTCCCTTCTTTAACCTCCCTCTCTCTCTCCCTTCTTTAACCTCCCTCTCTCTCTCTCCCTTCTTTAACCTCCCTCTCTCTCTCTCTCCCTTCTTTAACCTCCCTCTCTCTCTCTCTCCCTTCTTAACCTCCCTCTCTCTCTCTCTCCCCTTCTTTAACCTCCCTCTCTCTCTCCCTTCTTTAACCCCCTCTCTCTCTCTCCCCCCCTTTAAACCCCCTTTCTCTCCCTTCTTTAACCCTCCTCTCTCTCTCCCTTCTTTAACTCCCCTCCCTCTCTCTCTCCCTTCTTTAACTCCCCTCCCTCTCTCTCCCTTCTTTAACCCCCCCTCTCTCTCCCTTCTTTAACCCCCCTCTCTCTCCCTTCTTTAACCCTCCCTCTCTCTCCCTTCTTTAACTCCCCTCCCTCTCTCTCTCCCTTCTTTAACCTCCCTCTCTCTCTCCCTTCTTTAACCTCCCTCTCTCTCTCCCTTCTTTAACCTCCCTCTCTCTCTCCTTCTTTAACCTCCCTCTCTCTCTCCCTTCTTTAACCTCCCTCTCTCTCTCCTCTTAAACCTCCCTCTCTCTCTCCCTTCTTTAACCTCCCTCTCTCTCTCATCTTCTTTAACCTCCCTCTCTCTCTCCCTTCTTTAACCCTCCCTCTCTCTCTCCCTTCTTTAACCTCCCTCTCTCTCTCCCTTCTTTAACCCCCTCCTCTCTCTCTCCCCTTAACCCCCTTCTCTCCCTTCTTTAACCCTCCTCTCTCTCTCCCTTCTTTAACTCCCCTCCCTCTCTCTCTCCCTTCTTTAACTCCCCTCCCTCTCTCTCTCCCTTCTTTAACCCCCTCCTCTCTCTCTCCCTTCTTTAACCCCCCCTCTCTCTCTCCCTTCTTTAACCCTCCTCTCTCTCTCCTTCTTAACTCCCCTCCCTCTCTCTCCCTTCTTTAACTCCCTCCCTCTCTCTCTCCCTTCTTTAACTCCCCTCCCTCTCTCTCTCCTTCTTTAACCTCCCTCTCTCTCTCCCTTCTTTAACCCTCCCTCCTCTCTCTCTCCCTTCTTTAACCTCCCTCTCTCTCTCCCTTCTTTAACCTCCCTCTCTCTCTCCCTTCTTTAACCTCTCTCCTCTCTCTCTCCCTTCTTTAATCTCCCTCTCTCTCTCCCTTCTTTAACCTCCCTCTCTCTCTCCCTTCTTTAACCTCCCTCTCTCTCTCCCTTCTTTAACCCCCCTCTCTCTCTCCCTTCTTTAACCTCCCTCTCTCTCTCCCTTCTTTAACCTCCCCTCTCTCTCTCCCTTCTTTAACCTCCCTCTCTCTCTCCCTTCTTTAACCTCCCTCTCTCTCTCCCTTCTTTAACCCCCTCTCTCTCTCTCCCCCCCTTTAAACCCCCTTTCTCTCCCTTCTTTAACCCTCCTCTCTCTCTCCTTCTTTAACTCCCCTCCCTCTCTCTCTCCCTTCTTTAACTCCCTCCCTCTCTCTCTCCCTTCTTTAACCTCCCTCTCTCTCTCTCCTTCTTTAACCCTCCCTCTCTCTCTCCCTTCTTTAACTCCCCTCCCTCTCTCTCTCCCTTCTTTAACTCCCCTCCCTCTCTCTCTCTCCCTTCTTTAAGCCTCCCCTCTCTCTCTCCCTTCTTTAACCCTCCTCTCTCTCTCCCTTCTTTAACCTCTCTCTCTCTCTCTCCCTTCTTTAACCTCCCCTCTCTCTCTCTCTCTCCCTTCTTTAAGCCCCCTCTCTCTCTCCTCCCTCTTTAACCTCCCTCTCTCTCCTCCCTTCTTTAACCTCTCTCTCTCATCTCCCTCCCTTCTTATACCTATCCCTCTCTCTCTCTCCCTCCCTTTCATCTCTCTCTCCCTTCTTTAACCCCCTCTCTCTCTCTCCCCCCCTTTAAACCCCCCTTTCTCTCCCTTCTTTAACCCTCCTCTCTCTCTCCCTTCTTTAACTCCCCTCCCTCTCTCTCTCCCTTCTTTAACCTCCCCTCCCTCTCTCTCTCCCTTCTTTAACCCCCCCTCTCTCTCTCCCTTCTTTAACCCCCCCTCTCTCTCTCCCTTCTTTAACCCTCCTCTCTCTCTCCTTCTTTAACTCCCCTCCCTCTCTCTCTCCCTTCTTTAACCTCCCTCTCTCTCTCCCTTCTTTAACCCCCTCTCTCTCTCTCCCTTCTTTAACCCCCCTCTCTCTCTCCCTTCTTTAACCTCCCTCTCTCTCTCCCTTCTTTAACCTCCCTCTCTCTCTCCCTTCTTTAACCTCCCTCTCTCTCTCCCTTCTTTAACCTCCCTCTCTCTCTCCCTTCTTTAACCTCCCTCTCTCTCTCCCTTCTTTAACCCCCTCTCTCTCTCTCCCCCCTTTAAACCCCCTTTCTCTCCTTCTTTAACCCTCCTCTCTCTCTCCCTTCTTTAACTCCCCTCCCTCTCTCTCTCCCTTCTTTAACCCCCCCCTCTCTCTCTCCCTTCTTTAACCCCCCCTCTCTCTCTCCCTTCTTTAACCCTCCTCTCTCTCTCTCCCTTCTTTAACTCCCCTCCCTCTCTCTCTCCCTTCTTTAACTCCCTCCCTCTCTCTCTCCTTCTTTAACCCCCCCTCTCTCTCTCCCTTCTTTAACCCCCCCTCTCTCTCTCCCTTCTTTAACCCTCCCTCTCTCTCTCCCTTCTTTAACTCCCCTCCTCTCTCTCCCTTCTTAACCTCCCTCTCTCTCTCCCTTCTTTAACCCCCCTCTCTCTCTCCCTTCTTTAACCTCCCTCTCTCTCTCCCTTCTTTAACCTCCCTCTCTCTCTCCCTTCTTTAACCTCCCTCTCTCTCTCCCTTCTTTAACCTCCCTCTCTCTCTCCCTTCTTTAACCTCCCTCTCTCTCTCCCTTCTTTAACCTCCCTCTCTCTCTCCCTTCTTTAACCCCCTCTCTCTCTCTCCCCTTTAAACCCCCTTTCTCTCCCTTCTTTAACCCTCCTCTCTCTCTCCCTTCTTTAACTCCCTCCCTCTCTCTCTCCCTTCTTTAACCCCTCCCTCTCTCTCTCCCTTCTTTAACCCCCCCTCTCTCTCTCCCTTCTTTAACCCTCCTCTCTCTCTCCCTTCTTTAACTCCCCTCCCTCTCTCTCTCCCTTCTTTAACTCCCCTCCCTCTCTCTCTCCCTTCTTTAACCCCCCCTCTCTCTCTCCCTTCTTTAACCCCCCCTCTCTCTCTCCCTTCTTTAACCCCCCTCTCTCTCTCTCCCTTCTTTAACCTCCCTCA